>NC_139535.1:2062914-3459832 GCF_965153285.1 Podarcis tiliguerta | reverse complement strand
TGCTGCTCTCTGAGTCCCCTCTGGCTCCTTCTTCCCGAGGTGTCCCCCTGGGCACTCCTCTTGCCCTGACTATGGGGGCCCCTTTCTGTGAATCCTCCGAGTCACTGGAAAGACTCAGAGACCTCGGATTGCTGTCATCGCTGACATTTCCTTCGGACTCCTCCCCTTCGCTCTCCATTTCCTCCCTCTCCTGTGCCTCTGCTCCTGAACCCCTGACAGCATTGCTGCTAAAAACCACTTAACTTCAATCCAACATCATTCTAACATTCATTAATTTTGCAGTATTTCTGTAAATAGTCTTTAAATTTCTTCCAATCTTCTCCCACTGACTCTTCTCCTGGTCTCGGATTCTGCCGGTCATTTCCGCCAATTCCATATAGTCCATCACCTTCATCTGCCATTCTTCCAGAGTGGGTAAATCTTGTGTCTTCCAATACTTTGCAATAAGTATTCTTGCTGCTGTTGTAGCATACATAAAGAAAGTTCTATCCTTCTTTGACACCAATTGGCCAACCATGCCCAGGAGAAATGCCTCTGGTTTCTTCAAAAAGGTATATTTAAATACCTTTTTCATTTCATTCTCCCCCTCCTTCTCCTAACGGGTGAGCCAGTGTGATGTAGTGGTTGAGAGCGGTAGTCTTGTAATCTGGGGAACCGGGTTCGCATCTCCGCTCCTCCACATGCAGCTGCTGGGTGACCTTGGGCCAGTCACACTTCTCTGAAGTCTCTCAGCCCCACTCACCTCACAGAGTGTTTGTTGTGGGGGAGGAAGGGAAAGGAGAATGTTAGCCGCTTTGAGACTCCTGAAGGGGAGTGAAATGCGGGATATCAAATCCAAACTCCTCCTCCTCCTCTTCTTCTTCTTCTTCTTCTTCTTCTTCTTCTTCTTCTTCTTCTAACAGCTCATAATTTGGCAGCTCTGCGTTCTGCTGTAATTCAATCCTGTTTCTCTCTTCTCCCGAAACTGCTGGAGAAAGGGGGGGCAATCCCCCCACCCCCTCCTCCTCCAATGGATGCAGAAGAGAAAGAGGAGGCGATCCCTAGGTCTCCTATCCAGTCCCTGACAAAAGAGGGCAGAGACAGGAGGCAGGAAAATCTCTCCTTTGGTCCAGTATATCTGAAGGAGCATCTCCACCTCCATGGTTCCGCCCAGACACTGGGGTCCAGCTCCTTCAGGTATACTGGGCCGAGGCCGTTTAGGGCTTTAAAGGTCAGCACCAACACTTTGAATTGTGCTCGGAAACGTACTGGGAGCCAAGGAAGGTCTTCCAGGACTGGTGTTATATGGTCTCCGCGGCCACTCCCAGTCACCAGTCTGGCTGCCACGTTCTGGATTAGTTGTAGTTTCTGGATCACCTAAAAGGTAGCCCCACATAGAGCGCATTGCAGTAGTCCAAGTGGAAGCTAACCAGAGCATGCACTACTCTGGCGAGTCAGTCTGTGGGCAAGGAGGGTCTCAGCCTGCACACCAGATGGAGCAAGTAGACAGCTGCCCTGGACACAGAATCTCAGCAGTCTTGTGATTCTATATCTCAAGTGATGATCCCACCTGCTTGTCCACAGGTGACCAACATGACCCAGAGCTACACCTTCACTGTGGAGCAGGATGTGCCTGTCCAGAACTTAAAGCCGGCTGTGGCAAGAGTCTATGATTACTATGAAACAGGTGAGAAAGGCCCCCCACATTGAAGACCATTAAGGTTCACATATCCCACTTCTTTGGACGCGGGTGGCGCTGTGGGTTAAACCACAGAGCCTAGGACTCACTGATCAGAAGGTCAGCGGTTCGAATCCCCGCGACGGGGTGAGCTCCCGTTGCTCGGTCCCTGCTGCTGCCAACCTAGCAGTTTGAAAGCACATCAAGTGCAAGTAGATAAATAGGTACCACTCCAGCGGGAAGGTTAACGGCGTTTCCGTGCGCTGCTCTGGTTCGCCAGAAGCTGCTTAGTCATGCTGGCCACATGACCTGGAAGCTGTACGCTGGCTCCCTTGGCCAATAAAGCAAGATGTCCTCAGAGTCGGACACCTTTATCCCACTTCATAGTTAACTAACAAAGCAAAATTTAGAACCACCACGCAGTAGATGCATTTATGAGCGTTCTGCAACCAACGCCTTAAAAACCACCCACTTGTCTAAAAGTGGTGATGGAGAAAGCTCTGGGGGGCAGAGGCTGGCCTGACCATCCTTCTCTATTGCTTCCCTCTCTTTCCAGATGATGGTGCTGATGCAGAGTACAGCGCCCCCTGCAGTACAGGTAGAGTATGAACAGAGATTGCCTTGTGCAAATCTGAACTGGCTCGAAACTACCAAAGGTCATCCCAGGCCATAATCCAGCTTTCTTTGGGGGGCAGGACATGATATAGGGGAGTGGTTCACAAACCTTTTAGGGCCTCTGCCCCCTTGGTTCCCCCAAAACCATCCTACCCCCATAGCTGTCAACGTTTTCCTTTTTTAAAAGGGAAATTCCCTTATTCCGAATAGGATTCCTCGCAAGAAAAGGGAAAAGTTGACAGCTATGTCCTACCCTACCCTTTAAAGCCCTATACGGCCTAGGACCCTCGTACCTGCGGGACCGCCTCTGCTGGTATGTCTTACAGAGGAACTTATGGTCTTCAAACAAAAACATCTTGGAGGTCCCAGGCCACAGAGAGGTTAGGCTGGCCTCAACCAGAGCCAGGGCTTTCTTGGCTGTGGCCCCGATCTGGTGGAACACTCTGTCCCAAGAGACTAGGGCCCTGTGGGACTTGAAATCTTTCCGCAGGGCCTGCAAGACAGAGCTGTTCCACCAGGCCTTTGGCCAAGGCACAGCCTGACTCCCTCCTTTGGCAATCTTCTAGCCCAACTCTAGCCCAATGGTTGCCATTAATTTGATTTGAATTAATTTTATAATGAAATGATTTTAGAATGTTGTATTATTTTATCGTTGTTAGCCGCCCTGAGCCCGGCTTTGGCTGGGAAGGGCGGGATATAAATAAAAATTTATTTATATTATTATATTGTCCAAAACAGCAGTTTTCACGACCCACGAATGAAGGCAATAACACAATAAAATTCAAAACAGTGACAATGAATTGCGCGTTTATTCAAAACCCAATTCAACTCATTGATTCCTCAAAACGGATGAGTTTGATGCAGTGCTGCCAGATTTTTAAAGCCTGATAGTCATTTACACTTCCAGCACCGCCCCCTCTGCTGCCCGCTTGACTCTTAGCACCACCCCAAGTCATCCCACTGCCCCCCAGGGCATGGTACTGCCCATTTTGGGAACCACTGATTTAGCGCCCTGGATTAAAGTGACTTGAATGGAGGCCGGGCCTCCTGTTGGGCAGGTTGAGGGGCCCCACCAGGGCTGCCAGGTTTGGGGAAGGGCATGAAATGGCAGTAGTTGGGCATATGGGGGGGGGGTTGGAGGGGGGTTGCCATCTAGATCTCCTGCCTCTGTTTCCCCAGAGCATATTGGGACACTTGTGGGTGAATGCTTGGCCAAAGGAGATTCTTATGCTCTTTCCTCCACTGCAGCCGAAACTAAACAGGGGAATGAATGATGAAGAATGCAGCCCATCGCTTCCCAGGCGGACTCTGCTGCCATCTGGTCTCCTCGGTGACCCAAATAGGGCTAATTTAGCCAGCTAGCCCTGGTGATCGTCTAATGTCTATTGGATGGATTTCCCCCCTAAATTGATTTTTTAATTCTGAATTTATTGTTACGTCTTATACTGCATTTTATGCTGTTTTTTGTTGCATCAATTAAGTGTTTTAAATTTGTTGTTAGCTGCCCTGAGCCCAGTTTTCTGAACCGGGAAGGGCGGGGTATAAATAAAAAATTATTATTATTATTATTATTATTATTATTATTATTATTATTATCTTCCTTCCACCGGATAAGGAGGGGGGGCAGAACAGTGGCTGTGAAGAGGGAAGAAGGATTTATCCAAATGCAAAGCTCATCCACATCTCTGCTTTCCCCTGGGAAGAAGCCACTTTTTTACCACTGAGTCGGAGCAAACATTGATTGGGTTTTCTCCATCTTGTGGTTTGCTCTGATTTAGCGCTCAAGAGAGTGTTATCCAAGGGAAAGTAGTGGGGTAAGGGAATTTTTTTTCTAGAAATGGGACAAGCGGAAGTGTGTGGCCCAGTTTGCTTATTCCACCCCTTGATAGTCCCAAAGGTCTGAACTGCAGCCTGCTCTGGCAAAACCCGGAATAACAAAAGGAAGAAGAGGGGATCGCTACAAACTCAGGCACCTCCTTTGTTGTTTTTTCTTTTCCTTTTGAGACCCTTCTGTATGGCTTCAATTTCCCTCTACAGGATAAAGTAAAAGAGAACCATATTTTTGATTCCAGTCATGTCTCTGCTGGCATTTCTGGGGTGGGATGTGGTGCGAATCCAACCATTTATTTTTGGTGTTTTATATTCTCTGATGCATTTTAGTTCTCCAACTGGCCAAAATCAAACAGCATTAGGGTTGAGCAGCCAGTTTAGCAGCAAACTCATAAAGCAGATTGCTGCTGAAGGGTGCATGCGGTGTGTGTGTGTGTGTGTGTGTGTGTGTAGCTTCAGATGGAGCAGATGAAAGAACATAAGAAGAGTCTTGGTGGATCAGGCCCATATAGTCCAGCATCCTGATCTCACAGTGGCCAACCAGATAGAATAGAATCATAGAATCGTAAGAATCATAGAGTTGGAAGAGACCACAAGGGCCATCGAGTCCAACCCGCTGCCAAGCAGGAAACACCATCAGAACACTCCTGACATATGGTTGTCAAGCCTCTGCTTAAAGACCTCCAAAGAAGGAGACTCCACCACACTCCTTGGCAGCAAATTCCACTGTCGAACAGCTCTTACTGTCAGATGCCTCTAGGAAACCCACAAGTAGGACCTGAGCATTATAGATTTTCTTCTCCTGGTCCACCCCCTCCAGGAGATGATGGGAAGAACAATGTGGATTATATGAAGCATTTGACGTCGTCAGAAACAGGCAAAAAGGAAGCAGGAAGAAAGATGTTTGGAAATTAAAGAAAACCAGGCAGGCATGAGAAGAAACAGTCAAAGAATGGGAAGAAGAAATCCTCTACTTCTCAGGGTGCGGATGACAGAAACAGAACAAAAATGAGTCCAGTGTATATTAAAACACTTAGACACAACCCCGACTAAAGAGAAACTGATGGACTACGCAGAATTGGCAAAATTGACACATAAACTACGGGACAAGGACAACTGTGACTTTAAAGATGAATGGGAACCTTTTACAAAGTACTTAAAGAAACAACAAAGTGAATCGGACTCCTTGGCAGGTTTTGAATAAGCACTCACAAACTTTTTATTGACAATAACCAGTCAGATAAATTAAGGATTCATACAATTCTGTAACATGCATTTGTAGAGAAATCAGAGACTGGAGCTGAGGAACGTTAGGAGGGGAGGGGAGGGTGGGTCATTTTATGGGGGAGAGGGGGAAGTGGGGGGAAATCAAGGATGATATGTTTTAAGATAGTATGTTTTGTTTAAATTCTTAATAAAAATATTTTTTAAAACACACATTTAGACACATCAGAATTAAATAGTCATTGCAGGATCCACACAGGGGAGAAACCATGTAAATGCACGGAGTGTGGAAGGAGCCTCAGTGTGAGTGAGGCAGGTTTTAAAAGATTCACTGGAACATTGAGTTCTAGTGGATCTCCTTGCAGAAGAAATTCCATAACACTGGAGCCACTGCAGAGGAGACCCTACACCACAGCCTTATTAATTTCACAAAAGGAATAACGTCTTGGAGCCATCCTAGATAAAGATTTGGCCTTATCAGAAGCTATGGTTCTGGTCTAGATATCAGTGGAGACAGAACTTGTCTCCACTTCTAGTTCCTATTGTCAGGTGTTTGCATCATTAGATGCTCTTTTGTATTCAGTTCCGGTCTGAATACAATAATGTAGCATTTGGGCATGAAGATGCAGCCCAGGAGACCAGCACTGGAGGCCAACATAGAGAAGATCTGCACAGCCACCATGTATTTCCCCTTTGTGCTCAGGTAGGTGGGCACAAAGGACACCCAAACACTGCAGAAGACCAGCATGCTGAAGGTGATCAGCTTGGCTTCATTGAAGGCCCCAGGCAGCTTCCTGGCAAAAAAAGCTACTGTGAAGCTGATGGCAGCCAGGAAGCCCATGTAGCCAAGGGCAATATAAAACATGGCAACAGACCCTTCATTGCACTGCAGGGTGATCTCTCCAGGCTGGGAGTGCATGTCAGAGTCTGGGAATGGGGGAGATGCACTCAGCCAGATGGTGCAGATGAGAACTTGGACACTGGAACAGGAAATGACAATGGAGTTGGCCAAACTCTTCCCCAGCCATCTCCTCACTCTGTTCCCTGGCTTTGTGGCTAGGAAAGCCAAGACCACTGTGATGGTTTTGGCCAACACAGAAGAGACGGCAACTGAGAAGATGACACTGAAGGCAGATTGTCGGAGAAGGCAGGTCATCTTCCTTGGCCGCCCAATGAACAGGAAAGAGGACAAAAAGGAAAACAGGAGGGAGACAAGAAGGATATAGGTGAGGTCCCGGTTGTTTGCTTTGACTATGGGAGTGCCTAGGAATTTAATGAAGATTCCTAACACAATCCCTGTGATTAAGGACAAGAATAGGATGAAGGAGGTCAGGAGGGTCCCCAAAGACTCTTCATAGGACAGGAAGGTGATAATCTTAGGGACACATTGATCTTGATCTTTGTTTGGATGCTGATCTTCTGGACATTTGGTGCAGTGGTCTGCATCTGAAAAGAAAAACAGTGAGTTCAGCATCATTCATGTATCACGATTATCTCTATTCTGTATTACATTCTATTATGTTAAGAAGTCCAACAGGAGAAGGAGTGAGAAGATGTGACGAGCCATTTAGTGTCCAGTAGGAGTTAGAATAATAGATTCATATAACTGAGAGCCAGTATGGTGCAGTGGTTAAGAGCGGTAGTCTCATAATCTGGGGAACCGGGTTCGCGTCTCCGCTCCTCCACCTGCAGCTGCTGGGTGACCTTGGGCCAGTCACACTTCTCTGAAGTCTCTCAGCCCCACTCACCTCACAGAGTGTTTGTTGTGGGGGAGGAAGGGAAAGGAGAATGTTAGCCGCTTTGAGACTCCTGAAGGGGAGTGAAAGGCGGGATATCAAATCCAAACTCTTCTTCTTCTTCTTCTTCTTCTTCTTCTTCTTCTTCTTCTTCTGAAGAGTTGGAAGGGACCCAGGTATCAACTGAGTCACACCCCTGCAATGCAGGAACCACAGCTAAAGAACCTCTGGTAGGTAGCCGTCCAACGTCACTTCAACGGGGAGAAGGAGGCACCCCGACCCCATCAGTGTGTACATAACCAGAAACGCTGGTGCTGACATATATATGCTTTCTCTTTGCCTTCTCCTCCAGGGGCTCCCCTCTTACCTTCCAGAGCAGAGATTGTCCCTTTCATGCACCGTGAGCAACTGTAGCAGCAAAAGGGTTGGCCTTCATGAATTACCTTGGTGTATCCCTGGCGACAGCTTTTGCTGCACCTTGAATGAGGCGGGGTCTGTTCATAAAAGGAAGGAAGTGGGTGGAGAAAGCAAACAGAGAAAAGGTTTTATCTTTCTCTTATAACTATAGAACTTGGGCAATTTTAAATTTTAAATTATTTTAAATTTTAAATTATTTTAAATTTTAAATTATTTTAAATTTTAAATTATTTTAAATTTTAATTTTTTTAATCTTATACCAGTACAAATTTACACATCCAATTTAAATCACCAAATATTAATATTGACCCCCTCCGCCCCCTTTCTGCGGTTGCTTCTGTCATATCTCTTATCACTGCATATCCAATTTAAATACATTTGTTATTTATCCTTTATACTCAAATGGTTTCACTGCTCGTTTTTAATTCAAGCCTGCTAGTGTTTTAAGTGGTTTGCAATAGTTCTTCAAATAGTCCTGAAATGTTCCCCATTCTAAATTAAGAATTCTCTCTTTGACTCCCGGAACTGTTCGAAAACCAAGGCGCGGCTTCCAATTGGCTGCAGAAGCTTCCTGCACTAAAGCGGAAGCTGTGGAAGCCCTGCTGGACGTTTGGCTTCCGAAAAATGTTCGCAAACCAGAACACTCACTTCTGGGTTTGCGGTGTTCAGGAGCCGACTTCTTCGGGAGCCAAGCCGTTCAACAACCAAGGTACCACTGTATAGCTAAGACTATGGGAATGCCTAGGTTGGCCAGTCAATCTCTCTGTACATGAGTCAAGAGGCTGAAGGGAGAGCCAGTTGTTTGTACTGCTATTACTTGTCAAGAATGTCCTACACGTGAGTAGGAATCCGATAGAGACACATGCGCGGCTAGCGTGTTCAGGGAAGTTTTTAATATGTGACATTTTAGTGTATTTTTCATCTTTGTTGGAAGCCGCCCAGAGTGGCTGGGGAAACCCAGCCAGATGGGCGGGGTACAAATAATAAATTATTATTATTATTTCCTTCCTGGTCGGTCGTTCGGGAGCTTCAAAAGCTTTCTCCAGCCCGAACATCACAGCAACCAAAAGGCATCACCACACTTTAGGATCAGCAGAGTGTTAGCAGTCCGCGTGACAGACTCAGCAGCACAGCAATATTGGCTAAACTACTTTATTTACACATAATACACTCGGGGCATTCTGACTTAGCTCCTTCCCCTTTCTCATCAGACAACAAAGCCAAAGGACAAAGGACAATAGTCCCACATCACGGAACACAGTAATATAAACATCCTGTCTCCGTCACTTCCCACAATGTGGAATGAAAACATACACCGTCATGTGATAAAACAATCCCATGACTGCAACACGGGGCAAGAATCCTAACATTACTGTACTACTATATATTTGTTTATACCCTGCCTTTCGCCCCGACAGGAACTCGAAGGAAGCTTATAAAAAGATAAAATTGGGCAACACAAGGCAAGGACGTTCATAGCATACCCTCCAACATTTCTCTGATGAAAATAGGGATGTTCTATTCTATGATGATGATAAAAATGGTGGTAGTACTAACAATACTATTTATACCCGCCCCCAGCTGACTGGGCTGCTCAACATATATAAAGACATAATAAAGCATCAAACATTGAAGATCTTCCCTATACAGGGCTGCCTTCAGATGGCTTCTAAAGGTTGTCTAGTTATCTCATTGGCTCTGGGGTTGGATAACTCCATACCCTCCAAAATTTCCCTAAGGAAAATAGGGGCATCCTAAGGAAAAGTGAAAGGACATGGGTGGCGCTGTGGGTTAAACCACAGAGCCTAGGACTTGCTGATCAGAAGGTCGGTGGTTTGAATCCCTGCGACGGGGTGAGCTCCTGTTGCTCGGTCCCTGCTCCTGCCAAAATAGCAGTTCGAAAGCACGTCAATTGCAAGTAGATAAATAGGTACCGCTCCGGCGGGAAGGTAAACGGCGTTTCCGAGCGCTGCTCTGGTTCGCCAGAAGCAGCTTAGTCATGCTGGCCACATGACCTGGAAGCTGTACGCCGGCTCCCTCGGCCAATAAAGCGAGATGAGCGCCGCAACCCCAGAGTCGGTCACGACTGGACCTAATGGTCAGGGGTGCCTTTACCTTTACCTAAGGAAAAGTGGGACATTCCGAGATCAAATCAGAAACCGGGATGGCTTCTGTATATCCAGGACTGTCCCTGGGAAATAGGGACACTTGGAGGGTCTGTCATTGTCCCCTTGACTTGTTGGCTTTGAGTTTCTAGTAAAAAAAGAAAGAAAATTAAGTAGGTCTCACCTGGTTACACCACCCAGGCCACACAATGGCATCTGGTTCCATAGCAAACGTTATTGTTGAGGGGTTGTGCCTCTCTGCACTCCCAACCTTCACTTTCTCAATTGATTTATTGGGGAGCACTAACACGTTCACAACATCGAAGGCAGCTGCCAAGTGTCCGTTCTCATCCAAGTGCAGCCCGTCTACGGAAGTATTGTCAAAGTGGAAGTTTCTCAGGAAAGGGTGAAGCTATTATGGCAAAGAAAACAGCAGCATTTAGAAATGGAAGTCGGATATTGCATTCCTGCCTTGTTGGACCTCCAAAATTTCTGAGCATAGGTAAGCAAGCATGTTCTGGAACAGCGTTTCCCAAACTTGGGTCTCCAGCAGCTTTTGGACTACAATGCCCATCATCCATGACCACTGGTCCTGCTAGCTAGGGATGATGGGTGTTGTAGTCCAACAACAACTGGATTAGAGATTAGAGAACTGGGCCAAAACAAACAAGATGAATTTTAACAGGGAGAAATGTAAAGTATTGCACTTGGGAAAAAAAAAAAATGAGATGCACAACTCGAAGGTGGGTGACACCTGGCTTGAGAGCAGTACATGTGAAAAGGATCTAGGAGTCTTGGTTGACCACAAACTTGACATGAGCCAACAGTGTGACGTGGCAGCTAAAAAAGCCAATGCAATTCTGGGCTGCATCAATAGGAGTATAGCATCTAGATCTAGGGAAGTAATAGTGCCACTGTATTCTGCTCTGGTCAGACCTCACCTGGAGTACTGTGTCCAGTTCTGGGCACCACAGTTCAAGAAGGACACTGACAAACTGGAACGTGTCCAGAGGAGGGCAACCAAAATGGTCAAAGGCCTGGAAACGATGCCTTATGAGGAACGGCTAAGGGAGCTGGGCATGTTTAGCCTGGAGAAGAGGAGGTTAAGGGGTGATATGATAGCCATGTTCAAATATATAAAAGGATGTCACATAGAGGAGGGAGAAAGGTTGTTTTCTGCTGCTCCAGAGAAGCGGACACGGAGCAATGGATCCAAACTACAAGAAAGAAGATTCCACCTAAACATTAGGAAGAACTTCCTGACAGTAAGAGCTGTTCGACAGTGGAATTTGCTGCCAAGGAGTGTGGTAGAGTCTCCTTCTTTGGAGGTCTTTAAGCAGAGGCTTGACAACCATATGTCAGGAGTGCTCTGATGGTGTTTCCTGCTTGGCAGGGGGTTGGACTCGATGGCCCTTGTGGTCTCTTCCAACTCTATGATTCTATTCTATGATTCTATGCCTGTCATTTACCCCCTTGACTCCTGCCTTATGAGGGCCAATGACCACAGCTAAGGAGGAAATGATGCTCATTGGAAGAACTTTGGACCCTCACTAACTCTCAGCCTATTGGGGATGGAGGAGAAATTCAATTTCAGTTTGTGATCAAAGATGAATTTATCAAATTTGCACGTTCCAAAACAATAAGAGAAGCGGAGCAGAGCCAGCCTTCCAAATCTGCACGAAGCCCAATTTCGCAATGCGGTTCCTCCAACCAAACAACATTCATGAACATTTGTATATTAGGGGGGAAATGTGCCATATCCATGAAAATAGCATGCAACATGTTAATTTAGGAGCACTTGCTTCCCAAAATGTGTACATTAATCAAAACCGCATACAAAAAAATGTGTTAATTAGAAGAAATTCACACTAAATTGCTGAAGAATTTTCATGAGGTTTCATGAGCAACAACAACAACAACTGTTGCCCAGCCTCTTCTGGGAAAGAAAAAAAACTTAACCACGTAGCAGAACTCCCCAAAAATAGACCATTCATTCAGCAGAGCTTTTACTTGCTATTGAAGGCAAATGAGCATCCACTACATTCAGAACTGGCACAGTCCATAAAAATCTGGTTGCAGCACTTACAAAAACTTATAAACTTATAACAAGACTAAACCTTAACACTAAGCATACAATATACAGAATATCACACTAGGAGGAAGGGAGACAGAAAGGGAAAGCTTTCTGTTTAGAAGAAGAAGAAGAAGAAGAAGAAGAAGAGTTTGGGTTTGATATCCCGCTTTATCACTACCCTAAGGAGTCTCAAAGCGGCTAACATTCTCCTTTCCCTTCCTCCCCCACAACAAACACTCTGTGAGGTGAGTGGGGCTGAGAGACTTCAGAGAAGCGTGACTGGCCCAAGGTCACCCAGCAGCTGCATGTGGAGGAGCGGAGATGCCAACCCGGTTCCCCAGATTATGAGACTACCGCTCTTAACCA
Organism: Podarcis tiliguerta; assembly: GCF_965153285.1. Classification (NCBI taxonomy): domain Eukaryota; kingdom Metazoa; phylum Chordata; class Lepidosauria; order Squamata; family Lacertidae; genus Podarcis; species Podarcis tiliguerta. The sequence goes on along the minus strand of NC_139535.1, from coordinate 3,447,808 downwards.
CTACACCACACTGGCACACTGTTTAGGGAAGCTTTTAATGTTTAATAGGTTATTGTATTTTAATATTTTGTTGGAAGCCGCCCAGAGTGCCTGGGGAGGCCCAGCCATATGGGTGGGGTATAAATAATAATAATAATAATAATAATAATAATAATACCCAGGCTCCTTCCTTCTGACCCATATTTATAGTCAACATGACCTTAATTGGAAGAGATAAGAAAACCAGTTCAAGCCAGCTGTACTCAGATTCTCTGAAGGTATAACCCAAACAATCACGAAGCTTTTTTCATACAGAGAAGCTTCCAGAAGCTTCCAGAAACCTCTTGAATGAATTAGAATAGGAAAGATCACTACACATCAGATCAATACTTTCTGCACTAAGAAATGCAAACTGACAATAACAACAACAACATTTTTATTATTTGCATCCTGCCCATCTGTCTGAGTTGTCCCAGCCACTCTGCGCAGTTTCCAGCATATACAAAAACATAAAACATTAAACACTGAAAACTTCCCTATAGAGGGCTGCTAAATGTTGCTAAAGAAAGGCAGACAACCTAACTTGTGAGGAACAGAAATGGAAGAAGAAGAAGAAGAAGAAGAAGAAGAAGAAGAGGAGGAGGAGGAGGAGGAGGAGGAGGAGGAGTTTGGATTTGATATCCTGTTTTCACTACCCTAAGGAGTCTCAAAGTGGCTAACAATCTCCTTACCCTTCCTCCCCCACAACAAACACTCTGTGAAGTGAGTGGGGCTGAGATACTTCAGAGAAGTGTGACTGGCCCAAGGTCGCCCAGCAGCTAGCTACATGTGGAGGAGCGGAGACGCGAACCCGGTTCACCAGATTACGAGACTACCGCTCTTAACCACTGCACCACACTGGCTCCCATAGACTCAAGGTATTAAATGAACTGGCAATAATGTTAGCAGTGAAGGAGAAAAGAATACCTGCCATGGCTGTACCCTTTGGAAGACCAAGCCGCTTCCACCTCCCCTCACCATCCTCCGGGGTCTGGATGCAAATGTAGCCCTTAAGGCAAGCACCAGAGCCCGGACCAAACTGTAAATCATGTAGCTGTCCAGGGTCAAGCTGCCTCCATCAGCCTCCTGATAAATGCTCTCCTTCTTCTCGACGCATCTCAGTTGACCTCTCGCCGTCAACGCATACTTCAAATGAAAGCAACGGAATCCTTTCTTATCGAACCGCGGTTTGACGTTTTCATACCTCGTCCCCTTTTTGAACTGCGTTAGGAAGGCCAATGAAGTGTGGATGTTTTGCATCTCAAACATGCGGTAAAGAGCACTCAGGTTGATGTCCTGCAAAGCCGTCATGATCCAAACTTTACCTGCTGTGGGCTGCTTGCTCCTCACAGCCCGGAATATGACGTAAGCTAAACCGAAAACAGATTGAGAGTCCCCAGAGAAAATGGCGACGTTGACTTTCCTCTGCACGAGGAACGCAATCATGGGGGAAATGTTTCTGTACAATACGAGTGCTGGGATTTTTTCCGAGAAGGCCACGCAGACCCCCTCCCTCGCCAGCACTTCTGTCAAAGTCCTCATGAGCCTCTCTCCGTTGTCATTTTCTGGAACGACGAGGCCAACCCACCTCCACCCAAAATGCTGCAGGAGTTTGGCAATGCCCAAGTATTTGGTCTCAGCGCTTGGGACCATCCGGTAGACAAAAGGGAGCTGAGATTTGTCTTTCAGAGCAGGAGAGACAAAATCGTAGCTGACCTGTGGAGAAAAGGAAGGTTTTGAATCTCAGGATGAAGCTGAGGTGTTTGCAAACCTAAAATATCACAGCCAGCTATTGAAATGGCTGTTGCCATTTATTGTGTGTGTGTGATTTTGCAATCAAAATCCTACACTATGCATTAACATCTGCTTCACATGTTGTTTCGGGACGCGGGTGGCGCTGTGGTTAAAAGCCTCAGTGCCTAGGGCTTGCCGATCGAAAGGTCAGCGGTTCGAATCCCCGCGGCAGGGTGCACTCCCGTCGCTCGGTCCCAGCGCCTGCCAACCTAGCAGTTCGAAAGCACTCCCGGGTGCAAGTAGATAAATAGGGACCGCTTACTAGCGGGAAGGTAAACGGCGTTTCCGTGTTCAGCTCTGGCTTGCCAGAGCAGCGATGTCATGCTGGCCACATGACTCGGAAGTGTCTCCGGACAGTGCTGGCCCCCGGCCTCTTGAGTGAGATGGGCACACAACCCTAGAGTCTGTCAAGACTGGCTCGTACGGGCAGGGGTACCTTTACCTTTACCACATGTGGTTATACTTCTTAAAAAAGCAGCCTTAGAAATACAGGGTGTCAGTACATAATCTGCTCAATCCAGTCTGGAAGTCCGTTCGACTTCCGAAACGTTCGCAAACCAAGGTGTGGCTTCTGATTGGATGATTGGCCCCAGAAACAATGGCACCAGCCAAAACGGATGTACGGCTTCCGAAAAACGTTCTCAAACCGGAACACTTATTTCCGGTTTTGCTGTGTTTGGGAGCTGATTTGTTCGTCAACTAAGCTGTTCAGGAACCAAGGTATCACTGTACCAGCCACGCTTCCCATTTCCTACCTGTGGGGTTTTGTAGATGCCCAACATATTTGAAATCTGGCCAGAGATTTCAGAGTCAGCCCCTTCGAGGACAGCCAACAGGTTATTGCGCCTTCCGCAGCAGTAGTTTGGGATGTTTGCTTGCCCAGTAGAGAGAAGGTCTATTGTAGCATCATAAGTCGTCCTTGCATCAAAGTAGTTTTCATAGATGTTGTAGCCCAGAGTGACGTTGAGCAGGAGCCCAGGATCCCTGCTGACTCTCTGAGTGGCAAATATGAAGGGCAGAAGCTGCCTGAACTGCACGTTTGATAACCTGCAACAAAATTTGTGTCCCACGTTTAACGACCATCCAGCTAGACGAATACCCACAGCATTCAGCCTGGCTCTGACTGTTAACTGTCTCTCACTTTGCTGGTGTTTGAAGCGCATTCTGTCTGTGACATCATACACTGATGTCACAATGATACATCTGCATTTATCCATGGTAACGTCACTGGCCAACAAACTCCAGCAACTAGGTCACCAGCAACCTGGGCTCTCCAGCAAACTTAATGTTTTAGTTCATAGCCTGAGCATGAAGAAGAATACAGAGATCATCAGGGGGGTTAGGCTGAGTGTTTACCAGTGTGCGGATGATACCCAGCTCTACCTCTCTTTTAAATCAGAACCAGTGAAGGGAGTGAAGGTCCTGTGTGAGTATCTGGAGATGGTTGGAGGATGTATGGTGGCCAACGGGTTGAAGTTGAATACTGACAATCCTGTTTTTGGAGGGACAGGAGGTGGGCTGGTATGGAGGACTCCCTGGTCCTGAACAGGGTAACGGTGCCCCTGAAGGACCAGGTGTGCAGCCTGGGAGTCATTCTGGACTCACAGCTACTCATGGATGCGCAGGTCCAAACTACAAGAAAGAAGATTCCACCTAAACATTAGGAAGAACTTCCTGACAGTAAGAGCTGTTCGACAGTGGAATTTGCTGCCAAGGAGTGTGGTGGAGTCTCCTTCTTTGGAGGTCTTTAAGCAGAGGCTTGACAACCATATGTCAGGAGTGCTCTGATGGTTTTTCCTGCTTGGCAGGGGGTTGGACTCGATGGCCCTTGTGGTCTCTTCCAACTCTATGATTCTATGATTCTATGATTCTAGGTCAATTCTGATCTGCTACACAGGTTGAGACTGTCTTGCCAGAGTAGTGCATGCTCTAGTTACCTCCCACTTGGACTACTGCAATGCACTCTACATGGAGCTACCTTTGAAGGTGACCTGGAAACTACAACTAATCCAGAATGCGGCAGCTGGACTGGTGACTGGGAGCGGCCGCCGAGACCACATAACATAAGATCTACATTGGCTCCCAGTACGTTTCTGGGCAAAATTCAAAGTGTTGGTGCTGACCTTTAAAGCCCTAAATGGCCTTGACTCAGTATACCTGAAGGAGTGTCTCCACCCCCATCGTTCAGCCCGGACACTGAGGTCCAGCACCGAGGGCCTTCTGGCGGTTCCCTCATTGCGAGAAGTGAGGTTACAGGGATCCAGGCAGAGGGCCTTCTCGGTGGTGGCGCCCGCCCTGTGGAACACCCTCCTATCAGACGTCAAGGAAATAAACAACTATCTGACTTTTAGAAGACATCTGAAGGCAGCCCCGTTTAGGAAAGCTTTTAATATTTGATGAATTATTGTATTTTAATGTTTTGCTGGAAGCCACCTAGTGTGGCTGGGGATATTGGACTCCATTTTTTATGAGCAGTTTTGCAAGTGTCTCCACAGCCTGGGAAGACAGAGCATGAAAGGAATCTGCCTAGAGATAAGGAGACCCAGCAACAGCTCTGTGATTGGCTGAGGTCTCTCAGGCAGCATGACCTATGATACTGCTTGTTAGAGTGGTTAGTGTTGGTGAGTGTTGAGGAGTTGCTGAGAGTGAAGAAGTTGTGTTGTAAATAGTAACTAGTAGATAGATTTGTATTTTTGCTGCTGTATAGACGCGGGTGGCGCTGTGGGTAAAAGCCTCAGCGCCTAGGGCTTGCCGATTGAAAGGTTGGCGGTTCGAATCCCCGTGGCGGGGTGCGCTCCCGTTGCTCGGTCCCAGCGCCTGCCAACCTAGCAGTTCGAAAGCACCCTTAAGTGCAAGTAGATAAATAGGGACCGCTTACTGGCGGGAAGGTAAACGGCGTTTCCGTGTGCTGCGCTGGCTCGCCAGATGCAGCTTTGTCACGCTGGCCACGTGACCCGGAAGTGTCTCCAGACAGCGCTGGCCCCTGGCCTCTTGAGTGAGATGGGCGCACAACCCTAGAGTCTGTCAAGACTGGCCCGTATGGGCAGGGGTACCTTTACCTTTACCTTTATAATAAACTACAAGAATCAAGTTGCTAGTCGTCGGCCTTGTTCCTGATTGTTGTCTTGACTAAGAAATCTCAAGAGTTGCCTAAAAATGCTGCAGTGCTCTGCTATACTCTGCTAATCTGTGCAACAGGCAAAAGCACTTAAAAAGTTCACCAGGGGAAACCCAGCCAGCTGGGAGGGGTATAAATAATATATCATCATCATCATTATTCAATGACAACACCAGTCAGTGAAGCGACATATATTGTATGCCATAGGAGTTTGATTGATCGATTGAGTTTACTTCTGCACTGCTATTTTTCTAGAAAAAGAGGTGTCACCAGTCACCATGAACGCCTCCCTCATTCTCTTATAATGGCAATGGCACCCACTTGAGAGGAGCCATGACTGAGTTCCGGCAAGTTCCGGCTGATAAAAATGCCATGTTTATATGTCATTTTCCCACAATGAGCTGTGCCCAAAGCTGCTTACAGCCAACATTCAAAACATCAAAATACAAATATATACAAAATGCAGAGCATGCCAGCAAATTGAAAAACTGCCAAAAAACTGAAGGATTTTGAAGAGATAAGGGATTTATTAACTGATTGGCAACAATTTCATCAATTAAATGATAATTTCAAGGCAGATAAAAAGAGGGGTTTCAGTCATGAGACCTCAAGATTTAAAAAAGATTTGTTTGGGGGGGGGAATACTGTTAAAAATGTATGAATTGCTTTTGGAATGGCATACAAAGGATGAACAAGTTAAATCTGTAATGGTACACTGAGTAAGGGATTTGGGGACACAATATCCAACTTTCGGATTGGGAAAGGTTATGGAAAACTGATTTGAAATTCTCGGCATGTTGTACACTGAAATAAAACTGTATGAAAATGATGTACAGATGATATTTGACTCCCAGTAAGTTAGGAAAATTGTGTAAGAAAGGTACAAATATCTGTTGGAAATGTAAAGAAAAAGAAGGCACCTTTTTTCATATGTGGGGGTTTTGTGAGGTAATAAAGGCATTCTGGGAAATGATATAGTCCAACCCCTTGCTGTGCAATTTTTACATTTTTAAATTTTTGCTTTGTGTTTTTTAAAGCTGTGAACCAACCTGAGATCTTCAGGCGAAGGCTGGGCATACAAATTTAAGTAAAAGTAACGATGATTATGATGATATTTTGATTTAGGTATTTTGTGGTTTTTGTATATTCTGATTTTAACCTGTGAACCACCTTGAGACCTGCGAGCATAGGGCGGTATATTAATAATAATAATAATAATAATCAACTTTCTGCCAAAAGAGGGGATATTGTTCAGTATTAGGACTAGAAAAAGAGAGAGACCGGGGCACAATTGGGACATACAAAATCAGAACCAGCAGGAATTGCAACAAATCCACCACTGCCCCTTAATTAAAGGTAAAGGTACCCCTGACCGGTAGGTCCAGTCACGGACGACTCTGGGGTTGCGTGCTCATCTCACTCTATAGGCCAAGGGAGCCAGCGTTTGTCTGCAGACAGCTTCCGGGTCATGTGGCCAACATGACTATGCCGCTTCTGGCGAACCAGAGCAGCGCACGGAAACGCTGTTTACCTTCCCACTGGAGTGGTACCTATTTATCTACTTGCACTTTGATGGGCTTTCGAACTGCTACATTGGCAGGAGCTGCGACCAAGCAATGGGAGCTCACCTCGTCGCAGGGATTCGAACCGCCAACCTTCTGATTGGCAAGCCCTAGGTTCTGTGATTTAGACCACAGAGCCACCCGAGTCTCTGCCATTACTTATGCCCCTTAATTACTTACGGGTAATATCTCGTAGAGGGAGTTTTGGAGAACTTGATCGGGAGTAGAATGACATTGGTGGCAGATACAACCCCACTAATGATGTAGTCTGCTGCTCTGTAATAATTCAAGGGGTCTGTCTGGTTGTTTATGAAATTCAAGGGGCATTTTGCCGCCGGCATCTCACAGGTTGTCCGGGAAAAGAGTATCACCATCAGCACAATCTGGATATACCTGCCACAGCTGCCGCCTCTGGGGCTGCTCTCCATGCTCATGAGAAGCAGCCAAGACCCTCGGGCAAGGCTGAGACTGCAATGAATCACAGAGGGAGTCTAGTCATGGCTACAGGGCCACATAGGATGTCTCAACCTGACTCAGCCCCCTGCACCCCACCCCTTCCTAATTGTCACCCGAGGCTCTCGGTGGTGCAAGAGGTATTTATGCCGCAGGGTTGTTGCTGCAAGACGTTTCACCTCCTTGCTGTCAATTCTGATGTTTCTGTTATTGCTCTAAATTGTGGTCTTTGGGAATGCCCTTGAGCATTGGCAAGGCGATGGAAGATAAATCACTACAATTTTGATAACTAGCAGCCTCTGCAGCCGCCTGGACTTTCTGGGCGGGTTCAGTTGTGGAACGGGTTGGGGGGTAGGAATCCTGCCCCCCAGAGGGGCAGGCTGGACCTTTAACCAGGAAATCTTCCAAAATCATCCATCTTCCATCATTATTTCTATGAATTATTATCTTTTTTTTAATAAATATTTTATTGAGTTTTACATAAAAGATGAAATGACAAAAAAGCAAAAAACAACAGCCAAAACAGAAAAAATACATAATTACACGAACACAAAACGACAAAAAAATCAAAGAAAAAAACAAAACAAAAATAAAAACAGTTTTATCTTCATAATATTCCTTGCGTTAACTTATTTCTCCGACTTCCCCAGACCTCCCTTCCCTGTATTCCGTCATATATTCAAACAACAAATCCCTTCCCTCTGTCTTAATTAATTTTTATCTTAATTTGAATATCTTAATATAACTTAATCTTCTTGTATCTTAAAATATTAGATCTTTTAATTTTTAAACTTTTTACTAATAACCTTTTACATTCAATCTGATGTCATTTTAAAATTCATTAATCTTATAGTATTTCTGTAGATAATCTTTAAACTTCCTCCAATCTTCTTTCACCGTCTCTTCTCTTCTTCATCCATCTTCCATCATTATTTCTATGAATTATTATCCATGTCCCAGTGACATTACAAGAAAGGAATGGAATGAAACCTTCCCACTGGCAGAGTCCCTGCCTGCCCCAAATCACAGCCAAAGGTCTCAATGTGCAGTTGGCATTTCAGGCATGTGAAATGGAGTTGCGTCACGCTGCCTCATTTTTGATATTACTGTTATTTGTCTCCAAGTGAAGTTTTGACCAGAAGAAGAGTAACAAACAACTGTGATTTATTTACTTTTAATTATAATTAACAGCTCTGTACTTTCATGGATTCTCCGTGTGGCTCTAGGCGCAGCTGCAAAGTTGGAGGAAAACATGTTGGTGGAAACAAAGATTCTGAGAAGGGTCAGGGAGGGGAAAGGTGAGATTGGGCTGACCTTTAGTGGAGAACCACCATAAGATGATGGCGGTTGTGGTGGTGATTTTATTATGTGTCCCTACCTGTCTGACTGGGTTGCCGCAGCCACTCTGGGCGGCTTCCAGCATACAGTTGTACCTTGGAAGTCAAACGGAATCCATTCTGGAAGTCCGTTCGACTTCCAAAACATTCATAAACCAAAGCGCGGCTTCTGATTGGCTGCAGGAAACTCCTGCAGCCAACCAGAAGCTGGCGAAGCCCCATCGGATGTCGTAGAAATAACGGAGGATGACACAGGAGTTGGATGCATGTGAGTTGTGCAGGATCAAGCAAGCTAGCAAGCTCCAAGCAAGCTGCCGGCTAGCTCTGCCGTGGCTCCTTTTATTAGCAGTGCCAACTGTAGGGGGCCGTGCCCCCTTGCCCCCTAATAAGTTTCTTCTGGGGGGTCAGTCCCCTCAATATTTTCTCCCCCATCACCCACCCACCTACCTGACTTCCCACCTGCTTGCTTCCCTTGGTCTCAAGAGCGCTACCTTGCCACCATGATTAAGGGGGGGCGACGCCACACAACATGCACAAAGATGTGCTCATATCAAGCTTATGTTGCACACTCTGCTCTCGCTGTGAGCACATGTCGTCCAACCTGCTGACGTGTCACTCGAATGCTGCATGGGCTGCTCAATTAAGGTGAGCATGTCACATGGCATGTGCACACACATCCGCTGTGGATTTTGGGGGTGTTCTGGTCCCCTCCTTGAATTTTTTTGGGGGGCCTCAGCAAACACTTCCCCAAAACAATGACTTGGTATCTAAATACCAACTGACTGTTGTGGCGTTTGCCCGTTCTTTTGGAAATGTCTGTACAGGGGGAGAGAAAGGGTTAATAGGTAGACCAATAGAAAAGCCAGAGGCGGAGCCTACCTGGTTATAAAAGGGCTTAGCCCCAGGTTGAACTAGTTGGTTGGTTGGGAAAGGCAGTTGGGAAAGCAGTTGGCAGACAGTTGGAAACAGAGAGACAGGGCAGTTGGTTCTTTTGTGAGGGGAGGTAGAAGAGTTAGAGACAGGATAAAATAAGACTAAGAATATAAAGGGTAACAACGTTTTGAATGCAGTTAATTTGTGTTTGCTTTAAAAAGTCAATCCTTTATTAGGCATAGCAAACCACACATTATCAAACAAACACCGTATACAAATTGTGCAAAATACGAGCGCAGCATAACAAGTTTTGTCCCAGTCAGATCTTTAACTCCAGAGAAAATCAATTTGCATAAATAATACAATATAACACTACCGCATCACCGATCAACTAAGAACCACTAAATCTCTTTATAATGGCCCAATATTTGTGTTTGCAATAAACTACACAAGGGAAAGGAGAATGTTAGCCGCTTTGAGACTCCTTAGGGTAGTGATAAAGCGGGATATCAAATCCAAACTCTTCTTCTTCTCTTCTTCTTTGTTAACTTAAGAACCAAACTGTGACTAAGTGATTTACCGGAGAGCACCTTGCTGGTGGCAGCAGATTAGTGGTGTACGGGTCAATGGTCCGTGAGATGGCCAGGGGCTCCGTATGAACGCCACAACTGTTAACATGCAAAGTCATAAAACGTGTATCTTACAGATACCATTGGTTTTCCAATAGGGGCCATGTAGCACACAGTACACTCTTTTCCTTAACACCAGGGATGTCCAACAGGTCGATAGCGATCTACTGGTAGATCCCCGGGAGGTTTTGGTAGATTACGTTTGATCGCTGGGTCCCTTTTGGAGTGCCAGTGATTTGAAACCCTTAAAAACAGGGCTTTCCTCCTCCCTAAAAAAGGTCAACAACTTTGCCCTGAACCCCCCAAAAACAGGGGTAGATCACTGCCAGTTTTTAATTCTGTAACTGGATTGCAGTCTCCTGGGAGTTGGCCACTCCTCTTTACACCAATCCTCATCATGCCCTGATTTCTGGAAAGAATTGCATTTTGTGAAATAGTTTCTACGTTCACATTTTACTTCTTTATCAGAGGCCAACTATGAATGTCTACTTAGATAAGCGAGACATCTGCAACATACCACACAGTTTTTTGGCATATTTGATACCTACAAAATATTAAAACAATAGAACCTGTGGGCATTCCATGGTCACCATAGCCTCATCTTCATTGGCCATGACCTATAGCCTTTGGTGGGACATTAGTAAAGGGAAGAGAAAATATTTAAAATAGCAGTTCATAATAACCACTCATAAGTGAAAAGGCTTTTTTTATTACTTCTTTACTGACCACAGGTGTGTAAGATGGGGAAATAAATCTACTAAGAATCAGATGCCATCTTTAGTTTTGTTGTCAGATTATCCTTTATATTCAAGTTAGGCCTGAGTATAATAATGTAGCACTTAGGAATGAAGATGCAGCCCAGGAGCCCAGCACTGGAGGCCAACATAGAGAAGACCTGCACGGCTACCATGTATTTCCCCTTGGTGCTCAGGTAAGTAGGCACAAAGGACACCCAAACATTGCAGAAGACCAACATGCTGAAGGTGATCAGCTTGGCTTCATTGAAGGCCCCAGGAAGTTTCCTAGCCAGGAAAGCCACCGTGAAGCAGATGGCAGCCAGAAAACCCATATAGCCAAGGGCAGTATAAAACATGGCAACAGACCCTTCATTGCATTGCAAGATGATCTCTCCAGGCTGAGAGTTCATGTCGGAATCTGGGAATGGGGGAAAGAACCCCAGCCAGATAGTGCTGATGAGAACTTGGACACTGGAACAGGAAATGACGATAGAGTTGGCCAAACTCTTCCCCAGCCATCTCCTCACTCTGTTCCCTGGCTTTGTGGCCAGGAAGGCCAGCACCACAGTGATGGTTTTTGCCAAGACGGAAGAGATGGCAACAGAGAAGATGATGCTGAAGGCCATTTGTTGAAAGAGGCAGGTCTCTTTCCTTGGCCGGCCGATGAAGAGGAAGGAGGTTAAATAGGAGAGAAGGAGAGAGACAAGGAGGATGTAGGAGAGGTCCCTGTTATTGGCTTTGACTATGGGAGTTTCCTTGTATTTAATGAAAACTCCTAACACAAAGAAGGTGGTTAAGCACAAGAATAGGGCAGAGGAAGTCAGGATTATTCCCAAGGGTTTTTCGTAGGCCAGGAAGTTGATAATTTTGGGAACACATTTATCTTGATTCTTGTTTGGATGCTGGTCTTCTGGACATTTGGTGCAATGCTTTGCATCTGAAAAGAAGAACAATGACTTCAGCATCATTCATATGTGCACAATTACTGTTACATTCCACAGAAGACATGTTTTGTTGTGAAAATTTACATTCCAACTACATTTGAAAAATAGGCTGATAGCCTGTTCCAGTCACTGTAAGGCAGATTAATATTTTAATTTAATTGCAAAGGGCTAGTGGATACATCAAAATGGCAACCAATCACATGTAAAACACTTGGGGAAGTGGTAATGGAGATGATACAAAAAATGACATTATGGTGGCTGGGATTTCTGGATCCTTAAACACCCACCAAAACAAGAGTCAGCAAAAACAAGACCTGGAGCTGACTGTGGCTCAGATCATCAGCTTCTTATAGCAAAATTCAAGCTTAAACTGAAGAAAGTAGGAAAAACCACTGGGCCGGTAAGATACAATCTAAACCAAATCCCTTATGAATACACAGTGGAAGTGAGGAACAGGTTTAAGGATTTAGAATTGCTGGACAGAGTGCCTGAAGAACTATGGATGGAGGCTCGAGACATTATACAGGAGGCAGCAACGAAAACCATCCCAATGAAAAAGAAATGCAAGAAAGCAAAGTGGCTGTCCAATGAGGCCTTACAAATAGCGGGGGAGAGAAGGCAAGCAAAATGTGAGGGAGATAGTGAAAGATACAGGAAATTGAATGCAGAATTCCAAAAAATAGCAAGGAGAGACAAGAAGGCCTTCTTAAATGAGCAATGCAAAGAAATAGAGGAAAACAACAGAATGGGAAGAACCAGAGATCTGTTCAAGAAAATTGGAGATATGAAAGGAACATTTCGTTCAAAGATTACCATAATAAAGGACAAAAGTGGTAAGGACCTAACAGAAGCAGAAGACATCAAGAAGAGGTGGCAAGAATACACAGAGGAATTATATCAGAAAGATATGGATGTCTCGTACACCCCAGGTAGTGTGGTTGCTGACCTTGAGCCAGACATCCTGGAGAGTGAAGTCAAATGGGCCTTAGAAAGCATTGCAAATAACAAGGCCAGTGGAAGTGATGGCATTCCAGCTGAACTATTTAAAATTTTAAAAGATGATGCTGTTAAGGTGCTACACTCAATATGCCAGCAAGTTTGGAAAACTCAGCAGTGGCCAGAGGATTGGAGGAGGTCAGTCTACATCCCAATCCCAAAGAAGGGCAGTGCTAAAGAATGCTCCAACTACCGCACAATTGCACTCATTTCACACGCTAGCAAGGTTATGCTTAAAATTCTTCAAGGAAGGCTCAAGCAGTATGTGGACCGAGAACTCCCAGAAGTGCAAGCTGGATTTAGAAGAGGCAGAGGAACCAGAGACCAAATTGCAAACATGTGCTGGATTATGGAGAAAGCTAGAGAGTTCCAGAAAGACATCTACTTCTGCTTCATTGACTATGCAAAAGCCTTTGACTGTGTCGATCATAGCAAACTATGGCAAGTTCTCAAAGAAATGGGAGTGCCTGATCACCTCATCTGTCTCCTGAGAAATCTCTATGTGGGACAAGAAGCTACAGTTAGAACTGGATATGGAACAACTGATTGGTTCAAAATTGGGAAAGGAGTACGACAAGGCTCTATTTTGTCTCCCTGCTTATTTAACTTATATGCAGAATTCATCATGCGAAAGGCTGGGCTGGATGAATCCCTAGCCGGAATTAAGATTGCTGGAAGAAATATCAACAACCTCAGATATGCAGATGACACAACCTTGATGGCAGAAAGTGAGGAGGAATTAAAAAACCTTTTATTGAGGGTGAAAAAGGAGAGCGCAAAATATGGTCTGAAGCTCAACATCAAAAAAACGAAGATCATGGCCACTGGTCCCATCAGCTCCTGGCAAATAGAAGGGGAGGAAATGGAGGCAGTGAGAGATTTTACTTTCTTGGGCTCCATGATCACTGCAGATGGTGACAGCAGCCACGAAATTAAGAGACGCCTTCTTCTTGGGAGGAAAGCAATGGCAAACCTAGACAGCATTTTAAAAAGTAGAGACATCACCTTGCCAACAAAGGTCCGTATAGTAAAAGCTATGGTTTTCCCAGTAGTGATGTATGGAAGTGAGAGCTGGACCATCAAGAAGGCTGATCGCCGAAGAATTGACGCTTTTGAATTATGGTGCTGGAGGAGACTCTCAAGAGTCCCATGGACTGCAAGAAGATCAAATGCATCCATTCTTAAGGAAATCAGCCCTGAGTGCTCACTGGAAGGACAGATCGTGAAGCTGAGGCTCCAATACTTTGGCCACCTCATGAGAAGAGAAGACTCACTGGAAAAGACCCTGATGTTGGGAAAGATGGAGGGCACAAGGAGAAGGGGACAACAGAGGATGAGATGGTTAGACAGTGTTCTCGAAGCTACAAACATGAATCTGACCAAACTGCGGGTGGCAGTGGAAGACAGGAGTGCCTGGCGTGCTCTGGTCCATGGGGTCACGAAGAGTCGGACACGACTGAACGACTAAACAACAACAACAACAAAACACCCACCAGTTCACACATAAGGCCATTTCTTTCAACTCCACAAAAGTCTAATTAATCCAAAAATATTTAAATATAATTTACCCATTCCTTAAAGGCTGCCCTTTCCTGTGTAGACACTTACCTTCTTGGGTAGAGATTGTCCCTTCCTTGCAGGGAGCGCAATCATAGCAGCAAAGCTGCTCTCCTTCCCGGATCACCTTGACAGACCCAGGCTGACAGCTCTTGCTACATCTGGAATGAGGCACCATCTACTCATAGACAAAGGATCGATAGTGAGGGCTATTGCTATCTATGCAAAGTCACTGGAAGTAATAGGAAGGGAAAGTAAGGGGATTGTGGGAGGTATTTTCATCAGGACTGTGGTATCATAAGCAGTTTAGACCTTGATTTTGGCTAATTATATGTACAAAAATGCAGTTTAGTGACTTCTCTGCAAGAGGCTGGTTCATTCAGTTTGCTGTTCTCAGCCTAACCTGCTCCATGGTATTCTGAATCTCCTGACCTCATGGATCCACTATGAGAGCAGATCTTACTCGATCCCTGCCTCGTCTCTGTATTTGTTATTTCCTTCATGTTTGTTAGGAATCTTAAGTAAAACTTAAGGTATTAGAAGATATCTGAAAAATCCATGTTGCTGATATGGAAGCCACACTTTTGCAAAGCTCAAGGGTGACCTTCAAAGGGGTATCCGTGAGACCCTGTTTCTCTCCAGCCTGTAAGCAGGAAAGAAACCCAGTCTGTGTTCTAAACTGAAGCAGATTAACAGTCAAAGAATTTACGATCAGGTTCCTTCTTGAGCATTACCTTTACTGGTCTATTGTATACTTATTTAATAATAAGAATAATTTTATTATTTGTACCCTGTCCATCTGACTGGGATGCCCCAGCCACTCTAGGCAGCTTCCGGCATATGTAAAAACATAATAAAACACTAAACATTAAAAACTTCCCTATACAGTAGAACCTCTACTTACAACTGCATCAGGTTACAAACGCTTCAGGTTACAAACTCTGCCAACCTGGAGGAGTTACCTCGAGTTGAGAACTTTACCCCAGGATAAGAACGGAAATCGTGTGCCAGAGGCGCAGCAGCAGCAAGAGACCCCATTAGTGAAAGAACGCCTCTAGTTAAGAACAGTTTCAGGTTAAGAACGGACCTCCAGAATTAATTAAGTTTGTAACCAGAGGTACCACTGTACGGGGCTGCCATCAAGACCAGTGGGCTTACTTCTGAACACAGCTGCATAGGGAAATCTACTCTGATGTAACCATGGTAAAAAAATGAAGTCAGGCCATTTTTATTCCAGATTTGTTGATCCAGAATTCTTTCATGTTTTGCTCTGCCCACCTTCAGTATTGATTCCACCCTCAGCCCTGCCTGCAGCTTCCTTGAGAGATTCATCCTTCATTTCCTTCTGAGGGAATGTGACCCTTTGGAGAAAAAATGGTTGCCTGCCCATGATTTAACATGTAGCTCAAAACAGAGGAGCTCTGATTTGGAATTGCCATGGTTTTTAGAGAATGAGTGAATATGGAAGAACCTTTCCTGAGTATTTTCAAAGCAATGATAGCTTTCTTTTTTCGAGGTCTAATCAACAATACCAGAAGTATTGTTAGAACTTAACAGATGATCAATAGAATAACATTAATTGAATGGCTCAACCCACCTTGTTAAACCAAGGAGGCCACACAATGGCATCCTGGTCAATGGTGACTTGTACGCCTTGGGATCCCCGTTTCTCCACACGCCCAACTTTCCCTTCATGAAGGGAGTTATTGGGAAGAATCACAAAGTTCACAATATCAAAGTCAGCTGCCAGTTGCCCATTCTCATCCAAATAAACTCCGTCCACAGAAGTATTATAAAATCTGACGTTTCTCAGGAAAGGGTGAAGCTAGAAGGACAGAGAAAATCCTGGCATTTATCGAAGTTGGTTCTTTCCTTTTCTTTCTTTTTTGTTTGAATAAACTTTATTAGAATTTTAAAGAGAGATACAAAGATTATTATCAAATATCACTTGATCCAAACTAAAATGTTAATGTAGCTAAAAAGACAGATCCAGACAAAAAGGAGGGGGGGGAGAAAAAGAAAGAAAGAAAG
Source organism: Podarcis tiliguerta (assembly GCF_965153285.1). Taxonomy (NCBI): domain Eukaryota; kingdom Metazoa; phylum Chordata; class Lepidosauria; order Squamata; family Lacertidae; genus Podarcis; species Podarcis tiliguerta. The sequence continues at coordinate 3,431,759 of NC_139535.1, read as the reverse complement.
AAAGAAAGAAAGAGAGAAAGAAAGAGAGAGAGAGAGGGGGGGGTAGATAGAAAAAGGATTAAAATAGACTCATGCTCTAAGAATCATGGCTGTTGTTGAAAATAACTTTTGTAAAAAACCCAGATGCCTTTTTATAAGTTATTTTAAGCCAAGATATACCGAAAGAAAAGAGGACTATTTTCATGTATGCGAGAATGTTGATTGCACAAAACTGGAGGACTGGAGAAATACCAACTAAAGAACAAGAGGAGTTGATGAACTATGCAGAACTGGCAAAAATGACAGACAGATTAAGAGAAAAAGACAACAGTGACTTTGGGAATTTATATTATACTTGCAGAAACAAAGAAAGTCTATAGACTTGATGGCAGGATTTAAATAAACATTCACACTATTAGTGTTAGAAAATGTGTAGAAGATAGAGAAATAATATGGTGTATTCATTGTTATTTTTATGTTTTTAGGTTTGATATTATTGTATAAATATGTTATTAGTAACTTTTTCTTTTAGTAAAGGGTAAAGGTACCCCTGCTCGTACGGGCCAGTCTTGACAGACTCTAGGGTTGTGCGCCCATCTCACTCAAAGAGGCCGGGGGCCAGCGCTGTCCGGAGACACTTCTGGGTCACGTGGCCAGCGTGACATCGCTGCTCTGGCGAGCCAGAGCCGCACACGGAACGCCGTTTACCTTCCCGCTATTAAGCGGTCCCTATTTATCTACTTGCCCCCGGGAGTGCTTTCGAACTGCTAGGTTGGCAGGCGCTGGGACCGAGCAACGGGAGCGCACCCCGCAGCGGGGATTCGAACCGCCGACCTTTCGATCGGCAAGCCCTAGGCACTGAGGCTTTTACCCACAGTGCCACCCGCGTCCCAACTTTTTCTTTTAGGAGGCAGCAAAGTGGGTGAAAGGAGAACCAAACCAGAAGCGGAAGTTGGGGGAAGCCTAGGAGGGGAGGGAGGAAGGAATGCACAGCAAATGTTATCAATATGAGATGTGTGTAATGGATGAAAAAGAAAAATGATTAAAAAAAAAATAAGACTCATGGCTGTTGCACATGGCTTAGGGTCATAGAATCACAGAGCTGAAAGACCCTGAAGATCATCTGGCACCAGCCCTCTGAAATACAGGTATATACAGCTGTCCCTTACGGGGATTGAACCTGCAACCTTGGTGTTATCAGCACCATAGTGGCCACACAAGTTTTTTTTTTTTTTTAAGTGGCCCCAATTTACTTGAGGTCTTGGAAAATGGGGCCCTCTTTCAAGCAGTGGAATCTAGTGGAACGGACTCCTTTGGAAAGTGGTGGAGTCTCCTTCCTTGGATGTTTTTAAACAGAGGTTGGATAGCCATCTGTCATAGATGCTTTAGTTGAGATTCCTGCATTACAGGGAAATGTAGGAAGATGACTCCCAGGGGTCCCTTCTAGCACTACAATTCTATGATTCTAGGTTTCTGTGATAAATAGGCACCAGTAGAAGCTCACATGTTGCAGCCGAGGAGGAGTCGGAGGAATCAATGTGACTTCAGAATAGGTAAAATGTTGCCTCAGTTCTCCTCTAATTCTGAAAGCACCTCAGAGACTGGCTCCAAGATAGTAAGCTGCCTTATACATAAGGAATCTCTTTTCTTAAAACTTGTAGACATTGGTGTGAGTCCTACCCTTCAGAACAGGAGAAAACGAGCTTGTTCCTTCTTCCATGTGACAGCCCTTAAGATATTTGAAGATGGCTCTCATATCTCCTCTCAGTCTCCTCTTTTCCAGGCTAAACATACCCAGTTTCTTCAAGAATTCCTCTACTGCTAATAAGCCCCATGTCCCCAATCTTATATTTGTTCATCTGGTTCTTCCTGCCTAAGTGCAGAACCTTACATTTGTCCCTATAGAAATTCATTTTGTTAGCTTGGGCCCAGTTCTCCAATCTGTTAAGGGCATTTTGATTTCTGATTCTGACTTCTGTGGCATTAGCTACCCTCCCAGTTTGGTATCATCAGCAAATTGGATGAGCACCCCCTCAATTCCTTCATGCAAGTCGTTTCTTAAGACGTTGAACAACAACATTGTTCTTGGAGACCCCAAGGATTGGATCTGTTATATAAGTAAAATAACAATTGCAGAGTGGAAGTGATTGTCAATTCAAGTGGAACCATATACAGCCACGTCACTAGAATAAAAAGGAATACCTGTGATGACTGGATTCTTTCACCTTCCGATCTCTTTCTGCCCACCATCTCCACCCACTTGGCTCTGGATGAGTCTGCAGCATTTAAGGCACGTGCCAGAGATCGGACAGTGTTGTAAATGCTGTAAGTGTCTTGAAAAAGGCTTCTTTCCAGGACATTTTGAGGGTAGCTCTTCAGGTTCTCCTTCGCAATGCATCGGTTCTGGCCTTTCACAGATAACACATGCTTTGAATATAAGCAATGATATCCATTTTCCCATATCGTATTCATATCGAGATTACCATGATATATAACTGGCAGGTTATGCTTCGATTTTTTTTTGGTCTGGATAAATAATGATAAATAACCATAGATGTGCTTGTTCATAAGCATTGTGGGAGATAGGTTGGAGTTGAAGTACGTCAAAGCTATTGTGATCCAAATTTTCCCTGTAATTGGAGTCAGGGTTGCACCCACCACGTCAATTGTTGTTAATACATCTACCAAAGACAGAGACTCCCCATAGTACAGAAATACATGGATTCTCCTGTCCATGGAAAACAAAATCTTGTGCAGGATCTTGTCAAGTAAATCGGGCACAATGAAATCCTCTCGTGAGATTTTTTGTGAGAAGGCAACACAGACACTGCTCCTAATGAGAACGGGGGTCAAGGTGCTCAGAAACCTTTCTCCATTGTCCGTGTCAGGAGCAATGAGCCCGATCCACGTCCACCTGAAATGCAGGAGTAGACGAACAATCCCTTGGCTTGGGGGTTCTTCATTTGGGATCACCCGGTAGATGAAAGGGAACTGTGCTTTGCCAAGAGCATGATTAACGGAAATGTAACTTACCTAGTAAGGAAAGGAGAGATTGAAGGGTTTCTGTTGCTCTCAGGGCAAGCGCTGATATTATCAATCAACTGGGAATACTGCTCAGGAAGGGTCATGATCCTGCACATTTCTCTGTGTGCACGGGGTGCTCCTAAGCAGCTTTTTAATAGATATTTCACATCTTCCGTGTGAGGTCAGTTCTATAGATTTCTTTTCCTGCCCTATATTTATCAGCCTTCAGCATAAGGCCCTACTGCCTGCACTCATTTCACTTTCTGCTTCGCACCTGAGCACTGTGGAGAAACTACCTGGTGCATTGCATTTATATATGCCATTTTGAACTGTGATGATATCTCACAGAGCGATTGGTACTCACAATGGAAAAGGGCTCCATTGGCAATGAGAGAAAGCACCACACTTTTCTGGGTATTTGGAGCAGCTCTGAAGCAGGGATCACAACACTGATAGGTGATTTCGCAAGGGGAAAGTGTAAATGTGCCATCCCTCTACTTCTGCCAAATCAAAAAGGAAGGAAGGAAGGAAGGAAGGAAGGAGAGAGAGGAGAGAGAGGAGAGGAGAGGAGAGGAGAGGAGAGGAGAGGGAAAAGGAAAGGAAAAAGGAAAGGAAAAAGGAAAGGAAAGGAATAGATGCAGCTGGAAGAAGGCAGTAAAGATATAACCTTAATGGATCTGAAGAACTCTTCTCAGAAGATCTACTCCGAAATTATTGGTGCCAGACAGATCCCTAAAAGGTTGCATTTTTATCATGCCCCATTTCCCCTTGTACCTCCCCACTAAGCTACTAAGCAGTGTAGTTCTCATGAGTGTTCTGTTTATAGAAACATGAAATTGTAAGGGATTCCGAGAGTCATCTAGTCCAAACTCCATGCAATGCAGAAATCTCAACGCATGGTCTCCCATCCAATTTGAAACCATACCGGGCCCTGCTTAGCTTTGCAAATGTGCTAGCAATGTTACTGCTGCACCACTAGGATTGTTTCCCTTCTTACAAGGGTGCTCTGGTGAACTCTCCTTCTGGGACTTTTCTTCTCACAGCTGGACAAACCCTCCACTAAGGGGGGGGAGAGCTTCCCTAACCACGTGCCTACTATTTACTGGAACAAGGGTCCAGTTGTGATTCCTCTGGTGGAAAGGGCAGCCTTTACTTCTCTGAACAATTCCTGGCATTTTCTCCAACAAAGCAGTGCTTTCCTGCAGGCTGCCTATGCTGTTGTTTTCATACCTGGGGGATTTTGTAAATTCCCAGCAAACTTGAAATTTGGGCAGAGGTGTCCGAATCAAGCCCTTCAATGAAAACCAGGGGTTTGCTCTGTCTTCCGCAATTGTAGTTTGGAACATTTGCCCTGCCAGGAGAGAGCAGATCTATCATCGTGTCGTAAGTCATTCTTGAATTGTAATAGTTCTCATAGAGGTCGTAGCCCAGGGTGACATTGGGCAAGATCCCAGGATCCTGATTTATCTCATGAATAGCAATCTGCAAGGACAGGAGATACCAGTAGGAGACATCAGTCCTACCATAAAACAGTGTATTATTCTCATGTCATTCTCCATTCACTGAAATCATATTGAATCCCTGCTTTCTTAATCTTCAGCCTCTGGATTTTACTCAAAGAATGACATCACAGCTTTCGCACAGATCTAAGCATGAAGCAAATCGCCATCACGTAATCTGCCATAAGTGTGCTTGATACAAGGCAAACAGCTGCTTGCCCCCGAAGCAGAGACAAAAATCATCAAATTGTAGAGATGGAAAGGACTCCATCCCCCTAAAGTGCAGAAATCTAAACTAAAGCATCCACAACAGATGGCCAATACATTTGGGCACCTGAGCACTGTAAAGAGGGAGTGTGCAATATTCAAACATGTTAAGGAAATGTTTGTGGAATGATGGGGCATTGGATAAAATCATAGCTGAGTTTAACAGCCTTATTCCGACTGCTTTTCTTTCTTTTTTTAATTTAATATTTATTGAATTTTCATGGTATAATATAAACAAAACATAAAGAAACAAAAAAGAAAAGGAAAAAATACAATAGAGGAAAAAAACGCATTAACATATAAAAAAAGAATAAACACACAAAATAACAACAGTTAAAAACAGCTTCATCTTTCAAAAGAAATCTTGCATTAGCTTTTTTCCTGGACTTCCCCGTACCTCCCTCCTTTGTATTCCATTTCCATTGTTCGATCAGCAAATCCTTTCCCTCATTTACTTTCATCTCAACTCTTATCTTAATATTTTGGCTTTACCCTTCCCTCTCTTTTACCATTTTCCCATAAACTTCATAGCTTTTTTACTATAAGCCACTTAAGCTTAAATCCAGCATCGTTCTAGCATTCATTAATTTTACAATATTTCTGTAAATAGTCTTTAAATTTCTTCCAATCTTCTTCCACCTGATCTTCTCCCTGGTCTCGGATTCTGCCGGTCATTTCTGCCAGTTCCATGTAGTCTATCACCTTCATCTGCCATTCTTCGGCAGCACATATACTAAAATTCCGACTGCTTTTCAAGTGCTTACCGTATAACCCCATTTTGTGGGGGCATGCTAAAATTGTACGTTGACAGCATAGATTGCACTGTAGATATGAGCCCGCTTATGATGTGGTCTCCTGGCTTGTAATAGTTCAGCGCATCTGGATAGTCCCTCCTCAAGTTCAACGGGCATTCTGCCTTCAGCATCCCAGAGGCAGCGCTGGGTAGCAGCTGAAGGAACAGCAACAGCAGAAAGAGCATCACTCTGGGTCTGACGGCTGTCGTGGCCGCTATTGTCACTGCTCTTAACTTCATAAGCAGCTAGTGAGAAGAAGCCCAAAGTCTCCAGCAAGACCCCAGTGACATTTCAAAACAGAGGGACGATATGGGAGCTCCACATTGGCAGAGTCCCTGCCTGCCACAAAAGCCCCCAGTGACACATGAGAGACTTAAATACAGACTTGTTGCTTGAAGTTGCCTCATGCTGCTCTCTGCTCGGAGGTTTCTGTTATTCAAAGGTGATGTTTGGCTGGTTGATCCTTTGGGTATTTGCAGGGGAGAGAGGAATAAATCACTGTGATTCTGGTAATTGCGAGGGGGAGCATCACCTCTGCTCTGTCAAGGACTCTCTTGGTGGGGCTGGAGGAACAGGCGCAGAAGGAAAGCATGTTTGCAGGAACTCACCGATGCCACTGCATCTTCTGACAAAGTTCAGGGAGGGGGAAAGTGACCCTGAAAAGTGACCCTTTATTTCAGAATGGCCGTCTGTGTTGAATTGTTTCTTTAAATGTAAAGGTTCATCATTGTTTCACCCGAGGTGTATATCTTTAAGGGGCCAGAGCAAGGGCCAGAGCAAAATAACAAGATCCAGCTTTACAGCTGTGAAACATAGCAGGTGCTGCTGAGTTGCATTGATTAAGCTGTGTCAGGAATTGGGTGTAGTACAGTGGTGCCCCGCAAGACGAATGCCTCGCAAGACGGAAAACCCGCTAGACGAAAGGGTTTTCCGTTTTGGAGGTGCTTCGCAGGACGAATTTCTCTATGGGCTTGCTTCGCAAGACGAAAATGTCTTGCGATTCTTGAGGGGTTTTTTCCGCTCCCCACCCCCTTTTTCTAAGGCGCTAAGCTGCTAATAGCCTTTTAGCAGCTAATCCGCTAATCCCTTAAGCCTTTGATAGCCGCTAATAGCCGCTAATAGCCGCTAATAGCCGCTAATAGCCGCTAAACCGCTAATAGCGCTAATAGTGCTAATCAGCTAATAGGGTTGCTTCGCAAGACGAAAAAACCGCTAGACGAAGAGACTCGCGGAACGGATTAATTTTGTCTTGCGAGGCACCACTGTATATAAGGAGCAGCAACTCCCTCTCCCATTACCCTGGGGGATGGGTTGGTGGTTGGCTCATGGTTGTTTGTTGTTATCTTTAGTGTAAATGGAGTTTTTGTTTTTGTTATTAAAACCTTGTTTAAGTTATTTTTGAGTCCCTTTTTAATGCATGGTCTCCCCAGCAAGCTCTCTGCAGCGCTACCATACTGCAAATAGCCAACAGTCTGATGAGCTGGGATCAAGCTATTCTTTTAGGCTAGGTGTTACCACCACTTTTGAATTCATAGGCCTCTTTGCAAACCAAAGAAACTGTCCCCCCCCCCCCACAACTTGCTACCACATGATGCTTATTTCATTAGGTGAAAGATGAACATTAGAGTTTGCCCCTTATATTCCCAGAAAAATATCTTTAAACGAACCATAAGGGCAGTGGCAACTAAAAATGAGCTATTCTCTATGTACACATCTACATGCGCCCCATTATATTTTAAACTTAGGCCTATGAACATACACCTTATTTTAATGAATTGACTTTTGCACAACTTTGGAAAGCTTTTACATAGTTACGATGAAATACAATAAACTCTGCTTATAGAAATGGGAGACACAGAGGCATACCAATAAATGAACTTATTTGCATTAGGCCGTGTCCTGAAGGTAGAGGACCTTATGCATTATATGAGCCAGTGTGGTGTAGTGGTTAAGAGCGGTAGTCACGTAATCTGGGGAACCGGGTTCGCGTCTCCGCTCCTCCACATGCAGCTGCTGGGTGACCTTGGGCCAGTCACACTTCTCTGAAGTCTCTCAGCCCCACTCACCTCACAGAGTGTTTGTTGTGGGGGAGGAAGGGAAAGGAGAATGTTAGCCGCTTTGAGACTCCTTAAAGGGAGTGAAAGGCGGGATATCAAATCCAAACTCTTCATCTTGCGCTGCCCCTTATATAATAAAGCAAGAGAACGATTACGAGGCACTTGTTTAGCGAATGGCTGTGGGGCAAGTCTTGCCAGGCCACCAGAAAAGTGTTCGTGGTGCAAGGTGTTTTCTTAGCACCAAACCGCAAGCCCCACATACTGGCTCCCTCCAATTTTGGACAAACTGTGACACCCCACCCCTACCAATAGTCGTTAAATACAGTAGTTTCCAATGACAAGACAGGATCAGGCCCTATGTAATTTGAGCTGAGTTCTTTGAGAGCGTTTCCTTCCCCTCCTAATCAAAGCTGCATTCTGCATATCAGAACTGAAGACAGAGCCCCCACAAATCTCTGGTGGTCTTTGTAGCTCTTTTCAGAAATGTAACGCTGTACTGTAGAATCCTCAGACTGATTTTATGACAATACTTTTCAAATGTGAGAGTATTGTAGGCCTTCAAGCTAGGAGACACCTTGATTTTGAGGGAAATAAAAAGACTTTGTTTTTCTGTCTTCTCCATACTGTTTGTCCTATTATGTCTTCTAACATCCCGGCAGTGACTGTGGTTTTCGAATAGAATTTGATATACTTTAATACTTAGTAAATGACAAAAAAATCAACAATTCTGTGGGTATTTCCAACTGGTTAGGTTGATACTATTCTTTGAACCGCTCTGAAAGCCCTGGGTATAGGATGGTATATGTGAGAAGGAGTAATCAATTGTGCCTCAAACCCAGTGGAAATTTACAGAAGACCATGTATGCAGGCAGAGTCAGCAGCTTGAGCGTGCTTCCTGTCAGTTAGACCACAAAGACCACAAGAAGCTTCAAAATGCACAGCTCCCATATTAGGTAAAAACTTAGACAATGAGTGTAGATTGGTCTATGTATTAGAATTGTGTTAAATTGCAATAGGTAGATTGTAAGCCAAGCCTCTAAGGGAGGGGCGGCAGCAATAGGAACAAAAGTCACGACCCGAAGCTTGCTCGGGGCTCTTCGTACTCTTGAGTGCGGGGGCCCGCCTTTGCAAACGCGTTGCAAATAAAAGGGTTATCCTTATATCCAGGTTTCCTTGTCTTGTTTGGTGACCACGTTCAATATACCACAAATTGGCGCCCAACGTGGGGCCCTCGACGAGCTGCGCAGCGACCCCCGGTGAACGGGTAGGCGCCACTCCGATTTTTCGGAGAAGCCCGACCCGGGGCGTTGTCTGTGACGGTCCACGAGGGCTGATTGACGGAAACCTGATATAGGGAACTGAATCCGAGACTGAGAGGGAGAGATATCGTGGTCGGGGACCGTGAGTACCCAGCGGGGACGCCCGCCTGTTCACTAGTCGTGGGAAACGGCGCTGAACTGCATTGGGTGAGTAAGCTTTGGGATTGGAAAGAAGGAGGGGGTGAGTGATTCGTCTCCTGAGTGAAAGAGAGGCTCCATACGGACGCGTGAGTGTGGATCAGGACCTAGTCCTGACGGGAGGATTAGCTTGCGGTTCCGTGGTCCCGCGAGGGAAACGGCCAGGCGAGTCCGCGTGAATCTGTGAGTGAGCGGTTGTGAGACATTGTAACGATGGGCAAGGGACAGAGTACGTATAGAAAAGGGTCTAATGGAGGAAAGCAGGATCCCATCAATCCGAATAGTCCCTTAGGGCAGGTCCTATTGGAATGGAATGAGGATGGGGTGAGACAGTATACTAGGGGCTTGACCAAAGTAAGGATGGTTAAATTCTGCAGGGTGGTTTGGCCCCAATATCCAATAGGACCTGAGGGAGGTTATAATTGGAACCCAGAAGGAGAGACTGATACATATTGGATGAAACAACTGCAGTACTATCTGATTAGGCAGAAGAAAGAGGGTGAGAAACCCTATTTGGAAGTCTGGTTCCACGTTAAGTTTTTTGGACCAGACCCCCCTCCCTTGGCCAAACAATACCCGGTAAGGACAAAGGAGGAGGATTCGGAGGATGAGAAAACAGTACCCTCAGCCCAACCTCCCCCTGCTCCTGCCCCGGCAGCCCCAGTGAACCCGGAAAATCTCTCTTCCCCTCCGGACACGCCAAAGGCGGGACCGGGGGACAGAGAAGTACAAACTGGTAAAGATTCAACAGACCGTACATCTCCTGGGCGTAGGTCGTGTAGGTCGTCCCCTTCGTGGCTGGCCCCTTCGTGGTCGGGAGAGACAGGCGTTTCACTCACTCCGTCTGCTCCATCTCCACCCCCTTATAACGACAACCGTTATTCGCGTTTGAAGAGGGAGGCGGGCCAACTCGTAAAAGATGTGGAAAGTCTGCCCTTCCAGTCAGCTGGGCCAAGAAGGGAAGATAAGACAATTGATAGTTTCCCCCTCCGTGAAACCCCAGGGGGTATTGATGCACAGGGACGTCCAGTTATGGTATACGTGGTGAGTCCCATTAAACCCTCGGAACTTAGGGAACTAAAGCAGACTTTGCCCAAGTTACATGAAAATAGCCAGGAGGTGGCGAACCTCTTACAGATGTGGATGGGACCCCACCTATACACATATACCGAACTAATGTACATTTTAGGACATTTATTTACACCTGAAGAGAAAGCACTAATAAGGAGAGCAGCCATGACTTATTGGGACGAGAGGCAGCTGGCAGACCAGGCGGCAGGGGATAACCAGGTGGCAGTAGTGGCAGGAGAGCAGAAATTCCCTCTGAGGGATCCCCCCTGGAACCCTAATGAGGCAGGCCATCGAACACACTTGAAGGACTTGAAGGACATAATAATAGAAGGAATCAAACGGGCGGTCCCTCAAAGTACTAACCTGACCAAGGCTTTTGAGGTTCATCAACAGAAGGATGAGTCCCCAGGGGACTTCGTCCAGAGGATCAGGGAACACCTGACCAAATATTCAGGTGTAGTCCCGGACTCGGTGGCCTTTGATGGTCTCCTAAAGATGCAATTTGTGACAAAGGCCTGGCCAGATATACAAAAGAAGTTACAAAAGATGAATTGGCAAGAGGCCACCACCTCAGAATTGGTGAGGGCTGCCCAGCAAGTTTATGTCAATAGGGATGCAGTAAAAAGTAAACAAAAGTGCCAAATGATGGCAGCTACCTTGCAGAAGGCCTGGGAGGGTCCCCAGGCAGGCAAGATCGGACAGGGGCAGGCCAGGGGAGGTCTGAACTACAGAGGAAGAGGGGGAAGAGGAGGAGGCTTCCGGCCCACCGGACTCATTTGCTACCGATGCAACAAACCTGGACATTATGCCCGAGAATGTCGTACTCCTAGGGACCAACTTCCGGTGACTCACCCTCCTGAGGGAAGACCAGGCCCACGGACAGGGGATCGGGGGTCAGAAGAGGGTGTGGCTGAGCTTTTCAGCCTATATGACGAATAGGGGTCCTCCGGCTCAGGCCCTAGGACCCGGAATGAGCCACTGGTGAACCTATGTGTGGGTCCTTTTAAGAAGACATTAGTCTTCTTGGTTGATTCGGGGGCCACTCGGTCCTCTGTATGCATGCTACCACAAGGGGTGAACAAAACAGATCACAATTTAAAAGTCGTAGGGGTAAGTGGGAAACCAAAAGAAGTTGTTCAGCTAGACAATACTGAAATCAGAAGGGGAGAAAGAATGGTGGTGGGGTCGCTATTGCTAATACCAGATTCGGGAATAAATTTATTGGGACGGGACCTGATGGTTCAGTTAGGATTCCAATTGATGGATTTAAATGCTGGAACCCCTATGTATATTCTGAGAGAGGAGGATGAAGAACAGATAAACCCCGGGGTATGGGCGGATGGGCGAACTGTTGGAAGATTAGATATAAGTCCCATTAGGATTACTGTCAAACCAGGGATCACCCATTTGTGGACCCCACAATACCCAATGAAGAGAAAAGGGAGATTAGGGTTGCAACCAGTGGTGGAAGGACTGATACAACAGGGCCTTTTGGAATCAACAATGTCCCCTTTTAATTCCCCGATTTTGGCAGTACAAAAGAAAGATGGGAAATATCGGATGGTGGAGGACCTGAGAAATATAAACAGCATAGTAGTGCCCCGTTTCCCGGTGGTCCCGGACCCCTACACCCTGTTGAGCCGAATACCACCCAGCACACGGTGGTACACGGTCATAGACCTAAAAGATGCCTTTTGGACGTGCCCTCTTGATGAAGACAGTAGGGACCTATTTGCTTTTGAGTGGGAGGACGCCCATACTGGGCGGAAACAGCAATATCGATGGACAGTGTTACCCCAGGGATACACCGAGAGCCCTCTTTTGTTTGGCCAAGCGATAGGGGAAAAGCTGGCAGATTTTCAGACCCAGGGTCCCAACCGTCTTTTGCAGTATTTTGATGATTTATTATTGATAGGGGAGAAGGAAAAAGAGGTCAAACAGGACTCGATCAGACTCTTGAACTGGTTGGGAGCACTGGGTGTGAAAGTGTCTAAAGAGAAGCTCCAGTTTACGGAGCGGAAAGTTAAGTATTTAGGCCACATTCTAGAAGGGGGAACCAGGAAATTAGATCCTGAGCGAGTTAAGGGGATTCTAGAATTAAAACCCCCTAAAAGCAAAACCGATGTCAGGAGGATGTTGGGGTTGTTGGGATATTGCAGGCTATGGATAGACCAGTACGCCAAGCTGACACAATTTCTGAATAAGAAACTCATGGGGAAGGAGGAAGTGGAATGGGACAAGGAAGATCAAAAACATTGGGAAGAGATAAAGCGGACTCTGATTGAGGCACCGGTATTAGCCCTACCCAACCTCCAACAGCCATTTCACCTGTATGTCACCACAACTTCCCAAACCGCTGTAGGGGTCTTGGCCCAAAAGAGAGGTGGGCGATATCAACCCGTTGCATACTTGAGCAAGACTTTAGAACCAGTAGTACGGGCCTGGCCCTCATGCATCCAGTCGGTGGCGGCCGCTGCAGAATTAGTGGTTGAGAGCAGGAAATTGACCTTTGGGGGAGCCCTAATAGTACACAGCCCCCATCAGATTAATTCAGTCATGACAGGGGCCGCGTCCACCTGGATGACTGACGGCCGCCTTGTAAAATATGAAGGTATATTGAGAACTGGTTCTGACATCACCATAGGAACAGACAGGAATTTGAACCCCGCTGAGTTCCTGAGGGGAGAAAGGAAGGAGTGGGAATCAGATGAGCATGATTGCCTAAATGACATACAGCTAATGGCAAAAGTCAGGGAAGACCTGATGGAAACACCTCTCCCCGATGGAGAACGGTGGTTTGTAGATGGATCCAGCTATGTGAAAGAGGGAAAGAGGAGGTCAGGATATGCTGTAGTGCTGGAAAATGGAGACACGATAGAAAGTGGGGCCCTCCCAAACACGTGGTCAGCCCAGAAATGTGAAATAATGGCACTGACCCGAGCCTTGGAGTTGGGGATAGGTCTGGAAGTAACCATTTGGACAGATTCACGGTATGCTTGGGGAGTAGTACACACCTTTGGTAGAACATGGAGAGAGAGAGGATATATTAGGGCAGATGGAAAGCAGATAGAACACATGATGCTCCTTGAACGTCTGTTAGATGCCCTATACGGACCCCGAAGGATAGCGGTGGTACATATATCGGCACATACACGCGGGAAAAGCCCGGAAGAGATGGGAAATGCATGGGCGGACCTAAGGGCAAAGGAAGCGGCGGAGGGTACACCAAATGAGGAAATCATCCGACAATGTGCTCTCCGGGTCCCCGTTTTGACCCCATTAGACACGGCCAAATTAGTATTCACCCCCAGAGAAAAAGAATACATGGTCAAAGAAGGATGGAAAGAAAAGGAGGGTGGTTGGGAGACCCCAGAGGGACAAATGGTACTCCCCAAAACAACTATGATGGGAATCTTGGAGAAAGTGCACGAGAGTGGACATTTTGGGACTGAAGGAATGATTAACTTAGTTAAGCCCCTGTATTGGAGCCGTGACATGTGGCCAATGGCTCATGCTATCGCCTGGAAATGTTTAATTTGTCAGAAGGTTAATAAAACGCGGGCAAAGAAGACAGAAAGAGGGGGGAGACCCCTCGCAGTATGGCCTTTTCAACGAGTGCAAGTAGACTTCACTGAATTACCGGAGAGGGGAGGGCAGAAGTACTTATTGGTCTTCAAAGACCACCTGACGGGATGGGTAGAGGCATACCCCAGTAGGAAGGCCACGGCTCAAGTAGTCACCAAAAACATACTAGAAAGCCTCATTCCTAGGTATGGAATGATCGAGACATTGGACTCAGACCGAGGGACTCATTTCACCCAAAAGGTGCTGCAGGAAGTCATGGGGTTGGTAGGAATAAAATGGGACTTTCATACTCCTTGGCACCCCGAAAGCAGCGGGAAGGTGGAGCGTGCAAACGCAGAAATTAAAAAACATTTGACTAAATTATACTTGGAAAATGGACTACCTTGGACGAAGAACCTACCCCTGGCCTTGTTGCGAATGCGGGTGGCTCCTAGGAAAGACACAGGATTGTCCCCTTTTGAAATGATGATGGGACGGCCTTACCTGACAAAGCTGGGGAACCCCCAGATAGTATTCAAAGACTTGTTTCTGAGGAAATATTTGCAGTCACTGTCCCAGTCCTTATTATCTCTCCATAGGCAGGGAGTCTTGGCACAAAGACCCCCGTTGTTGGAACAACAACACCTTTTCCAGCCTGGCGACTTGGTCCTGATCAAAACGTGGAAGGCGGAGAAGCTCAGCCCGAGTTGGGATGGTCCTTTCCAGGTCCTGCTCACCACTGAGTCAGCAGTACGGACCCGAGAACACGGATGGACTCACTATCACCGGGTAAAAAGGGCCCCGCCTGAGAGTTGGACGGCAACACCGAGCCCAGACAATCCGTTGAAGGTGAAACTCACCAGATCAGGGACCAGGAACCAGGGAGGAGATTAAGGACAGTGATTATTCTCCTGATGTGCCTATTTTGTACTTGTAAATGTTTTTATGAATGTTGCTGTTGTGCTCACTGTGAGGGTTGTGTTTGTTGCGTACATTGTACGGAGGAGTGCTCCATTGTATTTATAGAGGATGTAATAGTCCAATATTGTAGGATCACTCTACAAGGGGCCGTTCATTGTGAGTTACTAGAGACCCCCACTGTAGTACAGGCCCTAAGATATTTGAGGAAATGGACACCCCCAGAATGATCCTGAGGGGAAAGTGGGGCCTAGCCCTCCTAGTCCTGGGCGTAGCTCAGGCTAGCAACGACTCATCGTGTATTGAATGCATCCAGACTACCAAAACAGGGAACAAAGTTACCAGAACTTTAATGTATTATAATGTAGCCCCAGAGTGTGTCGCTCAGCTAAGCCCGTGTGTATACAATCAAACCCAATATAATCGGTGCAAAACCAAGGAGAACAAGACGGAGTGTTATGAACCGCTGGTAGTGGGGCCGATCACGTCAGGCATATATGTATATGGATATAAAGGGGGAACTGCAAACAAAGGGGGGGAAAGGAAGAAAATGTTCTCTATAGCCCAAGACAGACAGGGGTACATAGCACACAATGTAACGAGGGGAGGGAAAGCAGTCCACGTATGTTTCGATGCATGCACCGCTATAGCCAAGGGACAAGGCCCGAACAACCAGGCAGGAGTGACATGTGGGTCCCACAGCTGGGAACAGTCATATTTACAGGACAGGAAGTACTTGTTCAAACAGATAAGAGGGACCAATGTGGGAGCAGGGGGTGGAGCATGGAATTATTGGTACACAGAGGGGGTCAATTCGAAGCCCACATATAGAGGACCTGAGGGGATAAACCTCACAAGGAGGGGCGCATCCACAGATTGTAAAAAGGGGGAATGTAATCCTATCTGCTTATGGGCCAGGGAATCGGTGTCCACCACACCGAGACACATATACCTAGGATTGGGAATAGAGGGCACAGGTAAGGACCCCTATGGTTATTTAATCATCCAAGTGCATACTACCAGAGTCACCAAAAAGCCCCTATCAGTCTACGAAGAGTTCGAGGAGGAGATGCAACAACTCAACCATCTCCCTCTTCCACCTAAAGCTCACAACATGTTTCTAAGCTTAGCCGAAACAATTGCAAAAGAACTAACAGTCAGGAATTGTTTTGTATGCGGGGGCACCAACATGGGGGATCAATGGCCCTGGGTAGCCCATGAGGTGAACTATACTGAGGTCTATAAAAGCCAAAAGAACTTTACCTACCACCATTTGGGAAATGAGATATGGCAGATCTCTAATCAGCTGGTGGGAACAGAATGCTTTCTAAGGAATGACACCAATGGAACATGGGTAGGGAATATGCCCTGCCTAGGGCAATGGAATAGTAAAGAATGGTGGAGCTCGGATAATTCCTCCAAAAAGTGGCCCTCACCTTTAGCCAACATGACTAACATGACCTTTCTGCAGGACCCCCAAAATACCACTTTAGAATGGACAACCCCAGATGGATTTTATTGGGCATGTGGGTCCTATGCATATAACCGGCTCCCTTTAAAATGGACAGGATCATGCGTGTTGGCCACCTTGCGGCCTAGCTTTTTCTTGCTCCCCTTAGAAGTAAAATCCAAATTGGGAATGCCTGTCTACGATGAAATAGGGCCCAGGAAAAAGCGGGCTATTCATATAGGGAATTGGAAAGACACCGAATGGCCCCCGGAACGAATAATACAGTATTATGGGCCAGCGACATGGGCTAACGATGGGACTGCAGGGTCATTCGGACGGGATCCTATTTATTTGCTAAACCGAATAATACGCTTACAAGCTGTGGTAGAGATAATTACTAATGAAACTGCTTCTGCTTTAACTAAACTGGCTAAAGAAAGTGCCAAGAGCCGCACTTATATTATGCAAAATAGATTAGCGCTCGATTATTTATTGGCCAAGGAAGGAGGGGTTTGTGGTAAATTTAACCTGACTAATTGTTGTATTGAAATAGATGATAGTGGAAAAGTAGTTAAGGATATAGCAGACCGTATGATTAGGCTAGCACACGTCCCGGTGCAAACATGGGAAGGGTTAAACTTTAAAGATATGTTTGGATCCTGGTTTCCAAAATTGCCCGGGCTACAGGCAATAGTGGCCCTTATTGGACTCATAGCTGCTGGGTGTGTGTTAATTCCATGTGTTTTGCCCATATTTGTAAGGGCAATCAATAATTCTCTTTCTCTACTAGCGCAAAGGCAGGTCCAAACCCAGCTAATGTCCATGCGGTATGCCCCTGTGCCTACGGAGGGCGAAGAAGGAGAACATTGGGAATTGTTATGTGAGTTTGAGGCAGGGTACAACAAGAGGGGGGATTGTGAGAAGGAGTAATCAATTGTGCCTCAAACCCAGTGGAAATTTACAGAAGACCATGTATGCAGGCAGAGTCAGCAGCTTGAGCGTGCTTCCTGTCAGTTAGACCACAAAGACCACAAGAAGCTTCAAAATGCACAGCTCCCATATTAGGTAAAAACTTAGACAATGAGTGTAGATTGGTCTATGTATTAGAATTGTGTTAAATTGCAATAGGTAGATTGTAAGCCAAGCCTCTAAGGGAGGGGCGGCAGCAATAGGAACAAAAGTCACGACCCGAAGCTTGCTCGGGGCTCTTCGTACTCTTGAGTGCGGGGGCCCGCCTTTGCAAACGCGTTGCAAATAAAAGGGTTATCCTTATATCCAGGTTTCCTTGTCTTGTTTGGTGACCACGTTCAATATACCACAGTATATAAACTCAATTAATAATAATAGTAGTAGTAATAATAATAAAGGTAAAGGGACCCCTGGCCATTAGGTCCAGTTGTGACCGACTCTGGGGTTGCGGCGCTCATCTCGCTTTACTGGCCGAGGGAGCCGGTGTTCAGCTTCTGGGTCATGTGGCCAGCATGACTAAGCCGCCTCTGGCGAACCAGAGCAGCGCACAGAAACGCCGTTTACCTTCCTGCCAGAGAGGTACCTATTTATCTACTTGCACTTTGACATGCTTTCGAACTGCTAGGTGGGCAGGAGCAGGTACTGAGCAATGGGAGCTCACCCCGGCGCGGGGATTCGAACCACCAACCTTCTGATCGGCAAGTCCTAGGCTATGTGGTTTACCCCACAGCGCCACCCACATCCCAGTAGTAGTAATACAACCAACTAATTTCACAGAATTGTTGTGAGAAAAAAAATTGAGTGGGGAGAGAACCATTATACCACCTTGAGCTCTTCAAAGGACAGGTGGGATATATGGTAAATGTAATACATGGAAGTAATTAAATAATACCAAAATATCAGTGACCGACTGTGGACCTGATTTATGCTTTCAGGCTGCTAAGATGTCGAGCCAAAAGAAGTGTCCAGACTGTGGCTCCTTGGAAATTGTAGAGGACTCTCATTATGCTCAGAACCAGCTGGTGTGCGCAGACTGTGGCTTCATTCTGACTGAAGGGCTTCTCACAACCACATATGCTGATGAAGAACATTTACAAGGTGAGACAAAGAATAGCAAAATAGCTGACAACTCTGTGTATCTTACAAATACATAGGATTTGAGATACGACTTGCAAGCAGTTCTCAAATATAGACAGGCCCCACACCATTCAACAGTTTAAAAATGGAGGCATGTTTGAGAGCTTGGACCAAAGTTTGGCTGATATCTGTGTTTTTATCTCATAGACGTCACATATTCACGGAGTACTGGTCAGAATGAGCAAACGAGCCGTTGTGTACAGCGAGGTATGTATTCCGCATTACTCTTTTGATGCTTTGTGGAAATTAATGTGCCTGTCATCCACAAGAGCTGCATTGTTTCACTTTCTAAAAGCAAAGAGAAATTTGCATTTTTAAAACAGTCTTACCCATTTGCTGTGGGACCAACATCAAAACAACCCATTTTAGAGTTTTAGAGGTGCATAGAGTCCAGAGTTCAGTTTGATTGCCTGATCAAATCTCAGCTGAATCATTGACAGACTGGTTAACCATGGACCAGTCTGTTTCCATTATCATTAAATGGCCATTATAATTGTGTGTACAGCTGCAAAAAATAAAAATCAATACATAACTAAAAGCCAAATTAAAATCAAATGTGAAGTTGAAACAGCAATGCTAACAGCCATTCTCAATTAGAGCCCCCAAAGACTTTCATTTTAAAAAGTTCTCCATAATATCCCCAAAAAGCCAAAGTAGGCTTGGTTTGGACACTCCAGTTACACTACCACAATTGAAAATATGTTACCCATGATTGCCACCCATCTAACCTTTGAAAGTGGGAGCATGTGAAACAGAGCCTCCACAGATGATCTTAGTATATGGGCAGCTTCATTCAGGCAAAGACCTACCCTGCAGTTAGATTTGCCACTGATAAATGTGTATGTGGAAACATTTCTTAAGTACTGCTGTGATATTTCCCCCCACATGAGTCAAACGTGTTCGAGATCTCTGCAAAGTTCTGCGGCTTCCTTCTCTGTTTGAAGATACAGCCGTGTCCTATTACCAGCAGACAATCAAACGTCCCTGCTTCAGATTAGTCAGCTTGGAGAAGAAGGAGATGCTTGTGGGCTGTTGCTTCTTTGTGACCTGCCGCCAGCACAACTGGCCCCTGACCATGGGCACGGTCTGCCTGCTACTCTATGGAGACAAGGAGTTGTTTGCAAAGACCTATCTACGCTTCCTGAAGGAACTGGCACTGGAGGTGCCTACTCTCAGCTTGATGGATATGGTGAAAACCCACCTCAACAGGTATGTTGAAGTTCTTATTCTCAAAGCTGGTGTACAGTTTCCATCGTTCAGAGACAGAATTTACAAGTATCATACGGACTGTGTGGTATATTGATTGGAAGGCCGATGAAACAGCAAGCTTCTTAAAGTTCAGCAGGGATGGGTGTGGTCAGTGCTTGGATGTAGGAACCCTGTGTGTGCTGTGTGCTTCCATCATGGAAGAAATGGGTATTTTCATATGTGCATGTATACTCCAACTCCCTGATTTCTGAGATTTCATCTGAGGCACTTCAGGCAGTTCCAGGGTTTTCTCTTTAGCCACAGGGGCAGCAAACCTCCTTTTTTAAACAAATAATTCTCAGAATTTTGAATTCTGCTCCTGCTACCAATCCCGTAATTGCTTGGAAATCCTTCCTATTCTTATTAAGGGCAAGAAGCCAACAAACAGAATTCTGTTGAGCACAAGTTAGGAATAGTGTAAATTCAGCCCTGCCCATATAGTGCTGGTTAATGGAAGATGCTTGCCTTTTTGATTCAAGCTGCTCAGCTTGCCTTTTTGGTGTCCTTGGAAAATGCAGGGCCTTCTGCCCTTTGCCCTTTCACAGAATGCTTTATTTAGCTCATGTCCCTCTTTCACCTATTTGTCTTCTCCATCCTGCCACATCTCCCAACCCAGGTCAGTCTATCTAAATGGCTTGTTTCATCTTTCCAGCTTCAAGATTTTCCAGAATTCACTCGGCGTCCTGACCAAGTTTGTGGAAGAAAAGGAGCAGCTGGTGGCAAGGACTATCCAGGTGGTGGAACTTGCCAGCGACACGTGGCTGGTGACCGGCCGGCACCCCATCCCCATAGTGACAGCAGCAGCCTTCCTGGCTTGGCAGTCTCTCTGGCCTGTCGATCGCCTCACTTGCACCCTTTCTCAGTTCTGTAAGCTTGCTGGTATGGATGCTCCCCGGCCAGCCCACCAGAGACTGAAGGAGCTGCATAACATCCTCCTGCAAATGGCTTCTCAGCTGGGCTGGTTGCGAGTGCTGAAAGTGGACCGTCGGAGCGTGGCAAAGTACATGGGTGACCTTCTGCGGCACCGCCGTGTGCTTCTACAGGCTGCCTTCCGCATCGTGGATACTACGGAAGACCGTGACCTGGGAAACTCAGCAGCTGCGCCACTGCAGCTAATCGATGAGAGCGCTGCAACAGTAGAAGAGGCCTCCCTTTCAGGAGAGAAGCAGAAGTTCAGCAAGCGGAAACCTTTGCTCCCACCCTGCGTCTTGAACCCCGCAAAGAGGCTACGAACTCCTGAGCTAAGCCTTGAAGATTCTGCTATCGCTGGGGATGAGCCCATTTTAGACAGTGAGATAGAGCAGTATATCCGGACTCCAGAAGAAAAGGAGATGTTTAGCAAGGCTCAAGCGTGCCTGTGACCTCGAAGCTGCAAGTGATTCAGACAGGCTTGCAAGCAATAGCCTTCTGATACATATTTTGCTCTAGGAGGCTTAGTTTGGTAAGAATAGAGTATACACGTTAATGCTAAATACATTACTTCTGGTAAATGAGCCATCATAACCGCTAGAGGATTGCGAAAATTTGTGTCCTGGGATTTTTAGACTTGTCTACCTATGTACTGTCTGAAGCAAAGGGATTCATTGGTTGCCAGATGTAATTCCCGCCCCCCCCCCCCAGCTCTCCTGTCCCACTAAGAATCTCCCGCATCTTTCAGGCATGGCTCCTTCCACCCTACTGTGGTAATAATTAAAGACAGGTTTGGGTGGCCTGAATAACTTTGGTTACTGGTGGGGACCACTAGTAACCAGTTGGCGAGGTTGTCTGATTATTTTCCTTCAACTCTGACAAGAGGTATAGGAAGTGGCCACATTGCAGTGGTTTGCATGCTGTTTAGGACAACCTTTGGTGTAAAGATTGGCGTATCTCTGGGTGAGAAGTAGTATCCACTCTTGAAGGGTTGGGTGGAGGCAGTCAGCCAGCCTGAGCAACAAGTACCTCTTTGAGTTGGCGTTTGACTTGAATGAATGTTTGTCTGGTCTACTTATGGTCCTCATAATTAGGCATGAGAGAGTGGAAGAGAACTGTGAAACTCTAATTGTAGGTTGTTTCAGACATGCTTGCTTTAAACCTAGATCCAGAAGAAAAAGTTGTGGCTTTGCAAGCATCTCTTTATAGAACATGGTATGGTGGTTCCTGAACATCATACCCGTGTCACAAGATAGGTGGTGAGTCAGTCACTCTGATTAATGGAGCTGCTTATTTAATCTTTGTCCCTACATGCACACGGTGAGGGGATGGCGAGCGAGCGGGGGCCTCCCGCGGAGCTCCCGCTGCCAGGGGCAGTCTGCTTGCTGGGGCGTGGGGCACATGCGCAGAGGGAGGGAGGGAGGGAGAGGGGGCTGGAGCCAGGCGCTGCCTAGAGAGGCCTCCTAAATATGACCCGTTGCATCTGATTTTCGCTCATTCTTTATTTAGGGAGTCATAGCAGGTCTTCTGAAGGAATGCGGATAAGGGTATGCTTTAACTTCGAAGGAGAGAGAGGATATGCGCCAGAGTGTTGTGGTCAGTGTAGGATTAGCCGGGTTCAGTACTTTGTCCAGTTCCAGTTGCTGCATTTTAAGGAGGAGATAGACAAACCTGAGCAGGAATCTTTCTGGCTGTGGGGGGCAAAAAACGTTCGCAATTTAAAATGCGATCTTTATGGCTTGGTGGAATGCAACCTTTGGATAAAACGTTGCTTCTGCATGGAAGCTGTGTGTCACAAAGGCCCCACTCTTTTCCCTGCCTGACTCCCGTATGCTTGGTGCTTTGTATATTTCACTGTACTACTAATACTATGATAATACTATAGTGTAATTGGGATTAAAAAGGTGTTCTATTGAAAAGAGATGTTACTGATAGACAACGTGTTGTTTTCTTTTATAAGCATTTGCTGCTGTTAAAAGGTAAATTATAATATGAAGGGGGTGGTTTGCTGTTATGGAAAAATCTAGGTGTGAGGCTGCTCAGTCACCCAGCTCGTCGGGCAGAGCCCGCGGGTCCCTGCGGAATAAAGGAAGGAGTCCAGCCAACCAGAGCAAATAGCTGTAGACCAAAGTTTATTGCGCAATAGGTTCAAAGAGCAAATTTGAACCCCGAGGATGGGGTGACAAAGACTTTTAAAACTTTCCCACCATATCCCAGAATACAGTTCGTACAGCATCATTGATACATCACTGACATGTCACAAAAGGGGAGGGGTAGACAGGGGTTACACTAGTTCAACCTTGGCAAACATGTCCAGACAAGTCCTTGGTACAAGATTAGCATAAGCAGACATGGCAGGGCAAGACTCAGGTATAAGATTAGCATAGACAAATATGTCTTAAGTACCCACCACCCAAAAGTACAATAGAAGTTCCTTTGCATGTCTGGAGCCTGAGGCGAGTCAGGTGATGAGATTTGGCTTCCTTTGGCTAACAAGGAGCCCAGCAATTGTCACCTCTGAGAACTTCCTGGAGTCCCTTTTCAAGGGGAAAAAAAGCTTTGGAATGGAGGAAACTGGGAAAGGATATGATTTTATTTTATTTTTAAAGCTAGGTAACTTCCCTGAGCTGTCAAGTTGAAAGGATACATTCAGGCATAATATTTGTAATATTTAACTTTAAAGATGTGCCCCCCCCCGTAATTTCCGTAACATTTGCTAAAACCCTACACCTTTCCTATTCACTTAACATGCAGCAACCTTGTTAAAATTGTCTTCAAAATGTTTCTGCCTGTCTTACATTGCATCTGCAACCGACATGCAGATTTTATTTTGTCCCTTTTTACAGACTGGGCGTGTCTTCAGAGAATGAAACCAAAGCCACTTCTGCTATTTCTCCACCTCCTTCCGCTTCCCTTTTTTCTCCTTCCTATCACTCTAATAAAAACAACCCTTTTATCTCTAAATTTGATCCAGAAGAGCAACCTCGGGACACTGATAGGTTTGCTAGTGACAACAATCCGTTCACTACAAAATGGGGACAGAAATCCAAGCAAGATACTGAATGCTTTATAGCTGCTACCTCTTCTGCTTCTGGGAATGAAAATAAACCAATTGCTCCTAAAAGGGAACAAGAATCCCAGATAGAGGATTCTTCAAACTCTGCTAAGTCTCCCTTGCCTGTTCCTCCAACTTCTGTTCTTGAGTTGGATCCTTCTGCTTTTCAGCTTTCTGATATGGATAATCCTCCCGTGTCTAAAGTGGGAGAGGACTCTGAAAGTTTTAACAGACCTCCAGCATCTTTCTCTATTTCCTCCTTATCAGGGAACCATGATGATTCCAAGCACGTTCATGGTGTGCCTTCAGAGAAGCCCCAAAAGGAAGGTTTAACTAATCAGATAGATCCTGGCAATTTGATCCCTGGAGATCTGAATGTAAAACCCACCACCCTTTCTGTTATTCCAGAAGTGGGATTGGATGATGAGCAGCTGAGTGATTATCCCCAGGGTACTGAAAAGAAGCTACAAACATGAGTCTGACCAAACTGCGGGAGGCAGTGGAAGACAGGAGTGCCTGGCGTGCTCTGGTCCATGGGGCCACGAAGAGTCAGACACGACTAAACGACTAAACAACAACAACAAACAACAACTGAAAAGATTGCAGTTTCTGGAGATTTGTCCAGGAGTGGAGATGGTTCCTCAGAGTTACGGTCCTCCATTGAGGGGGGAGAGCTGACAGCAAATAAAAAGGCGACTGGTGAGAGGCAGACTGTATCGCTTCTCATGAAGAAAAGTGCTCCTGATGATGGATTTGAACTAAACAAACCATTGGTTGCACCTTCAGCACTAGCCCTTGAAAATGCAAGCCAAATGGAATACTCAAGATGAAATGGTGAAATCCGCTATGATTGAATAGGCACAAGACGTTGGGCATAACATTATGATGCTGACTGGGAACAGTTATGGACCACAGGTATGAAGTTTATGGCATGTAATGCCTTAAAGGAGAATTTAATGAAAATGATTTACAGGTGGTACATAACACCAGTCAAGCTGGCAAAAATCTATCATCTGCCCGATAATAAATGTTGGAAATGTAAAGAGACGGAAGGTACCTTCTTTCACCTTTGGTGGATGTGCCCAAGGATTAAGACCTTCTCGAAAATGATATATAATGAAATGAAAAAGGTATTTAAGTATACCTTCCTGAAGAAACCAGAGGCCTTTCTCCTGGGCATGGTCAGCCAATTGGTGCCAAAGAAGGATAGAACTTTTTCTATGTATGCCACAATAGCAGCAAGAATACTCATCGCAAAGCACTGGAAGACACAAGATCTACCCACCAGGGAAGAATGGCAGATGAAGCTGATGGACTATATGGAAATGGCGGAAATGACTGGCAGAATCCGAGACCAGGGAGAAGAGTCGATGGAAGAAGATTGGAAAAAAATTAAAGTATATTTACAGAAATACTGCAAAATTAATGAATGTTAGAAGAATATTGGAATGAAGTTATATGGTTTTAGCAGAAGGGTTATTAAGAATTATATAAAAAATGATTGTTAATGGGCTAAAGTGGAAAATTTAAAGTTAAACTGTAAGATAAATTATAGAACAAAAATTGAGAAAGAGGGAAAGGATTTGCTGAATCAGCTAATTTGAACTAGAATACAAAAAAGGGAGGCGTGAGGAAGTCGAGGAAACAAGCATATGAAAGATAAAGAAATGAAATTTGGGTGTGCTTTTAAATGTTTTAGTCTTTTTCTTGTTTTGTTGTATTGTTTTTTCTTTCCAGTTTTGATGTATTATTTGTTAAATTTTTTATTGTTTTTTACCTACTGGCAAATCCTGAAATTCTAGTTTTTGTGAATCTTCAGTAGCTTTTAAGATGCTTTGCTCTGACATCATTCCTGGGATTCCCCAGTAATCCCTGAAACCAGAGGTTTCTATACCTTCCTTCTGATCCTTGCATCAGTGCTTGAATATCAAAATGACTTTAACCTGTTCATTCTTCCTTCCTAAAGAAATATGATCCTTCAGATCCCACCTACGCTTATGGCCAGCTGACACACAGCGAGCTGATCCAGCTGGTCTTGAAGCAGAAAGATGTGATTGCAAAGCGAGATCAGCAGGTGCGTCCTTGCCAAGGATGTTGTTTTTGTTCCAAACATTGCAAATTGTGGATAAAATGGACTGTTTCAAGAAGTGGCAGAGAGATATCTCTAAATTTGTCTGGCAGGGCAAGAAACCTCGAATAAAATTTAGGATATTAACAGATGCTAAAGAAAGAGGTGGATTTGCCCTGTCAGACCTTAAACTTTATTATGAATCAGCCGCTTTTTGCTGGCTGAAAGAATGGATGCGTCTTGAAAACACTGATGTTTTGGACTTGGAAGGTTTTAATAATGTATTTGGTTGGCATGCATACTTGTGGTATGATATATAATTAAATGAATAAGGTATTTAAATATACCTTTCTAAAGAAACCAGAGGCCTTTCTCCTGGGCATGGTCGGCCAATTGGTGTTAAAGAAAGATAGAACTTTTTTTATGTATGCTACAACAGCAGCAAGAATACTCATCGCAAAGTACTGGAAGACACAAGAACTACCCACCCGGGAAGAATGGCAGATGAAACTGATGGACTACATGGAAATGGCGGAAATGACCGGCAGAATCCGAGACCAGGGAGAAGAGTCGATGGAAGAAGATTGGAAAAAATTTAAAGTATATTTACAGAAATATTGCAAAATTAATGAATGTTAGAAGTATATTGGAATGAAGATATATGGTTTTAGCAGAAGGGTTATTAAGAATTATATGAATATTAAGTGTTAATGTGTTAAAGTGGAAAATTTAAAGTTAAATTGTGTTAGGATAAATTATAGAATAAAAATTGAAGAGGAGGGAAAGGATTTGTTGAACCAGATAATTTGAACTAGAATACAAAAAAGGGAGGTGCGAGGAAGTCGAGGAAATAAGCTAATGAAAGATTTAGATATAAAATTTGGATGTATGTTTTTGTGTGTTTTTTTATGTTGTATTGTTGTATTGTTTTTTTCCTCTTTTTATTGTTGATGTATTGTTTGTGGAACTCATGTATTGTTTTTCTTCATTGTTTTTCTTTTTATAATTATAAAATATCTAATAAAACTTTATTAAAAAAAAAAAGAGAGATCAGCAGGTGCGGGAGCTGGAAGACTACACTGATAACTTGCTTGTCAGAGTTATGGAGGAAACCCCTAACATTTTTCGAGCTCAAGCTAATGTGAATATGAAAGCTGGAAAGATGTGAAGGAACCCATTTAACCTAATCAGTGGCTTCCTTACTCAAACTTTGGAAGTAGTGAATGTGGAAAAGCTGCTTGTACCGAAAGAGATTATTATTTACTTGTCTTAGGATAGAGTATGGAAGTGAAAGCTGGACCATAAAGAAGGCAGATCGCCGAAGAATTGATGCTTTTGAATTATGGTGCTGGAGGAGACTCTTGAGAGTCCCATGGACTGCAAGAAGATCAAACGCATCCATTCTTAAGGAAATTAGCCCTGAATGCTCACTGGAAGGACAGATCCTGAAGCTGAGGCTCCAATACTTTGGCCACCTCATGAGAAGAGAAGACTCCCTGGAAAATAACCTGATGCTGGGAAAGATGGAGGGTGCAAGGAGAAGGGGACGGCAGAGGACGAGATGGTGGGACAATGTTCTCGAAGTTACTAACATGAGTTTGACCAAACTGTGGGAGGCAGTGGAAGACAGGAGTGCCTGGCCTGCTCTGGTCCAGGGGGTCACGAAGAGTCAGACACGACTAAACGACTAAACAACAACAAAGGATAGAGTTGACTTACCTTGGAGACTGCCTTATATAATCTACAAAGTCAATAGAGTTAAAAAAACACCTTTTACCTTTTAGTACATTGTACATGTTTTGCTAATCCACAGGTGAAAGCCCTGAAATTATGGGACTGTGGAAGGAGTTGTGAGCCAGATTTTATCTGTGAATAAGCTCCAAGGGGCACATTTTTAAGGGTTTAGTCAAAAAATGGACACTTCTCCGTAGTTTTTCAACTCCTGATTTCTTTACTCTTTTAGGATATTAAGTTTTAGCGCAATATAAGCAATCATATTTACATTACATATACTGGATGAATAAATATTTATGAAGTACCTTGTTTGGATTTGAGTTCCTGGGAAATGAGCACTTCCAACTGAAAGCTGGATGCCTTACAAGCAGCCCAGTCCATTAGGAATTTCTGTTGTTCTAGCTCCACTGAATCAGTAATTATTAAGAAAACAGCTCATTCATTTGAGTGGGGCTTAAGCTGTGCAGGTTTCCTGCCAGTTGTGCAAAATTGCCTGCATTTGCCCTTGGGAAGTGAGGAAGATCCATAGTTAAGAAATAAAAAATGATGGTTGTTCGAGCAAACCCTGCTGGAGTGCCGCGATACCACTATCAAAATGAAATGTCATTTGAGTAAGAGGAGGTTAGCTTCTAAGCACTAAACTGACTTCGGTGTCTTATGGTGGTCAGTACAGGACGTATTAAACTTTTGAAATCAATACTGATTTAAACTAACTCTCCTGTCACCTCCTCTCCTCTCTTGACTCATATGTTGGGCCTCATCACTCCACAGCTTTTTGACCTTTGAATATTTCATTTTATACCTGCAAGTTGCTGCATTTTGTTATTGCCATTCTGCTCAGATCCCTACAATGGAAAAGAATGTACAAAGATTCAGATGGCATCTTTGCTTTTTGTCGTCAGATGCTCCTTTGTATTCAGACCAGGCCTGAGTATAATAATGTAGCACTTGGGAAGGAAGATGCAGCCCAGAAGGCCAGCACTGGAGGCCAACATAGAGAAGACCTGCACAGCTACCATGTATTTCCCCTTGGTGCTCAGGTAGGTGGGCACAAAGGACACCCAAACACTGCAGAAGACCAGCATGCTGAAGGTGATCAGCTTGGCTTCATTGAAGGCCCCAGGCAGTTTCCTGGCTAGGAAAGCCACCACGAAGCAGATAGCAGCCAGGAAGCCCATGTAGGCAAGGGCACCGTAAAACATGGCCACAGACCCTTCATTGCATTGCAGGATAATCTCTGCAGGCTGGGAGTGCATGTCAGTGTCTGGGAATGGGGGAGAGGTACTCAGCCAGATGATGCAGATGAGAACTTGGACACTGGAACAGGAAAGGACAACAGCGTTGGCCAGACTCTTCCCCAGCCATTTCTTCACCCTGTTCCCTGGCTTTGTGGCCAGGAAAGCCAGCACAACAGTAATTGTTTTGGCCAACAAAGAAGAGACAACAACTGAGAAGATGAGGACAAATGCAATTTGTTGGAGAAGACAGGTGGCTTTTCTTGGCTGGCCAATGAAGAGCAAGGAGGACAAAAAGGAGAGC
The DNA here is from genome assembly GCF_965153285.1 of Podarcis tiliguerta. NCBI lineage: Eukaryota > Metazoa > Chordata > Lepidosauria > Squamata > Lacertidae > Podarcis > Podarcis tiliguerta. The sequence continues at coordinate 3,403,020 of NC_139535.1, read as the reverse complement.
AAGAGGGATACAAGGAGGGTGTAGGAAAGGTCCCTGTTGTTGGCTTTGACTATGGGAGTTCCTGAGTATTTAATGAAAATTCCTAACACTAAGCATGTGATTAAGGAGAATAGCAAGGTAAAGAAAGACAAGAGAATCCCCAAATAGTCTTCATAGGACAGGAAAGTGATAATCTTGGGAACACATTGATTTCGGTCCTTGTTTGAGTGCTGATCTTCCGGACATTTGGTGCAATGGTTTGCATCTGAAAGGAAGATGAGTGATTTCAGTATCCAGGGTCTCAAGCAAGGGACATTGCCAGCCCTGACCTACAGATCCTATGACTTGAATTGGCAATCTTTTGTATGCAAATCAAATCCTGTGCTACTGAACTACAGCCTTTCAACCAGCAGAAGCAGACACATCTGAAGTTTTCCAGGAAAGCCTCTGGCAAGGCTGGTGGAACGGGGTGGGCACCAAGCAGGTGAAAATCCAAACTGTTTCCTAGGAGGAAAGCATGGGTCCCACATGGGTCCCACTTTCAGAGAAACCAGATGTCCTATTTCTAACGATTCTAAGAGAAAACCCAGTTCAAAATCAAACCACAGGGAGTCTATCATCACTACACATGATGATGATGATGATGATGGTGATGATTTATTTATACCCTACCCATCAGATACGCCAACCTTGGGTAAAGGTAATTTTTTATGGGGCGGGCGGGGATAAAATAAAGAAATAGCATTGTGTTGGAGAGGATCACAAAAGTTGTCCCTCGCTGTCAGGGGTTCAGGAGCAGAGTCACTGGAGAGGGAAGAAACAGAGAGCGAGGGGGAGGAGTCGGAAGGAAATGTCAGCGGCGACAGTAGTCCAAGATCTCTGAGTCTCTCCAGTGACTCGGAGGATTCACAGAAAGGGGCCCCCATGGTCAGGGCAAGGGGAGTGCCCAGGGGGACACCTCGGGAAGAAGGGGACTCAGAGAGTAGCAGCTGGAAATCCGGACCAGCGTCCCCCCCAGAGTGCAGTAGGGGGGAGGAGTCCAAGGCATCGGGATCAGGGAGCGCGCAGGCAGAGGGAGAACGTGAGGCAGGAGTGGCCACACCCTCGTCAGGGAGCGAGGAAACGGTCATTCGGAAAGTAAAACGCACGCGCGCGCCAAGTTCAAATGTACAGGAGGGCGGCAAGGTGGGCAGCCCGGGTAAGGAGCCAGGTCCTAAAGCCCGCCGAAGAGAGGGGGAGGAGTCAGAGGGGTCTAGCTCCGCATCGGAAGAGTCCAGGAGGAATGAGACCCCGGGGGGTAGTAAGACCCAGAGGAAGAGAGAGAGAAGGAAGAGGTGGAGTAAGATTAGAGTCTTGAACTGGTGCACGGGGGGTGGAGATCCAGACAGAGCTTCGCCGGTCTAGAGTCCAGACGTAGGGCTGGGACGCTGAGACTTGTAAATGGAGACTATTCTTCAATAAAGACTTTGATACTGTACTATCGGCTAGCGTTGGTCCTTGGTGAGCTGGGACCCGGAGCCAGCCCTGACACTCGCTTTCTGTTTCCGGCAGTGAGAAATGGCTGACTCCCATACGATCGAATCCCAGCCATGCCGGTAATCCAGGGCTGATAGGGGGGTAATTAGCCCTGGCAGACTCCCCAGGGTGGGGGAGGACTGTCTCGTAGACCCATAGATTGCCCGAGATTGTCAGTTTGCATCAAGGTGCAAGCGACAGGAAGCTGGGTCCCAGAGCACGACACGACTGGCGTTCTCCGATGTCACTCTCATAGCCGGAAATATCTGTTTGATAAAATAATTGGATTTGGACAATAAACAGACATGGTCTGGACCGAAGAAGATTAAGAAAAAACCTGCAGAACTCTACAGTCCCTGGTGTCTCATCATGGCGTTTATGGAGGTATTTGGTATGTCTTTTTTCTCTTCTTAACATCTACAATTGGTTTTCTATGCCTCATTAAGAAACCTAATTTTTTTTAAAAAAGAGTACAGATGGGCTTCTATTTATAATTAAGTATTCAACTGTGCAGCTTTACTCAGACTTGAAAGACTTGATAAACATAAAAGAAGAAACAAGATGGCATTTGTTAATATGATGCAGCACGGAAAGGTAAAAATTCCTCCCTTTTTCGAGGGGAGTAGGAAATATTTGCTGGCTGACTGTAATGTCTTGAGATAACAATTTGGGATAACGTATAGTGCAGCTGTTTGCAGAAATTTTTCATTATGAGAGAGAGAGAGAAGGCTGAATGGATGTCCCCCCTCTAGGGCCCGGAGGAGGGAGATTGTGTGGTCTCCAAGAAGGCTGATCGATCGCCAAATGACTTATATCCGTGGAACACTATTCATTTACATTGCAATATTGCAAACAGTCTCCCCAACAATCTATAGTAACAACTCAACAATGTGGAAGACACTGTGTCACTAAATCTCAAAAGAAAGGCTTGGAAGATTGGAATGAAGTCAGGAAAAGCTGCGCTGGTAAATAGACAGTTGAAAAAATATATATTTACAAATAAAGCTGTATTTGATGAATGAAAGGAGATAGGACTTTTGACATGACTGAGAATCGCATAGCCAGGGGCGGAGAACTTTAAAGTGTTAAAAGCAGAAGGCAGAAATATGAAAACAACGAGAAGAGGCAGGACGGAAGATTTGGAGATATGCTTCAGAGGTCCAGACTATGGGGAACCCGGAAAAATTAATAATTACAATTTGGACTATAATTTGGTATTTTTAAATTTTAGTTTCTTGTTTTTAATTGGATTATGATGCGGATATGTTGATTGGCTGTTTTTATTGGAAAATAAATAAAAATGATTTTTAAAACACACATACAGAAGTTTGCCTATTCCTTCAAAGCTGTACTCCTCTCACTTGCCTTCCACAGTGGAGACTGTCCCATTTACACAGGGAGCACAATCATAGCAGCAAAGTGGCTCTCCTTCCCGGATGACCTTGACATCCCCAATATGACAGCTCTCAGCACATCTGGATTGAGGGACGGTCTGCCCATAAAGAAAGATGGCCAGGAGTTAATGGTCTTTCCATCCATGCAATAATAGTGGAGCCAATAGTCCCAGCTCCTGCCAACCTTGCAGTTCTAAAGCTTACTTGTGCAAGTAGATAATTAGGTACTGCTGCTGTGGGAAGGTAAACAGCTTTTCCATGCATTCTGGCACTCGTCACAGTGTCCACTTGCACCAGAAGCAGCTTAGTCATGCTGGCCACATGACCCGAAAAAAGCTGTCTACAGATAAATGCCGGCTTCCTCGACCTGAAAGCAGAGATGAGCGCCACACCCCATAGTTGGATTCGACTGGATTAAATTGGCTTTAACCTTACCTTTACTAAATTGTTCAAGGAATTTTAAACAAAAATAGATTGTGAAGACCTCCAACAGAACCTCTCCAAACCTCAGTGACTGAGCAGTAAATTGGGAAATGTAATTCAAAGCAAACAATAATAATTCGTTATTTATACCCCACCCATCTGGGTTTCCCTAGCCACACTGGGTGGCTGCCAATAAAATATTTAAAAACAATAGTCAATCTGTAGACGGATTAAGCAATAAATTGGGAAATGTAATTCAAAGCAAGCAAGTATGAAGTGATGCAAGTTGAGGCAAAAAATATTACTTTCATAAATATGCTCCTGGGAGTTGAAGTAGGGATGACTCTTCCTACAAAACTAAAATCCCTTTCAATCCAATATCCTCTGTTTTCTTTTTCTTTTTTGGATCATAATCAAATGTATCTGAATGATTTAACCCACCTTATTAAACCAAAGGGGCCACACGGTGGCATCCTGATCAACGGTGACTTTTACGTCTGCGGACCCCTCTCTCTCCATACTCCCAACTTTCCCTACGTGAAGGGAGTCATTGGCCAGCATCACAATGTTCACCACGTCAAATTCAGCTGTCAGGTCCCCATTCTCATCTAAATATGCTCCACCCATAGAAGCATTGTAGAACTGAAAATCACTCAGGAAACGGTGAAACTAGAATGACAGAGAAGATCGCAGCATTTAAGGAAGTTGGCTATTTCAGCCCAGGTGGTTCACATATTATCTAGGCACATAGTGGCCCTAGAGGGTTTTTCTATTTAATGTTCTCAATATACTTGAGGTCTTTCAGAATGGGCTGAGCAGCCTGAGAAATAGGTTGAGTCCAAGAGCCTCTGTGTTGAGGTTGGGGAGGGAATTCCACCTCCTCTCTGAGTCTTGCTCCAAGCTATGGCTGTGGATGTGGTTGTGACAGCTACCAGACAGGCTGCAGACTTGCAGGCCAGGCACTGCGTGAGGCAGGCTTGTGACCCTCAACCAGGGTGAGAGGCTGGTTGAAAGGGAAGCTTTTTTTGGTGGAGTTCCCCCTCTGAATGAGAGGCAGTGGGAGGAAGGTAGTTAGGCCATCTAACATCTACTTCTGACCACATGGAGCATGTCTAGTAATGTGCCTTCGATTACTATTCTGTGGCCTAATCCCCCAATTGTAAACGGGGTGAATGGAAATGCTTTAATACTTTCAGGTGGGCAGGTAGCAGGGCATGGTCAAGATGCTGCCCCAATTCCCGTGGTGATGGGCAGGGGAAAGCATGGCTGGAGTGGGGAAGGGGGCTGGCCACCATCAGGGGTGGAGACCTAGGTGTTTGGTTTCTGTTTCTTCTTCCAGCCCTCTCACACCACCAGAGGTTACTTGTAGCAGATCTACTGAGCCCTCTGGTCTGGTGCTGCTACTACTGAATGTCAGATCAGTCCATATTAAAAACATGCTGTTCCATGATTTGATTGCCCATGAGTGGGCTGATTTGGCTTGCATTACCAAGAGTTTTTTGAAGCTAAGAGCCGCTTGACGTTGGATCTGTGGAACAGTCTCCCTCGGTAGGTTGTGGACGCTCCTTCATTGGAGGTTTTCCAAGAGAGGTTGGATGGCCATCTGTAAAGCATGATTTACTTGAGATTCCTGCGTTGCAGTATGTGGGGCTAGATGATTTTCAGGGTCCCTTCCAACTCTCCAATTCCATGATTCTATGATTTGGGTGACGGAGCTGGGTGGGCCTGACCTTACCTAGCTCTGCCCACCTGAATTTTTGATACTGCACAAGACTAGACTAGGGGGTCAAGGCAGGGGAGTTGCTATTGTCTACAGGGACACCATCTCCTTGACCAGGGAGCCTCTTGACCTTGGAAAGGGTTTGTGGCTTCGAGAACACTGTCCAACCATCTCATCCTCTGCCGTCCCCTTCTCCTTGTGCCCTCCATCTTTCCCAACATCAGGGTCTTTTCCAGGGAGTCTTCTCTTCTCATGAGGTGGCCAAAGTATTGGGGCCTCAGCTTCAGGATCTGTCCTTCCAGTGAGCATTCAGGGCTGATTTCCTTCAGAATGGATGTGTTTGATCTTCTTGCAGTCCATGGGACTCTCAAGAGTCTCCTCCAGCAACATATTCAAAAGCATCAGTTCTTCGGCAATCAGCCATCTTTATGGTCCAGCTTAATTCTTGCTTAATTTCTGTTAATTAAAGGAAATGGACCTACAAATCTGTCATTGAACGAATCGTTATTTAAAATGGAACAATATCCATCCAGATCATTAGAGAAGAAACATGAATACCTGTGATGGTTGGACTTTTTCATCTTCCAACCTGTTCTGTCCCACCATCACTATCCTCTTGGATCTAGAGGAGTACGCAGCATTTAAGGCAAGGGCCAGAGCTCGGACAGTGTTGTAAATGCTGTAAGTGTCCTGAAACAGGCTCCTTTCAAGGACGTCCTGAGGGAAACCCGAAAGATTTTCCTTCACTTTGCATCGCCTCTGGCCTTTCACAGATAACACATGCTTTGAGTATAAGCAATGATAGCCTTCAGGCCAACATGGATGGAAATTACTATAGGGGAAAGAAACTGGCAGATTACCATCATGTTTTGATCTTTTTTTGGTCTGGAAAAATAAAGATAAATATCCATGAATGTGTTTGTTCTCAAGTATTTCCGGAGACATGCTGCAGCTGACATATGAGAAAGCTATTGTGATCCAAACTTTCCCAGTAATGGGTTCCAGGGTTTCACCCACTATTTCTAGCGTACGTGCGGCTTCTAGGGTGGACTGAAAGTCCCCATAGTAAAGAAACACATTGATTCGCCTGTCCATGGAAAGTGAAATCTTCTGCCGGAGCTTTTTGTATGCATCGGCTATAAAAAAGAAGCCTCGTAAAATGGTTTGTGAGAATGCAACACAGACACCGCCCTTAGCAAGCACAGGTGCGAAGGTGTTCAGAAACCTTTTCCCATTGTAAGTGTCAGCAGCTATGAGCCCGATCCAAGTCCACCTGAAATGCAGGAGTAGTCTGATAATCCCTAAGCTTGGGGGTGCTTCATCTGGGGTCATACGGTAGAACAAATGAGATTGCGTTTTGTCAAGCGCATGATGAACTGAAGCATAACTGACCTAGGAAGAAAAGGAACATATAGAGGGTTTTATTGGTCAACTGGAAATTGTGGTCAGGGAGAGCAATATTCTCCAGTGCTACTCTGGAAAGGAGATGTAGGACACTTATAGGAAACAATACACTCTGGCCAGTGACCGAAATAAATAGATTCATTCATTATAGGCAACAATATAACATATCTTCAACATCATTTCCACCCAGAATGCCCCCCTCCCACCGATGTTTGAGACTATGTAGAGTTAAGATTTTCTCCTTTTAACATTTGGTTCGGAGGAAGGGGTCAATTTTTAGCTCAATTGAGTGTTAGTTTCACGAGTTTTGTTCCCTAGATTTGTTTTTCTGCCCAGTATTTATTATTCCTTCATCTTAAAGTCCCAGGGCAACTTACCAAAATAGGCTTGTGTGAAGCCATCCCAGAGATGTCTTCTGGAGGCTGCATTTCTGCCCCACCAGAGTATGATTCATGCCCTGTGTAAATTGCTATTTTCCTAGAAAAAGAGGTGCCAGAACTCACCATGAACCCTTGTCCTCTTATAAAGTGCTGGCTGAAAAAAGAGTCTGTTTCCCCCTTGTAAGTATAAAGTACTTAGTAGCTCACAGTACACATCTTGTGAGCCTCCTGTTGTAGCTTCTGAGAGGCATCTCTCTTTCCAAAAGGCTTGTTCCCCCCCTTAGTCGGCTCTGATGGTGATTCTCTTTTGAAACCCTTCTTCACCCAGCAGGACAAATCCTTCAACATAAGAAGAGCCTCCTGGATCAGGCCAATGGCCCATCTAATCCGATAGTCAACAAGATGCTTGTAAGAAACCAGCAACTGGCACCGAAAAGCATTGCTGCCTCCAACTAGGGATGTAGATCACAGTCTTCATGCCTAGCATTCATCAATAGCCCTTGCCTTCATGAATTGGTTTAATCCTCTCTTAGGACCTTCACTGCCTCCTCTGGGAGTGAGTTTCATAATTTGCTTCCTATTCAAAGAAATGGCTGTTCTCTGCATGTTGCCCATGCTAGTGTGTTCATACCTGGGGGATTTTGTAGGTTCCTAGTATAGTTGAAATCTGGAGTGAGGTGTCATAGTTGACCCCTTCAATGAAAACCAAGGGCTTCTTCTGTCTTCCACAGTGGTAGTTTGGGACATTGGCCCTCCCAGGAGAAAGCAGATCTAGCGTGGCGTCATAGGTCATCCTTGCATTGAAATGGTTCTCATGGATGTCATAGCCCAGGGTGATGTTGGGTAAGATCCTAGGGTCCTGGTTAAACTCATGGATGGCGATCATGAAGGACAGGAGATTCCAGTATGCTCTTGTCCCTCTTTCCCTGTAATAAACATGAAGCCTAATATCAGTCTCTGTTCAGTGAAAAGTGTCAAGTTCCTGTTTTCTAAGTCCTATAAGAAATTGCAGCCACAAGAATGAAGCAAAACAGAACATCCACATCACATAATCAGCCATCTGTGAGTTTGTTGGAATGTGAACGGCTGCTTGCCAGTTAAAGGGAGATAGAAGCATATTTGAGCACTTGAGTGCTGGAAGCAGGGAGTGAATACCACCCTCAAATATAATGAGCAAAAATTTGGAAAAGGACAGGGCACTAGTTCAAGGGGAGTGGTAGGTTGTAAGAGTTTGCTTCCTTATTTTTAAAAAAGGAAGAGGAGATGTAAAATAGAGATCTTTATGTCTTATAATTCCTGCTTCTAATTGTTATTGCTGTTCTTATCCTATTTAGTACCTAACTTTCACCCTAAGATCCCAGGGCAGGTGAACTGTACTGGCTGCCAGTTGATTTCTAGACTCAATTCAACGTGATTATATGTTAATTTTATAAATACATTGTGAGAATTTAATAGTTATAGTTCTGCTCCTTTCAGAGGAGTGCAGATCAGGCCATCTTCACATTTCCCAAGTCAAGAACCTGGGATGCAGATGATCTCTGGATCTTCATGATTCACCATCAATTTGGTGTTTTTTTCCAGTGGAAAAAAGAAAGGAGGGAAGCAATGCACATGCATTTTGTGCCTTCACTGAGCAAGTTCTAGAAAGCAGGACTTGTCCCTGGTATATAAGCATTAGAGGCTTGGGCAGTCACAGCTAAGCACAACAGTATTCAAGAAAATGCTATGTATTAGCCTACTCATTAATCACAATCTTATCTGCTATGCTGAAATTGCAAGGGGAAAGAACAGCTTACCTTACAATGTAATTGCAAGGGGGGATAAGGAAACTGTGTTCAGGATGAACTGTCTGTAATGTAGATATGACCCCGCTTATGAGGTGGTCTCCTGGCTTGTAATAATTCGTTGCATCGGGATGGTCCCTTCTCAAGTTCAATGGGCATTTTCCTTTCCGCATCCTAGAAGCTGCACAGGGAAGCAGCAGCAGCAACAACAACATCAATAAGAGCCTCACTCTGGCTCTGCCTCCTGTCATTAAATCTGCTCTCAACTTAGCAAGAAGCGAATTAGATGAAGCCCAAAGTCTCCAACAAGACCGAAGCCCCAGAGAAAATGTGAGGAAAGGGAGGATACGAAGCTTTCACACTGGCAGAATCCCTGCCTGCCTGGAAGATAAGTCAAAGCCCTCGATGGCACAAGAGGTCTTTAAATATGCAGCAGGCATTTCAAGCTTTCATTTCTGAAATATCTGTTCTTTGTGTCAAAAGTGGGTACATTGCTTAAGTTTTGCCAAGGAATAAATCACCATGATTATGATAGGTATGTGGGGAATAATCCTCTCTGGAATCACTGTGGAGCTTGGGCAGCAGCTGCAGAGCTGGAAGAAAACATCACAATCTTTTTTCTGGTGCTCTGGAGGGTAGGACTTGAATCAATGGCTTCAAGTTAAAAGAAAGGAGACTCTAACTAAACTTCAGGAAAAAGTTTCTGACAACAAGAGCTGCTTGAATAGTCCCCCTTGGGAGGTTGTGGACTTTCCTTCCTTGGAGGTTTTTAATCAGAGTTGGGATGACCATCTGTCATGAATGCTTGGTTGAGATTCCTGCATTGCAGAGGGTTGACCTTCATGCCCCTTGGGAATCCTCTTCAAACTCTACACTTCCATAATTCTATGATTCTATGTTCACCAGATAAGCCAGCATCAAGCTATTTTTTCAGGACATTTTGGGGCCTGATATGATGAACCTCTGCTGCCTGATGGACTTTTTTTATGCATGGGGGGGGGGACTTGAAGCCTCCTGTGCCAGTCGAATATTTTATTTCAGAGTATTTGTATCTCTCCACATCACCTCAGATCCTCTCCTGACAAAGTTTTTTGGCATTTGAATATTTCATTTTATACCTGCAAGTGGCTGGATTTTGTTATTGCCTTTCTGTTCACAGATCCCTACAATGGAAAAGAATGTACAAAGAATCAGATGGCATCTTTACTTCTTGTTGTCAGATGCTCCTTTGTATTCAGATCAGGCCTGAGTAATATAATGTAGCACTTGGGCATGAAGATGCAGCCCAGAAGCCCAGCACTGGAGGCCAACATAGAGAAGACCTGCACGGCTACCATGTATTTCCCCTTGGTGCTCAGGTAGGTGGGCACAAAGGACACCCAAACACTGCAGAAGACCAGCATGCTGAAGGTGATCAGCTTGGCTTCATTGAAGGCCCCAGGCAGCTTCCTGGCTAGGAAAGCCACCGTGAAGCAGATGGCAGCCAGGAAGCCCATGTAGCCAAGGGCACCATAAAACATGGCAGCAGACCCTACATTACATTGCAGGATAATCTCTGCAGGTTGGGAGTGCATGTCTGAGTCTGGGAATGGGGGAGAGGTACTCAGCCAGGTGGTGCAGATGACAACTTGGACACTGGAACAGGAAAGGACAACAGCGTTGGCCAGAGTCTTCCCCAGCCATTTCTTCACCCTGTTCCCTGGCTTTGTGGCCAGGAAAGCCAGCACAACGGTAATGGTTTTGGCCAACAAAGAAGAGACAGCAACTGAGAAGATGAGGAGAAATGCAATTTGTTGGAGAAGACAGGTGGCTTTTCTTGGCTGGCCAATGAAGAGCAAGGAGGACAAAAAGGAGAGCAAGAGGGATACAAGGAGGGTGTAGGAAAGGTCCCTGTTGTTGGCTTTGACTATGGGAGTTCCTGAGTATTTAATGAAAATTCCTAACACCAAGCATGTGATTAAGGAGAATAACAAGGTAAAGGAAGACAAGAGAATCCCCAAATAGTCTTCATAGGACAGGAAAGTGATAATCTTGGGAACACATTGATTTCGGTCCTTGTTTGAGTGCTGATCTTCTGGACATTTGGTGCAGATGTTTGCATCTGAAAGGAAGATGAGTCATTTCAGTACCCAGGGTCTCAAGCATGGGACATTCCCAGCTCCAGCGGGAGAAACTATGACTTGAATCGGCAATCTGTTGCGTGAAAAGCACATGCCCCAACCTTGGGTAAAGGTTTTATGGGGGGGGGGGATAAAATGATACTGTTTTGGACAAGATTTTAAAAGTTGCCCTGTTCCTTCTCTCACTTGCCTTCCACAGTGGAGATGGTCCCTTTTACACAGGGAGCACAAGCATAGCAGCAATGTGGCTCTCCTTCCCGGATGACCTTGACATCCCCAATATGACAGCTCCCAGCACATCTGGATTGAGGGACAGTCTGCCCATAAAGAAAGATGGTCAGGAGTTAGTGGTATGGTGGGATGTAAAGGTGCAGTCAAGTGCAACATTCCGACAGAGGACTAACGGCCTCCAGGTTCTAACCGGTTGCTGTGACAACCAGTTTGGCGGTTGCTGGTAGCTTTGAAAGATAACTGCTGAGTTGCAGTCACCTCAGGACCAACTTCCCTCTGGTATAGTTCGTTTGCTTTTTATGTAACCTAAACCTGCCTTCAGGTACGCTTCTGTAAACCTGAATGAATTTAGAGTAAATTGGTTTTATATTACATGAATCAGATTTGTGTGTGTATTATTTAAGCGGGATTCAAAGGGATTTTTAACCAGGAAGGCCTATTTATTAGTAGAACGCAGACAAGTCCATGTCCAGAGAAGCGGACACGGAGCAATGGATCCAAACTACAAGAAAGAAGATTCCACCTAAACATTAGGAAGAACTTCCTGACAGTAAGAGCTGTTTGACAGTGGAATTTGCTGCCAAGGAGTGTGGTGGAGTCTCCTTCTTTGGAGGTCTTTAAGCAGAGGCTTGACAACCATATGTCAGGAGTGCTCTGATGGTGTTTCCTGCTTGGCAGGGGGTTGGACTCGATGGCCCTTGTGGTCTCTTCCAACTCTATGATTCTATGATTCCATGATTCTATGATTCTAAGTCAGCAAGAAGCTGCATAAACTTATACAGGGGATTGTTTAACTCTACTAAAGTAAACCTTCCCACAGGTATGTCTATCTATGCAATAATACTGGAGCCAATACTCCCAGCTCCTGCCACCTAGCAGTTTGAAAGCATACTAGTTCAAGTAGATAAATAGATACTGCTGCTGTGGGAAGGTAAATGGCATTTCCCTACGCTCTGGTGTCCTGTTGCGCCAGAAGCGGTTTAGTCATTCTGGCCAAATGAGCCAGAAAATCTGTCTACAGACAAATGCCAGCTCCCTCGGCCTGAAAGCAGAAATGAGTGCCACACCCCATAGTTGGATTTGACTGGATTGAACTGGATTGAACTTTAAATTTACTAAATTGTTCAGCGAATTTTAAACAAAAATAGTTTGTGAAGACCTCCAACAGAACCTCTCCAAACTTGAGTGATTAATAATAATAATAATAATAATTCTTCATTATTTATACCCCACCCATCTGGGTTTCCCTAGCCACACTGGGTGGCTGCCAATAAAATATTAAAAAACAATAGTCAATCTGTAGACGGATTAAGCAATAAATTGGGAAATGTAATTCAAAGCAAACAAGTGTGAAGTGATGCAGGTTGAGGCAAAAAATATTACTTTCATAAATATGCTCCTGGGAGTTGAAGTGGGGGTGACTCCTCGCCCAGCTTGTCCGGAGTTTTGGGCTGGGCTGCCATCAGTATGCCGATGACACCCAACTCTATCTGTTGATGGATGGCCATCCTGACTCGGCCCCAGACACACTGACCAGATGCCTGGAAGCTGTGGCTGGATGGTTTCGTGGGAGCCGGTTGAAGTTAAATCCTTCGAAGACAGAGGTCCTCTGGCTGGGATGGGGCGATATGGGATTGAGGTGGCAACTCCCATCTCTTGCGGGGGTGCAACTAGTGCCAGCATCGTCCGTTAAGAGTTTGGGTGTAATCTTCGATACCTCCGTCTCTATGGAGGCGCAGATTACAGCTATAACAAAGGCGGCATTTTTTCATCTCCGCCAAGCTAAGCAGTTGGCTCCTTATCTCTCTCGCCCTGACCTAGCCACTGTGATCCACGCGACGGTCACCTCCAGACTGGATTATTGTAACTCGCTCTACGTGGGGCTGCCCTTGAGACTGACCCAGAAACTCCAGCGGGTGCAGAAGGCCGCAGCGAGACTCCTTATGGGGTCGTCACTGTGAGATCACATTCATCCAGTACTATACCAGCTGCACTGGCTCCCGGTGGAGTACAGGATCAGGTTTAAGGTGCTGGTTTTAACCTTTAAAGCCCTATACGGCCTAGGATCCTCGTACCTGCGGGACCGCCTCTCCTGGTATGCCCCACAGAGAAACCTACGGTCTGCAAATAAAAACATCCTGAAGGTCCCAGGCCTCAGAGAGGTTAGGCTGGCCTCAACTAGAGCCAGAGCTTTCTCGGCTGTGGCACCAATCTGGTGGAACGCTCTGACACAAGAGACTAGGGCCCTGCGGGACTTGACATCTTTCCGCAGGGCCTGTAAGACAGAGCTGTTCCACCAGGCCTTTGATCAGGGCGCAGCCTGACCCCCTCCTCTGGCAATCTGCACAGGGTCTTGCTTGCTGGTTGCCATCAATTTGTTTTTGATTGATTTTATGGTGGAAAGTTTTTAGAATGTTGGATTGTTTTTATTGTTGTTAGCCGCCCTGAGCCCAGCTTTGGCTGGGGAGGGCGGGGTATAAATAAAATTTATTTTTATTATTATTATTACAAAACTAAAATCCCTTTCAATCCAATATCCTCTGTTTTCTTTTTCTTTTTTGGATCATAGTCAAATGTATCTGAATGATTTAACCCACCTTATTAAACCAAAGGGGCCACACGATGGCATCCTGATCAATGGTGAATTTTACGTCTGCGGACCCCTCTCTCTCCATACTCCCAACTTTCCCTGTGTGAAGGGAGTCATTGGCCAGCATCACAATGTTCACCACGTCAAATTCAGCTGTCAGGTCCCCATTCTCATCTAAATATGCTCCACCCATAGAAGCATTGTAGAACTGAAAATCACTTAGGAAACGGTGAAACTAGAATGACAGAGAAGATCGCAGCATTTAAGAAAGTTGGCTGTTTCAGCCCAGGTGGTTCACATATTATCTAGGCACCTAGTGGCCATGGAGGGGTTTTCTATTTAATGTTCCCAATATACTTCTTTTTTAAAAAAATTATTTTCAATGCAAAGTTACAACAAAAATTACAAAGATAAAATCCTTAAAAAAGAACGAACCAACAAAAACAAATCAAAGCAAACAGAAACAAAAAAAAGAAAAAACCCACACCTAAAAAAACCCCATACCCTGCCATCATACTAATCTTTACGTACATATACACATATTGACTTCCTTTCTCTGTTTTGAGACCTCAAAATTTTTAATCTTTTTGAATTGTTGTGTCTAATGTAAATTGCCGTATTTTGAGTTAAGTACCATTGGACGGGGGTGGCGCTGTGGGTAAAAGCCTCAGTGCCTAGGGCTTGCTGATCGAAAGGTCGGCGGTTCGAATCCCCGCGGCGGGGTGCGCTCCCGTTGTTCGGTCCCAGCGCCTGCCAACCTAGCAGTTCGAAAGCACCCCCAGGTGCAAGTAGATAAATAGGGACTGCTTACTAGCGGGAAGGTAAACGGCGTTTCCGTGTGCTGCACTGGCTCGCCAGATGCGGCTTTGTCACGCTGGCCACGTGACCCGGAAGTGTCTCTGGACAGCGCTGGCCCCCGGCCTATAGAGTGAGATGTGCGCACAACCCTAGAGTCTGTCAAGACTGGCCCGTACAGGCAGGGGTACCTTTACCTTTACCTTTACCATTGGTATATCATTTTCCCAATATACTTGAGGTCTTTCAGAATGTGTTCTTCCATCAGTTGAGCAGCCTAAGAAATAGGTTCTTTTCAAGATTTGACTGAACGCGAGTGGACTGATGTGTCTCGCATTACCAAGAACATTCTGAGGCTAAGAGCTGTAAGACAGAGGAACTGTCTCCCTCAGGAGGTTGTGGACTCTCCTTCATTGTAGGTTTTTCAATAGAGGTTGGACGGCCATTTGGCAAGGATGATTTATTCGAGATTCCTGCATTGCAGTATGTGGGACTAGATGACTTTCAGGGTTCCTTCCAATTCTACAATTCCATGATTCTATGATTCAGGTGAGGGAGCCTGACCTTACCTAGCTGTGCCCACCTGAGATTATGATACTGCACGTGGCTAGACTAGGGGGTGAAGGCAGGTGTGTTGCTCTTGTCTATAGAGACACCATCTCCTAGACCAGTGAACCATTTGGCCTTGGAATGGGTTTGTGGAGAAACTTTGGAAATTAAAATTTATTGAACTTCTTACATGCAGTACAATGCTATCTTGCTATTATGATGGCATCCCTAGGAATGTATATGAATGGAGATTTAATATGAATGTCATTTCCTTTTAAGGAATCTTTGGTCTTCTCTTTGAAAGGGTCACATGATCATTGCTAGCAGTCCATAGTCTTGCAGATCAAGGTAACTATTGAAGGGTCTATTAATTCTGTATCAATCATTTTGACTCAGGTAGGTTGCTGTGTTGGTCTGGCGTAGTAGATACACACACACACACACACACACACACACACACAATTTTTAATATTCTCTAGTAGCACCTTAGAGACCTACTAAGTTTGTTCTTGGTAGGTATGAGCTTTGTGTGCATGCACACTTCTTCAGATACCATGTGCATGCACACAAAGCTCATACCAAGAACAAACTTAGTTGGTCTCTAAGGTGCTACTGGACAATTCATTTATTTTTTTAATCATTTTGATGTACAGTATTTTATAACCTCATTTCTCTCCTTTTTTAAATGCTTGGTTAATTTCTGTCAATTAAAGGTAATGGACCTACAAATCTGCCATTGAACCGGTCGTTATTTAAAATGGAACAAAATCCATCCAGATCATTAGAGAAGGAAAATGAATACCTGTGATGCTTGGACTTTTTCATCTTCCACCCTGTTCTGACCCATCATCACCACCCTCTTGGATCTAGAGGAGTATGCATCATTTAAGGCATAGGCCAGAGCTCGGACTGTGTTGTAAATGCTGTATGTATCCTGAAACAGGCTCCTTTCAAGGATGTTCTGAGGGAACCCTGAAAGGTTCTCCTTCACTTTGCATCGCTTCTGGCCTTTCACAGAAAACACATGCTTTGAATAGAAGCAATTATAGCCTTGAGGCCAACATGGATGGTAATTACTGTAGGCAGAGGAAACTGGCAGATTACCATCATGTTTTGATCTTTTTTTGGTCTGGATAAAGAAAGATAGATATCCATGAATGTGCTTGTTCTCAAGTATTTTGGGAGACATGTTGGAGCTGGCATATGAGAGAGCTATGGTGATCCAAACTTTCCCAGTAATGGGTTCCAGGGTTTCACTCACTATTTCTATCGTATTTGCAGCTTCTGAGGGGGACTGAGAGTCCCCATAGTAAAGAAACACATTGATTCTCCTGTCCATGGAAAGTGAAATCTTCTTCATGAGCTTCATGAGCTGGCTTCATGAGAGCCAGTGTGGTGTAGTGGTTAAGAGCAGTAGTCACGTAATCTGGGTAACCGGGTTCGCGTCTCTGCTCCTCCACATGCAGCTGCTGGGTGACCTTGGGCCAGTCACAGTCTCTCAGCCCCACTCACCTCACAGAGTGTTTGTTGTGGGGGAGGAAGGGAAAGGAGAATGTTAGCCGCTTTGAGACTCCTTAAAGGGAGTGAAAGGCGGGATATCAAATCCAAACTCTTCTTCTTCTTCTTCTTTGTGTACTCATCTCCTTTATACAGAATGTCTCGAGGAATGGTTTGTGAGAAAGCAAGGCAGACACTGTCCTTAGCAAGCGCAGATGCCAGAGTGCTCAGAAACCTTTCTCCATTGTCAGAGTCAGGAGCTATGAGCCCGATCCAAGTCCACCTGAAATGCAGGAGTAGCCTGACAATCCCTGAGCCTGGGGGTTCTTCCTTTGGGGTCATTCGGTAGAGCAAAGGAGATTGTGTTTTGTCAAGGGCATGATGAACAGAAGCATAACTGACCTAGGAAGAAAAGGAAGATATACAGGGTTTTATTGGTCAACTGGAAATTGTGGTGTGATGTCCTGCTTCCTCCACAACTCTTTAAGAAAACGTGGAGCAACATTGCTAGATTTAGACCCTAGATCTTATCTGCTGTCCTTTTAAAGTTGCACCATTAGAACAGCAACAACCCACATTCATAAGAACAAGTAATGAAAAACAGCAGAATCTGTTTTAAGAGAGATGGCTTCTGTTGGTGTCAGGAAAGTGCCATCAGGACAGGGGCGGGAAACAGAGGGGCAGTTGTGTTGCAGGGAGCCTCTGAAAATATTGCGAAGCAGTTCTCATTCCGGTGATGAGGAAAGCCCCACCTCCAGTGGGGAAGAGGTGAAAGGACCAGAGGATGCTGGTGGGAGCCTCAGCACCACTGCTGGCAAAGCTGGCCAGGAGGGAAGCACGCACCCTCCATCGCCCACCCTGTGCAGAAATCTAAGGCGCAAAGAGGGGAGGAAGAGGCGGGGCGTAACGAGGCTTTTATGCTGGAGGAGGTCCAGGAAACAGGCACTCCCGGATTCTGCTAGCGATTGAGGCAGACATGAACTTTGGGCTTCTGCACTTAAATAGTTTGCATCTAAATAAAACCTGTAAAAGACAGGTCGGAGTCATAGAATCATAGAATCATAGAATCATAGAGTTGGAAGAGACCACAAGGGCCATCGAGTCCAACCCCCTGCCAAGCAGGAAACACCATCAGAGCACTCCTGACATATGGTTGTCAAGCCTCTGCTTAAAGACCTCCAAAGAAGGAGTCCTGCCTGGTTACTCGTGAACAATCACCCTTGCCATCTGACAGTTGGGGCTGTTCTGGGATTAAGAAGTTTTAGGGCAGTACTCAACCAGTGACTAGTGGTGTGGGAATCTGTCCCGATTTTCCTATACTGTTTTCCAGTTTTAAAATTCCCACCCATTTCACAAAGCTGTTTGCTCTTTGAGAGGAAACATTCATTTACCATATAGGCCAGGTTCCCAAAGTGATGCCCTCCAGATGATATTCACCTCCAACTCCCATGAGCCAATGTTCACCCCTTAGACTGCTCTGAGGGTGACCCTTTGTGTGAAACCCTTCTTCACCCAGCAGGGCAAATCCTTCAACATAAGAAGAGGCTCCTGGATCAGGCCAAAGGCTCATCTAGCCCAGCATCCTGTTCACTCAGTGGCCAGCCAGGTGATTGTAGGAAACCAGCAGGCACAGCATGAGCACAAATGCACTCTGCCCTCATGTGATTCCCAGCAACTCAGCACCCAGAAGTTGGTGCCTCCAACTAGGGATGTAGATCACAGCCATCATGCCTAGCAGCCATTAATAGCCTTTGCCTTCAGGAATTGGTTTAATCCTCTCTTAAAACCTTCACTGCCTCCTCTGGGAGTGAGTTTCATAGTTTGTTTCCTGTTAAGGGAGGTTGCTGTTCTCTGTACGTTGTCTAGGCTAGTGTGTTCATACCTGGGGGATTTTGTAGGTTCCCAGCATAGTTGAAATCTGGAGTGAAGTGTCAGGGTTGAACCCTTCAATAAAAACCAAGGGCTTCTTCTCTCTTCCGCAGAGGTAGTTTGGGACATTGGCCCCCCCCAGGAGAGAGCAGATCTAGCGTGGCGTCATAGGTAATCCTTGCACTGAAATAATCGTCATAGATGTCATAGCCCAGGGTGATGTTGGGTAAGATCCCGGGGTCCTGGTTAATCTCATGGATGGCAATCATGCAGGACAGGAGATACCAGAATGGTACTGTAAATCCTTGCCTGCAACAAAGCATGAAGCCTGATGTCAGTCTCCGTTCAGTGAAAAGTGTCAAGTCCCTGCTTTCTTAACCCTATAAGAAATTGCAGCCACAAGAATGAAGCAAAACAGAACATCCACATCACATAATCAGCCATCTGTGAGTTTGTTGGAAGCTGAACGGCTGCTTGCCAGTTAAAGGGAGACAGAAGCATATTTGAGCACTTAAGTGCTGGAAGCAGGGAGTGAATACCACCCTCAAATATAATGAGCAAAAGTTTGTAAAAGGACAGGGCACTAGTTCAAGGGGAGTGGTAGGTTGTAAGAGTTTGTTTCTTTATTTTTTAAAAAAGAAGAGATGTAAAATAGAGATCTTTACCAGTCATATAATTCCTGCATCTAATTGTTATTGCTGTTCTTATCCTATTTAGTACCAACCTTGCACCCTAATGTCCCAGGGCAGGTGAACTGTACTGGCTGCCAGTTGATTCTAGACTCAATTCAACGTGATTGTATGTTAACTTGATAGATAGATTGTGACAATTTAATAGTTATAGTCCTGCTCCTTTCAGAGGAGTGCAGATCAGGCCATCTTCACATTTCCCAAGTCAAAAACTTGGGATGCAGATGATCTCTGGATCTTCATGATTCACCATCAATTTGTTTGTTTTTTCCAGTGGAAAAAAGAAAGGAGGGAAGCAATGCACATACATTTTGTGTCTTCAATGGGCAAACTCTAGAAAGCAGGACTTGTCCCTGGCATATAAGCATTACAGGCTTGGGCAGTCACAGCTAATCGCAACCGTATTAAAGAATATGCTATGTATATATGCCTACCCATCAATCACAATTTTGTCTGCTGTGCAGAAATTGCATGGGGAAATGCAGCGTACCTTATACGGTAAATGAAAGGGGTGGCGAGGAAATGGTGTCCAATATGAACAATTTGTAATGTAGATATGACCCCGCTTATGAGGTGGTCTCCTGGCCCGTAATAATTCATTGCATCTGGATGGTCCCTTCTCAAGTTCAATGGGCATTTTGCTTTCGGCATCCTAGAAGCTGCACAGGGAAGCAGCAGCAGCAGCAGCAACAACAACAACAACAGCATGAATAAGAGCATCACTCTGAGTCTGCCTCCTGTCATTACGTCTGTTGTCACTGCTCTCAACTTAGCAAGAAGCGAATTAGATGAAGCCCAAAGTCTCCAACAAGACCGAAGCCCCAGAGAAAATGTGAGGAAAGAGAGGATACGAACTTTCACACTGGCAGAATCCCTGCCTGCCTGGAAGATAAGTCTAAGCCCTCGATGGCACAAGAGGTCTTTAAATATGCAGCAAGCATTTCAAGCTCTGATTTCTGAAATACCTGTTCTTTGTGTCAAAAGTGGGTACATTGCTTGAGTTTTGCCAAGGAATAAATCGCTATGATTATGATAGGTATGTGGGGAATAATCCTCTGTGGAATCACTGTGGAGCATGGGCAGCAGTTGCAGAGCTGGAAGAAAATATCACAATCTGATTTCTCTTTGCTCTAGAGGGTAGGACTCGAACCAATGGCTTCAAGTTAAAGTAATGGAGACTGCAACTAAAAATCAGGGAAACTTTCTGAGAGTAAAAGCTGTTTGAAAGTGGAGTGGTCCCCCTTGGGAGGTTGTGGGCTTTCCTTCCTTAGAGGTTTTTAAGCAGAGTTTGAATGGCCATCTGTCATGAATGCGTTAGTTGATATTCCTGCAATGCACGGGGTTGGACTGGATGCCCCTTGGCGTCCCAGCCAACTCTGCGCTTCCATAATGCTATGATTATGTGTTCAAAATATCTAACTGATGTGGTGAAATGTGATCCTAGAATGACAATTATTTAAAATACATCACCAGATAAGCCGGGCTCAAACTATTCTTTCAGGACATGTTGGGGAACTTCTGTTGCCTGGTGGACAACATATGAAAAAACAACCATAGAAGCCCCCTGTGCCAATCAAATGTTTTATTTCAAAGTATTTGTAACTCTCCCCATCACCTCAAATCCTCTCCTGACGCATATGTTGGGCCTAGTCACTCCACAGCTTTTTGACATTTGAATATTTCATTTTATATCTGCAAGTTGCTGGGTTTTTTTATTGCCTTTCTGTTCACAGATCCCTACAATGGAAAAAATAGTTGCAAGAGCAGCTCATAATAAACACCTGAAAGGGAAATAGCTTCTTTTCATAAGTATTGTGCTGCATGCAGATTCCCTTGGTGGGGAAAGTGCATTAAGAATCAAATGCCATCTTTACTTTTTGTCGTCAGATGCTCCTTTGTATTCAGACCAGGCCTGAGTAATATAATGTAGCACTTGGGAATGAAGATGCAGCCCAGAAGCCCAGCACTGGAGGCCAACATAGAGAAGACCTGCACAGCTACCATGTATTTCCCCTTGGTGCTCTGATAGGCGGGAACAAAGGACACCCAAACACTGCAGAAGACCAGCATGCTGAAGGTGATCAGCTTGGTTTCATTGAAGGCCCCAGGCAGCTTCCTGGCTAGGAAAGCCACCGTGAAGCAGATGGCAGCCAGGAAGCCCATGTAGCCAAGGGCACCATAAAACATGGCAGCAGACCCTACATTACATTGCAGGATAATTTCTGCAGGTTGGGAGTGCATGTCTGAGTCTGGGAATGGGGGAGAGGTACTCAGCCAGGTGATGCAGATGACAACTTGGACACTGGAACAGGAAAGGACAACAGCGTTGGCCAGAGTCTTCCCCAGCCATTTCTTCACCCTGTTCCCTGGCTTTGTGGCCAGGAAAGCCAGCACAACGGTAATTGTTTTGGCCAACAAAGAAGAGACAGCAACTGAGAAGATGAGGACAAATGCAATTTGTTGGAGAAGACAGGTGGCTTTTCTTGGCTGGCCAATGAAGAGCAAGGAGGACAAAAAGGAGAGCAAGAGGGATACAAGGAGGATGTAGGAAAGGTCCCTGTTGTTGGCTTTGACTATGGGAGTTCCTGAGTATTTAATGAAAATTCCTAACACCAAGCATGTGATTAAGGAGAATAACAAGGTAAAGAAAGACAAGAGAATCCCCAAATAGTCTTCATAGGACAGGAAAGTGATAATCTTGGGAACACACTGATCTCGGTCCTTGTTTGAGTGCTGATCTTCTGGACATTTGATGCAGACGTTTGCATCTGAAAGAAAGATGAGTCATTTCAGCACCCAGGGTTTCAAGCAAGGGACATTCCCAGCCCCAGCAGGAGATACTATGACTTGAATTGGCAATCTGTTGTGTGAAAAGCAGATGCCCCAACCTTGGGTAAAGGTTTTATGGGGGGGGGGATAAAATGATACTTTTTGGACAAGATTACAAAAGTTGCCCTTCTCTCACTTGCCTTCCACAGTGGAGATGGTCCCTTTTACACAGGGAGCACAAGCATAGCAGCAAAGTGGCTCTCCTTCCCGGATGACCTTGACATCCCCAATATGACAGCTCTCAGCACATCTGGAATGAGGGACAGTCTGCCCATAAAAAAAGATGGCCAGGAGTTAGTGGTATGGTGGGATGTAAAGGTGCAGTCAAGTGCAACATTCCGACAGAGGACTAACGGCCTCCAGGTTCTAACCGGTTGCTGGGACAACCAGTTTGTCGGTTGCTGGTAGCTTTGAAAGATAACTGCTGAGTTGCAGTCACCTTAGGACCAACTTCCCTCTGGTAGAGTTCATTTGCTTGTTATGTAACCTAAACCTGCCTTCAGGTACGCTTCTGTAAACCTGAATGAATCTGAGAGTAAAATAGTTTTATATTACATGAATCAGATTTGTGTGTGTATTATTTAAACGGGATTCAAAGGGATTTTTAACCAGGAAGGCATATTTATTAGTAGAACGCAGACAAGTCCGTATCCAGAGAAGCGGACACGGAGCAATGGATCCAAACTACAAGAAAGAAGATTCCACCTAAACATTAGGAAGAACTTCCTGACAGTAAGAGCTGTTCGACAGTGGAATTTGCTGCCAAGGAGTGTGGTGGAGTCTCCTTCTTTGGAGGTCTTTAAGCAGAGGCTTGACAACCATATGTCAGGAGGGCTCTGATGGTGTTTCCTGCTTGGCAGGGGGTTGGACTCGATGGCCCTTGTGGTCTCTTCCAACTCTATGATTCTATGATTCCATGATTCTATGATTCTAAGTCAGTAAGAAGCTGCATAAACTTATAAAGGGGATTGTTTAACTCTACTAAAGTAAACCTTCCCACAGGTATGTCTATCTATGCAATAATACTGGAGCCAATACTCCCAGCTCCTGCCACCTAGCAGTTTGAAAGCATACTAGTTCAAGTAGATAGATAGATACTGCTGCTGTGGGAAGGTAAATGGCATTTCCGTACGCTCTGGTGTCCTGCTGCGCCAGAAGCGGTTTAGTCAGTCTGGCCAAATGAGCCAGAAAATCTGTCTACAGACAAATGCCAGCTCCCTTGGCCTGAAAGCAGAGATGAGTGCCACACCCCATAGTTGGATTTGACTGGATTGAACTGGATTGAACTTTAAATTTACTAAATTGTTCAGCAAATTTTAAACAAAAATAGATTGTAAAGACCTCCAACAGAACCTCTCCAAACTTGAGTGATTAATAATAATAATAATAATAATAATAATAATTCATTATTTATACCCCACCCATCTGGGTTTCCCTAGCCACACTGGGTGGCTGCCAATAAAACATTAAAAAACAATAGTCAATCTGTAGACGGATTAAGCAATAAATTGGGAAATGTAATTCAAAGCAAACAAGTGTGAAGTGATGCAGGTTGAGGCAAAAAATATTAATTTCATAAATATGCTCCTGGGAGTTAAAGTGGCGGTGACTGTTCCTACAAAACTGAAATCCCTTTCAATCCAATATCCTCTGTTTTCTTTTTCTTTTTTGGATCATAGTCAAATGTATCTGAATGATTTAACCCACCTTATTAAACCAAAGGGGCCACACGATGGCATCCTGATCAATGGTGAATTTTACGTCTGCGGACCCCTCTCTCTCCATACTCCCAACTTTCCCTGTGTGAAGGGACTTATTGGCAAGCATCACAATGTTCACCACATCAAAATCAGCTGTCACGTCCCCATTCTCATCTAAATATGCTCCACCCATAGAAGCATTGTAGAACTGAAAATCACTCAGGAAACGGGGAAACTAGAATGACAGAGAAGATCGCAGCATTTAAGAAAGTTGGCTGTTTCCGCCCCGGTGGTTCACATATTGTGGTTCGAGGACCCGACCCCCGCGCGGTGGAAATGAGCACACAGGGACACGTGATTATGGTTTATGGGCATGGAAAAGGCCACAACTTTATTGGTTACAGCAGTGAAAAGGTATTGGCTTAGGCATTGGATGTCCACCACAGGGGTTGAATCACCAGTGGGCGGAGCCTGTTGATGATAATACAACTATAGGCCCCCCACTGACGTCACCGGGGGTCGTGCCATGGCCTCCCGCCAAGCAGGCATCGGACGGAATACACGACCGCCGGATTCCTTTAACGGAATACCCAAAATTGAAGGCTTAGGCGATGGCCACACCTAGCCTTCCAACACACCATACCGCAATAATCCAATGCCTAACCTACCCACCAATACCACGAAAGTTGTGACGATTGCTATGAGGCAGGCGAAAAAACCCCATGGCCTAATGCCATGTGGAAAAACTCCTACCAGGCCCCCCGCCTAACCAGGGCGACCAACCTAAGGTCCATAGCAAGGCCAAGAAACCTAAGCTAAAGGGAGTGGCGGGTGGGTGATCCGCGGCGAGACGAGGAAGACGAAGCAGGAAAGAGGCCGGGGAGAGGGCTGGCGCCTGAATTTAAGTCAGCTGGGTTACGCCCCCAGCGGCACCTGATTGGGTGCCGGCTGGTGGGCGGGCGCCAGCCAGGTAAGCCAGGTGAGCAGGGGGCGGAGGCCCCCTGCTAGGGGCGGAGCTCGGGCTCCCGCCCACAACCACTCCCCTCTCTTTCAGGAGGAGAGTCCTTGTGGTTCGAGGACCCGACCCCCGCGCGGTGGAAATGAGCACACAGGGACACGTGATTATGGTTTATGGGCATGGAAAAGGCCACAACTTTATTGGTTACAGCAGTGAAAAGGTATTGGCTTAGGCATTGGATGTCCACCACAGGGGTTGAATCACCAGTGGGCGGAGCCTGTTGATGATAATACAACTATAGGCCCCCCACTGACGTCACCGGGGGTCGTGCCATGGCCTCCCGCCAAGCAGGCATCGGACGGAATACACGACCGCCGGATTCCTTTAACGGAATACCCAAAATTGAAGGCTTAGGCGATGGCCACACCTAGCCTTCCAACACACCATACCGCAATAATCCAATGCCTAACCGCCACCCGAGCCGAAGGCTCGCCGCCAATACCCTCACAGCTGCAACCAATCCCTAACACTACTGATAACGCTGTCAAGCCACAAATCATTTCCTTGGTCAGATAGATGGACCCCATCATTCCGGTACAAGGACTCGTTGCCAATCCGAATACGGTCATGCTTGATAACCTGGCCATTCAAGTATCGCACCCGACGGGACACGGCCCGGTTCAATGTCTTTCTGGTTCTCTCAACAGCCATACAACTCTGTGCCCCACGCCAAACAATTCTTTTAAGGAGGGAAGACCAAAACACAGTAGTTCCGGGGCACAAAAGCGCAATCTCGCCCAAGTCAGTCCTTATGTTCCATGACAAGTCCGCTGTTCCTCTGGTAACAAGGTCATTCTCCCCAAGCTGGATAACCAGGATGTCTGGGGGGCCAAATAAGGCCACTTTATCGCGTAATAACGGCATAAGTTCCTGCCAGCGCATGCCTCTTCTGGAGAACCAGAAACAACGGATTCCCGGGTGCAAGCCAAGGTTGGGGGTGAGGCCGGAACTGCACGCCCTTGCTCGGGCCCAATGGACAATGCTATGTCCGCAAATCCACACGATCTTTCTGGTAGCGGCTGAGGATGAAAAGAAGAAGAGGCCAGGGTAAGTCGGGGTCATGAGGGTAACACCATCTAACGGATATAAGCCTTATATGCATCTGACTTCCAACGACCCATTTCCTTAATCCTGTCAACCGGCAAGCCCAAATGAGCAGCTGTTGTAGCTGCGCCAATCCGGAAGGAGTGTGCAGCATAATCCTGGGAGGGCAACCCACACGCGTCAATAGCCTTACGGAGCACCCTGGTAAATTGATGTCTTAGCAATGGAGACCCATCCTTATGTACAAGAAGCGGCCCCGGGCAGGTAGGCCGGAGGAAAAGGAACCGTCCGGTGTCCTTTACCGGGCATGGCCCAGACTCCTTTGAGGCTACTAATTTGATGAACGTCCCCCTACCCGCCTGATCAGTTTTTGACTGGCGTATCCTGATTGTTATGGACGCTTCGGCTAGTTGCACGTCCTCCAGTAAAAGGCCGCGTGTTGACCCGTTAGCACAAACTTCGGCCACCACCTCGCCCACGCGCAGGGCGCCAAAAAACGCTATTGCATAGGCGGCGGAGAACATGCGGGCCTCGTACTTGGACCAACAGATGGACCTCAACTTTGTGCGAATCCTAGCCAGTAACCCATACGAAATCGGCTTACGACCCTCGACCCTTGGGGGCTGCATCCTACGCCAACCCTCAATTGCCCTGCGCACTAAGAAGTCGCTACATGGGTCGGATGAGAAAGTGGCCTTACAGAAGAAACTAATGGCGGCCACATGGATCTTTAAGGTTTTGGAAGCCCGACCCAAGTCATCAAGGTGTGATAGATAACTTAAAACGTCATCCGTGGACGGTGGCACACTAGGGGCAAGTCCCGAACACCCTGACCTGAAACCCATAAAATCACACCAGGCCTTCTTATACGATCTAAGTGTGGATGGCGCGACGGAGGACAATACTCCCTGTATCACTTTGCGTCTCCAACGCTCCACAGGTGCTCCGGAAAGGGTTCGGGCAATGGTTGCGCTCCAGGTGCCAGCGACCGGAAGCGTGACGTCTGAAAACGAGACAAGGCATCCGCGATGTTATTATTGACTCCAGGAACAAATTTGGCGGAAAAGATTATATTATACTCGAGGCACCGGAGGACGAATGACCGCAGGAGGGCCGCAACCCTTGAAGATCGGGAAGACTGCCTTTCCAGAATTTTCACCACTGCCTGGTTGTCAGTTTTGAAGCACACCCGACGGTTTTGAAATTCCTTCGTCCAAAGATGCACCGCTACTACAATTGGGAAGAACTCGAGAAAGGTCAGATCCCGCGTGATGCCCTCCTCCTTCCAACCCCCTGGCCAGTGCTGGGCGCACCAGCGCCCTCTGAAATACACCCCAAAGCCTAGCGACCCAGAAGCATCCGATTGGACCTGGAAGTCCGAAGTTAGGTTCAGTACATCCTGCCATAGCGAGACTCCGTTATAGTTAGTTAAAAAACTCGCCCAAACTTCCAAATCAGCCTTGACAGATTTAGGAATTCTAACCCTATGATGCGGATGTTTGAGGCCTGCCGAAAGTCTGGCAAGGCGGGCGCAGAAGGGGCGTCCTGGGGAGACCACCCTGCAAGCAAAGTTAAAATGTCCTAACAAGGCCTGAATCTGTCTGAGGGTGATCTTTCTCAGTATAAGGGTTGCCTGAATTAAATCCTTAAGGATGTCTATTTTTTCTTTGGGCAAGCGGGAGGACTGGGCAACTGTGTCCAGTTCGATCCCCAAGTATGTGAGGCAAGTGGCGGGGCCTTCGGTTTTTTGTGCCGCTAGGGGAACGCCCAGGTCCTTTGCTAAGGCCGAAAAGGCCTCCAGTAACGAGATGCACTCAGCGGAGCCAGACCTCCCCACGAAAAGAAAGTCATCTAAATAGTGCGTGACCCCATTGGTATTTGTCTTAAATTTTATGGCCCAATCCAGAAATGTGCTAAATGTTTCAAAAGCCGAACAGGCAACCGAGCAGCCCATTGGCATAGCCCTATCCACATAATATTTACCCTGAAATTTGAAACCCAAGAGCCAAAAATCCTCAGGATGGACCGGCAAAAGGCGGAAAGCAGATTCGATATCACACTTTGCCAAAAGCGCCCCTGGACCGAAACCCCTGATTAATTTTACCGCTTGGTCGAAAGTGGCATACTTGACTGAGCATAACTCCGAAGGAATGGCGTCATTTACTGAGCCTCCTCTCGGATAAGACAGGTTATGAATGAGCCTAAATTCCCCTGGAGTCTTCTTTGGTACTATACCCAATGGTGAGATGTGAAGGTTCGGGAGGGGGGGTTCGGCAAAGGGGCCCGCGACCCGGCCTGCGCGTACTTCTTTGGCAATTTTCTTCTCTGCGATATCTGGTCTTTCCCTAACGGATTTT
Organism: Podarcis tiliguerta; assembly: GCF_965153285.1. Lineage (NCBI taxonomy): Eukaryota > Metazoa > Chordata > Lepidosauria > Squamata > Lacertidae > Podarcis > Podarcis tiliguerta. The sequence continues at coordinate 3,375,133 of NC_139535.1, read as the reverse complement.
TGGTTGGGGGAATTCCTAGCTATTAGGGGACCAGCTACCGGGATGCGAAAACCGCTAGAGAAACCCTCCCTAAGATATGATGCTGCCCTCTTATCGGGATAAAGGGACAATAACTCGCAGAGAGGAATTAATCTGATTGGCGTGGTAGCCATTGGCAAATGTAGTTCACCTCCTGTTGGCCCCTCCGGGGGCTCCCCTGGAGCTAGTGTGATGGAACCCCCGGCCTCCTCGAAAGGGCTGTTTACTTCCTTTGAAGCATGTTGCTACCGGATGGGCCCCAGCACACCTCTCACACTCGTGAGAGTATTTACACGCTGCCCTCAGGCAAGTCCCTTTATTGTACTCCCAACAAACTCTGCGCTTGAATTCCCTCCTCGGATCAAGCCTGGCTACGCGATAGGGATCCACTTGCTTTTTCTCCACATAAGGGCCTACAGCTACCGACCAGATGCCATTCTCTATCTGATCCCAGCGTGCCGACGGTATCCTAGAAGCCTTTCTCCGGAACTTTTTATCATAGTCTATGGCTGCAAGCTCTCCCGCGAGGGCGTGAGCGGTCCGAATGTGTGAAAGGTAGGCGACTAAGTGGACTGCCCTCTTAGGATAAGCAGCCACTATCGTCCCCATGAAGGCCTGGAAGCCGTCCAGCCACTTCTCGAATGTCCTAGGAACCTGTGGATATTTGCTCTTTCGTTTTCCGTGGGATGACCTCCTCTCCCCCCGGCCTAGTTCCTCCGCTGGCGGAACTAATTTGAACATGTCAACGAATTCACCATTCAAGATTTTGGAGCGCAACTTGGGAGAGAGGTGATCCCCTGGAATCACATCAGAGGTTGAGTAGGAAGATACTGTAGGCTCCTTAACCAGAGCCCCATCTTTCCACTCCTGGGCCCCGCCAAACTTCCTACGGTGTGCATAAGCCCTCCTATTCAAAGCCCAGTCTGGGAGACCGGAAATCTCCTCCCCCCTACCCCAGTATGACCCCAGGGACGCGTCGCTATCATATTCCGACGATGAGCTACCTGAGTCATCTGAATCGCTCTTTCTTGATTTGCTCCTCCTGCAAGTATGCTTCTTCTTTTCGCGCCTCTTCCCTGAAGGTTTTTCCTGTGGCGCCACGATGGGAGATTCCTCTGACTCAAGCTCCTCCGCCTCATCTGCCGACGATGGCGACGACTCCGGAAGCTGCACCCGCTTGTCCTGTGCGCGTTTGGAAGAACTGGGTGCAACAGTGTTATTAGACCGGGCTGACTTAGAGGTTGCCTTACCCCCTTTCCCACGAGATGTGGATGCGGCAGATCGCGACCTAGTGCGCACTGGCTCCAACCTTCCGCTAGATCCTGACCCACCGCTCCTGGATGGTCTATCCGCCTGCGAACTTTCAAAGAGAGCGGCAGATGTACTGGGAATTTCCTCAAGTTGGGAAGACCGCGGGCTCTCGGGGACCACCTGAGTATCCGGAATGGCGTCAGGTGATGAGGGAGGGCTGAGGTTCTCTTCAGGAAAGCGCTGTTCGTACTCATCGATAAAAGACCTAAATGCATTTAAGAAATGAGAGACTGGCTTTCGTGCGTTACTTTCCACCTGCGGCCCCTGGGATGATTGACCGGCCACGTTGCGAGCCTCAGACGCGCGCTTCCTCTTGGGGGCCATGATATAGCTCTGGACGGTTTGCTGGTTTGTTTGTTTATTATTCTATTCTGCTTTATTGTTTTGTTTATATATATGTATTGGTACTTATTATCTTATTTATTTAAATGTTTACTTATTTATCCTTTCAAGTGTGTGTATGTATATGAATGTATGTAAGCCTATTATTTGTCTTGCGCTTGTAATGCGAAGGGAGAGAGATGGGGGGAAGAGAGGGGAGGGAAAAAAAATTAAAATTAAAAATTAGAAATTAAAATTAAAAATTAAAAATTAAAATTAAAAATTAAAAATTAAAATTAAAAATTAAAAATTAAATTATTGTGAAGTCTATAATTTATAATTATTAATATTGTAAAAGTATTGATGAAATCTCTTATTTATATCTTCTTATTATAAACCACTACTATTGACCGGCAAGATAAGGCAGCTCTCAAATAGCTGACTGGCACCCCTGCAATGAAGGCTGACTGCGATTAAAATTCTTGTAACACTGTCACCCTTAAAAGATTAAAAGATTGCCAGTAGGTGGCAGCCAATGATCAACCCACAATGAATGACTCGCAGCAGTCTTGGGGGCGTAGATAAAAGTTAGCTAGAAGCTGTGAATCAATTGAAACCCAGACAATAGGGGGCTGGGAGCGGCTAATCACCCGGCTATTGTGGCCGGAGATTAGGGGTCGTTAGCAGCTTGACTCTCGCAATTAAGAGTCGTTAGCTTGCTCACAACAGCAGAGGCACCAGGAAATTAAAGTGGATGAGAGGTGAGACAAGGGATGCAGCTGCACCAAGACCGACTACAAGTGAAAGCCGCAGGAACGAAGAGGGGGGGAGGCAATAGCAGGAACGAAGAGGGGCGGAGGCAATAGCAGGGAAAGAAAGAATTGGGGTTAGATAATGCTAGATATAGGGGGGGGGGCAAACTGCTCCACTCCCCAGCCGAATATAACGAACCTCAGACTCAAATAAACTATCGGCGATGCCTAAGCAAGGTACCCTTGATGGTATGCCTCTCCTAAAATGGCCGCCGCCACAGAACCAGGTGGGCAGCCAAAATGGCGAACATAAGCAACCCTGCTGCCTAGCAACGAATAAAGCCTTCCAAAAAGGTCCTGTTCAAAAACCTAGTCCAGCGCACTGCAGCCCGAAGAACCCGAAGCAATAGAACATAGAATAAGGCTAGCGACGTGAGATGGAGACACACGCCACAGCAGCGGCTGGCAGTAAAACACTTAATAAAGCGACGTCCTCGCTTCCAACACCCGCCCCGGCTGGCGCCGAGATGGCCCCCGGTCCCCAGACCCCAATAAGATACCTAGGGATCGCAGCGCTGTGGGCAAGGAGATTTTAAGCCCCTCGGTCTGCAATCGCTCCCTGAGCGCTGCAGAAAACAAGAGAATCGCGGAAGGGCGGGAGGAATCAGCTGGCTGGCGGCTGAGTTAAAACGTGGGGGGGGGGGAACGAGCTAAAGCTCCCCGATCTGCAAGCGCTCCCCGAGCGCTGCGAAGAACGTGAAAGCGTCGAAAAGCGGGGAGAATCAGCTGGCTGGCGGCAGGGTTAAACCGTGGGGGGATGGAGGCCGCAAGTGCTCCCTGAGCGCTGCGGAGAACCTGAGAGCGCCGAGGAGCGGGGGGAATCAGCTGGCCGGCGGCCGAGTCCCAAAGAGGGGGGGGGGAGGCTTAGCTGTGGGGAATCAGCTGGCTGGCGGCGGTGCAAGCGGGGTGGAAGCGGCTCCCCGCTCCGCTAATGATTTAAGCAGCAACCGAAGCTCCGCTAATAAGCAGGGGGAAAGCAGAGACGGTGCGGGAAGGAGCGCACGCGATATATAAATTGTATAATCACCCGACGACGATCACTCGCACGTTCCCCCACGCGCTCCCCCTTACTAAGCTGTTAACCCCGCAAACAACAAGCACCGGCACGCTCTACCGAAGCAGACACAAACTCACCCGCGGAACACACACGCGGCGCTAACCAAACAGCGAACGCAACCAAGCGAACCAAAAACAAACAGACAACAGCACACACGCAGTCAAAGCAGAAGGAGACGAATACTTCCCTGTCTTCAGATCCGCGGTACCCGGTCCTCTGATCCGCGGCGAGACGAGGAAGACGAAGCAGGAAAGAGGCCGGGGAGAGGGCTGGCGCCTGAATTTAAGTCAGCTGGGTTACGCCCCCAGCGGCACCTGATTGGGTGCCGGCTGGTGGGCGGGCGCCAGCCAGGTAAGCCAGGTGAGCAGGGGGCGGAGGCCCCCTGCTAGGGGCGGAGCTCGGGCTCCCGCCCACAACCACTCCCCTCTCTTTCAGGAGGAGAGTCCTTATCTAGGCACCTAGTGGCCGTGGAGGGTTTTTCCATTTAATGTTCCCAATATACTTCTTTTTTAAAAAAAATTATTTTCAATGCAAAGTTACAACAAAAATTACAAAGATAAAATCCTAAAAAAAGAACAAACCAACAAAAACAAATCAAAGCAAACAGAAACAAAAAAAGGAAAAACCCACACCTAAAAAAACCCATACCCTGCCATCATACTAATCTTTACGTACATATACACATATTGACTTCCTTTCTCTGTTTTGAGACCTCAAAATTTTTAATCTTTTTGAATTGTTGTGTCTAATGTAAATTGCCGTATTTTGAGTTAAGTACCATTGGTATATCATTTTCCCAATATACCTGAGGTCTTTCAGAATGTGTTCTTCCATCAGTTGAGCAGCCTAAGAAATAGGTTCCTTTCAAGATTTGACTGAACGCGAGTGGACTGATGTGTCTTGCATTACCAAGAACATTCTGACGCTAAGAGCTGTAAGACAGAGGAACTGTCTCCCTCAGGAGGTTGTGGACTCTCCTTCATTGTAGGTTTGTCAACAGAGGTTGGATGGCCATCTGGCAAGAATGATTTATTCGAGATTCCTGCATTGCAGTATGTGGGACTAGATGACTTTCAGGGTTCCTTCCAATTCTACAATTCCATGATTCTATGATTCAGGTGAGGGAGCCTGACCTTACCTAGCTGTGCCCACCTGAGATTATGATACTGCACGTGGCTAGACTAGGGGGTGAAGGCAGGTGTGTTGCTCTTGTCTATAGAGACACCATCTCCTAGACCAGTGAACCATTTGGCCTTGGAATGGGTTTGTGGAGAAACTTTGGAAATTAAAATTTATTGAACTTCTTACATGCAGTACAATGCTATCTTGCTATTATGATGGCATCCCTAGGAATGTATATGAATGGAGATTTAATATGAATGTCATTTCCTTTAAAGGAACCTTTGGTCTTCTCTTTGAAAGGGTCACATGATCATTGCTAGCAGTCCATAGTCTTGCAGATCAAGGTAACTATTGAAGGGTCTATTAATTCTGTATCAATCATTTTGACTCAGGTAGGTTGCTGTGTTGGTCTGCCATAGTAGATACACACACACACACACACACACACACACACACACACAAACAATTTTTAATATTCTCTAGTAGCACCTTAGAGACCAACTAAGTTTGTTCTTGGTAGGTATGAGCTTTTGTGTGCATGCACACTTCTTCAGATACCATGTGCATGCACACAAAGCTAATACCAAGAACAAACTTAGTTGGTCTCTAAGGTGCTACTGGACAACTCATTTTTTAAAAAATCATTTTGATGTACAGTATTTTATAACCTCATTTATCTCCTTTTTTAAATGCTTGGTTAATTTCTGTCAATTAAAGGCAATGGACCTACAAATCTGTCTTTGAACCGGTCGTTATTTAAAATGAACAAAATCCATCCAGATAATTAGAGAAGGAAAATGAATACCTGTGATGCTTGGACTTTTCCATCTTCCACCCTGTTCTGACCCATCATCACCACCCTCTTGGATCTAGAGGAGTATGCATCATTTAAGGCATAGGCCAGAGCTCGGACTGTGTTGTAAATGCTGTATGTATCCTGAAACAGGCTCCTTTCAAGGATGTTCTGAGGGAACCCTGAAAGGTTCTCCTTCACTTTGCATCGCTTCTGGCCTTTCACAGAAAACACATGCTTTGAATAGAAGCAATTATAGCCTTGAGGCCAACATGGATGGTAATTACTGTAGGCAGAGGAAACTGGCAGATTACCATCATGTTTTGATCTTTTTTTGGTCTGGATAAAGAAAGATAGATATCCATGAATGTGCTTGTTCTCAAGTATTTTGGGAGACATGTTGGAGCTGGCATATGAGAGAGCTATGGTGATCCAAACTTTCCCAGTAATGGGTTCCAGGGTTTCACTCACTATTTCTATCGTATTTGCAGCTTCTGAGGGGGACTGAGAGTCCCCATAGTAAAGAAACACATTGATTCTCCTGTCCATGGAAAGTGAAATCTTCTTCATGAGCTTTGTGTACTCATCTCCTTTATACAGAATGTCTCGAGGAATGGTTTGTGAGAAAGCAAGGCAGACACCGTCCTTAGCAAGCGCAGATGCCAGGGTGCTCAGAAACCTTTCTCCATTGTCAGAGTCAGGAGCTACGAGCCCGATCCAAGTCCACCTGAAATGCAGGAGTAGCCTGACAATCCCTGAGCCTGGGGGTTCTTCATTTGGGGTCATTCGGTAAAGCAAAGGAGATTGCGTTTTGTCAAGGGCATGATGAACAGAAGCATAACTGACCTAGGAAGAAAAGGAAGATATACAGGGTTTTATTGGTCAACTGGAAATTGTGGTGTGATGTCCTGCTTCCTCCACAACTCTTTAAGAAAACATGGAGCAACATTGCTAGATTTAGACCCTAGATCTTATCTGCTGTCCTTTTAAAGCTGCACCCTTAGAACAGCAACAACCCACATTCATAAGAACAAGTAATGAAAAACAGCAGAATCTGTTTTAAGAGAGATGGCTTCTGCTGGTGTCAGGGAAGTGTTGAGAGCAGTAAGGAGTTAATCTGCTGTGCCTCGGAGCTTGAGGGAAGAGCTTATCAGGCAGGACGTGACGTAAACAGCCTGCTATGCAGTGTGTGTTCTGTGGAAAACGAAAGTGTCAGTTAAGCTGTCCAGCTCAGAGAGAGAGGAGCTGGGGAAAATGCAGCTGCACTCTGATGGATTCTAGTCTGTATATATGTGTGTTTTTGGAACAATAAAGAAGCTAGAGAAAACAAGCTGTCGTCTCTCGACTCATCCCTTATCACACGCTGCTGCGCTAATTCTGCTGAAGAGTTTACGACCTACAGACGCCCGCACAGTGGAAGTGTGCCGGGCACCATTAGATCATAAATCTGTCCGAAGAGATTTATGGGAAGCGGTCGAACTCATTAACTTTGACAGGAAGTGCCATCAGAATAGGGGTGGGAAACAGAGGGGCAGTTGTGTTGCAGGGAGCCTCTGACAATATTGCGAAGCAGTTCTCATTCCGGTGATGAGGAAAGCCCCGCCTCCAGTGGGGAAGAGGTGAAAGGACCAGAGGATGCTGGTGGGAGCCTCAGCACCACTGCTGGCAAAGCCGGCCAGGAGGGAAGCACGCCCCCTCCGTCGCCCACCCTGTGCAGAAATCTAAGGCGCAAAGAGGGGAGGAAGAGGCTGGGCGTAACAAGGCTTTTATGCTGGAGGAGGTCCAGGAAACAGGCACTCCCGGATTCTGCTAGCGATTGAGGCAGACATGAACTTTGGGGTTCTGCACTTAAATAGTTTGCATCTAAATAAAACCTGTAAAAGACGGGTCGGAGTCCTGCCTGGTTACTCGTGAGCAGTCGCCCTTGCCATCTGACAGTTGGGGCTGTTCTGGGATTAAGAAGTTTTAGGGCAGTACTCAACCAGTGACTAGTGGTGTGGGAATCTGCCCCATTTTTCCTATGCTAGATTCCAGTTTTAAAATTCCCACCCATTTCACAAAGCTGTTTGCTCTTTGAGAGGAAACATTCATTTACCATATAGGCCAGGTTCCCAAAGTGATGCCCTCCAGATGATATTCACCTCCAACTCCCATGAGCCAATGTTCACCCCTTAGACTGCTCTGAGGGTGACCCTTTTTGTGAAACCCTTCTTCACCCAGCAGGACAAATCCTTCAACATAAGAAGAGGCTCCTGGATCAGGCCAACGGCTCTTCTAGCCCAGCATCCTGTTCACACACTGGCCAGCCAGGTGATTGTAGGAAACCAGCAAGCACAGCATGAGCACAAATGCACTCTGCCCTCATGTGATTCCCAGCACCCAGCTCCCAGAATCATTGGTGCCTCCAACTAGGGATGTAGATCACAGTCATCATGCCTAGCAGCCATTAATAGCCTTTGCCTTCATGAATTGGTTTAATCCTCTCTTAAAACCTTCACTGCCTCCTCTGGGAGTGAGTTTCATAGTTTGTTTCCTGTTAAGGGAGGTTGCTGTTCTCTGTATGTTGTCTAGGCTAGTGTGTTCATACCTGGGGGATTTTGTAGGTTCCCAGCATAGTTGAAATCTGGAGTGAGGTGTCAGAGTTGACCCCTTCAATGAAAACCAACGGCTTCTTCTCTCTTCCGCAGTGGTAGTTTGGGACATTGGCCCTCCCAGGAGACAGCAGATCTAGCGTGGCGTCATAGGTCATCCTTGCATTGAAATGATTCTCATGGATGTCATAGCCCAGGGTGATATTGGGTAAGATCCCGGGATCCTGATTAATCTCATGGATGGCAATCATGCAGGACAGGAGATACCAGAATGGTACTGTAAATCCTTGCCTGCAACAAAGCATGAAGCCTGATGTCAGTCTCCGTTCAGTGAAAAGTGTCAAGTCCCTGCTTTCTTAACCCTATAAGAAATTGCAGCCACAAGAATGAAGCAAAACAGAACATCCACATCACATAATCAGCCATCTGTGAGTTTGTTGGAAGCTGAACGGCTGCTTGCCAGTTAAAGGGATAGAGAAGCATATTTGAGCACTTGTGTGCTGGAAGCAGGGAGTGAATACAACCCTCAAATATAATGAGCAAAAATTTGTAAAAGGACGGGACACTAGTTCAAGGGGAGTGGTAGGTTGTAAGAGTTTGTTTCTTTATTTTTTAAAAAAGAAGAGGAGATGTAAAATAGAGATCTTTACCAGTCATATAATTCCTGCATCTAATTGTTATTGCTGTTCTTATCCTATTTAGTACCAACCTTGCACCCTAATGTCCCAGGGCAGGTGAACTGTACTGGCTGCCAGTTGATTTCTAGACTCTAGACTCAATTCAACATTACCTTGATAGATAGATTGTGACAATTTAATAGTTATACTCCTGCTCCTTTCAGAGGAGTGCAGATCAGGGCATCTTCACATTTCCCAAGTCAAGAACTTGGGATGCAGATGATCTCTGGATCTTCATGATTCACCATCAATTTGGTGTTTCTTCCAGTGGAAAAAAGCAAGGAGGGAAGCAATGCACATGCATTTTGTGTCTTCAATGGGCAAGTTCTAGAAAGCAGGACTTGTCCCTGGCATATAAGCATTACAGGCTTGGGCAGTCACAGCTAAGCACAACTGTATTAAAGAATATGCTATGTATATATGCCTACCCATCAATCACAGTTTTGTCTGCTGTGCAGAAATTGCATGGGGAAATGCAGCGTACCTTATACTGTAAATGAAAGGGGTGGCGAGGAAATGGTGTCCAATATGAACAATTTGTAATGTAGATATGACCCCGCTTATGAGGTGATCTCCTGACCCGTAATAATTCATTGCATCTGGATGGTCCCTTCTCAAGTTCAATGGGCATTTTGCTTTCGGCATCCTAGAAGCTGCACAGGGAAGCAGCAGCAGCAGCAACAACAACAGCATGAATAAGAGCATCACTCTGAGTCTGCCTCCTGTCATTACATCTGTTGTCACTGCTCTCAACTTAGCAAGAAGCGAATTAGATGAAGCCCAAAGTCTCCAACAAGACCGAAGCCCCAGAGAAAATGTGAGGAAAGGGGGGATACGAAGCTTTCACACTGGCAGAATCCCTGCCTGCCTGCCTGGAAGATAAGTCAAAGCCCTCGATGAGGTCTTTAAATATGCAGCAGGCATTTCAAGCTATCATTTCTGAAATATCTGTTCTTTGTGTCGAAAGTGGGTGCATTGCTTGAGTTTTGCCGAGGAAAAAATCACTATGATTATGATAATTATGCAGGGAATATACATCTCTGAAATCAATGTGGAGCTTGAGCAGCAGCTGCAGAGCTGGAAGAAAACATCACAATCTTTTTTCTGGTGCTCTGGAGGTTAGGACTTAAATCAATGGCTTCAAGTTAAAATAAAGGAGACTCTAACTAAACTTCAGGAAAAAGTTTCTGACAACAAGAGCTGCTTGAATAGTCCCCCTTGGGAGGTTGTGGACTTTCCTTCCTTGGAGGTTTTTGATCAGAGTTGGGATGACCATCTGTCATGAATGCTTGGTTGAGATTCCTGCATTGCAGAGGGTTGACCTTCATGCCCCTTGGGAATCCTCTTCAAACTCTACACTTCCATAATTCTATGATTCTATGTTCACCAGATAAGCCAGCATCAAGCTATTTTTTCAGGACATTTTGGGGCCTGATATGATGAACCTCTGCTGCCTGATGGACGTTTTTTATGCATATGGAGGGGGGGGGGGACTTGAAGCCTCCTGTGCCAGTCGAATATTTTATTTCAGAGTATTTGTATCTCTCCCCATCACCTCATACCCTCTCCTGACAAAGTTTTTTGGCATTTGAATATTTCATTTTATACCTGCAAGTGGCTGGATTTTGTTATTGCCTTTCTGTTCACAGATCCCTACAATGGAAAAGAATGTACAAAGAATCAGATGGCATCTTTCCTTTTTTTATTTTTTTGAATTTTTTTTAAATTTTCAATGCATAATCATAACAAAAATTACAAACATTGAATCCAAAATAATACTATACAAACAAAAAAACCCAGAACATACACACACACAAAAAAAAGAAAAGAAAAAGGGGAAGGGGGAAGCAAAGGAAACAAAACAAAACTAAACAAAAACGAAAAAGCACACATCTACAGAAAAAACCCATATCATTACGTACATAAACACAAATTGACTTCCTTCCTTTGTTCTAAGACCTCAAAAAATTTACTCTTACTGTATTGTTGTGTCTAATTAGATTACTTCCACCTTTGTACTTACACCATTTTTCTTTTTCTTTAACCCTGTAAAGCATCATTCATTACATACCAATATACTTACTCCAGAACAATGTTTTTTCATATACTCTTTAGCACAACCCCATTCTTTTAATAATTTCTGGTCCGATTGTCCCCTTATGTAAGCTGTGAGTCTTGCCAGATTTATGTATTCACAAAATTTAATTTGCCAATGTTTCACTGATGGAATTTTTATGCCTTTCCAGTTTTTAGCTATAAGCATCCTGGCAGCTGTTGTTGCATAAAGGAATATTTTCCTTTGATTTTTCGGGGATATTATTTGTAATTAAACCTAAAAGGAATGCCTCCGGTTTTTTACTGAAAGATATTTTAAACATCTTTTTGAGTTCTTCATAGATTTCATTCCAGAATTGTTTAATAGGTCGGCATTCCCACCACATGTGAAACATTGTTCCTATTTCTTTTTTACATCTCCAACAGATATTCGATTTTAATTTGTAAATTTTAGCCAATTTTACCGGAGTTAAGTACCATTGGTACAGCATTTTCATAAAATTTTCTCTTATTGTATAACATGCCGTGAATTTAATATCATAAATCCATAATTTCTCCCATTGGTCCAGCCGAATCGCATATCCTATATCACATGCCCATTTAATCATAACTTCTTTTACTTCTTCATCCTTTAATTCCCATTCTAATAATAAATTATACATTTTGGATATATATATTTTTTAGTTTTGTAATAATACTTTTTGTAATTTTGATTCTTCTTTTTCAAATCCTATTACTTTATCCTGGTTGAATATTTGTGCAATTTGGTGATATAGTAACCATGTGGTACAGTATTGGGTCACCTCATCGTATGGTCTTAGCTTTAATTGGCCCTGTTCTTCCTTTAGGAGCTGCTGGTATGTTGCCATTCTTCGTATAGTATTTTTCTTTTTAACCGATATTACTTCTAGCGGTGAGACCCACAATGGGGTTTTCGGTTCTAACAACCTTCTATGCCTCACCCAGACCTTGTATAATGCATTTCTAATTACGTGGCTTAGAAATTCTTTATGGACTGCCACTTTGTTATAAATTAGATAGGCATGCCAACCATATCTGTTGTTCCATCCCTCCAAATCCAAAATGTCACTGTTATCCAATTTGATCCAATCCTTGATCCAAGTAAAGCATGCCGCGTTGTAATATAGTCTCAGGTCTGGGAGTCCAAATCCTCCCCGCTCTTTTATGTTGGTTAATAATTTATGTTTGATCCGTGGCTTTTTGCCTTGCCATATAAACTTTGTTAGGTCCGTTTTCCATTTTTTAAAACAATCATCTTTACCTATTATGGGAATCATTTGAAAAAGGAACAGAAGTTTTGGTAAGATATTCATTTTAATAGCCGAAATTCTACCCCAGAGTGTTAATTTCAATCTTGTCCAACTTTCCATTTCTCTTTTTGTTTCTTCCCAAACAATTATCTTCAAACAAATTTATATTTTTCATTGTAATTTGTATTCCTAAATATTTCACTTTTTTTGCAATTTGTAATCCAAATTTTTCTACCAGTTCCTTTTTCTCTTGATCTCCCATGTTTTTTACCATTAGTTTCATTTTTTCTTTATTCAAAGCAAAACCTGATACCCTTCCAAAGTTTCCCATTTTTTCTAGAGCCTTTGCTATGCTTTCCTTTGGATTTTCCACCATTAAGACTGAATCATCTGCAAATGCCCTTATTTTGTATATTTTCTCTCCTAGGGATATTCCATTTATTTCTTGATCCAATCTGATTTCTTGATTTAATATTTCCAAAACCAAAATGAATAATAAAGGTGAAAGTGGGCACCCTTGTCTGGTGCCCTTCTGTAGTTTAAAATAATCAGTCGTGTCATTATTTATTATTATATTTGCTTCTTGTTGTTCATAAATTGCTTTTAGCCCTCTTGTAATTTGGTCTCCTATGTCCATCTGGTCTAATAATATTTTTGGAAATTTCCATGATACTTTGTCAAACGCCTTTTCCGCGTCCACAAAAACAAAGGCTACCTTCTTACTTGGTTTCATGTCTAAATACTCAATCATATCAATCACTGTTCTTATATTGTCACTCATTTTCCTGCCCGGCAAGAACCCTGCCTGCTCTTTATTTATACAATCCTGCAAAACTGTCTTTAATCTTGTTGCCAATATTTGTGCATAGATCTTGTAATCATTATTTAGTAATGATATTGGTCTATAATTGGTTATAAACTCTTTATTTCGTCCTTGTTTTGGGATTACTACTATGTGCGCCTGTTTCCAGGTGTTGGGAATCTTCCCGTCTTCTAGTATTCTATTAAAGAGTGTCTTCATAGGTGATAATAGTGGTTCCTCTAATTTTTTGTAATGTATTGCGGTAAGACCATCTGGACCTGGGGATTTTCCCAGTTTCATCTTAATTATTGCTTGATGAAGCTCTGTCATGGTTATTGGGGAGTTTAGCTCTTGAATCTTTTCTTTCTTAATTTTAGGTATATCCTTTCCACATAAATACTCTTTTATTTCAACCTCTGTCTCATTTCCTGCTTTATATAGCTTATTATAATATTTTGTAAAACACTTTTTAATTTCCTCAGGATTATCTAAAGTTCTCCCCTCTTCCACCATTTTATCAATCAGTTTTTCCTTTTGTCTTTTTTTCAATTGCCAGGCTAGCATCTTTCCGGGTTTATTTGTAAATTTGAACGACCTTTGTTTCATCCATTTAATATTGTCCTCAATTTCACTATTTAATGTTGCTGAAGCCTGGGTTTGTAATATTTTTAGTTTTTGGTTTATTAATTCATTTTTTGGTTGTTTTGTTAATAATTTTGCATTTATTCCTATTTCTTTCCTTATTTGTTCTAGTTTTTGCTCTCTGTTTCTTTTCCTTATTGCACTTTGTTGTATGTAAAAGCCTCTTATGAAAGCTTTGCTTGCATCCCATATTGTCCTGAAGTCTGTATACTGTTCTTTATTTAATTCAAAAAAATCTTTCAGTAGTTCTTGCGCTTTTTTCACAATCTTTTTGTCCTTTAATAATCTTTCATTAAGTCTCCATCTTTTATTAGTTTTCTTGTATTCATAGAATCATAGAGTTGGAAGAGACCACAAGGGCCATCGAGTCCAACCCCCTGCCAAGCAGGAAACACCATCAGAGCACTCCTGACATATGGTTGTCTAGCCTCTGCTTAAAGACCTCCAAAGAAGGAGACTCCACCACACTCCTTGGCAGCAAATTCCACTGTCGAACAGCTCTTACTGTCAGGAAGTTCTTCCTAATGTTTAGGTGGAATCTTCTTTCTTGTAGTTTGGATCCATTGCTCCGTGTCCGCTTCTCTGGAGCAGCAGAAAACAACCTTTCTGCCTCCTCTATGTGACATCCTTTTATATATTTGAACATGGCTATCCTATCACCCCTTAACCTCCTCTTCTCCAGGCTAAACATGCCCAGCTCCCTTAGCCGTTCCTCATAAGGCATCGTTTCCAGGCCTTTGACCATTTTGGTTGCCCTCCTCTGGACACGTTCCAGTTTGTCAGTGTCCTTCTTGAACTGTGGTGCCCAGAACTGGACACAGTACTCCAGGTGAGGTCTGACCAGAGCAGAATACAGTGGCACTATTACTTCCCTTGATCTAGATGCTATACTCCTATTGATGCAGCCCAGAATTGCATTGGCTTTTTTAGCTGCCGCGTCACACTATTGGCTCATGCCAAGTTTGTGGTCAACCAAGACTCCTAGATCCTTTTCACATGTACTGCTCTCAAGCCAGGTGTCACCCATCTTGTATTTGTGCCTCTCATTTTTTTTGCCCAAGTGCAATACTTTACATTTCTCCCTGTTAAAATTCATCTTGTTTGTTTTGGCCCAGTTCTCTAATCTGTCAAGGTCGTTTTGAAGTGTGATCCTGTCCTCTGGGGTGTTAGCCACCCCTCCCAGTTTGGTGTCATCTTTCGGAAGCCCATTAGAATTCCTTTAATTCTAATGTGACTGGGTTGTGATCTGTAATAATTTTGGTCTGTATTTCTGCTTTTTTAATTTTAGTTGTTAAGTTATTTGATACCCATATGCTGTCAATTCTGCCGGCTGATTTTTTAACTTCCGAGAAATATGTATACTGTCTTTCTCCTGGGTTTTTATATCTCCATGTATCAATCAAATTTAAGTTTTCTACCATCTGAAAGAAGGTGTCTGGGAGTCTGCCTTTTTTTGATTTTCTTTCTCTCTGTGTCCTATCTAATTCTATTGATGTGACACCATTTAGGTCTCCCATCAAAATAATTTCCTCTTCTATAAATTCCAGTAAATTAGCTTCTACTTTTCTGTAAAATTCTGTTTTGTTACCATTCGGTGCATAAACTCCTACTATAATTAAATGTTCTTTACCTTTTGTTATTTTTACCCCTAGTAATCTACCCTCATCATCCTTAAAGATTTTTTTTGCGTCTAGTTTAGGGTTCACACAGATCACAATTCCCCTTTTCTTTTTTACATCTGAGGATATAAATTCTTGACCCAATCTCTTGTTTTCTAAAACCCTTCTGTGATTTCTAGTCACATGGGTCTCCTGCAAGCATATGATATCCCATTGTTCTTTCCTCAATACATGTTCTATTTTATTTCTCTTCCTCTTATTATTTAAACCGTTAACATTCCAAGATATAATTTTTAGATTCATTAATCTTTATTTATTATCTACAATGGTTTCATTGAGCAAATAAAAAGAAAAGAAAAGAAAAAGAAAACTCAGAAATTTTAGGATTTTGATAATCTGTATCTTCCAATCTCTCCCCCCCCTTAATACGTGCTTGTCTCTCTATGCTTCTTGTGGTGTCTGCGTTGTTTCCTCTCGCTCCAATGTTGGATCTCCAGTTAATTCTTTTTTGTACTTCCTCCAGAATTTTCCCAGCTGGTCTACTGATCTAAAAGTTTTTCTTCTGTCCTTATATGTGAAGGTGATGCCCTCAGGAAATTCCCACCGGAATCTAATCGAATTCTTCTTGAGTGCTTCTGTTACTGTCTTACAGTTCTGCCTTTTCTTCAGAATTCTTTTTGGGATTTCCTTAAATATTTTGATAGGCCTATCTTCTATTAACTTCACTTGTCCTTTTTGATGTAATGTTTTGTCCTTTAAAAGTCTTGAGTTGAAAAAAAATTAAGCAATCTCCTGGCCCTTTATAAGTGTCTGATCTTTCTGATTTGATCCTGAAAATTTTATCAATATCCAATAGCATCTCTTCTACCTCTACTCCCAACCAGTTTGCAATCTCCTGTGATAGTTTCTCTTGAATTTGTTCATCATGAGTTTGTGGGACGCCTCGGAAGCGGAGGACAATCTCCTTCTGACGCATCTCCATCAATGATATATCATCTAGCAGCTCTTCATGGGCTCTCTTAAGGTCGTTTATTTCTTCCTTCATTGAATCTTGTGATTTTTTAATGTCCTTATTTTCCATTTGCAATTTCTTCATCATTTCCTCTTGTTTGGTAGATTTACTCTTAAGTTCTTGTACAGATTTATCCAGTTCTTTATTTTTAAGTGAGAGGTCACTTATTTGTGTTGTTAAGTCTATTATTAGCTTTGAGTTTTGTTGGATGTTGCCAGCTAGTATGTCCAGCTTATCATTCAGGCTCTTTTCCATCCCCATTATAAGGTCTTTTATGTCAGCATTGGGGTCTGTTTCAGCTGTTGATTGTCTTCTCACTTGTAGACCTGACCCAGATGTCAGTGTAGTTTGGTATTTTTTAGAACCCATATTTGTCTTCTTCCTTTTGGTTCTGATCTAGATATCTTTATTTCAAACCAAGAATATATATATTCCTAAACTTTGAAAATGCTCTGTTTATAGTCTATAATTTGGTCCTTTTATCTGTTGGGATTGAAAGTCAGTTAAGATTCCAGTGGTTTTACCCTATGTTGTTATCAGTTCATCTCAAATATTTAAATTTCTTTTTAAAAAAAGTAAAAAAAAAAAGGTCCAAGTTTTAATAAAAAATTAGTTAAATATTTTGTTTTACTTTAATTACTTTGGCAATTATCAGAGAAAAATTCATTCGCAGTACTTAACATCCGTCTTAAGAACTTATTTTCTAGAAGCTGAACTTGGTATTTCAAATGTCCTTTCGTGTATAGCTAGATTTCTTTATGGTTGTACTTCAAGCCTGTGTCTTAGCAGCGTTTTTTAAATTATGGGAGTAATTTTATTTTCCGCCACTAGGTGGCGCAATTTTCCAATTTACTTGTGAGGTGGTCCTTCTTGTTTTGTTTCTCTAGCCTCTCTTTGTTGCAGTGACTGTTTCCTCCACTATTATTCTTCCGGCTTTTTTCCCTTCTGAGGGCGATGACTCACTCTCCCCCCCCCCAGTGCCATTTTCGCCAGCTGCTTTCTTCCCTATTCCAGTCTTTTCCTCCTTCTTTCTCTCCCTTTGTATATCTCTTCCTCTTCGCTCTCACTTCTTTATCTTAATCTTTATCTTCCCACCTGTAGTAAAGTTAGTATATTCTTAAAAGCCATTCCTTGGTCAAGTAAGGGAGTGAAGCCTTGTGGGAAACCAACAAGCCACAAGGACCCTGGGAAAGGAATTCTGTTGCCTTAACCCTAGACTAACAGGCGTCCAAAAGGAACAGTTATGGTAAGGGAGGAACTGATTTACTGAAGGATCTAACACCTGGGTCCTACGCTATTCGCATTTTCTCACTGATGTTATCTCCTAAGTGGTTACATCTGCATACCATTCAGGAAGGGAGGATACCCCTTGATCTGGCTCTGGGTTCTTAATTGCTCCAGCTGTCTAATGTTAGATTGATTAATCAGCAAGTCAGTCATTGGTGAATTTGAAAATAATCTAAAGTTACGATTGGTCTTGGGGGTCCGTTCCCACGTGTGTATTGGGGATAAGAGACTTGAGAAATGAATGGTCAAGCGCGCTATGCAATCCGCATTGAGCCCGGCTAGAAGCTACATCTAATTAGCCGCCTATTGTGATGGAGAATCGCTGTTCTTTTCATTTACGGACTTAAAGACTTTTCTATCCTAACCAACAAGTGTGTGCTGTAAGTAGAAAGTTAGTTATATTTTACAATGTTCTTATTTTGCTTCTGTAACCTTCAAGTGATGTGCCTGCAAAGTTGCATGTGTTATTATGCTCTTCTTTTTTAAAATAAATCTTTTAAGAAAAGAAACTTTTAGTTGTGTGCCTTTCTGGGAATCAGCTAATCCTTGCCTTACTCTTGGTTACGCCTACTGTATGTATTTCTGCCTGTAGTTACAAACTGCAGGGTTGGGGGAAACCGGCACTAATTTGAGGCGCAGCCTTTCCCCTTGAGGCTGTGGCTTGGAGTTCCCCAGGTTAAAGGGGTGGTGGCAGCTACCAGTATATTTTGCCCTGTTTTGAAAAAGACGTAACCCCCGCTTGCCTGGGCTACTCAGGGCGTCCTGTCTTGCCGGAGAGCAGAGACGGGGCAGTGTGGCCGAGTGGCAGAGGGCAGGTGGACGGTTACGTTACTACACCACCGCTGCCTGGTCTTCAAATCTTTTCTATTCCTTCTCTTTTTCCACTGTATCCTCCACGTTCCTCCCCCTCCTTTTCCTTTTTCACTGACCCCTTTGTTTTACGCTGATCTCCTCCTCAATGGCCGCTGCTTTGTTGTCACTGCTGCTGCTGCTTGCTATTTCAGCTCCTTGTCTCTCTCAACAAAGCACCCCCCTGTAGAAGCATGTACTCAGTATGTCTCAGTTTGTATTTTCTGCCTCTTTACAAGGCTTATTTTCCACAACTTGATAAGTCTCAGAACGCTGAAGCTCCTCTCTCCATTAGCTTTACTGTCCTTTATAATACTAAATTAGACCGTATTCCTTTTATTTTAATTTAAGCCAGCGTTATTACCTTGTTCCTTCAGGAGTACTCTTGATTTTACAGTTTTAGTTTGGAGCAGCCTGGTGCTTTCTCATTCGGGTCTCAGGGGCGTCTCACGGTCAGGTCTGCGATCTTTCTGCGCTGAAGTTCTTCCACCTCCCTCCACTTTTTGTACTGGGATGGCAGAAAACCCCTTTATGCTCTGCTTGGATCGATTTTCTTCAGTCTGGAACCTCCTCTCAGACCTCTTCAGGGTTTGCGTCGCCCTCACTTCCCCATCTTTTTATCCCGTATCCGTGATTGGGAGCGCTATTACTGCAGCAAAGTGCTTTCCCTGACCCGATGCTGAGCGCACCATGCCAGGAAGTCCGATGGCATCTTTACTTTTTGTCGTCAGATGCTCCTTTGTATTCAGATCAGGCCTGAGTACAATAATGTAGCACTTGGGGATGAAGATGCAGCCCAGAAGCCCAGCACTGGAGGCCAACATAGAGAAGATCTGCACGGCTACCATGTATTTCCCCTTTGTGCTCAGGTAGGTGGGCACAAAGGACACCCAAACACTGCAGAAGACCAGCATGCTGAAGGTGATCAGCTTGGCCTCATTGAAGGCCCCAGGTAGCTTCCTAGCTACGAAACCACTGTGAAGCAGATCGCAGCCAGGAAGCCCATGTAGCCCAGGGCACCATAAAACATGGCAGAAGACCCTATATTACATTGCAGGATAATCTCTGCAGGTTGGGAGTGCATGTCAGTGTCTGGGAATGGGGGAGAGGTCCCTAGCCAGGTGGTGCAGATGAGAACTTGGACACTGGAACAGGAAAGGACAACAGCGTTGGCCAGAGTCTTCCCCAGCCATTTCTTCACCCTGTTCCCTGGCTTTGTGGCCAGGAAAGCCAGCACAACGGTAATGGTTTTGGCCAACAAAGAAGAGACAGCAACTGAGAAGATGAGGACAAATGTCATTTGTTGGGGAAGACAGGTGGCTTTTCTTGGCTGGCCAATGAAGAGCAAGGAGGACAAAAAGGAGAGCAAGAGGGATACAAGGAGGGTGTAGGAAAGGTCCCTGTTGTTGGCTTTGACTATGGGAGTTTCTGAGTATTTAATGAAAATTGCTAAAACAAAGCATGTGATTAAGGAGAATAACAAGGTAAAGAAAGACAAGAGAATCCCCAAATAGTCTTCATAGGACAGGAAAGTGATAATCTTGGGAACACATTGATCTCGGTCCTTGTTTGAGTGCTGATCTTCTGGACATTTGGTGCAGCGATTTGCATCTGAAAGTAAGGTGAGTGATTTCAGTACCCAGGGTCTCAAGCAAGGGATATTCCCAGCACGACCTTGGCATATTATGGCTCAAATCGGCAATCTTTTGCATGCAAAGCAAATCCTGTGCCACTGAACTACAGCCCTTCACCAGCAGAAGCAGACACATCTGAAGTTTTCCAGGAAAGCCTCTGGCAAGGCTGGTCGAAAGGGGTGGTGAAAACACATTCTGTTTCCTAGGAGGAAATCATGGGTCCCACATGGGGAGCCAGATGAGAACTTTAAGAGTTACCAGATGTCCTATTTCTAAAGACTAAGAGAAAGCCCAATTCAAATTCAAACCACAGGGAGTCTACCATCACTGCACATGATGGGTTACAGAATCCCCAAGCAGTAGGTCTGGTGGATTGGCAAGCAGTAGGTCTGGTGGAGTGGTTTTTGGTGGAGTGGACAGTTCTCCAAAGGCAGGGAAGTAGAAAGTGGATTTCCATGCCAATGCAAGTAGAGAATAGGTACTGCTGTGGTGGGATGGTAAACAGCATTTCTGTGTTCTCCAGCACTCTTCATGGTGTCCTGTTGTGCCAGAAGCATTTTAGTCATGCTGGCCACATGACCCGGAAAAGCTGTTTACAGACAAATGCCGGCTCCCTCAGCCTCAAAGCAGAGATAAGCGCCACACCCCATAGTTGGAATTGACTGGATTGAACTGGAGTTACCTTTACCTTTACTAAATTGTTCATTTACTAAATTTACTAATTTTTAAACAAATATAGATTGGGAAAACCTCCAACAGAACCTCTCCTATCCTGAGTGACTGAGTAGTAAATTGGGAAATGTAATTCAAAGCAACCCAGTGTGAAGAGATGCAAGTTGAGGCAAATAATCGTATTTTCATAAATATGCTCATGGGAATTGAAGTGGGGGTGGCTACAAAACTAATATCCCTTTCAGTCTAATATCCTCTTTTTTCTCTCTTTTCTTTATGGCTGGTAGGCAAATTAGCCTGCATGGTTTAACCTACCTTATTAAACCAAAGGGGCCACACGATGGCATCCTGATCAATGGTGACTTTTACGCCTGCGGATGCCTCTCTCTCCATACTCCCAACTTCCCCTACATGAAGGGAGTCGTTGGGAAGCATCACAATGTTCACCAGGTCAAATTCAGCTGTCAGGTCCCCATTCTCATCTAAATATACTCCGCCCATAGAAGCATTGTAGAACTGAAAATCACTCAGGAAACGGTGATTATATATATGATTTTTATTAATTGTTCTGTTTTACCATTTAAAATACCCATTTAAACATCTTTTTTTGAAACCTCAACTACTTTTTCTTCTTCTTTATTTTTATTTATTTTATTTATTTTTTCATTTTTTCATAAATTGTAGTATCATGTGTATTGTGAGGTATACACATATATCTTCGCTTCAGTTGCCATCATTTTCTTTTTTGTTTCAAACAAAAACAAAGACTGATGTATAAATGTATGTTTTTTAAAAAAATAATAAAGATTGAATTGGGGGGAAAGCATCCTTAAGATATCAGTGACTTCCCTTCTTCTCTTTCCATGGTTCATTTTGCATATCATAAATCCCTGTATATATTACAGAAACTAAATCATTCAGTATTCCATTAAGAGCTGTTCGACAGTGGAACAGTCTCCTTCCTTGGAGGTTTTTAAGCAGAAGTTGGATGGCCATCTGTCATGGATGATTTACTTGAGATTCCTGCATTGCAGTATGTGGGATTGGATGACATTTTGAGTCCCTTTCAACTCTACACTTACATCATTCAAGTCTCCAGGGCCAGATGAACTGCATCCAAGAGTATTAAAAGAACTGGCAGATGTGATCTCAGAACCACTGGCAATCATCTTTGAGAATTCCTGGAGAACAGGCGAAGTCCCAGCAGACTGGAGGAGGGCAAATGTTGTCCCTATTTTCAAAAAGGGGAAAAGAGAGGACCCAAATAATTACCGCCCAGTCAGTCTGACATCAATACCAGGGAAGATTCTGGAGCAGATCATTAAGCAAACAATCTGTGAGCACCTAGAAAGGAATGCTGTGATCACCAATAGTCAGCATGGATTTCTGAAAAATAAGTCATGTCAGACGAACCTGATCTCATTTTTTGACAGAATTACAAGCCTGGTAGATGAAGGGAATGCAGTGGATGTAGTCTACCTTGATTTCAGCAAGGTATTTGACAAGGTGCCCCATGATATTCTTGTAAAGAAGCTGGTAAAATGCGGTCTTGAGTATGCTACCACTCAGTGGATTTGTAACTGGCTGACTGACCGGACCCAAAGGGTGCTCATCAATGGTTCCTCTTCATCCTGGAGAAGAGTGACTAGTGGGGTGCCACAGGGTTCTGTCTTGGGCCCGGTCTTATTCAACATCTTTATCAACGACTTGGATGATGGACTCAAGGGCATCCTGATCAAATTTGCAGATGACACCAAACTGGGAGGGGTGGCTAACACCCCAGAGGACAGGATCACACTTCAAAATGACCTTGACAGATTAGAGAACTGGGCCAAAACAAACAAGATGAATTTTAACAGGGAGAAATGTAAAGTATTGCACTTGGGCAAAAAAAATGAGAGGCACAAATACAAGATGGGTGACACCTGGCTTGAGAGCAGTACATGTGAAAAGGATCTAGGAGTCTTGGTTGACCACAAACTTGACATGAGCCAACAGTGTGACGCGGCAGCTAAAAAAGCCAATGCAATTCTGGGCTGCATCAATAGGAGTATAGCATCTAGATCAAGGGAAGTTATAGTGCCACTGTATTCTGCTCTGGTCAGACCTCACCTGGAGTACTGTGTCCAGTTCTGGGCACCACAGTTCAAGAAGGACACTGACAAACTGGAACGGGTCCAGAGGAGGGCAACCAAAATGGTCAAAGGCCTGGAAACGATGCCTTATGAGGAACGGCTAAGGGAGCTGGGCATGTTTAGCCTGGAGAAGAGGAGGTTAAGGGGTGATATGAGAGCCATGTTCAAATATATAAAAGGATGTCACATAGAGGAGGGAGAAAGGTTGTTTTCTGCTGCTCCAGAGAAGCGGACACGGAGCAATGGATCCAAACTACAAGAAAGAAGATTCCACCTAAACATTAGGAAGAACTTCCTGACAGTAAGAGCTGTTTGACAGTGGAATTTGCTGCCAAGGAGTGTGGTGGAGTCTCCTTCTTTGGAGGTCTTTAAGCAGAGGCTTGACAACCATATGTCAGGAGTGCTCTGATGGTGTTTCCTGCTTGGCAGGGGGTTGGACTCGATGGCCCTTGTGGTCTCTTCCAACTCTATGATTCTATGAATACAAGAAAACTAATAAAAGATGGAGACTTAATGAAAGATTATTAAAGGACAAAAAGATTGTGAAAAAAGCGCAAGAACTACTGAAAGAATTTTTTGAATTAAATAAAGAACAGGATACAGACTTCAGGACAATATGGGATGCAAGTAAAGCTTTCATAAGAGGCTTTTACATACAACAAAGTGCAATAAGGAAAAGAAACAGAGAGCAAGAACTAGAACAAATAAGGAAAGAAATAGGAATAAATGAAAAATTATTAACAAAACAACCAAAAAATGAATTAATAAACCAAAAACTAAAAATATTACAAACCCAGGCTTCAGCAACTTTAAATAGTGAAATTGAGGACAATATTAAATGGATGAAACAAAGGTCGTTCGAATTTGCAAATAAACCCGGAAAGATGCTAGCCTGGCAATTGAAAAAAAGACAAAAGGAAAAACTGATTGATAAAATGGTGGAAGAGGGGAGAACTTTAGATAATCCTGAGGAAATTAAAAAGTGTTCTACAAAATATTATAATAAGCTATATAAAGCAGGAAATGAGACAGAGGTTGAAATAAAAGAGTATTTATGTGGAAAGGATATACCTAAAATTAAGAAAGAAAAGATTCAAGAGCTAAACTCCCCAATAACCATGACAGAGCTTCATCAAGCAATAATTAAGATGAAACTGGGAAAATCCCCAGGTCCAGATGGTCTTACCGCAATACATTACAAAAAATTAGAGGAACCACTATTATCACCTATGAAGACACTCTTTAATAGAATACTAGAAGACGGGAAGATTCCCAACACCTGGAAACAGGCGCACATAGTAGTAATCCCAAAACAAGGACGAAATAAAGAGTTTATAACCAATTATAGACCAATATTATTACTAAATAATGATTACAAGATCTATGCACAAATATTGGCAACAAGATTAAAGACAGTTTTGCAGGATTGTATATATAAAGAGCAGGCAGGGTTCTTGCCGGGCAGGAAAATGAGTGACAATATAAGAACAGTGATTGATATGATTGAGTATTTAGACATGAAACCAAGTAAGAAGATAGTCTTTGTTTTTGTGGACACAGAAAAGGCGTTTGACAAAGTATCATGGAAATTTCTAAAAATATTATTAGACCAGATGGACATGGGAGACGAAATTACAAGAGGGCTAAAAGCAATTTATGAACAAGAAGCAAATATAATAATAAATAATGACACGACTGATTATTTTAAACTACAGAAGGGCACCAGACAAGGGTGCCCACTTTCACCTTTATTATTCATTTTGGTTTTGGAAATATTAAATCAAGAAATCAGATTGGATCAAGAAATAAATGGAATATCCCTAGGAGAGAAAATATACAAAATAAGGGCATTTGCAGATGATTTAGTCTTAATGGTGGAAAATCCAAAGGAAAGCATAGCAAAGGCTCTAGAAAAAATGGGAAACTTTGGAAGGGTATCAGGTTTTGCTTTGAATAAAGAAAAAATGAAACTAATGGTAAAAAACATGGGAGATCAAGAGAAAAAGGAACTGGTAGAAAAATTTGGATTACAAATTGTAAAAAAAGTGAAATATTTAGGAATACAAATTACAATGAAAAATATAAATTTGTTTGAAGATAATTGTTTGGGAAGAAACAAAAAGAGAAATGGAAAGTTGGACAAGATTGAAATTAACACTCTGGGGTAGAATTTCGGCTATTAAAATGAATATCTTACCAAAACTTCTGTTCCTTTTTCAAATGATTCCCATAATAGGTAAAGATGATTGTTTTAAAAAATGGAAAACGGACCTAACAAAGTTTATATGGCAAGGCAAAAAGCCACGGATCAAACATAAATTATTAACCAACATAAAAGAGCGGGGAGGATTTGGACTCCCAGACCTGAGACTATATTACAACGCGGCATGCTTTACTTGGATCAAGGATTGGATCAAATTGGATAACAGTGACATTTTGGATTTGGAGGGATGGAACAACAGATATGGTTGGCATGCCTATCTAATTTATAACAAAGTGGCAGTCCATAAAGAATTTCTAAGCCATGTAATTAGAAATGCATTATACAAGGTCTGGGTGAGGCATAGAAGGTTGTTAGAACCGAAAACCCCATTGTGGGTCTCACCGCTAGAAGTAATATCGGTTAAAAAGAAAAATACTATAGGAAGAATGGGAACATACCAGCAGCTCCTAAAAGAAGAACAGGGCCAATTAAAACTAAGACCATACGATGAGGTGACCCAATACTGTACCACATGGTTACTATATCACCAAATTGCACAAATATTCAACCAGGATAAAGTAACAGGATTTGAAAAAGAAGAATCAGAATTACAAAAAGTATTATTACAAAACTAAAAAAATATATATCCAAAATGTATAATTTATTATTAGAATGGGAATTAAAGGATGAAGAAGTAAAAGAAGTTATGATTAAATGGGCATGTGATATAGGATATGCGATTCGGCTGGACCAATGGGAGAAATTATGGAAATATGATATTAAATTCACGGCATGTTATACAATAAGAGAAAATTTTATGAAAATGCTGTACCAATGGTACTTAACTCCGGTAAAATTGGCTAAAATTTACAAATTAAAATCGAATATCTGTTGGAGATGTAAAAATGAAATAGGAACAATGTTTCACATGTGGTGGGAATGCCGACCTATTAAACAATTCTGGAATGAAATCTATGAAGAACTCAAAAAGATGTTTAAAATATCTTTCAGTAGAAAACCGGAGGCATTCCTTTTAGGTTTAATTACAAATAATATCCCCGAAAAATCAAAGGAAAATATTCCTTTATGCAACAACAGCTGCCAGGATGCTTATAGCTAAAAACTGGAAAGGCAGAAAAATTCCATCAGTGAAACATTGGCAAATTAAATTTTGTGAATACATAAATCTGGCAAGACTCACAGCTTACATAAGGGGACAATCGGACCAGAAATTATTAAAAGAATGGGGTTGTGCTAAAGAGTATATGAAAAAATATAGTTCTGGAGTAAGTATATTGGTATGTAATGAATGATGCTTTACAGGGTTAAAGAAAAAGAAAAATGGTGTAAAAAAAAGTACAAAGGTGGAAGTAATCTAATTAGACACAACAATACAGTAAGAGTAAATTTTTTGAGGTCTTAGAACAAAGGAAGGAAGTCAATTTGTGTTTATGTACGTAATGATATGGTTTTTTTCTGTAGATGTGTGCTTTTTCGTTTTTGTTTAGTTTAGTTTTGTTTCCTTTGCTTCCCCCCTCCCCTTTTTCTTTTCTTTTCTTTTCTATTCTTTTTTTTTATCTTTTGGGTTTTTTTGTTTGTATAGTATTATTTTGGATTCAATGTTTGTAATTTTTGTTATGATTCTGCATTGAAAATTTAAAAAAATTAAAAAAAAAGGAAAGATGCCATCTGATTCTTTGTACATTCTTTTCCCTTGTAGGGATCTGTGAACAGAAAGGCAATAACAAAATCCAGCCACTTGCAGGTCTAAAATGAAATATTCAAATGTCTAAAAACTTTGTCAGGAGAGGGTATGAGGTGATGGGGAGAGATACAAATACTCTGAAATAAAATATTCGACTGGCACAGGAGGCTTCAAGTGCATAAAAAAAGTCCATCAGGCAGCAGAGGTTCATCATATCAGGCCCCAAAATGTCCTGAAAAAATAGCTTGATGCTGGCTTATCTGGTGAACATAGAATCATAGAATTATGGAAGTGTAGAGTTTGAAGAGGATTCCCAAGGGGCATGAAGGTCAACCCTCTGCAATGCAGGAATCTCAACCAAGCATTCATGACAGATGGTCATCCCAACTCTGATTAAAAACCTCCAAGGAAGGAAAGTCCACAACCTCCCAAGGGGGACTATTCAAGCAGCTCTTGTTGTCAGAAACTTTTTCCTGAAGTTTAGTTAGAGTCTCCTTTATTTTAACTTGAAGCCATTGATTCAAGTCCTACCCTCCAGAGCACCAGAAAAAAGACTGTGATGTTTTCTTCCAGCTCTGCAGCTGCTGCTCAAGCTCCACATTGATTTCAGAGATGTATATTCCCTGCATAATTATCATAATCATAGTGATTTTTTCCTCGGCAAAACTCAAGCAATGTACCCACTTTTGACACAAAGAACAGATATTTCAGAAATGATAGCTTGAAATGCCTGCTGCATATTTAAAGACCTCATCGAGGGCTTTGACTTATCTTCCAGGCAGGCAGGCAGGGATTCTGCCAGTGTGAAAGCTTCGTATCCCCCCTTTCCTCACATTTTCTCTGGGGCTTCGGTCTTGTTGGAGACTTTGGGCTTCATCTAATTCGCTTCTTGCTAAGTTGAGAGCAGTGACAACAGATGTAATGACAGGAGGCAGACTCAGAGTGATGCTCTTATTCATGCTGTTGTTGTTACTGCTGCTGCTGCTGCTTCCCTGTGCAGCTTCTAGGATGCGGAAAGCAAAATGCCCATTGAACTTGAGAAGGGACCATCCAGATGCAATGAATTATTACGAGCCAGGAGACCACCTCATAAGCGGGGTTATATCTAAATTACGAATTTTGTATATTGGACATGATTTCCTTGCCACCCCTTATATTTATGGTTCAAGGTACGCTGCATTTCCCCATGCAATTTCTGCACAGCAGACAAAATTGTGATTGATGGGTATGCATATGTACATAGCATATTCTTTAATACGGTTGTGCTTAGCTGTGACTGCCCAAGCCTGTAATGCTTATATGCCAGGGACAAGTCCTGCTTTCTAGAACTTGCCCATTGAAGACACAAAATGCATGTGCATTGCTTCCCTCCTTTCTTTTTTGCACTGGAAAAAACAAACAAATTGATGGTGAATCATGAAGATCCAGAGATCATCTGCGTCCCAACTTCTTGACTTGGGAAAGGTGAAGATGGCCTGATCTGCACTCCTCTGAAAGGAGCAGGAGTATAACTATTAAATTGTCACAATCTATCTATCAAGGTAATGTTGAATTGAGTCTAGAGTCTAGAAATCAACTGGCAGCCAGTACAGTTCACCTGCCCTGGGACATTAGGGTGCAAGGTTGGTACTAAATAGGATAAGAACAGCAATAACAATTAGATGCAGGAATTATATGACTGGTAAAGATCTCTATTTTACATCTCCTCTTCTTTTTTAAAAAATAAAGAAACAAACTCTTACAACCTACCACTCCCCTTGAACTAGTGTCCCGTCCTTTTACAAATTTTTGCTCATTATATTTGAGGGTTGTATTCACTCCCTGCTTCCAGCACACAAGTGCTCAAATATGCTTCTGTCTCCCTTTAACTGGCAAGCAGCCGTTCAGCTTCCAACAAACTCACAGATGGCTGATTATGTGATGTGGATGTTCTGTTTTGCTTCATTCTTGTGGCTGCAATTTCTTATAGGGTTAAGAAAGCAGGGACTTGACACTTTTCACTGAATGGAGACTGACATCAGGCTTCATGCTTTGTTGCAGGGCAGCAGATATGGTACCATACTGGTATCTCCTGTCCTTCATGATTGCCATCCATGAGATTAATCAGGACCCCGGGATCTTACCCAATATCACCCTGGGCTATGACATCTATGACGATTTTTTCAGTGCAAGGATGACCTATGACGCCACGCTAGATCTGCTCTCTCCTGGGAGCGCCAATGTCCCAAACTACCACTGCGGAAGGGAGAAGAAGCCCTTGGTTTTCATTGAAGGGTTCAACTCTGACACCTCACTCCAGATTTCAACTATTCTGGGAACCTACAAAATCCCCCAGGTATGAACACACTAGCCTAGACAACGTACAGAGAACGGCAACCTCCCTTAACAGGAAACAAACTATGAAACTCACCCCCAGAGGAGGCAGTGAAGGTTTTAAGAGAGGATTAAACCAATTCCTGAAGGCAAAGGCTATTAATGGCTGCTAGGCATGATGACTGTGATCTACATCCCTAGTTGGAGGCACCAATGCTTCTGGGTGCTGAGTTGCTGGGAATCACATGAGGGCAGAGTGCATTTGTGCTCATGCTGTGCCTGCTGGTTTCCTACAATCACCTGGCTGGCCACTGAGTGAACAGGATGCTGGGCTAGATGAGCCGTTGGCCTGATCCAGGAGCCTCTTCTTATGTTGAAGGATTTGTCCTGCTGGGTGAAGAAGGGTTTCACAAAAAGCGTCACCCTCAGAGCAGTCTAAGGGGTGAACATTGGCTCATGGGAGTTGGAGGTGAATATCATCTGGAGGGCATCACTTTGGGAACCTGGCCTATATGGTAAATGAATGTTTCCGCTCAAGGAGCAAACAGCTTTGTGAAATGGGTGGGAATTTTAAAACTGGAAAACAGTATAGGAAAAATGGGACAGATTCCCAAACCACTAGTCACTGGTTGAGTACTGCCCTAAAACTTGTTAATCCCAGAACATCCCCAACAGAAGCCATCTCTCTTAAAACAAATTCTGCTGTTTTTCATTACTTGTTCTTATGAATGTGGGTTGTTGCTGTTCTAACTGTGGAACTTTAAAAGGACAGCAGATAAGATCTAGGGTCTAAATCTAGCAATGTTCTAGCAAACGATTGTGTGGTTATGGATGAATTATTGTCCAAGTCCCATTTCATCCTGCTGAGCTGCTTGAGTAGGTCTAGGGCCTTTTCATTTCCATATTGTGCCTTTGCTGATGCTGTTGTGTACACCATAAATGTAAAGCACTCAATACAAGAATCCTGGCAACTGTAGTTTACCCTTCAAAGAGCTATAATTCCCAACAAACTACAGCTGTCAGGATACTTTGTGGGACACCAAGAGCCTTTGACATGCTGTAAATGTGTGGGGTGCTTGTAATATTTTTTAAAGTAATGGTGCATTTTTGGATTATTTTATTTAAGGTGTCTGTTGTTGCTTCACTTTTCTGTGCAATGCTTACAGATATTTGAAATATATTATGCAGTATAAAAATTAAATAACCAATCCATCAAAACCCACTGCAATGCAGGAATCGCAGCTGAGCACATCCTTATATTGGCAGGTTTGTGAAATAGCGCCGTACAGACAGTGGCGGAGGGTGCAACCCTGAGTGAAGGATCCTCCACACGCGGCTGCGATGGCGCGATGGCGGAGGCTTTGAACGGCACTCTCGGGGGTGGGGATGCGAATCCCCCCCCCCACGGGGTGTCTTCTTGTAATCTCCCCTCAATGATGGCCCCCAGGGAAGGACACCCCCCGGCCCGCTTCCTCCACCACTACACTCAATGACAACATATCTTAACTCAGCATAGTGTTAAATATCGGGGGGTGGGGGTTGGGACATTCAGGCAGAGAATAATGTGGAAGACATATTAAATTGTTGCCTATAATGAATGAATTGATTTATTTCGTTCACTGACCAGAGTGTATTGTTGCCAAAGGTGTCCTACATATCCTTTCCAGAGAAGCACTGGAAAATATGGCTCTCCCTGCCCACAATTTCCAGTTGAGCAGTAAAACCCTGTATATCTTCCATTTCTTCCTAGGTCAGTTATGCTTCTGTTCATCATGCCCTTGACAAAGCGCAATCTCCTTTGCTCTACCGAATGACCCCAAATGAAGAACCCCCAAGCTCAGGGATTGTCAGGCTACTCCAGCATTTCAGGTGGACTTGGATTGGGCTCGTAGCTACTGACTCTGACAATGGAGAAAGGTTTCTGAGCACTCTGGCACCTGCGCTTGCTACGGGGGGTGTCTGTGTGGTCTTCTCACAAACCTTTTCACGATGCAATCTCTTTACAATAGAATGGATGGAAAAGCTCCGGCAGAAGATTTCCCTTTCCATGGACAGGCGAATCAACGTGTTTCTTTACTATGGGGAATCTCAGTCCCCCGTTGAAGCTGTATTTTTACTTCAAACAGTGGGTGAAACCCTGAAACCGATGACTGGGAAAGTTTGGATCACAATAGCTCTCTCATATGCCAGCGCCAACCATTCTCCGGAACATCTTCTGAACAGACACATTCATGGATATTTATCTTTGTTTATCCAGACCAAAAAAAGATCAAAGCACGATGGTAATCTGCCAGTTTATTTCCCCTGTAGGAATTTCCATCCATGTTCGCCTGAAGGCTATCATTGCTTATATTCAAAGCATGTGTTGTCTGTGAAAGGCCAGAGGCGATGCAGAGTGAAGGAGACCCTTTTGGGGTTCTCTCAAGATGTCCTTGAAAGGAGCCTGTTTCAGGACACCTACAGCATTTACAACATGGTCCGAGCTCTGGCCCTTGCCTTAAATGCTGCGTACTCCTCTAAATCCAAGAGGGTGGTGATGATGGGTCAGAACAGGGTGGAAGATGGAAAAGTCCAAGCATCACAGGTATTCATTTTTATTCTCTAATGATCTGGATAGATATTGTTCCATTTTAAATGAAAATCGATTTAATGACGGATTCGTAGATCCATTTCCTTTAATTAACAGAAATTTACCAAGCATTAAAAAAGAGGAGATAAATAAGGTTATAAAATACTGTAGGTCAAAATGATTGATACAGAATTGATAGGCCCTTCAATAGTTACCTTGATCTGCAGGGCTATGGAAGAGAAGACTAAAGATTCCTCAAAAAGAAATGGCATTCATATTAAATCATTCATATACATTCCTACGTATACCATCATGATTATTTCAATCATAATCATCATATCTCACTTTCCTAATATCAAAGACAAGCAAAGCATTCCAAAGTTAAAGCAAGATAGAATTCTACTGCTTGTAAAAAGTTCCAAAGTTTCTTCACAAATCCATTACAAGGTGAAGAGGCTCCCTGGTCAAGGAGATGGTGGAGACTGTTCCACTGTTGAACAGCTCTTAGGGCCAGAAAGTTCTTAGTAATGCAAGTCAGATAAGTCCTCTCATGTACAATAAAATCTTGAAAGAGCATGATTTTAACATGGACTGATCTGACATTCAGCAGTAGCAGCACCAGACCAGAGGGCTCAGTAGATCTGCTACTAGTAACCTCTTGTGGTGTGAGAGGGCTGGAACAAGGAACAGAGACCAAACACATAGGCCTCCACCCCTGATGGTGGCCAGCCCCCTCCCCACTCCAGCGATGCTTTCCCCTGCCTATCACCACGAGAATAGGGGCAGCATCTTGACCATGCACTGCTACCTGCCCACCTAGAATCATTAAGGCATTTCCATTCACCCCGTTTACACTTGGGGGATTAGGCCACAGAAAACTAACCTAAGGCACATTATTAGACATGCCCCACACTGTCAAAAGAAAATGTTAGATCCCCAGCTACTTTCCTACCACTGCCTCTCACTCAAATGGGGAAGTCCACCAAACCTAATTTCACTTTCAACCAGCCTCCCGCCCTGGTTGTGGGTCACAAGCCTGCCTCATGCAGTTCCAGGCCTGCAAGTCTGCAGCCTGTCTGGTAGCTGCCACAACCACAACCACAGCCATAGCTTGGAGCAATACTCAGAGAGGAGGTGCCATTCCCTCCCCAACCCCAACACAGAGGCTCTAGGACGGAACCTATTTCTTGGTCTGCTCAGCTGATGGAAGAGCCCATTCTGAAAGACCTCAAGTGTATTGGGGAAATGATATACCAATGGTCCTTAACTCCAGTAAAATTGGCAAAAATTTACAAATCAAAATCAAATACCTGTTGGAGATGCAAGAAAGAAATAGGAACAATGTTTCACATGTGGTGGGAATGCCGACCTATTCAACAATTTTGGAATGAAATATATGAAGAAATCAAAAAGATGTTTAAAATATCTTTTAGTAAAAAACGGGAGGCATTCCTTTTAGGTATAATTATTCCCGGCAATCAAAGGAAAGTATTCCTTTATGCAGCAACAGCTCCCAGGATGGTCATAGCAAAAAACTGGAAAGGGGGTGGAATCCCATCAATAAAAGAATAGCAAATTAAACATTGTGCTTATATGAATTTGGCAAGATTCACAGCATTCCTAAGGGGACAATCGGACCAAAAATTAGCAAAGGAATAGGATTGTGTTAAAGAAGATATGAAAAAACATTGTTCTGGAGTAAGTATATCGGTATGTAACGAATGAAGCTTTGCAGGATTAAAAGCGGTGCGAAAGGTGTAAAGATAGGCGTAATTTACATTAGACACAACAATTCAGAAAGATTAAAATGTTTGAGGTCTCAAAACAGAGGAAGGAAGTCAATATGAGTATATGTATGTAAAGCTTAGTATGATGGCAGGGGATTTTTTTGGTAGGTGTGGTTTTTGCCCTTTTTGGTTTCTGTTTGTTTTGATTTGTTTTTGTTGGTTTGTTCTTTTTTTAGGAATTTATGTTTGTAATTTTTGTTGTAACTTTGCATTGAAAATATTTTTTTAAAAAAAGAAGTACCATATTTTTCGCCCTATAGGAGGCACCGTCCCATAAGGCGCACCTAGGTTTTTTTGCAGGGGGGGGGAGAAAAAAAATTATTTCCCCACCAGGCGTGGGGCTGGGGCTTCCCCCGACCCCAGCCCCCAGAACAGGCAACTCTCCGCAAGCCGCGGGAGCCCAGCGCCGGGCTCCCGGGCTCCCGCGCCTTGCGGAGAGCTACGCGAAGTCTGGGCACGCTGAGCTTAGCGCGCCCAGCCTTCGGCATGCAGCCAACTCTCCGCAAGACATGGGAGCCCATTTAATGGGAACATTGAATGGAAAAACCCTCCATGGCCACTAAGTGCCTAGATAATATGTGAACCACCTGGGCTGAAACAGCCAACTTTCTTAAATGCTGCGATCTTCTCTGTCATTCTAGTTTCACCGTTTCCTGAGTGATTTTCAGTTCTACAATGCTTCTATGGGTGGAGCATATTTAGATGAGAATGGGGACGTGACAGCTGATTTTGACGTGGTGAACATTGTGAAGCTTGCCAATGACTCCCTTCACACAGGGAAAGTTGGGAGTATGGAGAGAGAGGGGTCCGCAGACGTAAAATTCACCATTGATCAGAATGCCATCGTGTGGCCCCTTTGGTTTAATAAGGTGGGTTACATCATTCAGATATATTTGACTATGGTGCAAAAAGAAAAAGAAAATAGAGGATATTGGATTGAAAGGGGCTTTTAGTTTTGTAGGAAGAGTCACTCCCTCTTCAACTCCCAGGAGCATATTTATGAAAGTAATATTTTTTGCCTCAACCTGCATCACTTCACACTTGTTTGCTTTGAATTACATTTCCCAATTTATTGCTTAATCCATCTACAGATTGACTATTGTTATTTAATATTTTATTGGCAGCCACCCAGTGTGGCTAGGGAAACGCAGCCAGATGGGTGGGGTATAAATAATGAAATTATTATTATTATTATTATTATTATTATCACTCAAGTTTGCAGAGGTTCTGTTGGAGGTCTTCACAATCTATTTTTGTTTAAAATTCCCTGAACAATTTAGTATATGTAAAGTTAAGTCCAGTGCAATCCAGTCAAATCCAACTATGGGATGTGGCACTCATCTCTGCTTTCAGGCCAAGGGAGCTGGCATTTGTCTGTAGACAGCTTTTCTGGCTCATTTGGCCAGACTGACTAAACCGCTTCTGGCGCAACAGGACACCAGAGCGTACGGAAATGCCGTTTACCTTCCCACAGCAGCAGTATCTATTTATCTACTTGAACTAGTATGCTTTCAAACTGCTAGGTGGCAGGAGCTGGGAGTATTGGCTCCAGTATTATTGCATAGATAGACATACCTGTGGGAAGGTTTACTTTAGCAGAGTTAAAAATCCCTTAGAATCCCTCTATAGGAATACACACACAAATCTGATTCATGTAATATAAAACTATTTTACTCTCAGATTCATTCAGGTTTACAGAAGCGTACCTGAAGGCAGGTTTAGGTTACATAACAAGCAAACGAACTCTACCAGAGGGAAGTTGGTCCTAAGGTGACTGCAACTCAGCAGTTATCTTTGAAAACTACCAGCAACCGGGGGGGGGGCTATAGGGGCGCCTTGGAAGATGGCCGACAATACCATCTATCCGGCTCGCACGAGGTAATTAGAGGCTGATTATGGGGAGTATATCAGTCTCCCTCATCTTCCCAGGGGGTGGGAAGATGCTGTACTCGCCCGCGGTTTTCCATAAATCACTCCCGAGTTCGAAAGATGGAGGGGGTGGGGACACTGGGCGGAAAGCCCTTGTGCGAGCTCTGGAACTCCCGGACGCTACTTTCAGGAGGGAAACTAGTTGCTTTGTTTAAGAGAGAAAAAAATTGGAGAAGTAAATGCACATGCTTCGAGCAAGGTCAGGAGTGTATTATCTGCTAAATAAATCTACCACTGAGAAGATTGAGCAATGGGACGGAATGAACAAAGGATTACATCAAGGAAGCACAGCCATGACGGTATGTTGAACGGAGCGGAAAGGGGGGGGGGACTTTCTTCTTTTTCAATATGATTTACCTAACAACCCGCCCCCCCCCCTTGAAGAACCGTCACAATGTCTGATAGCAAGTGAGATTGACAAACAAACTGTGTGGAAACAAAAAAATGTTAATAAAATGTGTTACTCTGTGAAAGATCTGGAAAGAAGGGAGGCTTTCTTGTTGCGTAGTTATAAATGCGATCAGCCATTAAGAGGCAGACCTGGTTGCAAGACTTTCAGTTTTAGGGTGGGGGGGTGAGCCACTGTTCTGCTATTAGATTTGGATTGTAAATCTGAAAGGGCAATAACCCTTCTGGAAAGACTGATATAAGGTGCAAAGGGTCTGGGAAAATGAAAGAGCGGACGCCGAGACTGTATTTCATCAGAACTGGCTAAAATGGCGACTGCCGCTTGAACAGGACTCTTGGAATCTTGGATCTAAGTGAGGTGAATTACGGGAGAGCATTACAAAGTTCACACAGGAATATAAACAAGGCTGTTTCTTTCAACTCACTTGTGGAGACAACTCGGAGGTTATTAAGAAGAAAAAGGATAATGACAAGGAGATGAGAAGATAGGAATGTGAACACCAAAGTAGCAGAAATACAAAGATGATTGGACTCCTACCGAACTCAAAGCATGGGTACCCCCCACAAAAATTTCAAATTTAGTTTAATATTTGGACTTTGTGATATGTATTGATATAATTTGGAATAATTAATATGATGTGATATGATTGGCTTGGTAAATGGAAACTTAATAAAAATTATTTGCAAAACTACCAGCAACCGACAAACTGGTTGTCACAGCAACCGGTTAGAACCTGGAGGCCGTTTGTCGGAATGTTGCACTTGACTGCACCTTTACATCCCACCATACCACTAACTCCTGACCATCTTTCTTTATGGGCAGACTGTCCCTCAATCCAGATGTGCTGGGAGCTGTCATATTGGGGATGTCAAGGTCATTCGGGAAGGAGAGCCACATTGCTGCTATGCTTGTGCTCCCTGTGTAAAAGGGACCATCTCCACTGTGGAAGGCAAGTGAGAGAAGGAACAGGGCAACTTTTAAAATCTTGTCCAAAATAGTATCATTTTATCCCCCCCCCCCATAAAACCTTTACCCGAGGTTGGGGCATCTGCTTTTCACACAACAGATTGCCAATTCAAGTCATAGTATCTCCCGCTGGGGCTGGGAATGTCCCTTGCTTGACACCCTGGGTGCTGAAATGACTCATCTTCCTTTCAGATGCAGACCACTGCACCAAATGTCCAGAAGATCAGCATTCAAACAAGGACCGAGATCAGTGTGTTCCCAAGATTATCACTTTCCTGTCCTATGAAGACTATTTGGGGATTCTCTTGTCTTCCTTTACCTTGTTATTCTCCTTAATCACATGCTTGGTGTTAGGAATTTTCATTAAATACTCAGGAACTCCCATAGTCAAAGCCAACAACAGGGACCTTTCCTACACCCTCCTTGTATCCCTCTTGCTCTCCTTTTTGTCCTCCTTGCTCTTCATTGGCCAGCCAAGAAAAGCCACCTGTCTTCTCCAACAAATTGCATTTCTCCTCATCTTCTCAGTTGCTGTCTCTTCTTTGTTGGCCAAAACCATTACCGTTGTGCTGGCTTTCCTGGCCACAAAGCCAGGGAACAGGGTGAAGAAATGGCTGGGGAAGACTCTGGCCAACGCTGTTGTCCTTTCCTGTTCCAGTGTCCAAGTTCTCATCTGCATCACCTGGCTGAGTACCTCTCCCCCATTCCCAGACTCAGACATGCACTCCCAACCTGCAGAAATTATCCTGCAATGTAATGTAGGGTCTGCTGCCATGTTTTATGGTGCCCTTGGCTACATGGGCTTCCTGGCTGCCATCTGCTTCACAGTGGCTTTCCTAGCCAGGAAGCTTCCTGGAGCCTTCAATGAAGCTAAGCTGATCACCTTCAGCATGCTGGTCTTCTGCAGTGTTTGGGTGTCCTTTGTTCCCGCCTACCAGAGCACCAAGGGGAAATACATGGTAGCTGTGCAGGTCTTCTCTATGTTGGCCTCCAGTGCTGGGCTTCTGGGCTGCATCTTCATTCCCAAGTGCTACATTATATTACTCAGGCCTGGTCTGAATACAAAGGAGCATCTGACGACAAAAAGTAAAGATGGCATTTGATTCTTAATGCACTTTTCCCACCAAGGGAATCTGCATGCAGCACAATACTTATGAAAATAAGCTATTTCCCTTTCAGGTGTTTATTATGAGCTGCTCTTGCAACTATTTTTTCCATTGTAGACATCTGTGAACAGAAAGGCAATAAAAAAAACCAGCAACTTGCAGATATATAATGAAATATTCAAATGTCAAAAAGCTGTGGAGTGACTAGGCCCAACATATGCGTCAGGAGAGGATTTGAGGTGATGGGGAGAGTTACAAATACTTTGAAATAAAACATTTGACTGGCACAGGGGGCTTCTGTGTTTGTTTTTTCATATGTTGTCCACCAGGCAAGAGAAGTTCCCCAACATGTCCTGAAAGAATAGTTTGAGCCCGGCTTATCTGGTGATGTATTTTAAATGATTGTCATTCTAGGATCACATTTCACCACATCAGTTAGATATTTTGAACACATAATCATAGCATTATGGAAGCGCAGGTTTGGCAGGGACCCCAAGGGGCATCCAGTCCAACCCCCTGCATTGCAGGAATATCAACTAACGCATTCATGACAGATGGTCATTCAAACTCTGCTTAAAAACCTCCAAGGAAGGAAAGTCCACAACCTCCCAAGGGGGACCATTCTACTTTCAAACAGCTTTTACTCTCAGAAAGTTTCCCTGATTCTTTGTTGCAGTCTCCATTACTTTAACTTGAAGCCATTGGTTCGAGTCCTACCCTCTAGAGCAAAGAGAAATCAGATTGTGATATTTTCTTCCAGCTCTGCAGCTGCTGCCCAAGCTCCACAGTGATTCCAGAGAGGATTATTCCCCACATACCTATCATAATCATAGTGATTTATTCCTCAGCAAAACTCAAGCAATGTACTCACTTTTGACACAAAGAACAGGTATTTCAGAAATCAGAGCTTGAAATGCTTGCTGCATATTTAAAGACCTCTTGTGCCATCGAGGGCTTAGACTTATCTTCCAGGCAGGCAGGGATTCTGCCAGTGTGAAAGTTCGTATCCTCTCTTTCCTCACATTTTCTCTGGGGCTTCGGTCTTGTTGGAGACTTTGGGCTTCATCTAATTCGCTTCTTGATAAGTTGAGAGCAGATGTAATGACAGGAGGCAGACCCAGAGTTAGGCTCTTATTGATGTTGCTGCTGCTGCTGCTGCTTCCCTGTGCAGCTTCTAGGATGCCGTAAGCAAAATGACCATTGAACTTGAGAAGGGACCATCCAGATGCAACGAATTATTACAAGCCAGGAGACCACCTCATAAGTGGGGTCATATCTACATTACAAATTGTTCATATTGGACACCATTTCCTCGCCACCCCTTTAATTTACAGTATAAGGTACGCTGCATTTCCCCCATGCAATTTCTGCACAGCAGACAAAACTGTGATTGATGGGTAGGCATATATACATAGCATATTCTTTAATACGGTTGTGCTTAGCTGTGACTGTCCAAGCCTGTAATGCTTATATGCCAGGGACAAGTCCTGCTTTCTAGAGTTTGCCCATTGAAGACACAACATGTATGTGCATTGCTTCCCTCCTTTCTTTTTTCCACTGGAAAAAACAAACAAATTGATGGTGAATCATGAAGATCCAGAGATCATCTGCGTCCCAACTTCTTGACTTGGGAAATGTGAAGATGGCCTGATCTGCACTCCTCTGAAAGGAGCAGGAGTATAACTATTAAATTGTCACAATCTATCTATCAAGGTAATGTTGAATTGAGTCTAGAGTCTAGAAATCAACTGGCAGCCAGTACAGTTCACCTGCCCTGGGACATTAGGGTGCAAGGTTGGTACTAAATAGGATAAGAACAGCAATAACAATTATATGACTGGTAAAGATCTCTATTTTACATCTCCTCTTCTTTTTTAAAAAATAAAGAAACAAACTCTTACAACCTACCACTCCCCTTGAACTAGTGTCCCGTCCTTTTACAAATTTTTGCTCATTATATTTGAGGGTTGTATTCACTCCCTGCTTCCAGCACACAAGTGCTCAAATATGCTTCTGTCTCCCTTTAACTGGCAAGCAGCCGTTCAGCTTCCAACAAACTCACAGATGGCTGATTATGTGATGTGGATGTTCTGTTTTGCTTCATTCTTGTGGCTGCAATTTCTTATAGGGTTAAGAAAGCAGGGACTTGACACTTTTCACTGAACGGAGACTGACATCAGGCTTCATGCTTTGTTGCAGGGCAGCAGATATGGTAGAATACTGGTATCTCCTGTCTTTCATGATTGCCATCCATGAGATTAATCAGGACCCCGGGATCTTACCCAACATCACCCTGGGCTATGACATCTATGACGATTATTTCAGTGCAAGGATGACCTATGACGCCACGCTAGATCTGCTCTCTCCTGGGAGGGCCAATGTCCCAAACTACCACTGTGGAAGAGAGAAGAAGCCCTTGGTTTTCATTGAAGGGTTCAACTCTGACATCTCACTCCAGATTTCAAATATTCTGGGAACCTACAAAATCCCCCAGGTATGAACACACTAGCCTAGACAACATACAGAGAACAGCAACCTCCCTTAACAGGAAACAAACTATGAAACTCGCTCCCAGAGGAGGCAGTGAAGGTTTTAAGAGAGGATTAAACCAATTCCTGAAGGCAAAGGCTATTAATGGCTGCTAGGCATGATGACTGTGATCTACATCCCTAGTTGGAGGCACCAATGCTTCTGGGTGCTGAGTTGCTGGGAATCACATGAGGGCAGAGTGCATTTGTGCTCATGCTGTGCCTGCTGGTTTCCTACAATCACCTGGCTGGCCACTGAGTGAACAGGATGCTGGGCTAGATGAGCCCTTGGCCTGATCCAGGAGCCTCTTCTTATGTTGAAGGATTTGTCCTGCTGGGTGAAGAAGGGTTTCACAAAAAGCGTCACCCTCAGAGCAGTCTAAGGGGTGAACATTGGCTCATGGGAGTTGGAGGTGAATATCATCTGGAGGGCATCACTTTGGGAACCTGGCCTATATGGTAAATGAATGTTTCCGCTCAAGGAGCAAACAGCTTTGTGAAATGGGTGGGAATTTTAAAACTGGAAAACAGTATAGGAAAAATGGGACAGATTCCCAAACCACTAGTCACTGGTTGAGTACTGCCCTAAAACTTGTTAATCCCAGAACATCCCCAACAGAAGCCATCTCTCTTAAAACAAATTCTGCTGTTTTTCATTACTTGTTCTTATGAATGTGGGTTGTTGCTGTTCTAACTGTGGAACTTTAAAAGGACAGCAGATAAGATCTAGGGTCTAAATCTAGCAATGTTCTAGCAAACGATTGTGTGGTTATGGATGAATTATTGTCCAAGTCCCATTTCATCCTGCTGAGCTGCTTGAGTAGGTCTAGGGCCTTTTCATTTCCATATTGTGCCTTTGCTGATGCTGTTGTGTACACCATAAATGTAAAGCACTCAATACAAGAATCCTGGCAACTGTAGTTTACCCTTCAAAGAGCTATAATTCCCAACAAACTACAGCTGTCAGGATACTTTGTGGGACACCAAGAGCCTTTGACATGCTGTAAATGTGTGGGGTGCTTGTAATATTTTTTAAAGTAATGGTGCATTTTTGGATTATTTTATTTAAGGTGTCTGTTGTTGCTTCACTTTTCTGTGCAATGCTTACAGATATTTGAAATATATTATGCAGTATAAAAATTAAATAACCAATCCATCAAAACCCACTGCAATGCAGGAATCGCAGCTGAGCACATCCTTATATTGGCAGGTTTGTGAAATAGCGCCGTACAGACAGTGGCGGAGGGTGCAACCCTGAGTGAAGGATCCTCCACACGCGGCTGCGATGGCGCGATGGCGGAGGCTTTGAACGGCACTCTCGGGGGTGGGGATGCGAATCCCCCCCCCCACGGGGTGTCTTCTTGTAATCTCCCCTCAATGATGGCCCCCAGGGAAGGACACCCCCCGGCCCGCTTCCTCCACCACTACACTCAATGACAACATATCTTAACTCAGCATAGTGTTAAATATCGGGGGGTGGGGGTTGGGACATTCAGGCAGAGAATAATGTGGAAGACATATTAAATTGTTGCCTATAATGAATGAATTGATTTATTTCGTTCACTGACCAGAGTGTATTGTTGCCAAAGGTGTCCTACATATCCTTTCCAGAGAAGCACTGGAAAATATGGCTCTCCCTGCCCACAATTTCCAGTTGAGCAGTAAAACCCTGTATATCTTCCATTTCTTCCTAGGTCAGTTATGCTTCTGTTCATCATGCCCTTGACAAAGCGCAATCTCCTTTGCTCTACCGAATGACCCCAAATGAAGAACCCCCAAGCTCAGGGATTGTCAGGCTACTCCAGCATTTCAGGTGGACTTGGATTGGGCTCGTAGCTACTGACTCTGACAATGGAGAAAGGTTTCTGAGCACTCTGGCACCTGCGCTTGCTACGGGGGGTGTCTGTGTGGTCTTCTCACAAACCTTTTCACGATGCAATCTCTTTACAATAGAATGGATGGAAAAGCTCCGGCAGAAGATTTCCCTTTCCATGGACAGGCGAATCAACGTGTTTCTTTACTATGGGGAATCTCAGTCCCTCGTTGAAGCTGTATTTTTACTTCAAACAGTGGGTGAAACCCTGAAACCGATGACTGGGAAAGTTTGGATCACAATAGCTCTCTCATATGCCAGCGCCAACCATTCTCCGGAACATCTTCTGAACAGACACATTCATGGATATTTATCTTTGTTTATCCAGACCAAAAAAAGATCAAAGCACGATGGTAATCTGCCAGTTTATTTCCCCTGTAGGAATTTCCATCCATGTTCGCCTGAAGGCTATCATTGCTTATATTCAAAGCATGTGTTGTCTGTGAAAGGCCAGAGGCGATGCAGAGTGAAGGAGACCCTTTTGGGGTTCTCTCAAGATGTCCTTGAAAGGAGCCTGTTTCAGGACACCTACAGCATTTACAACACGGTCCGAGCTCTGGCCCTTGCCTTAAATGCTGCGTACTCCTCTAAATCCAAGAGGGTGGTGATGATGGGTCAGAACAGGGTGGAAGATGAAAAAGTCCAACCATCACAGGTATTCATTTTTATTCTCTAATGATCTGGATAGATATTGTTCCATTTTAAATGAAAATCGATTTAATGACGGATTCATAGATCCATTTCCTTTAATTAACAGAAATTTACCAAGCATTAAAAAAGAGGAGATAAATAAGGTTATAAAATACTGTAGGTCAAAATGATTGATACAGAATTGATAGGCCCTTCAATAGTTACCTTGATCTGCAGGGCTATGGACTGTTAGCAATAATCATGTCGCCCTTTCAAAGAGAAGACTAAAGATTCCTCAAAAAGAAATGGCATTCATATTAAATCTCCATTCATATACATTCCTACGTATACCATCATGATTATTTCAATCATAATCATCATATCTCACTTTCCTAATATCAAAGACAAGCAAAGCATTCCAAAGTTAAAGCAAGATAGAATTCTACTGCTTGTAAAAAGTTCCAAAGTTTCTTCACAAATCCATTACAAGGTGAAGAGGCTCCCTGGTCAAGGAGATGGTGGAGACTGTTCCACTGCTGAACAGCTCTTAGGGCCAGAAAGTTCTTAGTAATGCAAGTCAGATAAGTCCTCTCATGTACGATCAAATCTTGAAAGAGCATGGTTTTAACATGGACTGATCTGACATTCAGCAGTAGCAGCACCAGACCAGAGGGCTCAGTAGATCTGCTACTAGTAACCTCTTGTGGTGTGAGAGGGCTGGAACAAGGAACAGAGACCAAACACCTAGGCCTCCACCCCTGATGGTGGCCAGCCCCCTCCCCACTCCAGCGATGCTTTCCCCTGCCTATCACCACGAGAATAGGGGCAGCATCTTGACCACGCACTGCTACCTGCCCACCTAGAATCATTAAGGCATTTCCATTCACCCCGTTTACACTTGGGGGATTAGGCCACAGAAAACTAACCTAAGGCACATTATTAGACATGCCCCACACTGTCAGAAGAAAATGTTAGATCCCCAGCTACTTTCCTACCACTGCCTCTCACTCAAACGGGGAAGTCCACCAAACCCAATTTCCCTTTCAACCAGCCTCCCGCCCTGGTTGAGGGTCACAAGCCTGCCTCATGCAGTTCCAGGCCTGCAAGTCTGCAGCCTGTCTGGTAGCTGCCACAACCACAGCCACAGCCATAGCTTGGAGCAGGACTCAGAGAGGAGGTGCCATTCCCTCCCCAACCCCAACACAGAGGCTCTAGGACGGAACCTATTTCTTGGTCTGCTCAGCTGATGGAAGAGCCCATTCTGAAAGACCTCAAGTATATTGGGGAAATGATATACCAATGGTCCTTAACTCCAGTAAAATTGGCAAAAATTTACAAATCAAAATCAAATACCTGTTGGAGATGCAAGAAAGAAATAGGAACAATGTTTCACATGTGGTGGGAATGCCGACCTATTCAACAATTTTGGAATGAAATATATGAAGAAATCAAAA
The DNA here is from genome assembly GCF_965153285.1 of Podarcis tiliguerta. Classification (NCBI taxonomy): domain Eukaryota; kingdom Metazoa; phylum Chordata; class Lepidosauria; order Squamata; family Lacertidae; genus Podarcis; species Podarcis tiliguerta. The sequence continues at coordinate 3,330,981 of NC_139535.1, read as the reverse complement.
AGATGTTTAAAATATCTTTTAGTAAAAAACGGGAGGCATTCCTTTTAGGTATAATTATTCCCGGCAATCAAAGGAAAGTATTCCTTTATGCAGCAACAGCTCCCAGGATGGTCATAGCAAAAAACTGGAAAGGGGGTTGGAATCCCATCAATAAAAGAATAGCAAATTAAACATTGTGCTTATATGAATTTGGCAAGATTCACAGCATTCTTAAGGGGACAATCGGACCAAAAATTAGCAAAGGAATAGGATTGTGTTAAAGAAGATATGAAAAAACATTGTTCTGGAGTAAGTATATCGGTATGTAACGAATGAAGCTTTGCAGGATTAAAAGCGGTGCGAAAGGTGTAAAGATAGGCGTAATTTACATTAGACACAACAATTCAGAAAGATTAAAATGTTTGAGGTCTCGAAACAGAGGAAGGAAGTCAATATGAGTATATGTATGTAAAGCTTAGTATGATGGCAGGGGATTTTTTTGGTAGGTGTGATTTTTGCCCTTTTTGGTTTCTGTTTGTTTTGATTTGTTTTTGTTGGTTTGTTCTTTTTTTTAGGAATTTATGTTTGTAATTTTTGTTGTAACTTTGCATTGAAAATAATTTTTTTTAAAAAAGAAGTACCGTATTTTTCGCCCTATAGGAGGCACCGTCCCATAAGGCGCACCTAGTTTTTTTGCAGGGGGGGGGAGAAAAATAATTATTTCCCCACCAGGCGTGGGGCTGGGGCTTCCCCCGACCCCAGCCCCCAGAACAGGCAACTCTCCGCAAGCCGCGGGAGCCCAGCGCCGGGCTCCCGGGCTCCCGCGCCTTGCGGAGAGCTACGCGAAGTCTGGGCACGCTGAGCTTAGCGCGCCCAGCCTTCGGCATGCAGCCAACTCTCCGCAAGACATGGGAGCCCATTTAATGGGAACATTGAATGGAAAAACCCTCCATGGCCACTAAGTGCCTAGAATATATGTGAACCACCGGGGCGGAAACAGCCAACTTTCTTAAATGCTGCGATCTTCTCTGTCATTGTAGTTTCACCGTTTCCTGAGTGATTTTCAGTTCTACAATGCTTCTATGGGTGGAGCATATTTAGATGAGAATGGGGACGTGACAGCTGATTTTGATGTGGTGAACATTGTGAAGCTTGCCAATAAGTCCCTTCACACAGGGAAAGTTGGGAGTATGGAGAGAGAGGGGTCCGCAGACGTAAAATTCACCATTGATCAGGATGCCATCGTGTGGCCCCTTTGGTTTAATAAGGTGGGTTACATCATTCAGATACATTTGACTATGGTGCAAAAAGAAAAAGAAAATAGAGGATATTGGATTGAAAGGGGCTTTTAGTTTTGTAGGAAGAGTCACTCCCTCTTCAACTCCCAGGAGCATATTGATGAAAGTAATATTTTTTGCCTCAACCTGCATCACTTCACACTTGTTTGCTTTGAATTACATTTCCCAATTTATTGCTTAATCCATCTACAGATTGACTATTGTTATTTAATATTTTATTGGCAGCCACCCAGTGTGGCTAGGGAAACCCAGATGGGTGGGGTATAAATAACGAATTATTATTATTATTATTATTATTATTATTATTATTAATCACTCAAGTTTGGAGAGGTTCTGTTGGAGGTCTTCACAATCTATTTTTGTTTAAAATTCACTGAACAATTTAGTAAATTTAAAGTTCAATCCAGTGCAATCCAGTCAAATCCTACTATGGGATGTGTCACTCATCTCTGCTTTCAGGCCAAGGGAGCTGGCATTTGTCTGTAGACAGATTTTCTGGCTCATTTGGCCAGACTGACTAAACCGCTTCTGGCGCAACAGGACACCAGAGCGTACGGAAATGCCGTTTACCTTCCCACAGCAGCAGTATCTATTTATCTACTTGAACTAGTATGCTTTCAAACTGCTAGGTGGCAGGAGCTGGGAGTATTGGCTCCAGTATTATTGCATAGATAGACATACCTGTGGGAAGGTTTACTTTAGCAGAGTTAAAAATCCCTTAGAATCCCTCTATAGTAATACACACACAAATCTGATTCATGTAATATAAAACTATTTTACTCTCAGATTCATTCAGGTTTACAGAAGCGTACCTGAAGGCAGACTTAGGTTACATAACAAGCAAATTAACTCTACCAGAGGGAAGTTGGTCCTAAGGTGACTGCAACTCAGCAGTTATCTTTGAAAACTACCAGCAGGTGGGGTGGGACGCTAGGGGCGCCTTGGAAGATGGCCGACAATACCATCTATCCGGCTCTTCCCAGGGGTGGGAAGATGCTGTACTCGCCCGCGGTTGTCCATAAATCACTCCCGTGTTCGAAAGATGGAGGGGGTGGGGACACTGGGCGGAAAGCCCTTGTGCGAGCTCTGGAACTCCCGGACGCTACTTTCAGGAGCGAAACTAGTTGCTTTGTTTAAGAGAGAGAAAAATTGGAGAAGTAAATGCACATGCTTCGAGCAAGGTCAGGAGTGTATTATCTGCTAAATAAATCTACCACTGAGAAGATTGAGCAATGGGACGGAATGAACAAAGGATTACATCAAGGAAGCACAGCCATGACGGTATGTTGAAAGGAGCGGAAAGAGGGGGGGGGACTTTCTTCTTTTTCAATATGATTTACCTAACCACCCGGGGCCCCCCCCCCTTGAAGAACCGTCACAATGTCTGATAGCAAGTGAGATTGAAAAACAAACTGTGTGGAAACAAAAAAATGTTAATAAAAGGTGTTACTCTGTGAAAGATCTGGAAAGAAGGGAGGCTTTCTTGTTGCGTAGTTATAAATGTGATCCGCCATTAAGAGGCAGACCTGGTTGCAAGACTTTCAGTTTTAGGGGGGGGGGTGAGCCACTGTTCTGCTATTAGATTTGGATCATAAATCTGAAAGGGCAATAACCCTTCTGGAAAGACTGATATAAGGTGCAAAGGGTCTGGGAAAATGAAAGAGCAGACGCCGAGACTGTGTTTCATCGGAACTGGCTAAAATGGCGACTGCCACTTGAACAGGACTCTTGGAATCTTGGATCTAAGTGAGATGAATTACGGGAGAGCATTACAAAGTTCACACAGGAATATAAACAAGGCTGTTTCTTTCAACTCACTTGTGGAGACAACTCGGAGGTTATTAAGAAGAAAAAGGATAATGACAAGGAGATGAGAAGATAGGAATGTGAACACCAAAGTAGCAGAAATACAAAGATGATTGGACTCCTACCGAACTCAAAGCATGGGTACCCCCCACAAAAATTACAAATTTAGTTTAATATTTGGACTTTGTGATATGTATTGATATAATTTGGAATAATTAATATGATATGATATGATTGGCTTGGTAAATGGAAACTTAATAAAAATTATTTGCAAAACTACCAGCAACCGACAAACTGGTTGTCACAGCAACCGGTTAGAACCTGGAGGCCGTTTGTCGGAATGTTGCACTTGACTGCACCTTTACATCCCACCATACCACTAACTCCTGACCATCCTTCTTTATGGGCAGACTGTCCCTCAATCCAGATGTACTGAGAGCTGTCATATTGGGGATGTCAAGGTCATCCGGGAAGGAGAGCCACTTTGCTGCTATGCTTGTGCTCCGTGTGTAAAAGGGACCATCTCCACTGTGGAAGGCAAGTGAGAGAAGGAACAGGGCAACTTTTAAAATCTTGTCCAAAACAGTATCATTTTATTCCCCCCCCCCATAAAACCTTTACCCGAGGTTGGGGCATCTGCTTTTCACACAACAGATTGCCAATTCAAGCCATAGTATCTCCCGCTGGGGCTGGGAATGTCCCTTGCTTGAAACCCTGGGTGCTGAAATGACTCATCTTCCTTTCAGATGCAGACCACTGCACCAAATGTCCAGAAGATCAGCATTCAAACAAGGACCGAGATCGGTGTGTTCCCAAGATTATCACTTTCCTGTCCTATGAAGACTATTTGGGGATTCTCTTGTCTTTCTTTACCTTGTTATTCTCCTTAATCACATGCTTGGTGTTAGGAATTTTCATTAAATACTCAGGAACTCCCATAGTCAAAGCCAACAACAGGGACCTTTCCTACACCCTCCTTGTATCCCTCCTGCTCTCCTTTTTGTCCTCCTTGCTCTTCATTGGCCAGCCAAGAAAAGCCACCTGTCTTCTCCAACAAATTGCATTTGTCCTCATCTTCTCAGTTGCTGTCTCTTCTTTGTTGGCCAAAACCATTACCGTTGTGCTGGCTTTCCTGGCCACAAAGCCAGGGAACAGGGTGAAGAAATGGCTGGGGAAGACTCTGGCCAACGCTGTTGTCCTTTCCTGTTCCAGTGTCCAAGTTCTCATCTGCATCACCTGGCTGAGTACCTCTCCCCCATTCCCAGACTCAGACATGCACTCCCAACCTGCAGAAATTATCCTGCAATGTAATGTAGGGTCTGCTGCCATGTTTTATGGTGCCCTTGGCTACATGGGCTTCCTGGCTGCCATCTGCTTCACAGTGGCTTTCCTAGCCAGGAAGCTTCCTGGAGCCTTCAATGAAGCTAAGCTGATCACCTTCAGCATGCTGGTCTTTTGCAGTGTTTGGGTGTCCTTTGTTCCCGCCTACCAAAGCACCAAGGGGAAATACATGGTAGCTGTGCAGGTCTTCTCTATGTTGGCCTCCAGTGCTGGGCTTCTGGGCTGCATCTTCATTCCCAAGTGCTACATTATATTACTCAGGCCTGGTCTGAATACAAAGGAGCATCTGACGACAAAAAGTAAAGATGGCATTTGATTCTTAATGCACTTTCCCCACCAAGGGAATCTGCATGCAGCACAATACTTATGAAAAGAAGCTATTTCCCTTTCAGGTGTTTATTATGAGCTGCTCTTGCAACTATTTTTTCCATTGTAGGGATCTGTGAACAGAAAGGCAATAAAAAAAACCAGCAACTTGCAGATATAAAATGAAATATTCAAATGTCAAAAAGCTGTGGAGTGACTAGGCCCAACATATGCGTCAGGAGAGGATTTGAGGTGATGGGGAGAGTTACAAATACTTTGAAATAAAATATTTGACTGGCACAGGGGGCTTCTATGGTTGTTTTTTCATATGTTGTCCACCAGGCAACAGAAGTTCCCCCACATGTCCTGAAAGAATAGTTTGAGCCCGGCTTATCTGGTGATGTATTTTAAATGATTGTCATTCTAGGATCACATTTCACCACATCAGTTAGATATTTTGAACACATAATCATAGCATTATGGAAGCGCAGAGTTGGCTGGGACCCCAAGGGGCATCCAGTCCAACCCCCTGCATTGCAGGAATATCAACTAACGCATTCATGACAAATGGCCATTCAAACTCTGCTTAAAAACCTCCAAGGAAGCGAAGCCCACAACCTCCCAAGGGGGACCATTCTACTTTCAAACAGCTTTTACTCTCAGAAAGTTTCCCTGATTTTTAGTTGCAGTCTCCATTACTTTAACTTGAAGCCATTGGTTCGAGCCCTACCCTCTAGAGCAAAGAGAAATCAGATTGTGATATTTTCTTCCAGCTCTGCAGCTGCTGCCCAAGATCCACAGTGATTCCAGAGAGGATTATTCCCCACATACCTATCATAATCATAGTGATTTATTCCTTGGCAAAACTCAAGCAATGTACCCACTTTTGACACAAAGAACAGATATTTCAGAAATCAGAGCTTGAAATGCTTGCTGCATATTTAAAGACCTCTTGTGCCATCGAGGGCTTTGACTTATCTTCCAGGCAGGCAGGGATTCTGCCAGTGTGAAAGTTCGTATCCTCTCTTTCCTCACATTTTCTCTGGGGCTTCGGTCTTGTTGGAGACTTTGGGCTTCATCTAATTCGCTTCTTGCTAAGTTGAGAGCAGTGACAACAGACGTAATGACAGGAGGCAGACTCAGAGTGATGCTCTTATTCATGCTGTTGTTGCTGCTGCTGCTGCTGCTGCTTCCCTGTGCAGCTTCTAGGATGCGGAAAGCAAAATGCCCATTGAACTTGAGAAGGGACCATCCAGATGCAATGAATTATTACGAGCCAGGAGACCACCTCATAAGCGGGGTTATATCTAAATTACGAATTTTTTATGATGGACATGATTTCCTCGCCACCCCTTATATTTTTGGTTCAAGGTACGCTGCATTTCCCCATGCAATTTCTGCACAGCAGACAAAATTGTGATTGATGGGTAGGCATATATACATAGCATATTCTTTAATACGGTTGTGCTTAGCTGTGACTGCCCAAGCCTCTAATGCTTATATGCCAGGGACAAGTCCTGCTTTCTAGAGTTTGCCCATTGAAGACACAAAATGTATGTGCATTGCTTCCCTCCTTTTTTTTTCCACTGGAAAAAACAAACAAATTGATGGTGAATCATGAAGATCCAGAGATCATCTGCGTCCCAACTTCTTGACTTGGGAAATGTGAAGATGGCCTGATCTGCACTCCTCTGAAAGGAGCAGGACTATAACTATTAAATTGTCACAATCTATCTATAAGTTAACATACAATCAGGTTGAATTGAGTCTAGAAATCAACTGGCAGCCAGTACAGTTCACCTGCCCTGGGACATTAGGGTGCAAGGTAGGTACTAAATAGGATAAGAACAGCAATAACAATTAGATGCAGGAATTATATGACTGGTGAAGATCTCTGTTTTACATCTCTTCTTTTTTAAAAAATAAAGAAACAAACTCTTTAAAACCTACCACTCCCCTTGAACTAGTGTCCCGTCCTTTTACAAATTTTTGCTCATTATATTTGAGGGTTGTATTCACTCCCTGCTTCCAGCACACAAGTGCTCAAATATGCTTCTGTCTCCCTTTAACTGGCAAGCAGCCGTTCAGCTTCCAACAAGCTCACAGATGGCTGATTATGTGATGTGGATGTTCTGTTTTGCTTCATTCTTGTGGCTGCAATTTCTTATAGGGTTAAGAAAGCAGGGACTTGACACTTTTCACTGAACGGAGACTGACATTAGGCTTCATGCTTTGTTGCAGGGCAGCAGATATGGTAGCATACTGGTATCTCCTGTCTTTCATGATTGCCATCCATGAGATTAATCAGGACCCCGGGATCTTACCCAACATCACCCTGGGCTATGACATCTATGACAATTATTTCGATGCAAGGATGACCTATGATGCCACGCTAGATCTGCTGTCTCCTGGGAGGGCCAATGTCCCAAACTACCACTGCGGAAGAGAGAAGAAGCCCTTGGTTTTCATTGAAGGGTTCAACTCTGACACCTCACTCCAGATTTCAACTATGCTGGGAACCTACAAAATCCCCCAGGTATGAACACACTAGCCTAGACAACATACAGAGAACAGCAACCTCCCTTAACAGGAAACAAACTATGAAACTCACTCCCAGAGGAGGCAGTGAAGGTTTTAAGAGAGGATTAAACCAATTCATGAAGGCAAAGGCTATTAATGGCTGCTAGGCATGATCCACCTAAACATTAGGAAGAACTTCCTGACAGTAAGAGCTGTTTGACAGTGGAATTTGCTGCCAAGGAGTGTGGTGGAGTCTCCTTCTTTGGAGGTCTTTAAGCAGAGGCTTGACAACCATATGTCAGGAGTGCTCTGGTGGTGTTTCCTGCTTGGCAGGGGGTTGGACTCGATGGCCCTTGTGGTCTCTTCCAACTCTATGATTCTATGATTCTATGATTCAGCCTTTTCCAGAGTTTTTTACTTAAGAAAACTCATTTGCCACGCGGTTCAGTTCAAAGTATAGAGTGTTTATTGTCTCATGGAAAGCAACAAGTTTAAGAGAGGCTGGTACATCATGAACTCATCTAATACAATACAGTTCTTCTGGTCGTAGAAGTAAACTTTGTAAAGATAAAAGTATACAGAGAGTGGCAGGGGCAACCCAGCCAGATGGGTGGGATATAAATAATAAAATTATTATTATTATTATTATTATTATTATTATTATTATTATTATCCACTAGCACTTTCCCATGCTAGCTCACTGGGTCTTAAGCACTAACGTGAGCAGTGAAATCTGAGCTTCCAGTGACAAGGTTGTTGGACTCCAAAGCTGTGGGACCTCTTCCACCCAGAGGAGCGCAGCCCCTTTTAGCTCAGACCATCTTCCCACTCAAGAACATGGAAGATAGAACATCTCTAAGTTTTCAGAATTCGTCTTCAATTTCCTAATACCTTTAGAAGCAGATTATTTTGCGTATCTACAAAAACAACAAAAAAGGGGTTAGAGGCAATACATTGGGAGTTTAAGGTTTAAAATGCTGAATTGCAAAACCTCCTGTGGAACTTCCCTATATATCAGGGAAGGGAATTGCTATGTTTTGCTCAGAGGCAGAAACAGGGAGAGGAATATTTACAAGAAGTGGTCACAAAAACAAAGTGAAATAATTTGAAACATATACAGCTTTCCACTGGATATTCCAGTGGTGCAGCCTTGAGCATACTTACACAGAGCCAAATCCACTTACTTCTGCACAAAAGGAAGAAAATGTCAGACTCTGCGTGCGGCATATATGTTACATATACAAATTTATTTGTGGAAAATAAGATCATGCAACATTGGTCAGGGTGACACAGATATAAAGATCACCCGGGCATATTAAGAGGATATATCTGAATCAAGTTCTGAAAAGGGTTCCTATTTAGTGAGACATTAAATCAAAAGGGCCTCTGATTGTCCTGGGATAACTGTGCATTCACTTTGGAAATGACATGTTAGGTTTTGGATAGATTAAAAAATAGTTGCAAGAGCAGCTCATAATAAACACCTGAAAGGGAAATAGCTTCTTTTCATAAGTATTGTGCTGCACGCAGATTCCCTTGGTGGGAAAAGTGCATTAAGAATCAAATTCCATCTTTTGTTTTTGTTGTCAGATGCTCCTTTGTGTTCAGATGAGGCTTCAGTACAATAATGTAGCACTTGGGCATGAAGATGCAGCCCAGGAGCCCAGCACTGGAGGCCAACATAGAGAAGACCTGCACGGCTACCATGTACTTCCCCTTGGTGCTCAGGTAGGTGGGCACAAAGGACACCCAAACACTGCAGAAGACCAGCATGCTGAAGGTGATTAGCTTGGCTTCATTGAAGGCCCCAGGCAGCTTCCTGGCTAGGAAAGCCACCGTGAAGCAGATGGCAGCCAGGAAGCCCATGTAGCCAAGGGCAACATAAAACATGGCCACAGACCCTTCGTTGCATTGCAGGATGATCTCCCCAGCCTGGGAGTGCATGTCAGAGTCTGCGAAAGGAGGAGATATTCCCAGCCAGGTGGTGCAGATGACAACTTGGACACAGGAACAGGAAATGACAATGGAGTTGGCCAGACTCTTCCCCAGCCATCTCCTCACCCTGTTTCCTGGCTTGGTGGCCAGGAAAGCCAGCACAACAGTAATGGTTTTTGCCAAGACAGAAGACACAGCAACTGAGAAGATGATACTGAAGGCCATTTGTCGGAGGAGGCAGGTTGTGTTCATTGGCTGACCAATGAAGAAGAAGGAGGACAAAAGGGAGAGCAGGAGCGAGAAGAGGAGTATGTAGGACAGGTCCCTGTTGTTGGCTTTGATGATGGGAGTTTCCTTGTATTTAATGAAGACTCCTAACACGAGGCAAGTCATGAAGGACAATAACAGTGTGAAAGAAGCCAAGATGATCCCTAAAGGTTCTCCATGGGACAGAAAAGTTATAATCTTGGGGACACATCGAACTTGCTCCTTGTTTGGATGCTGATCTTCTGGACATTTGGTACAGTGGTCTGCATCTGGAAAGAAGAAGAGTAACTTTAGCATCATTCGTATCTCCACAAGAGTTCTATTACATTCCACAAAATACATGTCTTGTAGCGAAAATTTTCATGCCACCTACAAATGAAAAATGGAAGGGAAGTATGGAAGTGGGAGAGGTCATGCATGGCACAGGCTGAACCTGCGGTCCCCCCCAAGCCAGAAATAGAATTTCCAGCAGATGAGAGCTGGGTTGTCGCCTTCCTGAATTGTATTTTACCATAGAATACAAATGTTAGGACTAGTCAGATGAATATTCTTACCCAGTAAGCGGATGACCAATTTATATCTTGCTTAAATGACAAAGATCAGCATTGGTGATGATGATGATGATGATGATACAAATAAATAACTTTGGGGTGGGGGGTTGCTGAATCATCCATCACCCTAATCAGTTCCCAGCCCTGTCATTTCTTCCAAGTTCCAACAATGCCTATAGAACCATTGTCCCATTCTTGAACGCCTCCCTTTCCCCTGCAATCACTTGCCTTCCTTGGTAGAGATTGTTCCTTCCATGCAGGGAAGGCAATCATAGCAGCAAAGGGCCTCTCCTTCCCGGATTACCTTGAAGTCCCCAGGGTGACAGATCTCTGTACATCTGGAATGAGGCACGGTCTACCCATAAGGACAGAGCAGCAAGAGTTAGGGGGATTTCTAGCTATGGAAAATCACTGGAGTTAACAATGGATTCCCTCACAAGCCAAGTAGCAGCTCTAGTGGAGTGGCGATTGGAAATAATGTTCACGAGTGGTGTGACATGGAATGAAAAGGTTAAACTCCTTCCCCACAAACCACAGTCCCAATCATGATCAAGCCCTCCAGGAGCTGCTATTTAAATCATAGAATCATAGAGTTGGAAGAGACCACAAGGGCCATCGAGTCCAACCCCCTGCCAAGCAGGAAACACCATCAGAGCACTCCTGACATATGGTTGTCAAGCCTCTGCGTAAAGACCTCCAAAGAAGGAGACTCCACCACACTCCTAGGCAGCAAATTCCACTGTCGAACAGCTCTTACTGTCAGGAAGTTCTTCCTAATGTTTAGGTGGAATCTTCTTTCTTGTAGTTTGGATCCATTGCTCCGTGTCCGCCTCTCTGGAGCAGCAGAAAACAACCTTTCTCCCTCCTCTATGTGACATCCTTTTATATCTTTGAACATGGCCATCATATCACCCCTTAACCTCCTCTTCTCCAGGCTAAACATGCCCAGCTCCTTTAGCCGATCCTCATAAGGCATTGTTTCCAGGCCTTTGACCATTTTGGTTGCCCTCCTCTGTACACGTTCTAGTTTGTCAGTGTCCTTCTTGAACTGTGGTGCCCAGAACTGGACACAGTACTCCAGGTGAGGTCTGACCAGAGCAGAATACAGTGGCACTATTACTTGCCTTGATCTAGATGCTATACTCCTATTGATGCAGCCCAGAACTGCACTGGCTTTTTTAGCTGCCGCGTCACACTAAAGAAACAAGACTGCAGTAATGCTGAAGGTCAGAAGGTCTTGATTTTGGATGAACATGCATAAAAGTGCACTTCGCGATAACCTCTGCAAAGAGTTAGTTCAGCTCTTCGGTGTTGCTGGTTTCAGTCTCCTGACCTCCTGTATTCAACATGAGAAGAGACTACTTCTGCTTTTCCAATATCCCTTCCCTTCCCTACTCCACCCTCTTTCATTGCTCATTGGTCGGTCATTTTATGAGGGTCACTTTGTAACCCCAAGTAAACCCTTTCTATTTTTCAATGAGCTTCAGAGACACTGTCTTATGGATAATACAAAAAGAATCATTAGAACTTGAGATAAGTTACAGAATGAAATGAATGGTTTAACCCACCTCGTTAAACGAAAGAGGCCACACAATGGCATTCTGATCAATTGTGACTTTTACGTCTCGGGATCCGCACCTCTCCATGTGCCCAACTTTCCTTTCATGAAGAGAATTATTGGGAAGCATCACAAAGTTCACAATGTCAAAGTCAGCTGTCACTTCCCCATTCTCATCCAAATAAACTCCGCCCATAGAAGTATTTCCAAGCCTGACATTTCTCAAGAAAGGGTGAAGCTAGAATGATAAAGAAAATCCAGAAATTGGCTATTTCTTTTTTAAAAAAAATAATTAATTTTTATCAAGTTTTCCATTTTAACAATCCAATCAAATCACATTAAATATTCCAAATTGTACAAATACATATCATAAAGTCCAAATATTTTGCCAAATTATAATTTTTTTGTTGGGGGTTCCCATGCTTCGAGTTCAGTGGAGTCCAATCATCTCATATTTCTACTGCCTTGAGTGTCAATAGTCCCTTCTTTAAATCTTCTTGTTATTATCCTTCTTTTTTTTCATAGCCTCTGAGTTGTTTCCACAGGCGACCTGAAGTGAGCAATAATATACTACTGTGTGAACTTTGTATGACTCTCCCTTTTTTTCCCCCTTTTGCAGCTGGTAAGTCTTTTATTTGCAGTGTGTCCTCACACGCTGGTGTTTATGCTGAATCCATCCAAAAGTCCTTCCAAAAGTTCCGATGAAATAAAATCTAGGCGTTTGCTCATTAATTTTCTCAGACAGGTTGCACCAAACATTAGTCTTTCCAGGGGAGGTTTGCCAAATCGAACTTGAAATGCAAATATAATAACAAAGTCAGAGCTTGCCTCCCCCTATGACTATTAATCTCTGCAACACAGTCTGTCTCATAATGACGGATCGATTAAATAGTGTGTCACAAGAAAGTCTTTTATCTTCGTCCAAATATTTCATAGAACAAAAGCTTTAGTTAATATTATTGTTTCCACACAGTTTATATTTTCCAATCTCACTTGCTATAAGTAGTATAGACGGTTCTTCTGGGGGCGGGGTTGTTAGGTAATATTGTAATAAGAAAAGAAAATGTTTTATCCCCCCTCCTTTCCGTTCCGTTTCAACATATCACCTTAGATGTTATTCTTTGATGTTATCTTTCTTCCACTCCATCACTCTTAGCATCTCAGTGGCTGACTTAGCAGATTAAATACCCATTCTTCGCTCGAAGCATGTCCATAAATCTTAAATCCAATCTTTTATCTTAAGAAATGGAACTTGAAGCACTCACAGAGACAGCGTCCAGGAGATACAAGCTCCCTCGAGGGCTTTCCATCCAGTGCCCCCACCCCCTCCTTCTTTACGAACTCGAGGGTGGTTTGTGGGCAGCCGCAGATGAGACTGCATCTTCCCTTCCACCGGGAAGAAAAAGGGAGGCTGATTACTCCCATCTCAGCCTCAAAATTACCTCGTGTGAGCTGGAGAGATGGTATTGTTGGCCATCTTCCGTGGCGCCCGTAGCGGAGCCCCACCAGAAATTGGCTATTTCTAACCTGCTCTGTTACACATGTCTTCTAGACACATAGTGGCCACACTTTTTTAAAAAAATGGTCGCAATGTGATTGAAGATCAATATCGTTGACACTGATTAACTGTATGAAATAGCAAAAATGTATAAGAGTAACGCAAGTACCTGTTAGCGGTGGGCCTGCAGAAAGGTAAAAGGTTATTGGGAAATGGTTTATGAGTTTTAAAAAACATTTAAAGTGATGATTCCCACGAAACCTGAGGCCTTTCTGTTAGGTATCATTGGACCATAGCTTCCGAAGGAACTGTCCGATTTGTTTATGCATACTACGACAGCGACAATAATAGCCTATGCGCAAAAACTGGAAAAAGAAGTCCCAACAAAAGAAGATTGGTTTATGAAGGATGATGGAATATGCTGAGGTGGCTAGACTAACAGAGAATTGAAGAAGAGAATGAGGGGGGAAATTCTTGAAGTTTTGAAATATTATGTGGAATATTTGCAAAAATATTGTGGCTATGTTGAAGGGAGTGCAGGATTTGTAGTATACCAGCAGATGAGAATGGGTAGTTTATCAATGTATATAATGGATAAAATATAAGTAATATAGCAGCTTTCTAAGGTAAGAAAATAACACCATGGAAGGCTGGGTGGGAAGTAGTAGTAGTAGTAATAATAATAATAATAATAATAATAATAATAATAATTTATTATTTATACCCCGCCCATCTGGCTGGGTTTCCCCAGCCACTCGGGGTAGCTTCCAACAATGATTAAGAATACATTAAAATGTCACACATTAAAAACTTCCCTGAACAGGGCTGCCTTCAGATGTCTTCTAAATGTCAGGTAGTTGTTTATCTCTTTGACATCTGATGGGAGGGCGTTCCACAGGGCGGGCGCCACTACCGAGAAGGCCCTCTGTCTGTTTCCCTGTTTCTTGCAATGAGGGAACCGCCAGAAGGCCCTCAGTGCTGGACCTCAGTGTCCAGGCTGAATGATGGGGGTTGAGATGCTCCTTCAGGTATACTGGGCCGAGGCCTTTTAGGGCTTTAAAGGTCAGCGCCAACACTTTGAACTGTGCTCGGAAACGTACTGGGAGCCAATGTAGGTCTTTCAAGACCAGAGTTATGTGATCCCGGCGGCCACTCCCAGTCACCAGTCTAGCTGCCACATTCTGGATTAGTTGTAAACAGATAAGAGAGATTTCTTTCAATGGTTGTTTAGAAGAAGTGGTAAAATTTGAAAAAGTAATAAAAAAATGTTTTGAAAAACTTTGAAGCATTTCAGATAGGGCTCTCTCACAAGTTCACCAGGAGATCCCAGAGACTGAAATTGTGACCTCTACCTCTGAGTAACAGCCGCTTTCCCTGTTGGCATATTTAATTCAAGTAGCAATTGCAGTGTGGAACTTTCCAAAGGATTCATAGCCCTACAGATCAGCAGAGGAAGAAAGGAATACCTGAGATGGTTGTAGCTGCCCACCTTCCCACCTGTTTCCACCCACCATCACCATCTGTGTGGATCTCGATGAGGAGGCCGCATTTAAGGCCTGTGCCAGAGCTCGGACAGTGTTGTAAATGCTGTCGGTGTCTTGAAACAGGCTTCTCTCGAGGACACCTTGGGGGAAGCCTTCCAGGTTCTCTCTCACTTTGCATTGGTTCTGGCCTTTCACAGATAAAACGTGCTTTGAATACAAGCAATGATATCCTTTTCGCCAAACTGGATTGCCCTCTCTATGAGGTGGAACTGGTAGATTATCATCATGTTTCATTCTTTCTTTCGTCTGGATAAATAAAGATAAATAGCCATGAATGTGTTGGTTCTGAAGTTTCTTGGGCGATGTTTTGGAGCTGATATATGACAAAGCTATCGTGACCCAAACTTTTCCAGTCACGGGTTTCAGTGTTTCACTCACTATTTCTAGTGTATGTGCAGCTTCTGAGGGGGACTGAGAGTCCCCATAGTAGAGAAACACATTGATTCGCCTGTCCATGGAAAGTGAAATCTTCTGCCGGAGCTTTATGTAAACATCGGCTATAAAAAAGAAGCCTCGTGAAAAGGTTTGTGAGAAGGCAACGCAGACACCACCCTTAGCAAGCACAGGCGCCAAGGTGCTCAGAAACCTTTTTCCATTGTCAGTGTCAGCAGCTATGAGTCCGATCCAAGTCCACCTGAAATGCAGTAGTAGTCTGACAATGCCGGAGCTTGGGGGTTCTTCATTTGGGGTCACACGGTAGACGAAAGAAGATTGTATTTTGTCAAGAGCATGATAAACAGAAGCGTAACTGACCTAGTAGGACAGGGAAGAGATGGAGAATTCCATTTATTTTCACGACTAAGCTCCGATATTATTTATTAACTGAAAATTATGGGCACGGAGAGCCATATTCTGCAGAGTTTCAAAGCATTCAGCAGGTGATTTCATTGGTTCTCTCCATCCCCAGTGTGGTGTAGTGGTTAAGAGCGGTAGTCACGTAATCTGGGTAACCGGGTTCGCGTCTCCGCTCCTTCACATGCAGCTGCTGGGTGACCTTGGGCCAGTCACACTTCCTTGAAGTCTCTCAGCCCCACTCACCTCACAGAGTGTTTGTTGTGGGGGAGGAAGGGAAAGGAGAATGTTAGCCACTTTGAGACTCCTTAAAGGGAGTGAAAGGCGGGATATCAAATCCAAACTCTTCTTCTTCCATTCATTGGAATAAGGGGCTCAGGTTACTGGCTATTCTAGTTGGAAGAACAGCCCTTCCTTTTTTGAACAACGTCTGGAAAAGATGTACTATTCTATCGCGTACTTGTGGTTGTGCCTTCATACCTGGGGGATTTTGTAGATTGCCGCAATGCTTGAAATCTGGCTGGAAGTGTCTGAGTCAACCCCTTCAATTAAAACCAGCTGCTTGCTCTGTCTTCCACAATGGTAGTTTGGAACATTTGCTTGCCCAGGAGAGAGCAAATCTACAATGGCGTCATAGGTCACCCTTGCATCGAAATAGTTCTCATAGATGCTGTAGCCCAGGGTGATGTTGGGTAAGATCCTGGGGTCCTGGTTGATCTCATGAATGGCAATCTGGAAGGACAAGAGGTACCAGTAGGCTATGAGCCTTGCTTGCCTGCAACAAAGTGTGTATCATAATGTCATTCTTTAGCCAATGAAAACATGTCAAATCCCTGCCTTCTTAATCCTTAGTCTCTGGACATCACAGTGTTGGTACAGACTTTAGCATGAAGCAACACAGCAGATCCTCGTTTGTGTGTGCTTGTTATAAGATAGATAGCTGCTTGCCAGTTAAGCAACACCTCAACCTCCCCCCCCCCCCCCGGGTTGCCTTATTTCAAAAACTGAAAATCCAGACACTTCCCACATGGGTTTCCCTGGGCAGTCCCAATTTTGGGAAATTCCACCCGGATGCTATTATCGACAGACTAATCCCGGATGCATGGCAGCTCTAAACCCCACAAAAGGAGAGGCATTTGAATACTTGAACACTGAAAGGTTCACAATCATGAATGAGGGACGTCTTTTTCAGATCCAACCTGCCAAGAAGAGGGCTGGCTTATAGGACAACCACAATTTCCCAGGTTAGAGGAAGGGCTGGCACATGGCATGATAATAACTGCTGGTGCCATATGCCCTTTTCCCAGCCTGCCCCACCTCCCACACCTTACCCCCCCTTCCCTAAACCACTGTGATAGACCCCCTACTCCTCTCTTCCCAGGCACATCTCCCCTCTCTGAAACAAACAGCAGGAGCAACAAAATCCACACAAATTCAAGAGTTGAAACAGTTCTAGCAGCACTGGCCTGTCTCTGCTTTGTAGCTGGTGCTGCAGCTGGAGGAGCAGAGGTTTAGCGGCTTCCAACACTAACGTGAATACCTTCAGGTCCATAGATAATGGGGGGGGGGCTAGTTGGGCTTTCAGTTCTGGGTGAAGCCTCTAGAGCAGGGGTCAGCAAACTTTTTCAGCAGGGGGCCGGTCCACTGTGCCTCAGACCTTGTACGGGGCCAGACTATATTTTGGGGGGGAAATGAATGAATTCCTATGCCCTACATATAATTCAGTAAAAAAAAGGTAAACGGACCCCTGACCATTAAGTCCAGTCGTGGACAACTCTGGGGTTGTGGCGCTCATCTTGTTTTATTGGCCGAGGGAGCCGGCATACAGCTTCTGGGTCATGTGGCCAGCATGACCAAGCAGCTTCTGGCGAACCAGAGCAGCGCACGGAAACGCCGTTTACCTTCCCGTCGGAGCGGTACCTATTTATCTACTTGCACTTTGACGTGCTGGTCGCGGGGATTCGAACCGCCGACCTTCTGATCGGCAAGTCCTAGGCTCTGTGGTTTAACCCACAGCGCCACCTGCGTCCCTAAATAACTCAGAGATGCATTTTAAATAAAAGGGCACATTCTACTCATGTAAAAACACACTGATTCCTGGACCATTCTTGGTCCGGATTTAGAAGGCGATTGGGCCAGATCCGGCCCCCGGGCCTTAGTTTGCCTACCCCTGCTCTAGAGGGGTGCCACTGAGGCTCCCAGCCTGCCTGGGTTTCCTGCCTAGCCAGCTCTGATCATAGTCATGGAGTGGAGAACTGCTGAGCACCAGAGGGATGATTATTTGCAAGGGGAAGCAGGAAAACCTGGAGAGGCAAAAGTGAACGAACCTCCTTCCTCTTTCCCCGTTTTTTGGAACTGTGTGTGAGAGAGAAATTGTGGGAAAGGCACAAGCAAAGTTGAAAAGGGGAAGTTTTGTTGCTTGCTTCCCTCAACGCCTCAGAGGTCAATTAAAAGTGGTGAAGAGGTTGAACACCAACTCCTGTCCCTTTTCGGAACAGGAGCTTTTATCAGGGTTAAACAATTTAAATGTCAAGTTCACAAAATAAGTACTACAAGTACTTATTACTATATAAGTACTATATAAGTACTATAAGTACTATAAGACTACACTATTTATAAGTGCACTGAGGTGGACTCTTCAGTGATAACTTAAATGCTGTACCGAGATATATAATATGCAACACCAAATAATGCATATGAATGCACGAAATATTTATGCCCAGCTTCTTTTTTTAAAAAAATGGGTTAGCAAAGATGGCAAAGCCAATACTTTTAAAGTCTTTTTAAACAATTTCATTGAATAGCGTTCTTCATTGTAAAACCTGCTTGGATTTTTATTTTAAAGCTACAACCAATTTTGGAATAGTTTCTAATGCTTTTTATTATCTATGGTTTGTATTACCCCCTTAGAAGCTTGAAATAAACTTCCTTTCTCAAGTGACAACAAAAACAACAAAAACAATAAAAAACAAAATAAGTACTTTGGAGTATTGCTTGCTTTTGCGTTCTCTCTGTGTGTGTGTGTGTGGGTGGGTGGGTGGGTGGGTGTGTTTGGATCTGGAGGACAACATACATGTTTACACAATGGCCACTGCTGCATACAATGAGCTACAAAAACTGAGTCCTCTTTATATTGAAAATAAAATACTTGCAATGAAAGAAATGTGATGCTGACATACAAAGCGGTTTGCGTTTATCCCTTCCTGTAATTTGGAAGGGAAATGTAGCCAATCCACTTTAAATTCTTTAATTGCAGTGGTTCGGCAGCCAGCAATCTTGGGGCGTATACTTTGTTTATTCTTTCATTCTTTAGAGCCTTAACGGCAAGCCTTTACCACTCACTGAACGCCAAGCCTTTCCTACCCACTGAATTTGATGGAGCTTACTCCCAGGTAACTGTGTAAAGATTCTGCAGCCGTATACTGCAATCTTACGCATTTTTACTCTCTGCTATGTGCCAGACTTACGCTGGACTTAGTCTCTGGTATGTGCCTGATCATTATCAGTTTCCATTATTATTATTATTATTATTATTATTATTATTATTATTATTATTATTATTGCATGTGTGTGTGCCAAACTGAATCTTTGACCCGGGTGAAAGAAAGCCTAGTTTCATCCCTGACACCTTGAGTTGTGTCTGCAAACAAACTGGCATATCCCCAAACACACGGGGATTATATGAATTCTAAACGGAACCCATCCATCAAAAAGTGCAACAGCCCACCTGAGATTCACAGCAACTGGTATTCAGGGAAATGCTGCCTTTGCAGTGGAGGTAAAATATTGCCATCCTGGTCAGTAACAATGTTGGATCCAGGAGAACCAACAAGTTATGGACCTGCTCCTTGCAAAGGAGCCCAATCCCACCCACATCAGGCCACCTGCCCACCTCCGAACTCCAGAACTGGGAACACGTAGCCTACTTATTTTAGGATTCAGCTTCAATATGTTAGCAACTTAATGGGTCGCTGTTTTGCTTCTTGCAGGTGGGAAGACAAAGGATGGAAGCGACATCCATTGGCTTTTTGCATCTCCACGGACGGACACTTCCAGAAAGCAGGACTTGTCCCTGGCAAATAAGGATTCCTGCAGTGGGGGAAAACATAGCTGAGTAAAATAGCATGAAACCAATTGTCACAGAAGTGCTTACCCAAAGAGCACCATTTGGGGTGCTTCGCGGAAACTGTTGGCTGCATGGAAAACATGTGTTGTAGAAATGACCCCACTTACGAGGTGGTCTCCTGGCATGTAATAATTCAACGCATCTGGAACATCCCTCTCCACGTTCAAGGGGCATTCCACCTGTGGCATCCCAGAGCCTACAAATCGCAGCAGCAGCAGCAACAGCAGCAGCAACAGCATCACTCTGGCTCTCATTGCCTCTGTTGTGGCTGCTCCCAGCATAGTAAGCAGCAAATTAGAAGCAGGACCAAGCCCCCGGTGACATTAAGAGCAGAGGGATGACACAGTGTCTTCACACGGGCAGAGTCCGTGCCTGCCTCAAGCTTTTGGTTTCTCAGGAGGTATTTAAATAGGCATTTCTTGTTGCATTAAGTTGCCTCGTGGATTTCTCCTTTCTGAGATGTCTGTTATTTGCACAATAACATAAATAAGGTGATGCTTGGGGGGTCAGTCCCTTGAGTTTTGGGGCAAGAAAAAAAGAGAACTAAATCACTATGATTCCTATAATTAGGAGGTGAAGCATCACCCCCACCCTGTACAGGGTGGCTCAAAGAGCAGGTGCAGAGCTGGAGGAAAACAGATCCACAAGAGGAAAGGCCATAGCTCAGGGGGAGAGCATTTGTGAGGGGACCTCAGCAAGGGGAATTAGAGTTAATGAGATGCTGCAGCGCAGCATTGTGTTGTGCAGATGCCGGATTATCATCTTCCAAAGCAATTACTCTATTCCGAACTTAAAAATGGAAAGCGTAATGCTGGTGGTCAACAAGAGAGGCTTAAAGACTCTCTCAAGGCAAATCTAAAAAAAATGTAGTACAGTGGTGCCCCACAAGACGAATGCCTCGCAAGACGGAAAACCCGCTAGACGAAAGGGTTTTCCATTTTGGAGGTGCTTCGCAGGACGAATTTCTCTATGGGCTTGCTTCGCAAGACGAAAATGTCTTGCGATTCCTGGGGTTTTTTTTCGCCCCCCACCCCCTTTTTCTAAGGCACTAAGCTGCTAATAGCCTTTTAGCAGCTAATCCGCTAATCCCTTAAGCCTTTAATAGCCGCTAATAGCCGCTAAGCCGCTAATAGCGCTAATCCGCTAATGGGCTTGCTTCGCAAGACGAAAAAACCGCTAGACGAAGAGACTCACGGAACGGATTCTTTTCGTCTTGCGAGCCACCACTGTATAAACATCCACACCGTGATCAACTCCCACCCGGAAACCTATGTCCCCACTGTGGAAGGACGTGTGGATCCAGAATCGGCCTCCACAGTCACTTAACGTACGTATTCACTTTTAAAACCATGTTTATGGAAGACAATCTTACTCACTACGAGTGATTGCCAAAGAGAGAAGAGAGAGAGGTTTGCACTGCAAGCAGAAGATCTCAGGTTCGATCCCAGGGAGAGACTTCTGCCTGGATCCCCGCATTAGATGCTCTAGTTCTAGACTACCTATAGCCATTTGGTGATGAATGCATTTCAACAGAGCAGCTGTGCTCCAGCAGCCAATAGGAGTTGCAGAGTTGCTACCTTGCAGACCCTACACCCCTCAGGAACGGGCCGTCCTCTGAACCATTCCAGGTGTCCCAAGAAAGCCCAAAGAGCCTTGAGGGCATCAGATAATGCTAAAAAAAGCTTAAAAAGCCAATGCAATTCTGGGCTGCATCAATAGGAGTATAGCATCTAGATCAAGGGAAGTAATAGTGCCACTGTATTCTGCTCTGGTCAGACCTCACCTGGAGAACTGTGTCCAGTTCTGGGCACCACAGTTCAAGAAGGACACTGACAAACTGGAACGTGTCCAGAGGAGGGCAACCAAAATGGTCAAAGGCCTGGAAACGATGCCTTATGAGGAACGGCTAAGGGAGCTGGGCATGTTTAGCCTGGAGAAGAGGAGGTTAAGGGGTGATATGATAGCCATGTTCAAATATATAAAAGGATGTCACATAGAGGAGGGAGAAAGGTTGTTTTCTGCTGCTCCAGGGAAGCGGACACGGAGCAATGGATCCAAACTACAAGAAAGAAGATTCCAGCTAAACATTAGGAAGAACTTCCTGACAGTAAGAGCTGTTCGACAGTGGAATTTGCTGCCAAGGAGTGTGGTGGAGTCTCCTTCTTTGGAAGTCTTTAAGCAGAGGCTTGACAACCATATGTCAGGAGTGCTCTGATGGTGTTTCCTGCTTGGAAGGGGTTGGACTCGATGGCCCTTGTGGTCTCTTCCAACTCTATGATTCTATGATTCTAATCCCTTCTCACACAGTAAAGAACTCGTGTGTCCATATGTTATCCTTTATTGATTTGCTTTCAATGCTTATGCCTTTCCTTTCCATATATAGTTCAATGCTGCTAAGGAAAATGATGATGATGAAGATAATAATAATAATAATAATAATATGCAATTAAAAGCAACAACATATGCAAGCACGAACAAGAAGTATTTCAAAAGGAAGAGAACAAAATCAACAAGCCAGAAATAGCGCGGTTTGTGGGTGGGGGGAAGCAACAGTGAAAATATCCCACAAAGGTTACGTATCAGTTATAGAGGGAGCCTGGATAGCTCAGTTGGTTAGAGCGTGATGCTGATAATACCAAGGTCGCAGGTTCGATCCCCGTCCGGGGCAGCTGAGTATTCCTGCATTGCAGGGGGTTGGACTAGATGACCCTCAGGGTCCCTTCCAACTTTATGATTCTTTGTGAGCGCTGGGAGGGTTCAGAACTCTTCTTTGTGTGGAATAAGGATGAAGAAATCATTTTACTATAGGGCTTTATAGTCCCTTTTTCTTCTTTTCCATCTTTATTGTCTTGCTTTTGTTATTCTTGCTCTTTTCCCTTTTTTATATTAGTTTCAGCCTGGACACTGAGGTCCATCTCCGAGGGCCTTCTGGCAGTTCCCTCACTGAGAGAAGTGAGGTTACAGGGAACCAGGCAGAGGGCCTTCTCGGTGGTGCCACCCGCCCTGTGGAACACCCTCCCATCAGACATCAAGAAAATAAACAACTACAGTGGAACCTCGGTTTTCGAACTTACATCTATTCCAGAAAATCGTTCAACTTCCAAAAAGTTCAAAAACTGAGGATCAATGGGCTGGCTGCAAAGTCAATGGGAAAAAAATGAAAAATGCGGCTTGGAAGCTGTACGGCTTCTGAAAATCGTTTGAAGCATTCACTTCCGGATTATCGGTGTTCAGGTTCCAAATTGTTCAGCTTCGAAGGGTTCGACAACCAAGGTTCCACTGTATCTGACTTTTAGAAGACATCTGACGGCAGCCCTGTTTAGGGAAGCTTTTATTGATGTATTATCATGTTTTTAAGATTCTGTTGGGAGCCGCCCAGAGTGGCTGCGGAATCCCAGCCAGCGTGTAAATAATAAATTATTATTATTATTATTATTATTATTATTATTATTATTAGGCTTTTATTGCATTTGATGTTGAAAACTTTCAATATAAATTGATTACAGTGGTACCTCGGGTTAAGTACTTAATTCGTTTCGGAGGGCCGTACTTAAGCAGAAACTGTTCTTAACCTGAAGCACCACTTTAGCTAATGGGGCCTCCTGCTGCCGCCGTGCCGCTGGAGCACGATTTCTGTTCTCATCCTGAAGCAAAGTTCTTAACCCAAGGTAATATTTCTGGGTTAGCAGAGTCTGTAACCTGAAGCCTATGTAACCTGAAGCCTATGTAACCCGAGGTACCACTGTACACAAAAAAAGGAGAAGACAGCACCAAGCAGAAAGCAGAAAGGTACAAAAACAAACTTCACAAACAGCTTTCCATTTTGCCTCCTCTCCCACCCCATCCTAAGAGATTAAAAAAATGCTGCAGTGAAGATGCTTTGTGAAAATACAAGGCGCGTAAACCAAATATGTATGTTACTTATGCAATCATGGCCATGCAATATCTAGAAGAAAAAGAAGGAAGTAACATTGAAAATATCCCACAAAGATTATATATCAATTATGGCATATCAATCAATCAATCAATCAAACCCAACTTCCAAACGCTGAAGACCTCCCTAAAATAAACCGACCTTATAAATAAGTTCACAAAAATTACTGGCCTGCCACTATTATTTTCTTACCATCATGCTGGCCTGGAAATAGTGCCAGAAACCCTCCTCTGACAAGCCACTTGCATTTTGTGCTGAACTCAAGAGAGGGTACAGAATACTGCCCCCTTCACTTGCCTGCCCACAATTCCTTGTCTCCTAAGGCTATCAGGCTAGTGCTTAAACATAAGGCTGGTCTTAACACTGCAAGGAAAGGCCATGAATCAGAGAGGGGGGACAAGTCACCCGGGATAGCTCAGTTGGTACAGCATGAGACTCTTAATCTAAGGGCCAAGGCGTTCAAGTCCCACGCTGGGCAAAAACATTCCTGCATTGCAGGGGGTTGGACTAGGTGGTCCCCGTGGTCCCTTCAAACTCTACGGTTCTGTGAAATCTCCATGGGTAGGGTGTGGCTACAGAGGAAGGCCCCTCCCCAGGCGTAGGTTTGGAATTGACAAGAGGGCCTACGTAGATGACCTTGATCTCCAAGTGTGCTCATATGAGAAGCTGGTCCAACAGAAACCATGGTCCAAAACCAGTTTCACAATCTGTGTCATGGTTAACTCTTGCATCTGCCAGGCTTGAAGCTTTCATTCGTTTGTTCAGAATAGTATGAAAACTTTCTTTTTACAGAAATCTTAAGTGCAAAAAATGGAAGTACAAAATAAGAAGTCCACAGTAAGGCAAAACCTTTCTTTGGGCCAACTGAAATGTCACAAAATAAGTCAGCAAGCTTTTCAATTCTCCGAAAGCTTCTTTTACGCTCCCCAACACTCCCAAGTATTCATTTGGGGCAGAGGAGTTGAATTCCCTGTGTGGGTTCTCTGATGGCTAATAAGGGCTGTGCTAGCAACAGGGTTCTTGCTTAATCTCAGAAGCCATACACTGGCTTTCCTCTGTGAATTCCCCTAGAGGGCATAAGATGGATACGCCATCTGAAGCCATTTCAACGCTCCAAGCAATGATGGGTCTCCCAACCCCAGCGTGAACTTTTTGGTGTCTGTTTAGATCCGCTTTTCTGTAAAACCTCTTCCCACATTCCAGACACTGGAAAGGTCTCACCCCAGTGTGGATTCTCTGGTGTGAAGTAAGGTCCGTTTGCTGCCTGAAATACTTCCCACACTCCGGGCACTGATACGGTTTCTCTCCTGTGTGTATGCTTTGATGGGAGGTGAGGCTCTTTTTCTGACTGAAGGTCTTCCCACACTCCTGACACTCATATCGTCTCTCTCCGGTGTGGATTCTTTGGTGTGTGAGAAGGTTGGACTTGTCGTAAAAGCTCTTCCCGCAGTGCGAGCACATGAAGGGTCTCTCCCCGGTGTGGATTCTCTGATGGGAAGTGAAGCTCGTGATTTGGCTGAAGCTCTTTCCACATTCCGTACAAGTATATGGTTTCTCCCCCGTGTGGATTCTTTGGTGTCTAGTAAGGTGTGGCTTATCGTAGAAGCTCTTCCCGCATTCCGAGCAAACGTACGGTTTCTCCCCGGTGTGGATTCTTTGGTGGGAAGTCAGGCCGAAGCTTTGATGGAAGCCTTTTCCACATACCAAGCACTGATATGGTTTCTCCCCTGTGTGGATTCTTTGGTGGATGACCAGGCTCGATTTGTCGTAAAATCCCTTTCCACACTCGGAACACTTATATGGCCTTTCTCCCGTATGAATTCTTTGATGTGATGAGAAGCTTGCTAGCTGCCGGAAACTCTTTCCACACTCCAAGCATTTGTATGGCTTCTCTCCTGTGTGGATTCTCCAATGAACATTAAGGTCTGACTTGCGATTGAAGCTTTTCCCACATACCGGACAGACATTTTTTCTTTGCCCTTTCTGTTTTCCCTGCTGAACTAAGATTTCGGGGAAATTGTCACCCTGCCACGTAACAGATTCGTTCATCCACATCTCTGTTTGATTTCCTTCCTGCTTTTCAGGCTCAACTTGATCTCCAATCTCCTCTTCCATTTCTAGATTCTTGTTCCTTTCCGACGACTCTCCATATGTCCCTTCATCAGTCTTATGCTCCCACTCATCACCTTCTGGAATACAGAGAGAGAAACTTGGTTAGCGGACAAAGCAGGGGAACAAGGAGGAAGTATTTTTTTCATCCCCCATCATGCCAAATTTATTGCTGCAAAGAATGTGTCGTACAGGTGTGGTTCTGCTTCCACATTCCTTCCAGAACTGCTCTACACATCCTACAAGTTCCTAGACTGTGCTGTCCAGATTTGATTGGGGCTGCACTCGAAGATGACTTAGAAACTTCAACTGGTCCAAACTGCAGCGGCCAAATTACTGCCTGGGGTTCCACTTAAATCTCATATAACACATGTTTTCAAACAGCTGCATTTCTTTATCCCATCTCAGGTGCACGTAAGTTGATCTACCCCTTTTGCAATGAACAGACCACACACTGCTAAGTAAGTTTAAAATGATTTACTTACAGTTCCAAGCTACACTGGGTACCATACAACGGGTTAATTCCCAGGCCCAATTCAAGGTACTCATGCTTGTGTTTAAAACCATAAATCATCCAGGCCTCAAATATATGAAAAACTGCCTCTTTTCCTACAGACCTCCAAGAAGCCCACCCCCCGAAGCTCAGGATAGTGATGGTGGCAGACAATAAGCTGTAGAACTCCCTCCTTACAGAAGTGTGTCTGGCAACTTCATTACAGTGGTACGTTGGTACTCGAATGGCTTGGCTCCCGAACAAATTGGCTCCCAAACACCGTAAACCTGGAAGTAAGTGTTCTGGTTTGCGAACGTTTTTCGAAAGCCAAACATCTGACGTGGCTTCCGCTTGAGCACAGGAAGCTCTTGCAGCCAATCGGAAGCCGTGTCTTGGTTTTCGAAAGGTTTCAGGGGTTGGAACAGACTCCCGGAATGGATTAAGTTCAAGAACCAAGTTACCACTGTATATCGTTTTCATCATATGCCTTGGACACCTGACATATTTTCAAGATCCACTCTATATTTTATGACTGCATTTTTAAAAGCTGTGTTGTATTATAACAAATTGTTGGAACTTAACAAAGTGTGGCCCTTACCCAGAGAGGCCACGTTCCAGTAATTCTCCAGTTGCACTTCCCCGTGCAAAGCCCTTTGGCCCGGATCCAGCAGAGCCCACTCCTCCTCGGTGAAACACACGGCCACTTCCTCAAAGGCCATGGGACCCTGAATGAGGAAGAAAACGCCACCTCCTTCAAGTTACATATATCTTAATTTATACATATATATCTTGGACTAGGGTATTTTTAGAGGGAGCAATTGTTGTGGAAATGGTTGCTGCTGCTGTCACTGTTCATTTCTTGCACCTTTATTTTGGATATTATTACTTATGTGGAAATTGTTCAATTGGGTTGTGCGCTTTTTGATGCTTCACTTATTGTTTACGACTACTTATGTTATGCTTGCACGGTGCTACCTTGGTTCCCGGACGGCTTAGTCGCCAAACAGATCAGCTCCTGAACGCTGCAAGCCCGGAAGTAAGTGTTCCAGTTTGCAAATGTTTTTCGGAAGCTGAACGTCCAACGTGGCCTCAGCTTGAGTGCAGTAAGCTCCTGCAGCCAATCAGAAGCCGCGCCTTGGTTTTCAAATGGAGTTGAATGGAGTTCCAGAACGGATTGCGTTCAAGAACCAAGGCTCCACTGTAGTTATGTAATTTTTTTATACATGTTGTAAGCTGCCTTATGCATGGTTTTAACTTTGGAAAGGTGGCATACAAACGAAAGATTGACTAACAGATTCTGCAAGATTTCCGATTTGCAAGAAATGAGTGTCCCCTTCCAAACTACCTCCACCACCCCTCTGGAGTCAAACTTTTGCCTAAGCAAAATAAGCAGAACTCGCAGCCTCTGTTGTGTGTCGTTTGATGGGTTTAACATCTCTATCAACATATGACAGGAACCCAATATACACTCGTACCTTGGAAGTAGAACAGAATCTGTTCCGGAAGTCCGTTCGACTTCCAAAACATTCAGAAACCGAAACATGGCTTCTGATTGGCTGCAGGAAGGTCAGGTGGCCATCTGGCAGGGATTCTTCAGGTGTGATTCCTGCATTGCAGGGGGCTGGACTAGCTAACCCTCATGTGGTCCCTTCCATCTCTACACTTCTCTGAATCTGTCGAACGTGGAGACTCCCGTGTACACGTTTTTCTGACGGTCCTTACCCGAGTTGACTGTGCAGAAGCTGTTGCTGTTGCTCTGTCACAAATGAGAGATGATTCGGAGACAGTCAGGGACAACACACCATTGCCTGCTGCAGAAGATGGCAAAAACAGATGTTGTTTTTGCTTTTAGAAAAGCAGTGCTAATAATAATAATAATACAGTGGTGCCTCGCAAGACGAAAAGAATCCGTTCCGCGAGTCTTTTCGTCTTGCTGTTTTTTCGTCTTGTGAAGCAAGCCCATTAGCGGATTAGTGCTATTAGCGGCTATTAAAGGCTTAAGGGATTAGCGGATTAGCGGCTAAAAGGCTATTAGCAGCTTAGCGCTTTAGAAAAAGGGGTTGGGGAGCGAAAAAAACCCTCAAGAATCGCAAGACATTTTCGTCTTGTGAAGCAAGCACATAGAGAAATTCGTCCTGCGAAGCACCTCTGAAAACGGAAAACCCTTTCGTCTTGCGGGTTTTCCATCTTGCAAGGCATTCGTCTTGCGGGGCACCACTGTAATAATAATAATAATAATAATAATAATAATAATAATAATAATAATAATTTATTTATACCCCGCCCATCTGGCTGTTTCCCCAGCCACTCTGGGTGGCTCCCAATCAAGTGTTAAAAACAACACAGCATTAAATATTAAAAACTTCCCTAAACAGGGCTGCCTTCAGATGTCTTTTAAAGATAACATAGCTGCTTATTTCCTTCACATCTGAAGGGAGGGCATTCCACAGCGCGGGCGCCACTCCCGAGAAGGCCCTCTGTCTGGTTCCCTGTAACCTCACTTCTCGCAATGAGGGAACCGCCAGAAGGCCCTCGGCGCTGGACCTCAGTGTCCGGGCGGAACAATGGGGGTGGAGACGCTCCTTCAGGTATCCTAGGCTGAGGCCATTTAGGGCTTTAAAGGTCAGCACCAACACTGAATCGTGATTGGAAACGTACTGAGCCAATGCAGATCTCTCAGGACCAGTGTTATGTGGTCTCGGCAGCCACTCCCAGTCACCAGTCTAGCTGTCACATTCTGGATTAATTGCAGTTTCTGGTCACCTTCAAAGGTAGCCCCATGTAGAGCACATTGCAGTAGTCCAAGCGGGAGATAACTGCTGCTGTTATGCCCATGCGATCAACTTTTTTTATTACTTGGTTAATTTGAAGGGGCGACCACGAACTAAAAGGTATCAGCGTTTTCTCTAAAACGCTACAAGTATAATGCAATGATTTCATAATCGCAATGCCAACCTGAACTCCTTTAGGAGGGAATGATGGGATATAAATCAGATAATAAACAAAAGGAATAATACTTCTAAATATAAGAGGAAACAACATCCACAACAGATGAATGGGTTAATAAAATTAATGGGCTGTGTTGAAACAGCAAAGCTAACTGCCAGACTAGAAGAGTGGAATTTCTTCTTGTTGGGTTTATATTGAATGTATTGTTATGAACAAGAAGGCAGTTAAGAGATCTGAATTATAATGTCTTTATCAAACAATATGGAAAGTCAAAGAAAAAACAAAAATGGTTATTTGTGATGTAGCTAAGATGGATTATGTGAAAATTTAATAAAATATAAATATTTCAAAAATACTTCTAAATATATATACCACCTTATAATATAATGTAGTTGTGCATATTAAGGCGTTTAAAAGCAGGCATTTGAAGGCTAAAATCCTGGCAACCCTGAGGATAATTGTGACTGCTTTAAACTGTTTTTAGGATGTTTTAAATTATACTTTTTACTAGCGTGCTGCGATACTGGGATATAACCTGAGACCGCTACAACAGAACAGTACTTGGTAACAAGATAATATAAAGGGACATAAATAATCATCAACAACAATAAAACATTATGGTCACCAAGTCATTTAATTTGCCACTTTGAGATTCCCCATAGATCGGTTTTAAAAAGAGAGAGGAGGGAGAAGAGGAGAGAAGGAGGAGGAAAACGTTAAAATTAAAATATAAACATAACTGAAATGCGTGGCAAAACAATGACATTGAATCAATACATTAATTAAAACAGGAGACAAGATGGGATTCGACTCAATTGTGTGTTCGGACAAATCTACTATTGCAGTGGGATTTTTCCCTCTGCTAAATCTGTTCTGGAGAGTTAAGAAAAAACTCCAAACAGATTTACTCTTGTCATGCAAACGGAACTTGTTGCGTGCAGTCATACCCAGCTTAGAGTTATGGTGAATTCAACCCTCAGGCTGAGAGAGGAATAAGCTCTGGGAGTTGGGGGGGGGGAGGACCCACACTCAGAGATGGACAGGCACCCCCCACAGGCGAGATCAGCGGCTCATTAATTACAGGCATCCACAAAAAGGAAGAGGGAGATCTAGACATTTTCCTGGAGAACATTCTAGCACCCAGAAATTCAAGGAACAGGAAACCCTCCCTTACCCAGCGACGCATCTTGAGTCCGAATCTCTGGCGCGATTCCCACGCAGAGTGACTTCTTGCAGGCATTAGGAATGTGCTTTTCTGACTCGAGGGAATCAGTGACCGCTTGCGGGAGGGACCGTGGCACCTGAAACAGCAACCAAGATTTGATTCAGGGAGCAGGGAAGAGAACTAGGGGACTGGGATGGATTTTCAGCATCATCTTCTTCCAGCTCTGCAAAACTCTGCAGCACTCAGTGGGGCTGGAACAGGAACACAGGAAGCAGAGAATGGCCCACCTGCCACTAGGGCGGATTTGATTTAAATCTAATCAATTTAAATCACGATTTATATCATGATTCAAATCACTAGTGAGAGCTGGACCATAAAGAAGGGTGATCGCCGAAGAATTGATGCTTTTGAATTCTGGTGCTGGAGGAGACTCTTGAGAGTCCCATGGACTGCAAGAAGATCAAACGCATCCATTCTTAAGGAAATCAGCCCTGAGTGCTCACTGGAAGGACAGATCGTGAAGCTGAGGCTCCAATACTTTGGCCACCTCATGAGAAGAGAAGACTCCCTGGAAAAGACCCTGATGTTGGGAAAGATGGAGGACACAAGGAGAAGGGGACAACAGAAGACGAGATGGTTGGATAAAATAGCGTAACAAGAACAGGTGGAAGTCAAGTCACTTGGTGGGTGTCCGTATGGGGTAGGCGTGTAGGTATGTTGATATGTATAGTATAAGAGGTAAAGGGACCCCTGACCATTAGGTCCAGCCGTGGCCAACTCTGGGGTTGCGGAGCTCTTCTCACTTTATTGGCCAAGGAAGCCGGTGTACAGCATGACTAAGCCACTTCTGGTGAACCAGAGCAGCGCACGGAAACGCCGTTTACCTTCCCACTGGAGTGGTACCTATTTATCTACTTGCACTTTGCCGTGCTTTTGAACTGCTAGGTTGGCAGGAGCAGGGACCGAGCAATGGGAGCTCACCCCGTCATGGGGATTCGAACCGCCAACCTTCTGATCGGCATGTCCTAGGCTCTGTGGTTTAACCCACAGAGCCACTCGCGCCCCTCTATGTATAGTATAGGTAGGTATTATATACAGCAACGTAGGTATGTTTTATGTTAGGAAAATTAGGTAGTGTGTTGTGTACGTGTATTGTGTAAATGTATATGTATGTGTTTTATATGTTAATAAAAAAAGAGATGAAAATATTCTCTCACCTGTTTCTCCTCTCCCTGCTTCTTCCCCTCCACCTGGCTCAGGAGGAAGCCTTCGGCCAGGGCCACCGCCTGGGAGCTGGTCTCCGCTCCGCACTCCCTGACCCAGTTCTCCATCTCCGGGGGGAGGACAGCCAGGAACTGCTCCAGAATCACCATGTCCAGCATCTCGGCCTTGGTGAGCCTTTCCGGCTTCAGCCACAGACGGCAGAGACTGTGGAGTCGGCTGCAAACCTCTCGGGGTCCCTTGGCCTCCTGGTAGAGTAACCCTCTGAAGCGCTGGCGTTGGTCATCAGAGCTGGCATCGTCCACCCCCAGGATCTCTGGGACAGACTTTTCCCTGTACGTCCCATGGCTCCCAATCTCAACAGCATCAGGGCCAGCTGCGGTTCGCTCCTCCATCTTCGCTCTGTACACCAAGGCAGCTTCCGAGATCGCCGTAAATATATTCTCCCGCCAACTTCTCTCTTGTTAAAGCCAAGAGCTGTCCGGATCAGAGGCTTGCAAAGGGATGGAGCTCTTCTGCGTGGAGCAAAGGTATTTTCACAAGCAGGTGCGGACGATTCCAGCTAGCAACCAACTGGCTTCTGCCTGCAGGAAAAACAGGCAAATGTTAAGGCTCAGTGAGGAACCAGAGATTGAAGAGCTGTTTGGGGAAAAAAATAAAAATACTGTTTGTAATGCTGTAACCCACCCTGGAGTAGTGATGTATGGAAGTGAGAGCTTGACCATAAAGAAGGCTGATCGCCGAAGAATTGATGCTTTTGAATTATGGTGCTGGAGGAGACTCTTGAGAGTCCCATGGACTGCAAGAAGATCAAACGCATCCATTCTGAAGGAAATCAGCCCTGAGTGTTCACTGGAAGGACAGATCATGAAGCTGAGGCTCCAATACTTTGGCCACCTCATGAGAAGAGAAGACTCCCTGGAAAAGACCCTGATGTTGGGAAAGATGGAGGGCACAAGGAGAAGGGGACGACAGAGGACGAGGTGGTTGGACAGTGTCCTCGAAGCTACAAACATGAGTCTGACCAAACTGCGGGAGGCAGTGGAAGACAGGAGTGCCTGGCGTGCTCTGGTCCATGGGGTCACGAAGAGTCGGACATGACTAAACGACTAAACAACAACAACCCACCCTGGCACCTTAGCGTGAATGGCAGGGTAATAAGTAAGTTAATAAGTTATGCACCCACATGCAGTGGTTTTGCCTCTAGGTCTCTACAGTGTTGGCGACGCAATCTTTGATTGCATTTCTAAAATCAAGAACTGGGCCACCCACAAAGTAGCCCCTTCTCTTGTTTTCCCTGGCCTCAAACTCCTCCATAAATATCTTATTCATTTCCTCTTGGCTGCAGCCAGATCAATAGCTGGAGGCCAGAAAACGTCCTCTGATTTTTTCTTATTACAGTGGTACCCCTGGTTGCGAATGGGATCCATTCAGGAGTCCCGTTCGCAACCTGGAAAGAATGCAACCCACGTCTGCGCAGGGCGCGATTTGCCACTTCGGTGCATGCGCGTGGCGTCATTTTGCGCATCTGCGCATGTGTGAGTGGCGAAACCCGGAAGTAACCCGTTCCGTTACTTCCGGGTCACCATGGAACACAACCTGAAAACGCACAACCTGAAGCAAACATGAGGTATAACTGTATTATTATTTTTAGTATTATTAATAATACCTCAGTTGTCAAACAGAATCCTTTCTGGAAGACAGTTAGACTTCCGCAACGTTTGAGAACCAAGGCACAATGGGCAGGTGGCAAATTCCATTGAGAAAATTGTGAAACATTGTTCATGGATGCAACAACGGCAGCCAGAATATTAGTGGCAAGAAATTGGAAAAATGAAGCGATACCTACAATAGCAGAGTGGCAAGCCCTAATGACAGAATATCTCCAGCTAGCAAAGATGACAGGGAGAGTAAGAGATCAATCGAAACAGAGTGTATATAAAGAATGGAGAATATTTAAAGAATACCTAAAAAACTATTGTAAGAATAAGAATCTCCTGGCAGAACTAGAGTGATTCTTGCAAATAAAAGGTGGAAAGGATATTGTGTTTGCACGTACGAAAATGATTAAGTTAATTTGAGACTGTGCATTATAAAGGAAAGAAGAGATACAGTAAATGAAAATGCTGGGAAGTCTTTTTTAGCAAATTCACAGTGATGTTTTTGTTCTTTTATGTTAGCTTGTATTGATATGAATTTCTGTGTATATATGATATGGCATTTACATATATGGAATGTATAGTATTATGTATTTTTTCTCTTTTTTATTTTCTTTATATCTTTTTTGCTTTGTATTTGTATTAAAAGTCGTTGTGTTTTGGTATTTTTAAATTCAAATCAATAAAGATTTTTTAAGAGAGAAAAATTCAAAGTATTGGTGCTGACCTTTAAAGCCCTAAATGGCTGTTGTTTTTAAACAATATTGAATATT
Source organism: Podarcis tiliguerta (assembly GCF_965153285.1). Taxonomy (NCBI): domain Eukaryota; kingdom Metazoa; phylum Chordata; class Lepidosauria; order Squamata; family Lacertidae; genus Podarcis; species Podarcis tiliguerta. Next base: position 3,297,158 of record NC_139535.1, on the reverse strand, counting down.
ATTATTATTATTATTATTATTATTATTATTATTATTATTAAAAATATTGATGAAGGTGGACCAGTGGTCCTGATAGAGGCCTATTCACACCACACATTTAAAGAACTGTGATAATCCTGCATTGCAGGGGTTGGTCTAGATGACCCTTAGGGGTCCCTCACAACTCTACAATTCTATGATACCATGTTAAACATTCATGGCTTCCACAAAAAACATCCTGGGAGCTGCAGTTTGTTAAAGGGGTGTTGAGAGTTATTAAGAGACACCCCCCTACATTTCACAGTTTCCTGGGAAGGGGGGTTGATTACTAAGCCACTCTGGGGATTGTAGCTCTGTGAGAGGAAGGGGGGGTGTCTCCTAATAACTCTCAGCACCCTTAAAAAACTACAGTTCACAGGGTGCTTTGTGGGGAGGAGAGGCATGACTGCTTAAAGTGGTATCCGACTGCTTTAAATGTACAGTGTGATGGCTTCCTCTTTTCAAATTTACACAGCAGGAAACAGAGGTTTGCTCAATTAAAAGCGGATTCAAGCATTGCGGGGCGGGATCTATTACATTTTTATTTTTTCCTTTTTGCAGTTTGTAACTGTGTTTGCGGGAGGAGGGTTATGGGTTAGTCTCTGCCTTTTGCGTTCTCGTTTTGTATTTTTATGTTGTCAACCGCCCTGCGATTTTCAGGAAACGGGTGATATACAAAATTCATAACTAATAATAAAAACAATAATAATAATGTGGTGAGGTTTGAGCTCTACAAGCAAAACGAAGGGGGGGGGGACTGCTTTAAGCACCGCGCAAGCTTTCCGCAAAGCAAAGCCAATCAGGCTTAGGACTCAACAAAGGAGACCGTCTGGAGAGGGTCCAAAAAATCTGGCTTTTAATTTATATCATGGGTAGGCAAACTAAGGCCGGGGGCCGGATCCGGCCCAATCGCCTTCTAAATCCGGCCCGCGGACGGTCCGGGAACCAGCGTGTTTTGACATGACTAGAATGTGTCCTTTTATTTAAAATGCATCTCTGGGTTATTTATGGGGCATAGAAATTCGTTCTTTCCCCCCCCCCCCAAAATATAGTCCGGCCCCCACAAGGTCTGAGGGACAACGGACTGGCCCCCTGCCGAAAGAGTTTGCTGACCCCTGGTTTATATTAATAGTGGGCCTTTGGCGACAGTTGTGCAAACCTGTAGATCCCGTATGCGTTGGAATCCCTGCCCCCACCCCCAATAGTGACAGCCTGGAGGTGCCCCCCCCGTCTCCCTTTGTAGGGATTGAAAAAAGAGGGGCGGTGCAGGAGATCCCTGTCTGCCTCCTTCTGCCTGCCTTGGGCTTTTCTCCCCACGGGACCGACCAAAGCCCACTCCTCTGCAATGCATTGCATTTGCAACAATGCAACGTATTGCAACGCTGTAATGCAATGCATTTGCAACAATGCAATTCACTGCATTGCAACAGTGCAATGCAATTGCAAGAATGCAATGCCGTCCCCTGCTCTTTCCTCCCTGGGGAATCGCCCCTTCCCGGAGAGGCCCTTTTGCACTCACCAGATGCTCTTTTGCCAGGGGAATGGTGGCAGGAGGGGTGGGGGGTGGCGCAGGCAGGAAGTGGGCCTTCCTCTTTCTTCTGAGGCGCCTCTCTAGGAAGGACGACTCTCTCGCGTTAACCTTTAGACTGCTGAATTCCCCCCCTACCCCCGCTCTCTCTCGCGTTGCATTGCGTTCCCTGTTCTTCTGTTGTTGTTTTTAAAAAAGGCTTCTAGTTAATTTCACTTGCTGGTGTTTCATCTTGATGTTAAGTGGCTTTGGGACTTTTGTGTGTCTTTGTAAAGACAAAGCAATACAATAAAAAAAATAAGCAGGACGTTTGAAGCACCCAAAAAAGAATCCAACGAACTGTTGCTTAACGCGCACAGAACTGCAAGCTCCAGCACCCTTGGAAAACTACGGTTCCCACGATTATTTCTGGCAGGGCAGGTTTTAAATCGGGGTTTCCCAAACGTGGGTCTCCAGCTGCTTTTGGACTACAGTACCCACCATCCCTGACCGCTGGTCCTGCTAGCTAGGGATGATGGGAGTTGTAGTCTAAAAAAAAACAGCTGGCGACCCAAGTTTGAGGAACACGGATTTAAATGTATCGCGCACAGGAACGAGAGAGAAAAGTCGCTCAGGCAAAACTTTTGCGCTTTTCTAGCCTTTCTAGATTTTATCTCTTGTCTCCTAAACTCCTCCCTGAAACTGGCCAGCTGCCTGAGCTGCCTCCTTGGCTCAGATCACATTCATACAGTACTGTAGCAGGAACACACACACACCCCATCATTCAGTTTGTACAAACTTCACACACACTCACACTCACACACTACATACGCTACACTTCTGTTATAAATTCATAGAAAATCAACCATACATCAGATTTGCACTGTTCCACTTTTATTTTACTCCATGAAGGAAAGACTACAGAATGGGGAAGGTTTGATACAGGGCGCCATAATCCCTTCACCATCCCAGCACATCCACAGGAGCCCTGCCCAGTTGCTATGCCAACCCTGATGATCCCAGACAGAGGACAATCAGGATCACAAAGAACTTGCATATGGGAGTGGATTCGGCAGAGGACAGTGATCGGATCTTCCCTCAGGGGGCAGGAAACTGCGACTACCTTTTGTCTTCAGAGAATGACTCATGGGGAGGGGTAGAGGGGAACCAGCCAGGTGACAGGACACTCAGGTTACCACCACAACTCCTCCCTCAACCCCTCCTTTCTGTAATATATGCATGATGTTTCTGGGGGTGGGCTTGACCTAGAGGATGGGAATTTCAAAAGTTTTTATAAGGTCTTGCACACCATTGTTCTGTGTCTTTCCTCTCTCCTGCAAGTGAGGGGAACACCCTGCTGCAACAGTTCAATAAAGGCCAAGCCTACAGGCTGCTGATTTGCTCCAATTTACTCTGGTTGGTGTCTTTACTTTTTGTCCAAGGGAGCCCTCGGATTTTTCAGGTAACAGTACAAATTTTTGTTAAAGGTCCGAAGAATTGTTAGGAGATCCTTTCCTCGCAGAGCTATGATTGTCAGAGTTCCCAGCCAGATGGTCGGGGTATAAATAATAAGTTGTTGTTGTTGTTGTTAGGAATGGGATGTTCGGCTTTTGCCGAACGAGGCGCGGGAAAGGTTAAAGAAAGGGAGTGAAAAGGTCCCAGAGAGTCAGGGGGGAAAGCAAGAGGAGGACCCCACTTCGTGCCCCACACACACACACTTCAAAACCATTCAGCTGGCCAAGGAGCTTCTGGTGAGTGCAAAGTGAGGGGTGCAAGGAGTGATCCCCTTACCCAGGATGCAAAGTGCAGAGCAAGGAGAGAGGGGTCGGTGGGATGCAGATACCCAGCCAGGGAAAGCGGGGGGAGGGGGTGTGTGGAGAAGGGGTGGGGGGAACAATGCCAAAACACCAAAAAATAGACCAGAGGCAATTAGCTTCATCCAGCAGAGTTTACTTCTGAAGGCGAATGAGCATATCAGTCACAAATCCAGTACCTTCAGGACTGGCACAGAATACACTGTCCTGTCAGGCTTAGTTAGGCAATGTCCCCACTGTGGAAGGACATGTGGATCCAGAATTGGCTTCCACAGTCACTTATGGATTCATTGCTAAAACCGTGTTTATGGAAGACAATCTTACTCGGCTACAAGTGATCGCAAAAGAAGAGGAGGAGGAGGAGGAAGAAGAAGAAGAAGTTGTTGTTGTTGTTGTTGTTGTTAGGTCACACTCCCTCACCTTCGGAGGAAGGCTTACCAAACTCTTTGTTCTCTTTCCTTTCCACCATGTGAACTGATTAGTAAGGGTGTCTTTGCTCCAAGCTTAGACCACCTGCCTTTAGCAAGCCATCTTTGTGTTTCTATACAAATAACGTAGCAACATTTGCCACATTTTGAAACAAAATTAAACTGCCTGTCTTTTCTTGCTGCTGTATGGGAAAGCACATGAATCTGACCTTTGAAGGGTTTGTAAGTAAATGGTTTTTAACTTGCCGAGCTTGTGATCTCTATGTATGCTAAGGTGAAATGGGGAGCTTTGGGGAAAACTTAGAAGGGGGTATTTTAAAGGCCTAACAGCCTAAATCTCTGCGCTTTGCTTTGCTGTGTGTTTTGTAATTCTTGCTGGAAACCACAGAAGGAAGGGAGAGTGTTGCTCTTATGTTCAGGCTTCCTGCATGCATCTGGTTGGGCACTGTGAAAACAGGATGCTGGTCTAGATGGGCTATTGGCCTGATCCAGCAGACTCTTCTTATGTTCTTAAGTACTAAAATCATGGAAAGAGCTTCAGGCAAAGGAGGATGTTTAAGAAGGATGTTGACAATCTGGGACATGTGTAGAGGGGGACGCACAAGCTGATCAAGGCTCTGGAAACGAGGCCTTTTGAGGAACGGTTGAATGAGAAGGGTATTTTTAACCTGAAAAAAGGGCACTTGAGAGATATAATAATAATAAATAAATAAATTTTTATTTATATCCCACCCTCCCCAGCCAAAGCCGGGCTCAGAGCGGCTAACAAAGTAACACAGTTTACATAAAATCACAATCAATTAATTGAAATACATTCTAAAATCAATTCATTCTAAAATCAATTCAGAATCAAATTAATGGCAACCCTTGGGCTAGAGTTCTATGAGGATTACAGAAGGAGGGGGTCAGACTGTGCCTTGGCCAAAGGCCTGGTGGAACAGCTCTGTCTTGCAGGCCCTGCAGAAAGATGTCAAGTCCCGCAGCGCCATATCTCTTGTGAAAGAGCATTCCACCAAATCGGGGCCACAGCCCTGGCTCTAGTTGAGCCCAGCCTAACCTCCCTGTGGCCCGGGACCTCCAAGATGTTTTTGTTTGAAGACCGTAAGGTCCTCCGTGGGACACACCAAGAGAGGCGGTCCTGTAGGTACGAGGGTCCTAGGCCGTATAGGGCTTTAAAGGCTAAAACCAGCACCTTAAACCTGATGTTAGCCATGTTCAAATATCTCAAGGGCTGTCACATGGAAGAGGAAAATATGGAGCAGGTTTGGGGTTTTTTAGGTAAAATCATATATACAGTGGAACCTCGACTTACATACGGCTCTACTTACATACGATTCCAGTTACGAACTTCAGTAGGTGCTTCGACTTATGAACTTTCCTCTAGGTACGAACAGAGGCATCCCTTCTTATTGTGGGAGCAAATGCACCGTAGTAATAATAATAATAATAATAATAATAATAATAATAATAATAATATTTGTAAACCACCCATCTGACTGGGTTGCCCCAGTACTTTATTTCCTTTGTCCTGAACTTCCTCGTACTAAGCTACATTGCATTGGCACCACAGGGTTCTAGAATTACTAAAGCCAGAGAAAGACTTTTCCCCATCTTCGTTCACAACTGTTACGATATAGAAACAATGCCGCTGCGAGCTGATTGCTTGAAAACAACATCACATGATGTTGGGACTGTCCGTGGGAAGCAGAGGGCACCGGAATTAGCTCAGAGTGTAATATGAGCTGTACAGGAAGTGTTTGCTCTCTCGGCTGCTGGAGTTTGAAGAGAGCAGTCATGTTTTTTGTAATGCTGCAAAGACAGAAATAAAGGCATGTAAATACGTTTTCTGTCTATCTCTTTCCCCTGCCGGGGGGGGGCAGGAAAGAGGGGGGGTGTTCTTCTCACGCTGAGAAGGATCGCCTATCGCAACCTCTGCCTGGATCTTGCCGGGAAAGCAGACAGGGGGGTCAACAGGAGACCAAGCCGGGTGCCTGGGAGAGTTGCCAGTTTCTCCTGATAAAGGCTTGATTTCTAACAACACCATGCATAATGCACACCTCTGTCATGATTCTGACAGCATAGACACAACAGAGAAACTTGAGGTGTAAATGACACACTATTAGGTGTGGTGTGCAGTAGGGCCGATGTTGTGGAAGATAGAGGAAGGAGGAATTTCACTGTTAATATTTACTATTTTCAGAGGAAGAAGAAAGGGTTGGTGAGACGGAGATCTAAGGTAAAGGTAAAGGGACCCCTGACCGTTAGGTCCAGTCGTGACCGACTCTGGGGTTGTGCACTCATCTCGCTCTATAGGCCGAGGGAGCCGGCGTACAGCTTCCAGGTCATGTGGCCAGCATGACTAAGCCGCTTCTGGCGAACCAGAGCAGCGCACAGAAACGGTGTTTACCTTCCCACTGAAGCGGTACCTATTTATCTACTTGCACTTTGACGTGCTTTCGAACTGCTAGGTTGGCAGGAGCAGGGACTGAGCAACGGGAGCTCACTCCGTCACGGGGATTCAAACCGCCGACCTTCTGATGCATCATAAATTGCTCATTCCAGCAGTTCCTGCCATTGGATTTCCCCCCAGTCTATTATATGTAACATACCATCAGTGTAGGGCACCTTACAGAGTTTTACACAATATACAGGTGTCTGCCATCCAGAAGCTTATAGCTTGAAAGACAAGTTGGATAAGGGGGCTGGACAAATGCTATTGCTTTAAGAAGAAATATAATGTATTTGTGTGTTGATCAGATAGCTTATCAGTGAATTCAACCTTGGTATGGTTTAGAAAAGTATGGAATTTATGCTTCTATGCTAGACCCCCCAGCCCGATTTCTTGAGGCATGTAGAAGTCTCTATTAGCTTTCCCAGACCCATCCTGATTGGCTCTTCCCAGCTAAGCTGAATTAGTGTGGTCCTCTGGAGCGAGGGTGGAGAACATTTTTGGCTCCATGGACCAGATCTTTATTGGGTTTGCCTCTGGGGACAAAGTTGACAGGTGGGCAAGGCAAAGTTCCCAAGTAGCCCAAAAAAACAGCACAAGGTAAAGGAGTTAAGGGTGGCAAGCTGACTAGCAATAACGAAACCTTAAGAGGAACCCCACATGGACTGAGTGATCATGTTTGAGCTAAGAGCTGCTAATAAAGATTTGATGAGCGCAGATGCTTAGAACTGAGCATGCTGATATCAAGAAAGTCTCAGAATGCAATTGGAAAAGGCGCAAAGGGCAGAAATAGAAGGGAAAGGGAGAATTGGAAGTGTCAGTCTAACTATGACAACGAATCTCTTTTCTTAAGGCCAATTTTTTTACAAAGACTGGTTTAACTGGCTCAGTTGGTTTCCTCTTGTAATTATCATCTCACCGATGCAGATCTCAACCTCGCCAATTCAATAATAATAATAATAATAATAATAATAATAATAATAATTTATTATTTTTATCCCGCCCATCTGGCTGTTGTTTATCGCTTTGACATCTGCTGGGAGGGCGTTCCACAGGGCGGGCGCCACTACCGAGAAGGCCCTCTGCCTGGTTCCCTGTAGCTTTGCTTCTCGCAATGAGGGAACTGCCAGAAGGCCCTCGGCGCTGGATATCAGTGTCCGGGCAAAACGATGGGGGTGGAGATGCTCCTTCAGGTGTATGATAAGTGTATGATAGTATAATAGTGTATGAATGCCACAAAAGCTGTCAAATACCACAAGGTGCCCTACTGCTCACACTTAAACCTACTGCAGTATGGTGTACTGGCTAGTATGTTGAACTAAGACCTGGGAGATCCAGGCTCAAATCCCCACTTGGCCATGAAGTCCACTTGGTGCCCTTGGGTAGCTCCACATTGGAGAATTATTATTTTTTTGCATTGCAGGGGGTTGGACTAGATGACCCTTGTGGTTCTTTCCAACTCTATAATACTATCATACATCAATCAGGGAACTTTTGTAGGCAGGGACATGCCAAGCAAATGTCTTATTTGTGTCTGAGTCCTTAAAAAGGTAAAGGACCCCTGGATGGTTAAGTTCTTTTTTTATATAATAATTTTTATTAATTTTAACATTAAGTGGTGCGTAAGTATAAATATAATTTATAATACATACCACAAAACTTCACCACTTATTCAATCTTTTTTTTTTTTTTTTTTTTGACTTCCATCAGCACCTCTGATGATCCACCAATTTTATCACTTCTTATGCACAGCGCGGGTGGCGCTGTGGGTTAAACCACAGAGCCTAGGACTTGCCGATCGCATGGTCGGCGGTTCGAATCCCCGCAGCGGGGTGAGCACCCGTCGTTCGGGCCCAGCTCCTGCCAACCTAGCAGTTCGAAAGCACGTCAAGTGCAAGTAGATAAATAGGTACCACTCCGGCGGGAAGGTAAACGGCGTTTCTGTGCGCTGCTCTGGCTCGCCAGAAGCAGCTTTGTCATTCTGGCCACATGACCCAGAAGCTGTATGCCGTCTCCCTCGGCCAATAAAGCGAGATGAGCGCCGCAACCCCAGAGTCAGTCACGACTATTGGTCAGGGGTCCCTTTACCTTTACCTTTTATGCATTTCTTAAATTCATATTCCCTTTAATTATCCCTGGATGGTTAAGTTCAGCCGAATTTGACTTTGGGTATAAATCCCTTAACAACCTGGGGACCAGTTGACCTGTCAGCTTACCCCACATGTGCCCCACACGACCACTTCAGTGGGGAGAATCTGTGCTGCCCCACCTAACAGCCCTTCCACATTTCTAAGAACACAGCCGTTTCATGTGGCAGCATTGACGCTGCGGAACTGCCTGCCTCGCGATTACCGAGCAGGCTGCTGGTCCATTCATTCTTAGTGCTGTTTTTATCGTTCTAACCTTTTTTGTTTTTGTTTTGGTAGAGCACTTAGAGGAGTTTCCCTTGCCACATAACGGAGTCTTGATTTTATGATAGGAAGAAATAAGTATAAGCCAACGCACCAGTGGCGTAGCATGGGGGGTGCAGGGGGGGCTGGCCGCACCGGGCGCAACATCTGGGGGGGAGCGCTCGCACTCGCAGCTCTCTGCCCCTACCTGGCTCACTCACTCTCTCTCACTGCAGTGCTGGCTGTGCGAATCCGATCCGAGCCGCCGGGTCGCCGCCCACTGTGGAGGGGAGGGTGCCAGGCGTGCGGTGCGGTGCGGAGAGAGAGCGAGGGACTATCTGGGGGAGGGACAGTGCAGTGGGGGGGGGTGCAAATTACTTGCCTTGCCCCGGGTGCTGACAACCCACGCTACGCCACTGCAACGCACACAACCCAAAAATAAAGGAACCGGCTTTAGGTGAGCGTCTGCGGAAGGAGCAGAAAACAGGTGTTTCCACTCATTGTACCACACGCCTCTCTTGCACCTCCCTCTTCTGGGACCAGCCGGCTTCTCTCTCGCCTGTTGGGCGTCTTGCTGGGTCCCTTTTGGCCAACCTGGGAGCGGAGCCCATCTCTGCACGCATTGAAAGGGGCGAGAGTGGGACCGGAGAGATACCTAAACAACATAAAGCTAGATAAGATAGACTCGAGGGCGTTGTAAGGAAGGCTGAGGTGGGTGCATTTTAAGGGAGGGGGTGCGCAACCTCCCACTGCACAGGGTCGCTGATGCTTCAAGTCAATGGGGAGAGTGCAAAGGGAAGGGAGAGGGCTTTGCAAGGGGGGGGGGGGAGTCCAAGATGAGAAGCCCAGGCACGGGTCGGGGGGGTCGGGCAGCGGCAGCCAAGCAAAGGTTCCGGACGGGGAGAATGAAAGTGAGCTGTTTTTAATGCGGACCTGGCGACGTGGGAGCGGGGGAGGGCGCTGGGGAAAGTGAGAGAAACTTCCTCTCCAGAATTTAATGCAAAGTTTCAAGGAAGGAGGTGGTGCGGCGTAGGGGGTCCTCTTCCAACGTAGGCGTCCGGGGGAGGGGTGTTAGGGTCCCGCTTCCCGGCTCCCACGCATGGGCTGAGATTACCCCTCCCCGCACTTTTCCTGGGTTTCTACTGCTGCTGCTGCTGCTATCAGGATTTCCGTTGAGACAGAGTCAATCTGCAAAGAGAAAGAGGAGGGAGGGGGCTTTGCAAGAGAGGGGCGAGTCCAGTTTGGGACGCCAGGCACTACTCCTCCTTCCTTGAGTGGTGGGGTTCAGAAGGGAGGTTCCCCTCTTTTACTGTGGAAGCAGTGGCTGGCGGGCCCCCACTCATGCAAAGGCATCCCCAAGAGATTTCACCTCCTGCACATAAAAAGAGGAGGAATATGCAGACAAGGCCTGCCCAAAACATTTTGGTCCCTGCCACCCGCCCCCAAGTTTAGTGGTTGAAATATACTCAGAGTCCTGTAGTGATTTCATGCTCTTTATTGTGGCTTGTAAAACAGTGACTGAATTTCCCCCAAACCTCAGGCTTTTATATACATTATTTACACAATGAGTCCCGTCTGATTGGCTGATTCTGCTTCCCTCCTGGAGCTTGATTGGTCTTCTCCTGCAGGCCAATCAGTTGTTGCATTCTAGGATCCTACCTGCCTATTGTTCTAGAATCATAGAGTTGGAAGAGACCACAAGGGCCATCGAGTCCAACCCCCTGCCAAGCAGGAAACACCATCAGAGCACTCCTGACCTATGGTTGTCAAGCCTCTGCTTAAAGACCTCCAAAGAAGGAGACTCCACCACACTCCTTGGCAGCAAATTCCACTGTCGAACAGCTCTTACTGTCAGGAAGTTCTTCCTAATGTTTAGGTGGAATCTTCTTTCTTGTAGTTTGGATCCATTGCTCCGTGTCCGCTTCTCTGGAGCAGCAGAAAACAACCTTTCTCCCTCCTCTATGTGACATCCTTTTATATATTTGAACATGGCTATCATATCCCCCCTTAACCTCCTCTTCTCCAGGCTAAACATGCCCAGCTCCCTTAGCCGTTCCTCATAAGGCATCGTTTCCAGGCCTTTGACCATTTTGGTTGCCCTCCTCTGGACACGTTCCAGTTTGTCAGTGTCCTCCTTGAACTGTGGTGCCCAGAACTCCAGGTGAGGTCTGACCAGAGGATCCAAGCTTAGTACATAACACAGGTGGTGTTGTGGAGGAAATGCTTCTTTCTCTGGAAAAAGTAGAAAAGCGGAGTTCTGAACAGGCCACGCCACTCAGAAACCCCAGCACAACAAAAAAGACAAAAACCAGGTTGTAGTTTTTGGTGCCCTCTGGGAATTTCAAGGGGTCATTTGTTCTTGGCATTCGGATTCCAATAATCAGGGATCATTGTGTGAGCTCTGCGTTGCCCCTACCCTACCTGCCCAATGCACATAGTTACGCCCTCAGCTATTAGGTTCAAATCCCAGCTTCCCCAGAAAGCTCCCATGGTCACCTTGAGACAATTGCAACCTCCCATCTTAACCTACCTCGCAGGATTGTTGTGGAGGGAAAATAATAATAATAATAATAATAATAATAATAATAATAATAATAATTTTTTTTATTTATATCCCGCCCTCCCCAGCCGAAGCCGGGCTCAGGGCGGCTAACAACACTAAAATAGTGCAACATTATAAAAACATTATAAAAAATTAATTAAAATCAAATTCAAAATTGGTGGCAACCATAAACTAAAGTTTTGTAAAGATTGCCAAAGGAGGGAGTCAGGCTGCACCCTGACCAAAGGCCTGGTGGAACAGCTCTGTCTTGCAGGCCTTGCGGAAAGATGTCAGGTCCCGCAGGGCCCTAGTCTCTTGTGACAGAGCGTTCCACCAGATCGGGGCCGCAGCTGAAAAAGCCCTGGCTCTAGTTGAGGCCAGCCTAACCTCTCTGTGGCCTGGGACCTTCAAGATGTTTTTATTTGAAGACCGTAAGTTTCTCTGTGGGGCATACCAGGAGAGGCGGTCCCGTAGGTACGAGGGTCCTAGGCCGTATAGGGCTTTGAAGGTTAAAACCAGCACCTTAAACCTGATCCTGTACTCCACCGGGAGCCAGTGCAGCTGGTATAGCACCGGATGAATGTGCGAGGGAAGGGACCATGCACAGCCTCTTCAACAGATCAGTGGAATGAAAGGGAATTATTGCTATAAGCCAGCTGTAGCCCCCGTGGGGGGGGGAGGGAGGATGTGTACATCAAAATGATGAAGCTGGAAATTGCAAAATCCTTGCAAGAGCTCTGAGACTCCTTTTTTCCTCCCTCCCAGGAATCTAAAGCTTGTTTCAGCATCTGAGCTCCTCCGGAAGGATTTGAGAGGCTGACTCTACAAACCTAGCGAGGATGGAAGGAGGAAGGTGGACGGTTGACCTGGTCCGTCTGTCTCCTGCATCCCTCCCCAAAACCTCTGACTGGTCTCTCCCAGGACCCTCAGAGAGATCTGGTGAGTACCAGGAGCGAGAAGCAAAACTCCCTGGCAAGTGGAAAGGACAGAGAGGATATATATATATATATATATTGTGATGGGATGATGAGCTGCTTGTGCGTAAAATGCAAGTCCCTCAGAGTTTGATCAGGTTTTCAAACCTCTCCCTGTGACGGAGCCCCTCCAGCATGGCTGCGTCAATCGCTAGCAGAATCCGAAAGTGGTTGCTTTCGGAATCGTTTCCAACATAAAAGCTCCTTAACGGAAACACGTCTTCTGGACTCTCGGCGTGACAGTTTCCGGCGAGGAATGGGTGTCCCTATAGGAGGTCCTGAGACCTCCCCGCTGTTTTCGCTGGAAGCGTCTCTGAGCCATCCCTCCGACTCACCTTCCCTTGAAGTTCCTGCTCTCCCCCTACTGGTTCCCTCTTCAGCTGCCGCGTCTCTTTCAACCTCCGTGAGCCTTTGCACCTCCTGTCCTTCCGATGGCAGTTCCCTGACATCCACCTCCCCTCCAGGGCCCCCTTCACCCCCTCCCGTCTCCTCCCCTACGGGTTGTGAAGAGGTAAAACCCCTGAAAGAACCTTCCTCATCGTCCGAAGTTTTGAACACTTCCCTCCACTTGTTGCTGTCCCTGGTCTCTCGGTACTCCTCGTCATCGGAGTCCATTCCCTCTTCTAACTCCGACTCCGCGAATCCTTCCAGTTCCTCTTCCTCGTCGGTGGTGCCGAAATACTCCCTCCTAAACCTTGCTACCGGCTGTGGTTTCCTCGGGAATCGTAGGTGGAACGTTTCTGTTAAAACCTCGTCATTGACCTCACCTGCAGTCACCCAGGTGTTTTCTGACTCCGGTTCCCCTTCCCACGCCACCAAATACTCCACCTGATTTCCCTTCCACCTGGAATCGAGGATTTCCGCTACATGGTTGCTGCTTTCCCTTTCTTCCAAGGCTGGTCCCCTGGTGTGCTCCCCTTCACGTCCCCCCCAGTATGGTGACAGTAACGACCTGTGGCACACTGGGTGCAATTTCATGTGGTTGGGTAACCGGAGTTTGAAAGCCACTGGGTTGACCTGCTGAATGACCTCAAAGGGTCCCAATCTCTTGGGTCTTAATTTTTTACAACCCCCTTTGAACGGCAACCCTTGGGTTGACAGCCACACCTGATCCCCCACCCTTATGGTTTCACCTTCCCTTCTGTTCTTGTCTGCCTGCTTCTTATATTGTGCCTTGGCCCTTTCTAAGTTGAGCTGGAGCTGCTGATGGATCGCTTCCATCTCTTCTACAAAATGTTCGGCCGCTGGGACGCTCCATCTCTCGCCTCCATCCCCTGGAAATGCCCTGGGGTGACACCCATAATTAGCCAAAAAGGGGCTCATCCCTGTGGACACATTCTCCGCATTATTGTAGGCAAATTCTGCCAGCGCCAACTTTTCGACCCAATCGTTCTCTCTGTCATTGACATAGCACCTCAGATATTGTTGGAGGATGCCATTTGCTCTTTCCGCCTGCCCGTTGGTTTCAGGGTGCCGGGCAGTCGAAAAATTGACTTCCACGTGCAGCAAGCTCATGAGCTTCCTCCAGAACCTGGAAGTAAATTGTTTGCCGCGGTCTGAGATCACCCTCAAGGGGGCGCCGTGCAACCTAAAGATGTGTTCTACAAACAACTTCGCTGTTTCTTCCGCTGTGACTGCATGTGAGCATGCTACAAAGTGGCACATCTTAGTTAACAGGTCTACTACTACCATGATGGCTGTTTTCCCCTTGGATTTCGGCAGATCCGTCATAAAATCTATTGATACCGCTTCCCAAGGCCGTTCTGGTGTGGGTAATGGTTCTAATAACCCTGCCGGTGCCCTTCTTTCCCCTTTGGCTCTCTGACATTGGTCGCACCCTCTTACATACTCCTTCCCTCACCTTGGGCCACCAAAACTCCCTGATAACCATCCACATGGTCTTGTGTTGCCCAAAATGTCCCGCCGTGGGGCTATCGTGCAACTGCTTGAGTACTCTTCCCCTCAATTCACCTTCTGGTATATACAGTGCCCCTTTGTAATACAATGCCCCATTTCTTTCCTCAAAACCTTCGGGGCTCTCGCCCTCCCCCCTGAGACCTCTGAGCTTATCCTGGGCATACTCATCATTTTCCGTTTCCTCTACCAGTTCTCGTCGCCCCACCAGCGCCGCCCCACACACCCAGCGGTCCTCAGGGATGACATGTCTCTCTTCGATTGCCCCCTCCCCCCCCAAATACTCTGGTTTGCGTGAGAGAGCGTCCGCCCTGACGTTTTCTGGGCCTGGCACATAACAAATTTCAAAGTGGAATTTGGAGAATTCCTGTGCCCATCTCACTTGTCGTTGGTTGAGCACTCGAGCTGTTCTCCAATACTCCAAATTCTTGTGGTCGGTGCACACTTGCACCTTGTGTTGTGCCCCAATTAACAAATGTCTCCACCTCCGGAACGCTTCGTGAATGGCGAGTAGTTCCCTGTCATACACCGTGTAGTTCCGCTCGGACTTATTCAGCTTCCTCGAGAAGAAGGCACACGGTCTCCACTCCGACGTATTCCTTCCCGGTTGAAGAAGTACCGCCCCGATCGCCCGGTCGGACGCGTCTGTTTCCACTCTCATGGGTTTTCGTAAGTCCACATGCAGAAGTTGTTCTTCCGAGGCGAAAGCCCTTTTCAGTTCTTCAAATGCTCGCTCCGCCTCCGCCGTCCAAACAAATTTCTTCTTGCTGCTGAGGCAGTCGGTGATGGGCGCCGTCAAGTGTGCAAAGTTCTTGATGAACTTCCGATAAAAGTTCCCAAACCCCAGGAATCTTTGCACATCCTTCTTGGTCTTCGGTATCTTCCATTCCAGTACCGCTTGGACCTTGCCTGGATCCATGGCCAATCCTTTGTCTGACAAGCGGTACCCCAGGAATTCCACCTCCTTGGTATGAAACTGGCACTTCTCCAGTTTCACCCACAGCTGATTGGCTTGCAGCCTGCTCAACACTTCTCGCACGTCCCTCACATGCTGCTCCTCATCTTCCGAATACACCAACACGTCATCTAAAAAGGCCACACAATTCTTGTAGAGCAAAGGTCCCAAGACGTGGTTCATAAAACTTTGAAAGCACGCCGAGCCTGCTTGTAGACCGAAGGGCATAACGAGGTATTCAAATGCTCCCAAAGGGGTGAACATGGTGGTCTTCCATTCATCCCCCTTCCTTATGCGTATCAGATTGTACGCCCCCCGCAGGTCCAGTTTTGTAAAAATCTTCCCCTTCCTCACCCTGGTCAAAATGTCATCAATTCGGGGCATAGGAAAAGCCAGGGGTTCCGACACTGCATTCAGGGCCCTGAAGTCAACTATAAGTCTCGGCTTATCTGTGTCTTTTTTGTCCACAAAGAACACTGGGCTGCCCCCCACCGCTCGGGACTCTCTGATGAAACCTCGCTTCAGGTTTTTGTCAATGAACTCCCTCAACTCCTGCATCTCCCTGTCTGACATGGCGTACAGCTTGCCCACTGGGAGTTGGGCCCCAGGGAGTAGGTTGATTTGACAGTCAAAGGGTCTATGCGGCGGCAGTTTGTCTGCTTCCCTTTCGCTGAATACGTTGCTCAGATCTGCGTATTGCGGGGGCACCTTCCCTTTATCCATTACTTCCATCCCGGCTAGGGTGACTCTGGCTCCTCCCGGGACCTTCCCCTGCTTGCAGTGTTCCAGGCAATGCGCTGATCCAAAGGAGACCACCCTCTGATGCCAGCCCACTAGCGGATCGTGTAGCGCCAGCCAGCTCATCCCCAAAATGATGGGAGCTCCTCCCAAGGTGGCCACATTAAACGCTATCCGTTCGGTGTGCCTTGCCACCCTCATTATCATCGGGACTGTCTGTTGGCTAACTTCTCCTCCCAACAGCTCTCTGCCGTCAATCGTGGTCACCTGCAAGGGGTTACTTAAAGGGATGGTCTGTATCTGGTGCTCCGCTGCAAACTCCTTACTCATGAAATTACAGGAGCTGCCTGAATCCAAAAGTGCCTTGATCTGTAGTGGGTGTCCGTTTGGTAGCTCTAGCAACACCTCTATCACTAAAGCAGGTCTGGGAGGGTCTGGCGTGGGCACTTTCACTGCTCTTTGGCCTGGCTGCTGTGCCCCAACGGTGGCAGCCAGGCGTTGGCTTTTACTTGCTCCTTGCTTTCCTCCTCCTTCTCCCCAACAGCTCCTGCCATCCCTTGCCATTCCTTTCTTTGCGGGCAAACTCTGGCAAAGTGCCCTGGCTGTTGGCAGAGATAACATTTCTTGGCGCTCTTTCCCTCCTTCTTCCGCCCTTCACTGGGATTTGAAACTGCGCGCGCCCGCGCTGTTCCAACTTCCATCGGCTCTCCCGGCGGGAAAGGTGGCTCTGGAATGTCTGGAATGCGGAGCTCCCTCCAACGTTCTCCTTTCCCTTCCCGCCTTTCCAAAGCCCTCGCTTCCTGGCGCGCTCCTATGGCCAGCGCGGATTTGGTCAGCTGGTCCATAGACTCCGCCCTGGGCCCCCGGGAAAGTTCATCTTTAAGGGCCGAAGAAAGCCCCTCTTCGAAAAGCATCTGGATGGGTTCCGCCGATAGGTCCCACCCCAATTTATGAATCAACATAGTAAACTCAGTCCAGTACTCACGGACAGATCGGCTCCCCTGTTTGCAAGCCATTAACTGCCTCCGCGCCACTCCCTGCTCAATGTCGCTGGAAAACATCAGGTCCATGGCACGAAAAAACTTCCTCGTGTCCTTTAGGATCTCATTATTCACTGCCATCAGGGGTCTAACCCAGTCCTTCGCCCCCGATTCGAGATGGCCAATTACAAAAGCCACTCGTGATTCCTCGTCGGGGAAGTCATCAAACTGCAGGTTGAGAGCGTATTGCATCTCTGTTCTAAAGGCATGATAGTTTCTGGGATCCCCCCCGAATTTCTGCACCAATCCTGGCACCTTTCTGGCGAGTGGGGTGGCTTTCTCCTTCCCCTTTTCTGCATCCTGAGCCCTCCTCTCCTCAAGCCTCGCCGTTTGCATGGCAAGCTGGATCTCCAACGCCCTGTACCTTTCTTCTAGGCTTGGACCCCCTCCAGCTGCTCCTGCTCCTCCGGTTCCGGCTGGGTCGCTCATGATGCCTCTCCCTGCACAAGCTGGCTTTCGGTGACTTTCGGATTGCTGTGATGGGATGATGAGCTGCTTGTGCGTAAAATGCAAGTCCCTCAGAGTTTGATCAGGTTTTCAAACCTCTCCCTGTGACGGAGCCCCTCCAGCATGGCTGCATCAATCGCTAGCAGAATCCGAAAGTGGTTGCTTTCGGAATCGTTTCCAACATAAAAGCTCCTTAACGGAAACACGTCTTCTGGACTCTCGGCGTGACAGTTTCCGGCGAGGAATGGGTGTCCCTATAGGAGGTCCTGAGACCTCCCCGCTGTTTTCGCTGGAAGCGTCTCTGAGCCATCCCTCCGACTCACCTTCCCTTGAAGTTCCTGCTCTCCCCCTACTGGTTCCCTCTTCAGCTGCCGCGTCTCTTTCAACCTCCGTGAGCCTTTGCACCTCCTGTCCTTCCGATGGCAGTTCCCTGACATATATATATATATATATATATATATACACATACACACACACACACACACACACACACATACATAAATACATGTTTATCAGCCTTCAAGTGACCCTCAGATACTTGGTTGTTTTCTACTGCAAAATATGAATAAAAGAAAGCCGTTTTTAACCTAACGCAGAGCTTTCCAAACTTTTCATGTTGGTGAAACAGTTTTTAATCATGCCTCATTTTGCGACACAGTAATTCGGGTTTACTAGCAAACTGTGACACTCATCTTGGAAAGCTCTGACGTAATGCATAGCTAATCTCTGGACATCCCTCCCCTTCTCAAACAGGGGAGAAACCATTTGAATTCATGGAGTGTGGAAAGTGCTTCTGTCAGTTTACAAACCTTACTTACACAGGGGACAAGCCATTTGAGTGTGTGGAGCGCTGCAAGAGCTTCGCTAAGAATTGGAGCCTCTGAACACACCAGCGAGTGTTGTTGTTATAATCTGACAGAATTTCCTTTCCTAAAAACTTGGAACACAGACAGGAAGAGGTGGAAAGTCTGTTAAAATAAGAGATGTGCTAAATGGGCCTGTGTGTTTGGTAACTTTTTCCTCTACCTTGAAAGCCTAACAAGATTTTCCTTCCCTTGCCATGCAGGTGATGGAGAAGACAGCCGGAACTCTAGAGGACCACCTGTAGTTTCATTGGGAGTAAAGGAGAAACCTTTTAAATGTGTGGAATGTGGATTTTGCTTCCGTCATCATTCATACCTGAGGGCACATCAGCGGATTCACAGAGGAGAGAAGCCTTTTGAATGTATGGAATGTGGGAAATGTTTTAGCCGGAAGGAACACCTTACTTCACACCAAAGAACCCACACTGGGGAGAAGCCATTTAAATGTATGGAGTGTGGAAAGAGCTTCAATAGGAACAGCGCACTTACTTTACATCAGCGAACTCACACAGGTGAAAAACCATTTAAATGTATGGAGTGTGGAAAGGGCTTTAATAGGAGCGGACACCTTACTCGACATCATCGAATTCACGCAAGGGAGAAACTATTTAAATGTATGGAGTATGGAAGGACTTTCAGTACTGGTTCAACACTTAATATTCACCATCAAATCCACACAGGAGGAAAACTATATAAATGTATAGAATGTGGAAAGAGCTTCACTTATAGGGCAAATTGCAGAAGACATCAACAAACTCACACAGGGGAGAAACCATTTAAATGTATGGAGTGTGGAAAGAGCTTCAGGGATGGGTCAGGACTTACTAAACATCTACAAACTCATAAAGGGGAAAATAAAGTTTAAATGTATGGAGTTTGTGTGGTGTTCCGGTGTTTGTATGTAAATTTGTAGGCACATGTATTAATCTAGTGCACAAGAGGTAATGCTAGATAATTCAGGGGAGAGTGTGAATCTGGAGTCTTGGTGGTGAGTGAGCTGAGTTTTGATGCCCCCTTTTCACTGCCCAAACGATGGACCTACCTTGTCCTTTCGACCAGCATCACTGTTGAGATACAACAGGTGCTCACTACCTGAACTTTACGTAACCCTTTGAATACCATTTTTATAATACGATTTTCCAGCTGAGTGAAAAGATTTCTGTACTAAAAAATAATTCGGTATTTTAAAACTCATTGGCTGCATTTTCCATACCACAGGAACACTGACCATCCCCTGTGCTACTCATCAATGAGCTTTGAATGCTATATTAAGTCAATAGACCATGAGTAGACAATTTTTAAGAGCTACAGTACCTCACTTTATCTCGTAATCTGTTTGACCTCTTTTCTTCCTTCCTGCCTTCCATTTATTCAAACAAAGTATCACAGTTTGATTGGAGTGTGTGTGATTGTCAGTCTCATTAATTTGGTATCCCCCTGGGCTTAGGTTGCCTTGGGTTTCACGGTCTTGGGAGTTCCAAGTCCACAAGAGGCCAGGGATTTCCTCTCTTTTGGGGGGAGAAGGTGCGAGTGGGAGGGAGATGGTTTTAGCCTCTGCATAAATGCAAAGGGATTGGCTGGGGGCATAAGGGGTGCTGCTCCTGGACCCCCACATCTGACCATGTTTTGTTCACTCCATTTCCCACCATTTTTTCTGGGGCTGTCAGTGACCCTCAAGTGCTTGGTGACAGAACCTACTCAGCAGGAAAGCACTGCAGGACTGTTGTTCAGGGCCAGGAAGGGCGGAGGAGGGACTTCACTGAGAGCCAGTGTGGTGGTGTGGTTAAGAGCGGTAGACTCGTAATCTGGTGAACCGGGTTCGCTTCCCCGCTCCTCCACCTGCAGCTGCTGGGTGGCCTTGGGCCAGTCACACTTCTTTGAAGTCTCTCAGCCCCACTCACCTCACAGAGTGTTTGTTGTGGGGGAGGAAGGGAAAGGAGAATGTTAGCCGCTTTGAGACTCCTTAAAGGGAGTGAAAGGCGGGATATCAAATCCAAACTCCTCCTCCTCCTCCTCTTCTTCTTCACTGAGCATCCCCTCTTCTCTACAAGGTGTATCCAGAGTGATGCCCCCAGAACCGGTCCAACCAAGTGGGTGGCAGGATCTATAGGAGAAGCAGATCCCAATATGGATTATCTTTATTCCCCTCCCCCTTTGTTCCTGATGTAGATCTTCACTCACCCCTTCTTCCTTGGTGGGTGCCATTTTGTGCATTGTCTCAGGTGCCCAAGTGTTTTGGGAACAGGCCTGGGCTTTCCCCCCCATGTTGATGTTGGGCAGAACACTTTGAGTTTTGTCAAGTTCAAATTTTAATTGTTCTAGCCCAATGGTTTTCAACTGATGAGTTGAGGCTCCGTGGGGAGACTTGAGGAATGTTCGAGGGGCCATGGTGGGCATCTTCCCACCCCTTCCCTTTATTTACTTGCTTGCCCATGTCTTCCTGCATCTCTGTCTCCTTGGGGTCCTCCTCCTCCTCCTCACTGCCTTTGCCCTTCCCCTCGGGAGTCTTCCCCTCACCCCTTCCTTCTGAATTTGCATCAGCCACTAGCCAAAGCTATAGACTAAAACACAAAGCGCTGAGGAGACAGCCAAATGCTTGCCGTAGCTATGCAAAATAGGGAAGTTGTAAAAGGTAAAGGGACCCCTGACCATTAGGTCCAGTCGTGGCCGACTCTGGGGTTGCGGCGCTCATCTCGCTTTATTGGCCGAGGAGGCCGGCGTACAGCTTCCGGGTCATATGGCCAGCATGACTAAGCCGCTTCTGGCAAACCAGAGCAGCACACGGAAACGCCGTTTACCTTCCCGCCAGAGCAGTACCTATTTATCTACTTGCACTTTGACGTGCTTTCAAACTGCTAGGTTGGCAGGAGCAGGGTCTGAGCAACGGGAGCTCACCCCGTCGCGGGGATTTGAACCGCCGACCTTCTGATCGGCAAGTCTTAGGCTCTGTGGTTTAACCCACAGCGCCACCCGCATTGACATCAATACAAAGGCCAGAATTAATACACGATCCTCTGGCCGCAGATAAAACATGGGAAGCAAGCAATAGGATTTCTTTTGATTAAAAATAAATAAATTGTGCAATGTTAGAAAGAGAATCAGATAACAGAACATATTCTAGTTGCCCCTGCTTAAATATTCTGCAGTTTTTCCTGTCTGCTGTTTATCTTCATTTTCATCTAGAAGAAGAAAGGACACAGCTGAGCTGGGATGGATAGTAGCAGAGGGGTAATAACGTCGCTCCTCAAATCCTTAAGAGTGCAAGCCAGCAGCAATTGAGCTACAGATACAATACTGACATCTCCACATGGACAAGTACATGTGTGTACAGTAATACCTCGGGTTACAGACACTTCAGGTTGTGTTTTTTCGGGTTATGGACCTGCCAAAACCAAGAAGTACCAGAATGGGTTACTTCCGGTTTTCGGCGGTCACGCATGAAAAGGCCCTGGCTCTGGCTGAGGCTAATCTGACTTCCTTAGGGCCCGGGACCTCTAGGGTGTTACTATTTATGGACCTTCAGGTTCTCCGTGGGGCATACTATATCGTGGGGCATGGTCTTCTCCCTGGTCCTCTCATAGGCCATCAGCTCAAATGAAGAGCAGGCTTACTTCCATTTGAGGAACGACGGGGTTCTGTTCAAGCTGGATAGAACCCGAACCGATGGCTTCAACTTACAATAAAGGAGATGCCTACTACACATCAGGAAGAACTTTCTGACAGTAAGAGCTGTTTGAAAGTGGAACAGACTCCCTCGGGAGGTGGTGGACTCCCCTTCCATGGAGTTTTTAAAGCAAAGATTGGATGGTCATATGCCATGGATGCTTTAGTTGAGGTCCCTTCCCTTGGGTCCCTTCCAACTCTATGATTCTATGGCCTTGAGCAAGTTGCTAGGCAACAGAAAATTTCCCCAGCAAGAGGTGTCCTTCTCAGGGCATGCGATCAACTCAGTCTGGGTCAGTGTAAATGAGTATGTGAATGGGTCAGCATTAGGTCTCTGGCTGCATGGCTAAAAAGAGACAATTATTATGTTTCTTTTGTTTGTTTCTATGTTAATGACCGGGGATGCGGGTGGCGCTGTGGGTAAAAGCCTCAGCGCCTAGGGCTTGCCGATCGAAAGGTCGGCGGCTCGAATCCCTGCGGCGGGGTGCGCTCCCGTTGTTCGGTCCAAGCGCCTGCCAACCTAGCAGTTCGAAAGCACCCCCGGGTGCAAGTAGATAAATAGGGGCCGCTTACCAGCGGGAAGGTAAACGGCGTTCCGTGTGCTGCGCTGGCTCGCCAGATGCAGCTTGTCACACTGGCCACGTGACCCGGAAGTGTCTCCGGACAGCGCTGGCCCCCGGCCTCTTGAGTGAGATGGGCGCACAACCCTAGAGTCTGGCAAGACTGGCCCGTATGGGCAGGGGTACCTTTACCTTTTTATATTAATGACCAGCGTAAAGTTGTGTAAATAATAAAGACTCTGAGAAACAACAAAAAGAGAGAGAGAGAAAAACACAAACAAATGGTGTTTATTCCAGAGATAGCTGGAATGTTGCTGCTGCTGTAAAGAATTAAGAGATGCAGGAAATATTTTCTGTAAAAGGAACTCTGCTGCAGAAAGAAAATGATGAAACCAACAATGTAATATATTTAGCCTCATCTATTTAGCCTTTATTCTATTCAGCAATTATTGCATTTTAATATTTTGCTGGAAGCCACCCAGAGTGGCTCGGAAAACCCAGCCAGATGGGTGGGGTATAAATAATTTAAAAATTAAAAGCAAAAAATATATATTTTTTGCATGACAATAAAATCATAAAAGACACAGAGGGGAAACCATCCATTTAAACATTTAATTAAAACAATTTAATTTTTAAAATCTCTGCTAAATATCCTGAAACCATCTCCATGGTTTCAAGTACGTATACCATTCCTCAACAGATATTGGATTGCAAATTCTTTTTTGAATAATTTATTTATTATTAATGTTGCAATATGCATATTGTCAGGGCTGGCTCCTGGTCCCAGCTCACAGAGGACCAACGCTGGCTGGTATTTATGTACAAAAGTCTTTATTGAAGTACAGTTTCCATTTCCACGCCGCAGCGCTCCAGCTCTACGTCTAGACTTTAGACCGGCGAAGCTCCATCTGAGTCTCCGCCCCCTGTACACCAGTTTAAGACTCTAGCTTTACTCCACCTCTTCTTTCTCCTCTGGGTCCTGCTGCCCTCCGGGGCCCCTGTCTCCCTGGATTCTTCTGAGGCTGACGATGACCCCCCTGACTCCTCCCGCTCTCTTCGGCGGGCTTTAGGACCCGGCTCTCTTCCCGGGCTGCCAACTGTGCCTCCCTCCTGTACATTTGAACTTGGCGCGCGCGCGCGTTTAACTTTCCTGATGACCGTTTCCTCACTCCCCGACGGAGGTGTGGTCAATCCTGCCTCATGTTCTCCCGCTGGCAGCGCGCCACCTGATCCCGATGCCTGGGACTCCTCCCCCCTACTGCACTCTGGGGGGGACGTGGGCCCGGATTTCCAACTGCTACTCTCTGAGTCCCCTCTGCCCCCTTCTTCCCGAGGTGTTCCCCTGGGCACTCCCCTTGCCCTGACCATGGGAGCTCCTTTCTGTGAATCGTCCGATTCACTGGAAAGACTCAGAGACCTCAGATCGCTGTCATCGCTGACATTTCCTTCGGACTCCTCCCCTTCACTCTCCATTTCCTCCTTATCCTGTGCCTCTGCTCCTGAACCCCTGACACATATGAAATCTTTACATAATGATGAATTACAAATTCATTGCAAGTAGCTCAGGTATCCCCAAACTTGGCCCTCCAGATGCTTTGGGACTACAACTCCCTAGCTCATCCCTAGCTAACAGGACCAGTGGTCAGGGATGATGGGAATTGTAGTACCAAAACATCTGGAGGGCTGAGTTTGGGGATGCCTGAAGTAGATACTTTAAGCTTCAAATGGGTCTCCAGTAGGTCTCTCTCTAAAGAATGTCAGACAGAGGACAGTCCAAAATTATATGATATATTGTCTCTAGTGTTTTCACTCCACAAAATAGCAAATCTATATAGTAGCAAATTTATGATGGTATAAGTTTTTATGGACTACCGTTCATTTCAGCATCATGGCATGCATCTGATGAGTTAGATTGGGGTGGCCCAACCTGCAGCTCACCAGGCCTTTGCCGCAGCCCTTGCCCTCAGCTCCGTTCCTGCCCTTCAGCGGCTCTTCCGACTTCCCTGTCCCACAGAGGAGGAGGAGGAGCTTGTTGACACGCAGAGGGCTGGGAGGCCAGCTTGCAAGCCCCAGCTGTGCCATCTCCTTCCATCAG
Organism: Podarcis tiliguerta; assembly: GCF_965153285.1. NCBI lineage: Eukaryota > Metazoa > Chordata > Lepidosauria > Squamata > Lacertidae > Podarcis > Podarcis tiliguerta. The sequence continues at coordinate 3,272,761 of NC_139535.1, read as the reverse complement.
CAACCTGGGCTTAAAAGCTTAAAAGCCAGGACACACTATCAGCAGATAGAACTGCGCACACAGAATAGGCGTGAGGCTTTTGAAAGCATACTACAACTAGAGATTTAGTAATCATAAATCAGGACAAAGAAACATGTTGTCTATCTCTCATGTCATCTCAGAGAGAACAAGAAAAGCAAAAGCTATACACACAAGTTCCCAGCATACTGTGCTGAAATGTAAACAGACATGTGACACGTAACAATCCCATGTCTGTTCCTTAAGGTGGAACGGAAATGTCAACAGAGTTTCCTCCTCTCACTGCTTAGGTGTTGGGCTCTCTCAACTGCAAACAAGTGCTGCTAACAAGGGAGTACATGCATGGAAGGGGGATGACTACAATGGGGAGAGCTGGACGCAAAATTTCTGGACATTTTGAGGCCCCACCTTTTGATTGGCGGTGTGATGGCCTGGGAATCTGATTCAGAGGCTGAACCTGAGGAATCCCAGCCTGCACAGGAGTCCCCACCTCCAGGGCCGGCTGACCCGGGGAAGGGGTTTGAACCTGAAGGGCCCTCACCGCCTCGTGCCTTTGCTGGGTTAAAGATTGGATTGTTATTAAAAACACAGACCTGTTCGATTTAGAAGGTTTCAATATAAGATTTGGTTGGCACGCATATTTGTGGCGTAATAAGGAAAAGGCCCACAAAGGATTTTCTAATCATATTATTAGAGGGCCACTGTTGGAAGTATGGGAGAGAAACAAAAAATTACTGGAAAGAAACACCCCTTGGTGGTTATCACCAATCGACATCTTAACAACAACAAAAATAAATACTGAAGGAGAAAGATGGACTTATGAAGATTTGTTAGTAAAAACAGAAAATGGATGGAAGATTAGGCCATATGAAGAGATAAAGAATAAACTAACAGGCTGGATCCAATTTCACCAAATCAACGCTTTGTGGACCAAAGACAAAAAGATTGGGATGAGCGGAAAAAAATCCAGATTCCAGGTAGAAATATTGGGAAACAAATCAAAACTCCTATCAAAAATGTACAGCCAGTTGCTAGAATGGGATACCAAAGATGAAGAAATAAAAGAAGTAATGGTGAAATGGGCGATAGACTTTGGATACAACATAGAGTTTGGTAAGTGGAAGAAACTTTGGAATAAAGGCATGAAATTCTCCGCATGTACAACACTTAGAGAGAGCATGGAAAAAATGATGTACAGGTGGTACATCACGCCTGTAAAATTAGAAAAAATGTACAAAACCAGAGACAAATCATGCTGGAAATGTAAGATTAAGGAAGGCAATTTTTATCACATGTGGTGGTCTGGTGAGGTAATTAAAAAAAAACCCGAGGCCTTCCTTCTGGGGATAATTGGAGAAGAAATTAAAAAGGAAGACCAAACACTTTTCCAATATGCAACAGTGGCTGCTAGAACACTAATAGCACAAAACTGGAAGACATCAAAAATCCCAACTATAAATGATTGGCAATCTAAACTATTTGAATATATAGAATTGGCAAAAATGACACAGAAAATAAGAAACCAAAAAGGTACAAAGTTTAATAATGAATGGAATAAATTTATGACATATATTGAAACAGATGTAAAAAAATTTAAAATCACAGTAGGCTCGATATAACGCCTGCGACGTAAAGAGTTTTAAGAAAACAAAACTGCAGATAGAAAACCTTTTGTAACATAATCCGAAACCGAATTGAAGGGAAGTCAATTATTGTTGTGTTATTTAGTTATTGTAAGTTTAATTTGTTGGCGTTTTATGTTATGCAATGTTTTTCTTTTCTTTGTTGTTCTTTGGTTTTGTCTTTTTTCTTGTTTTAATGTTTGGCGTTGTATAATGAATTGAAACTAATAAAAATTAAAGTAAAAAAAAATAAGAAGAAGAAGCCGAAGGGCCCTCACCTGTGCCGGATCCTCAGAGCAGACACCAGATGAATCCACTCTGGCTCTGGAGGCGATTGAGGACCCATTGCCTGCAGGTGCTCCTCTCCCAGCTCTGTCAGGGGAAGGTGAGGTTGCCTCTGGGTCCAGTAACCCTCCAGCCTCTCCTGAGCTGCAGAGGCTCAGGGCAGAGAGGTGGAGGGAACTAGGTTCTCTCAGGAGGAGTGCTCGCCTTAAGGCCAGGAGAGGCGAGTCACCTGTGGACCGGGACCGCCCTAGGCCTCAGAGGAGATAAAGGCCAGTCAGCCCAGTCCCAGGTTGCGGGAACAACCTCGTTGGTAACCTGTTCCTGCCGGCACCCTGAGCTGCTCTCCTGCGTTCCTGACCACGGCAGACTCCTCGCTTTGCACCTCACTTTGCCCCTGACGGACAGCCTCCTTACCCTCGACCTAGGACCTGACTTCGACCACGCTGCACGGTAACCCCCCGGGACCAGCACAGGCGAGCTGGCTTGGTGATGCAGAGTGAGAAGCAGAGTGGTTTGGCGGTGGTGCCCCTTTGAGGGAAGCAGCAATGGCAATGGCAACAGGAGGTCGGAGCAGAGCTTCCTGGCCAGAAGGAGGCTGCAGAGCCAGGTGTCCCCCATCTCAGATGTGTGCACATCTGGTTCCCTCTTGAATGTGAATGCAGATGCCATGTATCAGCAAATTCTAAATGGGCATATGCTACAGACATTTGCTGGCTGCTGACACCTTTCCGTGGGATATGCAGTGCTTGTTGCCTGAAGCAGACTTCAGACTGATCCAGCAGCGCTCTGCATATGTTCTTGTGAACGGGTGGCTGGTTCTCATGGAGGGACGCACACTTTCCTGGAGGTCCTCCCAAGCCCATTACATTTCCTGCAAATGTCCCAAGCAGGATGCAGAATTCTTTGGTCAGAGGGGCAGGGGGACGCCCACCTGTCGGAGTCCTGTAAACTCTTCAGCACACATCCGAAAGATATGTGAACACATAGCAGAGTCAGCGAAAGCAAGATTGCACAGGAAATGTGGCGTCAAGCATTTATTATTTACAGCAAAGGAAACGAAAGAAACATGGCGTGAGTGTCTTCTCACACATCTCTCTGTCTGGAGAGAGAGAGAATCAAAGAGCAGAGGTTCGTCAACCTGACTTCCACTTATACACAAAGAATGATAAGAAATGGAAACATCCAATCATGTGACTCTCTGCAATAGTAGCATTGAAAATACTGACGGGATCATAAAAAAAAATTATTCCTCCAGCATTTGAGGTGGCTTTTTCTTTCCTCAAATGCTCATATGAAAAGATTTAACACTGGACTTCCCGTTGTCTCCATACTTTATTTAACCATTATGGACTTATTGCAAAAACACATCCACATGTTGTATAATAAAATATTATTTCTCCTGTGTCCTTTTTCTTACTTAAAACAGCTACAGATGTTATTCAAAGGCTGTGACCGAGTTCAAGCTGCAACAACTGTTCTTAAGATATCTTTTTAAAACTTCCCATTTTGAAATAAATACTTGTTTTGAATTATCTTTTATTTTTTTGGCTAGATTGGCTAGCTCTGCATATTAGACCAATTCTTGTAACCATTCTAACCTGGAAGGAACTTTTATCACTCTTCCAATTTGTCGCTATTAGGACTCTAGCGGCAACAGTGGCGTATAAAAAGACCTCTCTTACATTTCTAGGAATATCGGGGCCTGTGATAAAAAGGCTTCTGGTTTTTTGGGGAAACAAACATGTAACATTTTTTAAAGTTCTATATAGATGTCATCCCAGAAAACCTTGATTTTTTTTACACAGCCACCACATATGGAACATTGTGCCTGTTCCTTCTCCATATCTCCAACAATTACTAGAAACGTTTTTATACATTTTTTAAAACTTTCCATGGGGTCAAATACCAAAAGTATTGCATTTTTTTTTTTTTTAATTTCCCCTTAAGGTATAGCCCACTGTTAATTTCAAATTTACTTTCCATAAATATTCCCACTCTTTCATATCTGTTATACCCCAAATCCTGGGCCCATTGAATCATGACAGCTTTAACCTACTCCTCCTTGACTTCCCAGTCAAGAAAAAGAAGAAGAGTTTGGACTTGATATCCCGCCTTTCACTCCCTTTAAGGAGTCTCAAAGCAGCTAACAATCTCCTTTCCCTTCCTCCCCCACAACAAAAACTATGTGAGGTGAGTGGGGCTGAGAGACTTCAGAGAAGTGTGACTAGCCCAAGGTCACCCAGCAGCTGCATGTGGAGGAGCAGAGACACGAACCCGGTTCACCAGATTACAAGTCCACCGCTTTTATTAATAGCTGTTTTCACATACAAAATCAGTGTGATACCTTGGTTTACGAACTTAATATGTTCAGGAAGTCTGTCCTTAAACCAAGGCATGCTTTCCCATAGAAAGTAATGGGAAATGGATTAATCCATTCCAGACAATGAAAAAACACACCCTAAAACAGCAATTTAACATGAAGTTTGCTATCTAACAAGTCCACTGATCCATAAAAGGATGGCAATAATCAATGTACTGTACAATAAAATAAATCAGTATTGTAGATGATAAAAATTAAAATTATTTTTTTTTCTTACATGCACTGATGATAGTAATTGTTTGGATGAGGGACTTTTATAATCATAATTTATTATTCATACCCCGCCCATCTGGCTGGGTTTCCCCAGCCACTCTGGTTGGCTTCCAACTGAATATTAAAAACAATACAGCATTAGACATTAAAAACTTCCCTAAAGAGGTCTGCCTTCAGTTGTCTCTTAAAAGTAAAATAGTTGTTTATTGCCTTGACATCTGCTGGGAGGGTGTTCCACAGGGCAGGCGCCACCACCGAGAAGGCCCTCTGCCTGATTCCCTGTATCCATTTCTGCAGTCACACAATCAACCAGTAGCTGACCTGGGTTCCACACAGTCACAAAAACAAGTCACAAAAACGAAGTCACAAGTCACAGTCGCAAAAACGAAGTCACAAGCCACAGTCAAATGTCAGTACCATAAAACGAAGAACAAGTTACAGTAAAAAAAAGATGAAAAAGTCACACAAACAAAAACACAAAAGATAGCAAAAACAAAAGCTCCAAATATCATCTCTGTGTTATGTGGGTGCTCCGGACTCAACGGCAAACAGACTCAACAGGAAGCCTCTGATTAGGAGTGGGGGACTCAATTTACAAATGGAACACACTCAACAGGAAGCGGAACATGTTCTGTTTCCAAGGCAAAGTTCACCAACCCAAACACCTACTTACAGGTTTCCAGCGTTCTTATTCCAAGTTGTTCATAAACTAAGTTGTTCTTAAACCAAGGTACCACTGGAGTTGGCACTGGGAATCTGATTAACCCACATATTGTGAAAAATATCCATTGCCCTGATTCAGTCCACAAGTGACAGCATTGAACCTCTTGGTTCATTGTCATGCTAGTCTGCCTTTGAGGTTCATTTGTTCCAGAAAAGTGAACAAAATACAGTGAATGTGTTTCCACACTGCCCCATCGAAAAATCCCTCAAATTATGTCCAGGGTGAACTCCAGCATTCTAGAATTCTATGTAAAAGAATGAACATCGAGTGAATGTTCACTAAGTTTCTCATGTTGACTGAAGCTCTTTCCACACTCCAAGCATTTAGTGTTTCACCCCGTGTGAGTACGTTTATGTAAAGTAAGGTGTGTCCTCCGACGGAAACTCTTTCCACACTCCATACATTTAAATGGTTTCTCCCCTGTGTGGGTTCGATGATGAATATTAAGGGAGCAACTTTCACTGAAGCTCTTTCCACACTCCATACATTTAAAGGGTTTCTCCCCTGTGTGAGTTCGTTGATGCGAATTAAGCTGATTCTTCCAACTGAAGCTCTTTCCACACTCCATACATTTAAAAGGTTTCTCCCCTGTGTGAGTACGTTTATGTAAAGCAAGCAGTGCACTCTGATGGAAACTCTTTCCACACTCCATACATTTAAATGGTTTCTCCCCTGTGTGAGTTCTCTGGTGTTTGTTAAGTTTATCACGTCGACTGTAGCTCTTCCCACACTCCACGCATTTAAAGTGTTTCACCCCTGTGTGAGTTTGCTGGTGAGAGCTAAGGGCTCCACTCTGACTGAAGCTCTTTCCACATTGCATACATTTAAATGGTTTCTCCCCTGTGTGAGTTCTCTGGTGTTCACTAAGTTTATCACGTCGACTGAAGCTCTTTCCACACTCCAAGCATTTAAAGTCTTTCACCCCTGTGTGAGTATGTTTATGTGTGTTAAGGTGTGCACTCTGACTGAAGCTCTTTCCACACTTCATACATTTAAATGGTTTAACCCCTGTGTGAGTTCGCTGATGTGTACGAAGGTGGGAACTCTGACTGAAGCTCTTTCCACACTCCATACATTTAAATGGTTTAACCCCTGTGTGAGTTTGCTGGTGAGTTCTAAGGGCTCCACTCTGACCAAAGCTCTTTCCACACTCCATACATTTAAGTGGTTTCTCTCCTGTGTGTGTTCGTTGATGTTCTGCATGTGTTCGACTATCAGTGGAAGTCTTTCCACATTCCAAACATTTAAATAATTTCTCCCCTGTGTGAGTTCGCCGATGTGAAGTGAGGTGTGTCTTTCGTCTGAACCACTTTCCACACTCTAGACATTCAAATGGTTTCTCCCCTGTGTGAGTCCGTTGATGTAAACGAAGTGAACTAATATGACGGAAGCTCTTTCCACACTCCATACATGTGAATGGCTTTTCCCCTGTGTGAATTAGTTGATGCTTTTTAAGTGTTCCCTTGTCATTGAAGCTCTTTTTACACTCCATACATTCAAATGGTTTCTCCCCTGTGTGGGTGTAATGATGTACAGCAAGGCTTGAACCAGAACTGAAACTCTTTCCACACTCCATACATTTAAATGGTTTCTCCCCTGTGTGACTTCGATGATGCATATGAAGGGACCAACTTTCGCTGAAGCTCTTTCCACACTCCATACATTTAAATGGTTTCTCTCCTGTGTGAGTCCGTTGATGTCTTTTAAGTTTTCCACTCGCACTGAAGCACTTCCCACACTCCACACATTCATATTGCTTTTTCCCTGTATGAATTCGCTGATGTTGCTTAAGAGTGGCATTACTACTATAACTCTTTCCACACTCATTACACTGAAATGGTTTTTCCCCTGTTTGAGTTTGTTGATGGTTTGTAAGGTTTCCACCATCAATACAGCTCATTCCACATTCTGCAGAGTTCTGTCGATTGTCTGCACCACCTGCTTTGGAGCAAAGGGAGAAATGCTTTTAGGGTTTCAAGGAGCATCTTTGTATGAAGGGAGATATATAAATTACATACAGAATGATAATTGTATAGGAAAAAAATAAAGTGGTAGAAGTGTTTCAAAAAATAATAATAATCTATAATTACTAAAAGCATTTCCACAACACCCTTTTCCCATATTTCTGTATTAGTTTAGGTAATCATCATCATTTAATCATGTAGTGGGGGGGGGGGACATGTAAAATCAAAACGCTGTGAGAGGGAAAAGGTTTCTGGCTTCTCTATGAAAGCAGATTCCAGAAACAAAGAGGAGCATGGGAAAAGGCCTCTCTGCTTCCTTCTTCCTGCCTTTTCTCTCCTCTCCATCTTTTCCCTTTGCCAATGTGTTTCCCTCCTCCTGTCTCTATCCACCCCTGCGCCCATCTCTTATCCCCTGCAACTCACCAGATCTCGCTGAGGGCCCTGGGAGGGAATGCTCAACAGTTTTGGAGAGGGATGCAGGAGGCAGCCTGACCAAGTCAACCGTCCATCTTCCTCCTTCCATTCTAGCTAGGTTTGCAGAATCAGACTCTTTCATCCTTCCTGAGGAGCTCCCAAGCGAAAACAAGCCGCAGGTTCCTGAGGGAATAAGAAACAAAAGGAGCCTCTCATTTACCTGTTGAAGGATGTCTTTCACTGTTTCCATAGTGAAAGAGGGTGCCTTCCTCCTGAAACCCACCATGCAAGAAAAATAGGTCCTGCCCCAATGTGGAATAAATGAATGAAAATGAATCCTTAGCTGAATCAAAGGATTCTCCCTAAACTCCTTTTCGTGTTAGAGGATGCAATTAAGACTAAGAAAGATTAAGAATGTGTTCAAGGCCCATGCTGACCCTGAGAGTGATAGATGTACAGTTTAGAGGTGACTCGAGATAACAAGGAGAAAAAGCAGGTGATAGTTTAAGAACTAGTACACATGTTCAAACGCTTCATGGACACGCACCCCTAAAGGAGAAACGGCGAATTTGAATGGACATGGGATGCATGTTATTGATGGGTGACATATGTGTAGGTGGATTGGGAAGCCTGTAAACTGCAATTTCTTAACCAATGGGAATTGTAGGAGGGATATTCAAACACTTTTAGGTTATAAATTATGTGTGATGTAAGCTGGAATGAACACTCCTTTACGGCGTGAGCCTGTGCAGTCCTGTTACGGCAATAAATCTAGTGATGCCCGATCGTGGTGTAAACTCCTTTTTTACACAGAGTAAATTGACGCCCTCTGGATAATGATTCCTTGGGACTTAATTTGTCCAACAATTTTGGTGGAGCATGCAGGCAGGTAAACCCAGATCGCCAACCTCACCTAGCGAAGCCCGGACGACACCTTTAGCGCATGACCGGTCCGACGGAGTTCTTTTGCCGCTGGGACCTCAGAAGCCCACCAACTTAAGGGGAGACCTGTCAGACTCTATACCAGGGGTCAGCAAACTTTTTCAGCAGGGGGCCAGTCCACTGTCCCTCAGAACTTGTGGGGAGGGACGGATTATATTTTGAAAAAAATATATGAACACATTCCTATGCCCCACAAAGAAATTGACGCCCTCTGGGTAAAGATCCCTGGGACATATTTGTCCAACACCTTGCCAATGTGTTTCCCCCCCTCCTGTCTCCATCCATCCCTGCCCTTTTCCCCTGCAACTCACCAGATCTCTCTGAGGGCCCTAGGAGGGAATGCTCAACAGTTTTGGGTAGGGATGCAGGAGGCAGTCTGACCAAGTCAACCGTCCATCTTCCCCCTTCCATCCTCGCCAGGTTTGCAGGATCAGACTCTTTCAAACTTCCTAGGGAGCTCAGAAGCCAAAACAAACTGCAAGTTCCTGAGATAATAATAATAATGATAATGATGATGATGATGATAATAATAATAATAATTTATTCCCCGCCACTCTGGGCAGCTTCCAATCTCCCCAGCCACTCTGGGCAGCTTCCAATCACATGTTAAAAACAATACTGCATTAAATATTAAAAACTTCCCTAAACAGGGCTGCCTTCAGATGTCTTTTAAAAATAGGATAACTGCTTATTTCCTTGACATCTGAAGGGAGGGTGTTCCACAGGGTGGGAGCCACTACCGAGAAGGCCCTCTGCCTGGTTTCCTGTAACCTCACTTCTCACAATGAGGGAACCGCCAGAAGGCCCTTGGCGCTGGACCTCAGTGAACGATGGGGGTGGAGACACTCCTGCAGGTATACTGGACCGAGGCCGTTTGGGGCTTTAAAGGTCAGCACCAACACTTTGAATCATGCTCGGAAACGTACTGGGAGCCAATGCAGATCTCTCAGAACCAGTGTTACGTGGTCCCAGCAGCCACTCCTAGTCACCAGTCTAGCTGCCGCATTCTGGATTAATTGCAGTTTCCGGGTCACCTTCAAAGGTAGCCCCACGTAGAGTGCATTGCAGTAGTCCAAGCGGGAGATAACTAGAGCATGCACCACTCTGGCAAGACAGTCGGCGGGCAGGTAGGGACTCAGCCTGCGTACCAGATGGAGCAGGTAGACAGAATTAACCTGCGCCTCCATGGATAGCTGTGAGTTAAAATGACTCCCAGGCTGCGCACCTGGTCCTTCAGGGGCACAGTTACCCCATTCAGGACCAGGGAGTCCTCCACACCAGTCTGCCCCCTGTCCCCCAAGAACAGTACTTCTGTCTTGTCAGGATTCAACATCAATCTGTTAGCCACCATCCATCCTCCAACCGCCTCCAGACACTCACACAGGACCTTCACCGCCTTCACTGGTTCTGATTTAAAGGAGAGGTAGAGCTGGGTGTCATCTGCATACTGATGAACACCCAGCCCAAACCCCCTGATGATCTCTCCCAGCGGCTTCATATAGATGTTAAAAAGCATGGGGGAGAGGAAAGAAACCCTGAGGCACCCCACAAGTGAGGGCCCGGGGTCTGAACACTCATCTCCCCCCCCCTTTCTGGACACGGCCCAGGAGAAAGGAGCGGAACCACCGTATAACAGTGCCCCCAGCTCCCAGCCCCTCAAGCCGGTCCAGAAGGATGTTATGGTCGATGGTATCAAACGCCGCTGAGAGATCCAGCAGAACTAGGAAACAGCTCTCACCTTTGTCCCTAGCCTGCCGGAGATCATCAACCAGCGCAACCAAGGCATTTTCAGTCCCATGGTGAGGCCTGAATCTCGATTGGAAGGGATCCAAATGGTCCGCATCCTCCAGGTGTGCTTGGAGTTGTTCAGCAACCACCCGATCAATCACCTTGCCTAAGAATGGTAGATTTGAGACTGGGCAATGGTTGGCCATATTGGTCAGGTCTAAAGATGTTTTTTTAAGAAGCGGTTTAATGACCGCCTCTTTCAGCGGGTCTGGGAAGGCTCCCTCAAAGAGGGAAGCATTCACCACCCCACAGAGCCCATCGCCCAGTCCTTCCTGGCTCGCTTTTATCAGCCAAGATGGGCAAGGATCAAGGAGACAGGTGGTTAGTTTCACTTGTCCAAGCAGCCTGTCCACATCCTCGGAGGTAACAGATTGGAATTGATCCTATGTAACAAGACTAGACAGAACTCTAGCACTCTCCCGCCCTGGCCCTGCTCCCACGGTGGAGTCTACCTCTTTCTGAATCTGAGCGACTTTATCTGCAATAAACTTTGCAAAAGCATTGCAGGAGATCTTGGGGTCTCTACCAGGCCCCGGTGGTGCAGGTGGTTACGATAGATTGCGAGGGAAGAAGAAACAAAAGGAGTTTCACAGACCCTGCAAGCATTTTCCTGTCCCAGACATTTAGCTGTCGAAGGGTAACTCTTTCACTATTTCTGTGGTGAAAGGGGGGTGCTTTCCTCCTGAAACCCACCATGCAAGTAAACCCCGCTGCCTAGATGGCTGGGATAGAAATAATAACATTATTGTTATTGTTGTGATGATGATGACGATGATGACCTGAAAGAGGATCTTCTTGAGAAAAGAGGACAAGAACTTTTAAAAGAATTGGGGGGGGGGGGGAATTATAATTTACCTAGGAGACCATTGTAAATAGATGAAAACATTAGTAGGATTTTAACCACACTGGTAAGGTATTAAAGATCACGGACCATTCAGATGGATGGAAAAATATGGAAAACGGGCTGATATGGAGTTGTAGATGGTAATATTAGGACCCACAGAGGGGATGGGGTGGGGTGGGGGGAGTCATGAGATGCAGAGTAATCTCTGTTTATGGATTTGTAATTTATTTTGTTATAAATGTATTTGTTACTTTAAAAAAACAACATTTTTTAAAAAAGAACCTTTCCCAAGAAGGGGAGATTAGAAACTAGCCAGAAGCAAAAGGGGCCTCAGAGACCCTGCAAGCATTTCCCTGCCCCGGAGGTTTAGCTGTTGAAGGGTAAGTCTCCCTGTGTGTGGAGACACACAGTCTCCATGGCGAAAGAGGGGTGCCTTCCTCTTGAAACCCACCATGCAAGAAAACCCAGCCGCCTAGAATAGCTGGGGGAACCCAGCCAGATGGGTGGCATATATATAAGAACATCATCATCATGACTAGAGTCATGCCCTTTGCGTCTACTTTTATCTCTGTTAGATGGGAGCTTTGGCATTGCAGCCTCCCTGGCCACAAGCTCCCAGTGACCTCAATAAAAAAAACCCCACAATAATAAAGAATTATTATTATTATTTCCCCGCCCATCAGGCAGGGTTTCCCCAGCCACTCTGCTGGCTGCCACGTCCTCCCCCAACTCACTTCCCCCAGCCTGGCTTCCCTTCCGCTGTAGCCCCTCCCCCCAGACCATGCACACTAGAAGAGACTATGGCCAGGACACAAAGAAAGACAAAAAACAATGCAGGCATTTTAATAAAATTCCACAGAGGGGAATTAGGCTGCAATAGATTGTAATGGGTCGCTTTGAAGTCAATTCAGCGCCAAATAGTAATAATAATAATAAAGACTCCCGCGCGCGCCCCCCCTCACCGCCCTGCTCGTATTTTGCCAGAACAAAGGCGGCAGCAACCCCAAGCAATTCTGACCCACCTCGACCGAAGGGCGGACTCGGTGTACGGCAGCGCCCCACGTTTGGATCCCCCAGAAGATCCGGCTTCCCCATTGGGAGGAGGAAGGGGGCAGGAATCCAGCTTCCAGGGAAGAAAGGCTTGGGGGGGGGGATAGGACGCCCCTCGCCTCGTGCAGGGATGTGACTTAAAGGAGAGTCCTGAGCAGGAGCAAGAAGGCTGGGCGTCCCTCCCAGAGATCCTTCCCGTCCTCCCTCAGCCCCCCCCCCCAACACCCTCGTATTCGGGTCCCCCACCCACGAAATCTCCCCCTTGGCACGACTCACCCCTCGCCCTGCGCGGCGCATCTCTCTCGTGCGCACCTTCCTCGGCATCAGGAGGGACCACCCAAGACGAGCGGGGAGGGGAGGTGGGGGGGCGGGACAGAGGGAGGGTCTGTTCCCAGGCCTCTCTAGGCAGCCGGGCGCTCTCTATTCCCTTCACCCTCCCCCTCCTCCCCAAATAGCACTACCTGCGCGCCTCGCCAGTTGCGTTTTACGTGTCAAGGCAGGAGGAGGGATCCGGATCCCGCAGAGAAGGGCGCTGGATTTGAGGCTTGGATGCAAAACCAACCTGGCTGGAGGATAGGGCCCCTCGCGGCCATCGCTTTCATGGCAATCTCTCTCTATATATATTGCCGTGAAAGTGATGCCCACATATATATATATATATATACACACAGTATATATATATACCTATACATATACATATACACACACATTATGTTGGGGGTGTGCATGGCATCAAATGCTCTTGCGGAAAGCTGGACCACCCTCAGGATGCACGTGCTTTGCAAAGGCGTCTCTGGAAGAACTTGGCCAGATCTGTAACCTAAGAGCCCCCGCCCCCTCCCCTTCCGCCATAGCATCCTTCATTTCCCCCTCCTTTACCTGCCTGGCTTGGCGTGTCCTTCCTTAGAAAGGCTTAGGTTCATTCTTCCTCCCACTGACCAGTGTAAATGACTACAGCCTTCTCTCTGCTTTAGTGGGTTTAATATGTTGCACAGGAGCCACCTCCTAGGAGCTCTAGGGGCTTCACACCCCCCCAATAAAATATTTGTGAGGGCCGGGTCCTTCCCCTCAAGTCGATGGGCACTGCCATTCAAATGGGGGGGGGGGTGCACTGCGTCATGTGATCAATTATGCAGGATAATAATAATAATAATAATAATAATAATAAATTTTATTTATATCCCGCCCTTCCCAGCCGAAGCCGGGCTCAGGGCGGCTAACAACACTAAAATAGTGCAACATTATAAAACATTATAAAAAATTAATTAAGATCAAATTCAAAATTGATGGCAACCATAAACTAAAGTTTTGTAAAGATTGCCAAAGGAGGGAGTCAGGCTGCACCCTGACCAAAGGCCTGGTGGAACAGCTCTGTCTTGCAGGCCCTGCGGAAAGATGTCAAGTCTTGCAGGGCCCTTGTCTCTTGTGACAGAGCGTTCCACCAGGTTGGAGCCGCAGCCGAAAAAGCCCTGGCCCTAGTTGAGGCCAGCCTAACCTCTCTGAGGCCTGGGACCTTCAGGATGTTTTTATTTGACGAGCGTAAGTTCCTCTGTGGGGCATACCAGGAGAGGCGGTCCCGTAGGTACGAGGGTCCTAGGCCGTATAGGGCTTTAAAGGTTAAAACCAGCACCTTAAACCTGATCCTGTACTCCACCGGGAGCCAGTGCAGCTGGTATAGCACCGGATGCATGTGATCTCGCAGCGAAGACCCCGTAAGGAGTCTCGCTGCGGCATTCTGCACCCGCTGGAGTTTCTGGGTCAGTCTCAAGGGCAGCCCCACGTAGAGCGAGTTACAGTAATCCAGTCTGGAGGTGACCATCGCGTGGATCACAGTGGCTAGGTCAGGGCAAGAGAGGTAAGGATGCAGATTACCTGGACCCCCGCAATATTTTATTCATTGGCACCCCCAATATGTTGCATTATTTTTACAATGGCAACCTGCCTTTCCTTCCACAAGCTGCAGGCAACGTACACACCTCTTCTCCCCACAACCACCCTGTGACAGGGGCGTTGCATGGGGGTGATGCCAGCAGGGCAGTGGCCCCGGGGCGGATTTTTGAGAGGGCACAAAGCAGGCACTGCCTGCAGGCGCCCCCAGTGCAGCCCAGCACTCCTCTCCCATTGGAGGAACCAACCATGGAGTTTGTTTTCTTTAAAAAGATTTATTTTCTTTGCTTTTCATATTTATACATTTCATCAAATTTACAATCATCTTAACATTTCAAAACTTGACTTTCTTCCCTCTCTTTCTGCAGTTCCTTAAATTTATTTTTCGTATCCTCTGCATATCCAAATCGACCTAAATTGCTCTTTCATTCATCCACTTTACAAATATACACTTATAATACTGCAGGTTATTACAATAATCCGACAAATGTTCTTATCTGTTTACAGTTTATCCGTAAAAATTCAATAAACCATTTCCGTTCTTTTATAAAAAGTTTGTTATCTTGATTTCTTCTTCTTCTGGGTAAGTTTCACCATTTCTGCATATTCCCTAAGTTTTTGTATCCATTCTTCCTTTGCTGGGACTTCTTTCCATTTTGGGGCAAGTAAAATTCTATACAGGGACGCGGATGGCGCTGTGGGTAAAACCTCAGCGCCTAGGGCTTGCCGATCGAAAGGTTGGCGGTTCGAATCCCCGCAGCGGGGTGCGCTCCCACTGTTCGGTCCCAGCGCCTGCCAACCTAGCAGTTCGAAAGCACCTCCAGGTGCAAGTAGATAAATAGGGACCGCTTACTAGCGGGAAGGTAAACGGCGTTCCGTGTGCGGCTCTGGCTCGCCAGAGCAGCGATGTCACGCTGGCCACATGACCCGGAAGTGTCTTCGGACAGCGCTGGCCGCCGGCCTCTTTGAGTGAGATTGGCGCACAACCCTAGAGTCTGTCAAGACTGGCCTGTACGGGCAGGGGTACCTTTACCTTTTTAAAATTCTACAGTTTCTTCTTCTTCTTTGGCGATCACTCCTAGCCGAGTAAGATTGTCTTCCATAAACACGGTTTTAACAATGAGTTCGTAGGTGACAGTGAGGGAGGCAAAGAACAAAAGACATGGGGGACAGCCCCCTTAGCGCCCCATAAATTTGAGTGAGGGAAAGGCTCAAAACTGTAGAAGAAAGGTGGAATAAGGGCTTGGGGATGCTGACAGGTCAGCTGCAATTTAAAGCAACAGTAGGGAATGTAAGAGAATGGGCTGCTGGGGGGGGCGGAGAGAGAGAGAGAGAGTGAAGCCCTGTGGTGACAATCTGGGTGCTGATGCCGCGACGGAGAGCGAAGCAGCAGCAGCAGCACCCAGGTCCTGGGATCAGAGCCACTGGAGCTGGGAGCGATCCAGGAGCACTTCTCCATCATGGACTGGGCATGGTGAAGAAGGCATAAGACGGAAGAGGCCACCCCTCCCCCCCAAAAAAGTAACACCTTTGGCGAAAGAATCCGAGCATGGCTGGCGTGCCCCAAAGAGGAAAGGGGCATAAAGGGGAGGGATGAGCATGAGCATCGGGATGCCAAGCGCAGCGCGCTGCTGCCACGTTTCCCCAGGGACATTTAATGAAATCCGGGGACATTTTGGAGACAGATCTGCAAATCCCGGGCCTGTCACCGGGAAACGGGGACGTCTGGTAACCCTGATTTGGGTGCCGATCTCCCATATCCTCGTCTGACACTCTCACCACCACACCATCCTGCCTTCTTGAAGTCCTTCTGCATTGGGTTAGCTATAAAAATTTAAGTAGGTAAATAAATACGGAGAAAGCAAAATGTCACAGAGATGGATCTGAATTTTACCCCTCAAAGCATAAATGTGTTTTATTCTGGATTGCTTTATTTCATGTTTTAATGTGTTGCAACCAGATTTGAGTTTTTTTACCTTAAGATATAAAGTGGTATAGAAATGATTTTTTTTCTTTTTTAAAAAATGCTTTATTGAACTTAAACAAAGAAAAAACATACATTCCTGTCCATTGTTTACAAAGAAAATAAAATTAAGAGAAAACTATATTTTCTGACAAAGAAAATATTCTTAATATACATCTGACTTCCCGTCGTCTCCATACTTCATTTAACCAGTGTGGTGTAATGGTTAAGAATGGTATTCTTGTAATCTGGGGAACCGGGTTCGCGTCTCCGCTCCTCCACATGCAGCTGCTGGGTGACCTTGGGCCAGTCACACTTCTTTGAAGTCTCTCAGCCCCACTCACCTCACAGAGTGTTTGATGTGGGGGAGGAAGGGAAAGGAGAATGTTAGCCGCTTTGAGACTTCTTCGGGTAGAGATAAAGCGCGATATCAAATCCAAACTCTTCTTCTTCGCCATTACTGACTTATTGAAAAAACATGTCCACTTGTTGTATAATAAAATATTATTTCTCCTGTGTCCTTTTTCTTAGTTAAAACAGCTACAGATGTTATTCAAAGGCTGTAACCGAGTTCAAGCTGCAACAACTTTTCTTAAGATATCTTCTGAAAGCTTCCCATTTAGAAATAAATACTTGTTTTGAATTATCTTTCATTTTTTCGGTTGCTTGGCTACCTCTGCATATTAGACCAATTCTTGTAACCATTCTAACCTGGAAGGAACTTTTATCACTCTTCCAATTTGTCGCTATTAGGACTCTAGCGGCAACAGTGGCATATAAAAAGACCTCTCTTACATTTCTAGGAATATCGGGGCCTGTGATAAAAAGGCTTCTGGTTTTTTTGTGAAACAAACATTTAACATTTTTAAAAGTTCTTTATAGATGTCATCCCAGAAAACCTTGATTTTTTTTACACAGCCACCACATATGGAACATTGTGCCTGTTCCTTCTCCAAATCTCCAAAAATTACTAGAAACATCTCTGAAAGTTTCCATGGGGTCAAATACCAACACTATTGCATGTTTGGGAAATTTCCCCTCAAGGTATAGCACGCTGTTAATTTCAAATTTACTTTCAATAAATTTCCCCACTCTTTTATATCTATGTTATACCGCAAATCCTGGGCTCATTGAATCATGACAGCTTTAACCTCCTCCTTCATGACTTCCCAGTCAAGAAGAAGATGAAGAGCGATCATAGAATCATAGAGTTGGAAGAGACCACAAGGGCCATCGAGTCCAACCCCCTGCCAAGCAGGAAACACCATCAGAGCACTCCTGACATATGGTTGTCTAGCCTCTGCTTAAAGACCTCCAAAGAAGGAGACTCCACCACACTCCTTGGCAGCAAATTCCACTGTCGAACAGCTCTTACTGTCAGGAAGTTCTTCCTAATGTTTAGGTGGAATCTTCTTTCTTGTAGTTTGGATCCATTGCTCCGTGTCCGCTTGTCTGGAGCAGCAGAAAACAACCTTTCTCCCTCCTCGATATGTGACATCCTTTTATATATTTGAACATGGCTATCATATCCCCCCTTAACCTCCTCTTCTCCAGGCTAAACATGCCCAGCTCCCTTAGCCGTTCCTCATAAGGCATCGTTTCCAGGCCTTTGACCATTTTGGTTGCCCTCCTCTGGACACGTTCCAGTTTGTCAGTGTCCTTCTTGAACTGTGGTGCCCAGAACTGGACACAGTACTCCAGGTGAGGTCTGACCAGAGCAGAATACAGTGGCACTATAACTTCCCTTGATCTAGATGCTATACTCCTATTGATGCAGCCCAGAATTGCATTGGCTTTTTTAGCTGCCGCGTCACACTGTTGGCTCATGTCAAGTTTGTGGTCAACCAAGACTCCTAGATCCTTTTCACATGTACTGCTCTCAAGCCAGGTGTCACCCATCTTGTATTTGTGCCTCTCATTTTTTTTGCCCAAGTGCAATACTTTACATTTCTCCCTGTTAAAATTCATCTTGTTTGTTTTGGCCCAGTTCTCTAATCTGTCAAGGTCGTTTTGAAGTGTGATCCTGTCCTCTGGGGTGTTAGCCACCCCTCCCAGTTTGGTGTCATCTGCAAATTTGATCAGGATGCCCTTGAGTCCATCATCCAAGTCGTTGATAAAGATGTTGAATAAGACCGGGCCCAAGACAGAACCCTGTGGCACCCCACTAGTCACTCTTCTCCAGGATGAAGAGGAACCATTGATGAGCACCCTTTGGGTCTGGTCAGTCAGCCAGTTACAAATCCACTGAGTGGTAGCATAGTCAAGACCACATTTTACCAGCTTCTTTACAAGAATATCATGGGGCACCTTGTCAAATGCCTTGCTGAAATCAAGGTAGGCTACATCCACTGCGTTCCCTTCATCTACCAGGCTTGAAATTCTGTCAAAAAAATGAGATCAGGTTCGTCTGACATGACTTATTTTTCAGAAATCCATGCTGACTATTGGTGATCACAGCATTCCTTTCTAGGTGCTCACAGATTGTTTGCTTAATGATCTGCTCCAGAATCTTCCCTGGTATTGATGTCAGACTGACTGGGCGGTAATTATTTGGGTCCTCTCTTTTCCCCTTTTTGAAAATAGGGACAACATTTGCCCTCCTCCAGTCTGCCGGGACTTCGCCTGTTCTCCAGGAATTCTCAAAGATGATTGCCAGTGGTTCTGAGATCACATCTGCCAGTTCTTTTAATACTCTTGGATGCAGTTCATCTGGCCCTGGAGACTTGAATACATCTAAACTAGCCAAGTATTCTTGTACTATCTCCTTTGTTATTCTGGGCTGTGTTTTCTCTACTGAATCATTTGCTCCAAATTCTTCAGGTCGGGCATTGTTTTCTTTATCGGAGAAGACTGAGGCAAAGAAGGCATTGAGGAGTTCAGCCCTTTCTGTGTCCCCTGTTTGCATTTCACCATCTTCTCCTCTGAGTGACCCCACTGTTTCTTTGTTCTTCCTTTTGCTACGAACATACCCATAAAAGCCTTTTTTGTTGCTTTTAACCTCTCTAGCAAGCCTGAGTTCATTCTGTGCTTTAGCTTCTCTGACTTTGTGTCTACACGTGCTGGCTATTTGTTTGAATTCCTCTTTGGTGGTTTCCCCCCTTTTCCATTTTTTGTACACATCCTTTTTTAATCTTAACTCAGTTAAAAGTTCTTTAGATAGCCACCCTGGCTTCTTTAGGCACCTTCCATGTTTCCGTCTCATTGGTATTGCCTGAAGTTGTGCTTTTACTATCTCCCTCTTAACAAACTCCCAGCCATCATGAACTCCCTTTCCTTTTAGTATTACTGTCCATGGGATCTCACCCAGCACTTCCCTAAGTTTTATGAAGTCGGCTTTCTTAAAGTCAAGAAATTGAGTCCTAGTATGCTTGGCTGCTGCTTTCCGTTGTATAGTAAACTTCAGAAGAGCATGATCACTTGCGCCTAATGATCCTTCCACTTCTACCCCATTAACCAGGTCATCGACATTGGTTAGGACCAGATCTAAAATGGCTGTTCCTCTTGTTGCTTCTCCCACTTTCTGGACAATGAAGTTGTCTGCAAGGCCAGTGAGGAATCTGTTTGACCTTATGCTCTTGGCTGAGTTTGACAGCCAACAAATATCCGGGTAATTGAAGTCCCCCATTACTACTATCTCCCTTCCTTTTGCATGCTTGGCCATCTGTTCCAGGAAGGCATCATCTATGTCCTCCGTTTGGCTTGGGGATCTATAGTAAACTCCCACAATGAGGTCACTGTTATTCTTCTCTCCCTTAATTTTGACCCAAATGCTCTCACTTTGGCTTTGAGGTTCTAAATCTTGGATCTCTTCACAGGTATACACATCCCTGACATATAACGCCACTCCTCCTCCTTTCTTGTCTGGTCTGTTTCTCTGAAATAGATTGTATCCCTCCATTTTTACATTCCAATCGTGGGACTTATCCCACCAGGGTTCAGTGATGCCTATTATGTCTAATGCCTAAGAGTTTGGACTTTCACTCCCCTTAAGGAATCTCAAAGCAGCTAACAATCTCCTTTCCCTTCCTCCCCCACAACAAACACTCTGTGAGGTGAGTGAGGCTGAGAGACTTCAGAGAAGTGTGACTAGTCCAAGGTCACCCAGCAGCTGCATGTGGAGGAGCGGGGAAGCCAACCCGGTTCACCAGATTACAAGTCCATTGCTTTTATTAATAGCTGTTTTCACACACAAAATCAGTGTGATACCTTGGTTTACAAACTTAATCCGTTCAGGAAGTCTGTCCTTAAACCAAGGCGTGCTTTCCAATAAAAAGTAATGGAAAATGGATTAAACCATTCCAGACAATGAAAAACAACCACTAAAACAGCAATTTAATATGAATTTTACTATCTAACAAGACCACTGATCCATAAAAGGAAGGCAATAATCAATGTACTGTACAATAAAATAAATAAGACAGTATTGTAGATGATAAAACCCAAAATTAATATTTTTTTCTTACGTGCACTGATGATAGTAATTGTTTGTATGGGGGGCTTTTATACATTTCTGCAGTCACACAATCAACCAGTAGCTGAACTGGGTTCCACACAGTCACAAAAACGAAGTCACAAGCCACAGTCAAAAGTCAGTGCCATAAAACAAATAAGTCACAGTTAAAAAGAAAAGCCACACAAACAAAAAATCAAAAAAATAGCAAAGACAAAAGCTCCTAATAACACCTCTGTATTGCGTGGGTGCTCTGGACTCAACAGCCGACAGACTCAACAGGAAGCCTCTGATTAGCAGTGGGGGACTCAATTTACAAACAGAACACACTCAACAGGAAGAGGAACATGTTCTGTTTCCTAGTTGTTCATAAACTAATCTGTTCTTAAACCAAGGTACCACTGGAGTTGGCATTGTGAATACGATTAACCCACATATTGTGAAAAATATCCATTGTCCTGATTCAGTCCACAAGTGACAGCACTGAACCTCTTGGTTCATTGTCATGCTAGTCTGCCTTTGAGGTTCATTTGTTCCAGAGAAGTAAGCAAAATAAAGTCCATGTGTTTCCACATTGCCCCATCCAAAAATCCCTCAAATTATGTCCAGGGTGAACTCCAGCATTCTATGTAAAAGAATGAACATTGAGTGAATGTTCACTAAGTTTCTCACGTTGACTGAAGCTCTTTCCACACTCCAAGTATTTAGTGTTTCACCCCTGTGTGAGTACGTTTATGTAAAGTAAGGTGTGTCCTCCGACGGAAACTCTTTCCACACTCCATACATTTAAATGGTTTCTCCCCTGTGTGGGTTCGATGATGAATATTAAGGGAGCAACTTTCACCGAAGCTCTTTCCACACTCCATACATTTAAAGGGTTTCTCCCCTGTGTGAGTTCGTTGATGCGAATTAAGCTGATTCTTCCAACTGAAGCTCTTTCCACACTCCATACATTTAAAAGGTTTCTCCCCTGTGTGAGTACGTTTATGTAAAGCAAGCTGTGCACTCTGATGGAAACTCTTTCCACACTCCATACATTTAAATGGTTTAACCCCTGTGTGAGTTTGCTGATGTTTACAAAGTTTATCACGTCGACTGTAGCTCTTTCCACACTCCAAGCATTTAAACTGTTTCACGCCTGTGTGAGTATGTTTATGTATGTTAAGGTGTGCACTCTGACCAAAGCTCTTTCCACACTCCATACATTTAAATGGTTTAACCCCTGTGTGAGTTCTCTGATGTTCACTAAGTTTATTACGTTGACTGTAGCTCTTTCCACACTCCAAGCATTTAAAGTCTTTCACCCCTGTGTGAGTATGTTTATGTGTGTTAAGGTGTGCACTCTGACTGAAGCTCTTTCCACACTCCATACATTTAAATGGTTTAACCCCTGTGTGAGTTCGCTGATGTGTACGAAGGTGGGAACTCTGACCAAAGCTCTTTCCACACTCCATACATTTAAATGGTTTAACCCCTGTGTGAGTTCGTTGATGCACTGCATGTGTTTGACTATCAGTGGAAGACTTTCCACATTCCAAACATTTAAATAGTTTCTCCCCCGTGTGAGTTCGCTGATGTGAAGTGAGGTGTGTCTTTCTTCTGAACCACTTTCCACACTCTAGACATTCAAATGGTTTCTCTCCTGTGTGAGTCTGTTGATGTACTCGAAGTTTACCAATATGACAGAAACTCATTCCACACTCCATACATGTGAATGGCTTTTCCCCTGTGTGAATTAGTTGATGTTTTCTAAGTGTTCCCCTGTCACTGAAGCTCTTTTTACAATCCATACATTTAAATGGTTTCTCCCCTGTGTGGGTGTAATAATGTAAAGCAAGGCTTGAACTATAACTGAAACTCTTTCCACACTCCATACATTTAAATGGTTTCTCCCCTGTGTGACTTCGATGATGCATATGAAGGGACCAACTTTCACTGAAGCTCTTTCCACACTCCATACATTTAAATGGTTTCTCTCCTGTGTGAGTCCGTTGATGTCTTGTAAGTTTTCCACTCGCACTGAAGCACTTCCCACACTCCACACATTCATATTGTTTTTCCCCTGTATGAATTCGCTGATGTTGTTTAAGAGTGTCATTACTACTATAACTCTTTCCACATTCCATACATTCAAATGGTCTTTCCCCTGTGTGAGTTCGTTGATGGTTTGTAAGGTTTCCACCATCAATAAAGCTCATTCCACATTCTGCAGAGTTCTGTCGATTGTCTGCACCACCTGCTTTGGAGCAAAGGGATAAATGCTTTTAGGGTTTCAAGGAATATCTTTGTATGAAGGGAGATATATAAATAACATAAATAACTATAATTGTCTAGAAAAGAATAAAAGTGGTAGAAATGTTTCAAAAAAAGAAATAATCTAGAATTACTAAAAGCATTTCCACAACACCCTTTTCCCATATTTCTGTATTAGTTTAGGTAATAATCATCATTTAATCATGTAGTGGGGGGGGAAACATGTAAAATCGAAACGCTGTGAGAGGAAAAAGGTTTCTGGCTCCTCTATGAAAGCAGATTCCAGAAACAAAGAGGAGCATGGGAAAAGGCCTCTCTGCTTCCTTCTTCCTGCCTTTTCTCTCCTCTCCATCTTTTCCCCTTGCCAATGTGTTTCCCTCCTCCTGTCTCTATCCACCCCTGCGCCCATATCTTATCCCCTGCAACTCACCAGATCTCACGGAGGGCCCTGGGAGGGAATGCTCAACAGTTTTGGAGAGGGATGCAGGAGGCAGCCTGACCAAGTCAACCGTCCATCTTCCTCCTTCCATCCTCGCTAGGTTTGCATTATCAGACTCTTTCATCCTTCCTGAGGAGCTCCCAAGCGAAAACAAGCTTTAGATTCCTGAGGGATGAAGAAACAAAGGGAGCCTCACATTTAGCTGTTGAAGGGTAAGTCTTTCACTGTTTCCATGGTGAAAGGGGGGGGTCTTCCTCTTATGCCTTCCTCCTGAAACCCACCAAGCAAGAAAAATAGGTCCTGCCCCAATGTGGAATAAATGAATAAAAATGAATCCTTAGCTGAATCAAAGGATTCTCCCTAAACTCCTTTCCGTGTTAGAGGGTGCAATTAAGACTAAGAAAGACTAAGAATGTGTTCAAGGCCCATGCTGACCCTGAGAGTGATAGATTTATAGTTTATAGGTGACTCGAGATAACAAGGAGAAAAAGCAGGTGATAGTTTAAGAACTAGTACATGTGTTCAAACACTTCATGGACACGCACCCCTAAAGGAGAAACGGCTAATTTGAATGGACATGGGATGCATGTTATTGGTGGGGGACATAGAATCATAGAGTTGGAAGAGACCACAAGGGCCATCGAGTCCATATGTGTAGGTGGATTGGGAAGCAGTAAACTGCAATTTCTTAACCAATAGGAATTGTAGGAGGGCCCGATCGTGGTGTAGACTCCTTTTTTACACAGAGTAAATTGACACCCTCTGGGTGAAGATTCCTTGGGACATAATTTGTCCAACAATTTTGGTGGAGCATGCAGGCAGGTAAACCCAGATCACCAACCTCACCTAGCGAAGCCCGGACGACACCTTTAGCGCATGACAGGTCCGACGGAGTTCTGTTGCCGCTGGGACCTCAGAAGCCCACCAACTTAAGGGGACACCTGTGAGACTCTATACCAGGGGTCAGCAAACTTTTTCAGCAGGGGGCCAGTCCATTGTCCCTCAGAACTTGGGGGGGGGGGCAGATTATATTTTGAGAAAAATATATGAACAAATTCCTATGCCCCACAAATAAATTGACACCCTCTGGGTAAAGATCCCTGGGACATATTTGTCCAACACCTTGCCAATGTGTTTCCCCCCTCCTGTTTCCATCCATCCCTGCCCTTTTCCCCTGAAACTCACCAGATCTCTCTGAGGGCCCTAGGAGTCCATGCTCAACAGTTTTGGGTAGGGATGCAGGAGGCAGCCTGACCAAGTCAACTGTCCATCTTCCCCCTTCCATCCTTGCTAGCTTTGCAGGATCAGACTCTTTCAAACTTCCTAGGGAGCTCAGAAGCCAAAACAAGCTGCAGGTTCCTGAAATAATAATAATAATAATAATAATAATAATAATAATAATAATAATAATAATAATAATTTATTCCCCAGCCACTCTGGGCGGCTTCCAATCACATGTTAAAAACAATACTGCATTAAATATTAAAAACTTCCCTAAACAGGGCTGCCTTCAGATGTCTTTTAAAAATAGGATAACTGCTTATTTCCTTGACATCTGAAGGGAGGTTGTTCCACAGGGTGGGTGCCACTACTGAGAAGGCCCTCTGCCTCGTTCCCTGTAACCTCACTTCTCGCAATGAGGGAACCGTTGGTGCAATTTCCGGGTCACCTTCAAAGGTAGCCCCACGTAGAGTGCATTGCAGTAGTCCAAGCGGGAGATAACTAGAGCATGCACCACTCTGGCAAGACAGTCGGCGGGCAGGTAGGGACTCAGCCTGCGTACCAGATGGAGCAGGTAGACAGAATTAACCTGTGCCTCCATGGATAGCTGTGAGTTAAAATGACTCCCAGGTTGCGCACCTGGTCCTTCAGGGACACAGTTACCCCATTCAGGACCAGGGAGTCCTCCACACCTGCCCGCCCCCTGTCCCCCAGAAACAGTACTTCTGTCTTGTCAGGATTCAACCTCAATCTGTTAGCCGCCATCCATCCTCCAACCGCCTCCAGGCACTCACACAGGACCTTTACCGCCTTCACTGGTTCTGATTTAAAGGAGAGGTAGAGCTGGGTGTCATCTGCATACTGATGAACACCCAGCCCAAACCCCCTGATGATCTCTCCCAGCGGCTTCATATAGATGTTAAAAAGCATGGGGGTGAGGACAGAACCCTGAGGCACCCCACAAGTGAGGGCCCGGGGTCTGAACACTCATCCCCCACCACCACTTTCTGGACACGGCCCAGGAGGAAGGAGCGGAACCACTGAATGACAGTACCCCCAGCTCCCAGCCCCTCAAGACGGTCCAGAAGGATGTTATGGTCAATGGTATCAAACGCCGCTGAGAGATCCAGCAGAACTAGGAAACAGCTCTCACTTTTGTCCCTAGCCCGCCGGAGATCATCAACCAGCGCGACCAAGGCATTTTCAGTCCCATGGTGAGGCCTGAATCTCGATTGGAAGGGATCCAAATGGTCCGCATCCTCCAGGTGTGCTTGGAGTTGTTCAGCAACCACCCGATCAATCACCTTGCCTAAGAATGGTAGATTTGAGACTGGGCGATAGTTGGCCATATTGGTCAGGTCTAAAGATGTTTTTTTAAGAAGCGGTTTAATGACCGCCTCTTTCAGCGGGTCTGGGAAGGCTCCCTCACAGAGGGAAGCATTCACCACCCCACAGAGCCCATCGCCCAGTCCTTCCTAGCTCGCTTTTATCAGCCAAGATGGGCAAGGATCAAGGAGACAGGTGGTCGGTTTCACTTGTCCAAGCAGCCTGTCCACATCCTCGGAGGTAACAGATTGGAACTGATCCTATGTAACAAGACTAGACAGAACTCTAGCACTCTCCCGCCCTGGCCCTGCTCCCACGGTGGAGTCTACCTCTTTCCGAATTTGAGCGACTTTATCTGCAATAAACTTTGCAAAAGCATTGCAGGAGACCTTGGGGTCTCTACCAGGCCCCGGTGGTGCAGGTGGTTACGATAGATTGCGAGGGAAGAAGAAACAAAAGGAGCTTCACAGACCCTGCAAGCATTTTCCTGTCCCAGACATTTAGCTGTCGAAGGGTAAGTCTTTCACTATTTCTGTGGTGAAAGAGGGGTGCTTTCCTCCTGAAACCCACCATGCAAGGAAACCCCGCTGCCTAGATGGCTGGGATAGAAATAATAACATTATTGTTATTGTTGTGATGATGATGACGACGATGACCTGAAAGAGGATCTTCTTGAGAAAAGTAAGAGGACAAGAACTTTTAAAAGAATGGGGGGGGGGGAATTATAATTTACCTAGGAGACCATTGTAAATAGATGAAAACATTAGCAGGATTTTAACCACACTGGTAAGGTATTAAAGATCACGGACCATTCAGATGGATGGGAAAATATGGAAAACGGACTGCTATGGAGTTGTAGATGGTAATATTAGGACCCACAGAGGGGATGGGGTGGGGGGGAGTCATGAGATGCAGAGTAATCTCTGTTTATGGATTTGTAATTTATTTTGTTATAAATGTATTTGTTACTTTAAAAAAACAACATTTTTTAAAAAAGAACCTTTCCCAGGAAGGGGAGAATAGAAACTAGCCAGAAGCAAAAGGGGCCTCAGAGACCCTTTGCAAGCATTTTCCTGCCCCGGAGGTTTAGCTGTTGAAGGGTAAGTCTCCCTGTGTGTGGAGACACCACACACGGTCTCCATGGTGAAAGAGCGGTGCGTTCCTCTTCAAACCCACCATGCAAGAAAACCCAGCCGCCTAGAATGGCTGGGGAAACCCAGCCAGATGGGTGGGATGTATATAATAACATCAACATCATCATGACTAGAGTCATGCCTTTTGCTTCTACTTTTATCTCTGTTAGATGGGAGCTTTGGCATTGCAGCCTCCCTGGCCACAAGCTCCCAGTGACCTCAATAAAAAAAAACCCACAATAATTGCAATTATTATTATTTTCCCGCCCATCAGGCAGGGTTTCCCCAGCCACTCTGCTGGCTGCCAGGTCCTCCCCCAACTCACTTCCCCCAGCCTGGCTTCCTTTCCGCCGTAGCCCCTCCCCCCAGACCATGCACACCAGAAAAGACTATGGCCAGGACACAAAGAAAGACGAAAAACAATGCAGGCATTTTTATAAAATTCCACAGAGGGGAATTAGGCTGCAATAGATTGTAATGGGTCGCTTTGAAGTCAATTCAGCGCCAAATAGTAATAATAATAATAAAGAATCGCGCGCGCGCGCCCCCCCTCACCGCCTTGCGCGTATTTTGCCAGAACAAAGGCGGCAGCAACCCTCAGCAATTCTGACCCACGTCGGACTCGGTGTAAGGCAGCGCCCCACGTTTGGATCCCCCAGAAGATCCGGCTTCCCCATTGGGAGGAGGAAGGGGGCAGGAATCCAGATTCCCGGGAAGAAAGGCTGGGGGGGGGATAGGACGCCCCTCGCCTCGTGCAGGGATGTGACTTAAAGGAGAGTCCTGAGCAGGAGGGAAAAGGCTGGGCTTCCTTCCCAGAGATACTTCCCGTCCTCCCTCAGCCCCCCAACATCCTCGTATTCGGGTCCCCCACCCACGAAATCTCCCCCTTGGCACGACTCACCCCTCGCCCTGCGCGGCGCATCTCTCTCGTGCGCACCTTCCTCTGCATCAGGAGGGACCACCCAAGACGAGCGGGGAGGGGAGGTGGGGGGCGGGACAGAGGGAGGGTCTGGTCCCAGGCCTCTCTAGGCAGCCGGGCGCTCTCTATTCCCTTCCCCCTCCCCCTCCTCCCCAAATAGCGCTACCTGCGCACCTCGGGAGCGCCTCCCCAGTTGCGTTTTTCGGGTCAAGGCAGGGGGAGGGATCCGGATCCCGCAGAGAAGGGAGCTTGATTTGAGTCTTTGGTGCAAAACCAGCCTGGCTGGAGGATAGGGGCCCTCGCGGGCATCGCTTTCACAGCAATATATATGTATATATATATATATAGCCGTGAAAGGGATGCCCACATATATATATATACACACACAGTATATACATATACATGTTGGGGGTGTGCATGGCATCAAATGCTCTTGTGGAAAGATGGACCACCCTCAGGATGCCAGCGCTGGTTTACCTGCCTGGCTTGGTGTGTCCTTCCTTAAGTTCATTCTTCCTCTCCCTGACGGGTTTAAGGCATCTGACTGCCGCCTTCTCTCTGCTTTAGTGGGTTTAATATGTTGCACAGGAGCCACCTCCTAGGAGGTGCACAGGAGCCACCTCCTATGCACAGGAGCCACCTCCTATGTTGCACAGGAGCCACCTCCTAGGAGCTCTAGGGGCTTCACCCCCCCCCCAATAAAATATTTGAGGGGCCGGGTCCTTCCCCTCAAGTTGATGGGCACTGCCATTCAAATGGGGTGCGTGCACTGCGTCATGTGATCAATTATGCAGGACGCAGATTACCTGGACCCCCGCAATATTTTATTCATTGGCACCCCCAATATGTTGTATTATTTTTACAATGGCAACCTGCCTTTCCTTCAACAAGCTGCAGGTGACGTACACACTTCTTCTCACTGCTTTCCATCTTATTCCCACAACCACCCTGTGACAAAGCAGGCACTGCTTGCCGGCGCCCCCAGTGCAGCCCAACCACCCCCTCCCATTGGAGGAACCAACCATGGAGGTTGTTTTTAAAAATAAATAAATTATTTATTCTTTTCAGATTTATACATTTCATCAAATTTACAAGCATCTTAACATTTCAAAACTTGACTTTCTTCCCTCTCTTTCCGCAGTTCCTTAAATTTATTTTTCATATCTTCTGCATCTCCTAATCTACTTAAATTGCTCGTTCATTCATCCACTTTACAAATATACACCTATAATGCAGCAGATTATTACAATAATCCAACGAATGTTCTTATCTGTTTACAGTTTGAGGAGAACCTGAGCTTACAGGGTTA
Organism: Podarcis tiliguerta; assembly: GCF_965153285.1. Classification (NCBI taxonomy): domain Eukaryota; kingdom Metazoa; phylum Chordata; class Lepidosauria; order Squamata; family Lacertidae; genus Podarcis; species Podarcis tiliguerta. The sequence continues at coordinate 3,243,617 of NC_139535.1, read as the reverse complement.
AACAGCTCAGTGTATGCGTCCTGCCTTCGGTGGGGCGGAGGGATCCTGCGTCACATCCGGGATCTGTTTTATTTGTTCTATTCTAGTTTCGCTTTTGTAAAGAACAGACATGTCTCACATTCTGTTTGATACTGGATAATTTACTGCTGCTGTAATAATAAACGCTTTTAGCTTAGGAGAAGGTGTGTGGGCTCTTGATTTATGCACACTAACGGCACACAAAGAAGACAGAAGGCTCAGGGCTTTGATCACTGTGTTTTTACTCTGCTACGCTCAGAAGTCCGGAATAGCAGACTGCGCAACAAAAGCTTGCAGGACCTTTCCCCCCTGAGCAATAAATCTGACAGGTTATGGACGCAGAGTTATGCTGTAAAGGCAAGCAGAGCTTTCGTGTCTGTACTGTGCTGTGTGCTGAAGAACTACAGAGAAGTCCAGCTCTGAGATCCTGCCTGGTGCTGAGAGCAGAGGCAGTAGAGCTTGCTGGCTGAAGCTGCTGCAAAGCTGTGTGCTGCAGGCTGGAGGCCTCTCCTCGGAAGACGGCTGGCACGCGTGAGTACTGAGCCCCGGGGGAGGAGATGGCAGAACTTCAAGGGACTTTCAATGTCCCGTTTGAAAGGCTCAACAGCCAGAATTGGGAGGTCTGGTCAAGAAAAGCAAGGGGATGGTTTTTGGCCACAGGGCTCTGGAGCTGCACTCAGAGGGAACCAACTCCACCCTTCCAGGCTGCTGCTGGAGCTGCTGCAGCAGACGTGGCGGCTGCTCTGAAGAGAGAGCAGCAGGTACAGTGGTGCCCCACAAGACAAATGGCTCGCAAGACGGAAAACCCACTAGACGAAAGGGTTTTCCATTTTTCAATGCGCTTCGCAGGACAAATTTCTCTATGGGCTTGCTTCGCAAGACGAAAATGTCTTGCGATTCTTGCGATTTTTTTTCCGCTCCCCACCCCCTTTTTCTAAGGCGCTAAGCTGCTAATAGCCTTTTAGCAGCTAATCCGCTAATCCCTTAAGCCTTTAATAGCCTTTAATAGCCGCTAAACCGCTAATAGCGCTAATCCGCTAATAGGGTTGCTTCGCAAGACGAAAAAACCGCTAGACGAAGAGACTCGCGGAACGGATTAATTTCGTCTTGCGAGGCACCACTGTGCTGTGTATGCTGAGAGCTAGCATGGATGCTTTGAGGGTCTCAAGATGGCTCAGGCTGCTTGGCAGGCGCTGGAGAGGGTTTGTGTAACCACAGCGGGAGCCAAGGGCCGAGTGGGAGCCAAGGGCCGTGAGGGAACTGAAGGCCACGTTCCTGAAACCACAGCTGGGAGCTGCTGCTTTATCTCCGGGAGGCCACGTGATGAAGAGGCCAGGAGATAGAGAGCTGGGGTTTGAGCTTCAGGCCCAGGCTGTGCACCCAAAGGTGGGGGTGCAGGGAACGTAGAAAGGAGTGGAGGGGATACTGTGCGGGCATTTGCTTCAAGATGCTGCTACAGATGCGGGTCCCCCTCCCATCTCGTGAGAGACTGCCCTGTAGAGGCTCCGGAAAGACCCAAGGTCATCTCCTGTAGCAACCAACAGATAAGACCCAGCACATCTGCGAAACATGGGAAGCAGAAAACAAAGGGAACTGGCAGGGATAGCTCTGAACAAAGGCACCTAGCAGCTTCCATGGCAACAGTAAAGGGGTGTGAACAGGACGCTGTGCTGACCTTTGTAATCGATTCTGGTGCCTCCCACCACCTTGTGCCATCTAGTGGTCTTTTGCAGAACTGCACCTCTGGGAAATCTGTATGTCTTGCAGATGGAACCAAACGTCCTCTGACACAATCTGGCTCACTGTTCTGCTCTTTCTTACAGGAGTCGATAGAGGCGTTTGTCGTCCCCGGATTGTCCTGCTGTCTGCTATCTGTTGCCGCTCTTCTTGCTGATGGTTGCAGAGTCTGTTTTGAGATTAACGTGTTTTATTTCCAGGGATGGGCAACAACTGGCCAGTGTGAAATGTAAAGATAGGCTGTTTGTGCTAGAAGCTTCTCTTGCAGGTCCAGTTACCACTGAGGCAGCTGAAGCGCAATGTGCCAACGTTCCAGTCCATGATGCATGCCATCATCTTTGGCAACAGAGAATGGGTCACGTGTCCTGGGATTACGTGAAGAAGATCCCAGAGTGCACTGAGGGGTGCAAAATGAAGTCATGTGCTAAATTTATTGATTACAGGGCTTGTAAGCAGGCAAAGATGAAAACGTGCTCCTACCCAAGGTCTGAAAGAGTGACCACCAGACCTTTTGAGCTGGTGCATGTAGATTTGTGTGGCCCCATGCCAGTAGCCAGTCTGGGCGGGGCCAAATATGCTCTCACTCTGATAGATGATTTCTCTAGAAATGAGTGGCTATTCATATTGAAACACGAGAGTGAGGCTGTGCCGCTGATCAGAGACTAGATTGCGGCAGTGGAACTGCAATATTCCACACATGTGTGTAACTTTCAGACTGACCACAGTGGGGATTTCACCATGTCTGCACTGCAAAGTTTCTTCTGCCAGAAGAGAATACATCACAGGTTGACAGTCCCCAACAGAATGGCGTTGCAGAACGCAGGAACAGAACGCTGCAGGAGATGTCCGCAGCATTGCTGTTTGATACCGGGCTCCCCCAGCGCTTTTGGGGGGGAGGCCTGGAAAAATTCTAATTTCACGTTGAACCAGTCATTGAAGTTCTCTTGTAGGGGACACACCCTATTTCCTGCTGCACAGCAAGAAGCCCAAGGTGTATTTGGCTGCGAGGCTTGGGTCCTTGTGCCAAAGGCCAAGTGCAGAAAGGATGGCCCTAGGTCCCAAAAGATGGTTTTCTGTGGGTATGAGCCAGGGACCAAGGGGTGGAGATTTGCCTATCCAACAGGCAATCAGTCCAGGATTCTGCTCAGCAACAGTGTTGAATTCTGTGAGCAGAATGGGTGGACACGCTTACATGGGAACCCTGATGTTCTTTCAGAGAGTCTGCTTGACTCTGATGATGAGGAAGAGGTTGAGGTTGAACCTGCTGCTGAGGCAGAGTCCCGACCCAGAGCAGGTAGAGGGAAGAACTTCTCCAAAAGCTGTGAAGCTTGAACAGAGAAGTGCTCCTTACTCACCCACAGGTTCAGCTGAGAAGTCTAGATGGTGCAGTAAGTCAGAGGGGGAACCCTCTGACACCAAGGACATTCTAGCTGGCCCTAGAGGGTCAGAGCGAGTACCTGAAACCGGGTTGAGACGTTCAGCTTGCACAACGAAAGGTAAACCTCCTGACAGGTTTGCAGTCACAACTGTGTGGGTTGGTATGGCACAGTGAGAACCTGAGAGTTTTGAGGATGTTCAGAAACTGCTTCAGGAAGAAGCCAGGAAATGGCAGGAGGCAATGCAGGAGATGAGCTCAATGGAGTCTCTAGGTGTGTTCTCTCTCACGACGTTGCCAGCGGGCAAACAGGCCATGAGCAGCCTCTGGGTTTACCGTCTTAAACCCACAGCAACTGGAGAACCACAGTACAAGGCTAGGTTAGTAGCCAGAGGGTTCACGCAGCAGAAGGGGCTGCATTTTACTGAGGTATATGCTCCTACTTCCAGAAGTGAAACTCTGTGCATGCTCTTAGCCATTGCTGCACAAAGAGGTAAGCAGGTGCATCACTTTGATGTGGATGTGGCCTATTTGAACTCAGACCTCCAGGAGGATCTGTACATGCTTCCTCCTCCAGGGTTTGAGGGCAATGGGCCAAATACTATATGGAAGCCTCACAAGTCCATTTATGGCTTAAAGCAACTGGCCAGAAATTGGAACTTGTGCCTGAATGAAGCCTTAGAGAAGCTAGGTTTCAGGAAGAGTCTTGCTGACAGCTGCCTGTACCTTAAAGGGTCAGGAGAGTCACAGGAAATGGTGTTGATCTTTGTCGATGACATCATACATGTCTCAGGGGCAAACAAACAGGTGCAAAGTTTGCCAAAGAGCTTGGAAAGCGGTTTCAGCTCAAGAACCTAGGTGCAGTAAAGATCTACCTAGGTGTACAGATAGACAGGACTGAAGATGGAAGCTTCTTGCTCAGTCAAAAAGGCAAGACTGAGCGGTTGCTTGAGAAGTTCAGAATGTCTGATTGTGCAGGGGTTGACACCCATGGATACAAGCTATGTGAAAGACAGTCAGCTAACAGAATGCGTGGTGTTTGAGAACGCTGAGCTCTTGCAATCAGCTCTGGGTAGTCTGTTGTATCTGTCCCCATGGAGCAGGCCAGACACTGCTTTTGCTACCAATCTCCTCAGCAGGGAAGCTACAAAGCCCAGTGTAAACACCTGGCATGGTATCAAGCGGGTGCTGCATTACCTGCAGGATACCAAGGACTTCAATCTCAAGCTGTCAGCTGCAGGTGAGACTAGGCTCACTTGCTGGGCAGATAGCAACTGGGCAAATCTGGATAACAGGAAGTCCGTATCTGGGATGGTAATAAAGTTTGGGGAATCTCTAGTTGGGTGGAAGTCCCGGAAGCAAAGTCTCATTGCGCTGTCCTCTACTGAGGCTGAGTTCAGCACACCGTCAGAGTTATGCCGGGAACTGGTGTTCCATAGATGCCTGGTGCAAGAGATCTATGGGGATTGTTGCCTGCCCATCAATGTTTAGAAGGACAATCCACCCTGTCTGAAGTTGGCAGAATCTGGGCAGTTTAAGGCCAGAACAAAGCATATAGACATACGATTCCAGAATGTGTGTCAAAGTGTATAGTCAGGTTTGGTGTGGATGAAGTACTGTACAAGCCACGACAACCTGGCAGATGGGTAAATGAAACCTTTGAGCTTCCAGCGTCATGGGGAGTTCTATGGAGGTTTGAAGTTGGGGTAAATGGTGATACTTACTGGTCCCCAGTAGCACAGGACGAGAGGGGGTGTGAGGAGAACCTGAGCTTTCGGGGTTAAACAGCTCAGTGTATGCATCCTGCCTTCTGTGGGGCGGAGGGATCCTGCCTCACATCTGGGATCTGTTTTTCTTTGTTCTATTCTGGTTTCGCTTTTGTAGGGAACAGACATGTCTCACATTCTGTTTGATACTGGATAATTTACTGCTGCTGTAATAATAAACACTTTTAGCTTAGGAGAAGCTGCGTAGGCTCTTGATTTATGCACACTAATGGCACGCACAGAAGACAGAAGGCTAAGGGCTTTGAACGCTGTGTTTTTACTCTGCTATGCTCAGAAGTCCGGAAAAGCAGACTGCGCAATGGAAGCTTGCGGGACCTTTCCCGCGAGCAATAAATCTCAGATAAGGTTTATCTGTAAATATTCAATAAACCATTTCCATTCTTTTATTAAAAAAATTATTATCTTGATTTCTTATTCTTCTGGTAAGTTTCACCATTTCTGCATATTCCATAAGTTCTTGCATCCATTCTCTCTTGGCTGGGACTTCTTTCCATTTTGGGGCAAGTAAAATTCTATACAGTTTCTATACCGAAAGAGAGGTGGAGTAAGGGCTTGGGGATGCTGACACAAAGTCAGCTGCAATTTAAAGCAACAGTAGGGAATGTAAAAGAATGGGCTGCTAGGGGAGAGGGGGGGCGGAAAGGGGCATAAAGGGGAGGGATGAACATGAGCATCGGGGTGCCAAGCGAAGCGCGCTGCTGCCATGTTTTCCAGGGGACATTTAATGAAAACTGGTGACATTCTGGGAACGCAAGCTTGGACTTGAAATCCCACCTTTCACTCCCCTTAAGGAGTCTCAAAGCAGCTAATAATCTCATTTCCCTTCCTCCTCCACAACAAACACTGTGAAGTGAGTGAGGCTGAGAGACTTCAGAGAAGTGTGACTAGCCCAAGGTCACCCAGCAGCTGCATGTCGCGGAGCGGGGAAGCCAACCAGGTTCACCAGATTACAAGTCCATTGCTTTTATTAATGGCTGTTTTCACACACAAAATCAGTGTGATACCTTGGTTTACAAACTTAACCTGTTCAGGAAGTCCATTCTTAAACCATGGCGTTCTTAAACCAAGGCGTGCTTTCCCATAGAAAGTAATGGAAAATGGATTAATCCGTTCCAGACAATCCGTTCCTGTTTCACCCCGTGTGAGTATGTTTATGTAAAGTAAGGTGTATCCTCTGACGGAAACTCTTTCCACACTCCATACATTTAAATGGTTTCTCCCCTGTGTGGGTTCGATGATGAATATTAAGGGAGCAACTTTCACTGAAGCTCTTTCCACACTCCATACATTTAAAGGGTTTCTCCCCTGTGTGAGTTCGTTGATGCGAATTAAGCTGATTCTTCCAACTGAAGCTCTTTCCACACTCCATACATTTAAAGGGTTTCTCCCCTGTGTGAGTACGTTTATGTAAAGCAAGCTGGGCACTCTGATGGAAACTCTTTCCACACTCCATACATTTAAATGGTTTAACCCCTGTGTGACTTTGCTGATGTTTACAAAGTTTATCACGTCGACTGTAGCTCTTTCCACACTCCAAGCATTTAAACTGTTTCACGCCTGTGTGAGTATGTTTATGTATGTTAAGGTGTGCACTCTGACCAAAGCTCTTTCCACACTCCATACATTTAAATGGTTTAACCCCTGTGTGAGTTCTCTGATGTTCACTAAGTTTATTACGTCGACTGTAGCTCTTTCCACACTCCAAGCATTTAAAGTCTTTCACCCCTGTGTGAGTATGTTTATGTGTGTTAAGGTGTGCACTCTGACTGAAGCTCTTTCCACACTCCATACATTTAAATGGTTTAACCCCTGTGTGAGTTCGCTGATGTGTACGAAGGTGGGAACTCTGACCAAAGCTCTTTCCACACTCCATACATTTAAATGGTTTAACCCCTGTGTGAGTTCGTTGATGCACTGCATGTGTTTGACTATCAGTGGAAGTCTTTCCACATTCCAAACATTTAAATAGTTTCTCCCCCGTGTGAGTTCGCTGATGTGAAGTGAGGTGTGTCTTTCTTCTGAACCACTTTCCACACTCTAGACATTCAAATGGTTTCTCTCCTGTGTGAGTCTGTTGATGTACTCGAAGTTTACCAATATGACGGAAACTCATTCCACACTCCATACATGTGAATGGCTTTTCCCCTGTGTGAATTAGTTGATGTTTTCTAAGTGTTCCCCTGTCACTGAAGCTCTTTTTACAATCCATACATTTAAATGGTTTCTCCCCTGTGTGGGTGTAATAATGTAAAGCAAGGCTTGAACTATAACTGAAACTCTTTCCACACTCCGTACATTTAAATGGTTTCTCCCCTGTGTGACTTCGATGATGCATATGAAGGGACCAACTTTCACTGAAGCTCTTTCCACACTCCATACATTTAAATGGTTTCTCTCCTGTGTGAGTCCGTTGATGTCTTGTAAGTTTTCCACTCGCACTGAAGCACTTCCCACACTCCACACATTCATATTGTTTTTCCCCTGTATGAATTCGCTGATGTTGTTTAAGAATGTCATTACTACTATAACTCTTTCCACATTCCATACATTCAAATGGTCTTTCCCCTGTGTGAGTTCGTTGATGGTTTGTAAGGTTTCCACCATCAATAAAGCTCATTCCACATTCTGCAGAGTTCTGTCGATTGTCTGCACCACCTGCTTTGGAGGAAAAGGGAGAAATGCTCTTAGGGTTTCATGGAACATCTTTGTATGAAGGGAGATATATAAATTACATAAATAATGATAATTGTCTAGAAAAGAATAAAAGTGGTAGAAATGTTTCAAAAAAAGAAATAATCTAGAATTACTAAAAGCATTTCCACAACACCCTTTTCCCATATTTCTGTATTAGTTTAGGTAATAATCATCATTTAATCATGTAGTGCGGGGAAAACCTGTAAAATCAAAACGCTGTGAGAGGAAAAAGGTTTCTGGATCCTCTATGAAAGCAGATTCCAGAAACAAAGAGGAGCATGGGAAAAGGCCTCTCTGCTTCCTGCCTTTTCTCTCCTCTCCATCTTTTCCCCTTGCCAATGTGTTTCCCTCCTGCTGTCTCTATCCACCCCTGCGCCCATCTCTTACCCCCTGCAACTCACCAGATCTCACGGAGGGCCCTGGGAGGGAATGCTCAACAGTTTTGGAGAGGGATGCAGGAGGCAGCCTGTCCAAGTCAACCGTCCATCTTCCTCCTTCCATTCTAGCTAGGTTTGCAGAATCAGACTCTTTCATCCTTCCTGAGGAGCTCCCAAGCGAAAACAAGCTGCAGGTTCCTGAGGGAAGAAGAAACAAAGGGAGCCTCACATTTAGCTGTTGAAGGATGTCTGTTTCCATGGTGAAAGAGGGTGCCTTCCTCCTGAAACCCACCATGCAAGAAAAATAGGTCCTGCTCCAATGTGGAATAAATTCTTAGCTGAATCAAAGGATTCCCCTTAAACTGCTTTCCTTGTTGAGGGTGCAATTAAGACTAAGAAACAGGGTGTTATCTGTGAAAGAATGTGTTCAAGGCCCATGCTGAACCTGAGAGTGATAGATTTATAGTTTATAGGTGACTCGAGATAACAAGGACAAATAGCAGGTGATAGTTTAAGAACTAGTACGCATGCTTCATGAATACACACCCCTAAAGGAGAAATTGCTATCTGAATGGACATGGGATGCATGTTATTGATGGGGGTACATATTAGAGGGATAATGTGTAGGTAGATTGGGTAGCCCGTAAACTGCAGTTTCTTAACCAATAGGAATTGTAGGAGGGATATTCGAACGCTTTTAGGTTATAAATTATGTGTGATGTAAGCTGGAATGAGCACTCCTTTACAGCGTGAGCTGAGGGGCCGCCTGTGCAGTCCTATTACGACAATAAATCTAGTGATGCCCGATTGTGGTGTAGACTCCTTTTTTACACAGAGTAAATTGGCGCCCCTCTGGGTAATGATCCCTGGGACATATTTGTCCAACACCTTGCCAATGTGTTTGCCCCCTCCTGTTTCCATCCATCCCTGCCCTTTTCCCCTGCAACTCACCAGATCTCTCTGAGGGCCCTAGGAGTGAATGCTCAACAGTTTTGGGTAGGGATGCAGGAGGCAGCCTGACCAAGTCAACCGTCCATCTTCCCCCTTCCATCCTCGCTAGGTGTGCAGGATCAGACTCTTTCAAACTTCCTAGGGAGCTCAGAAGCCAAAACAAGCTGCAGGTTCCTGAGAGGGAAGAACAAACAAAAGGAGCTTCGCAGACCCTGCAAGCATTTTCCTGCCCCAGACATTTAGCTGTTGAAGGGTAAGTCTTTCACTATTTCTGTGGTGAAAGAGGGGTGCCTTCCTCCTGAAACCCACCATGCAAGAAAACCCAGCCGCCTAGAATAGCTGGGGGAACCCAGCCAGATGGGTGGGATATATATAATAATAACATCATCATCATCATCATGACTAGAGTCATGCCCTTTGCGTCTACTTTTATCTCTGTTACATGGCTTTGGCATTGCAGCCTCCCTGGCCACAAGATCCCAGTTATTTCAATTAACCCCCCCCCCACACAATAATAAACAATTATTATTATTATTATTATTATTATTATTTCCCCGCCCATCAGGCAGGGTTTCCCCAGCCACTCTGCTGGCTGCCAGGTCCTCCCCCAACTTTCTTCCTCCAGCCTGGCTTCCCTTCCACCGTAGCCCCTCCCCCCAGACCATGCACACTAGAAAAGACAATGGCCAGGACACAAAGAAAGACGAAAAACAATGCAGGCATTTTTATAAAATTCCACAGAGGGGAATTAGGCTGCAATAGATTGTAATGGGTCGCTTTGAAGTCAATTCAGCGCCAAATAATAATAATAATAATAAAGACTCCCGCGCGCGCGCCCCCCTCACCGCCCTGCTCGTATTTTGCCAGAACAAAGGCGGCAGCAACCCTATTCTGACCCACGTCGACCGAAGGGCGGACTCGGTGTAAGGCAGCGCCCCACGTTTGGATCCCCCAGAAGATCCGGCTTCCCCATTGGGAGGAGGAAGGGGGCAGGAATCCAGATTCCAGGGGAGAAAGCCTGGGGGGGGGGGATAGGACGCCCCTCGCCTCCTGCAGGGATGTGACTTAAAGGAGAGTCCTGAGCAGGAAGAAAAAGGCTGCGCGTCCCTCCCAGAGATCCTTCCCGTCCTCCCTCAGCCCCCCCCCCAACACCCTCGTATTTGGGTCCCCCACCCACGAAATCTCCCCCCTGGCACGACTCACCTCTCGCCCTGCGCGCCGCATCTCTTCCTCTGCATCCGGAGGGACCACCCAAGACGAGCGGGGAGGAGAGGTGGGGGGGGAGAGGGAGGGTCTGTTCCCAGGCCTCTCTAGGCAGCCGGGCGCTCTCTATTCCCTTCCCCCTCCCCCTCCTCCCCAAATAGCGCTACCTGCGCGCCTCGCCAGTTGCATATTTTCGGGTCAAGGCAGAAGGAGGGATCCGGATCTCGCAGAGAAGGGCGCTGGATTTGAGGCTTGGTGCAAAACCAGCCTGGCTGGAGGATAGGGGCCCTCGTGGGCATCACTTTCACAGCAATCTATATATCTATATATATATTGCCGTGAAAGGGATGCCCACATATATATATACACACATACAGTATATATTTGCTTTCGTAGATTTTCACGGGTACAGGAATGCAGGTTTTGGTGTCCTCGGGTGTCTTCCCGTGTAAAAGTTGGGGTGTCTAGGCGACGTTTCGACGAGGTCTCACTCGTCATCTTCAGGCTGGTGCTTTCGGCTTCTTGTTACTGGAACAGAGCAGGATCTCAGTGTTTGAGTTCCTATCCCTCAAGTAATTAAGGAACAAAAGAAGAAAAGGCACACTAGCCTGGGAACCTCCTCTCTGCCCAGAACATTGGAGGCTATACACCACACCTCCTCAACAGTATTTATAGGAACTCAAACACTGAGATCCTGCTCTGTTCCAGTAACAAGAAGCCGAAAGCACCAGCCTGAAGATGACGAGTGAGACCTCGTCGAAACGTCGCCTAGACACCCCAACTTTTACACGGGAAGACACCCGAGGACACCAAAACATACAGTATATATATATATATATATATATATATATATATATATATATACACACATACACATACACCTATAAATATATATATATATATATACATACATATATATATATATATATATATATATATTTATACCTATACATATACACACACACATTATGTTGGGGGTGTGCATGGATGGCATCAAATGCTCTTGCGGAAAGATGGACCACCCCCAGGATGCCAGCGCTTTGCAAAGGCGTCTCTGGAAGAACTTGACCAGATCTGTAACCTAAGAGCGCTGGTTTACCTGCCTGGCTTGGCGTGTCCTTCCTTAAGTTCATTCTTCCTCTCCCTGACGGGTGTAAGGCATCTGACTGCCGCCTTTTCTCTGCTTTAGTGGGTTTAATATGTTGCACAGGAGCCACCTCCTAGGAGCTCTAGGGGCTTCATACCCCCCCCCTAATAAAATATTTGAGGGGGTTGGGTCCTTCCCCTCAAGTTGATGGGCACTGCCATTCAAATGGGGGGTGTGCACTGCGTCATGTGATCAATTATGCAGGACGCAGATTACCTGGACCCCCACAATATTTTATTCATTGGCACCCCCAATATGTTGTATTATTTTCGGCAACCTGCCTTTCCTGCCACAAGCTGCGGGCGACGTACACACTTCTCCCTCTTCTCCCCAAAACCACCCTGTGACAGGGGCGTTGCATGGGGGTGATGCCAGCGGGGCAGTGGCCCCGGGGCGGATTTTTGAGAGGGCACAAAGCAGGCACTGCCTGCAGACGCCCCCAGTGCAGCCCAGCACTCCTCTCCCATTGGAGGAACCAACCATGGAGTTTGTTTTCTTTAAAAAGATTTATTTTCTTTGCTTTTCATATTTATACATTTCATCAAATTTACAATCATCTTAACATTTCAAAACTTGACTTTCTTCCCTCTCTTTCCGCAGTTCCTTAAATTTATTTTTCGTATCCTCTGCATATCCAAATCGACATAAATTGCTCTTTCATTCATCCACTTTACAAATATACACTTATAATACTGCAGGTTATTACAATAATCCTACAAATGTTCTTATCTGTTTACAGTTTATCCGTAAAAATTCAATAAACCATTTCCATTCTTTTATAAAAAGTTTGTTATCTTGATTTCTTATCCTTCTGGGTATGTTTCACCATTTCTGCATATTCCCTAAGTTTTTGTATCCATTCTTCCTTTGCTGGGACTTCTTTCCATTTTGGGGCAAGTAAAATTCTATACAGTTTCTTCTTCTTCTTTGGCGATCACTCGTAGCCGAGTAAGATTGTCTTCCATAAACACGGTTTTAACAATGAGTTCGTAGGTGACAGTGAGGGAGGCAAAGAACAAAAGACATGGGGGAAGGCCCCCTTAGCGCCCCATAAATTTGAGTGAGGGAAAGGCTCAAAACTGTAGAAGAAAGGTGGAGTAAGGGCTTGGGGATGCTGACAGGAGGTCAGCTGCAATTTAAAGCAACAGTAGGGAGTGTAAGAGAATGGGCTGCTGGGGGGGGGGCAGAGAGAGAGAGAGAGTGAAGTCCTGTGGTGACAATCTGGGTGCTGATGCCGCGACGGAGAGCGAAGCAGCAGCAGCAGCACCCAGGTCCTGGGATCAGAGCCACCAGAGCTGGGAGCAATCCAGGAGCGCTGCTTCCACATCATGGACTGGGCATGGTGAAGAAGGCCAAAGCTGGAGGAGGCCGCCCCCTCCCCACCCCCGAAATAACACCTTTGGCGAAAGAATCCTAGCATGGCTGGCGTGCCCCAAAGAGGAAAGGGGCATAAAGGGGAGGGATGAGCATGAGCATCGGGATGCCAAGCGCAGTGCACTGCTGCCACGTTTCCCCGGGGACATTTAATGAAATCCGGGGACATTTTGGGGACAGATCTGCAAATCCCGGGACTGTCCCTGGGAAACGGGGAAGGTGACAGTGAGGGAGGCAAAGAACAAAAGACATGGGGGAAAGCCCCCTTAGCGCCCCATAAATCAGGTGGGGAAACCCACCTGATTTGGGTGCCGATCTCCCATATCCTCGTCTGACACTCTCACCACTACACCATCCTGCCCTCTTGAAGTCCTTCTGCATTGGGGTAGCTATAAAAATTTAAGTAGGTAAATAAATACAGAGAAAGCAAAATGTCACAGAGATGGATCTGAATTTTCCCCTGCAAAGCATAAATGTGTTTTATTCTGGATTGCTTTATTTCATGTTTTAATGTGTTGCAAGCAGATTTGAGTTTTTTTACTTTAAGATATAAAGTGGTATAGAAATGATTTGTTTTTCTTTTTAAAAAAATGCTTTATTGAACTTAAGGAAAAAACATACATTCCTGTCCATTGTTTACAAAGAAAATAAAATTAAGAGAAACCTATATTTTCTGACAAAGAAAATATTCTTAATATACATCTGATTCCCGTCGTCTCCATACTTCATTTAACCAGTGTGGTGTATTGGTTAAGAACGGTAGTCTCGTAATCTAGGGAACCGGGTTCGTGTCTCCACTCCTCCACATGCAGCTGCTGGGTGACCTTGGGCCAGTCACACTTCTTTGAAGTCTCTCAGCCCCACTCACCTCACAGAGTGTTTGATGTGGGGGAGGAAGGGAAAGGAGAATGCTAGCCACTTTGAGACTTCTTCGGGTAGTGATAAAGGGCGATATCAAATCCAAACTCTTCTTCTTCGCCATTACTGACTTATTGAAAAAACATATCCACTTGTTGTATAATAAAATATTATTTCTCCTGTGTCCTTTTTCTTACTTTAAACAGCTACAGAAGTTATTCAAAGGCTGTGACTGAGTTCAAGCTGCAACAACTGTTCTTAACATATCTTCTTAAAACTTCCCGTTTTGAAAGAAGTACTAGTTTTGAATTATCTTTTATTTTTTCGGTTGCTTGGCTACCTCTGCATATTAGACCAATTCTTGTAACCATTCTAACCTGGAAGGAACTTTTATCACTCTTCCAATTTGTCGCTATTAGGACTCTAGCGGCAACAGTGTCATCCCATCCCATCTAACATTTTTAAAAGTTCTTTATAGATGTCATCCCAGAAAACCTTGATTTTTTTTACATAGCCACCACATATGGAACGTTTTGCCTGTTCCTTCTCCAAATCTCCAAAAATTACTAGAAACATCTCTGAAAGTTTCCATGGGGTCAAATACCAACACTATTGCATGTTTGGGAAATTTCCCCTCAAGGTATAGCACGCTGTTAATTTCAAATTTACTTTCAATAAATTTCCCCACTCTTTTATATCTATGTTATACCGCAAATCCTGGGCTCATTGAATCATGACAGCTTTAACCTCCTCCTTCATGACTTCCCAGTCAAGAAGAAGATGAAGAGCGATCATAGAATCATAGAGTTGGAAGAGACCACAAGGGCCATCGAGTCCAACCCCCTGCCAAGCAGGAAACACCATCAGAGCACTCCTGACATATGGTTGTCAAGCCTCTGCTTAAAGACCTCCAAAGAAGGAGACTCCACCACACTCCTTGGCAGCAAATTCCACTGTCGAACAGCTCTTACTGTCAGGAAGTTCTTCCTAATGTTTAGGTGGAATCTTCTTTCTTGTAGTTTGGATCCATTGCTCCGTGTCCGCTTGTCTGGAGCAGCAGAAAACAACCTTTCTCCCTCCTCTAGGTGACATCCTTTTATATATTTGAACATGGCTATCATATCCCCCCTTAACCTCCTCTTCTCCAGGCTAAACATGCCCAGCTCCCTTAGCCGTTCCTCATAAGGCATCGTTTCCAGGCCTTTGACCATTTTGGTTGCCCTCCTCTGGACACGTTCCAGTTTGTCAGTGTCCTTCTTGAACTGTGGTGCCCAGAACTGGACACAGTACTCCAGGTGAGGTCTGACCAGAGCAGAATACAGTGGCACTATAACTTCCCTTGATCTAGATGCTATACTCCTATTGATGCAGCCCAGAATTGCATTGGCTTTTTTAGCTGCCGCGTCACACTGTTGGCTCATGTCAAGTTTGTGGTCAACCAAGACTCCTAGATCCTTTTCACATGTACTGCTCTCAAGCCAGGTGTCACCCATCTTGTATTTGTGCCTCTCATTTTTTTTGCCCAAGTGCAATACTTTACATTTCTCCCCATTAAAATTCATCTTGTTTGTTTTGGCCCAGTTCTCTAATCTGTCAAGGTCGTTTTGAAGTGTGATCCTGTTCTCTGGGGTGTTAGCCACCGATCCCAGTTTGGTGTCATCTGCAAATTTGATCAGGATGCCCTTGAGTCCATCATCCAATTCGTTGATAAAGATGTTGAATAAGACCGGGCCCAAGACAGAACCCTGTGGCACCCCACTAGTCACTCTTCTCCAGGATGAAGAGGAACCATTGATGAGCACCCTTTGGGTCCGGTCAGTCAGCCAGTTACAAATCCACTGAGTGGTAGCATAGTCAAGACCACATTTTACCAGCTTCTTTACAAGAATATCATGGGGCACCTTGTCAAATGCCTTGCTGAAATCAAGGTAGGCTACATCCACTGCGTTACCTTCATCTACCAGGCTTGTAATTCTGTCAAAAAATGAGATCAGGTTCGTCTGGCATGACTTATTTTTCAGAAATCCATGCTGACTATTGGTGATCACAGCATTCCTTTCTAGGTGCTCACAGATTGTTTGCTTAATGATCTGCTCCAGAATCTTCCCTGGTATTGATGTCAGACTGACTGGGCGGTAATTATTTGGGTCCTCTCTTTTCCCCTTTTTGAAAATAGGGACAACATTTGCCCTCCTCCAGTCTGCCGGGACTTCGCCTGTTCTCCAGGAATTCTCAAAGATGATTGCCAGTGGTTCTGAGATCACATCTGCCAGTTCTTTTAATACTCTTGGATGCAGTTCATCTGGCCCTGGAGACTTGAATACATCTAAACTAGCCAAGTATTCTTGTACTATCTCCTTTGTTATTCTGGGCTGTGTTTTCTCTACTGAATCATTTGCTCCAAATTCTTCAGGTCGGGCATTGTTTTCTTTATCGGAGAAGACTGAGGCAAAGAAGGCATTGAGGAGTTCAGCCCTTTCTGTGTCCCCTGTTTGCATTTCACCATCTTCTCCTCTGAGTGACCCCACTGTTTCTTTGTTCTTCCTTTTGCTACGAACATACCCATAAAAGCCTTTTTTGTTGCTTTTAACCTCTGTAGCAAGCCTCTCAAACGCATCCATTCTTAAGGAAATCAGCCCTGAGTGCTCACTGGAAGGACAGATCGTGAAGCTGAGGCTCCAATACTTTGGCCACCTCATGAGAAGAGAAGACTCACTGGAAAAGACCCTGATGTTGGGAAAGATGGAGGGCACAAGGAGAACGGGACGACAGAGGACGAGATGGTTAGACAGTGTTCTTGCAGCTACAAACATGAATCTGACCAAACTGCGGGTGGCAGTGGAAGACAGAAGTGCCTGGCGTGCTCTGGTCCATGGGGTCACGAAGAGTCGGACACGACTGAACGACTAAACAAAGCAAGCCTGAGTTCATTCTGTGCTTTAGCTTCTCTGACTTTGTGTCTACACGTGCTGGCTATTTGTTTGAATTCCTCTTTGGTGGTTTCCCCCCTTTTCCATTTTTTGTACACATCCTTTTTTAATCTTAACTCAGTTAAAAGTTCTTTAGATAGCCACCCTGGCTTCTTTAGGCACCTTCCATGTTTCCGTCTCATTGGTATTGCCTGAAGTTGTGCTTTTACTATCTCCCTCTTAACAAACTCCCAGCCATCATGAACTCCCTTTCCTTTTAGTATTACTGTCCATGGGATCTCACCCAGCACTTCCCTAAGTTTTATGAAGTCGGCTTTCTTAAAGTCAAGAAATTGAGTCCTAGTATGCTTGGCTGCTGCTTTCCGTTGTATAGTAAACTTCAGAAGAGCATGATCACTTGCGCCTAATGATCCTTCCACTTCTACCCCATTAACCAGGTCATCGACATTGGTTAGGACCAGATCTAAAATGGCTGTTCCTCTTGTTGCTTCTCCCACTTTCTGGACAATGAAGTTGTCTGCAAGGCCAGTGAGGAATCTGTTTGACCTTATGCTCTTGGCTGAGTTTGACAGCCAACAAATATCCGGGTAATTGAAGTCCCCCATTACTACTATCTCCCTTCCTTTTGCATGCTTGGCCATCTGTTCCAGGAAGGCATCATCTATGTCCTCCGTTTGGCTTGGGGATCTATAGTAAACTCCCACAATGAGGTCACTGTTATTCTTCTCTCCCTTAATTTTGACCCAAATGCTCTCACTTTGGCTTTGAGGTTCTAAATCTTGGATCTCTTCACAGGTATACACATCCCTGACATATAACGCCACTCCTCCTCCTTTCTTGTCTGCTCTGTTTCTCTGAAATAGATTGTATCCCTCCATTTTTACATTCCAATCGTGGGACTTATCCCACCAGGTTTCAGTGATGCCTATTATGTCTAATGCCTAAGAGTTTGGACTTTCACTCCCCTTAAGGAATCTCAAAGCAGCTAACAATCTCCTTTCCCTTCCTCCCCCACAACAAACACTCTGTGAGGTGAGGCAGGCTGAGAGACTTCAGAGAAGTGTGACTAGTCCAAGGTCACCCAGCAGCTGCATGTGGAGGAGCGGGGAAGCCAACCCGGTTCACCAGATTACAAGTCCATTGCTTTTATTAATAGCTGTTTTCACACACAAAATCAGTGTGATACCTTGGTTTACAAACTTAATCCGTTCAGGAAGTCTGTCCTTAAACCAAGGCGTGCTTTCCCATAAAAAGTAATGGAAAATGGATTAAACCATTCCAGACAATGAATAAAAACCACTAAAACAGCAATTTAACATGAATTTTACTATCTAACAAGACCACTGATCCATAAAAGGAAGGCAATAATCAATGTACTGTACAATAAAATAAATAAGACAGTATTCTAGATGATAAAACCCAAAATTAATATTTTTTTCTTACGTGCACTGATGATAGTAATTGTTTGTATGGGGGGCTTTTATACATTTCTGCAGTCACACAATCAACCAGTAGCTGAACTGGGTTCCACACAGTCACAAAAACGAAGTCACAAGCCACAGTCAAAAGTCAGTGCCATAAAACAAATAAGTCACAGTTAAAAAGAAAAGCCACACAAACAAAAAATCAAAAAAATAGCAAAGACAAAAGCTCCTAATAACACCTCTGTGTTGCGTGGGTGCTCTGGACTCAACAGCCGACAGACTCAACAGGAAGCCTCTGATTAGCAGTGGGGGACTCAATTTACAAACAGAACACACTCAACAGGAAGCGGAACATGTTCTGTTTCCTAGTTGTTCATAAACTAATCTGTTCTTAAACCAAGGTACCACTGGAGTTGGCACTGTGAATACGATTAACCCACATATTGTGAAAAATATCCATTGTCCTGATTCAGTCCACAAGTGACAGCACTGAACCTCTTGGTTCATTGTCATGCTAGTCTGCCTTTGAGGTTCATTTGTTCCAGAGAAGTAAGCAAAATAAAGTCCATGTGTTTCCACATTGCCCCATCCAAAAATCCCTCAAATTATGTCCAGGGTGAACTCCAGCATTCTATGTAAAAGAATGAACATTGAGTGAATGTTCACTAAGTTTCTCACGTTGACTGAAGCTCTTTCCACACTCCAAGTATTTAGTGTTTCACCCCTGTGTGAGTACATTTATGTAAAGTAAGGTGTGTCCTCCGACGGAAACTCTTTCCACACTCCATACATTTAAATGGTTTCTCCCCTGTGTGGATTCGATGATGAATATTAAGGGAGCAACTTTCACCGAAGCTCTTTCCACACTCCATACATTTAAAGGGTTTCTCCCCTGTGTGAGTTCGTTGATGCGAATTAAGCTGATTCTTCCAACTGAAGCTCTTTCCACACTCCATACATTTAAAAGGTTTCTCCCCTGTGTGAGTACGTTTATGTAAAGCAAGCTGTGCACTCTGATGGAAACTCTTTCCACACTCCATACATTTAAATGGTTTAACCCCTGTGTGAGTTTGTTGATGTTTACAAAGTTTATCACGTCGACTGTAGCTCTTTCCACACTCCAAGCATTTAAACTGTTTCACGCCTGTGTGAGTATGTTTATGTATGTTAAGGTGTGCACTCTGACCAAAGCTCTTTCCACACTCCATACATTTAAATGGTTTAACCCCTGTGTGAGTTCTCTGATGTTCACTAAGTTTATTACGTCGACTGTAGCTCTTTCCACACTCCAAGCATTTAAAGTCTTTCACCCCTGTGTGAGTATGTTTATGTGTGTTAAGGTGTGCACTCTGACTGAAGCTCTTTCCACACTCCATACATTTAAATGGTTTAACCCCTGTGTGAGTTCGCTGATGTGTACGAAGGTGGGAACTCTGACCAAAGCTCTTTCCACACTCCATACATTTAAATGGTTTAACCCCTGTGTGAGTTCGTTGATGCACTGCATGTGTTTGACTATCAGTGGAAGTCTTTCCACATTCCAAACATTTAAATAGTTTCTCCCCCGTGTGAGTTCGCTGATGTGAAGTGAGGTGTGTCTTTCTTCTGAACCACTTTCCACACTCTAGACATTCAAATGGTTTCTCTCCTGTGTGAGTCTGTTGATGTACTCGAAGTTTACCAATATGACAGAAACTCATTCCACACTCCATACATGTGAATGGCTTTTCCCCTGTGTGAATTAGTTGATGTTTTCTAAGTGTTCCCCTGTCACCGAAGCTCTTTTTACAATCCATACATTTAAATGGTTTCTCCCCTGTGTGGGTGTAATAATGTAAAGCAAGGCTTGAACTATAACTGAAACTCTTTCCACACTCCATACATTTAAATGGTTTCTCCCCTGTGTGACTTCGATGATGCATATGAAGGGACCAACTTTCACTGAAGCTCTTTCCACACTCCATACATTTAAATGGTTTCTCTCCTGTGTGAGTCCGTTGATGTCTTGTAAGTTTTCCACTCGCACTGAAGCACTTCCCACACTCCACACATTCATATTGTTTTTCCCCTGTATGAATTCGCTGATGTTGTTTAAGAGTGTCATTACTACTATAACTCTTTCCACATTCCATACATTCAAATGGTCTTTCCCCTGTGTGAGTTCGTTGATGGTTTGTAAGGTTTCCACCATCAATAAAGCTCATTCCACATTCTGCAGAGTTCTGTCGATTGTCTGCACCACCTGCTTTGGAGCAAAGGGATAAATGCTTTTAGGGTTTCAAGGAATATCTTTGTATGAAGGGAGATATATAAATTACATAAATAATGATAATTGTCTAGAAAAGAATAAAAGTGGTAGAAATGTTTCAAAAAAAGAAATAATCTAGAATTACTAAAAGCATTTCCACAACACCCTTTTCCCATATTTCTGTATTAGTTTAGGTAATAATCATCATTTACCGTATTTTTCGCCCTATAGGACGCACCGTCCCATAAGGCGCACCTAGTTTTTTGGGGGGGAAATAAAGGAAAAAAATTATTTCCCCCCCAGGCGCGGGGTTGGGGAAGCCCGAGCTTCCCCCGACCCCAGCCCCCAAACAGGCAGCTCTCTGCAAGCCGTGGGAGCCCAGTGCTGGCTCCCGCTGCTAGCGGAGAGGTCCGCGAAGCCTGGGCGCGCTGAGCTCAGCGCGCGCAGGCTTCGGCATGCAGGCACGTCTCCGCCAGCAGCGGGAGTGCTCCCGCTGCTAGCGGAGAGGTCCGCGAAGCCTGGGCGCGCTGAGCTCAGCGCGCGCAGGCTTCGGCATGCAGGCACGTCTCCGCCAGCAGCGGGAGCGTTCCCGCTGCTAGCGGAGAGGTCCGCGAAGCCTGGGCGCGCTGAGCTCAGCGCGCGCAGGCTTCCGCATGCAGGCACCTCTCCGCCAGCAGCGGGAGCGTTCCCGCTGCTAGCGGAGAGGTCCGCGAAGCCTGGGCGCGCTGAGCTCAGCGCGCGCAGGCTTCCGCATGCAGGCACCTCTCCGCCAGCAGCGGGAGCGTTCCCGCTGCTAGCGGAGAGGTCCGCGAAGCCTGGGCGCGCTGAGCTCAGCGCGCGCAGGCTTCCGCATGCAGGCACCTCTCCGCCAGCAGCGGGAGCGTTCCCGCTGCTAGCGGAGAGGTCCGCGAAGCCTGGGCGCGCTGAGCTCAGCGCGCGCAGGCTTCGGCATGCAGGCACCTCTCCGCCAGCAGCGGGAGCGTTCCCGCTGCTAGCGGAGAGGTCCGCGAAGCCTGGGCGCGCTGAGCTCAGCGCGCGCAGGCTTCGGCATGCAGGCACGTCTCCGCCAGCAGCGGGAGCGTTCCCGCTGCTAGCGGAGAGGTCCGCGAAGCCTGGGCGCGCTGAGCTCAGCGCGCGCAGGCTTCGGCATGCAGGCACCTCTCCGCCAGCAGCGGGAGCGTTCCCGCTGCTAGCGGAGAGGTCCGCGAAGCCTGGGCGCGCTGAGCTCAGCGCGCGCAGGCTTCCGCATGCAGGCACCTCTCCGCCAGCAGCGGGAGCGTTCCCGCTGCTAGCGGAGAGGTCCGCGAAGCCTGGGCGCGCTGAGCTCAGCGCGCGCAGGCTTCCGCATGCAGGCACCTCTCCGCCAGCAGCGGGAGCGTTCCCGCTGCTAGCGGAGAGGTCCGCGAAGCCTGGGCGCGCTGAGCTCAGCGCGCGCAGGCTTCCGCATGCAGGCACCTCTCCGCCAGCAGCGGGAGCGTTCCCGCTGCTAGCGGAGAGGTCCGCGAAGCCTGGGCGCGCTGAGCTCAGCGCGCGCAGGCTTCGGCATGCAGGCACGTCTCCGCCAGCAGCGGGAGCGTTCCCGCTGCTAGCGGAGAGGTCCGCGAAGCCTGGGCGCGCTGAGCTCAGCGCGCGCAGGCTTCCACATGCAGGCACCTCTCCGCCAGCAGCGGGAGCGTTCCCGCTGCTAGCGGAGAGGTCCGCGAAGCCTGGGCGCGCTGAGCTCAGCGCGCGCAGGCTTCGGCATGCAGGCACCTCTCCGCCAGCAGCGGGAGCGTTCCCGCTGCTAGCGGAGAGGTCCGCGAAGCCTGGGCGCGCTGAGCTCAGCGCGCGCAGGCTTCGGCATGCAGGCACGTCTCCGCCAGCAGCGGGAGCGTTCCCGCTGCTAGCGGAGAGGTCCGCGAAGCCTGGGCGCGCTGAGCTCAGCGCGCGCAGGCTTCGGCATGCAGGCACCTCTCCGCCAGCAGCGGGAGCGTTCCCGCTGCTAGCGGAGAGGTCCGCGAAGCCTGGGCGCGCTGAGCTCAGCGCGCGCAGGCTTCGGCATGCAGGCACCTCTCCGCCAGCAGCGGGAGCGTTCCCGCTGCTAGCGGAGAGGTCCGCGAAGCCTGGGCGCGCTGAGCTCAGCGCGCGCAGGCTTCGGCATGCAGGCACCTCTCCGCCAGCAGCGGGAGCGTTCCCGCTGCTAGCGGAGAGGTCCGCGAAGCCTGCATTCGCCCCATAGGACGCACCCAGATTTCCCCTTCATTTTTGGAGGGGAAAAAGTGCGTCCTATAGGGCGAAAAATACGGTAATCATGTAGTGGGGGGGAAAACATGTAAAATCGAAACGCTGTGAGAGGAAAAAGGTTTCTGGCTACTCTATGAAAGCAGATTCCAGAAACAAAGAGGAGCATGGGAAAAGGCCCCTCTGCTTCCTTCTTCCTGCCTTTTCTCTCCTCTCCATCTTTTCCCCTTGCCAATGTGTTTCCCTCCTCCTGTCTCTATCCACCCCTGCGCCCATATCTTACCCCCTGCAACTCACCAGATCTCACGGAGGGCCCTGGGAGGGAATGCTCAACAGTTTTGGAGAGGGATGCAGGAAGCAGCCTGACCAAGTCAACCGTCCATCTTCCTCCTTCCATCCTCGCTAGGTTTGCATTATCAGACTCTTTCATCCTTCCTGAGGAGCTCCCAAGCGAAAACAAGCTTTAGATTCCTGAGGGAGGAAGAAACAAAGGGAGCCTCACATTTAGCTGTTGAAGGATAAGTCTTTCACTGTTTCCATGGTGAAAGAGGGTGCCTTCCTCCTGAAACCCACCAAGCAAGAAAAATAGGTCCTGCCCCAATGTGGAATAAATGAATAAAAATGAATCCTTAGCTGAATCAAAGGATTCTCCCTAAACTCCTTTCCGTGTTAGAGGGTGCAATTAAGACTAAGAAAGACTAAGAATGTGTTCAAGGCCTATGCTGACCCTGAGAGTGATAGATTTATAGTTTAGAGGTGACTCGAGATAACAAGGACAAATAGCAGGTGATAGTTTAAGAACTAGTACGCATGCTCAAACGCTTCATGAATACACACCCCTAAAGGAGAAATTGCTATCTGAATGGACATGGGATGCATGTTATTGATGGGGGGTACATATTAGAGGGATAATGTGTAGGTAGATTGGGTAGCCTGTAAACTGCAATTTCTTAACCAATAGGAATTGTAGGAAGCATATTCAAACGCTTTTAGGTTATAAATTATGTGTGATGTAAGCTGGAATGAGCACTCCTTTACAGCATGAGGTGAGGGGTTGCCCGTGCAGTCCTGTTACGACAATAAATCTAGTGATGCCCGATCGTGGTGTAGACTCCTGGACTTCCGGGTTAGTGCCATCAGCGAATGGCGGTGTTCCTCCGTCCGGAGGAACTGGCTCCGTGGAAACTGGGTCTTCCCACCGAAACGAAGGTGGGGACCCACTAGAAATCCCAGGTGGAGGAAGCCTGGGAACGTGGGGTTCGGCAGGGCACCAGGAGCGCCTCCCCTACTCACGGGGAACCCCATTTTGGGGCTCCTGGGTGAAGTGGGGTGAGTGGCGCGGTGCTGCGAACTGATTGCTACTTTCACGGAGTGAAGCCGCATAGCCATTTCCGGAGAGCGCTGACTTTTTCCTGTGGACAATTGGATTTAAAACAAGTACCCGTGAGTAGAAACGGAAAATTGGATCAAGAAACACCTTAATTTGTCACCGAAGCGGGAAGGTTCAAAACAGGAAGTCCGCCTTCCGCTTTTTGTAAACAGACTGAAGCAAAAACCTTGTAAGCTAAAGCCTGGAAAGTTGTCTATAAAAGCCTAAATTTCCTTCATTTATAACCACTAAAACCCCCTTGGAAGCAGGAGAAAAGGGGGGGGGGACTTTGACTGTTTAAGCCTGCAGGAGAGGGAGTAAAGAAAGACAAGTTTCCACTGTCTCAAACCTGGGAACGGGGTGTCAGAGTTAGAAATTGTTGGAGGTGTTCATTGACTGTGAATTGGAACACTTTGACAGATAGCTAAAAAAGAGAAATGAACTGATTCCAATGTTGCCTTTTGCATTTTAAAGAAACAAAATATCTGAAAAATGAAAGTAACTTTCCTTTGTTGGACTCGCCTTAAAAAGATGGATACAAATAGAAATTGCCTCCTCTAGAGGGAGCTTGTTTAAATTGTTGCTGCAGTCTACTTGGGGACTTTACAGCTGTGAGATTAAGATCGTGGGACCAGTCCTTTGACCTTGAATAAAAATGTGCTGGGAGGAAGTTTTGGTGCTTGCGTTATGCAAGACAAGTGCTTTGTTGGAACAGATGCATGAGAAGATGGATTTGATGAATGAGAAAATGGATTTAATGACTGTTGTGATCAGTAACTGCAGACAAGCAGGGAATATGGATACAGAAATCATTCAGGGACCAACTCAGGAACCTGTATTGACTGGGCAAGTGCAAGAGCCGAAGATAATGGAGGAGGTTGCGGTTGCACCTCAAATAATACAAATGGAGAGACCCGAGGCCCTGCAGGAACATAAGCCACTGTTTTTGAAGATTGAAGTTGGAGTGGGCCAGGGGGAGTCTGGAGCTGAGGAGGTTCTTAACTTTGGAGGGACTTTGAAATATACTTTCAAATATTTTTTGAATTACCTTGATGATTGTGGGGAGTGGGACTGTGGGGAATGGGCTGGTCTGATGAAGGGAGATGGAGATCATTTTGGGCCGGAACCTCCCAGAGACCTACTCCTCAATGAGAAAGGAAAGAAATTAAAAAGAGACCAACAAAAGGCAAGGAAAAGTGCAGGTATAAACAAGAAGAAGATCTGCAGAAGGGACATGGAAGAGACTTAAGAGCCTCGGACATAAGATTACCAGGTTGATGGACTAGATGGAATGGACAGTGAGGACTGACATAACCCGAGACCAGGAAGAAGAGACGTTGGATGAAGATTGGAAGAAAATTTATAAAGAAAAAATCTTATTTAGGGAATTAGCGTAAAATTAATGAATATTAGGGAAAATGTTGGAAGGAAACTATCTGGCTTTAGTAGAAATGATGTAAGGAGTTATGTATAAATAAGTATTAAGTTTTAAGCTTTAAGGTATTTTACGGTAAGACAAGGTTAAATAAATCAAGGCAAATTGAATAACAGAATATGGGGAAAGATGGGAAGGATTTGATGAGTTAATTAATAAGTTAAATTGTTAAGATAAATTAGTCAATAAAAATTGAGAAAGATGGAAAGAATTTGCTGAAATAACTAATTAAACTAGAATACGAAAAGGGAGGTGTGAGGAGGTCAATGAAACAAGCAAATGGAAGTTAAAGATATGCAATATGGGATTTGTGTGTTTTTTCTTTTTCTTTTGTTGTTGTTGTATTGCTGTATTGGTTTTTATGTATTTTTGTGTATTCTTTTTCTTTTCTTTTTTCTTTTTTTTATGTAGTGTAGTGCTTTTTTCTTCTTTTCTGTAATCCTGAAACTTTTAATAAATATTACTTAAAAAAAAAAAAGATTGTGGTGTAGACTCCTTTTTTACACAGAGTAAATTGGTGCCCCTCTGGGTAATGATCCCTGGGACATATTTGTCCAACATCTTGCCAATGTGTTCCCCCCCCCTCCTGTCTCCATCCATCCCTGCCCTTTTCCCCTGCAACTCACCAGATGTCTCTGAGGGCCCTGGGAGGGAATGCTCAACAGGTTTAGGGATGGATGCAGGAGGCAGCCTGACCAAGTCAAACTTCCTAGGGAGCTCAGAAGCCAAAACAAGCTGCAGGTTCCTCAGAGGGAAGAAGAAACAAAAGGAGCTTCACAGACCCAGCAAGCATTTTCCTGCCCCAGACATTTAGCTGTTGAAGGGTAAGCCTTCCACTATTTCTGCGGTGAAAAGGGGGTGCTTTCCTCCTGAAACCCACCATGCAAGAAAACCCAGCCGCCTAGAATAGCTGGGGGAACACTGCCAGATGGGTGGGATATATATAATAACATCATCATCATCATCATGACTAGAGTCATGCCCTTTGCGTCTACTTTTATCTCTGTTAGATGGGAGCTTTGGCATTGCAGCCTCCCTGGCCACAAGCTCCCAGTGACCTCAATAAAAAAAAACCCCACAATAATAAGCAATTATTTTTATTTCCCCGCCCCAGCCACTCTGCTGGCTGCCAGGTCCTCCCCCAACTCACTTCCTCCAGCCTGGCTTCCTTTCCACCGTAGCCCCTCCCCCCAGACCATGCACACTAGAAAAGACTATGGCCAGGACACAAAGAAAGACGAAAAACAATGCAGGCATTTTTATAAAATTCCACAGAGGGGAATTAGGCTGCAATAGATTGTAATGGGTCGCTTTGAAGTCAATTCAGCGCCAAATAGTAATAATAATAAAGACTCCCGCGCGCGCGCCCCCCCCCTCACCGCCCTGCGCGTATTTTGCCAGAACAAAGGCGGCAGCAACCCTAAGCAATTCTGACCCACATCGACCGAAGGGCGGACTCGGTGTAAGGCAGCGCCCCACGTTTGGATCCCCCAGAAGATCCGGCTTCCCCATTGGGAGGAGGAAGGGGGCAGGAATCCAGCTTCCAGGGAAGAAAGGCTTGGGGGGGGGGATAGGACGCCCCTCGCCTCCTGCAGGGATGTGACTTAAAGGAGAGTCCTGAGCAGGAGGGAAAAGGCTGGGCGTCCCTCCCAGAGATCCTTCCCTTCCTCCCTCAGCCCCCCAACACCCTCGTATTCGGGTCCCCCACCCACGAAATCTCCCCCTTGGCACGACTCACCTCTCGCCCTGCGCGCCGCATCTCTCCCGTGCGCACCTTCCTCTGCATCAGGAGGGACCACCCAAGACGAGCGGGGAGGGGAGGTGGGGGGGGACAGAGGGAGGGTCTATTTCCGGGCCTCTCTAGGCAGCCGGGCTCTCTCTATTCCCTTCCCCCTCCCCTTGGCTCCCTCTCCTCCCCAAATAGCACTACCTGCGCGCCTCGCCAGTTGCGTTTTTCGGGTCAAGGCAGGAGGAGGGATCCGGATCCCGCAGAGAAGGGCGCTGGATTTGAGTCTTTGGTGCAAAACCAGCCTGGCTGGAGGATAGGGGTCCTCGTGGGCATCGCTTTCATGGCATATATATATATGCATATATACATATGCACACATATATATGTTGGGGGTGTGCATGGCATCAAATGCTCTTGGACCACCCTCAGGATGCCAGCGCTTTGCAAAGGCGTCTCTGGAAGAACTTAGCCAGATCTGTAATCTAAGAGCCCCCCCCCCTCCCCTTCCGCCATAGCATCTTTCCTTTCCCCCTCCTTTACCCGCCTGGCTTGGCGCTGGATTTGAGTCTTTGGTGCAAAACCAGCCTGGCTGGAGGATAGGGGCCCTCGTGGGCATCACAGCAATCTCTATATATATATTGCCGTGAAAGTGATGCCCACATATATATATATATACACACACACAGTATATATATATATATACCCATACATATACACACACATTATGTTAGGGGTGTGCATGGCATCAAATGCTCTTGCGGAAAGATGGACCACGCTCAGGATGCCAGCGCTTTGCAAATGCGTCTCTGGAAGAACTTGGCCAGATCTGTAACCTAAGAGCGCCCCCCTCCCCTTCCGCCATAGCATCTTTCCTTTCCCCCTCGCTTACCTGCCTGGCTTGGCGTGTCCTTCCTTAAGTTCATTCTTCCTCTCCCTGACGAGTGTAAGGCATCTGACTGCCGCCTTCTCTCTGCTTTAGTGGGTTTAATATGTTGCACAGGAGCCACCTCCTAGGAGCTCTAGGGGCTTCATACCCCCCCCCCAATAAAATATCCTTCCCCTCAAGTTGATGGGCACTGCCATTCAAATGGGCTGCGTGCACTGCGTCACGTGATCAATTATGCAGGACGCAGATTACTTGGACCCCCCGCAATATTTTATTCATTGGCACCCCCAATAGGTTGTATTATTTTTACAATGGCAACCTGCCTTTCCTTCCACAAGCTGCGGGCGACATACACACCTCTTCTCCCCACAACCACCCTGTGGCAGGGCCGTTGCATGGGGGTGATGCCAGCAGGGCAGTGGCCCCGGGGCGGGTTTTTGAGAGGGCACAAAGCAGGCACTGCCTGCAGGCGCCCCCAGTGCAGCCCAGCACTCCTCTCCCGTTGGAGGAACCAACCATGGAGTGTTTTTTTTTTATTAAAAAAATCATTTATACATTTCATCAAATTTACAATCATCTTAACATTTCAAAACTTGACTTTCTTCCCTCTCTTTCCGCAGTTCCTTAAATTTATTTTTCGTATCCTCTGCATATCCAAATCGACTTAAATTGCTCTTTCATTCATCCACTTTACAAATATACACTTATTACAATAATCCTACGAATGTTCTTATCTGTTTACACTTTATCCGTAAAAATTCAATAAACCATTTCCATTCTTTTATAAAAAGTTTGTTATCTTGATTTCTTATCCTTCTGGGTAAGTTTCACCATTTCTGCATATTCCCTAAGTTTTTGTATCCATTCTTCCTTTGCTGGGACTTCTTTCCATTTTGGGGCAAGTAAAATTCTATAGAGTTCCTGCTTCTTCTTTGGCGATCACTCGTAGCCGAGTAAGATTGTCTTCCATAAACACGGTTTTAACAATGAGTTCGTAGGTGACAGTGAGGGAGGCAAAGAACAAAAGACATGGGGGGAAGCCCCCTTAGCGCCCCATAAATTTGAGTGAGGGAAAGGCTCAAAATTGTAGAAGAAAGGTGGAATAAGGGCTTGGGGATGCTGACAGGAGGTCAGCTGCAATTTAAAGCAACAGTAGGGAATGTAAGAGAATGGGCTGCTGGGGGGGGCAGAGAGAGAGAGAGAGTGAAGTCCTGTGGTGACAATCTGGGTGCTGATGCCGCGCCGGAGAGCGAAGCAGCAGCAGCAGCAGCACCCAGGTCCTGGGATCAGAGCCACCGGAGCTGGGAGCGATCCAGGAGCAGTTCTTCTCCATTATGGACCGGGCATGGTGAAGAAGGCCAAAGCCGGAGGAGGCCGCCCCTCCCCCCCAAAAAATAACACCTTTGGCGAAAGAATCCGAGCATGGCTGGCGTGCCCCAAAGAGGAAAGGGGCATAAAGGGGAGGGATGAGCATGAGCACCGGGATGCCAAGCGCAGCGCACTGCTGCCACGTTTCCCCGGGGACATTTAATGAAATCCGGGGACATTTTGGGGACAGATCTGCAAATCCGGGGACTGTCCCCGGGAAACGGGGACATCTGGTAACCCTGATTTGGGTGCCGATCTCCCATATCCTCGTCTGACACTCTCACCACTACACCATCCTGCCCTCTTGAAGTCCTTCTGCATTGGGGTAGCTATAAAAATTTAAGTAGGTAAATAAATACGGAGAAAGCAAAATGTCAGAGAGATGGATCTGAATTTTCCCCCTCAAAGCATAATAAATGTGTTTTACTCTGGATTGCTTTATTTCATGTTTTAATGTGTTACAAGCAGATTTGAGTTTTTTTACCTTAAGATATAAAGTGGTATAGAAATGATTTGTTTTTCTTTTTTAAAAAATGCTTTATTGAACTTAAACAAAGGAAAAAACATACATTCCTGTCCATTGTTTACAAAGAAAATAAAATTAAGAGAAACCTATATTTTCTGACAAAGAAAATATTCTTAATATACATCGGACTTCCCGTCGTCTCCATACTTCATTTAACCAGTGTGGTGTAATGGTTAAGAACGGTAGTCTCGTAATCTGGGGAACCGGGTTCGCGTCTCCGATCCTCCACATGCAGCTGCTGGGTGACCTTGGGCCAGTCACACTTCTTTGAAGTCTCTCAGCCCCACTCACCTCACAGAGTGTTTGTTGTGGGGGAGGAAGGGAAAGGAGAATGCTAGCCACTTTGAGACTTCTTCGGGTAGTGATAAAGCGCGATATCAAATCCAAACTCTTCTTCTTCGCCATTACTGACTTATTGAAAAAACATATCCACTTGTTGTATAATAAAATATTATTTCTCCTGTCTCCTTTTTCTTACTTAAAACAGCTACAGAAGTTATTCAAAGGCTGTGACTGAGTTCAAGCTGCAACAACTGTTCTTAAGATATCTTCTTAAAACTTCCCGTTTTGAAAGAAGTATACTACTTTTGAATTATCTTTTATTTTTTCGGTTGCTTGGCTACCTCTGCATATTAGACCAATTCTTGTAACCATTCTAACCTGGAAGGAACTTTTATCACTCTTCCAATTTGTCGCTATTAGGACTCTAGCGGCAACAGTGTCATCCCATCCCATCTAACATTTTTAAAAGTTCTATATAGATGTCATCCCAGAAAACCTTGATTTTTTTTACATAGCCACCACATATGGAACGTTTTGCCTGTTCCTTCTCCAAATCTCCAAAAATTACTAGAAACATCTCTGAAAGTTTCCATGGGGTCAAATACCAACACTATTGCATGTTTGGGAAATTTCCCCTCAAGGTATAGCACGCTGTTAATTTCAAATTTACTTTCAATAAATTTCCCCACTCTTTTATATCTATGTTATACCGCAAATCCTGGGCTCATTGAATCATGACAGCTTTAACCTCCTCCTTCATGACTTCCCAGTCAAGAAGAAGATGAAGAGCGATCATAGAATCATAGAGTTGGAAGAGACCACAAGGGCCATCGAGTCCAACCCCCTGCCAAGCAGGAAACACCATCAGAGCACTCCTGACATATGGTTGTCAAGCCTCTGCTTAAAGACCTCCAAAGAAGGAGACTCCACCACACTCCTTGGCAGCAAATTCCACTGTCGAACAGCTCTTACTGTCAGGAAGTTCTTCCTAATGTTTAGGTGGAATCTTCTTTCTTGTAGTTTGGATCCATTGCTCCGTGTCCGCTTGTCTGGAGCAGCAGAAAACAACCTTTCTCCCTCCTCTAGGTGACATCCTTTTATATATTTGAACATGGCTATCATATCCCCCCTTAACCTCCTCTTCTCCAGGCTAAACATGCCCAGCTCCCTTAGCCGTTCCTCATAAGGCATCGTTTCCAGGCCTTTGACCATTTTGGTTGCCCTCCTCTGGACACGTTCCAGTTTGTCAGTGTCCTTCTTGAACTGTGGTGCCCAGAACTGGACACAGTACTGCAGGTGAGGTCTGACCAGAGCAGAATACAGTGGCACTATAACTTCCCTTGATCTAGATGCTATACTCCTATTGATGCAGCCCAGAATTGCATTGGCTTTTTTAGCTGCCGCGTCACACTGTTGGCTCATGTCAAGTTTGTGGTCAACCAAGACTCCTAGATCCTTTTCACATGTACTGCTCTCAAGCCAGGTGTCACCCATCTTGTATTTGTGCCTCTCATTTTTTTTGCCCAAGTGCAATACTTTACATTTCTCCCTGTTAAAATTCATCTTGTTTGTTTTGGCCCAGTTCTCTAATCTGTCAAGGTCGTTTTGAAGTGTGATCCTGTCCTCTGGGGTGTTAGCCACCCCTCCCAGTTTGGTGTCATCTGCAAATTTGATCAGGATGCCCTTGAGTCCATCATCCAAGTCGTTGATAAAGATGTTGAATAAGACCGGGCCCAAGACAGAACCCTGTGGCACCCCACTAGTCACTCTTCTCCAGGATGAAGAGGAACCATTGATGAGCACCCTTTGGGTCCGGTCAGTCAGCCAGTTACAAATCCACTGAGTGGTAGCATAGTCAAGACCACATTTTACCAGCTTCTTTACAAGTATATCATGGGGCACCTTGTCAAATGCCTTGCTGAAATCAAGGTAGACTACATCCACTGCGTTCCCTTCATCTACCAGGCTTGTAATTCTGTCAAAAAATGAGATCAGGTTAGTCTGACATGACTTATTTTTCAGAAATCCATGCTGACTATTGGTGATCACAGCATTCCTTTCTAGGTGCTCACAGATTGTTTGCTTAATGATCTGCTCCAGAATCTTCCCTGGTATTGATGTCAGACTGACTGGGCGGTAATTATTTGGGTCCTCTCTTTTCCCCTTTTTGAAAATAGGGACAACATTTGCCCTCCTCCAGTCTGCCG
Source organism: Podarcis tiliguerta (assembly GCF_965153285.1). Classification (NCBI taxonomy): domain Eukaryota; kingdom Metazoa; phylum Chordata; class Lepidosauria; order Squamata; family Lacertidae; genus Podarcis; species Podarcis tiliguerta. The sequence continues at coordinate 3,211,472 of NC_139535.1, read as the reverse complement.
GGACTTCGCCTGTTCTCCAGGAATTCTCAAAGATGATTGCCAGTGGTTCTGAGATCACATCTGCCAGTTCTTTTAATACTCTTGGATGCAGTTCATCTGGCCCTGGAGACTTGAATACATCTAAACTAGCCAAGTATTCTTGTACTATCTCCTTTGTTATTCTGGGCTGTGTTGTCTCTACTGAATCATTTGCTCCAAATTCTTCAGGTCGGGCATTGTTTTCTTTATCGGAGAAGACTGAGGCAAAGAAGGCATTGAGGAGTTCAGCCCTTTCTGTGTCCCCTGTTTGCATTTCACCATCTTCTCCTCTGAGTGACCCCACTGTTTCTTTGTTCTTCCTTTTGCTACGAACATACCCATAAAAGCCTTTTTTGTTGCTTTTAACCTCTCTAGCAAGCCTGAGTTCATTCTGTGCTTTAGCTTCTCTGACTTTGTGTCTACACGTGCTGGCTATTTGTTTGAATTCCTCTTTGGTGGTTTCCCCCCTTTTCCATTTTTTGTACACATCCTTTTTTAATCTTAACTCAGTTAAAAGTTCTTTAGATAGCCACCCTGGCTTCTTTAGGCACCTTCCATGTTTCCGTCTCATTGGTATTGCCTGAAGTTGTGCTTTTACTATCTCCCTCTTAACAAACTCCCAGCCATCATGAACTCCCTTTCCTTTTAGTATTACTGTCCATGGGATCTCACCCAGCACTTCCCTAAGTTTTATGAAGTCGGCTTTCTTAAAGTCAAGAAATTGAGTCCTAGTATGCTTGGCTGCTGCTTTCCGTTGTATAGTAAACTTCAGAAGAGCATGATCACTTGCGCCTAATGATCCTTCCACTTCTACCCCATTAACCAGGTCATCGACATTGGTTAGGACCAGATCTAAAATGGCGGTTCCTCTTGTTGCTTCTCCCACCCTCTGGACAATGAAGTTGTCTGCAAGGCCAGTGAGGAATCTGTTTGACCTTATGCTCTTGGCTGAGTTTGACAGCCAACAAATATCCGGGTAATTGAAGTCCCCCATTACTACTATCTCCCTTCCTTTTGCATGCTTGGCCATCTGTTCCAGGAAGGCATCATCTATGTCCTCCGTTTGGCTTGGGGATCTATAGTAAACTCCCACAATGAGGTCACTGTTATTCTTCTCTCCCTTAATTTTGACCCAAATGCTCTCACTTTGGCTTTGAGGTTCTAAATCTTGGATCTCTTCACAGGTATACACATCCCTGACATATAACGCCACTCCTCCTCCTTTCTTGTCTGGTCTGTTTCTCTGAAATAGATTGTATCCCTCCATTTTTACATTCCAATCGTGGGACTTATCCCACCAGGTTTCAGTGATGCCTATTATGTCTAATGCCTAAGAGTTTGGACTTTCACTCCCCTTAAGGAATCTCAAAGCAGCTAACAATCTCCTTTCCCTTCCTCCCCCACAACAAACACTCTGTGAGGTGAGTGAGGCTGAGAGACTTCAGAGAAGTGTGACTAGTCCAAGGTCACCCAGCAGCTGCATGTGGAGGAGCGGGGAAGCCAACCCGGTTCACCAGATTACAAGTCCATTGCTTTTATTAATAGCTGTTTTCACACACAAAATCAGTGTGATACCTTGGTTTACAAACTTAATCCGTTCAGGAAGTCTGTCCTTAAACCAAGGCGTGCTTTCCAATAAAAAGTAATGGAAAATGGATTAAACCATTCCAGACAATGAAAAACAACCACTAAAACAGCAATTTAATATGAATTTTACTATCTAACAAGACCACTGATCCATAAAAGGAAGGCAATAATCAATGTACTGTACAATAAAATAAATAAGACAGTACTGTAGATGATAAAACCCAAAATTAATATTTTTTTCTTACGTGCACTGATGATAGTAATTGTTTGTATGGGAGGCTTTTATACATTTCTGCAGTCACACAATCAACCAGTAGCTGAACTGGGTTCCACACAGTCACAAAAACGAAGTCACAAGCCACAGTCAAAAGTCAGTGCCATAAAACAAATAAGTCACAGTTAAAAAGAAAAGCCACACAAACAAAAAATCAAAAAAATAGCAAAGACAAAAGCTCCTAATAACACCTCTGTGTTGCGTGGGTGCTCTGGACTCAACAGCCGACAGACTCAACAGGAAGCCTCTGATTAGCAGTGGGGGACTCAATTTACAAACAGAACACACTCAACAGGAAGAGGAACATGTTCTGTTTCCTAGTTGTTCATAAACTAATCTGTTCTTAAACCAAGGTACCACTGGAGTTGGCACTGTGAATACGATTAACCCACATATTGTGAAAAATATCCATTGTCCTGATTCAGTCCACAAGTGACAGCACTGAACCTCTTGGTTCATTGTCATGCTAGTCTGCCTTTGAGGTTCATTTGTTCCAGAGAAGTAAGCAAAATAAAGTCCATGTGTTTCCACATTGCCCCATCCAAAAATCCCTCAAATTATGTCCAGGGTGAACTCCAGCATTCTATGTAAAAGAATGAACATTGAGTGAATGTTCACTAAGTTTCTCACGTTGACTGAAGCTCTTTCCACACTCCAAGTATTTAGTGTTTCACCCCTGTGTGAGTACATTTATGTAAAGTAAGGTGTGTCCTCCGACGGAAACTCTTTCCACACTCCATACATTTAAATGGTTTCTCCCCTGTGTGGGTTCGATGATGAATATTAAGGGAGCAACTTTCACCGAAGCTCTTTCCACACTCCATACATTTAAAGGGTTTCTCCCCTGTGTGAGTTCGTTGATGCGAATTAAGCTGATTCTTCCAACTGAAGCTCTTTCCACACTCCATACATTTAAAAGGTTTCTCCCCTGTGTGAGTACGTTTATGTAAAGCAAGCTGTGCACTCTGATGGAAACTCTTTCCACACTCCATACATTTAAATGGTTTAACCCCTGTGTGAGTTTGCTGATGTTTACAAAGTTTATCACGTCGACTGTAGCTCTTTCCACACTCCAAGCATTTAAACTGTTTCACGCCTGTGTGAGTATGTTTATGTATGTTAAGGTGTGCACTCTGACCAAAGCTCTTTCCACACTCCATACATTTAAATGGTTTAACCCCTGTGTGAGTTCTCTGATGTTCACTAAGTTTATTACGTCGACTGTAGCTCTTTCCACACTCCAAGCATTTAAAGTCTTTCACCCCTGTGTGAGTATGTTTATGTGTGTTAAGGTGTGCACTCTGACTGAAGCTCTTTCCACACTCCATACATTTAAATGGTTTAACCCCTGTGTGAGTTCGCTGATGTGTACGAAGGTGGGAACTCTGACCAAAGCTCTTTCCACACTCCATACATTTAAATGGTTTAACCCCTGTGTGAGTTCGTTGATGCACTGCATGTGTTTGACTATCAGTGGAAGTCTTTCCACATTCCAAACATTTAAATAGTTTCTCCCCCGTGTGAGTTCGCTGATGTGAAGTGAGGTGTGTCTTTCTTCTGAACCACTTTCCACACTCTAGACATTCAAATGGTTTCTCTCCTGTGTGAGTCTGTTGATGTACTCGAAGTTTACCAATATGACAGAAACTCATTCCACACTCCATACATGTGAATGGCTTTTCCCCTGTGTGAATTAGTTGATGTTTTCTAAGTGTTCCCCTGTCACTGAAGCTCTTTTTACAATCCATACATTTAAATGGTTTCTCCCCTGTGTGGGTGTAATAATGTAAAGCAAGGCTTGAACTATAACTGAAACTCTTTCCACACTCCATACATTTAAATGGTTTCTCCCCTGTGTGACTTCGATGATGCATATGAAGGGACCAACTTTCACTGAAGCTCTTTCCACACTCCATACATTTAAATGGTTTCTCTCCTGTATGAGTCCGTTGATGTCTTGTAAGTTTTCCACTCGCACTGAAGCACTTCCCACACTCCACACATTCATATTGTTTTTCCCCTGTATGAATTCGCTGATGTTGTTTAAGAGTGTCATTACTACTATAACTCTTTCCACATTCCATACATTCAAATGGTCTTTCCCCTGTGTGAGTTCGTTGATGGTTTGTAAGGTTTCCACCATCAATAAAGCTCATTCCACATTCTGCAGAGTTCTGTCGATTGTCTGCACCACCTGCTTTGGAGCAAAGGGATAAATGCTTTTAGGGTTTCAAGGAATATCTTTGTATGAAGGGAGATATATAAATTACATAAATAATGATAATTGTCTAGAAAAGAATAAAAGTGGTAGAAATGTTTCAAAAAAAGAAATAATCTAGAATTACTAAAAGCATTTCCACAACACCCTTTCCCCATATTTCTGTATTAGTTTAGGTAATAATCATCATTTAATCATGTAGTGGGGGGGGAAACATGTAAAATCGAAACGCTGTGAGAGGAAAAAGGTTTCTGGCTACTCTATGAAAGCAGATTCCAGAAACAAAGAGGAGCATGGGAAAAGGCCTCTCTGCTTCCTTCTTCCTGCCTTTTCTCTCCTCTCCATCTTTTCCCCTTGCCAATGTGTTTCCCTCCTCCTGTCTCTATCCACCCCTGCGCCCATATCTTACCCCCTGCAACTCACCAGATCTCACCGAGGGCCCTGGGAGGGAATGCTCAACAGTTTTGGAGAGGGATGCAGGAAGCAGCCTGACCAAGTCAACCGTCCATCTTCCTCCTTCCATCCTCGCTAGGTTTGCATTATCAGACTCTTTCATCCTTCCTGAGGAGCTCCCAAGCGAAAACAAGCTTTAGATTCCTGAGGGATGAAGAAACAAAGGGAGCCTCACATTTAGCTGTCGAAGGATGAGTCTTTCACTGTTTCCATGGTGAAAGAGGGTGCCTTCCTCCTGAAACCCACCAAGCAAGAAAAATAGGTCCTGCCCCAATGTGGAATAAATGAATAAAAATGAATCCTTAGCTGAATCAAAGGATTCTCCCTAAACTCCTTTCCGTGTTAGAGGGTGCAATTAAGACTAAGAAAGACTAAGAATGTGTTCAAGGCCCATGCTGACCCTGAGAGTGATAGATTTATAGTTTAGAGGTGACTCAAGATAACAAGGAGAAATAGCGGGTGATAGTTTAAGAACTAGTACGCATGCTCAAACGCTTCATGAATACACACCCCTAAAGGAGAAATCGCTATCTGAATGGACATGGGATGCATGTTATTGATGGGGGGTACATATTAGAGGGATAATGTGTAGGTAGATTGGGTAGCCTGTAAACTGCAATTTCTTAACCAATAGGAATTGTAGGAGGCATATTCGAACGCTTTTAGGTTATAAATTACGTGTGATGTAAGCTGGAATGAGCACTCCTTTACAGCATGAGCTGAGGGGTCGCCCGTTCAGTCCTGTTACGACAATAAATCTAGTGATGCCCGATCGTGGTGTAGACTCCTGGACTTCCGGGTTAGTGCCATCAGCGAATGGCGGTGTTCCTCCGACCGGAGGAACTGGCTCCGTGGAAACTGGGTCTTCCCACCGCAGCGAAGGTGGGGACCCACTAGAAATCCCAGGTGGAGGAAGCCTGGGAACGTGGGGTTCGGCAGGGCACCAGGAGCGCCTCCCCTACTCACGGGGTACCCCATTTTGGGGCTCCTGAGTGAAGTGGGGTGAGTGGCGCGGTGCTGCGAACTGATTGCTACTTTCACGGAGTGAAGCCGCATAGCCATTGCCGGAGAGCGCTGACTTTTTCCTGTGGACAATTGGATTTAAAACAAGTACCCGTGAGTAGAAACGGAAAATTGGATCAAGAAACACCTTAATTTGGCACCGAAGCGGGAAGGTTCAAAACAGGAAGTCCGCCTTCCGCTTTTTGTAAACAGACTGAAGCAAAAACCTTGTAAGCTAAAGCCTGGAAAGTTGTCTATAGAAGCCTAAATTTCCTTCATTTATAACCACTAAAACCCCCTTGGAAGCAGGAGAAAAGGGGGGGGGGACTTTGACTGTTTAAGCCTGCAGGAGAGGGAGTAAAAAAGACAAATTTCCACCGTCTCAAACCTGGGAACGGGGTGTCAGAGTTAGAAATCGTTGGAGGTGTTCATTGACTGTGAATTGGAACACTTTGACAGATAGCTAAAAAAGAGAAATGAACTGATTCCAATGTTGCCTTTTGCATTTTAAAGAAACAAAATATCTGAAAAATGAAAGTAACTTTCCTTTGTTGGACTCGCCTTAAAAAGATGGATACAAATAGAAATTGCCTCCTCTAGAGGGAGCTTGTTAAATTGTTGCTGCAGTCTACTTGGGGACTTTACAGCTGTGAGATTAAGATTGTGGGACCAGTCCTTTGACCTTGAATAAAAATGTGCTGGGAGGAAGTTTTGGTGCTTGCGTTATGCAAGACAAGTGCTTTGTTGGAACAGATGCATGAGAAGATGGATTTGATGAATGAGAAAATGGATTTGATGACTGTTGTGGTCAGTAACTGCGGACAAGCAGGGAATATGGATACAGAAATCCTTCAGGGACCAACTCAGGAACCTGTATTGACTGGGCAAGTGCAAGAGCAAAAGATAATGGAGGAGGTTGCGGTTGCACCTCAAATAATACAAATAGAGAGACCCGAGGCCCTGCAGGAGCATAAGCCACTGTTTTTGAAGATTGAAGTTGGAGTGGGCCAGGGGGAGTCTGGAGCTGAGGAGGTTCTTAACTTCGGAGGGACTTTGAAATATATTCTTAAATATTTTTTGGATTACACTGATGCTTGTGGGGAGTGGGACTGTGGGGAATGGGCTGGTCTGATGAAGGGAGATGGAGATAATTTTGGGCTGGAACCTCCCAGAGACCTACTCCTCAATGAGAAAGGAAAGAAATTAAGAAAGAGACCAACAAAAGACAAGGAAAAGTGCAGGTATAAACAAGAAGAAGAAGATCTGCAGAAGGGACATGGAAGAGACTTAAGAGCCTCGGACATAAGATTACCAGGTTGATGGACTAGATGGAATGGACAGTAAGGACTGACATAAGCCGAGACCAGGAAGAAGAGATGTTGGATGAAGATTGGAAGAAAATTTATAAAGAAAAATTCTTATTTAGGGAATTAGCGTAAAATTAATGAATATTAGGGAAATGTTGGAATGAAACTACCTGGCTTTAGTAGAAATGATGTAAGGAGTTATGTATAAATAAGTATTAAGTTTTAAGCTTTAAGGTATTTTACGGTAAGATAAGGTTAAATAAATCAAGGCAAATTGAATAACAGAATATGGGGAAAGATGGGAAGGATTTGCTGAGTTAATTAATAAGTTAAATTGTTAAGATAAATTAGTCAATAAAAATTGAGAAAGATGGAAAAAAATTGCTGAAATAATTAAACTAGAATACAAAAAGGGAGTTGTGAGGAGGTCAATGAAACAAGCAAATGGAAGTTAAAGATATGCAATATGGGATTTGTGTGTTTTTTCTTTTTCTTTTTTTGTTGTTGTATTGCTGTATTGGTTTTTATGTATTTTTGTGTATTCTTTTTCTTTTCTTTTTTCTTTTTTTTATGTAGTGTAGTGCTTTTTTCTTTTCTGTAATCCTGAAACTTTTAATAAATATTACTTAAAAAAAAAAAAGATTGTGGTGTAGACTCCTTTTTTACACAGAGTAAATTGGTGCCCCTCTGGGTAATGATCCCTGGGACATATTTGTCCAACATCTTGCCAATGTGTTCCCCCCCCCTCCTGTCTCCATCCATCCCTGCCCTTTTCCCCTGCAACTCACCAGATGTCTCTGAGGGCCCTGGGAGGGAATGCTCAACAGGTTTAGGGATGGATGCAGGAGGCAGCCTGACCAAGTCAAACTTCCTAGGGAGCTCAGAAGCCAAAACAAGCTGCAGGTTCCTCAGAGGGAAGAAGACACAAAAGGAGCTTCACAGACCCTGCAAGCATTTTCCTGCCCCAGACATTTAGCTGTTGAAGGGTAAGTCTTTCACTATTTCTGCGGTGAAAAAGGGGTGCCTTTCTCCTGAAACCCACCATGCAAGAAAACCCAGCCGCCTAGAATAGCTGGGGGAACCCAGCCAGATGGGTGGGATATATATAATATCATCATCATCATCATCATCATGACTAGAGTCATGCCCTTTGCGTTTACTTTTATCTCTGTTAGATGGGAGCTTTGGCATTCCAGCCTCCCTGGCCACAAGTTCCCAGTTATTTCAATAAAAAAAACCCCACAATAATAGCAATTATTTTTATTTCCCCGCCCAAGCCACTCTGCTGGCTGCCAGGTCCTCCCCCAACTCACTTCCCCCAGCCTGGCTTCCTTTCCACCGTAGCCCCTCCCCCCAGTCCATGCACACTAGAAAAGACTATGGCCAGGACACAAAGAAAGACGGAAAACAATGCAGGCATTTTTATAAAATTCCACAGAGGGGAATTAGGCTGCAATAGATTGTAATGGGTCGCTTTGAAGTCAATTCAGCGCCAAATAGTAATAATAATAAAGAATCCCGCGCGTGCCCCCCTCACCGCCCTGCTTGTATTTTGCCAGAACAAAGGCGGCAGCAACCCTAAACAATCCTGACCCACGTCGACCGAAGGGCGGACTCGGTGTAAGGCAGCGCCCCACGTTTGGATCCCCCAGAAGATCCGGCTTCCCCATTGGGAGGAGGAAGGGGGCAGGAATCCAGATTTCAGGGAAGAAAGGCTGGGGGGGGGATAGGACGCCCCTCGCCTTGTGCAGGGATGTGACTTAAAGGAGAGTCCTGAGCAGGAGCAAGAAGGCTGGGCTTCCTTCCCTTCCTCCCTCAGCCCCCCAACATCCTCGTATTCGGGTCCCCCACCCACGAAATCTCCCCCTTGGCACGACTCACCCCTCGCCCTGCGCGGCGCATCTCTCTCGTGCGCACCTTCCTCTGCATCAGGAGGGACCACCCAAGACGAGCGGGGAGGAGAGGTGGGGGGGGGACAGAGGGAGGGTCTGTTCCCAGGCCTCTCTAGGCAGCCGGGCGCTCTCTATTCCCTTCACCCTCCCTCTCCTCCCCAAATAGAACTGCCTGCGCGCCTCGCCAGTTGTGTTTTTCGGGTCAAGGCAGGGGGAGGGATCCGGATCCCGCAGAGAAGGGCGCTGGATTTGAGGCTTGGGTTCAAAACCAGCCTGGCTGGAGGATAGGGGCCCTCGTGGGCATCACTTTTTTTTTTTTAATAAATAATTTTCATTCAATTTCCAACAAATATTTTATCCAAATTTAACATTTGTTTTAACATAAGCATCTTTTGGACTTCCATCAGCCTATCTGACAATTCTCCATAATCTCACTACATCTCACATTTCTTACATTTATATTGCACTTTATTTCTCTTAGTCTTAACCTTTCTTTTATACATTTCTATCAATCTTTTTCACAAAGCTTCTTGAAAGCCAACAAGCGTTAGTTGCTCCTCGTGGGCATCACTTTCACAGCAATCTATATATATATATGTATATTGCCGTGAAAGTGATGCCCACATATATATATATATACACACACAGTATGTACATATACACACACACACATTATGTTGGGGGTGCACATGGCATCAAATGCTCTTGTGGAAAGATGGACCACGCTCAGGATGCCAGCGCTTTGCAAATGCGTCTCTGGAAGAACTTGGCCAGATCTGTAACCTAAGAGCGCCCCCCTCCCCTTCCGCCATAGCATCTTTCCTTTCCCCCTCGCTTACCTGCCTGGCTTGGCGTGTCCTTCCTTAAGTTCATTCTTCCTCTCCCTGACGAGTGTAAGGCATCTGACTGCCGCCTTCTCTCTGCTTTAGTGGGTTTAATATGTTGCACAGGAGCCACCTCCTAGGAGCTCTAGGGGCTTCACCCCCCCCCCAAATAAAATATTTGTGGGGGCCGGGTCCTTCCCTTCAAGTTGATGGGCACTGCCAGTCAAATGGGGGGGGGGTGCACTGCGTCATGTGATCAATTATGCAGGACGCAGATTACCTGGACCCCCACAATATTTTATTCATTGGCACCCCAAATATGTTGCATTATTTTTACATTGGCAACATGCCTTTCCTTCCACAAGCTGCAGGCGACGTACACACCTCTTCTCCCTCTTCTCCCCACAACCACCCTGTGACAGGGGCGATGCATGGGGGTGATGCCAGCAGGGCAGTGGCCCCGGGGCGGATTTTTGAGAGGGCACAAAGCAGGCAGTGCCTGCAGGCGCCCCCAGTGCAGCCCAGCACTCCTCTCCCATTGGAGGAACCAACCATGGAGTGTTGTTTTCTTTTTTAAAAAAATCATTTATGCATTTCATCAAATTTACAATCATCTTAACATTTCAAAATTTGACTTTCTTCCCTCTCTTTCCGCAGTTCCTTAAATTTATTTTTCGTATCCTCTGCATATCCAAATCGACTTAAATTGCTCTTTCATTCATCCACTTTACAAATATACACTTATTACAATAATCCTACGAATGTTCTTATCTGTTTACACTTTATCCGTAAAAATTCAATAAACCATTTCCATTCTTTTATAAAAAGTTTGTTATCTTGATTTCTTATCTGTCTGGGTAAGTTTCACCATTTCTGCATATTCCCTAAGTTTTTGTATCCATTTTTCCTTCGCTGGGACTTCTTTACATTTGGAGGCAAGTAAAATTCTATAGAGTTTCTGCTTCTTCTTTGGCGATCACTCGTAGCCGAGTAAGACTGTCTGCCATAAACACGGTTTTAACAATGAGTTCGTAGGTGACAGTGAGGGAGGCAAAGAACAAAAGACATGGGGGGAAGCCCCCTTAGCGCCCCATAAATTTGAGCGAGGGAAAGGCTCAAAACTGTAGAAGAGAGGTGGAGTAAGGGCTTGGGGATGCTGACAGGAGGTCAGCTGCAATTTAAAGCAACAGTAGGGAATGTAAGAGAATGGGCTGCTGGGGGGGGCGGAGAGAGAGTGAGAGTGAAGCCATCTGGGTGCTGATGCCGTGACGGAGAGCGAAGCAGCAGCAGCAGCACCCAGGTCCTGGGATCAGAGCCACCGGAGCTGAGAGCGATCCAGGAGTGCTGCTTCCCATCATGGACCGGGCATGGTGAAGAAGGCCGGAGCCGGAGGAGGCCGCCCCTCCCCCCCAAAAAAATAACACCTTTGGCGAAAGAATCCGAGCATGGCTGGCGTGCCCCAAAGAGGAAAGGGGCATAAAGGGGAGGGATGAGCATGAGCATCGGGATGCCAAGCGAAGCGCACTGCCGCCACGTTTCCCCGGGGACATTTAATGAAATCCGGGGACATTTTGGGGACAGATCTGCAAATCCCGGGACTGTCCCTGGGAAACGGGGAAGGTGACAGTGAGGGAGGCAAAGAACAAAAGACATGGGGGAAAGCCCCCTTAGCGCCCCATAAATCAGGTGGGGAAACCCACCTGATTTGGGTGCCGATCTCCCATATCCTCGTCTGACACTCTCACCACTACACCATCCTGCCCTCTTGAAGTCCTTCTGCATTGGGGTAGCTATAAAAATTTAAGTAGGTAAATAAATACAGAGAAAGCAAAATGTCACAGAGATGAATTTTCCCCCTCAAAGCATAAATGTGTTTTATTCTGGATTGCTTTATTTCATGTTTTAATGTGTTGCAAGCAGATTTGAGTTTTTTTACTTTAAGATATAAAGTGGTATAGCAAATATTTTTTTCTTCTTTAAAAAATGCTTTATTGTATTGGACTTAAACAAAGTAAAAAAACATACATTCATGTCCATTGTTTACAAAGAAAATAAAATTAAGATAAAACTGTATTTTCTGACAAAGAAAATATTCTTAATATACATCTGACTTCCCGTCGTCTCCATACTTCATTTAACCAGTGTGGTGTAATGGTTAAGAACGGTAGTCTCGTAATCTGGTGAACCGGGTTCGTGTCTCCGCTCCTCCACATGAAGCTGCTGGGTGACCTTGGGCTAGTCACACTTCTTTGAAGTCTCTCAGCCCCACTCACCTCACAGAGTGTTTGTTGTGGGGGAGGAAGGGAAAGGAGAATGTTAGCCGCTTTGAGACTCCTTCGGGTAGTGATAAAGCGGGATATAAAATCCAAACTCTCCTTCTTCTTCTTCTTCTTCACCATTACTGACTTATTGCAAAAACATATCCACTTGTTGTATAATAAAATATTATTTCTGTGTCCTTTTTCTTACTTAAAACAGCTACAGACATTATTCAAAGGCTGTGACTGAGTTCAAGCTGCAACAACTGTTCTTAAGATATCTTCTTAAAACTTCCCGTTTTGAAATAAGTACAAGTTTTGAATTATGTTTTATTTTTTCGGTTGCTTGGCTAGCTCTGCATATTAGACCAATTCTTGTAACCATTCTAACCTGGAAGGAACTTTTATCACTCTTCCAATTTGTCGCTATTAGGACTCTAGCGGCAACAGTGGCATATAAAAAGACCTCTCTTACATTTCTAGGAATATCGGGGCCTGTGATAAAAAGGCTTCTGGGTTTCTTGCGAAACAAACATCTAACATTTTTAAAAGTTCTATATAAATGTCATCCCAGAAAACCTTGCTTTTTTTTTTTTACATAGCCACCACATATGGAACATTGTGCCTGTTCCTTCTCCAAATCTCCAAAAATTACTAGAAACGTTTTTATACATTTTTGAAAGTTTCCATGGGGTCAAATACCAACAGTACTGCATGTTTGGGAAATGTTCCCTCAAGGTATAGCACGCTGTTAATTTCAAATTTACTTTCCATAAATTTTCCCACTCTTTTATATCTATGTTATACCCCAAATCCTGGGCGCATTGAATCATGACAGCTTTAACCTCTTCCTTCATGACTTCCCAGTCAAGAAGAAGAAGAAGAGTTTGGACTTGATATGCCACCTTTCACTCCCCTTAAGGAATCTCAAAGCAGCTAACAATCTCCTTTCCCTTCCTCCCCCACAACAAAAACTATGTGAGGTGAGTGAGGCTGAGAGACTTCAGAGAAGTGTGACTAGTCCAAGGTCAACCAGCAGCTGCATGTGGAGGAGCGGGGAAGCCAACCCGGTTCACCAGATTACAAGTCCATTGCTTTTATTAATGGCTGTTTTCACACACAAAATCAGTGTGATACCTTGGTTTACAAACTTAATCCGTTCAGGAAGTCTGTCCTTAAACCAAGGCGTGCTTTCCAATAAAAAGTAATGGAAAATGGATTAATCCATTCCAGACAATGAAAAACAACCACTAAAACAGCAATTTACATGAATTTTACTATCTAACAAGACCACTGATCCATAAAAGGCAATAATCAATGTACTGTACAATAAAATAAATAAGACAATATTGTCTTACGTGCACTGATGATAGTAATTGTTTGTATGGGGGGCTTTTATACATTTCTGCAGTCACACAATCAACCAGTAGCTGAACTGGGTTCCACACAGTCACAAAAACGAAGTCACAAGCCACAGTCAAAAGTCAGTGCCATAAAACAAATAAGTCACAGTTAAAAAGAAAAGCCACACAAACAAAAAATCAAAAAAATAGCAAAGACAAAAGCTCCAAATAACACCTCTGTGTTGCGTGGGTGCTCTGGACTCAACAGCTGACAGACTCAACAGGAAGCCTCTGATTAGCAGCGGGGGACTCAATTTACAAACAGAACACACTCAACAGGAAGCGGAACATGTTCTGTTTCCTAGTTGTTCATAAACTAATCTGTTCTTAAACCAAGGTACCACTGGAGTTGGCACTGTGAATACGATTAACCCACATATTGTGAAAAATATCCATTGTCCTGATTCAGTCCACAAGTGACAGCACTGAACCTCTTGGTGGAATGTCATGCTAATCTGCCTTTGAGGTTCATTTGTTCCAGAGAAGTGAACAAAATACAGTGAATGTGTTTCCACACTGCCCCATCCAAAAACCCCTCAAATTATGTCCAGGGTGAACTCCAGCATTCTAGAATTCTATGTAAAAGAATGAACATCGAGTGAATGTTCACTAAGTTGCTCACGTTGACTAAAGCTCTTTCCACACTCCAAGCATTTAGTGTTTCACTCCTGTATGAGTATGTTTATGTAAAGTAAGGTGTGTCCTCCGACGGAAACTCTTTCCACAGTCCATACATTTAAATGGTCTCTCCCCTGTGTGGGTTCGATGATGAATATTAAGGGAGCAACTTTCACCGAAGCTCTTTCCACACTCCATACATTTAAAGGGTTTCTCCCCTGTGTGAGTTCGTTGATGCGAATTAAGCTGATTCTTCCAACTGAAGCTCTTTCCACACTCCATACATTTAAAAGGTTTCTCCCCTGTGTGAGTACGTTTATGTAAAGCAAGCTGTGCACTCTGATGGAAACTCTTTCCACACTCCATACATTTAAATGGTTTAACCCCTGTGTGAGTTCTCTGATGTTTACGAAGTTTATCACGTCGACTGTAGCTCTTCCCACACTCCAGGCATTTAAAGTGTTTCACCCCTGAGTGAGTTTGCTGGTGAGTGCTAAGGGCTCCACTGTGACTGAAGCTCTTTCCACACTGCATACATTTAAATGGTTTCTCCCCTGTGTGAGTTCTCTGGTGTTCACTAAGTCTATTTCGTCGACTAAAGCTCTTTCCACACTCCAAGCATTTAAAGTCTTTCACCCCTGTGTGAGTATGTTTATGTATGTAAAGGTGTGCATTCTGACGGAAACTCTTTCCACATTCCATACATTTAAATGGTTTAACCCCTGTGTGAGTTCGCTGATGTATAGTAAGCTGGACACTCTGACCAAAGCTCTTTCCACACTCCATACATTTAAATGGTTTAACCCCTGTGTGAGTTCGCTGATGTGAAGTAAGTGAGCTGCTATAACGGAACCTCTTTCCACACTCCATACATGTAAGTGGTTTCTCTCCTGTGTGTGTTCGTTGATGTTCTGCATGTGTTTGACTATCAGTGGAAGTCTTTCCACATTCCAGACATTTAAATAGTTTCTCCCCTGTGTGAGTTCGCCGATGTGAAGTGAGGTGTGTCTTTCTTCTGAACCACTTTCCACACTCTAGACATTCAAATGGTTTCTCCCCTGTGTGAGTCCGTTGATGTAAACGAAGTGAACAAATATGACGGAAGCTCTTTCCACACTCCATACATGTGAATGGCTTTTCCCCTGTGTGAATTAGTTGATGTTTTCTAAGTGTTCCCCTGTCACCGAAGCTCTTTTTACACTCCATACATTCAAATGGTTTCTCCCCTGTGTGGGTGTAACGATGTAAAGCAAGGGCTGAATTTTGTCTGAAGCTCTTTCCACACTCCATACATTTAAATGGTTTCTCCCCTGTGTGACTTCGATGATGCATATGAAGGGTCCAACTTTCGCTGAAGCTCTTTCCACACTCCATACATTTAAATGGTTTCTCTCCTGTGTGAGTCCGTTGATGTCTTTTAAGTTTTCCACTCTCACGGAAGCACTTCCCACACTCCACACATTCATATTGTTTTTCCCCTGTATGAACCTGCTGATGTTGTTTAAGAACGTCCTTACGACTATAACTCTTACCGCATTCCATACATTTAAATGGTCTTTCCCCCGTGTGAGTTCGTTGATGATTTGAAAGCTTCACCCTCTGACAGAAGCTCTTTCCACACTCATTACATTGAAATGGTTTTCCCCCTGTGTGAGTTTGTTGGTGGTTTGTAAGGTTTCCACCATCAATAAAACTCATTCCACATTCTGCAGAGTTCTGTCGATTGTCTGCACCACCTGCTTTGGAGGAAAAGGGAGAAATGATTTTAGGGTTTCAAGGAACATCTTTGTATGAAGGGCGATATATAAATTACATACATAATTATAATTGTCTAGAAAAAAATAAAAGTGTTTCAAATAAATAAATAAATAAATAATCTATAATTACTGAAAGCATTTCCACAACACCTTTTACCCATATTTCTGTATTAGCCAAGGTAATCATCATCATTTAATTATGTAGTGCGGGGAAAACATGTAAAATCAAAACGCTGTGAGAGGAAAAAGGTTTCTGGCTCCTCTATGAAAGCAGATTCCGGAAACAAAGAGGAGCATGGGAAAAGGCCTCTCTGCTTCCTTCTTCCTGCCTTTTCTCTCCTCTCCATCTTTTCCCCTTTCCAATGTGTTTCCCTCCTCCTGTCTCTTTCCACCCCTGCGCCCACATCTTATCCCCTGCAACTCACCAGATCTCACCGATGGCCCTGGGAGGGAATGCTCAACAGTTTTGGAGAGGGATGCAGGAGGCAGCCTGACCAGATCAACCGTCCATCTTCCTCCTTTCATCCTCGCTAGGTTTGCAGAATCAGACTCTTTCATCCTTCCTGAGGAGCTCCCAAGCGAAAACAAGCCGCAGGTTCCTGAGGGAATAAGAAACAAAAGGAGCTTCACATTTAGCTGTTGAAGGGTAAGTCTTTCACTGTTGCCATGGTGAAAGAGGGTGCCTTCCACTTGAAACCCACCAAGCAAGAAAAATAGGTCCTGCTCCAATGTGGAATAAATGAATAAAAATGAATCCTTAGCTGAATCAAAGGATTCTCCCTAATGTATGCAACAACAACAGCAAGAATACTCATCGCACAGTATTGGAAGACACAAGAGTTACCCACTCTGTAAGAATGGCAGATGAAAGTAATGGACTACATGGAACTGGCTGAAATGACTGGCAGAATCAGAGACCAGGGAGAAGAGACGGTGAAAGAAGATTGGAGGAAGTTTAAAGATTATCTACAGAAATATTATATGATTAATGAATGTTAGAAGACATCAGATTGAATGTAAAAGGTTTTTAGTAAAAAGTTTAAAAAATTAAAAGATCTAATTTTTTAAGATACAAGAAGATCAAGTTATATTAGGATACTAAAATTAAGATTTAAAATTTAATTAAGACAGAGGGCAGGGATTTGTTATTTGAATGTATGATTTGGAATACAGGGAAGGGAGGTCTGGGGAAGTCGGAGAAATAAGTTAATGCAAGGATTATAATGAAGATAAAATTGTTTTTATTTTTGGTTTTTTTCTTCTTTTTGATACTTTTTGCCGTTTTGTGGTTTTTTTTTTGTTTTTGTTGTTGTGTATTTCTTGTTGTTTCGTCTTTTATGTAAAACTTAATAAAATATTTTATATCAAAGGATTCTCCCTAAACTCCTTTCCGTGTTAGAGGGTGCAATTAAGTCTAAGAAACAGGGTGTTACCTGTGAAAGAATGTGTTGAAGGCCCATGCTGAACCTGAGAGTGATAGATTTATAGTTTCGAGGTGACTCGAGATCACAAGGAGAAATAGCAGATGATAGTTTAAGAACTAGTACGCATGCTTCATGAACACACACCCCTAATGGAGAAATGAAAAGAAAACCCAGCTGCCTATATGGTTGGGATAAATAATAATAATAGGGATATTACAATTTCTCTAGGAGACTGCTGTAAGCAGATGAAAGCATTAGAAGGATTTTAACTGCACTTGTAAGGTATTAAAGATTATGGATAACTTGGATGAACAGAAAAATATGGACAATGGATTATATGCAGTTGTAGATGGTAATATTAGGACCAACGGAGGGGATGGGGGGAAGCCACAAGATTCAGGGTAATCTTCGTTTATGGATTTGTAATTTTTTTTTTGTAATAAAAAAAATATTTTTGTTTAAAAGTCCAGATTTTTTTTTTTTAAGAACCTTGCCCAAGAAGGGGAGATTAGCAACTAGCCAGGAGTCCCGCAGTGGAAATAGCACCTAACATTCAAAAGCCTGGGAGAAGGTTTTCCTCTTCACCATCCATCTATCGATCCTTCTGTGTCCCTATCTCCACTCCATAGGAACTCACCAGATGTCTCTGAGTGTCCTGGGAGAAAACGCCCAGAGGTTTTGGGGAGCGATGCAGGAGGCAGTCTGATAAGGTCAACTGTCCATCTTCCTCCTTCCATCCTTGCTAGGTTTGCAGGTTCAGGCGCTTTGGTCCTTCCTGAGGAGCTCAGAAGATGCAGGTTTCTGGGAGGGAGGGAGGAAGAAGCAAAGGGAGCCTCAGAGGCCCTGCAGGGATTCTCCTGCCCAAAACATTCTGCTGCCCCTAGAAAAGCCCCAAAGGGGTTCCCCCTTCCCAACAGGAGCCCCATTTTTAAGGTTTTTTTTGGTAATACCAATTCAATCTGTCCTCTCCTCATGGGGGCTTCCTTATGAGTAAATATGCACAGGTCTGCTCTGCATATTCCTCCTCTTCTGTGACACCTAGAAACATGTACCAGGTGAATACTTTGGAGAAGACTGCTCCACTCCCTTCCTCCAGCCAGGGCTTTCTTGACTTTTGTGTGTGGGGGGGGGGTCATTTCCCCCTCCAGCTCCCATCCATTCATTTCTCACACAACCCCCTGGAACTCAGCACACCTCTCCTAGCCTCAGATGGCAATGATGATGATCAGATCCAGCCTCTTTCAAAATATTTCGCAGACCTCAAAGTTTAAACAAGTTGTGGTGGTGGTGGTGGGAGAAGCCAAGGCAGCCCTAGACCCCTGCAGAGATTTCCCTCCCTAAGAGGCATCCCAGCAACTCCACCTACAGGAAAAGTAGGGTGATTTCCTCCCGAAACCCAGCAGGCTCATGCCTGAAAGAGGCTCTCCTTAACTCCATTAAAAACACTCCTTTCCTTCGGACTTCCTTTTTTTCTGCCATCTTGGAAATCTTGCCTCTGGAGATTTCCCTGCCAGCGCCCAAGATGGAGCCCTTTCTCCCAAGGGACACGTCTCTCTCTTGTTGTAAACAAAATCTGCCCTTTTTCCTATTAGTAGGAGAAAATAACTGAGGCCAACCAGAGAATATTGAGAAGCAGAGCAGCTAGTAAGCCTGATCTTTATTGATCTGTTGCAACAGGGTCCTCATTCACCACACACAGGACAGGAGGAACCCAGAACAATGGCGTGCAAGGCCTTATATAGACATTTTGAAATTGCCACTGTAGCAGGAAACCCCCCCCCCCATCATTCAGTTTGTACAGACTTCACAAACACTCACACCCTACATACGCTACACTTCTGTTATAAATTCATAGAAAATCAACCATACATCAGATTTGCAAGGAAGGACTACAAAATGGGGAAGGTTTGATACAGGCCACCATAATCCCTTGAGCATAGCAGCACATCCACAGGAGCCCTGCCCAGTTGCTATGCCAACCCTGATGGTCTCAGACAGAAGACCATCAACTACACAACAGACTGCATACACGAGTGGATTCAACAGGGACTATAACAAAAGAACAGTGATTGGATTCCCCCTCAGGGGGCAGGAAACTGCGACTACCTTTTGTCTTCAGAAAATGACTCATGGGGAGGGGAAAGAGGGGAACCAGCCAGGTGACAGGACACTCAGGTTACCACCACAACTCCTCCCTCAACCCCTCCTTTCTGTAATGTATTCATGATGTTCCTGGGGGTGGGCTTGACCTAGAGGAGGGGAATTTCAAAAGTTTTTATAAGGTCTTGCACACCATTTTCTGGGTCTTTCCTCTCTCCTGCGAGTGAGGGGAACACCCTGCTGCAACAGTACAATAAAGGCCAAGCCTACAGGCTGCTGATTTGCTCCAATTTACTCTGGTTGGTGTCTTTACTTTTTGTCCAAGGGAGCCCTTGGATTTTTCCGGTAACACCACCCTGTAGCTCAAGACCACCATCCCAGATAAATCAAACCTACATCACAGAAAAGGCAGTCTAAAACAGAAATTTGAATGTTGCTTTTCTCCTGTCCTTTATCTCCTGTCTGGCACGTTACTTGATTGGATACTCTGCTTACTTGATTGGATACCCTGGGGAGCCTGGCCAGTCTTTTGTACTGATAAATACTTAGTAATGATAAATACTTAGTTCCTGAGTCAGGTCACAGGCTCACCCTGTTCAAACACAGACATACCCTTAAGATAGGATTTGTGAAGGAAAGGACAATGGGGAGGCTTTTCCATTTTCCTTTAACCTTGCAGAGAAAACATTTGGTCAGTTTGGGACAGTTTGGGAATCAAAAATTGTTCGAGGTTATGAACATTTAACATATATCTAAGACCTCAAAATTCCTATCACACCCTAAGACTATTTACAGAAATATTATAAAATTAATGAATGTTAGAATGATGTTGGATGGAGGTTAAGGGGTTTTTAGTAACAATGGTACGAAGGAATATGGAAAAATGGAATGTTAACAGATGAAAACTTAAAGGCATAATATATTAAGACCAAGATAAGGATAGGATAGAGGGAAAGGATTTGCTGAATAAATAAATTGAACTGGAATACAAAGAGGGGAGGTGTGGGGAGGTCCGGGAAGCAAGCAAATGCAAGATATATTATGAAAATTGAATTGTTTTTAATTGTTTTTCTTTATCACTTTTGTATTTTTCTTTTCCCTTATGTGAAAATCTTAATAAAATTATATATATATAATATATATAAACAAAATTCCTATCACACCCTTTCTCTACCCTAGGGGTGCAAACTTGAATTAAATATTGGGGGGGGGGGTGTGGCAGCAAGCCTTGCTCCATATAATATCACATGATGCAATGCACAGACAACCTCCATGTTTTACTGTGGGGGCCAAACCCCTCCTGGCCCCATGGAGTTGGCTCCAATGCTCCACCCCCCAGAACTATAGAACTGTGGAAATGGAAGGGACCCCGAGAGTGATCTAGTCCAACCCCCAGCAATGCAGGGGTCGCGAGGAAAGCGTCTGCCAAAGATGGAGGCCCACCCTCCTTCCCCACTTGGAGTCCCCTCTTTTCGAGGGGTGCCCACTTCCGAGCCCCCCAAACAGCTCGCTCCCCCCCCCGGGGGGTCATGGGTGGGTGGGGTGTGCTGGGACGTCAGAGGCTGATACGGAGGGGGGGGGGGCACCTCTTCCCCATGCTCCCGCCGGAAAGCGAAGGGTCCGAGGCAATGACCTCAAGAGAGCCGAAACCCTCGAGGACCCTCTTCGTCCCCACACTGTTACTTAAGCACCACACTTTACCCTAACCCCACAAATAAAGCGCTCTTTTCTATCTCTCTATTACGGGCAAAATAAGCCCAATATTTCTATGCCTTCCCTCGCCCTATCTACATAGTGAGTAGACCGTGAAACTACACTCTCCATTGCGGTCTATGGCCGCGCTTTAGCCAATCAGAACCATGCATTTGCCCGTGCAGAACTAGCTCAGCTAGCCTTGCACGCCTCATTTAACCTCTTGACAAGCTGCTGACGGCTCCCTGCTGGGAGAACAATGGAACCGAAACCCGTGAACTCGTAAAAGTGTCAAAACCAGTTACAATGTATCAATTTTGTTTCCGATTTCAATAAGCAATATAAAATAGACAAAAGGGAGCTAAAATCTTCGGAAAATCATATAAAATCAACCGTAGCTCCGATTCTCTTGTTCTTGGTCTCGATCAACTCAGTCTCTCCAGGACTCCATGACACCTTCCCCACCTCCATAATTCCTCAAGCGGAGAGTCACGTACTCAGGAAGACCTTAATCCGACCTAATCACTCCGTCCAGCCCTTCCTCCGGGCAATGCCAGGTGGCAGACTATGTGCATATGGACTATTGTTCTCTCATCACCGGTACTCAGGATGCGCTTATCTATGCGTATCCCGGACTCTGCATATCTCCCCCTCCTTCCTCTATATGTTAATCCTGTGTAACCCAACCTTCTCCAAATGTATTCATGACGTGAACTATGTAACCCAACCCCTCTTTAATGTATTCATGATGTCAGTATGATGTATTTTTGCACTGTATCATGGGACATGGAGGGAACTTTTAAAAGTTCATGTCACCCCTTTCTCGGGGTTCAATCTCGTCTTGAACCTTGTTGCGCAATAAAGTGGGATCTCCTGCAGTTTGCTCCTGTCTCCGGCTGATCTCATTTTCCTCCTCAGGGACCCGCGGACTTAGTCCGACGAGCTGGGTAGCAGAGCATTCTCGTGCCCAGATTTTTCCGTAACAGAGGCCTTGGGTCCCATGGCTTCCCTCCCCCCCCCCCACCAACCCAGGGGATCCTCCCATTCATCCCTTAGCCCCCAACAGCCTCCTCTGCACCCCCCCCGTCGCCCCACAGCCTCCCCTTCGCCCAAAGGACTCACCGCCCCACAGGCCTCCCAAGACAAGCTGAAAGAGGAGGCGAGTCGGAAGGACGGAGAGAGGGGCCTTTTCCAGGCCGCTCTAGGCAACCGGGCTCTCTCGCTCTCCTTAACCCTTACGCGGCATCGCCGCTCAGCGATTCCTGCCCAGGGAGAAAGTGGGAGGCATCCGGATCCCGCCAGATTCAGGACATGACTCGGCAAAGCTCAGCTAG
This sequence comes from Podarcis tiliguerta, assembly GCF_965153285.1. Classification (NCBI taxonomy): domain Eukaryota; kingdom Metazoa; phylum Chordata; class Lepidosauria; order Squamata; family Lacertidae; genus Podarcis; species Podarcis tiliguerta. The sequence goes on along the minus strand of NC_139535.1, from coordinate 3,189,311 downwards.
GCTCCCACGCTGGGAAAGGTGGGATGGCTCAGTGGGTACAGCCTGGGGGGTTCTTCCTCTCAGGGTTGTGGGTTCGAGACCCATGTTGGGCAAAAGAGCGCTGCATTGCAGGGGGTTGGACTAGATGACCCTCGGGTCCCCTTCCAACACTACGATTCTAAGATCCTCAGGGGCGGCGGGAGGCCAGAGCCAGGCTGCAAGACCAATACGGGGCTGGTTGGCTTCCTTTATTCCTCTATTGGGGGGAGAGGAGGACGGGGAAAAGCACGGACAGGCGGAGGAGAGGAAAGCTTCCATGAAGCAGAAACCTAGATGCACTTTGTGATGGCGAAATGAACTGGAGTCCAGGCAAACTGACGCCCTCCCGAATGAGCCATTACGCACTACTTTTCCCATTTGCTTTATGCATAATAATAATACTAAGATATCAAAATGACATGTGAGGGGCAGCAGTCTGGTGATGCAGTTCCCCCGAAATTCCGCCAGAGGGCCGGAGCCTCTCTCTGATTGGTTCCCAAGACGGAGGGGGCGGAGCCAGCACTTTTGGAGGGAAAATAGAAGGAGCTGTTTCTGAGGGAAGAGAGTTGGAGAAGGGCTTGACTTGAGAAGTTAAGAGAGGGGGCTCAGGTTGAGGGAAAGAGCTTGATCTGAGAGGAGAAACAGGGCTGGATTTGAGAAGAGGGACTGTTTGGAGGTGGGAGGAGGAGAGGATTTGTCTGAGGGAAAAATGGTTCTGATTTGGGTTGAACACCCACCCTGAGGAGACTGTGCATAGCGAGAGGAAAGACCCTCTCAGCTTGGAGAGGGAGACTCGGTTGCGGGTCTGGGGAAGGGCTTACTGAGGCAGGAGCAGCAGAACCTGGGGGAATTCAGGCTCCCCCTAGGTCACCTTCCAGTCAGGAGGGGGCAGTTCTTCTAGGGAGTGTCAGGTGTGCGTACAGGAGCCAGGCCCTGTGACCAGACTGGGGCCTTCCTAAGTTTATTCTGAAGAGGCAAGGCACGGCCTCACAGGTGAGGCCAATTGGTAACTCACAGCACCTGGTGGCAAGAGCTGCGAAGGGATACAGTGGGACCTCGGGTTACATACGCTTAAGGTTACATACGCTTCAGCTTACAGACTCCACTAACCCAGAAATAGTACCTCGGGTTAAGAACTTTGCTTCAGGATGAGAACAGAAATCACGCAGCGGCAGCGGGATGCCCCATTAGTTAAAGTAGTTCTTTAGGTTAAGAACAGTTTCAGGTTAAGAACGGACCTCCGGAACGAATTAAGTACTTAACCTGAGGTACTACTGTATAAGGTCAGCATTCTCCCTTCAGCTCTTTGCCACAGCAACACGTTGCCTGCCTTGCTGCGTTTGGTTCCTTGATCCTTGGACCCATGCCTTTGTGACTCCTTGCTCCTTGGACCCCTGCCTTCGTGACTCCTTGCTTCTTGACTCCCAGCTCTCTGACCCTTGGACTCTTGGCTTCCCAACTCCTGGCTTCTGGACTCCTGTTCCTGTTCCCACCCCATCTTGCCCCGGCTCCCAACATTCCCAGCCGAGACTTCAATCGCCCGTGAACCGGACCGTGACAGGGAGAGAAGACCGCCAAGCCAGTCACAAGGGGGGAGGGGATCCCCTGGGTCTGTTACACCATTTTGGAATTACCTCAGGAGTTGGATTGCTTAGAGAGAAGGGGGACTGAGGAAAAGTGCCCCTCGCACCTGAACCAGGGCACTGATCAGGGAAGGACGCTATGTTGTATTATTCAACTGAAGAAGAAGAAGAGTTTGGATTTGATATCCCCCTTTATCACTACCCGAAGGAGTCTCAAAGCAGCTAATATTCTCCTTTCCCTTCCTCCTCCACAACAAACACTCTATGTGGTGAGCGAGGCTGAGAGACTTCAGAGAAGTGTGACTAGCCCAAGGTCACCCAGCAGCTGCATGTGGAGGAGCGGAGACACGAACCCAGTTCCCTAGATTATGAGTCTATCGCTCTAAACCACTACACCACACTGGCTCTGAAACACCTCTCTAACAGAAATTGAAGTATAACAACTGTTTTTAGAGTGAAGGGATGTTAAGAGACGCTGTGACTGTAACACTGAGGGGAAGGGGACAGAGGGAGGAAGGCAGCATAGATTTATAGCACAGGTTTGAGGGAGGTCACAGGGCAGATGAGGGGGAAAGTTGGGAAATCATAGGAGAGCCAGAGCAGCAGCTGGCTGACCAATTGTCACTAGAAAGCATTCCAGACCCACCATGTCCCAGAACCCAGTGAGCCTTAAAAGTAGGAGAGCAAAGAGCTCAAAGACAGAGGGCATTTAGTGGCACCTGTAGAGGAGGTGATGATGATGAGTGAGGAAGTGGGAGAGAAAGGGATGGAGATTTGCTTGGGACAACGCCATTACCCAAGAGGCTGGGTTCTATGGCCTCTCTCTGTAAGCTGGGGTGGAGGGGAGGACTGCAAGAAACTTTTCCTTGTCTTTATACTTTCCTAGGCAACCAGCCAGGACCCACTGGCAGCACCCTGACCCTTACAGCAGCAGGGGGAGGGCCGCAGGAAATCATCCACTGTTCAAGAAGAGGCAAAAAAAAGTTGCTGGGCATTGCCATTCAAACGGCTTGTTTGTGCCTCAACGTGTAATTTATCTACCCCCCCCCCAATATTTAATGACAGATATTGCCAATCATGTGCTGTGTGCCATAAGGATAGGTAGAGAGGAGATAAAAGTTAAGCTCCCCCAAAGCCTTTACCAATCATCTTCACTGACCCATTTTTTAATAATAATATTTATTCATTTTTCCATTTTAATAACCAATAAAATAAGGTCAACTTTTTTGGGTGATACCAATTCAATCTTTCTCCCCACCGGGGCTTCCTTTTGAGTAAATCTACACAGGTTTCCTCTGCATAGTCCAACACACACCTCACCCCTGCAATGCAAGGGTCGCAAGGAAAGTATCTGCCAAAGATGGATGCTCACCCTTTTTACCCACTTTGCACCCCCCCTCCTTCTCAAGGGGTGCCCACTTCTGAGCATTTAGTCATTTTAAAGTAGGGATCCAGATGCACACGACAGAATGGTACCCGGGAACCCCCACCTCCCTTGTCGTCAGTCTGCATAAGATGGGGGGGGGGGGGGGCTTGATGCAGAGTCCTTGGCCCAGATGGAGAAGGGAGGGCAGCCCCTAGAGCGCAGAAGCAAGAAAACGAGAGGGAGGGAGGGAGGGCGGTCTCGGTGCCCTCGGCTTGCCAAGGGTTAAAAGGAGCCGAGCGGGATTCCTAGAGAGGACAGGAAGGGGAGGGCGGGGAGGGCAAGGTCCTCCAGAACAGAAGCCCCTCCCTGCCCAGTCCCTTCCTGACAGCAAAGAGGAGGCTGCTTTGTTCTCTCTGCTTTGCAAAAACTTCCTCGGTGCCCCTCCTGGAATCTGGTGAGTCTCTTCCCCCTTGGGGTGCAGCGGGGAGAAGGGGGTCCCAGGGCTGCAAGGGAGGAGGCAGACCCCCGACCCCTGTTCAGGTCATGTATGGGGAGGGGAGACCCCCAAGTCAGGGAGCAGAGGGTCCTGCCCCCAGTTCCTCTCTGCCAAGCCAGGGAGGGGCTGAGTGTCCAGCAGGTCTGCAACTCTGTTCTTCCTTTGGATCAAGATGCTGCCTTCTTTTTTGGGGAGGAGTCTTTGGGGCAACGGGACGTGGGTGGCGCTGTGGGTAAAAGCCTCAGCGCCTAGGGCTTGCCTATCGAAAGGTCGGCGGTTCGAATCCCCGCGGTGGGGTGCGCTCCCGTTGTTCGGTCCCAGTGCCTGCCAACCTAGCAGTTCGAAAGCACTCCCGGGTGCAAGTAGATAAATAGGGACCGCTTACTAGCGGGAAGGTAAACGGCGTTTCTGTGTGCGGCTCTGGCGAGCCAGAGCAGCGATGTCACACTGGCCACGTGACCCGGAAGTGTCTTCGGACAGCTCTGGCCCCCGGCCTCTTGAGTGAGATGGGCGCACAACCCTAGAGTCTGTCAAGACTGGCCCGTACGGGCAGGGGTACCTTTACCTTTACCTTTGGGGCAACAAAAAGAGGGCATGCAAATAAGCCCCCTTCAGATTGAGGGGAAAGTCGCATTTCATAACACAGAGAAGCATCCAAGGAATCCAAGGAAGGAGAAGCCCTGTGAAGTGGGGAGATACAGCCCCCCCCAAGTGTGGAGACTGGAGGGGAGACCCTCTCCCACCATCTACCCAACCACAATTCCCAGAGTTCCCTGGCAAGAAGGGGGGATTGGTGACCACTCTGGGAATTGCAGTCTTTGGGCAGCAGGGCTGAAGCTGTCTCCTTGAAACTCTCAGGATCCTGAACCAATTCTGGCTCCCAGGATTCTTGGGAGGAGTCACTAGCCTCCACATTCTGCAGAACACTAAGTGAATGACACAGAAGTTGCTGCAGACTAAAGTTAGAAAAGCTTTAATTGCTACAAATGGTATAAGGAAACATGATATGGAATTAAGTGGAAAGATGGTGTTGACCTGGAGTGGTTACAGAAATTCTGGTCTCTCCCCGAGTGCCACGGGCCCTGCTCCAAAGAGAGCTTCTCTAAAGAAAGCACAACCAAAAATCACTCCATTTTGCGTGAATAAGGAAAATGAGGAGGTGGCTAAGAAACAGCAGGAGCCAGATCCTATTCCCAACCTTCTAGGGTCTCTCAGCAGCTCTAATGATGAGCAGAAAGAGGTTTGGGGCCCAGCCAGCTCAACTGCCAAGTCATCTCTTGCATTGAGACGTGGGGGCACCTACATGTAATAGCTACTCGGCTATTTTCTGCCCATGCTCTGGGGCTGCAGTTTTCAGGCTTGGGGACAGGATGGTGCCTGGTTTTTGCACCAAGTTCTATCCATAAGCCCCACTGAGTTCAATGGGGTCACTAGTGTGCATACCATGCCAGCCTTACGAAGTGGGGTGAGGTGCAAACAGATTAAATTGGAATCACTGGAGATGTTTCAAATGGGGTTTCTGTTGGGAAGGGGCTGCCCCATTTGTGCTTCTCCCTTGGAGCAGGGGAATATCTAGGGCAGGAGACTCCCTGCAGGGCCTCTGAGGCTCCCTTTGTTTCTTCCTCTCTCCCAGGACCCTGCAGCTTGTTGTGGCTTCTCGACTCCTCAGGAAGGATGGAAGAAACGGATCCTGCAAAGCTCGTAAGGATGGAAGGGGGAAGATGGACGGTTGACCTGGTCAGGTTGTCTTCTGCATCCCTCCTCACAGCCTCTGAGTGTTCCCTCCCAGGGACTTCCGAGAGATCTGGTGAGTGCCAGGGGAGGGGAGATGGGGACATGGATGGATGGGGCTGGAGAGGTACTGGGGCTTGCTCATTTTGGGGGTGGGATGAGGCAGGCAGGTGGATGGGGATTGAGAAGGTGGGCACCTTTTCGGTCTCCTCCACCTACCTGCCTGTCTTACTGCGCTTTTGACATCTGCGGGGAATTTGAGCTAGGAATACATCACAGCTCCCCGGCCACCGCGATGTATTGGCGCCAGTACTGTGCTCTGAATGCCCTACCGATGTCAGAGAACTCGCTGATCCATTGTGCAGCACTAGAAGCCAGGATTCTTTAAATTACCTGATCCTAATTGACTTCAAATGGGGCCTCTGTGTTTCGCCTTTTTCTTTTCTTTTAGAAATAACTTTTCATTTTCTTTTAAAAACAAGGATCATATAGGACTAATAAATGATACAAATATGTAGACTGTGTCTTCTCAGTCTTCTCATATGACTCTCAAAACTAGCAGAATAAATTTATAACATATGGTTTATCATTAGTGGTCAGTGTATGAGTTCTGAGTTCATGAACTGGTTTAAATTGGGGGGGGGGGGGAAGGAGAGATAGGAAAGTACAGAGTACATTCAACATCTCCTAGCCGAATGCCTAGTCAGGCACTCTTGTGACTGTTGTGCTTAGATTAGGTGTGAGTCATAGTCATTTTTCCTTTACTGCTACCAATGAAACAATATAGAGTTGATCTCCTCATGAACATGGGATGGTGGTTCCAAGTGAAGAAAGTGATTTATAAATTTAAATTGAGACCAACCAGATTGAGATAAATGCTGATGGGGAGTGCGCAAATGAAGATGTTCCTGTTTGTTGAGGCATGGAGAAGAAGAAGAAGAAGAAGAAGAAGAAGAAGAAGAAGAAGAAGAAGAAGAAGAAGAAGAAGAAGAGTTTGGATTTGATATCCCACCTTTCACTCCCTTTAAGGAGTCTCAAAGCGGCTAACATTCTCCTTTCCCTTCCTCCCCCACAACAAACACTCTGTGAGGTGAGTGGGGCTGAGAGACTTCAAAGAAGTGTGACTGGCCCAAGGTCACCCAGCAGCTGCATGTGGAGGAGCGGAGACGCGAACCCGGTTCCCCAGATTACGAGACTACCGCTCTTAACCACTACACCACACTGGCTCTTTGGAGATTGCTGGATCCTGACCAGAGAGCTCTGCATAAGGAAGTCAAGGAGGGAATTGTGGAATCACGCACCCTCTCGGTAAAGTTCCCTGTTGGATCATAATATCAGTTTTGAAATTCCATACATACCTCTATGTGATGAACCTCCACTGTTTGGATGGAGACCAGCAGCATCTGGGATTCTAACATCCACACCGTGAGCCCTGAATGGAGGGATATCAACTGGTTTCTCTGTGAATATTCTTTGTCTAGTCATGCCTTTTTAAACAATGACCAGGCTTGCCTGAACTGCCCAGGCCTTCTTAAATGCCACCTTGAGAGTTTTTAGGGAAGTTGAAGTAACTTCTGTCAGGTTTGGGGTTTTTTTTTCTTTTACTTCTGTCTGCATTTGATTGACCAAAGAGATGACTGACCTTGCATATGGGGTGGATTCCAGGATTCAACCAAATAAAATCTATCCCAGATAAAAGCCAAGCAATTCCAGCCAACAAAGGCAGTGAAAACTCTAGAATCATAGAATCATAGAGTTGGAAGAGACCACAAGGGCCATCGAGTCCAACCCCCTGCCAAGCAGGAAACACCATCAGAGCACTCCTGACATATGGTTGTCAAGCCTCTGCTTAAAGACACCCAAAGAAGGAGACTCCACCACACTCCATGGCAGCAAATTCCACTGTCAAACAGCTCTTACTGTCAGGAAGTTCTTCCTAATGTTTAGGTGGAATCTTCTTTCTTGTAGTTTGGATCCATTGCTCCGTGTCCGCTTCTCTGGAGCAGCAGAAAACAACCTTTCTCCCTCCTCTATGTGACATCCTTTTATATATTTGAACATGGCTATCATATCACCCCTTAACCCCCTCTTCTCCAGGCTAAACATGCCCAGCTCCCTTTGCCGTCCCTCATAAGGCATTATTTCCAGGCCTTTGACCATTTTGGTTGCCCTCCTCTGGACACGTTCCAGTTTGTCAGTGTCCTTCTTGAACTGTGGTGCCCAGAACTGGACACAGTACTCCAGGTGAGGTCTGACCAGAGCAGATTACAGTGGCACTATTACTTCCCTTGATCTAGATGCTATACTCCTATTGATGCAGCCCAGAATTGCATTGGCTTTTTTAGCTGCCGTGTCACACTGTTGGCTCATGTCAAGTTTGTGGTCAACCAAGACTCCTAGATCCTTTTCACATGTACTGCTCTCAAGCCAGGTGTCACCCATCTTGTATTTGTGCCTCTCATTTTTTTTGCCCAAGTACAATACTTTACATTTCTCCCTGTTAAAATTCATCTTGTTTGTTTTGGCCCAGTTCTCTAATCTGTCAAGGTCGTTTTGAAGTGTGATCCTGTCCTCTGGGGTGTTAGCCACCCCTCCCAGTTTGGTGTCATCTGCAAATTTGATCAGGATGCCCTTGAGTCCATCATCCAAGTCGTTGATAAAGATGTTGAATAAGACCGGGCCCAAGACAGAACCCTGTGGCACCCCACTAGTCACTCTTCTCCAGGATGAAGAGGAACCATTGATGGGCACCCTTTGGGTCCGGTCAGTCAGCCAGTTACAAATCCACTGAGTGGTAGCATAGTCAAGACCGCATTTTACCAGCTTCTTTACAAGAATATCATGGGGCACCTTGTCAAATGCCTTGCTGAAATCAAGGTAGGCTACATCCACTGCGTTCCCTTCATCTACCAGGCTTGTAATTCTGTCAAAAAACGAGATCAGGTTAGTCTGACATGACTTATTTTTCCGAACTCCATGCTGACTATTGGTGATCACAGCATTCCTTTCTAGGTGCTCACAGACTGTTTGCTTAATAATCTGCTCCAGAATCTTCCCTGGTATTGATGTCAGACTGACTGGGTGATAATTATTTGGGTCCTCTCTTTTCCCCTTTTTGAAAATAGGGACAACATTTGCCCTCCTCCAGTCTGCTGGGACTTCGCCTGTTCTCCAGGAATTCTCAAAGATGACTGCCAGTGGTTCTGAGATCACATCTGCCAGTTCTTTTAATACTCTTGGATGCAGTTCGTCTGGCCCTGGAGACTTGAATACATCTAAACTAGCCAAGTATTCTTGTACTATCTCCTTAGTTATTCTGGGCTTTGTTTTCTCTGCTGAATCATTTGCTCCAAATTCTTCAGGTCGGCCATTGTTTTCTTTATCAGAGAAGACTGAGGCAAAGAAGGCATTGAGGAGTTCAGCCCTTTCTGTGTCCCCTGTTTGCATTTCACCATCTTCTCCTCTGAGTAACCCCACTGTTTCTTTGTTCTTCCTTTTGCTACGAACATACCCATAAAAGCCTTTTTTGTTCCTTTTAACGTCTCTAGCAAGCCTGAGTTCATTCTGTGCTTTAGCATTTCTGACTTTGTGTCTACACGTGCTGGCTATTTGTTTGAATTCCTCTTTGGTGGTTTCCCCCCTTTTCCATTTTTTGTACACATCCTTTTTTAATCTTAACTCAGTTAAAAGTTCTTTAGATAGCCACCATGGCTTCTTTAGGCACCATCCATGTTTCCGTCTCATTGGTATTGCCTGAAGTTGTGCTTTTACTATTTCTCTCTTAAGAAACTCCCAGCCATCATGAACTCCCTTTCCTTTTAGTATTACTGTCCATGGGATCTCACCCAGCACTTCCCTAAGTTTTATGAAGTCGGCTTTCTTAAAGTCAAGAAATTGAGTCCTAGTATGCTTGGCTGCTGCTTTCCGCTGTATAGTAAACTTCAGAAGAGCATGATCACTCGCGCCTAATGATCCTTCCACTTCTACCCCACTAACCAGGTCATCAGCATTGGTTAGGACCAGATCTAAAATGGCTGTTCCTCTTGTTGCTTCTCCCACTTTCTGGACAATGAAGTTGTCTGCAAGGCCAGTGAGGAATCTGTTTGACCTTATGCTCTTGGCTGAGTTTGACATCCAACAAATATCTGGGTAATTGAAGTCCCCCATTACTACTTCCTCCCTTTCTTTTGCATGCTTGGCCATCTGTTCCAGGAAGGCATCATCTATAGTAAACTCCCACAATGAGGTCACTGTTATTCTTCTCTCCCTTAATTTTGACCCAAATGCTCTCACTTTGGCTTTGAGGTTCTAAATCTTGGATCCCTTCACAGGTATACACATCCCTGACATATAACGCCACTCCTCCTCCTTTCTTGTCTGGTCTGTTTCTCTGAAATAGATTGTATCCCTCCATTATTACATTCCAATCGTGGGACTTATCCTACCAGGTTTCAGTGATGCCTATTATGTCATATTTAGTTTGCTGTACCAAGAGCTCAAGCTCATCTTGTTTATTTCCCATGCTTTGCGCATTAGTGTACAGACATTGAAGTCCATTAATCATTCCCCCATGTCTCTTATTTAAGGATTTTTTCCTCCCACCACTAGGTCTGCGTGCTGTTTGCTCCATTTGGTCTATGACATTTGGATGATCATCTTCATCAGTTGATAGACTCCTACCTTCAGGAGCACTGTCTCCCTCCCTCACATTAGTCAGTTTAAAGCCCTCCTGATGAGGTTTCTGAGATTTTTGGCAAAAACATTCCTCCCAACCATTGTGAGGTGCAGCCCATCGCTTGTCAGAAGTCCATCTTCAAGAAACTGCAGTCTGTGATCTAAGAATCCAAACCGTTCCTGTTTACACCAATTGCGAAGCCAGCTGTTCACTTCCACTATTTTTCCCTCTCTCCCTCTCTCTCTAGTAAGGACTCACATCTAACACTCTTCAGTTCTTCCTCTATCACAAGCATTCATAAACTTTGTTCAATAATGTGGAGGTCCATTTCTTCCTGAGGCTCTAATTAGCTACTCTCTTCATTGCAGATGGTGATGAATTGGAGGAGAAGAACAAGAGGGACCACAACAGAATCCACATAGTGGAGAAGTCCGATAAATATTCAAAGTGTGGAAACAACATCCATCAGAGCTCCCCGTCCACCTCCCATCAAACAAAGAGCTTAATTCGAAGGAATAGCTTCATTTCTCCCACTGGGGAGAAACCCTATCAGTGCTTGGAATGTGGGAAGAGCTTCAGTCGAAAGGACTTTCTCACCTCCCATCAAACAATTCATACAGGGGAGAAGCCGTATCACTGCTTAGACTGTGGAAAATGCTTCCGTCTGAAGGAAAATCTCACTTCCCATCAAAGAATTCATACTGGGGAGAAACCCTATCAGTGCTTGGAATGCGGAAAGAGCTTCAGTCACAGACACAATCTCACTTCCCATCAAAGAACTCATTCAGGGCAGAAACCCTTTCAGTGCTTGGAATGTGGAAAGAGCTTTCGTAAGAGTGAGCATCTCACTTCCCATCAAAAAGTTCATACAGAGGAGAAACCTTATCAATGCTTGGAATGTGGAAAGAGTTTCAGTCACAGACACCATCTCACTTCCCATCAAACAATCCATACAGGACAGAAACCCTATCACTGCTTAGACTGTGGAAAATGCTTCCGTCGGAAGGAACATCTCACTACCCATCAAAGAATTCATACAGGGGAGAAACCATATCAGTGCTTGGATTGTGGAAAGAGCTTTCGTCATAGTAGTGGTCTCACTTCCCATCACAGAATTCATACAGGGGAAAAACCATATCAGTGCTTGGATTGTGGAAAGAGCTTCAGTCAGAGTAGTGAGCTAACTTCCCATCACAAAATTCATACAGGGGAAAAACCATATCAGTGCTTGGAATGTGGAAAGAGCTTTCGTCTGAGGGGTGGTCTCACTTCCCATCACAGAATTCATACAGGGGAAAAACCATACCAGTGCTTCGATTGTGGAAAGAGCTTTCGTCAGAGTGATGAGCTCACTTCTCATCACAGAATTCATACAGGGGAAAAACCATATCAGTGCTTGGAATGTGGAAAGAGTTTCAGTCACAGACAACATCTCACTTCCCATCAAAGAATTCATACAGGGCAGAAACCCTTTAAGTGCTTAGACTGTGGAAAATGCTTCCGTCTGACAGAAAATCTCACTTCCCATCAAAGAATTCATACAGGGGAAAAACCCTTTCAGTGCTTGGAATGTGGAAAGAGCTTCAGTCGCAGACACCATCTCACTTCCCATCAAAGAATTCATACAGGGCAGAAACCCTTTCAGTGCTTAGACTGTGGAAAATGCTTCCGTCTGACGGAAAGTCTCACTTCTCATCAAAGAATTCATACAGGGGAGAAACCCTATCACTGCTTAGACTGTGGAAAGAGCTTCAGTCAACGCAGCGGTCTGACTTCCCATCAAAGAATTCATACAGGGCAGAAACCCTTTCACTGCTTAGACTGTGGAAAATGCTTCCGTCTGAAGGTAAATCTCACTACCCATCAAAGAATTCATACAGGGGAGAAACCCTATCAGTGCTTGGAATGTGGAAAGAGCTTCAGTCACAGGGAGAGTCTCATTAGTCATCAAATAATTCATACAGGGGAGAAACCCTTTCAGTGCATGGAATGTGGGAAGACCTTCATTCACAGAAAACATCTCACTTCCCATCAAAGAATTCATACAGGGGAGAAACCATATCAGTGCTTCGAATGTGGGAAGAGCTTCAGTCACAGCCGCAGTCTCGCTTTGCATCACAGAATTCATACCACAGAGAAAACTTCTTAGTGTTTGGAATGTGGGAAGAGCTTCAGTCAGAGTGCCACTCTCATGGCCCACCAAATAATTCATACAGGGTTGAAAGCATATCAGCGCATGGAATGTGGATAAAATTTCACTCGAAAAAAGTCAATTTCAAGAACTCACAGCAGGGTTAATAATAGAATGGTAGATTCAGAATCTTTTTTAAAAAAATTTATTAGCATTTTCCACACAACAACATGAAAGATATAAGAAAATAACAATACACAACACACAAAAATCAACATTCGAAAACTAAAAAAAGCAACAACAAAGACAAAATGAAAAAACAAATCCATATCTTACAAGTTAATATTATAAACACTAAAACAACAAGACATTGACTTCCACCAATCCCACAGCACCTCCTTTATCTCTCATTGTGTCTTCCTGTTTTCCTGTTATCTTTATCATCTCTATCATAACCTCTAGATATAAATCCTTCTTTCGTATCCTTTCACTTCACAAGGTTATTCCAGACTTTGGCAGTTACTATTGTTTTATTTCTTTCCCAAACCTCCAATAGGGCCTTTCTCACCAAATGATTAGTGAATCCTCTATGTGCTTTTATTTTATCGTGACCCAGGTAGCCATGCCACCCGAAAACGTTTTCCCAGCCCTCCAGGTCTAAGATTTCGGTATCTGTCAGTAACATCCAATCTTTCAGCCATGTCATGCATGCAGCCTCAAAATACTGCTTGAGGTTTGGGACTGTGAACCCGCCCCTTTCTCTAGGCTCCATCAGTACTTTGAACCTTACTTTTGGCTTCTTACCTTGCCAGATAAAATTAGAAAGATCCCTTTGCCAACCTTTAAAACATTTTGTCCCGATAATTATTGGGATCGTCTGCAAAAGAAAGAGCATTTTTGGTAGAATTGACATTTTTATCAAGGATATCCTTCCCCATAAAGACAAATTCAATTTATTCCATTTATTTCAATGTCCTTTTATTTCCTTCCACTTCTTCACATAGTTATCCTTGTACAAATTGCTATTTTTATTTGAGATCCATATCCCCAAATACTTCACTTTCGTGGTAATTTTAAGGCCTGTTACTCTTTCCAATTCTTCCTGTTCCTTTACCCCCATATTTTTTGTTAATAAATTAGATTTTTCTTTATTTAACTTAAAGCCTGATACTCCTCCATATTCAAACAATTTCTTTAGTGCTTCTTGTATACTTTCTTCTGGGTTTTCTGTAGTAATGATTACATCGTCTACAAATGCTTTAACTTTATATTGTCTATTACCTAAACTAATCCCCTTGATTTTTGGGTCCTTTCTTATCGCTATTAGGAGTGTTTCCAGGGTCATAATAAACAAAAGTGGGGCTAGAGGGCATCCTTGTCTGGTGCCTCTTTCAATTTGGAATTCTTCAGTTATTTCATTGTTAATTATGAACTTAGGGACGCGGGTGGCGCTGTGGGTAAAACCTCAGCGCCTAGGACTTGCCGATCGCATGGTCGGTGGTTCGAATCCCCGCGGCGGGGTGAGCTCCTGTCGTCCGGCCCAGCTCCTGCCCACCTAGCAGTTCGAAAGCACCCTTAAGTGTAAGTAGATAAATAGGTACCGCTTTATAGCGGGAAGGTAAACGGCGTTCCCATGTGCTGCGCTGGCTCACCAGATGCAGCTTGTCATGCTGGCCACGTGACTCGGAAGTGTCTGCGGACAGCACTGGCCCCCGGCCTCTTAAGTGAGATGGGCGCACAACCCTAGAGTCTGTCAAGACTGGCCCGTTCGGGCAGGGGTGCCTTTACCTTTTTACTAGTAGTAGTACTCAAGGAGTTAGTTTGAAGGCAGAAGATGTGGAACAAGCCCATCGCTGCCGAGGGTCCAATGGAACTGTTAAAATGATTATAGACAAGGATTAAGTGTAAGATATTGGTTGTGTTTAGAATAGATTTATGAAAGATAGGGAAAACATTGATTAGAATATTTGTATGAGATTGTATGGGAAAAATATGGAATAACATAAAAAGTTGCTTAAAATGGATATATGAAGTGCAGTGTAATTTTATTATTGAGATATTTGTAGAATAAATTTGGAAGAAATTCTTCCATTTTTTCTTCTTATTTTTTTTCTTTTTCTTTCTTTTCTTTTTTTATATATGTTTGCTTATCTGAAAAAAACTATGTATGTATGTATGTATTTGTATGTATTTTGCTTGTATTTTGTAATAATTATGTTGTGGTTCTAGGGATTGCTTGTGCGTAAATTGCCTTCACTCGTGGCTGTCTTGCATGGTTGAACCCTTTCTGACAGAGCAGCCTCTATCTCGTGGCTGCCTCAGTCGCTGGCAGAATCCGTCAATGGGCGTTTCTTAAACCGCTTCCAACATAAAAGCTGCTTCACACCCAGTCTCCTCCCCCGTTGCCTGCGCGCAACCTTTTTACGCGCTGTGGGTGTGGGTAACGGAGCACTTGTTCCCTCTCCGCTTGTCTCCTGCGAAGAGTCTTGGAGCCAGCTCTCCGCTTCCTCTATCTCCTCCCCTTCTCCACTGGTGTTACGCTGATTTCCTTCCCCAGCGTATGGGCTATCCCTCCCCGTACTGGTGCCCTCTCCACCATCGTCCGAGAGCCCTCTCACCTCCTCCTGCTCCGATGGCAGTTCCCTGACATCCACCTCCCCCCCCAGGACCCCCTCCACCTCCAGACCGACCCTTTGACCTATCCTCGTCCCTGTCCTCGGCCGGCGATGCCGGGAATCCCCAGAAGGAGCTGTCGTCATCCTCTGCTGATTCAAAACCTGCTTCCCACCCCCCTCTACACCTTTCTGTGGGGTGGGCTCCCCAGTTTGTCTCTTCTTCCTCAGATGCCTCCTCTGAGGCAGGGAAACCGACAAAATCCTCCTCATCGTCTGTGGTGCCAGACTCCTCCTCCCAGAATCTCACTGGTGGTTTGGGTTTCCTCGGGAATAGGTGGTGGAACTCTTCCACGAGGTACCCGTCCTCGACCGCCTCAGCTGGGACCCACGTGTTATCGGACTCGGGCTCCCCCTCCCAGGCTACCAAGTATTCCACCTGACGCCCTCGCCACCTTGAATCGAGTATTTCCGTGGCGCGCATTCGGTGTTCCCTCTCCACCTGCGGGTGGGTGGTGTTTCTTCCCCCCTGCTCTGGAAACTCCCGCCTCTCCCTGTACAGTGAGAGTAGGGACCTATGGAACACCGGGTGTATTTTCATGCTGTTGGGCAGTTTAAGTTTGAATGCCACTGGGTTTACCTGCTGTGTTACCTCAAAAGGCCCCAGTCTCCTTGGTTGCAATTTCTTGCACCCTCCCTTTAGGGGTAACCCTTTGGTAGACAACCACACTCTATCTCCCACCCGTATGGCTTCTCCCTCCCTGCGGTGCTTATCGGCCTGCCGCTTGTAGACTTCCTTTGCCCGCTCCAAGTTCCACCTAAGTTGTTGATGCAAGGCCTCCATTTCTTCCAAGAACTGTTCTGCCGCTGGTACACTCCATCCTTCCTCCCCCCTCCCCGGGAAGGCCCTGGGATGACACCCATAGTTGGCCGTGAACGGGCTCATACCCATGGACACATGTTCGGTGTTGTTATATGCAAACTCCGCCAGCGCCAACTTCTCTACCCAATCGTTCTCCCTCTCCCCTACGTAGCATCGTAGGTATTGTTGGAGTATCCTGTTCGCTCTTTCTGCTTGCCCGTTGGTTTCTGGGTGTCGCGCCGTTGAGAATCCCACCTCGACCTGCAATAAGCTCATGAGCTTCCTCCAGAACCGGGAAGTAAATTGTTTCCCGCGAACGGAGATGACCCTCGTGGGGGCACCATGTAGTCTGAAGATGTGCTCCACAAACAACTTGGCTGTTTCCTCTGCCGTTACCGCGTGGGAGCAGGCTATGAAATGGCACATCTTGGTCAGTAGGTCAACTACCACCATGACTGCTGTTTTCCCCCTGGACTTGGGCAAATCGGTCATAAAATCAATGGACACCACCTCCCAGGGTTTCCCGGTGTGGGTAAGGGTTCCAGTAACCCCGCCGGAGCCGCCCTCTCTCCCTTGGCTCTTTGGCAGCGGTCGCACCCCCGCACATATTCTCGTACGTCTTCCCTTACCCTTGGCCACCAGAAGTCCTGGGTGACCAGCAGCATGGTCTTGTGTTGTCCAAAGTGACCCGCCGTGGGCTTGTTGTGGAGTTGCTTGAGCACCCTTCCCCTTAGGTTTTCCCCTGGGACATACAGTGCCCCCCTGTAGTACAACAACCCTCCCCTTTCTTCGAATCCTCCGTGGTTCTCCCTACCTTCTCGGAGTTCTCTGATTTTTGTTTGGGCGAACTCGTCATTTCGAGTGAGTTCCCCCAGCTCCCTTTTACCTACCAACGCTCCCCCGCACACCCATCGGTCCTCGGGGATCACATGTCGTATCTCAGGTGGTCCTTCTCCTTCCATGTACTCCGGCTTACGGGAGAGCGCATCTGCTCTCACGTTTTCCTTTCCCGGTACGTACCGGATTTCAAAGGAAAACTTGGAGAATTCCTGCGCCCATCGAATCTGTCTCTGGTTGAGTACTCATGCCGTCCTCCAGTATTCTAGGTTCTTGTGGTCAGTGCAGACCTGAATCTTGTGTTGCGCTCCTATCAACAGATGTCTCCATCATTGGAACGCCGCATAGATCGCCAGCAGTTCGCGGTCATATACAGTATAGTTTTGCTCCGATTTGCTCAGCTTTCTCGAGAAAAAGGCACACGGTCTCCACTCCCCTTCGGCTCCCCCCTGCAAGAGAAGGACCGCCCCAATGGCTCGGTCGGACGCGTCGGTTTCCAACCTCATGGGCTTCGTCAGGTCCACATGCAGGAGCTGCTCTTCTGAAGCGAACGCCTTCTTCAGCCTTTCAAAGGAATGCTGGGCACCTGTCCAGACGAACTTCTTGCTGCTGAGACAATCGGTGATGGGCGCTGTCAGGTGGGTAAAGTTCTTGATGAACTTCCTGTAGAAGTTACTGAACCCTAGGAACCTCTGCATGTCCTTCCGGGTTTTGGGTGCCTTCCACTCCAGCACCGCCTGCACCTTGCTCGGGTCCATGGCCAGACCCTTGTCCGACAGCCTGTACCCCAGAAACTCGACCTCTCTGGCATGGAACTGGCACTTTTCCAGCTTCACCCACAGCTGGTGCTTATGCAGTCTTTTTAGCACTTCCCGGACGTCTCTGACATGTTGCTCCTCATTGTCCGAATAGATTAAAACGTCATCCAGAAAAGCCACACAGTTCTTGAACAGCAGGGGACCCAACACGTGGTGCATAAACGCTTGAAAGCAGGCGGAGCCTGATTGTAATCCAAAGGGCATAACTAAGTACTCAAACGCCCCCAGGGGGGTGAACATGGTGGTTTTCCATTCGTCCCCTTCTCTTATTCTAATCAGGTTGTACGCACCCCGGAGATCCAGTTTAGTAAAAAAATTTCCTCGCCTCACTTGCGTTAAAATGTCGTCAATCCTGGGCATGGGGAAGGTCACTGGTTCTGAAATCAAGTTCAACGACCTATAGTCCACGACCAATCTGGGCTGGTTTGTCTCTTTTTTGTCCACAAAGAACACTGGACTGCCCCCTACCGCCTTTGATTCTCTTATGAACCTTTTCTTCAGATTCTTGTCAATAAACTGCCTCAACTCCTCCATCTCCTTGTCAGACATGGCATACAATTTTCCCGTTGGTAATTGCGCCCCAGGGACCAGGTTGATTTGGCAGTCAAAGGGCCGGTGGGGGGGGTAGTTTGTCCGCCTCTTTCTCGCTGAAGACCTCCCTTAGGTCAGCATATTGTCTTGGCACCTCCCCCTTTGTTCCCACTGCCAGCCCAGCCACCCTGGCCACAGTCATTCTGGGGGTTTCCCCCCCCAACAGTGCTCCAAGCAGTACGTAGATCCAAAGGTGACTGACTGCTGGTGCCAAGACACTACTGGGTCATGCAGGGCTAGCCAGCTCATTCCCAGTATGATTGGAGGTCCAGCTAGCTTGGTCACATGGAAGGCAATGGTTTCTGTGTGCCTAGACACCCTCATTCGCATTGGGGGGGTCTGGTGTGTAACTTCTCCTCCCAGAATCTCCCTCCCATCTATGGTGCTCACTTGCAAGGGAAAGTCCAAAGGTAATAAATGGAGTTGGTGCTCTAGGGCAAAGTCCCTGCTGAAGAAATTGCAGGAGCTGTCTGAATCCAGCAACCCTTCCACCTTGACTGGGTACCCGTTTGGGAGTTCTAGCACCACTTCAACAGCTATGGCTGCCCTGGGGGCTCAGGTTGGGGAACTTTTATTGGTCGTTTGCCTGGCTGCCCTCTCTTTTGCTGGGCAGCCAGGCTCTCTCGTTTCCCGGCATCTGCTCAGGCTCTGGCTGTTCCTCCCCACTGGCAGCAGTTCCAGCCATTCCTGGCCACGCCTTCCTCTGAGGGCAGAACCTGGCAAAGTGCCCTGGCTGCTGGCAAAGAAAGCATTTTTTCCCCGCCTTCCAATCCCTTTTGCGACCTTCCCTGGGTTTCAAAATGCTGCTGGCCCTCCCCCCATCCACTTCCATAGGCTCCCCAGCCTGGGAAAGTTCTCCTGGTATGTCAGGAATGCGGTAGTCAAGGCAACGTTCCCCTCCTTTTCCCTCGCGCTTCTCCTGAGCGCGCGCTTCCTGACGTACTTCAATGGCAAGCACAGTTTTGGTTAGCTGATCCATGTTCTGGGGACGGGGCGCCCTTGACAGTTCGTCCTTGACGCTAGCAGAAAGGCCCTCCTCAAACAGCATTTGAACAGGCTCCGCCTCCAGCGACCATCCAAGACGGTGAATTAACATAGCAAAACGTGACCAATATTCCCGGACTGATTGGCTCCCCTGCTTGCATCTCATCAGCTCCCTCCTGGTCACACTCTGTGCCACTTCATTTGAATACATCGCGTCCATTGCTTGGAAGAACTTCCTGAGATCCTTCAGGGCAGCATTCTGCGTGGCCATAAGGGGCCTAATCCAGTCTCTAGCCCCGCCCTGAAGGTGCCCCACCACGTAAGCGACCCTCTCTGAGTCGTCTGCAAAATCATCATGCTGCAGATCTAGGGCATATTCTATTTCTGTTCGGAACGCATTATAGTACTGGGGGTCCCCCCCAAACTTCTGCACCAACCCAGGTACCTTCCTGGCGATGGGGGTGGGTCTGACCTGTGCATCCTGAGCGCGCCTTTCATCCAGCCTCGCCGTTAGGAGAGCTACATGCTGTTCCAAGTCTCGGTTTCTCTCTACCAGATTCTGTCCTCCAGCTGCGCCCTCTGGGGCTCCGGCTCCCTTGGTCACGCTCATGCTGTGTCTCCTCCACGCTGCGCACAAGCAACATAAGTGATTGACGGATTGCTGTTGTGGTTCTAGGGATTGCTTGTGCGTAAATTGCCTTCACTCGTGGCTGTCTTGCATGGTTGAACCCTTTCTGACAGAGCAGCCTCTATATCGTGGCTGCCTCAGTCGCTGGCAGAATCTGTCAATGGGCGTTTCTTAAACCGCTTCCAACATAAAAGCTGCTTCACGCCCAGTCTCCTCCCCCGTTGCCTGCGCGCAACCTTTTTACGCGCTGTGGGTGTGGGTAACGGAGCACTTGTTCCCTCTCCGCTTGTCTCCTGCGAAGAGTCTTGGAGCCAGCTCTCCGCTTCCTATATCTCCTCCCCTTCTCCACTGGTGTTACGCTGATTTCCTTCCCCAGCGTATGGGCTATCCCTCCCCCTACTGGTGCCCTCTCCACCATCGTCCGAGAGCCCTCTCACCTCCTCCTGCTCCGATGGCAGTTCCCTGACATATGTTAAATAAAATTTAATAAAAAAATTAAAAATGTACCATTTTAGAAAGAATTTTAATTTCAGTTCTCAAAATTTGCTTACTTTAATCTCATCTTTTCCTTTCATTATCCTTTCAACCGTTGCTTCGCTAACTTGTTCTTCCTTACTCCACATCTTTTGAATAAGTTGGGTTGTCTGTTCATTTGTTTGTATAGTTCCTCTATTGGCTCTTCTAAACTCCTGTTTCCCTCAACCCAGGACCGGACTCAGACCACGCCTCATGGTAACCCCCCTGGGACCAGCACAGTTTGCTCCCGCCACACCTGCACTCCCCCTTCGTTGGGGTGCATTTGGGAAGAGCCAGAAGCCATGGCCGACCAGGCAGCTGGCCCAGGATATATGAAGTGCAGTGTAATTTTATTATTGAGATATTTGTAGAATAAATTTGGAAGAAATTCTTCCATTTTTTCTTCTTATTTTTTTCTTTTTCTTTTCTTCCTTTTTCTTTTTTTCCCTTTTTTATATATGTTTGCTTATCTGAAAAAACGTATGTATGTATGTATTTTGCTTGTATTTTGTAATAATTATGTTAAATAAAATTTAATTAAAAATTTTAAAATGTACCATTTTAGAAAGAATTTTAATTTCAGTTCTCAAAATTTGCTTACTTTAATCTCATCTTTTCCTTTCATTATCCTTTCAACCGTTGCTTCGCTAACTTGTTCTTCCTTACTCCACATCTTTTGAATAAGTTGGGTTGTCTGTTCATTTGTTTGTATAGTTCCTCTCTTGGCTCTTCTAAACTCCTGTTTCCTGTCTCTTGGACTTTGGAAATTTTGTTGTATAGCCCTCCAATTTTTAACCAATATTGGTTACCTATATTCTCTATTACTTAAATGACTTTGAGGACTCTTGTGATGGCCTGGGAATCTGATTCAGAGGCTGAATCTGAGGAATCCCAGCCTGCACAGGAGTCCCTGCCTCCAGGGCCGGCTGAGCCGGGGCAGGGGCTTGAATCTGAAGGGCCCGCACCTGTGCCAGATCCTCAGGAGCAGACACCAGATGAATCCACTCTGGCTCTGGAGGCAATTGAGGACCCATTGCCTGCAGGTGCTCCTCTCCCAGCTCTGTCAGGGGAAGGTGAGGTTGCCTCTGGGTCCAGTAACCCTCCAGCCTCTCCTGAGCTGCAGAGGCTCAGGGCATAGAGGCGGAGGGAACTAGGTTCTCTCAGGAGGAGTGCTCGCCTTAAGGCCAGGAGAGGCGAGTCACCTGTGGGCTGGGACCACCCTAGGACTCAGAGGAGATAAAGGCCAGTCAGCCCAGTCCTAGGTTGCGGGAGCAACATCACTGGAAACCTGTTCCTGCCAGCACCCTGACCTGCTCTTCTGGAGTTCCTGACCACGCCCGGCTCCTTGCCTTGGACCCCGCTTCGCCCTTGATGGACAGCCTCCAGACCCTCGACCCAGACCACACCACACGGTAACACCCCCCCCCCCCCGGGACCAGCACAACTCTCCTCTATACATACCTTTAACTATATGATATCCCTTAGCGTTTAGAATTTTCCACCATTTGGGATCATCTGTTACCTCATAAATACTTTCTAAGGGTGCACTTAGAGAAATCCTTTTAACCAGAAAGGTTGCCATTTCCTCCATAAACCTAATGCCAATTTCCTGGTGCCTATTGCAGATTTCAAATCTTTCATTACATTATTTTGGAAAATTCCAAATCTTACTGCGCCATTGTTTGCCTCATCCTCAAATTTGATCCACTTTTGTTTGTTTTCAACTGCAATTTCTAGTAAATTTTTAAATTGAACAACTTTGTAATAATTGTAAATGTTTGGGAGGCCCCACCCTAGTTCTGACTTGTGGTTGTACACAAATCTCTTTTGCATCCTTGATTTTTTACTTCCAAATATCCATTGTCTTATCTCACAATTCCATTGTTTCATTTGCTGTTTTCTCATCTCTAGTGGGATAGCTTGAAAGAGATAGCTCAGCTTAGGGACGCATAACATTTTAGTAACCTTGACTCCAGCTGTAATGCTTAGAGTTTTGTTTCTCCATCTTTTCATACCCTTTAGTGTTTTATTCCATACCTTCTAATAGTTGAATTCTGCAGTCTTGTTAATATTTCTGCAGAGTTTGATGCCTAGGTATTTTATTCTTTTAGACCCCAGGCCCATTCCTGTTATGTTGTTTATTACGTTTTTTCTGGAGAAGGGGACGACAGAGGACGAGATGGTTGGATAATGTTCTTGAAGCTACCAGCATGAGTCTGACCAAGCTGCCGGAGGCAGTGGAAGACAGGAGTGCCTGGCGTGCTCTGGTCCATGGAGTCACGAAGAGGCGGACACGACTAAACAACAACAACACATTATTTCTGATTTTGTTGTATTTACCCCTAATCCAGAATATTCCTCAAAATCTTCGAATATTATCTTTTATTCTTTTATCTCTTCCTTAGGATTTGTTATGATTCCAATAATATCATCTGCAAACATTGATTTTCATCTCCTTTTCCCCAATCCTATAGACCTCTATCCTTCCACAGTTCCTTATCCTTTCCACTAGTTGTTCTATAGCCATTATAAATAGGAACGGCGAAAGAGGACACCCTTGCCAAACGCCTCTGTGTATTGGGAAAGGTTGGGAGTATTCCCCATTAACTCTCCCCACTGCTGTTCTTTCCTTATATAGTTCTTGTATCACGAACTGATAAAGGTAAAGGGACCCCTGACCATGAGGTCCAGTCGTGACTGACTCTGGGGTTGCGGCGCTCATCTCGCTTTATTGGCCGAGGGAGCCGGCGTACAGCTTCCGGGTCATGTGGCCAGCATGACTAAGCCGCTTCTGGCGAACCAGAGCAGTGCACAGAAACGCCGTTTACCTTCCCGCCGGGAGGTACCTTCCCGCCGGTACTTTCACTGTGACGTACATTTGAACTGCTAGGTGGGCAGGAGGTGGGACCGAGCAACAGGAGCTCACCCCGTTGTGGGGATTCGAACCACCGACCTTCCGATCAGTAAGCCCTAGGCTCTGTGGTTTAACCCACAGTGCCACCCGCATCCCTTCGCGAACTGATAAACCTCTCCTATTCCATATATTGTCATTATTTCCCATAAAAATTCCTGTGAGAGTGTATCAAGTGCTTTAAAGACATCTAATTTCAGTAGCCCGAACTATTTTACTTGTCCGTGATATCATATATTAGTAATATTTCTATTCGGATGAGTGACATTCCTGCCCTTAACAAATCCATATTGGTCTTCTTTTATTATTTGGGGGGGTTGCATTTTTTTAGCCTGTTTGCCATAATTTTGGCAAAGATTTTATAATCTTGGTTTAATAGACTTATAGGTTTAATAGACTTATAGACTATATGAACCTCCTTCTTTAGGGTCTTTGTTTGGTTTTAAGATTACCATTATTTCTGCCTTTCTCCATGTTTCTGGGGCCTTTTTCCCTTCTAGTATACTGTTAAAAAGTTGTTCTTGTTCCGGGGCCAAAATTTCTACCATCTCCTTATAAAATTCGGCTGCAAAACATTATGTTGTTATTATGCAGTTTTTGTGCATTCTTGCCTTAAAGTAGCCTGGCATACATTTCGACTCACCCACACTCTTTCCCCTTGGAAACTCAACTCTTTAATTTTCTTCAAAGTCTGGTATACCTGCTGTTGCAGCTTCTCTCTAGAAAATGTAATTATTACATTCCTGGGGGATTTTCTCCCCTTGGACCCTCGGCAGCGATGGGCTTGTTCCACATCTTCTGCCTTCAAACAAACTCCTTGAGTACTACTACTACTAGTAGTAGTAAAAAGGTAAAGGTACCCCTGCCCATACGGGCCAGTCGTGTCCGACTCTACGGTTGTGCACCCATCTCACTTAAGAGGCCGGGGGCCAGCGCTGTCCGCAGATACTTCCAGGTCACGTGGTCAGCATGACAAGCTGCATCTGGTGAGCCAGCGCAGCACATGGGAACGCCGTTTACCTTCCCGCTAGTAAGCGGTCCCTATTTATCTACTTTCGAAATGCTAGGGTGGCAGGCGCTGGGACCGAGCAACAGGAGCGCACCCCATTGCGGGGATTCGAACCTATTAAACATTAAAAGCTTCCCTAAACAGAGCTGCCTTCAGATGTCTTCTAAAAGTTTGATAGTTATTTTTCTCTTTGACATCTGATGGGAGGGCATTCCACAGGGTGGGTGCCACTACCGAGAAGGCCCTCTGCCTGGTTCCATGTTACTTGGCTTCTCATACCGAGGGAACCGCCAGAAGGCCCTCGGCACTGGACCTCAGTGTCCGGGCAGAACGATGGAGTGGAGCATAGCCAGGTTCTCAAAGTTTCTTCCAACTCTTTAGCCTGTATTTCTTCCGGAATTCCTCCCAAAATTGTATTAGCTCTTCTCTGGGGGTCCGGCAATTCTGCCCCCTGTTTAGATAGTGTAGTTACTTTTTTTCCATTTTCCTGGGCTAGCTCTTTAGCTTGAATTGCCAATTGCTTCACCCCCTTAATTTTTACTCCTTCAAGCATTACAATTTATAAATCCTAGTTAAAATATTTTAAAAGACTTCCACCGCATTCACCACACGTCTCTTCATTATCTTGCTCACCTTTACATCTGTTCTTCAATCATTTCCCTTCCTTAGGTTCTTTCATAATCCGTCAAATCTTTATGTTCTCTATATTCTTCACAAGGTTAGTCTAAGCACAGCCAAACTTTCGTATTTGAGCCCTGCTTGTATAAATATTAATTTAAGTATTCCCATTGTTTCTGTATTATAGTTTTGGATTTATGCCTTATTAAATCCGTCAATTTTGCTAACTCCAGGTACTCACATAGTTTACTTAACCAGTCCCCTTTTGTTGGGATATAATTTCCGTTCCAATGACTGGCTACCAACATTTTCGCTGCTGTTGTTGCATACAGAAATATGTTAATTTTGTCTTTGGGGATATGTTTACTCAAGATTCCTAGTAAATACGGTTCTACCCTTCTGATATATGATACTTTTATCAATTTTTTAATCTCTTCATGGACTTCTAATAATCTATATATTTTAGAGTTTTTTTATTATTTTGTAAAACCTCTCTTTCTAACTTTGATATTTTATTCCCAAATCCCCTAGCTTTTATATCTTTCTCATATATTGCCTTAAGTTGGAAATATTCTAACGAATTTATTCCCAGTATTTTGAGTTCTTCGTATTCTTTTCATTTGATAAAGTGGTACCTCGGGTTACATACACTTCAGGTTACAAACTCCACTAACCCAGAAATATAGTGCTTCAGGTTAAGAACTTTGCTTCAGGATGAGAACAGAAATCATGCGCTGGCGGCGCGGCAGCAGCGGGAGGCCCCATTAGCTAAAGTGGTGCTTCAGGTTAATAACAGTTTCAGGTTAAGTACGGACCTCCGGAACAAATTAAGTACTTAACCTGAGGTACCACTATTTTCATTCATTCCTTCTGCTAAATCTCTATAAGTTGGCCAGGCAATTTTTTTTTTAATGTCGAGGTTGCCTCTATTGGAGAGGTCCACCATAGAGTTCTTTCTATAATTCTCTCCTTCGTTCTCTCACATACCTCAAATAGGGCCTTTCTCACAAGGCGGTTCGTAAATCTTTTATGCAATTGTATTTTCCAATAGAATAAATATCCATGCCAACCCTATATTTTGTCCCAGCCTTCTAGTTCCAAAACTTCAGTATCTTTTAGTAACATCCACTCTTTTATCCAACTCCAGCACGCTGCTTCAAAATATCTTCTTAAATCTGGGACTGCAAATCCCCCCGTTTCTTTTGGCCCCATCATTATTTCTGATTTTATTCTGGCTTTCTTCCCTTGCCATATAAAATTGGCAAGGTCTCTTTGCCAGCTTTTAAAATATTTTGTCCCAATTATTATTGGGATAGTTTAAAATAAAAATAGGATTATCTTTCTGTGTGAACATAAACAAAGATCCTTGGAGACTCTGGCAGAAGTTGAACAAACAAGAAAGTTTTATTTTACAGAACAATAGATAATGTTCTTTCAGGAAACAGTAAACCTATTAATAAATTGTACTAAATTTAGTGTGTGTTACAGGCTTCTAACCAAAGTAGTAAATGCACAGCTTCTTTTAAACTTCTGTTGCTTTTTTAAAGTTATTCTTCTTCGATGTTACAGTTGTCTAGAGAGGGTGGCCAATGCTGAGCTTATTTCCAGTTATTTCACTTCAGCTCCTTAACTTAGTTGTTGCAGCTTAATATTTTGATTCTTAAACAAGGTGCTACTTTCTGTTAGTTTCCACGCTCCTGAGGTACTTCTGACAGTATAGAAGACCCAGGGGGTCACCACACCCTTCATAACTGGTTTGGGATTCTGCTCTTTCCCTTCCTGACTTAAATGAGATCCAAGTAGACAGTATCCTCATAGCTTCTACTTCTACTACCAAAGCTGATGGAAGGCACTCTGGGCCACCGAGGCCACCTGAGCCTTGAGCGACAGCAAAGGCTCCAGGAGTACCCCCAAGCTGTGAACCTGCTCCTTCGGAGAAAACGTAACCCCGTGAAGAGCAGGTGGCCTAGGGAACCATGAGGAGATTTCACCCCTCCCATACCCAAGAATCTCCTCATCAGTCTCCTGACTCTGCAGAGAGGAGGAGGCGTGTTCTTATATCTACTTATTCTGTTCCAGCACCACACTCAGTGTGTGAGTCAGCCAGAGAGAGAGAGAGTCGGTCAGGGAGTGAGTCAGTCAGTGTGTCGGAAAGACTGAGTGTTATCTCTGTGTAGATAAGGTCGCTGCAGAAAGCAGCTGTAAGACTCAGTGCAGTCTAGCATCTCCATTTGTATATAGTGTATAGTACAGTAGCTATTAGTGAATAAAAGAAGATATTCTTCAGCGCTGTCGTCCGAGTGATTTATGCTCTGCTGTACTCTGCTGCACAACGACTGTTTTCTTGTTGGAGTGATTTGCGGTGCTCACAGCTCTGAGTTGTGAGTCCACGGCACTTGGACCTGTTCCACAGAGGAAGGTGGTCTCTGGAAGTGCCATCCAGCTCGCCTAGCCCAGTCGGGGCTGAGGTGGATGAGTCCAGTTGGTAACACTGGCTCAAGGGCGATGCTGACAAACCACCCACTAACAGTGCCTCGGTCTTATCTGGATTGAGCTTAAGTTTGTTAGCTCCCCAGTCCATTACAGAGGCAAGACACTGGTCCAGCACTTCCACTGCCTCACCTGCAGATGTAAAGGAGAAACAGAGCTGAGTGTCATCAGCATACTGCTGACAACGTACTCCAAACCTCCAGATAACCCCACCCAGCAGTTTCATGTAGATGTTTAAGAACCTGGGGGATAGGCTTGAGCCCTGCGGGACTCCCCATGTACCACCCTCTGGGAACGACCATCCAACTAGGACTGGAACCATCACAAAGTCATGCCAAACTCTCCTAGTTCGGAGTGTCGGTCCAGAAGGATACCATGGTCGATGGTATCAAAAGCCGCTGACAGGTCGAGAAGAATGAACAGGGACATGTTTCCCTTAACTCTCGACAGAGGTCATCATCATACAGGGCGACCAAAGCAGTTTCTGGGCCCAAACTGGGCCTAAAACCCAATTGAAATGGATCCAGAAAACTAGTTTTTTCCAAAAGCACCTTGATCTGAGTTGGCTTACTTCTCAGCAGATGTGCCGACTTGAATAAAATAATAGAAGGGCCCAGGCAATCACTGTCCAGCAAAATTGATCATATGATGCCGTGCACACACTCTATTTGAATGGCAGGGCCCATTAAATTTGGGGGTGCCAGGACCCTACAAATATTTTATTGGCAAAGCCGATCAGCCCCTAGGGGTTGGCTCTTGTGCTTCAAAACCGCAAAGGGCAGGGCTGCAGATTCTTCCACCTGGATCTCTGCAACTACTGAGAAGAGTTGAGTGCTGACCATTCTTGGCTCCCTGGAGCAGTCCTTGTTTCTGCTAATAAAGAATTAGCTTCACATGCTCTTTCTGGTTTTTGCTGGCTGGCTCTCTGACAGTTCCTAGGATTCCATGAATCCAACCTCCCTGGAGGAAGGGGGTGCAGTGGGAATAGGACCCCCCCCCCCCCCGCTGGCAGCTCTGGAGCCCCTCCAGGAAATTCTCTGCCAGCGCCCCCAACCGTCCCCTGGCAATGCTGGGCTGGGCTTCCCTCCCACACAGGGATGCCACACACCCCTCACCATTTTAATGTCAATCAACTTTTTTTGGGGGGGGGACAATGGAACCTTGGCCACTAGGAGTTTGCTCCTGTGCCTCTTTCCACCCCCTCCCTGGGGAGTCTTCTCTGAACCCTGAGGGCCCTGTTTGGCGATGGGGACCCTCATCTGAAGGACAAGGAAGGTCGGGGTTCGAATCCCCACGACGGGAGGGGCCCCGGATCTATGGAATCCAGCTGCAAAGTGGGAACCCAACACTTGCAGGGCTTGCATGGCAGGATGAAGCCCCTCCTGCGCAGGAGATTACCCTCCCCCCACGCACAATTGCACTGGGATATTCAAAAGCAAAAGGACCCCTGGACCTTTATGTCCAGTCAAAGGCGACTGTGGGGTTGGGGCTCTCGTCTCTGCTGTCAGCCCCCCCCCCCCATGTTATGCAGACGAACCACAAGGGAGGTGGGGGTTCCCCGTTACCATTCTGCCGTGTGCATCTGGAGCCTTACTTTGAAATAATTGAATGTTAATGGGCCTTTCCTGGAAGCGCCTTCCCTGGGACCCACCGGCAGGGTACGTGGGATCCGGCTGCGAAGTTGGGGACCTGCGGGGTCTCCTTGGAAGTCTCCCGCCCCCACGTTTCTCTTTCCCTGGGGGGTCAAGAGATGCTCCCCTGCCCTGCACCCCCAGGGGCCCTTGATGCAGAGTCCTCGGCCCAGATGGAGAAGGGAGGGCAGCCCCTAGAGCGCAGAAGCAGGCAGGGAGAGGGAGGGAGGGGCGGTCTGGGTGCCCTCGGCTTGCCAAGGGTTAAAAGGAGCCGAGCGGGATTCCTAGAGAGGACAGGAAGGGGAGGGCGGGGGAGGGCAAGGTCCTCCCGAGCAGAAGCCCCTCCCTGCCCAGTCCCTTCCTGCCAGCAAAGAGGAGGCTGCTTTATTCTCTCTGCTTTGCAAAAACTTCCTCGGTGCCCCTCCTGGAATCTGGTGAGTCTCTTCCCCCTTGGGGTGCAGCGGGGAGAAGGGGGTCCCAGGGCTGCAAGGGAGGAGGCAGACCCCCCCCCCGTTCAGCTCATGCATGGGGGGGGGGAGACCCCCAAGTCAGGGAGCAGAGGGTCCTGCCCCCAGTTCCTCTCTGCCAAGCCAGGGAGGGGCTGAGTGTCCAGCAGGTCTGCAACTCTGTTCTTCCTTTGGATCAAGATGCTGCCTTCCTTGTTGGGGAGGGGTCTTTGGGGCAACAAAAAGAGGGCACGCAAATAAGCCCCCTTCAGATTGAGGGGAAAGTCGCATTTCATAACACAGAGAAGCATCCGAGGAAGGAGAAGCCCTGTGGAGTGGGGAGATACAGCCCCCCCCCCCCCAGTGTGGAGACTGGAGGGGAGACCCTCTCCCACCATCTACCCAACTACAATTCCCAGAGTTCCCTGGCAAGAAGGGGGGATTGGAGACCACTCTGGGAATTGCAGTCTTTGGGCAGCAGGGCTGAAGCTGTATCCTTGCAACTCCCAGCGTTCTGAACCAATTCTGGCTCCCAGGATTCTTGGGAGGAGTCCCTAGGGCCGGGGGAGATCTGGTTTCCAACCTTGTGATGGATCAGCAGCTAAACATCTGCCCCCTCCCAGCTGAGCCAGTGCACAGACTGGCATGTGCCACTCTTGGGAGCAGGAGCTGCATCCAGCCTTGCTCAGCTCAATATTTTTAGGAAGACTCATGCCTGCAACGCCATCAGCATCCTGTATGAATAATAAATAATAAATAATAATAATAATAATATTTATCTGCCACTTATTTGACTGGGTTTCCCAAGACACTCAGGGCTACTTCCAGCACATATAAAAACATAATAAAACATCAAACATTAAAAACTTCCCAATACAGGGCTGCCTTCAGATGTCTCCTAAAAGTTGTGTGGTTCTTTATTTCCTTGACATCTGATGGGAGTGTGTTCCACAGGGAGGGCGCCACCACCGAGAAGCCCCTCAGCTTGCTTCCCTGTAACTTCTCTTCTTGCACTGAGGGAACCACCAGAAGGCCCTCAGTGCTGGACCTGCAGACTAAAGTTAGAAAAGCTTTAATTGCTACAAATGGTATAAGGAAACATGATACGGAATTAAGTGGAAAGATGGTGTTGACCTGGAGTGGTTTCGGAATTTCTGGTCTCTCCCCGAGTGCCACGGGCCCTGCTCCAAAGAGAGCTTCTCTAAAGAAAGCACAACCAACAAATCACTCCATTTTGTGTGAATAAGGAAAATGAGGAGGTGGCTAAGAAACAGCAGGAGCCAGATCCTATTCCCAACCTTCTAGGGTCTCTCAGCAGCTCTAATGATGAGCAGAAAGAGGTTTGGGGCCCAGCCAGCTCAACTGCTAAGTCATCTCTTGCATTGAGACGTGGGGGCACCCACATGTAATAGCTACTCGGCTGTATTCTGCCCATGCTCTGGGGTTGCAGTTTTCAGGCTTGGGGACAGGATGGTGCCTGGTTTTTGCACCAAGTTCTATCCATAAGCCCCACTGAGTTCAATGGGGTCTACTCACAGGTCACTACTGTGCATACCATGCCAGCCTTACGAAGTGGGGTGAGGTGCAAACAGATTAAATGGGAATCGCTGGAGATGTTTCAAATGGGGTTTCTGTTGGGAAGGGGCTTCCCCATTTGTGTTTCTCCAAGAGCAGGGGAATATCTAGGGCAGGAGAATCCCTGCAGGGCCTCTGAGGCTCCCTTTGTTTCTTCCTCTCCCCCAGGACCCTGCAGCTTGTGGTGGCTTCTCGACTCCTCAGGAAGGATGAAAGAGACTGAATCTGTAAACCTAGCGAGGATGGAAGGGGGAAGATGGACGGTTGACCTGGTCAGGTTGTCTCCTGCATCCCTCCTCACAGCCTCTGAGCGCTCCCTCCCAGGGACCTCCGAGAGATATGGTGAGTCCCAGGGGATGGGAGATAGGGACATGGGTGGATGTGGCTGGAGAGGTACTGGGGCTTTCTCATTTTGGGGGTGGGATGAGACAGGCAGGTGGATGGAGATTGAGAAGGTGGGCACCTTTTTGGGCTCCTCCACCTGCCTGCCTTCCTGCGCCTTTGACATCTGCGGGGAATTTGAGCTAGGAATACATCACAGCTCTCCGCCCACTGCGATGTATTGGCGCCAGTACTGTGCTCTGAATGCCCTACCGATGTCAGAGAACTCGCTGATCCATTGTGCAGCACTAGAAGCCAGGATTCTTTAAATTACCTGATCCTAATTTCAGGATTGGCTGCAGATGGGGCCTCTGTGTTTTGCCTTTTTCATTTCTTTTAGGAATAACTTTTCCTTTTCTTTTAAAAACAAGGATCATATAGGACTAATAAATGATACAAATATGTAGTCTGAGTCTTCTCAGTCTTCTCATATGACTCTCAAAACTAGCAGAATAAATTTGCAGGAATATCTATAACATATGGTTTATCATTAGTGGTCAGTGTATGAGTTCTGAGTTCATGAATTGGTTTAAATCGGGGGGGGGAGGAGAGATAGGAGAGAACAGAGCAACAGAACAAGTGACTGATCCATTTCTTTTTGGAATAACTTTTTATTGCTTTTAGAAACAAGGATCAAAGGACTAATAAATGATACAAATATATAGACTC
Source organism: Podarcis tiliguerta (assembly GCF_965153285.1). Taxonomy (NCBI): domain Eukaryota; kingdom Metazoa; phylum Chordata; class Lepidosauria; order Squamata; family Lacertidae; genus Podarcis; species Podarcis tiliguerta. The sequence goes on along the minus strand of NC_139535.1, from coordinate 3,157,733 downwards.
ATTCTTCTCCTGTCATTTGTACATCTCAAAACTAGCAGAATAAATTTGCAGGAATAACATGTCGTTCCTCGTTGGTGATCAGTATATGAGTTCTGGGTTCATGAATTGGTATAAATTGAAACAAAAAAGGGTAAACAGCGGAGAACAGAGAACATTCAACATGGCATAGCCGAATTCCTAGTCAGAAGCTCTTGTGGCCGTTGTGCTTAGATTAAGTGTGAGTAATAGTCATTTTCCCTCTTCTGTTACCAATTAAACTATACAGAGTTGGTCTCCTCATGAAAATGAGAGGAGATTCAGAGCGTAGAAAGATATTTAGAAAAAAAGTTTAAATTTAGACCAAATTTAGATTGAGGCAACAGCTGATGGGGAGTGTGCAGGTGAAGATGTTCCTGCTTGTTTCAGAGGAGGCAGGGACGTTGCTGGATCCTGACAAGAGAGCTTTGCATAAGGAAGTCAAGGAGAAGAATTGTGGGATCATGGATCCTCTTGTTAAAATCCCCTGTTGGATCGTAACATCAATTTTGAAATTCCATACATACCTCTATTTCAGGGATGGTCAACTTCCAAGAGACTGCGATCTACTCACAGAATTAAAAACTGGGAGTCATCTACCCCTGTTTTGTAGGGGTTCAGGTCTACTGGTAGATCCCTGCAAGGTTTTGGTCAATTGCTGGCCCCCTCCCGGATCCTCCCTCCATTGTTGGAGAATGGAAGACAGAGCTTAGAAACCGTGGCTGGAGGCTGTTTTCCCCCCAGCGCTCCTTTGGTGAGTTGCTAATAAAAGCTCAACAACTTTGACCTGAACCCCTACAAAACAGGGGTAGATCACTCCCAGTTTTTAATTCTGTGAGTAGATCGCAGTCTCTTGGAAGTTGACCATCCCTGAAATAGAGGTATGTAGCCAAGGACAGTGTAGAACATGGCAACAGATCCCTCATTGCATAGAAGGATGATCTCTCTAGCTTGGGAGTGCATGTCAGAGTCTGGGAAGGGTGGGGAGATTCCAAGCCAGATGCTGCAGATGACAATTTGGATACCGGAACAGGAAAGGACAATGGAGTTGGCCAGACTCTTCCCCAGCCATCTCCTCACCTTGTTCCCTGGCTTTGTGGCCAGGAAGGCCAGCACCACCGTGATAGATCTACCAGTAGATCGTGATCGACCTGTTGGACATCCCTGCTCTATGTGATGAATCTCTACTATTTGGATGGAGACCAACAGCATCTGGGATTCTAACATCCACACCGTGAGCCCTGAATGGAGGGATATCAACTGGTTTCTCTGTGAATATTCTTCGTCTTGTCATGCCTTTTAAAACAATGAGCAGGCTTGTCTGAACCACCCAGGCCTTCTTAAATGTGAAAACTATTGTTTTTTTTTTTTTGTTTTTTTTCGTTTTTTTTTCTTTTTTTTCCATATAATATTTTATTGGATTTTACAGTAACCAGAAAACAACAGTAGGCAAAAAAAAAAAAAAGGAATAAACAAGAAAACACCACAACACGCAAACACAAGGCAGCAAAGCACAAAAAGGAAAAGTAAAAATATTAAAAACATTTTTTGTCTCCTTGTATTCTTTGCATTAACTTATTTCTCCGACTTCCCCAGACCTCCCTTCTCTGTATTCCAGATTGTATGTTCTGTCAGCAAATTCTTTCCCTCTGTCCTATTTTAGTTTTATAATAATCCTAATGCATAACATATAATTGCATTTCCTTATATCTAAAAATGTTAGATCTTTTTCTTTACACTTTTTTACTAATAACCTTTTACAGTCAATCTGATGTCATCAAGTATTCATTATCTTATAATGTTTCTGTATATAGTCTTTGAATTTCCTCCAATCTTCCTTCACTGTCTCTTCTCCCTGGTCTCTGATTCTGCCAGTCATTTCTGCCAATTCCATGTAGTCAATAACTTTCATCTGCTATTCTTCCAGCGTGGGTAGCTCCTGTGTCTTCCAATACTGTGCGATGAGTATTCTTGCTGCTGTTGTGGCGTACATGAAGAATGTCCTGTCCTTCTTGTGCACCTGTTGGCTGACCATGCCCAGGAGAAAGGCTTCTGGTTTCTTTGGAAAGGTGTATTTAAACACTTTTTTCAGTTCGTTATAAATCATCTCCCAGAAGGTCTTAATCCTTGGGCACGTCCACCAAAGGTGAAAGAATGTACCTTCAACCTCTTTACATTTCCAACATTTGTTATCGGGCAAATGATAGATTTTTGCCAGCTTGACTGGTGTCATGTACCACCTGTATATCATTTTCATAATATTCTCTCTTAAGGCATTAGATGCCGTAAATTTCATACCAGTGGTCCATAACCGTTCCCAGTCAGCTAGCATTATATTGTGACCCATATCTTGTGCCCACTTAATCATTACAGATTTCACTTCCTCATCCTGTGTATTCCATTTCAACAGCAAGTTATACATTCTTGACAAAATCTTAGTTTTGGGTTCTAACAATTCTGTTTCCAATTTTGATTTTTCCACCTGGAAGCCAATTTTTCTGTCCATTTTGTAAGCCTCCATCATCTGATGGTAATGAAGCCAATTACGGACTCTATTTTTTAGTTTGTCAAAACTCTGTAATTTCCATTTTTCTCCATCTTGTTCTAAAATCTCCCAATATTTTGGCCAATTGGCCTCCATATTAAGTTTTTTTAGTGCTTTTGCTTCCATTGGGGACAACCACCTTGGAGTCTTGTTTTCAAGTAGATCTTTGTATCTAATCCATACATTGAACAATGCTTTCCTAACAATGTGAATTTTAAACATTCTATGCACTTTAACCTTGTCATACCATAGATATGCATGCCAACCAAACGCATTATTAAATCCTTCTAAGTCCAAAATGTCTGTGTTTTCAAGAAGTAGCCATTCTTTTCACCAGCAGAAAGCTGCTGCTTCATAATAAAGCTTCAGGTCTGGCAGGGCAAAGCCTCCTCTTTCCTTTACATCAGTTAATACTTTAAATTTTATCCTTGGCTTTTTGCCCTGCCAGACAAATCTAGATATATCTTTTTGCCACTTCTTGAAACAATCAGTTTTGTCAATAATCTGCAATGTCTGAAATAAGAACAACATTCTTGGCAATACATTCATCTTTATCACGGCAATACGACCCATTAGTGAGAGTTTCAAGTTAGACCATATTTCTAGATCTTTCTTTATCTCCGTCCAACATTTGTCATAGTTGTCTTTATATAAATTCCCATTTTTAGCGGTCATAATTGTCACGGCTAAAATGGCCGCTGTTTCTTTAATGCGAATAAAGCTGGGTCAGCATGACTCAGCAGCTTGCAGCAAGTTGTATATATATAAGTGAGAAATGTTAGTTTGTGCTGTGGCTGGTGTCTGGAGGTTGGGTTGGTTGGTGCTGGTGTGTATAGTTATTCAGTCGTGTTTTGCACAAGGACTTTTAAGAATAAAACTCTGCAAGGATATTCTCGTGGACTCTTTTTGTGCCGACAAGGAGACTGAGGAGACAAAGGGAGGTCAGAACCCTTTCCTTCTTTTTTTGCTTTTTACAAACACTGACAGGTTATGGGCCCAGTGTTTCTGAGCATGTGCAGAGTGCAAAACGACTGACAGCATCTCAGCAGGGAGCTGGTGAGTCCTGGTGGTGCCTGGAGCCAGTGGCTGTGCGTTAGAGCAGTTGGTGGCAAGCTGTAACTGTCTGCAGTGACGCTGGAGCGGCTAGGATCTGAGGATCAGGAAAGCACTCAGCGTCGGCTACTGGAACAGTTTGAACTGCTAGAGGACCACAGTAGGCGACTCACAGAGCGGCTACACCAGTTGCAGAGCCAGGCGGGACCTGAGGGTCAACAAGAGGCAGCAGCTAGAAGCCGGTAAGTGCCAGCCAGGACCATCCAGTTGGACTCTAAAGAGAGAGTCAGGAGAGATTGCTGGAGGCCCCACAGAAGGGGCTCAGCAAGCACCAGCAGAGATGGCAGATTTCCAGTCTCCCCAAGTTGTAAATATTGGGGGAGGCATCCCTTTTGAACTTCTCTCAGAAAACAACTGGCTGAGTTGGTCAATTAAAATGCAGCAGTTGTTAAGGAGAGATGGACTATGGGACTGTGTTGAAACTGAGGTTTTGAGAACTGACTCTGCTGAGAAAAAACGGCTGGATGAAAGGGCCCGTGCCCAAATTATGCTGTGCTTGAGCAACTCTCAGTTATTGCATGTAGCAAATGCCAGCACAGCATTTGAGTGCTGGAATTTATTAAGAGCAATGTATGTCAGAGAAACTGCTGGAACTATAATTTCTCTGACCAGAAGGCTGTTCAGGACTGTTATGAAAGAAGGTGAGAGTTTGGCAACTCATCTTCAAATGCTGAAATCTCTGTTTCTTCAACTACAGCAGAGAGGTAAGCATTATGATGAGACTGACCAAACATACATTATCCTTTCAAGTTTGCCTGAAAGCTGGTTGCCTGTGATTAACAGCATGGAGAGTATGCATCCCCGAGATCTGACCCTTGAGTATGTGGTTGGAAGATTGACCGAAGAAGCAGAAAGAAGGTCAGATAGACAGGCTGAACTCCAAGAGCGGAGGAGTTACAGCAAAGGGGGCCAACAGCAGAATCTGCCAAAGGAGCAACGCCAAGGTTTGGACTTGGCCATGGCGGTGAGGAGGTGCTATAGATGCAACCAACCCGGGCACTTCCAACGTCAATGCAGGGCAAGACTTCCAGGAGACGACGTGGAGCAGAGACAGCAATCGACGCAGAAATGTAAGCAGAAGGGGTTCTCTTCAGGGAAGAAGAACACACGTTCTGCTCAGTTTGTGTCTGCATTTTCTCGGGAGGAGAGGAAGATACCTCGAGGTACATGGTTGCTGGACTCTGGGAGCAGCAAGATTATCTGCAACCGTCGGGAGGACTTTAAGACCCTGGAGAAGCCAACCGATGGAAAAGACTCAATCTATCTTGCTGATGGTCGTAGAAGCAAGATTGTTGGCCAGGGAACATGTTTCCTGCAGTGTTTGAACACTACTCTACCAGAGACTCTGTTTGTCAGCAGTTTGGACTATTGTTTGCTGTCTGTAAGCTGTCTGATTAATGCAGGGTATAGTGTTAAGTTCACGCAGGATGGCTGTCTGATAAAGAATGGAACTCAGGTATGTGGCCATGCAAAGTTGGAAAATGGGTTATTTGTAATGCAGGACAAGCCTGTTAAAGCAGCCCAGGTGGTTCAGGATAATTTGCCAGTTCATAAGGGGTGTGTACATGAACTGCACAGAAAACTGGGTCACGCCAATTTCCGTGTCCTTTCAGAGATGCAAAAGGTGTGCAAGAATCTAAAAGTAAATAGCTGTAACTGTTTCCTAGATTGCAATGTATGTAAAATGGCCAAATCTAAGAGGAAGCCTGTGGCTTCTAAAAGTGACAGAGTATCTAAAGAGGTTCTAGAACTTGTCCATTGTGACGTGATAGGCCCTTTTCCACAAAAGACTGAAGGGGGCGCCAGATATGCTTTTCTGGTAATAGATGATAAATCACGTTTCAGTTGGTTGTTTTTGTTAAAGGAGAAATCTGAGTGTTTCCCCACATTCAGAGAATGGGTTGCCCAAGCTGAAAAGCTCTTCGCTCGCCCTGTTGTGCAGTTGCAAACAGATAGGGGCAGAGAATTTCTGAACAAACAATTTGGGACATGGTTGCAACGTAAGGGGATCACTCATCGCTTGACTAACCCTTATAGCCCTGCTGAAAATGGTCTGTGTGAAAGACGTGGGGCTGTAATACAGTCAGTAAAGGACTGCCTGTTAGTGGATGCAGGATTGGGTCACAACCATAGGCTGTGGGGCGAGGCTTTTCTGACAGCGAACTTTTTGATTAATAGAACCTGGTCTAGCTCTATAAAAGATATTCCTTATCGTGTATTGTTTGGGAAAGAACCAGAGTGGACAATGCTCCATAACTGGGGTGCTTGGGCACATGTAAATATCCCCAAAGCTTAGCACCAGAAAGGGGGCTCTAGAGCGCAGAGACTGCGGTTTGTGGGATATCAGTCCTATGGCAAAGGGTGGCGTTTCAATTTACGCCCAGGACACGTGGTTCTGTCACGAAGTGCAGACTTCGCTGACCAGGACAGATGGACTGCGATCCATGCCAACCCAGATTGCCTACTGCCCCTGCAAGTAAGAGAAGAGGCTTCTTCTCAGCCATTGGCAACACAGGAGCAGGATGAGGAGGAGGCACAGATTTCCCCAAAAGATGTGGCAATAGATAATACTTCTCTAGAGGAAGAGGAAGAAGAGCCAGAGATAAGGGGGGAAGAAGAAGTAGTTGTGCCTAGACGCTCCCAGCATTCAAACAAGGGTGTACCTCCTCAGCGTTTGACCCTAGGAGGAGTGAGAGTATGCAATGTGAGTTGTGTGGAACCACAGAGTTATAATGAAGTCTTAGACTTACCCCCTGGAGAACGTGCTTTGTGGGAACAAGCCATGAAAGAAGAAATGGACTCTTTTAAACGTAACAAAGTGTTTGAGGTCATAATGCCGCCACCTGGTGGCAGAGTGGTGTCATGCAAGTGAGTTTACAAAAGGAAAACCCTTGCATCTGGGGAACCACGTTTTCGAGCCAGATTAGTAGCCAGAGGGTTCACTCAGATTAAAGGGGAGAGTTATGATGAAGTGTTTTCTCCCACTGTAAAGAGTGAAACTTTTCGTTTAATGCTTTCCATTGCTGCTGTAAGACAACTAGCAGTGCACCATTTTGATGTTGATGCTGCATATCTGCATGCAAATTTAGACCATGAAGTGTTAATGAGACAACCCCCTGGGTTTGAAGAGGGGAATGGTGCAGTCTGGCGTTTGAAAAAGGCTGTTTATGGTCTCAAACAAAGTGGAAGGTGTTGGAACCAGTGTTTAAATGAAGCCCTTGTAAAAATTGGTTTTAAAAGGAGTGTGGCTGATCCATGCCTGTATACCAAGGGGACAGGCAACAAATATCTACTGCTCTTAGTCTTTGTTGATGATTTGCTTGTAGCAGGGAGTTCCACAGATGAGATCCAGAAGCTCACAAGCCAACTGGAAAAGAGGTTTAAGCTCAAAGCCTTAGGGCCTGTAAGCAATTACTTGGGAGTAGAAGTAAGGCAGGAAGCTGATGGAAGCTTCCTATTGAGTCAGAAAGAGAAAATTATTCATTTGATAGAGCAGTTTGGCATGGAAAACTGCAAGCCAGTTCAAACTCCCATGACACCAGATTTCCCAAAGACAGTGTGTGATGATGAATTTGATCAGCCTGAGTTGTATCACACAAAAATAGGATCACTGTTGTACTTAAGCCAGTGGTCAAGGCCAGACATTGCATGTGCTACAAATGTTCTGAGCCAACGTGTATCTAAACCCAGTACTGCCGATTGGTGTGCTTTGAAAAGGCTTATCAGATATCTAAAGGGGACATTAAATGTATGTTTGAAGATATCTAGTAAACAAGATGAAAAACTGGAAGTATTTGTTGATGCGGACTGGGGAAGCTGTGTAGCTACCAGAAAATCTACAAGCGGAATGGTTATGATGTTTGCCAATTCTATAATTGGATGGAGGTCAAAGAAACAAGGATTTGTTGCGACCTCATGCTGTGAGGCAGAATATGGGAGCCTGTCACTAGCATGCAATGAAATCATGTGGTTTATACAGATACTAAAAGATCTAGATTGTAAAGTAGATTTGCCTATCCAAGTGTATGAAGATAGCCAATTGTGCATTGCATTAGCAGGCTCGGAAATAATGAAATCCGCATCAAAACATATTGCTATCCGTCATGCGAATGTGAGAGATTGTGTACAGAATGGGGTAATCAAACTGGAGTATTATCAGTCACAAGATAATATTGCTGATTTGTTTACCAAGCCTTTGCCAGCAGTATGTCATAGTGAATTGATGACAAAACTGGGTTTATGTATATAATGTATGTATGTATTGTTTCTGTTGGGGTTTTTCGCATTTAAGAAACAGAAGGGGTGTCACGGCTAAAATGGCCGCTGTTTCTTTAATGCGAATATAGCTGGGTCAGCATGACTCAGCAGCTTGCAGCAAGTTGTATATATATAAGTGAGAAATGTTAGTTTGTGCTGTGGCTGGTGTCTGGAGGTTGGGTTGGTTGGTTGGTTGGTGCTGGTGTGTATAGTTATTCAGTCGTGTTTTGCACAAGGACTTTTAAGAATAAAACTCTGCAAGGATATTCTCGTGGACTCTTTTTGTGCCGACAAGGAGACTGAGGAGACAAAGGGAGGTCAGAACCCTTTCCTTCTTTTTTGCTTTTTACAAACACTGACAATAATAATTCCCAAATATTTCACTTTTTTCACCACTGTCAAACCTGTCTCATTCTGAAACCTTTCTTTCTCAATTTCTGTTAAGTTCTTTACCAAGACCTTGGTTTTTGTTTTATTTAATTTAAAACCTGCCAATCGACCAAACTCATGAATCAGTTCTAAAACTCTTTTCACACTAGATTCTGGCTCCTGCAATGTCAAGACTAAGTCATCTGCAAATGCTCTTAATTTATATTGTTTAACTCCGACCTGTATCCCTCTGACCATTTGGTCCTTTCTAATCATGTTCAACAGCACCTCCAGGACTGATATAAAAAGCAGGGGGGAAATTGGGCAACCTTGTCGTGTTCCTTTTTCTATTCTGAATTCCTCAGTCACAACATTGTTAACAATTAGTTTAGCTTTTTGTTCAGAATAGATTGCACCTATACCATTTTCAAATTCTTGGCCTACCCCCATACCTTGGAGATTCTTCTTCATAAAGCTCCAAGAAATGTTGTCAAAGGCTTTCTCCGCATCCACAAATATCAAAACTGCTTTTGTATTTATTTTTTCCTATAAAAATTCCAAAATGTCTATTATATTCCTCACATTGTCTGATAAATGCCTTCCTGGGAGAAAGCCTGCTTGGTCCTTGTGAATCTCCCCTATTAAAACTTTCTTAAATCTTCTAGCCAAAATGTCTGCAAAATTTTTGTAATCCACATTAAGCAATGATATAGGGCGGTAGTTCTTAAGTTGATGTTTTTCAGACTCTATCTTTGGTATAAGTGTGACAAAAGCTTCTTTCCACGTTTCTGGTGCTCTTTTCCCCTGAAGTATATCATTACAAACTTCTTTCAAAGGCTGAATTAACCAGTCTTTCAATGATTTATAGTATCTAGCGGTCAGCCCATCAGGTCCTGGGGACTTGCCCAATTGCATATTCTGAATGGCACTCTCAACCTCTTGTTCTGTTATCCTGTAGCTCAGTTTTAATCTGCTTTCTTGAGATATTTTCGGTAGCCCATTCACTTTCAGAAATTCCTCTATGTCTACTTCCTTCTGGGGTTGCTGAGAATAAAGCTGTTTAAAGTATTTTTGAAAAGCACTCCTAATTTCAGCTGGGTTCTGTATAATTCTTCCTTCCACTTCCAAATTTGTTATTGTATTCATTTTCTGTCTCTTCTTTATTTGCCATGCCAATAACTTTCCACAGCGATGCAAAGTTAGCACGACTTACCCTAACATGGCAGTGCATTGCTGGGGGAGAGGTCAGTTGGTGGGTTTGATGGTTCTGTGTCATCTGCGCCCCGGTCACAGTATGCTGGCAATGGCACCCCATTGGTTTCAAGAGAGTCAGGCACCCTCAGGCGTACTCAAATGTTGGGGGGTTGAAGATGCCACACATCTACAATGCCGTTAAGTTGGACTTCAAGGATGTCCTCTTGAGGCTGAAACGGAGCACTCTCAAGTCTCGCATTGAGCTGGGGGGCGGGGAACTTTGTTCAATAATCTGGAGCTCCATTTCTTCCTGAGGCGATAATTATCTTCTCTCTTGGTTGCAGATGGTGATGAATGGGAAGGGAAGAACAAGGGGGACCACAACAGAATCCACATATGGGAGAAATCAAATGAATATTCAGAGTATGTAGAGAACATTGGCCAGAGCTCCCAGTCCACCTCCAATCAACGAAAGAGCTTCATTCGGAGGGATAGCCTCACTTCACATGGAAGAATTCACAGAGGAGAGAAATTGTATCACTGCAGAGAATGTAGGAAGAGCTTCAGTCGAAAGGATCACCTCACTTCCCATCAAAGAATTCATACGGGGGAGAAACCCTATCAGTGCTTAGAATGTGGAAAGAGCTTTAATCAAAGCATACATCTCACTTTTCATCAAATAATTCATACAGGGGAGAAACCCTATCAGTGCCTGGAATGTGGAAAGAGCTTCAGTCAAAGGCAGAGTCTCACTTCCCATCAAATAATTCATTCAGGGGGGAAACCCTATCAGTGCTTAGAATGTGGGAAGAGCTTCAGTCAGAGGCAGAGTCTCACTTCCCATCAAAGAATTCATACAGGGGAGAAACCCTATCAGTGCTTCGAATGTGGGAAGAGCTTCAGTCAGAGGCAGAGTCTCACTTCCCATCAAAGAATTCATACAGGGAAGAAACGATATCAGTGCTTCGAATGTGGGAAGAGCTTTCATCACAGCCAAAGTCTCACTTCCCATCACAGAATTCATACAGGGGAGAAACCCTATCAGTGCTTGGAATGTGGGAAGAGCTTTAGTCGAAAAAACAGTCTCACTTTGCATCAAATAATACATACAGGGGAGAAATCTTTTCAGTGCATGGAATGTGGAAAGAGCTTCAGTCAGAGGCAGGGTCTCACTTCCCATCAAAGAATTCATACAGGGAAGAAACCATATCAGTGCTTCGAATGTGGGAAGAGCTTCAGTAGCAGCTCAAATCTCAATTGCCATCAAATAATTCATTCAGGGGAGAAACCCTATCGGTGCTTGGAATGTGGGAAGAGCTTCAGTCAAAAGTCCAACCTCACTTTGCATCAAAAAGTTCATACAGGGGAGAAACCCTATCAGTGCTTGAAATGTGGAAAGAGCTTCAGTCAAAAGTCCAAGCTCACTTTGCATCAAAAAGTTCATACAGGGGAGAAACCCTATAAGTGCTTTGAATGTGGGAAGAGCTTCAGTCGAAAGGACAGCCTCACTTTGCATCAAAAAGTTCATTCAGGGGAGAAACCCTATCAGTGCTTGGAATGTGGGAAGAGCTTCAGTCGAAAGGACAGCCTCACTTTGCATCAAAAAGTTCATACAGGGGAGAAACCCTATAAGTGCTTGGAATGTGGGAAGAGCTTCAGTCAAAAGTCCAAGCTCAATTTGCATCAAAAAATTCATACAGGGGAGAAACCCTATAAGTGCTTTGAATGTGGGAAAACCTTCAGTCGAAAGGGCAATCTCACTTCGCATCAAAGAATTCATACAGGGGAGAAATCCTATCAGTGCTTGGAATGTGGGAAGAGCTTCAGTCACAGTCGGAGTCTTTCTTCCCATCAAAAAGTTCATACAGGAGAGAAACCACATCAGTGCTTGGAATGTGGAAAGAGCTTCAGTGAAAGCAGCAGTCTCACTTTGCATCGTAGAGTTCATACAGGGGAGAAACCCTATCAGTGCTTGGAATGTGGGAAGAGCTTCAGTCAAAGCCCCCATCTCATAATCCATAAAAGAATCCATACAGGAGAGAAACCACATCAGTGCTTGGATTGTGGAAAAAGCTTCAGTCACAGCCACAGTCTCGCTTCCCATCAAAGAATTCATACAGGGGAGAAACCATATCACTGCTTGGAATGTGGAAAGAGCTTCAGTGAAAGCAGCAGTCTCACTTTGCATCGAAGAGTTCATACAGGGGAGAAACCCTATCAGTGCTTGGAATGTGGGAAGAGCTTCAGTCAAAGCCCCCATCTCATAATCCATAAAAGAATCCATACAGGAGAGAAACCACATCAGTGCTTGGATTGTGGAAAAAGCTTCAGTCACAGCCACAGTCTCGCTTCCCATCAAAGAATTCATACAGGGGAGAAACCATATCACTGCTTGGAATGTGGAAAGAGCTTCAGTGAAAGCAGCAGTCTCACTTTGCATCGAAGAGTTCATACAGGGGAGAAACCCTATCAGTGCTTGGAATGTGGGAAGAGCTTCAGTCACAGATCACATCTCGCTTCCCATCACAGAATCCATACAGGGGAGAAACCCTATCAGTGCTTTGAATGTGGAAAGAGCTTCAGTCGCAGCCACAGTCTCACTTCCCATCACAGAATTCATACAGGGGAGAAACCCTATCAGTGCTTGGAATAATAATAATAATAATAATAATAATAATAATAATAATAATAATAATAATAATAATATTTTATTTATACCCCGCCCTCCCCAGCCAAGGCTGGGCTCAGAGCGGCTTACAAGCAATAATAAAAACAAGATGAATGATTACAACTTAAAAACAAAAGTAAAATACAACATTAAAATAATGGAACATTAAAATATTAAAATGTAGCCTCATCACAGGAGGAGAAGGAAAAGAAAAAAGAAAGAGAGGGAGGGAGGGAATCAAATTGGCTCCAAGCCAAAGGCCAGGCGGAACAACTCGTGTCTTACAGGCCCTGCGGAAAGAAATCAGATGCTGCAGGGCCCTGGTCTCATGAGGCAGAGCGTTCCACCAGGCCGGAGCCAGAGTTGAAAAGGCCCTGGCTCTGGTTGAAGCCAATCTAACTTCCTTAGGGCCTGGGACCACTAGGGTGTTGTTATTTATGGACCTTTAGGCTCTCCGTGGGGCATACAAGGAGAGGCGGTCCCGTAGGTACGAGGGTCCTAGGCCATGAAGGGCTTTAAAGGTCAAAAGCAGCACCTTAAATCTGACCCTGTACTCCACCAGGAGCCAGTGCAGCTTGAAAAGCACTGGGTGAATATGCTCCCATGGCAGAGACCCCGTGAGGAGCCTCGTTGCAGCATTCTGCACCCGCTGAAGTTTCTGGGACAGCTTCAAGGGCAGCCCTGCGTAGAGCGAATTACAGTAGTCAAGCCTGGAGATGACCGTCGCATGGATCACTGTGGCCAGGCCGGGGCGGGAAAGGTAAGGGACCAACTGCTTGATGCGGCGAAGGTGGAAAAATGTTGCCTTGGCTGTTGCTGTAACTTGCGCCTCCATGGAAAGGGAGGCATCAAGGATTACACCCAAACTCTTAACGGAAGGCAATGGCACTAATTGGGCCCCCGCAAGAGAAGGGAGTTGGTCCCTCATCCCCATGCCATCCCGACCTAGCCATAGGACCTCTGTCTTCGAAGGATTTAGTTTCAATCGGCTCCCACAAAACCATCCAACCACAGCTTCCAAACATCTGGTCAGTGTGTTCGGGGCCGAGTCTGTGTGGCCATCCATCAACAGATAGAGCTGAGTGTCATCAGCATATTGGTGACAGCCTAGCCCAAAGCTCCGGATAATCTGGGCAAGGGGGCGCATAAAGATGTTAAAAAGCATCAGGGAGAGAATTGCGCCCTGCGGCACTCCACACACCAAGGAGTGGCGCGACGACATTTCCCTCCCTAGTGCCACCCTCTGTCCCCGACCAGAGATAAAAGAGCACAACCAGTTACGGGCTATGCCCTGTATCCCCACGTCTGCGAGGCGGTGGTCCAGAAGATCATGATCGACCATGTCAAAGGCTGCTGACAAATCTAAAAGGATCAGCAGTCCTGACCCGCCTCGATCTAGTTGTCTACGGAGATCATCTGTTAGGGCAACCAGAGCCGTCTCCGTCCCAAAACCAGGACGAAAACCGGACTGAAATGGATCTAATGCCGATGTTTCCTCCAGAAACCTACCAAGCTGTTCAGCAACCGCTCTCTCAATTACCTTACCCAGGTATGGAAGATTTGAAACTGGACGGTAATTGGATAGGTCTAAGGGATCTAATGAAGTTTTCTTTAAGAGTGAACACACCACTGCTTCCTTCAGTTCCCCTGGGAATGTCCCCGTGTCAAGGGACAAATTGATAATTTCAACCAGGGGGGTCCGCGCAACATCTGGACACTCCCTAATCAGCCAAGATGGGCACGGATCAAGGAGGCAGGTGGTGGGCCTACTAACTTGGAGGAATCTATACGCATCAGTAGGGAGTATCCGATCGAAATGGTCCAACACTGGACCTGAAGTCAGTCGAGGGGCCTCCAGTTCAGTCACTGTATCTAAATTGGCAGGGAGGTCACGGCAGAGCAACAGGACTTTCTCCGCAAAAAAGCTCGCGAATGCCTCACAGCTGTGGGTCGAATTTGTGCTTAAATTTGATTCCCTCCCTCCCTCTCTAAGGACGTTATTGACCTAATTATTCTAAAAAGTTGTGCCGGGCGAGAGCTAGCGGATGCAATGGAAGCTGCAAAGTAAGATTTTTTAGCAGCTTTCATAGCCATCTCATAGGCTTTCATAAGCGTCCTATAAGATGTTCTTGAGGCTCCATCATGAGTCCGTCGCCATACTCGCTCTAGCCATCTGAGATCCTGCTTCATTTTCCGGAGCTCCTCAGTAAACCAAGGGGCCCGGTTTCGACGGGGTCGCAGAGGGCGCTTAGGCGGGATCTCATCAATGGCTGCCAAGAGCCGGTTATTCCAGTCCTCAACAAGGTCATCTAATGAGTCGCCAGGAGGAGCAGGGTTCCGCAAGGCTTGTCGGAATCTATCAGGATCCATCAGTTTTCGCGGACGAGCCCAAATAGGTTCGCCACCCGAGCCACGGAGGAGCGGGAAGTCAATCTTGGCTTTCAGAGCGTAGTGATCAGACCATGGCACTTCCACAGCGGGGAGCATGATCACATCTATGCCAGCCCCAAAGATCAGATCCAGCGTGTGGCCTGCTTGATGAGTGGGGCCCAAAACAAACTGGGAGAGCCCTAGTGTTGCCATGGAAGTCACTAGGTCCAGAGCCTGTGAGGAGGGAGCGGCATCGGCATGGACGTTGAAGTCTCCCAAAACCAGTAGGTTTGGGAACTCCAAGGCCCAGCCTGCCACCACCTCCAGCAGGTCTGACAGGGTGGCTGCAGGTGTGCTGGGTGGTCGGTACACCAGCCAGACAGCCAAGCTCTCTTTGGTGCCCCACACGAGACCAACACATTCAATGCCGGAGATCGCCGGTGATGGCAGAGCTCTGAAAGAGCAATCCTCCCGGAATAACAACGCTACTCCTCCCCCCCGACCCACAGTCCACGATTGATGGAGGACAGAGAAACCTGGGGGTGTTATCTCATGTAGGTAGACTACTTCGCCTTCCCGTACCCAGGTCTCCGTCACGCAAGCCAGGTCAATCCCCTGCGAGATAAAAAAGTCACACATGGTGGCAGTTTTGTTGCCTACGGACCTGGCATTGCACAGCACCAATGACGGAGGTGTGTAATCCTTGCTCTCCCTACCCTCATCCCTTGGGATGGGGCGTAGATTGGAAGGGGTTCGAGGATCACTGCATCTCGAGACCCTTCGCCGATAGAGATATCTAGCCCCACCGCCATTCCTCCCTAGCCCTTCAATTGTGGAAATCCCAGATCCCATACTAGCCTCCCCAATAGATGAGTAACATCCCCTCAATAACAAGTCATCCTTGGGCCAGGACTCCTGGGTCAAAATGGTATGGGAAAGAGGTGGAGGTCTGATAGGGTAAGTATCCCTAGAAGATAAAACCCAACCAACCGCACCCCAAGCGGGGGGGACAGTCCCATGGTATTTCATTAACTGTCAATCCCCCTCTCCCTCCTGGGTTAATTGGAGAATTGTTGGTTCTATCTGTGGCTGTGGAAGTATTAATGAGGTATGTGTTATAAAATGTGGATCACTGGCCAAAAAAGAGCCAGATTCAAATTCGAAAGATCTGTCCATCCTGTCTCGCCAGGAGTACAGTAAAGAAGGCTGATCATTCTGATAAGTTTTTGGAACATTAGGCAAAGGTCCAGATGTAGATTTGGTGCTGGATATCTCCAGATTGTCAGCAACATAGAGTTCTTTAGGTGTTGTTGCCATAGAAATGTCGGAGGCACCAAATTCCTCATCTAATTTGGTGTCGTTTAAAAAGGGAACAGGGAGTTGTACTGATGTCTTTCTATGGGATAAAGAGCTGTTGGACATCTTTAAATATTGTGCTCTAGGCTCTGCTGCCCTTATATTTGGGGTAGAAATCTCAGTCTTTACACTCATTAGGCTCTTCTTCAGGTCTTGTAATTCTAGGCTTACAAAGTTCTTTTCTTCCTTCGGGCAATTAGTTTTTCTAGTGTTGAGCTTGGTTTCCTTTATCCGCATTAGCTTTGACTCAATGCAAAGGACCAATTGCCTCCTAGTTTCGTCCTTAAATACCCTCACTGGGCGGAGAGAATGGAGCCACCATAGGGTATCCTTTATCTCCATAAGTCGAGATGGGAGGGTTGATGACCTAAAGGTCATAAATAGGCGCATGGTGTTTCTCAAGGTAGGCAGGAAGTGGAAATTTTCTAGATCTACATTTCGGTAATGGTAATTCAGGAGCTGAGACAAGGACATAGTAATTTGTCTGCGGTTCATCCACGTATGAGTGTATCAGTGAATCTAAAGCATTATCTGGTTCGTTTGCAAGACTTGACAGGACCTCACTTCATCCATAGTTTGAGTTGGTGAGTTATTAACAGAGTCATTTTTTATCATCCTTTTAAGCCCTTGGGCATTTAAAGGGGAGGAACTAGTATCCAATTGTTTCTCAATGTTAACTATTCTGGTGAGGATTTCATCCAGTCTTTGGAGAACCAGAACCATAGTTTCTGCAGACAACATGCAAATCTCTTGGTAGGGGTGCGTATCCCGGATTGGTTGAAAGCAGGCTCCTCTGATATCTTGTTCTAGAAGCATGGGTGGGTCAGCGTTAGGAGTGGGAGGAATCCCTCCTGCTCCTGCTCTTGCCTTCTTGGACGGATTAGCTTTCTTTGGGAGGAGAGGGGTTGGGTCATTGCCATCCTCCTTAAGGGGGGGTGAGGTTCCCCCAACATTGTTACTCACTGATTGTTCTATTTGCTCCGTTTTCTCGGCTTCCTCAAGCCACTCTATTTCTGAGCCAGGACAGATGTCATACAAGAGAGAAAACCTATCAGTGCTTGGAATGTGGGAAGAGCTTCAGTCAGAGTGCCACTCTCATGCCCCACCAAATAATTCATACAGGCTTGAAAGCATATCAGCGCATGGAATGTAGATAAAATTTACCTCGTAAAAAAGTCAATTCCAGAACTCACAGCAGGGTGAATAATAGAATGGTATATTTGGAATCTAGTCCAACACCCGCCAATGCAGGAAAAAAACTCATTTCAAGCATCCATGACAGATGGCCATTCAACTTCTTAAATACCTCCAATGAAGGAGAGTCCACCCCCTTTTGAGGGAGTTCCTTTTCACTGCTGACTCTTACTATCAGAAAGTTCTTCCTGCTCTTTAGGAGAAATCTCCTTTTGTGTTGCTTGAATCACCTCTTCAGATTCCTTCAAGACCTTGAGAAGGACTTCTGTATGTCTGAGAATGTCCAGGGGATTGGACCACGCTTTATATTCGGGGGGGGGGCATGGAGAGGAGTCCGATAGAGGGCTTAAGTCATCTAGGCATTGGTCAGATTGTCATAATTACAGACATACTTACTGGTTTGGACGGAAGTGATTCTTATTCCAGGGGAAGTGGCGACCGTGAGATTACAGGTGCTCTTGCCAATATTGTCCAAACGTCCAGTAAAACTTTGACACAGCAGACCAATACCCGCTGAGGTCGATGTATTGGGAGGTTAGGTTTAGGGCCGTGTGCTATTGCTTAATTGTATGTGGGATCCCTATAAAGGGAACTTCTTCCTCTAGGTGGGAGGGAGACTGGTCAATTTACCATCAGTTGAATGCAACATTTAAGTCAGATTTTTTAAAACGGATTTGCAGAACAAAACTCACAGTTAGAAAGGGAGTTATTAGGCTCCAGGGTTAAAATATTATCTAAATGATACTTGAGTGGGATACAAAGAATGAAATGATAAAATCATGAATGAGAAGCTGGGCCAGAGATATAGGACAAAACATTGACTTTGCTTTATGGGAACAACTGTGGAAAGTAAATTTAAGATTTACAGCTTGCTACATTCTAAGGGAGAACTTCATGAAGATGATGCAGAAGACTCAATCAAGATCATCAAGGGTCTGGAGAAAGTTTGGAAAAGTGAACCTTAGCAATTTTAAAGAGAGTGTGGAACAAGCTTTGGACTATTTCTTGGCCTACAAGTGGAATTATAGAGTTTGGGCAAGCTTGTTGAAGAGGGTCAAAGGAGACGTTGGGGGGAAAGTGCTTTGGGACACAATTTTAGGCTCGAAAAAGATCTTGCAAGACAGGCCAGGAAGATGATCTGAAGGCCTCGGATATAAGAGAACCTGGTTGAATGACTGATCTCGTGGACTGGAAAGACTTTAAAATTTGTAAAAAGGATTGGCAGTACCCGAAACTGGGGGGAAGAGATGGTGGGATAAATTGGAAATTTTTAAGTAAAATTTAATGTAATATGGTTTGAATAAGTATTTTGGGGGGGATGATGGAAGGATTTTATCTGGTTCCAGGGAAATAAGATAAAGAGTTTAAGACATTAGGATATAAGGGTATATTATTATAGGTTTTAAGAGCAGAAGATTTAAGGCTATTTTTCTTCTTTCTTATTATCTTTTCTTGTTATCTAGGAAATTGGGGATTGGCTAACTTTATATATATATATATATATTTGATGCCTATTTGTTTGGAGATGTTGGGGAAGAAATAAGGTTAAAAGGGTTAAAAGTAAGTAAATGAAAAAGCAGTGAAAGCTGGAAGGAATTACCGACTGGATTAATAACTGGAATACAAAGAGGGAGGTGGGAGGAGGCTGAGGAACCAAGTCAAAAAAGAAGGAATTTGAAAAATGAAAATTTTCTTTGTTTTCTTTGGGTGTTTTGTTTTTTGAAAACTTTTGTGTTGGTGGGGTGGGGAAGAGGGTTTTCTTTATATGTACTTTTTTGGGTCATTGTATTTTTTCTTTCTCTTTTTATTTTTTATTCTCTTCTCTCTTTTGGATATGTTCTGTTTTGCAGTTATGTTATTGGAAAAATCAATAAATATCATTTTTTTTAAAAAAAAAAAGATCATCAAGGGTCTGAAACCAAGCCTTATGAGGAGGGCTTGAAGGAACTGGGGGCGGGGGGGGCGTATCTATTTTGAGTGAAGTTTGCTGAAATCTACACTTGCGACATGGGCTGCCATATGTCGAGATTTTCCTGGACATTTCAGCAAGTTCCGCCCAGACGCTGCTTACAATTCTGGATGTATGGCAGCCATGTCTATATACAGTGGTACCTCGGTTTTCAAACAGCTTAGTTCCTGAACAACTTTGAACTCAAATGCTGCAAACCTGGAAGTCAGTGTTCCAGTTTGTGAACTTTGCTTCGGAAGCCGAACATGCTGATGAGCTTCTGTTTTCACTGTTGCACTAATTTGTATCCCCCTGCGTTGTAATCAAAGCCTTCTTCCTTCTGTTTTCACTGTTCCGCTGCTAATTTGCGCCCCCCCCCCATTGTAATCAAAGCCATCCATTTCCAGTTTGCAGTGTTCTGGGGTGATATTTGGAGCTTTTATTTGGTGCTTTTGTTTTTGCTAAAAGTAATTTATTTGGCTTTTTCATTTTTGTGACTGTGGCTTGTTCTCTGTTTTTGATTGATTGCGTGACTGCGGCAATGCATAAAACCCCCATCCAAACAATGTCTATCATCAGTGCAGGTAAGAAAAAATAATAATTTTAATCTAAAGTACTGTCTTCTTTCTTTTATAGTACAGTACATTGATTATTGCTTTCATTTTATGGATCAATGATCTCGTTAGATAGTAAAATTCATGTTAAATTGCTGCTTTAGTTGTTTTTAAAAGTCTAGACTTGATTAATCTGTTTTGCATTGCTTTCTTTTTTTAAAAAAAAATATTCAATTTTTTACATACATATATTATCTTCTTACAATTTTTAAATTTCTTGAACAACTTTTTCCTTTCCCTCCTCCCCCCCCCATACCCATTGGAAGGGTTCAAACAATTATCCTCAACCACGGGCATAGCGTCTTTAGTTTCCACCGAATGTCTTTTGTTCCAGTAGTTTTTATCCATTCAAGATAGGGCTTCCCTCTGTTCCTTATCGTGGTGGACTTGACCCTCCACGTTGTTTCCTGTGACATGACTGCGACAATGTCCGACTGAATAAGTTCAAACAAATAACTAGTCCATGCCTCTACTGTCCATTTTCCTCTCTCTTTCCAACCTAAAGCTATTGTTGCCTTTCCCGCTAATATCATAGCTTTGAAGGTAAACTGGTCACCTTTCTCTGTTGCCATGTTTCCAAGTATTCCCATTGTCATGAAATCAAAATCTATTGAAAGCTTCATTTTAAAAATTTCATTAATAACCTTTAGGATTTCCCCCCAGAATTCCTTTACCTCTGGGAATTCCCAGTACATATGGGAAAACCATCCCTTGACTTGTTCACAGTGCCAACAGCTAGAATTGAATCCTGCTACCATATGAGCAAGCTGGGCTGGAGTTCTGTACCATTTTAGAAATAATTTTAATTTCCATTTGTTTGTATAGTTCCTCTATTGGCTCTTGGACTTTGGAAGTTTCCTGTCTCTTGTACTTTGGAAATTTTGTTGTATAGTCCTCCAATTTTTAACCAATATTGGTTACCTATATTCTCTATTACTTCCTGCAATGACTTTAAGGACTCTCCTCTATACATACCTTTAACTATATGATACCCCATATTTCTTCAAAGTCTGGTATACCTGTTGTTGCAGCTTCTCTCTAGAACATTTAATTATTACATTCCTGGGGGATTTTCTCCCCTTGGGCCCTCGGCAGTGATGGGCTCGTTCCACATCTTCTGCCTTCAAACTAACTCCTTGAGTACTACTACTACTACTACTACTACTAATAATAATAATAATAATTTATTATTATTTATACCCCACCCATCTGGCTGGGTTTCCCCAGCCACTCTGGGCTGCTTCCAAGAAAACACTAAAATAAAATAAGATATTAAACAGTAAAAGCTTCCCTAAACAGGGCTGCCTTCAGATGTCTTCTAAAAGTTTGGTAGTTATTTTTCTCTTTGACATCTGATGGGAGGGCGTTCCACAGGGCGGGTGCCACTACCGAGAAGGCCCTCTGCCTGGTTCCCTGTTACTTGGCTTCTCATACCGAGGGAACCGCCAGAAGGCCCTCGGCGCTGAACCTCAGTGTCCGGGCAGAACTATGGAGGTGGAGCATAGCCAGGTTCTCAAAGTTTCTTCCAACTCTTTAGCCTGTATTTCTTCCGGTATTCCTCCCAAAATCATATTAGCTCTTCTCTGGGGGTCCGGCAATTCTGCCCCCCGTTTAGATAGTGTAGTTACTTTTTTTTCATTTTCCTGGGCTAGCTCTTTAGCTTGAATTGCTAATTGCTTCACCCCCTTAATTTTGACTCCTCCAAGCATTACAATATATAAATCGTAGTTAAAATATTTTAAAAGACCGCACGTCTCTTCGTTATCTTGCTCACCTTTACATCTGTTCTTCAATCATTTCCCTTCCTTAGGTTCTTTCATAATCCATCAAATCTTTATGTTCTCTATATTCTTCACAAGGTTAGTCTAAGCACAGCCAAACTTTCGTATTTGAGCCCTGCTTGTATAAATATTCATGTAAGCATTCCCATTGTTTCTGTATTATAGTTTTGGATTTATGCCTAATTAAATCCTTCAATTTTGCTAACTCCAGGTACTCACATAGTTTACTTAACCAGTCCCCTTTTGTTGGGATATAATTTCCGTTCCAATGACTGGCTACCAACATTTTTGCTGCTGTTGTTGCATACAGAAAGATATTAATTTTGTCTTTGGGGATATGCTTACTCAAGATTCCTAGTAAATATGCTTCTGCCCTCCTGATATATGATACTTTTATCAATTTTTTAATCTCTTCATGGATCATCTCCCAAAATTTTCTGATCTCCGGACATGCCCACCACATATGGTATAGAGTGCCTTTCATTCTATTACATCTCCAGCATTTATTACTATTTGATCTATTCGTTTTTGCCTGTCTGTCTGGTGCCATCTGTGGTGCATCTTCATATAATTCTCTCTTAATGAATACTAAGCTGTAAAATTTAGATTTTTCTCCCAAAACATTTTCCAATCTTCAGAACCAATTGTATATCCTAAATCCCGTTCCCACTTTAGAATATTCACTGCTTTGACTTCTTGATCTGGGAGGACTTTATCTAATAATCTATATATTTTAGAGAGTGTTTTTTTGATTATTTTGTAAAAGCTCTCTTTCTAATTTTGATATTTTATTCCCAAATCCCCTAGTTTTTATATCTTTCTCATATGTAGCCTTAAATTGGAAATATTCTGACCAATTTATTCCCAGTATTTTGAGTTCTTCGTATTCTTTTAATTTGATATTTTCATTCATTCCTTCTGCTAAATCTCTGTAGGTTGGCCAGGCAATATTTTTTTTAATGTCGAGGTTGCCTCTATTGGAGAGGTCAGCCTTGGAGTTCTTTCTATAATTCTCTCTTTCGTTCTCTCCCATACCTCAAATAGGGCCTTTCTCACACGGCGGTTCGTAAATCCTTTATGCAATTGTATTTTCCCATAGAATAAATATCCATGCCAACCCTGTATTTTGTACAGCCTTCTAGTTCCAAAACTTCAGTATCTTTTAGTAACATCTACTCTTTCATCCAACTCTAGCACACTGCTTCAAAATATCTTCTTAAATCTGGGACTGCAAATCCCCCCATTTCTTTTAGCCCCATCATTAGTTCTGATTTTCTTCTGGCTTGATTCCCTTGCCATATAAAATTGGCAAGGTCTCTTTGCCAGCTTTTAAAATATTTTGTCCCAATTATTATTGGGATAGTTTGAAATAAAAATAGGATTTTTGGTAATAGCACCATTTTAATCATTGACACTCTCCCCCAAGGTACCACTGTTTCTTCAGTCACTCCTGACTGCCTATATAACCACAATGGGTATCTTACACTTATTGTTTGAACGTAAACAAAGATGCTTGGAGACTCTGGCAGAAGTTGAACAAACAAGAAAGATTTATTTTACACAACAAAGTTGAAGAAAGCAAAGGATGTGCCAGGAGATAGATAATGTTCTTTCAGGAAACAGTTAACTTAATAATAAATTGTACTAAATTTAGTGTATGATACAGGGTTCTAAACAAAGTAGTAAATGTGCAGCTTTTTAAAACTTCTGTTGCTTCTTTTAAGTTATTCCTCTTCGATGTTACAGGTGTCTAGAGAGGGTGGCCAATGCTGAGCTTATTTCCAGTTATTTCACTTCAGCTCCTTAACTTAGCTGTTGCAGCTTGCCGGGCACACACTCTATTTGAATGGCAGTGCCGGTTAACTTTGGGGGTGCCAGGACCCCACAAATATTTTATTGGCAAAGCCGATCAGCCCCTAGGAGTTGGCTCTTGTGCTTCAGAACCGCAAAGGGCAGGGCTGCAGATTCTTCCACCCGGATCTCTGCAACTACTGAGAAGAGTTGAGTGCTGACCATTCCTGGCTCCCTGGAGCAGTCCTTGTTTCTGCTAATAAAGAGTTAGCTTCACATGCTCCCTGTGGTTTTTGCTGGCTGGCTCTCTGACAGTTCCTAGGATTCCATGAATCCAACCTCCCTGGAGGAAGGGGCTGGCAGCTCTGGAGCCCCTCCAGGAAATTCTCTGCCAGCGTCCCCAACCGTCCCCTGGCAATGCTTGGCTGGGCTTCCCTCCCACACCCTCTTCCTCCCAGTCTAATGGATGAGATGATGCCACACACCCCTCAGCATTTTAATGTCAATCAACTTTTTTGAGGGGGCCTCAAATATTTTATTTAGGTGGAGGACAATGGAACATTGGCCCCTAGGAGTTGGCTCCTGTGCCTCTTTCCATCCCATTCCTGGGGAGTCAACCCTGAGGGCGAAGGGGACCCTCATCTGAAGGACAAGGGAGGCTGGGGTTCGAATCCCCTCCAAGACGGGGTGAGCTCCCGTTCCTCTGTCCCAGCTTCTGCCAACCTAGCAGTTCAAAAACATACCAGTACAAGCAGTTGTGGCATTTCTGTGCACTCTGGTTTTCACCAATGTACCCCGTTGCGCCGGAAGCGGTTGAGTCCTGCTGGCCACGTGACCCGGGAAAGCTGTCTGTGGACAAACGCCAGCCCCCTTGGCCTGACAGCAGAGACGAGCGCCCCAACCCCACAGTCGCCTGGGCAGAGAGGACAAGGAGATGAAGATGCAGTGATGGGGAAGGGAGGGGACCCCAAAAAGGGCCCTTACCGGGCCCCGGATCTATGCATGCCAGCTACAAAGTGGGAACCCAACACCTGCAGGGCTTGCATGGCAGGATGAAGCCCCTCCCCCCCCGCAGGAAATTACCCTCCCCCCACGCACAATAACACTGGGATATTCAAAAGCAAAAGGACTCCTGGACCTTTAAGTCCAGTCAAAGGCGACTGTGGGGTTGGGGCTCTCGTCTCCACTGTCACCCCCCCCCCATCTTATGCAGAGGAACCACAAGGGAGGTGGGGGTTCCCCGTTACCATTCTGCCCTGTGCATCTGGATCCTTACTTTGAAATAATTGAATGTTAAGGGGCCTTTCCTGCAAGCGCCTTCCCTGGGACCCACCGGCAGGGTACGTGGGATCCGGCTGCGAAGTTGGGGACCTGCGGGGTTTCCTTGGAAGTCTCCCCCCCCCCCGCCCGTTTCTCTTTCCCTGGGGGGCCAAGAGATGCTTCCCTGCCCTGCACCCCCAGGGGCCCTTGATGCAGAGTCCTTGGCCCAGATGGAGAAGGGAGGGCAGCCCCTAGAGCGCAGAAGGAGGCAGGGAGAGGGAGGGAGGGGCGGTCTCGGGGCCCTCGGCATGCCAAGGGTTAAAAGGAGCAGAGCGGGATTCCTAGAGAGGACAGGAAGGGGAGGGCGGGGAGGGCAAGGTCCTCCCGAGCAGAAGCCCCTCCCTGCCCAGTCCCTTCCTGCCAGCAAAGAGGAGGCTGCTTTCTTCTCTCTGCTTTGCAAAAACTTCCTCGGTGCCCCTCCTGGAATCCGGTGAGTCTCTTCCCCCTTGGGGTGCAGCGGGGAGAAGGGGGTCCCAGGGCTGCAAGGGAGGAGGCAGACCCCCCCCCCCTGTTCAGCTCATGCATGGGGAGGGGAGACCCCCAAGTCAGGGAGCAGAGGGTCCTGCCCCCAATTCCTCTCTGCCAAGCCAGGGTGCGGCTGAGTGTCCAGCAGGTCTGCAACTCTGTTCTTCCTTTGGATCAAGATGCTGCCTTCCTTTTTGGGGAGGAGTCTTTGGGGCAACGGGACGTGGGTGGCGCTGTGGGTAAAAGCCTCAGCGCCTAGGGCTTGCCGATCGAAAGGTCGGTAGTTCGAATCCCCGCGGCGGGGTGCGCTCCCATTGTTCGGTCCCAGCGCCTGCCAACTTAGCAGTTCGAAAGCACTCCCGGGTGCAAGTAGATAAATAGGGACCGCTTACTAGCGGGAAGGTAAACGGCGTTTCCGTGTGCGGCTCTGGCTCACCAGAGCAGCGATGTCACGCTGGCCACGTGACCCGGAAGTGTCTTCAGACAGTGCTGGCCCCCGGCCTCTTGAGTGAGATGGGCGCACAACCCTAGAGTCTGTCAAGACTGGCCCGTACGGGCAGGGGTACCTTTACCTTTACCTTTGGGGCAACAAAAAGAGGGCATGCAAATAAGCCCCCTTCAGATTGAGGGGAAAGTCGCATTTCATAACACAGAGAAGCATCCGAGGAATCCGAGGAAGGAGAAGCCCTGTGGAGTGGGGAGATACAGCCCCCCCCCCAAGTGTGGAGACTGGAGGGGAGACCTTCTCCCACCATCTACCCAACTACAATTCCCAGAGTTCCCTGGCAAGAAGGGGGGATTGGTGACCACTCTGGGAATTGCAGTCTTTGGGCAGCAGGGCTGAAGCTGACTCCTTGCAACTCTCAGGGTCCTGAACCAATTCTGGCTCCCAGGATTCTTGGGAGGAGTCCCTAGGGCCGGGTGAGATGCGGTTTCCAACCTTGTGATGGATCAGCAGCTAAACACCTGCCCCCTCCCAGCTGAGCCAGTGCACAGACTGGCATGTGCCACTCTTGGGAGCAGGAGCTGCATCCAGCCTGGCTCAGCTCAACATTTTTAGGAAGACTCATGCCCCTCCTGTCCTGGCAAGGCACTGGGGTGAAGCTGCAACGCCATCAGCATCCTATATGAATAATAATAATAATAATAATAATAATAATAATATTTACCTGCCACCCATTTGACTGGGTTTCCCCAGACACTCTGGGCTGCTTCCAGCACATATAATATACAGGGCTGCCTTCTGGTGTCTTCTAAAGGTTACATAGTTACTCATCTCCTTGACATCTGATGGGAGCGTGTTCCACAGGGAGGGCCTCACTACCAAGAAGGCCCTCAGTCTGCTTCCCTGTGACTTCTCTTCTTGCAGTGAGGGAACCAGCAGAAGGCCCTTAGTGCTGGACCTCAGTGTCCAGCTGAACGATGGGGGGTGGAGATGCTCCTTCGGGTATCCTGGGCCGAGGCCGTTTAGGTCTTTAAAGGTCAGCACCAACACTTTGAAAGTAGATCCTTTAGGAGCGGTCTTAGATGGTTCCAGCAGCCACTCCCAGTCACCAGTCTAGCCTCCGCATTCTGCAGAACACTAAGTGAATGACACAGAAGTTGCTGCAGACTAAACACTCCATTTTGCGTGAATAAGGAAAATGAGGAGGTGGCTAAGAAACAGCAGGAGCCAGATCCTATTCCCAACCTTCTAGGGTCTCTCAGCAGCTCTAATGATGAGCAGAAAGAGGTTTGGGGCCCAGCCAGCCCAACTGCCAAGTCATCTCTTGCATTGAGACGTGGGGGCACCTACATGTAATAGCTACTCGGCTGTATTCTGTCCATGCTCTGGGGCTGCAGTTTTCAGGCTTGGGGGCAGGATGGTGCCTGGTTTTTGCACCAAGTTCTATCCATAAGCCCCACTGAGTTCAATGGGGTCTACTCTCAGGTCACTAGTGTGCAGACCATGCCAGCCTTACGAAGTGGGGTGAGGTGCAAACACATCAAATGGGAATCGCTGGAGATGTTTCAAATGGGGTTTCTGTTGGGAAGGGGCTGCCCCATTTGTGCTTCTCCAGGAGCAGGGGAATATCTAGGGCAGGAGAATCCCTGCAGGGCCTCTGAGGCTCCCTTTGTTTCTTCCTCTCTCCCAGGACCCTGCAGCTTGTGGTGGCTTCTCGACTCCTCAGGAAAGATGGAAGAGGCTGAATCTGTAAACCTAGCGAGGATGGAAGGGGGAAGATGGACGGTTGACCTGGTCAGGTTGTCTCCTGCATCCCTCCTCACAGCCTCTGAGCGCTCCCTCCCAGGGACCTCCGAGAGATATGGTGAGTCCCAGGGGAGGGGAGATTGAGAGGTATTGGGGCTTGTGTATCCTTCGTGCACACTCTCTCACCTCTCCAGCCTGCCTTCCAAGACCCAGATGAGAGTGAGTGGGGTGCGCCGAAACTTTTTCAGAACATAAAGAAACAGAAACAGTAGTTTGGTGCCACCACTTCCTTATCTTAGAACAGCCCTGAAAAGTAACCTAAGGAAGGAGATTACTCTGCAGTTTTACCGGGCTGCCCCACACTGTGTCACTTTACTGTGTCGCAGACAGAAATCCATCAGGCTCTGGTAGGCGACTAAGTGGTCAGGTACTGGTTTAGCTTCCCGGGCAGAAAGGCATAAAAGGCAGAAACAGGGGAAAGTCATTTTTTCCAGAATTCAATAAAAAACCAATATTATTCAAACAGAAAAGTTGGCACATCTCTTACAAATCCCAAACAGAAAATAAAAACATTTTTCAGTATCACTAACTACAGAACATGCTCACAATGAGAATGAAAGTGTGAAACAGAACTGTTCTCCGCATCCCTGGCATCAGGGCAAGTCCTCTTTGCAAGACAATGGTCTCACATGGCAAGGTATGTTAGGGAATTGCAAGTTGGTTTCCTTAGGTTTTATCCCCTTTGAACCCATGTGGATTCAAAACTCAAAAGCCAATCAGTTCTTTAGATTAATTAGCAACTCGCCAAACTGCGGGAGGCAGTGGAGGACAGAAGTGCCTGGCGTGCTCTGGTCCATGGGGTCACGAAGAGTCGGACACGACTAAACAACAACAACAGCAAAGCAACTCGCCAGTGGTTAGATAGAACAACATCTCAGGCTTGTTAGGAGCCTCGACAGCCGAATCCTGTTTATCAAAAGGCCTTGAAGATGAAAAGCATTCCCAGAGCCAGACCAGATTCTTTGAGTTGTAAATTAAGCTTCATAACCTTTTCCACACAGAAACGGCATCTCAGATAGCCAGGTGTCAACAGCTAAATGTGAACCTCCTTCCTGCAGATGGAGAAGATAACTTATTCACACTCTTTGAGACAGAAAGTCTGCCATTAAAGAAGCAGATACACATTCCAAGAATTCTACAGCGTTTGGCTCTCCCATAATCCTCTTCTTTAGCATGAGCCAAAGTTTTAACTTGCTAAGAGCCAGTGTGGTGTAGTGCTTAAGAGCGGTAGTCTCCTAATCTGGTGAACTGGGTTCGATTCCCCGCTCCTCCACATGCAGCTGCCCCTCTCACCTCACAGAGTGTTTGTTGTGGGAGAGGAAGGGAAAGGAGAATGTTAGCCCCTTTGAGACTCCTTAGGGTAGTGATAAAGCGGGATATCAAATCCAAACTCCTCCTCCTCTTCTTCTTCTTCTTCTTCTTCTTCTTCTAAGATTTTCCAACTTCATTACAAACGCTTTATTGGTAATATATAGAGATAAATTGAGGATTTTTACAATTTTATAACATGCAGATAAAATTATGTGTTGCGAAACCAGAGAGATGAGCTGAAGGAAGTCTTGGGAGTGGGGAGGGTTTTTTTTCTTTTTTCTTTTTTAGGGGGAAATGGGGCAGAATAATGTGGATGATGTAAATTTGTTTAAATTGTTATGTTGGAATTTCTAATAAAAACAAGTATTTTTTTTTAAAAAGGAATTATTGAAAATATGGTGTTGACCTGGAGTGGTTACAAAATTTCTGGTCTCTCCCTGAGTGCCACGGGCCCTGCTCCAAAGAGAGCTTCTCTAAAGAAAGTACAACCAAAAAATCACTCCATTTTGCGTGAATAAGGAAAATGAGGAGGTGGCTAAGAAACAGCAGGAGCCAGATCCTATTCCCAACCTTCTAGGGTCTCTCAGCAGCTCTAAGGATGAGCAGAAAGAGGTTTGGGGCCCAGCCAGCTCAACTCCTACGTCATAGAATCATAGAGTTGGAAGAGACCACAAGGGCCATCGAGTCCAACCCCCTGCCAAGCAGGAAACACCATCAGAGCACTCCTGACATATGGTTGTCAAGCCTCTGCTTAAAGACCTCCAAAGGAGGAGACTCCACCACACTCCTTGGCAGCAAATTCCACTGTCGAACAGCTCTTATTGTCAGGAAGTTCTTCCTAATGTTTAGGTGGAATCTTCTTTCTTGTAGTTTGGATCCATTGCTCCATGTCCGCTTCTCTGGAGCAGCAGAAAACAACCTTTCTCCCTCCTCTATGTGACATCCTTTTATATATTTGAACATGGC
Organism: Podarcis tiliguerta; assembly: GCF_965153285.1. NCBI lineage: Eukaryota > Metazoa > Chordata > Lepidosauria > Squamata > Lacertidae > Podarcis > Podarcis tiliguerta. The sequence continues at coordinate 3,128,205 of NC_139535.1, read as the reverse complement.
TATCATATCACAAAGATTACCATAATAAAGGACAAAAGTGGTAAGGACCTAACAAAGGAGAAGACATCAAGAAGAGGTGGCAAGAATACACAGAGGAATTATACCAGAAAGATATGGATGTCTCGTACACCCCAGGTAGTGTGGTTGCTGACCTTGAGCCAGACATCCTGGAGAGTGAAGTCAAATGGGCCTTAGAAAGCATTGCAAATAACAAGGCCAGTGGAAGTGATGGTATTCCAGCTGAACTATTTAAAATTTTAAAAGATGATGCTGTTAAGGTGCTACACTCATTATGCCAGCAAGTTTGGAAAACCCAGCAGTGGCCAGAGGATTGGAGAAGGTCAGTCTACATCCGAATCCCAAAGAAGGGCAGTGCTAAAGAATGCTCCAACTACCGCACAATTGCACTCATTTCACACGCTAGCAAGGTTATGCTTAAAATTCTTCAAGGTAGGCTCAAGCAGTATGTGGACCGAGAACTCCCAGAAGTGCAAGCTGGATTTAGAAGAGGCAGAGGAACCAGAGACCAAATTGCAAACATGCGCTGGATTATGGAGAAAGCTAGAGAGTTCCAGAAAGACATCTACTTCTGCTTCATTGGCTATGCAAAAGCCTTTGACTGTGTCGACCACAGCAAACTATGGCAAGTTCTTAAAGAAATGGGAGTGCCTGATCACCTCATCTGTCTCCTGAGAAATCTCTATGTGGGACAAGAAGCTACAGTTAGAACTGGATATGGAACAACTGATTGGTTCAAAATTGGGAAAGGAGTACGACAAGGTTGTATTTTGTCTCCCAGCTTATTTAACTTATATGCAGAATTCATCATGCGAAAAAGGGTGGGCTGGATGAATCCCTAGCCGGAATTAAGATTGCTGGAAGAAATATCAACAACCTCAGATATGCAGATGACACAACCTTGATGGCAGAAAGTGAGGAGGAATTAAAAAACCTTTTATTAAGGGTGAAAGAGGAGAGCGCAAAATATGGCCTGAAGCTCAACATCAAAAAAACGAAGATCATGGCCACTGGTCCCATCACTTCCTGGCAAATAGAAGGGGAGGAAATGGAGGCAGTGAGAGATTTTACTTTCTTGGGCTCCATGATCACTGCAGATGGTGACAGCAGCCACGAAATTAAGAGACGCCTGCTTCTTGGGAGGAAAGCAATGACAAACCTAGACAGCATTTTAAAAAGTAGAGACATCACCTTGCCAACAAAGGTCCGTATAGTAAAAGCTATGGTTTTCCCAGTAGTGATGTATGGAATTGAGAGCTGGACCATAAAGAAGGCTGATCGCCGAAGAATTGACGCCTTTGAATTATGGTGCTGGAGGAGACTCTTGAGAGTCCCATGGACTGCAAGAAGATCAAACGCATCCATTCTTAAGGAAATCAGCCCTGAGTGCTCACTGGAAGGACAGATCGTGAAACTGAGGCTCCAATACTTTGGCCACCTCATGAGAAGAGAAGACTCACTGGAAAAGACCCTGATGTTGGGAAAGATGGAGGGCACAAGGAGAAGGGGACGACAGAGGATGAGATGGTTAGACAGTGTTCTCGAAGCTACAAACATGAATCTGACCAAACTGCGGGTGGCAGTGGAAGACAGGAGTGCCTGGCGTGCTCTGGTCCATGGGGTCACGAAGAGTCGGACACGATTGAACGACTAAACAACAACAACAACATCATATCACCCCTTAACCTCCTCTTCTCCAGGCTAAACATGCCCAGCTCCCTTAGCCGTTCCTCATAAGGCATCGTTTCCAGGCCTTTGACCATTTTGGTTGCCCTCCTCTGGACACGTTCCAGTTTGTCAGTGTCCTTCTTGAACTGCACACAGTACTCCAGGTGAGGTCTGACCAGAGCAGAATACAGTGGCACTATTACTTCCCTTGATCTAGATGCTATACTCCTATTGATGCAGCCCAGAATTCCATTGGCTTTTTTAGATGCCGCGTCACACTGTTGGCTCATGTCAAGTTTGTGGTCAACCAAGACTCCTAGATCCTTTTCACATGTACTGCTCTTAAGCCAGGTGTCACCCATCCTGTATTTGTGCCTCTCATTTTTTTTGCCCAAGTGTAATACTTTACATTTCTCCCTGTTAAAGTTCATCTTGTTTGTTTTGGCCCAGTTCTCTAATCTGTCAAGGTCGTTTTGAAGTGTGATCCTGTCCTCTGGGGTGTTAGCCACCCCTCCCAGTTTGGTGTCATCTGCAAATTTGACCAGGATGCCCTTGAGTCCATCATCCAAGTCATTGATAAAGATGTTGAATAAGATCCGGCCCAAGACAGAACCCTGTGGCACCCCACTAGTCACTCTTCTCCAGGATGAAGAGAAACCATTGATGAGCACCCTTTGGGTTCGGTCACTCAGCCAGTTACAAATCCACTGAGTGGTAGCATAGTCAAGACCGCATTTTACCAGCTTCTTTACAAGAATATCATGGGGCACCTTGTCAAATGCCTTGCTGAAATCAAGGTAGGCTACATCCACTGCGTTCCCTTCATCTACCAGGCTTGTAATTCTGTCAAAAAACGAGATCAGGTTAGTCTGACATGACTTATTTTTCAGAAATCCATGCTGACCCTTGGTGATCACAGCATTCCTTTCTAGGTGCTCACAGACTGTTCGCTTAATGATCTGCTCCAGAATCTTCCCTGGTATTGATGTCAGACTGACTGGGCGATAATTATTTGGGTCCTCTCTTTTCCCCTTTTTGAAAATAGGGACAACATTTGCCCTCCTCCAGTCTGCCGGGACTACGCCTGTTCTCCGGGAATTCTCAAAGATGACTGCTAGTGGTTCTGAGATCACATCTGCCAGTTCTTTTAATACTCTTGGATGCAGTTCATCTGGCCCTGGAGACTTGAATACATCTAAACTAGCCAAGTATTCTTGTACTATCTCCTTAGTTATTCTGGGCTGTGTTTCCTCTCCTGAATTATTTGCTCCAAATTCTTCAGGTCGGGCATTGTTTTCTTTATCAGAGAAGACTGAAGCAAAGAAGGCATTGAGGAGTTTAGCCCTTTCTGTGTCCCCTGTTTGCATTTCAACATCTTCTCCTCTGAGTGACCCCACTGTTTCTTTGTTCTTCCTTTTGCTACGAACATACCCATAAAAGCCTTTTTTGTTGCTTTTAACCTCTCTAGCAAGCCTGAATATATTAGCAAGAATTTTGTAATCCACATTAAGTAGAGAGATTGGTCTATAATTTTTGACATTAGCTCTATCTTGATCTTGTTTTGGATGTCTGGCTAATATTTTCTCATTTTCTTCTATTTCTTTTCTAATTTGATACATTTTCTTTTCTCTATTTCTTTTATGAATCACATTTTGTTGAATATAAAATCTTCTTATACCAGCTTTGCTCACCTCCCATATTATTCTACTCTCTGTATCTTGCTCTTTATTAATTTGGAAGAATTCTCTAAGTAATTCCTGTGCTTTACCTAGAATCTTTTCATCATTTAAATTTTTTTCATTCTCCATCTTCTTTTTACCTTTCTGTTATCTCTTAATTCCAGTGTAACTGAATTATGATCTGTTAGTAGTTTAGGTTTTATTTCTGTTTTTGTTTTGTTTTTTAACATTAAATTATTTGAGATCCAGATACCATTGATCCTTCTTGCTGATTTTTTCCCCTGTGAATAGTGTGTGAACTGTTTCTCTAGTGGATGTTTATATCTCCTAACATCTTTTAAATTTAAATTTTCAACCATTTGGGAAAAAGTCTGTGGAAGTCTACCACCTTTTGACTTCTTTCTTGTGTCAGTGCGATCATATTCCAATGAGGTGACTCTGTTGAAGTCACCTAATAGAATAATCTCCTCATCTATATATTCTAATAATTTATCTTGCACTATTTTAAAATACTGTGATTTATTCCCATTTGGCGCATAAATCCCTACCACCACAATTTTTTCCATCCCTTTTTCCAATAGTAACTCCAATAACCTGCCTTTCTCATCCTTGAAAATTAGTTTTGTCTCTATTTGAGGGTTTATATATGTTACAATACCTCTTTTCTTTCTGGGATCTGATGATATAAATTCTGTTCCTAGCTTCTTGTTTATCAATACCCTTCTATGTCTTTTTGCTACATGCTACTTTCTTGCAAATATACAACATCCCATCTTCCCTTTTTCAGAGTATACTCTATTTGCTTTCTTTTCAATTTACTATTAAGACCATTTACATTCCAAGAAATTATGTTCAAGTTCATCAGTCTCTATTCAATTTTATTTAACTTGTTTACTATGTTAAAATTCTAAATCCAAGCTCCTTTTTACACTTTCTTCAAAATTTTGCCATTTTTCCTATTGATCTTAGTTTTTTCCTTCTTTCTTTTAACGTAAATGTCAGTCCCTCCGGAAATTCCCACTTATATCTTATTGAATTTTTCTTTAAGGCATCTGTGAGAATTTTATAATTTTGTCTTTTCTCAACTAATCTTTTTGGCAGTTCCTTAAAAATTGAGATGTTCTGTTCATCGATTACTAATTTACATTGGCTTCTTTTTGAAATATTTTGTCTTTGAGTAGCCTTGAGTTTAAAAACACTAGGCAATCTCCTGGGCCTTTGTACATGTTTGATCTTTCTGATCTGATCCTAAATATTTTGTCCACATCCATTAATAATTCGTCTTCCTGTACTCCCATCCACTTTGCTAACTCTTGGATTATTTTATTCTCAATTTGTTCATTTTGAGATTCAGGAATTCCTCGTGCAGAACCATTTGATGCTGTTACATGTCCAAGACGGCAATCTGATCTAATAATAGCTCTTGTGCCTTCTTTATCTCTGTTATGTCATCCAGTATAATCTCCTGATTTTTCCTCAGGTCTTTATTTTCATCCTGAATCCGTTTGGACACTTCTTCTTGTTTATTTGTCTTGATTTTTAATTCCTGAACTGTTTTGACTAGCTCATTTTTTATTGTCAGGTCTTTTACCTAACCTTGGAGATCTATTATTATTTTTAAATGTTGTTCAATCTTATTGTTCATTGAATCCAGTTTATCATTTATATTTTTGTTCATGTTGACTATCAAGTCTTTCAAATCTGCATTGGGATCAGTTTCTGCTATTGAAAGTCTCCTACCTTGGGAGCTGGCAGTAACAATTATTTTAGATTGTATTTTCTTCTCAGCCATCTTGACCTTCCATTTCTTTTTCTTATGTACACAGGTTAATATGCTTTGGCCCAGGTTTGGCTGGTGATGTCTTTAAATAAGACCAGAACATCCAAGTCTCTAATATTTCAAACTGTTGGGATCTGTCAGGTTATGAATATTATTCCCACTATTTAATAATGGAAGAGATAGAGGAGTCGGCTTCAAATACAGAGGATGAGCAAATCAACACATTTTGCCTGCACTTTTAAAATTGTCTGCCAGATGGCGCTGTGCACTTTTCCTTCTTTTATTACTAGCCTTGGTTTGTCTTCTTTCCCGGTTCCTAATTCCCAGAATGCTTTTTAACTGTCCTTCCTCTTTCTTTATTTCCTGTTTGCTTTCCAAGGTGAGGGTGAGTCAGCAATTAGCAAGCTGACCCCACCATCTTCATCTGCCCTCAAACCTTTCTCCTTCCTTTGTCTCCTCCCTCCTGGCTCTCAAAACACTCTTGCAGTCCCTCATTATCCTGGCTCTTCCCTCTTTCAATTTCTCTCGTTCTCCCCACCACCTTCGCCACCACTTCTCACCACACACCTTCAGTCTGCTTAAACAGCATTAAACAGGGTTCTTGCAGTTATTTGTTTATTTTCTTTCATATGTTTTGTCTTCTTTTAGTTTAGAACGTAATCCTCACAACGTATTGCTGATAGTATAGTCTGTTTAAAGGGAGCCAGGGTTGGAGTTTCCAGCTGTAATATTTGGCGAAACCTGGTGCTTCCTCATCTCACTGTTAGGAGTGCCCCCTTTTAAGTGCTGGACTATTCCTGCCACCTTCCACATTTTGTGCCGGCATACGGAGAGTCTTCTAGTACCGCTTTCGTGCTTTTTTGGCTAGAGACCTCTTTTCTGGCTTTTATCCAAGGGAGTCTACATCGCCCTTGTTCTCCCCTCACCCCTTTTACAGCGATCGGGTGTGCTCGACTGTATGAGAGCACTTCCCTCGACCCACCACTGAGCGCACCACGCAGGGAAGTCTCATTTTTGCTTTTGCTTCTGTCTGCATTTTGTTGACCAAAGAGATGACTGACCTTCAAGATGGATTGGAATCCATGACTTAGCCAAACAAAATCTATCCCAGATAAAAGGCAAGAAATTCCAGCTTTAAAAGGCAGTGAAAATTATAGTAAGGCCTCACATCTGACTCTCCTCAGTTCTTCCTCTATCACAAGCATGCATTAACATTGTTCAATAATCTGGAGCTCCATTTCTTCCTGAAGCTCTAATTAGCTTCTCTCTTCATTGCAGATGGTGATGAATTGGTGGGGAAGAACAAGAAGGACCACAACAGAATCCACATAGCGGAGAAGTCTGATAAATATTCAAAGTGTGGAGAGAACATCCATCAGAGCTCCCTGTCCACCTCGCATCAAACAAAGAGCTTTATTCGAAGGAATAGCCTCACTTCCCATCAAAGAATTCATACCGGGGAGAGACCCTATCAGTGCCTTGAATGTGGGAAGAGCTTCACTCGAAAGTACAGTCTCACTTCCCATCAAAGAATTCATACAGAGGAGAAACCCTATCAATGCCTTGAATGTGGGAAGAGCTTCAGTCGAAAGTACAGTCTCACTTACCATCAAAGAAGTCATACAGGGCAGAAACCCTTTCAGTGCTTGGAATGTGGAAAGAGCTTCATTCACAGACAACATCTCACTTCCCATCAAATAATTCATACCGGGGAGAAACCCTACCAGTGCTTCGAATGTGGAAAGAGATTCAGTCATATGTCACATCTCACTTCCCATCAAAACCTTCATACTGGAGAGAAACCCTATCAATGCCTGGAATGTGGAAAGAGCTTCAGTCACAGGCAGAGTCTCACTTCCCATCAAAACCTTCATACTGGGGAGAAACCCTATCAGTGTCTCGAATGTGGGAAGAGCTTCAGTCACAGGCAGAATCTCACTTCCCATCACAGAATTCATACCGGAGAGAAACCCTATCAGTGCCTGGAATGTGGAAAGAGCTTCAGTCACAGGCAGACTCTCACTTCCCATCAAAGAAGTCATACAGGGCAGAAACCCTTTCACTGCTTGGAATGTGGAAAGAGCTTTAGTCGAAAGGACAGTCTCACTTCCCATCAAAGAATTCATACCGGGAAGAAACCTTATCAAGGCCTGGAATGTGGAAAGAGCTTCAGTCACAGGCAGAGTCTCACTTCCCATCAAATAATTCATACCGGGGAGAAACCCTATCAGTGCTTCGAATGTGGGAAGCGCTTCAGTCACAGCTGCAGACTCGCTTTACATCAAAGAATTCATACAGGGCATAAACCCTATCGGTGCTTGGAATGCGGAAAGAGCTTCAGTCAGCGCATCCATCTCACTTCCCATCAAAGAAGTCATACAGGGCATAAACCCTATCACTGCTTGGAATGTGGAAAGAGCTTCAGTCAAAAGTACAGTCTCACTTCCCATCACAGAATTCATACCGGGGAGAAATCCTATCAGTGCTTGAAATGTGGAAAGAGCTTCAGTCAAAAGGACAGTCTCACTTCCCATCACAGAATTCATACCGGGGAGAAACCCTATCAGTGCTTGAAATGTGGAAAGAGCTTCAGTTTCAAGAAAAGACTCACTTCCCATCAAAGTATTCATACAGGGGAGAAATCCTATCAGTGCTTGGAATGTGGAAAGAGCTTCAGTTGGAAGGAAAGTCTCACTTCCCATCAAAGAATCCATACAGGGGAGAAACCATATCAGTGCATCGATTGTGGAAAGAGCTTTCGTCTGAGTGGTGATCTCACTTCCCATCACAGAATTCACACAGGGGAGAAACCTTTTCAGTGCTTGGATTGTGGAAAGAGCTTTCGTCTGAGGGGTGAGCTCACTTCTCATCACAGAATTCATACAGGGGAAAAACCATATCAGTGCATGGATTGTGGAAAGAGCTTTCGTCAGAGTGGTGAGCTCACTTCTCATCACAGAATTCATACCGGGGAGAAACCCTATGCGTGCTTGGAATGCGGAAAGAGCTTCAGTCACAGACACAATCTCACTTGCCATCAAAGAACTCATTCAGGGCAGAAACCCTTTCGGTGCTTAGAATGTGGAAAGAGCTTTCGTCAGAGTGGGCATCTCACTTCCCATCAAAGAATCCATACAGGGTAGAAACCCTATCACTGCTTAAACTGTGGAAAATGCTTCCGTCGGAAGGAACATCTCACTTCCCATCAAAGAATTCATACAGGGCAGAAACCCTTTCAGTGCTTAGACTGTGGGAAATGCTTCCGTCTGATGGAAAGTTTCACTTCCCATCAAAGAATTCATACAGGGGAGAAAACCTATCACTGCTTAGACTGTGGAAAATGCTTCCGTCTGCAGGGAAAATATCACTACCCATCACAGAATTCATACAGGGGAGAAACCCTATCAGTGCTTGGAATGTGGAAAGAGCTTCAGTTACAGGCAGAGTCTCATTTCTCATCAAATAATTCATACAGGGGGAAAACTGTTGGGTGTAGTGAAGGGTTAGCCTTCTATGCCTCGTGCTTGCGGGGACGGGCTTACAAGGGAAGTAAGCCAGGACGTGACAAAAGCAGCTTGGTATGTTGTCAACCGAGTGGAAATCGAAAGCACTCAGTTCAGCCGCTGCAAGGAGAGAGAGAGAGAGGAGGCAGAGAAAATGCAGCTTAACACGGATGGCTGTTGTGGATTGCAGATACGCTATTTTGTTTCCAATGAAGAGATATTAGGACAGAAGAAAAGTCTGGACTGATTTACTGCCCTTTCGACACACAGGCGCTGTGTAATTCTGCTAATTGCTTTATGACCGCTCTAAAGCCACACTGCGTAAACAGAAGCTGCAGAGGCTCGCAGGGGAAGCGTGGCTGGGCGCCAAACAATAAAGCAATAAATCTAGGAACAGGTTATGGACCAACGCGAAGCGTGTGAGAAAGGGCTTGGAAGACCTTAAAAGACTGAACGTCAGTTTGATCGACTGCCAAAGAAAGCAGAGGGCAGATCAGAGGAGGCTGACGGAGCGAGGGCGCTGCAATGTCAGGTCTTTCCGGAACACCCAGTTGGCATAAATGAATGAGTACTCTTGCAAACGCCACAGAAGGGAGAAGGGAGGCATGGCACAGCCCCAGGGAAATGGCTTTGAGTTTAAACTGCCATGTCAGAGACTGAATAGCCAATACTGGCTACAATGGAGTTTTGAAATGGAACTCTTACTGGTGGGAGAGCAGCTATGGGACGTAGTCCAGCCCCCACAGTATGCAGCTGGGAAAGCAGAGGCTGAAAAGGCTGCAGTGCAAAGTGAAATGGAGAAGCGTGTGCTTGCATTTTTGGCTGAGAATGTGGATGCTCATCTAGTGCCAGTTGTCCTGGCTGCAAAACAGCCAAGGGCCGCTTGGGAATCCCTCCGAAAGGCTTGTGGAGCTGGTTTGGGAAGCAAGGGCTGAGACGTGGCTGCACCCGAAATGGAGAGGCAAGATGGCGCCGACCACACAGCTGGGAGGAGCTTTGAGCCCCCACCGGGGGGCGAAGGGACTGTTGCTGTTGCTGGCAATGCTGCTGGTGCTTTTGCTGAGCCTGGGAGCTGTTTGGATGTTGCAACGTGTCTGTGTGAGGAGCCTGGAGAGAGGCCAAGAGTTGGGAGCCCCGTACCCATCAGAGGGGGTGCAGGCAAACGTCCTGGAAGCCCCGTGAGTAGTGGGGGGGGGCAGTGAGCAGTGAAAGCTCAGAGACGCCTCTTTCTCCAAAAGCTGCCAAGAGTTGTTTACGCCGTGAGCTGAAGCCTAGCCGTGCGAAGCTGAATGCAGCTAGAGGCTTCAAGGCCGGCCACCTGGAGCAAGTAAAGATAAGAGCTGTGGATTTGTGTGAGAACGCTGGGAGCAGTCCGGTCTCCAAGGCAACTGAGGCAATCTAAGGAAGCTGTGAAGGTCGTGGGCAAGTCTCCCTGCCGGGGGGAGTCTGTTGCCGTGACAACCAGAGAGGATGTCTGCAGAGGCCCCAAGGAGGGGGGTAGCGAGGAGATTGTTGCCATGGCGATCCAGGAATGTCAACAAGACACTCTGGCTGTCGTCATCGACTCAGGAGCCACAAACCCGCTATTGGCATCTGCTGGTCTTTTAAGGAATTGCAGGACAGTAAAAACTGATAAATTTGTGACGCTCACGGATGGAAGGAAAAAATGGCTAACATAGACAGGCTTTTTCTTCTGTTCCTTTCTTAAGCATGAAGTCAAAGCTTTTGCGGTGCCTGGCTTAGCCAACTGTTTGTTAAGTGTGCATGATTTACTTGCTGATGGTTTTCATGTGTCTTTTGCAGGTACCCAATGTGAGTTTTCCAAGAATGGAAAGCACGTGTACACAGTGCAGTCTAAAGGCAATTTGTTTGTTGTAAATGTGCATTTTTCTACAAAAGAGGATGACACCGAAGATGCGAAGGGGCAATGTGTGAATGTAGTGCCCCACCATATTTGGCACAGGCGCTTCGCACATCTGAATTGGGGGTTTGTTAAGAAGGCACCCGAACTGACACAAGGGTGCAAATTTAAGGCTTGTGACAAATTTTTAGATTGCAATGCTTGTAAACAGGCAAAGATTGTGACATGCTCCTATCCAAAGTCAGAGAGACAGACCACAAAACCCTTTGAGTTAATTCATGAAGATTTGTGTGGGCCCATGTCAGTTGAATCACTGGGGGGATCAAGGTTCTCTCTGCTTCTAATTGATGATTTCTCGAGGTCTGCTTGGACCTTTCCTCTTCAAATGAAAGGGGAGGCAGCTAAAATGATCAGGGATTGGATCACCGCAGTTGAGGTAACATTCTCCACCAAGGTGCATGGCTTTCAAAGTGACAGAGGTTCTGCCTTACAGGATTTCTTTAGGGAGAAGGGGATTAGCCACAGATTGACCGCTCCGTACTCTCTGCAACAGAATGGGCTGGCAGAGAGAAAGAACAGGACGGTGCAGGAAGCGGTATCTTCAATCTTGTGGGATGCAGGGCTACCCCAGAAATATTGGTCTGAAGCCTGGAGATTTGTAGTTCATACGCAAAACAGAGTGTACAACTCTAGTGTAGGAAATACACCTTATTTCTTGCTGCATGGAAAGAAGCCTAAAGTACATTACCTTTGTGTTTGGTTGTGAGGCCTGGGTGCTTATTCCAAAGGCTCTACGCAAGAAAGGTGAGCCAAGATCTAAAAGAATGATCTTTGTAGGGTATGAGCCTGGCTCAAAGGCCTGGTGGTTTGCATACCCAAGTGGAAACCAGTCTAGGTTTGTTATCAGCAATAGCGCTGAGTTCTGTGAGCAAGCTGGTTGGAAACGTCTGCACGCTAATCCAAACGTGATTCCACAGCCGTTCTATGACTCAGACGTTGAGGAGGAAGAGGAACTTGTTGCTCTGGACCATGGTCCAGAGCAACAGGGTCCACCACAGGGACAGAGTCCAAGGCAGGGACAGCACAGGATCCCTCAGAGGGGGGAACCTAGAACACCTCCTCAGGCTAGTGTCAAGTTTGAGCCAAAGAGTGAGCCTTCCTTACCTGCTGGACCAGCTGTAAGGCCCAAGAGGCGCAGCAGGTCAGAGGGGGAAGACACTGAATTTGAGGATGATTTAGCTGGACCCAGTGAGGCAGCAGTGACACCAGGGTTCACACTGAGGAGATCAGTGAGGACAAGGAGGCCTCCTGATCGGTATGACGCTTCAGGCGTCTGGGTAGGTTCAGCCAGATGTGAACCTGAATCCTTCGAGGATATTCAGAGTTTACCTGAGGAAGAAGCCGGTAAGTGGCATAGGGCAATGGACAAAGAGATGAAGTCCATGGAAGATCTAGGTGTGTTCTCACTCACAGAGTTGCCACCGGGCAAGCAGGCTGTGAGTTGCAGGTGGGTTTACCGCCTGAAACCCACTGACGCTGGAGAACCACAGTATAAAGCTAGGTTAGTTGCTCGAGGATTCACTCAGAGAAAGGGAATACACTTCACGGAGGTGTATTCGCCAACGTCACGAGCGGAGACTCTGAGAACGCTTTTAGCTTGTGCAGCATAGAGAGGCTGGGAGGTAAACCACTTTGATGTGGATGTTGCCTACCTAAACTCAGATCTCCAGGAGGAGCTGTACATGATTCCTCCTCTGGGGTTTGAGAACTTGAGGCAGGGTGTTGTGTGGAGATTGCACAAATCCCTCCCCACACCCTCTTCCTCCCAGTCTAATGGGTGAGATGATGCCACACACCCCTCACCATTTTAATGTCAATCAACTTTTTTTTTGGGGGGGGGGGGACAACGGGACCTTGGCCCCTAGGAGTTTTAGTCCAGAAGCGGTTTAGTCCTGCTGGCTACGTGACCCGGAAAAGCTGTCTGTGGACAAACGCCAGCCCCCTCGGCCTGACAGCGGAGACAACCGCCCCAACCCCACAGTCGCCTTTGACTGGACGTAACTGTCCAGGGGTCCTTTACCTTTTGAATATTCCAGTGTTATTGTGCATGGGGGGAGGGTAATCTCCTGCGGGGGGGAGGGGCTTCATCCTGCCATGCAAGCCCTGCAGGTGTTGGGTTCCCACTTTGCAGCTAGAATGCATAGATCCGGGGCCCAGTAAGGGCCCTTTTTGGGGGCCCCTCCCTTCCCCATCACTGCATCTTCATCTCTTTGTCCTCTCTGCCCATCCGCCTCCCTTGCTGGCTCCTCCGGGAGTCTATTTCTGCGATTCAGGTGGGGGTGCCACCTGATGGGGGGGGGCAGTTCTTCCCTGTTCAGTTCTTCCTGTACTGGATCCTCAGGGATCCTGCACCTCAGCCCACAAGGCCCCTTTTCTGCAAGGTGGTTCCTTGGCCACTTCTTCCCTGCCTCTGGTTTACAGAAAGCTGCGAAATCTGCACATGCCCAGAGTATGAAGGATTTTCAAAAGTGTGGTTATGTTTGGTGTGGGGAAGAAGGGGGGGGGGAGCTGTCTGCGGACAAAGGTCCAGGGGTCCTTCACCTTCCCTTTGGTGGGCATCGCACTTCAGTTTCCTCAAAGGGGCCCCTGGGGGTGCACGGCAGGGGAGCATCTCTCGGCCCCCCAGGAAAAGAGAAACGTGTGTGGGGGGGGGAGATTTCCAAGGAGACCCCGCAGGTCCCCAACTTCGCAGCCGGATCCCACGTACCCTGCCGGTGGGTCTCAGGGAAGGCGCTTCCAGGAAAGGCCCCTTAACATTCACTGATTTAGTCGTTTCAAAGTAGGGATCCAGATGCACACGGCAGAATGGTACCCGGGAACCCCCACCTCCCTTGTCGCCAGTCAGACTAAGATGGGGGGGCCCTTGATGCAGAGTCCTTGGCCCAGATGGAGAAGGGAGGGCAGCCCCTAGAGCGCAGAAGCAGGAAAACGGCAGGCAGGAAGAGGGAGGGAGGGGCGGTCTCGGTGCCCTCGGCTTGCCGAGGGTTAAAAGGAGCAGAGCGGGATTCCTAGAGAGGACAGGAAGGGGAGGGCGGGGGAGGGCAAGGTCCTCCCGAGCAGAAGCCCCTCCCTGCCCAGTCCCTTCCTGTTCTCTCTGCTTTGCAAAAACTTCCTCGGTGCCCCTCCTGGAATCTGGTGAGTCTCTTCCCCCTTGGGGTGCAGCGGGGAGAAGGGGGTCCCAGGGCTGCAAGGGAGGAGGCAACCCCCCCCGTTCAGGTCATGTATGGGGAGGGGAGACCCCCAAGTCAGGGAGCAGAGGGTCCTGCCCCCAGTTCCTCTCTGCCAAGCCAGGGAGGGGCTGAGTGTCCAGCAGGTCTGCAACTCTGTTCTTCCTTTGGATCAAGATGCTGCCTTCCTTTTTGGGGAGGGGTCTTTGGGGCAACAAAAAGAGGGCATGCAAATAAGCCCCCTTCAGATTGAGGGGAAAGTCGCATTTCATAACACAGAGAAGCATCCAAGGAATCGGAGGAAGGAGAAGCCCTGTGGAGTGGGGAGATACAGCCCCCCCCCCAAGTGTGGAGACTGGAGGGGAGACCCTCTCCCACCATCTACCCAACTACAATTCCCAGAGTTCCCTGGCAAGAAGGGGGGATTGGAGACCACTCTGGGAATTGCAGTCCTTGGGCAGCAGGGCTGAAGCTGTCTCCTTGCAACTCTCAGGGTCCTGAACCAATTCTGGCTCCCCGGATTCTTGGGAGGAGTCCCTAGGGCCGGGGGAGATCTGGTTTCCAACCTTGTGATGGATCAGCAGCTAAACACCTGCCCCCTCCCAGCTGAGCCAGTGCACAGACTGGCATGTGCCACTCTTGGGAGCAGGAGCTGCACCCAGCCTTGCTCAGCTCAATATTTTTAGGAAGACTCATGCCTGCAACGCCATCAGCATCCTGTATGAATAATAAATAATAATAATAATAATAATAATAATAATATTTATCTGCCACTTATTTGACTGGGTTTCCCAAGACACTCAGGGCTACTTCCAGCACATATAAAAACATAATAAAACATCAAACATTAAAAACTTCCGAATACAGGGCTGCCTTCAGATGTCTCCTAAAAGTTGTGTGGTTCTTTATTTCCTTGACATCTGATGGGAGCGTGTTCCACAGGGAGGGCGCTGCTACCAAGAAGGCCCTCAGCCTGCTTCCCTGTAACTTCTCTTCTTGCACTGAGGGAACCACCAGAAGGCCCTCAGTGCTGGACCTGCAGACTAAACTTAGAAAAGCTTTAATTGCTACAAATGGTATAAGGAAACATGATACGGAATTAAGTGGAAAGATGGTGTTGACCTGGAGTGGTTACAGAATTTCTGGTCTCTCCCCGAGTGCCATGGGCCCTGCTCCAAAGAGAGCTTCTCTAAAGAAAGCACAACCAAAAATCACTCCATTTTGCGTGAATAAGGAAAATGAGGAGGTGGCTAAGAAACAGCAGGAGCCAGATCCTATTCCCAACCTTCTAGGGTCTCTCAGCAGCTCTAATGATGAGCAGAAAGAGGTTTGGGGCCCAGCCAGCTCAACTGCTAAGTCATCTCTTGCATTGAGACGTGGGGGCACCTACATGTAATAGCTACTCGGCTGTATTCTGCCCATGCTCTGGGGTTGCAGTTTTCAGGCTTGGGGACAGGATGGTGCCTGGTTTTTGCACCAAGTTCTATCCATAAGCCCCTCTGAGTTCAATGGGGTCCACTCTCAGGTCACTACTGTGCATACCATGCCAGCCTTACGAAGTGGGGTGAGGTGCAAACACATTAAATGGGAATCGCTGGAGATGTTTCAAATGGGGTTTCTGTTGGGAAGGGGCTTCCCCATTTGTGTTTCTCCAAGAGCAGGGGAATATCTAGGGCAGGAGAATCCCTGCAGGGCCTCTGAGGCTCCCTTTGTTTCTTCCTCTCTCCCAGGACCCTGCAGCTTGTGGTGGCTTCTCGACTCCTCAGGAAGGATGAAAGAGACTGAATCTGTAGACCTAGCGAGGATGGAAGGGGGAAGATGGACGGTTGACCTGGTCAGGTTGTCTCCTGCATCCCTCCTCACAGCCTCTGAGCGTTGCCTCCCAGGGACCTCCGAGACATCTGGTGAGTCCCAGGGGAGGGGAGATGGGGACATGGGTGGATGGGGCTGGAGAGGAACTGGGGCTTGCTCATTTTGGGGGTGGGATGAGGCAGGCAGGTGGATGGAGATTGAGAAGGTGGGCACCTTTTCGGTCTCCTCCACCTACCTGCCTGCCTTCCTGCGCCTTTGACATCTGCAGGGAATTTGAGCTAGGAATACATCACAGCTCCCCGGCCACCGCGATGTATTGGCGCCAGTACTGTGCTCTGAATGCCCTACCAATGTCAGAGAACTCGCTGATCCATTGTGCAGCACTAGAAGCCAGGATTCTTTAAATTACCTGATCCTAATTTCAGGATTGACTGCAGATGGGGCCTCTGTGTTTTGCCTTTTTCTTTTCTTTTAGGAATAACTTTTCCTTTTCTTTTAAAAACAAGGATCATATAGCACTAATAAATGTTACAAATATGTAGACTGAGTCTTCTCAGTCTTCTCATATGACTCTCAAAACTAGCAGAATAAATTTGCAGGAATATCTATAGAGTTGGTCTCCTCATGAAAATGAGAGGAGATTCAAAGCGTAGAAAGATATTTAGAAAAAAAGTTTAAATTTAGACCAAATTTAGATTGAGGCAACAGCTGATGGGGAGTGTGCAGGTGAAGATGTTCCTGCTTGTTTCAGAGGAGGCAGGGACGTTGGTGGATCCTGACAAGAGAGCTTTGGATAAGGAAGTCAAGGAGAAGAATTATGGGATCATGGACCCTCTCGTTAAAATTCCCTGTTAGATGGTAACATCAATTTTGAAATTCCATACATACCTCTATTTCAGGGATGGTCAACTTCGAAGAGACTGCGATCTACTCACAGAATTAAAAACTGGGAGTGATCTACCCCTGTTTTGTAGGGGTTCAGGTCAAAGTTGTTGAGCTTTTATTAGCAACTCACCAAAGGAGCGCTGGGGGGAAAACAGCCTCCAGCCTCTGTTTGTAAGCTCTGTCTTCCATTCTCCAACAATGGAGGGAGGATCCGGGAGGGGGCCAGCGATTGACCAAAACCTTGCAGGGATCTACCAGTAGATCGTGATCGACCTGTTGGACATCCCTGCTCTATTTGATGAACCTCCACTATTTGGATGGAGACCAACAGCATCTGGGATTCTAACATCCACACCGTGAGCCCTGAATGGAGGGATATCAACTGTTTGTGAATATTCTTTGTCTAGTCATGCCTTTTGAAACAATGACCAGGCTTGTCTGAACCACCCAGGCCTTCTTAAATGTGAAAACTATTGTAAGGCCTCACATCTAACTTCAGTGCTTCCTTTATCACAAGCATTCATTAACTTTGTTCAATAATGGATGTGAAGCACGTCCCCTTCGCTCTGAGTGGGGTTGGGGTCCGGGGCAGCGATGCAGAGTTAGCACGACTTACCCTAACATGGCAGGGACGCGGGTGGCGCTGTGGGTTAAATCCTCAGCGCCTAGGGCTTGCCGATCGAAAGGTCGGCAGTTCGAATCCCTGCGGCGGGGTGCGCTCCCGCTGTTCGGTCCCAGCGCCTGTCAATCTAGCAGTTCGAAAGCACTCTCGGGTGCAAGTAGATAAATAGGGACCGCTTACTAGCGGGAAGGTAAACGGCGTTTCCGTGTGCGGCTCTGGCTCGCCAGAGCAGCGATGTCACGCTGGCCACGTGACCCGGAAGTGTCTTGGGACAGTGCTGGCCCTCGGCCTCTTTGAGCGAGATGGGTGCACAACCCTAGAGTCAAGACTGGCCCGTACGGGCAGGGGTACCTTTACCTTTACCCGAACATGGCAGTGCATTGCTGGGGGAGGGGTCAGTTGGTGGGTTTGATCGTTCTGTGTCATCTGCACCCCGGTCACAGTATGCTGGCAATGGCACCCCATTGGTTTCAAGATAGTCAGGCACCCCTCAGGCGTACTCAAATGCTGGGGGGTTGAAGATGCCACACATCTACAATGCCATTAAGTTAGACTTCAAGGATGTCCTCTTGAGGCTGAAACGGAGCACTCTCAAGTCTCTTGGTGAGATGAGGGGCGGGGCACTTTGTTCAATAATCTGGAGCTCCATTTCTTCCTGAGGCGATAATTATCTTCTCTCTTCTTTGCAGATGGTGATGAATGGGAAGGGAAGAACAAGGGGGACCACAACAGAATCCACATATGGGAGAAATCAAATGAATATTCAGAGCATGTAGAGAACATCGGCCAGAGCTCCCAGTCCACCTCCAATCAACGAAAGAGCTTCATTCGGAGGGATAGCCTCACTTCACATGAAAGAATTCACAGAGGAGAGAAATTATATCACTGCAGAGAATGTAGGAAGAGCTTCAGTCGAAAGGATCACCTCATTTCCCATCAAAGAATTCATACGGGGGAGAAACCGTATCAGTGCTTGGAATGTGGGAAGAGCTTCAGTCAGAGGCAGAGTCTCACTTCCCATCAAAGAATTCATACAGGGGAGAAACCCTATCAGTGCCTGGAATGTGGAAAGAGCTTCAGTCACAGGCAGAGTCTCACTTCCCATCAAAGAATTCATACAGGGAAGAAACCCTATCAATGCCTGGAATGTGGAAAGAGCTTTTGTCAGAGTGGGGATCTCACTTCCCATCAAAGAATTCATACAGGGGAGAAACCCTATCGGTGCTTGGAATGTGGGAAGAGCTTCAGTCGAAAGGACAACCTCACTTTGCATCAAAAAGTTCATACAGGGAGAAACCATTTCAGTGCTTGAAATGTGGAAAGAGCTTCAGTCAAAAGTCCAAGCTCACTTTGCATCAAAAAGTTCATACAGGGGAGAAACCCTATAAGTGCTTTGAATGTGGGAAGAGCTTCAGTCGAAAGGACAGCCTCACTTTGCATCAAAAAGTTCATTCAGGGGAGAAACCGTATCAGTGCTTGGAATGTAGGAAGAGCTTCAGTCGAAAGGACAGCCTCACTTTGCATCAAAAAGTTCATACAGGGGAGAAACCCTATCAGTGCTTGGAATGTGGGAAGAGTTTCAGTCAAAAGTCCACGCTCACTTTGCATCAAAAAGTTCATACAGGGGAGAAACCTTATCAGTGCTTGGAATGTGGAAAGAGCTTCAGTTACAGCTCAAATCTCAATTGCCATCAAATAATTCATTCAGCGGAGAAACCCTATAAATGCTTGAAATGTGGGAAAAGCTTCAGTCGAAAGGACAGTCTCTCTTCCCATCAAAAAGTTCATACAGGGGAGAAACCACATCAGTGCTTGGAATGTGGGAAGAGCTTCAGTCGAAGCCCCCATCTCATAATCCATAAAAGAATCCATACAGGGGAGAAACCATATCAATGCTTGGAATGTGGGAAGAGCTTCAGTGACAGCAGCAGTCTCACTTCCCATCACAGAATTCATACAGGGGAGAAACCCTATCAGTGCTTGGAATGTGGGAAGAGCTTCAGTCGAAAGGACAGCCTCACTTTACATCAAAAAGTTCATACAGGGGAGAAACCCTATCAGTGCTTTGAATGTGGAAAGAGCTTCAGTCAGAGGCAGGGTCTCACGTCCCATCAAAGAATTCATACAGGGGAGAAACCATATCAGTGCTTCGAATGTGGGAAGAGCTTCAGTTGCAGCTCAAATCTCAATTGCCATCAAATAATTCATTCAGGGGAGAAACCATATCAGTGCTTTGAATGTGGGAAGAGCTTCAGTCACAGCCACAGTCTCACTTCCCATCAAAGAATTCATACAGGGGAGAAACCCTATCAGTGCTTGGAATGTGGGAAGAGCTTCAGTCACAGTCGGAGTCTCTCTTCCCATCAAATAATTCATACAAGAGAGAAAACCTCTTAGGGTTTGGAATGTGGGAAGAGCTTCAGTCAGAGTGCCACTCTCATGCCCCACCAAATAATTCATACAGGCTTGAAAGCATATCAGCGCATGGAATGTAGATAAAATTTACCTCGTAAAAAAGTCAATTCCAGAACTCACAGCAGGATGAATAATAAAATGGTATATTTGGAATCTAGTCCAACCTCCGCCAATGCAGAAATCTCATTTCAAGCATCCATGACAGATGGCCATCCAACTTCTTAAATACCTCCAATGAAGGAGAGTCCACCCCATTCTGAGGGAGTTCCTTTTCACTGCTGACTCTTACTATCAGAAAGTTCTTCCTGCTCTTTAGGAGAAATCTCCTTTTGTGTTGCTTGAATCACCTCTTCAGATTCCTTCAAGACCTTGAGAAGGACTTCTGTATGTCTGAGAATGTCCAGGGGATTGGACCATGCTCTATATCCGGGGGGGGGGGCCATGGAGAGGAGTCCGATATAGGGCTTAAGTCATCTAGGCATTGGTCAGATTGTCATAATTACAGACATACTTACTGGTTTGGATGGAAGTGATTCTTATTCCAGGGGAAGTGGTGACTGTGAGATTACAGGTGCTCTCACCAATATTGTCCAACCGTCCAGTAAAACTTTGACACAGCAGACCAATACCCGCTGAGGTCGATGTATTGGGAGGTGAGGTTTAGGGCCGTGTGGTATTGCTTTATTGTATGTGGGATCCCTATAAAGGGAACTTCTTCCTCTAGGTGGGAGGGAGACTGGTCAAGTTACCATCAGTTGAATGCAACATTTAAGTTAGATTTTTTAAAACGGATTTGCAGAACAAAACTCACAGTTTGAAAGGGAGTTATTAGGCTCCAGGGTTAAAATATTATCTAAACGTTACTGGAGTGAGATACAAAGAATGAAATGATAAAATCATCAATGATAAGCTTGGCCAGAGATATAGGACAAAACATTGACTTTGCTTTATGGGAACAACTGTGGAAAGTAAATTTAAGATTTACAGCTTGCTACATTCTAAGGGGAAACTTCATGAAGATGATGCAGAGGAGTCAATCAAGATCATCAAGGGTCTGAAACCAAGCCTTATGAGGAGGGCTTGAAGGAACTGGGGGGGGGGGGCGTATCTATTTCAAGTGAAGTTTGCCGAAATCTACGCTTGCGACATGGGCTGTCATACATCCAGATTTTCCTGGACATTTCAGCAATTTCCGCCCAGACGCTGCTTACAATTCTGGATGTATGGCAACCATGTCTATATACAGTGGTACCTCGGTTTTCAAACAGCTTAGTCCCTGAACAACTTTGAACTCAAATGCTGCAAACCTGGAAGTCAGTGTTCCAGTTTGTGAACTTTGCTTCGGAAGCCAAACATGCTGATGAGCTTCTGTTTTCACTGTTGCACTAATTTGTGTCCCCCTGCATTGTAATCAAAGCCTTCTTCCTTCTGTTTTCACTGTTCCGCTGCTAATTTGCGCCCCCCCCCCCATTGTAATCAAAGCCTTCCATTTCCAATTGCAGTGTTCTGGGGTGATATTTGGAGCTTATATCTGGTGCTTTTGTTTTTGCTAAAAGAAATTGCGTTTTTATTTGGCTTTTTCATTTTTGTGACTGTGGCTTGTTCTCTGTTTTTGATTGATTGTGTGACTGCGGCAATGCATAAAAGCCCCGTCCAAACAATGTCTATCATCAGTGCAGGTAAGAAAAAATAATAATTTTAATTTTAATCTAAAGTACTGCCTTCTTTCTTTTATAGTACGGTACATTGATTATTGCTTTCATTTTATGGATCAATGATCTCATTAGATAGTAAAATTCATTTTAAATTGCTGTTTTAGGAGTTGTTTTTAAAAGTCTGGAATTGATTAATCTGTTTTGCATTACTTTCTTTTTAAAAATTTTATTTTATTTTATTTGAGTTCAGGATTTTTTACATACATATTATCTTCTTATAATTTTTTAACTTCCCATACAATTTTTTTCCATTCCCTACTCCCCCCCCCCATACCCATTGGAAGGGTTCAAACAATTATCCTCAACCACGGGCATAGCGTCTTTAGTTTCCACCGGATGTCTTTTGTTCCAGTAGTTTTTATCCATTCAAGATAGGGGTTCCCTCTGTTCCTTATCGTGGTGGACTTGACCTTCCACGTTGTTTCCTGTGTCGTGACTGCGACAATGTCCGACTGAATAAGTTCAAACAAATAACTATTCCATGCCTCTACTGTCCATTTTCCTCTCTCTTTCCAACCTAAAGCTATCGTTGCCTTTCCCGCTAATATCATAGCTTTGAAGGTAAACTGGTCACCTTTCTCTGTTGCCATGTTACCCATTGTCATGAAATCAAAATCTATGGAAAGCTTTATTTTAAAAATTTCATTAATAACCTTTAGGATTTCCCCCCAGAATTCCTTTACCTCTGGGAATTCCCAGTACATATGGGAAAACCATCCCTTGACTTGTTCACAGTGCCAACAGCTAGAATTCAATCCTGCTACTATATGAGCAAGCTGGGCTGGAGTTCTGTACCATTTTAGAAATAATTTTAATTTTCATTTGTTTGTATAGTTCCTCTATTGACTCTTGGACTTTGGAAGTTTCCTGTCTCTTGTACTTTGGAAATTTTGTTGTATAGTCCTCCAATTTTTAACCAATATTGGTTACCTATATTCTCTATTACTTCCTGCAATGACTTTAAGGACTCTCCTCTATACATACCTTTAACTATATGATATCCCAGATTTTCTTCAAAGTCTGGTATACCTGCTGTTGCAGCTTCTCTCTAGAACATTTAATTACCGTATTTTTCGCTCTATAAGACACACCAGACCACAAGACGCACCTAGTTTTTGGAGGAGGAAAACAAGAAAAAAAATAATACGGTATTACATTCCTGGGGGATTTTCTCCCCTTAGGCCCTCGGGAGTGATGGGCTCGTTCCACATCTTCTGCCTTCAAACTAACTCCTTGAGTACTACTACTACTAATAATAATAATAATTTATTATTATTTATACCCCACCCATCTGGCTGGGTTTCCCCAGCCACTCTGGGCGCCTTCCAACAAAACACTAAAATAAAACAAGATATTAAACAGTAAAAGCTTCCCTAAACAGGGCTGCCTTCAGATGTCTTCTAAAAGTTTGGTAGTTATTTTTCTCTTTGACATCTGATGGGAGGGCGTTCCACAGGGCGGGTGCCATTACCGAGAAGGCCCTCTGCCTGGTTCCCTGTTACTTGGCTTCTCATACCGAGGGAACTGCCAGAAGGCCCTCGGCGCTGGACCTCAGTGTCCGGGCAGAACTATGGAGGTGGAGCATAGCCAGGTTCTCAAAGTTTCTTCCAACTCTTTAGCCTGTATTTCTTCCGGAATTCCTCCCAAAATCATATTAGCTCTTCTCTGGGGGTCCGGCAATTCTGCCCCCTGTTTAGATAGTGTAGTTACTTTTTTTCATTTTCCTGGGCTAGATCTTTAGCTTGAATTGCTAATTGCTTCACCCCCTTAATATTGACTCCTCCAAGCATTACAATATATAAATCCTAGTTAAAATATTTTAAAAGACTTCCACCGCATTCACCGCACGTCTCTTCACTATATTGCTCGCCTTTACATCTGTTCTTCAATCATTTCCCTTCCTCAGTATCTTTTAGTAACATCCACTCTTTCATCCAACTCCAGCACACTGCTTCAAAATATCTTCTTAAATCTTGGACTGAAAATCCCCCCATTTCTTTTAGCCCCATCATTAGTTCTGATTTTCTTCTGGCTTTCTTCCCTTGCCATATAAAATTGGCAAGGTCTCTTTGCCAGCTTTTAAAATATTTTGTCCCAATTATTATTGGGATAGTTTGAAATAAAAATAGGATTTTTGGTAATAGCACCATTTTAATCATTGACACTCTCCCCCAAGGTACCACTGTTTCTTCAGTCAGTCCTGACTGCCTATATAACCACAATGGGTATCTTACACTTATTGTTTGAACGTAAACAAAGATCCTTGGAGACTCTGGCAGAAGTTGAACAAACAAGAAAGATTTATTTTACACAACCAAGTTGAAGAAAGCAAAGGATGTGTCAGGAGATAGATAATGTTCTTTCAGGAAACAGTTAACTTAATAATAAATTGTACTAAATTTAGTGTATGATACAGGGTTCTAAACAAAGTAGTAAATGTGCAGCTTTTTAAAACTTCTGTTGCTTCTTTTGAGTTATTCCTCTTCGATGTTACAGGTGTCTAGAGAGGGTGGCCAATGCTGAGCTTATTTCCAGTTATTTCACTTCAGCTCCTTAACTTAGCTCTTGCAGCTTGCCGGGCACACATTGTATTTGAATGGCAGTGCCGGTTAACTTTGGGGGTGCCAGGACCCCACAAATATTTTATTGGCAAAGCCGATCAGCCCCTAGGAGTTGGCTGTTGTGCTTCAAAACCGCAAAGGGCTGGGCTGCAGATTCTTCCACCCGGATCTCTGCAACTACTGAGAAGAGTTGAGTGCTGACCATTCCTGGCTCCCTGGAGCAGTCCTTGTTTCAGCTAATAAAGAGTTAGCTTCACATGCTCCCTGTGATTTTGGCTGGCTGGCTCTGACAGTTCCTAGGATTCCATGAATCCAACCTCCCTGGAGGAAGGGGGTGCAGTGGGAATAGGACCCCCCCCCCCCCGCTGGCAGCTCTGGAGCCCCTCCAGGAAATTCTCTGCCAGCGCCCCCAACCGTCCCCTGGCAATGCTTGGCTGGGCTTCCCTCCCCACACCCTCTTCCTCCCAGTCTAATGGATGAGATGATGCCACACACCCCTCAACATTTTAATGTCAATCAACTTTTTTGAGGGGGCCTCAAATATTTTATTTAGGTGGGGGACAATGGAACCTTGGCCCCTAGGAGTTGGCTCCTGTGCCTCTTTCCATCCCATCCCTGGGGAGTCAAGCCTGAGGGCGAAGGGGACCCTCATCTGAAAGACAAGGGAGGTCGGGGTTCGAATCCCCACGACGGGCTGAGCTCCCGTTGCTCTGTCCCAGCTTCTGCCAACCTAGCAGTTCAAAAACATACCAGGAGAAGCAGTTGTGGCATTTCTGTGCACTCTGGTTTTCACCAATGTACCCCGTTGCGCCAGAAGCGGTTGAGTCCTGCTGGCCACGTGACCCGGGAAAGGTGTCTGTGGACAAACGCCAGCCCCCTCAACCTGACAGCGGAGACGAGCGCCCCAACCCCACAGTCGCCTGGGCAGAGAGGACAAAGAGATGAAGATGCAGTGATGGGGAAGGGAGGGGCCCCAAAAAGGGCCCTTACTGGGCCCCGGATCTATGCATGCCAGCTGCAAAGTGGGAATCCAACACCTGCAGGGCTTGCATGGCAGGATGAAGCCCCTCCTGCGCAGGAGATTACCCCCCCCCCCCCACGCACAATAGCACTGGGATATTCAAAAGCAAAAGGACTCCTGGACCTTTACGTCCAGTCAAAGGCGACTGTGGGGTTGGGGCGCTCGTCTCTGCTGTCAGCCCCCCCCCCCATCTTATGCAGAGGAACCACAAGGGAGGTGGGGGTTCCCCGTTACCATTCTGCCGTGTACATCTGGATCCTTACTTTGAAATAATTGAATGTTAAGGGGCCTGGAAGCGCCTTCCCTGGGACCCACCGGCAGGGTACGTGGGATCCGGCTGCGAAGTTGGGGACCTGCGGGGTTTCCTTGGAAGTCTCCCCCCCCCACACACACGTTTCTCTTTTCCTGGGGGGCAAGAGATGCTCCCCTGCCCTGCACCCCCAGGGGCCCTTGATGCAGAGTCCTCGGCCCAGATGGAGAAGGGAGGGCAGCCCCTAGAGCGCAGAAGCAGGAAAACGGCAGGCAGGGAGAGGGAGGGAGGGGCGGTCTCGGTGCCCTCGGCTTGCCAAGGGTTAAAAGGAGCAGAGCGGGATTCCTAGAGAGGACAGGAAGGGGAGGGCGGGGGAGGGCAAGGTCCTCCCGAGCAGAAGCCCCTCCCTGCCCAGTCCCTTCCTGCCAGCAAAGAGGAGGCTGCTTTCTTCTCTCTGCTTTGCAAAAACTTCCTCGGTGCCCCTCCTGGAATCTGGTGAGTCTCTTCCCCCTTGGGGTGCAGCGGGGAGAAGGGGGTCCCAGGGCTGCAAGGGAGGAGGCAGACCCCCCCCCCTGTTCAGCTCATGCATGGGGGGGGAAGACCCCCAAGTCAGGGAGCAGAGGGTCGTGCCCCCAGTTCCTCTCTGCCAAGCCAGGAAGGGGCTGAGTGTCCAGCAGGTCTGCAACTCTGTTCTTCCTTTGGATCGAGATGCTGCCTTCCTTTTTGGGGAGGGGTCTTTGGGGCAACAAAAAGAGGGCATGCAAATAAGCCCCCTTCAGATTGAGGGGAAAGTCGCATTTGATAACACAGAGAAGCATCCAAGGAATCCGAGGAAGGAGAGAAGCCCTGTGGAGTGGGGAGATACAGCCCCCCCCCCAAGTGTGGAGACTGGAGGGGAGACCCTCTCCCACCATCTACCCAACTACAATTCCCAGAGTTCCCTGGCAAGAAGGGGGGATTGGGGACCACTCTGGGAATTGCAGTCTTTGGGCAGCAGGGCTGAAGCTGTCTCCTTGCAACTCTCAGGGTCCTGAACCAATTCTGGCTCCCCGGATTCTTGGGAGGAGTCCCTAGGGCCGGGTGAGATCTGGTTTCCAACCTTGTGATGGATCAGCAGCTAAACACCTGCCCCCTCCCAGCTGACCCAGTGCACAGACTGGCATGTGCCACTCTTGGGAGCAGGAGCTGTACCCAGCCTTGCTCAGCTCAATATTTTTAGGAAGACTCATGCCTGCAACGCCATCAGCATCCTGTATGAATAATAAATAATAATAATAATAATAATAATATTTATCTGCCACTTATTTGACTGGGTTTCCCAAGACACTCAGGGCTACTTCCAGCACATATAAAAACATAATAAAACATCAAACATTAAAAACTTCCCAATACAGGGCTGCCTTCAGATGTCTCCTAAAAGTTGTGTGGTTCTTTATTTCCTTGACATCTGATGGGAGTGTGTTCCACAGGGAGGGCGCCACCACCGAGAAGCCCCTCAGCTTGCTTCCCTGTAACTTCTCTTCTTGCACTGAGGGAACCACCAGAAGGCCCTCAGTGCTGGACCTGCAGACTAAAGTTAGAAAAGCTTTAATTGCTACAAATGGTATAAGGAAACATGATACGGAATTAAGTGGAAAGATGGTGTTGACCTGGAGTGGTTACAGAATTTCTGGTCTCTCCCCGAGTGCCATGGGCCCTGCTCCAAAGAGAGCTTCTCTAAAGAAAGCACAACCAAAAAATCACTCCATTTTGTGTGAATAAGGAAAATGAGGAGGTGGCTAAGAAACAGCAGGAGCCAGATCCTATTCCCAACCTTCTAGGGTCTCTCAGCAGCTCTAATGATGAGCAGAAAGAGGTTTGGGGCCCAGGCAGCTCAACTGCTAAGTCATCTCTTGCATTGAGACGTGGGGGCACCTACATGTAATAGCTACTTGGCTATTTTCTGCCCATGCTCTGAGGTTGCAGTTTTCAGACTTGGGGACAGGATGGTGCCTGGTTTTTGCACCAAGTTCTATCCATAAGCCCCTCTGAGTTCAATGGGGTCTGCTCACAGATCACTAGTGTGCAGACCATGCCAGCCTTAGGAAGTGGGGTGAGGTGGAAACAGATTAAATGGGAATCGCTGGAGATGTTTCAAATGGGGTTTCTGTTGGGAAGGGGCTGCCCCATTTGTGCTTCTCCAGGAGCAGGGGAATATCTAGGGCAGGAGAATCCCTGCAGGGCCTCTGAGGCTCCCTTTGTTTCTTCCTCTCTCCCAGGACCCTGCAGCTTGTGGTGGCATCTCGACTCCTCAGGAAGGATGAAAGAGACTGAATCTGTAGACCTAGCGAGGATGGAAGGGGGAAGATGGACAGTTGACCTGGTCAGGTTGTCTCCTGCATCCCTCCTCACAGCCTCTGAGCGTTCCCTCCCAGGGACCTCCGAGAGATCTGGTGAGTCCCAGGGGAGGGGAGATGGGGACATGGGTGGATGGGGCTGGAGAGGTACTGGGGCATGCTCATTTTGGGGGTGGGATGAGGCAGGCAGGTGGATGGAGTTTGAGAAGGTGAGCACCTTTTTGGGCTCCTCCACCTACCTGCCTGCCTTCCTGCGCCTTTGACATCTGCGGGGAATTTGAGCTAGGAATACATCACAGCTCCCCGGCCACCGTGATGTATTGGCGCCAGTACTGTGCTCTGAATGCCCTACCAATGTCAGAGAACTCGCTGATCCATTGTGCAGCACTAGAAGCCAGGATTCTTTAAATTACCTGATCCTAATTTCAGGATTGGCTGCAGATGGGGCCTCTGTGTTTCGCCTTTTTCTTTTCTTTTAGGAATCACATTTCATTTTCTTTTCAAAACAAGGATCATATAGGACTAATATATGATACAAATATGTAAACTGAGTCTTCTCAGTCTTCTCATATGACTGTCAAAACTAGCAGAATAAATTTGCAGGAATATCTATAACATATGGTTTATCATTAGTGGTCAGTGTATGAGTTCTGAGTTCATGAATTGGTTTAAATCGGGGGGGAGAGAGAGAGAGAGATAGGAGAGAACAGAGCAACAGAACAAGTGACTGATCCATTTCTTTTTGGAATAACTTTTTATTGCTTTTAAAAACAAGGATCATAGAACTAATAAATGATACAAATATATAGACTCATTCTTCTCCTGTCATTTGTACATCTCAAAACTAGCAGAATAAATTTGCAGGAATAACATGTTGTTCCTCGTTGGTGATCAGTATATGAGTTCTGGGTTCATGAATTAGTATAAATTGAAACAAAAAAGGGTAAACAGCGGAGAACAGAGAACATTCAACATGGCATAGCCGAATTCCCAGTCAGAAGCTCTTGTGGCCGTTGTGCTTAGATTAAGTGTGAGTAATAGTCATTTTCCCTCTTCTGTTACCAATTAAACTATACAGAGTTGGTCTCCTCATGAAAATGAGAGGAGATTCAAAGCGTAGAAAGATATTTAGAAAAAAGTTTAAATTTAGACCAAATTTAGATTGAGGCAACAGCTGATGGGGAGTGTGCAGGTGAAGATGTTCCTGCTTGTTTCAGAGGAGGCAGGGACGTTGCTGGATCCTGACAAGAGAGCTTTGCAGAAGGAAGTCAAGGAGAAGAATTGTGGGATCATGGACCCTCTCGTTAAAATCCCCTGTTGGATCGTAACATCAATTTTGAAATTCCATACATACCTCTATTTCAGGGATGGTCAACTTCCAAGAGACTGCGATCTACTCACAGAATTAAAAACTGGGAGTCATCTACCCCTATTTTGTAGGGGTTCAGGTCAAAGTTGTTGAGCTTTTATTAGCAACTCACCAAAGGAGCGCTGGGGGGAAAACAGCCTCCAGCCTCGGTTTCTAAGCTCTGTCTTCCATTCTCCAACAATGGAGGGAGGATCCGGGAGGGGGCCAGCGATTGACCAAAACCTTGCAGGGATCTACCAGTAGATCGTGATCGACCTGTTGGACATCCCTGCTCTATGTGATGAATCTCTACTATTTGGATGGAGACCAACAGCATCTGGGATTCTAACATCCACACCGTGAGCCCTGAATGGAGGGATATCAACTGTTTTCTCTGTGAATATTCTTCGTCTTGTCATGCCTTTTAAAACAATGAGCAGGCTTGTCTGAATCACCCAGGCCTTCTTAAATGTGAAAACTATTGTATTTTTTTTCTTCTTTTTTTCTTTTTTTTTCATATAATATTTTATTGGATTTTACAGTAAACAGAAAACAACAGTAGGCAAAAAAAAACAATACAACAAAAAAGGAATAAACAAGAAAACACCACAACACACAAACACAAGGCAGCAAAGCACAAAAAGGAAAAGTAAAAATATTAAAAACAATTTTTGTCTCCTTGTATTCTTTGCATTAACTTATTTCTCCGACTTCCCCAGACCTCCCTTCTCTGTATTCCAGATCGTATGTTCTGTCAGCAAATTCTTTCCCTCTGTCCTATTTTAGTTTTATAATAATCCTAATGCATAACATATAATTGCATTTCCTTATATCTAAAAATGTTAGATCTTTTTCTTTACACTTTTTTACTAATAACCTTTTACAGTCAATCTGATGTCATCAAGTATTCATTATCTTATAATGTTTCTGTATATAGTCTTTGAATTTCCTCCAATCTTCCTTCACTGTCTCTTCTCCCTGGTCTCTGATTCTGCCAGTCATTTCTGCCAATTCCATGTAGTCAATAACTTTCATCTGCTATTCTTCCAGCGTGGGTAGCTCCTGTGTCTTCCAATACTGTGCGATGAGTATTCTTGCTGCTGTTGTGGCGTACATGAAGAATGTCCTGTCCTTCTTGTGCACCTGTTGGCTGACCATGCCCAGGAGAAAGGCTTCTGGTTTCTTTGGAAAGGTGTATTTAAACACTTTTTTCAGTTCGTTATAAATCATCTCCCAGAAGGTCTTAATCCTTGGGCACGTCCACCAAAGGTGAAAGAATGTACCTTCAACCTCTTTACATTTCCAACATTTGTTATCGGGCAAATGATAGATTTTTGCCAGCTTGACTGGTGTCATGTACCACCTGTATATCATTTTCATAATATTCTCTCTTAAGGCATTAGATGCCGTAAATTTCATACCAGTGGTCCATAACCGTTCCCAGTCAGCTAGCATTATATTGTGACCCACATCTTGTGCCCACTTAATCATTACAGATTTCACTTCCTCATCCTGTGTATTCCATTTCAACAGCAAGTTATACATTCTTGACAAAATCTTAGTTTTGGGTTCTAACAATTCTGTTTCCAATTTTGATTTTTCCACCTGGAAGCCAATTTTTCTGTCCATTTTGTAAGCCTCCATTATCTGATGGTAATGAAGCCAATTACGGACTCTATTTTTTAGTTTGTCAAAACTCTGTAATTTCCATTTTTCTCCATCTTGTTCTAAAATCTCCCAATATTTTGGCCAATTGGCCTCCATATTAAGTTTTTTTAGTGCTTTTGCTTCCATTGGGGACAACCACCTTGGAGTCTTGTTTTCAAGTAGATCTTTGTATCTAATCCATACATTGAACAATGCTTTCCTAACAATGTGAATTTTAAACATTCTATGCACTTTAACCTTGTCATACCATAGATATGCATGCCAACCAAACGCATTATTAAATCCTTCTAAGTCCAAAATGTCTGTGTTTTCAAGAAGTAGCCATTCTTTTCACCAGCAGAAAGCTGCTGCTTCATAATAAAGCTTCAGGTCTGGCAGGGCAAAGCCTCCTCTTTCCTTTACATCAGTTAATACTTTAAATTTTATCCTTGGCTTTTTGCCCTGCCAGACAAATCTAGATATATCTTTTTGCCACCTCTTGAAACAATCAGTTTTGTCAATAATCTGCAATGTCTGAAATAAGAACAACATTCTTGGCAATACATTCATCTTTATCACGGCAATACGACCCATTAGTGAGAGTTTCAAGTTAGACCATATTTCTAGATCTTTCTTTATCTCCGTCCAACATTTGTCATAGTTGTCTTTATATAAATTCCCATTTTTAGCGGTCATAATTGTCACGGCTAAAATGGCCGCTGTTTCTTTAATGCGAATAAAGCTGGGTCAGCATGACTCAGCAGCTTGCAGCAAGTTGTATATATATAAGTGAGAAATGTTAGTTTGTGCTGTGGCTGGTGTCTGGAGGTTGGGTTGGTTGGTTGGTTGGTGCTGGTGTGTATAGTTATTCAGTCGTGTTTTGCACAAGGACTTTTAAGAATAAAACTCTGCAAGGATATTCTCATGGACTCTTTTTGTGCCGACAAGGAGACTGAGGAGACAAAGGGAGGTCAGAACCCTTTCCTTCTTTTTTGCTTTTTACAAACACTGACAGGTTATGGGCCCAGTGTTTCTGAGCATGTGCAGAGTGCAAAACGACTGACAGCATCTCAGCAGGGAGCTGGTGAGTCCTGGTGGTGCCTGGAGCCAGTGGCTGTGCGTTAGAGCAGTTGGTGGCAAGCTGTAACTGTCTGCAGTGACGCTGGAGCGGCTAGGATCTGAGGATCAGGAAAGCACTCAGCGTCGGCTACTGGAACAGTTTGAACTGCTAGAGGACCACAGTAGGCGACTCACAGAGCGGCTACACCAGTTGCAGAGCCAGGCGGGACCTGAGGGTCAACAAGAGGCAGCAGCTAGAAGCCGGTGAGTGCCAGCCAGGACCATCCAGTTGGACTCTAAAGAGAGAGTCAGGAGAGATTGCTGGAGGCCCCACAGAAGGGGCTCAGCAAGCACCAGCAGAGATGGCAGATTTCCAGTCTCCCCAAGTTGTAAATATTGGGGGAGGCATCCCTTTTGAACTTCTCTCAGAAAACAACTGGCTGAGTTGGTCAATTAAAATGCAGCAGTTGTTAAGGAGAGATGGACTATGGGACTGTGTTGAAACTGAGGTTTTGAGAACTGACTCTGCTGAGAAAAAACGGCTGGATGAAAGGGCCCGTGCCCAAATTATGCTGTGCTTGAGCAACTCTCAGTTATTGCATGTAGCAAATGCCAGCACAGCATTTGAGTGCTGGAATTTATTAAGAGCAATGTATGTCAGAGAAACTGCTGGAACTATAATTTCTCTGACCAGAAGCCTGTTCAGGACTGTTATGAAAGAAGGTGAGAGTTTGGCAACTCATCTTCAAATGCTGAAATCTCTGTTTCTTCAACTACAGCAGAGAGGTAAGCATTATGATGAGACTGACCAAACATACATTATCCTTTCAAGTTTGCCTGAAAGCTGGTTGCCTGTGATTAACAGCATGGAGAGTATGCATCCCCGAGATCTGACCCTTGAGTATGTGGTTGGAAGATTGACCGAAGAAGCAGAAAGAAGGTCAGATAGACAGGCTGAACTCCAAGAGCGGAGGAGTTACAGCAAAGGGGGCCAACAGCAGAATCTGCCAAAGGAGCAACGCCAAGGTTTGGACTTGGCCATGGCGGTGAGGAGGTGCTATAGATGCAACCAACCCGTGCACTTCCAACGTCAATGCAGGGCAAGACTTCCAGGAGACGACGTGGAGCAGAGACAGCAATCGACGCAGAAATGTAAGCAGAAGGGGTTCTCTTCAGGGAAGAAGAACACACGTTCTGCTCAGTTTGTGTCTGCATTTTCTCGGGAGGAGAGGAAGATACCTCGAGGAACATGGTTGCTGGACTCTGGGAGCAGCAAGATTATCTGCAACCGTCGGGAGGACTTTAAGACCCTGGAGAAGCCAACCGATGGAAAAGACTCAATCTATCTTGCTGATGGTCGTAGAAGCAAGATTGTTGGCCAGGGAACATGTTTCCTGCAGTGCTTGAACACTACTCTACCAGAGACTCTGTTTGTCAGCAGTTTGGACTATTGTTTGCTGTCTGTAAGCTGTCTGATTAATGCAGGGTATAGTGTTAAGTTCACGCAGGATGGCTGTCTGATAAAGAATGGAACTCAGGTATGTGGCCATGCAAAGTTGGAAAATGGGTTATATGTAATGCAGGACAAGCCTGTTAAAGCAGCCCAGGTGGTTCAGGATAATTTGCCAGTTCATAAGGGGTGTGTACATGAACTGCACAGAAAACTGGGTCACGCCAATTTCCGTGTCCTTTCAGAGATGCAAAAGGTGTGCAAGAATCTAAAAGTAAATAGCTGTAACTGTTTCCTAGATTGCAATGTATGTAAAATGGCCAAATCTAAGAGGAAGCCTGTGGCTTCTAAAAGTGACAGAGTATCTAAAGAGGTTCTAGAACTTGTCCATTGTGACGTGATAGGCCCTTTTCCACAAAAGACTGAAGGGGGCGCCAGATATGCTTTTCTGGTAATAGATGATAAATCACGTTTCAGTTGGTTGTTTTTGTTAAAGGAGAAATCTGAGTGTTTCCCCACATTCAGAGAATGGGTTGCCCAAGCTGAAAAGCTCTTCACTCGCCCTGTTGTGCAGTTGCAAACAGATAGGGGCAGAGAATTTCTGAACAAACAATTTGGGACATGGTTGCAACGTAAGGGGATCACTCATCGCTTGACTAACCCTTATAGCCCTGCTGAAAATGGTCTGTGTGAAAGACGTGGGGCTGTAATACAGTCAGTAAAGGACTGCCTGTTAGTGGATGCAGGATTGGGTCACAACCATAGGCTGTGGGGCGAGGCTTTTCTGACAGCGAACTTTTTGATTAATAGAACCTGGTCTAGCTCTATAAAAGATATTCCTTATCGTGTATTGTTTGGGAAAGAACCAGAGTGGACAATGCTCCATAACTGGGGTGCTTGGGCACATGTAAATATCCCCAAAGCTCAGCACCAGAAAGGGGGCGCTAGAGCGCAGAGACTGCGGTTTGTGGGATATCAGTCCTATGGCAAAGGGTGGCGTTTCAATTTACGCCCAGGACGCGTGGTTCTGTCACGAAGTGCAGACTTCGCTGACCAGGACAGATGGACTGCGATCCATGCCAACCCAGATTGCCTACTGCCCCTGCAAGTAAGAGAAGAGGC
This sequence comes from Podarcis tiliguerta, assembly GCF_965153285.1. Lineage (NCBI taxonomy): Eukaryota > Metazoa > Chordata > Lepidosauria > Squamata > Lacertidae > Podarcis > Podarcis tiliguerta. The sequence goes on along the minus strand of NC_139535.1, from coordinate 3,094,226 downwards.
TTCTTCTCAGCCATTGGCAACACAGGAGCAGGATGAGGAGGAGGCACAGATTTCCCCAAAAGATGTGGCAATAGATAATACTTCTCTAGAGGAAGAGGAAGAAGAGCCAGAGATAAGGGGGGAAGAAGAAGTAGTTGTGCCTAGACGCTCCCAGCGTTCAAACAAGGGTGTACCTCCTCAGCGTTTGACCCTAGGAGGAGTGAGAGTATGCAATGTGAGTTGTGTGGAACCACAGAGTTATAATGAAGTCTTAGACTTACCCCCTGGAGAACGTGCTTTGTGGGAACAAGCCATGAAAGAAGAAATGGACTCTTTTAAACGTAACAAAGTGTTTGAGGTCATAATGCCGCCACCTGGTGGCAGAGTGGTGTCATGCAAGTGAGTTTACAAAAGGAAAACCCTTGCATCTGGGGAACCACGTTTTCGAGCCAGATTAGTAGCCAGAGGGTTCACTCAGATTAAAGGGGAGAGTTATGATGAAGTGTTTTCTCCCACTGTAAAGAGTGAAACTTTTCGTTTAATGCTTTCCATTGCTGCTGTAAGACAACTAGCAGTGCACCATTTTGATGTTGATGCTGCATATCTGCATGCAAATTTAGACCATGAAGTGTTAATGAGACAACCCCCTGGGTTTGAAGAGGGGAATGGTGCAGTCTGGCGTTTGAAAAAGGCTGTTTATGGTCTCAAACAAAGTGGAAGGTGTTGGAACCAGTGTTTAAATGAAGCCCTTGTAAAAATTGGTTTTAAAAGGAGTGTGGCTGATCCATGCCTGTATACCAAGGGGACAGGCAACAAATATCTACTGCTCTTAGTCTTTGTTGATGATTTGCTTGTAGCAGGGAGTTCCACAGATGAGATCCAGAAGCTCACAAGCCAACTGGAAAAGAGGTTTAAGCTCAAAGCCTTAGGGCCTGTAAGCAATTACTTGGGAGTAGAAGTAAGGCAGGAAGCTGATGGAAGCTTCCTATTGAGTCAGAAAGAGAAAATTATTCATTTGATAGAGCAGTTTGGCATGGAAAACTGCAAGCCAGTTCAAACTCCCATGACACCAGATTTCCCAAAGACAGTGTGTGATGATGAATTTGATCAGCCTGAGTTGTATCACTCAAAAATAGGATCACTGTTGTACTTAAGCCAGTGGTCAAGGCCAGACATTGCATGTGCTACAAATGTTCTGAGCCAACGTGTATCTAAACCCAGTACTGCCGATTGGTGTGCTTTGAAAAGGCTTATCAGATATCTAAAGGGGACATTAAATGTATGTTTGAAGATATCTAGTAAACAAGATGAAAAACTAGAAGTATTTGTTGATGCGGACTGGGGAAGCTGTGTAGCTACCAGAAAATCTACAAGCGGAATGGTTATGATGTTTGCCAATTCTATAATTGGATGGAGGTCAAAGAAACAAGGATTTGTTGCGACCTCATGCTGTGAGGCAGAATATGGGAGCCTGTCACTAGCATGCAATGAAATCATGTGGTTTATACAGATACTAAAAGATCTAGATTGTAAAGTAGATTTGCCTATCCAAGTGTATGAAGATAGCCAATCGTGCATTGCATTAGCAGGCTCGGAAATAATGAAATCCGCATCAAAACATATTGCTATCCGTCATGCGAATGTGAGAGATTGTGTACAGAATGGGGTAATCAAACTGGAGTATTATCAGTCACAAGATAATATTGCTGATTTGTTTACCAAGCCTTTGCCAGCAGTATGTCATAGTGAATTGATGACAAAACTGGGTTTATGTATATAATGTATGTATGTATTGTTTCTGTTGGGGTTTTTCGCATTTAAGAAACAGAAGGGGTGTCACGGCTAAAATGGCCGCTGTTTCTTTAATGCGAATAAAGCTGGGTCAGCATGACTCAGCAGCTTGCAGCAAGTTGTATATATATAAGTGAGAAATGTTAGTTTGTGCTGTGGCTGGTGTCTGGAGGTTGGGTTGGTTGGTTGGTGCTGGTGTGTATAGTTATTCAGTCGTGTTTTGCACAAGGACTTTTAAGAATAAAACTCTGCAAGGATATTCTCGTGGACTCTTTTTGTGCCGACAAGGAGACTGAGGAGACAAAGGGAGGTCAGAACCCTTTCCTTCTTTTTTGCTTTTTACAAACACTGACAATAATAATTCCCAAATATTTCACTTTTTTCACCACTGTCAAACCTGTCTCATTCTGAAACCTTTCTTTCTTAATTTCTGTTAAGTTCTTTACCAAGACCTTGGTTTTTGTTTTATTTAATTTAAAACCTGCCAATCGACCAAACTCATGAATCAGTTCTAAAACTCTTTTCACACTAGATTCTGGCTCCTGCAATGTCAAGACTAAGTCATCTGCAAATGCTCTTAATTTATATTGTTTAACTCCGACCTGTATCCCTCTGACCATTTGGTCCTTTCTAATCATGTTCAACAGCACCTCCAGGACTGATATAAAAAGCAGGGGGGAAATTGGGCAACCTTGTCGTGTTCCTTTTTCTATTCTGAATTCCTCAGTCACAACATTGTTAACAATTAGTTTAGCTTTTTGTTCAGAATAGATTGCACCTATACCATTTTCAAATTCTTGGCCTACCCCCATACCTTGGAGATTCTTCTTCATAAAGCTCCAAGAAATGTTGTCAAAGGCTTTCTCCGCATCCACAAATATCAAAACTGCTTTTGTATTTATTTTTTCCTATAAAAATTCCAAAATGTCTATTATATTCCTCACATTGTCTGATAAATGCCTTCCTGGGAGAAAGCCTGCTTGGTCCTTGTGAATCTCCCCTATTAAAACTTTCTTAAATCTTCTAGCCAAAATGTCTGCAAAATTTTTGTAATCCACATTAAGCAATGATATAGGGCGGTAGTTCTTAAGTTGATGTTTTTCAGACTCTATCTTTGGTATAAGTGTGACAAAAGCTTCTTTCCACGTTTCTGGTGCTCTTTTCCCCTGAAGTATATCATTACAAACTTCTTTCAAAGGCTGAATTAACCAGTCTTTCAATGATTTATAGTATCTAGCGGTCAGCCCATCAGGTCCTGGGGACTTGCCCAATTGCATATTCTGAATGGCACTCTCAACCTCTTGTTCTGTTATCCTGTAGCTCAGTTTTAATCTGCTTTCTTGAGATATTTTCGGTAGCCCATTCACTTTCAGAAATTCCTCTATGTCTACTTCCTTCTGGGGTTGCTGAGAATAAAGCTGTTTAAAGTATTTTTGAAAAGCACTCCTAATTTCAGCTGGGTTCTGTATAATTCTTCCTTCCACTTCCAAATTTGTTATTGTATTCATTTTCTGTCTCTTCTTTATTTGCCATGCCAATAACTTTCCACAGCGATGAAAGTTAGCACGACTTACCCTAACATGGCAGTGCATTGCTGGGGGAGAGGTCAGTTGGTGGGTTTGATGGTTCTGTGTCATCTGCGCCCCGGTCACAGTATGCTGGCAATGGCACCCCATTGGTTTCAAGAGAGTCAGGCACCCTCAGGCGTACTCAAATGTTGGGGGGTTGAAGATGCCACACATCTACAATGCCGTTAAGTTAGACTTCAAGGATGTCCTCTTGAGGCTGAAACGGAGCACTCTCAAGTCTCGCATTGAGCTGGGAAGCGGGGAACTTTGTTCAATAATCTGGAGCTCCATTTCTTCCTGAGGCGATAATTAGCTTCTCTCTTCATTGCAGATGGTGATGAATGGGAAGGGAAGAACAAGGGGGACCACAACAGAATCCACATATGGGAGAAATCAAATGAATATTCAGAGTATGTAGAGAACATCGGCCAGAGCTCCCAGTCCACCTCCAATCAACGAAAGAGCTTCATTCGGAGGGATAGCCTCACTTCACATGGAAGAATTCACAGAGGAGAGAAATTGTATCACTGCAGAGAATGTAGGAAGAGCTTCAGTCGAAAGGATCACCTCACTTCCCATCAAAGAATTCATACGGGGGAGAAACCCTATCAGTGCTTAGAATGTGGAAAGAGCTTTAATCAAAGCATACATCTCACTTTTCATCAAAGAATTCATACAGGGGAGAAACCCTATCAGTGCCTGGAATGTGGAAAGAGCTTCAGTCAAAGGCAGAGTCTCACTTCCCATCAAATAATTCATTCAGGGGGGAAACCCTATCAGTGCTTAGAATGTGGGAAGAGCTTCAGTCAGAGGCAGAGTCTCACTTCCCATCAAAGAATTCATACAGGGAAGAAACGATATCAGTGCTTCGAATGTGGGAAGAGCTTTCATCACAGCCAAAGTCTCACTTCCCATCACGGAATTCATACAGGGGAGAAACCCTATCAGTGCTTGGAATGTGGGAAGAGCTTTAGTCGAAAAAACAGTCTCACTTTGCATCAAATAATACATACAGGGGAGAAATCTTTTCAGTGCATGGAATGTGGAAAGAGCTTCAGTCAGAGGCAGGGTCTCACTTCCCATCAAAGAATTCATACAGGGAAGAAACCATATCAGTGCTTCGAATGTGGGAAGAGCTTCAGTAGCAGCTCAAATCTCAATTGCCATCAAATAATTCATTCAGGGGAGAAACCCTATCGGTGCTTGGAATGTGGGAAGAGCTTCAGTCAAAAGTCCAACCTCACTTTGCATCAAAAAGTTCATACAGGGGAGAAACCCTATCAGTGCTTGAAATGTGGAAAGAGCTTCAGTCAAAAGTCCAAGCTCACTTTGCATCAAAAAGTTCATACAGGGGAGAAACCCTATAAGTGCTTTGAATGTGGGAAGAGCTTCAGTCGAAAGGACAGCCTCACTTTGCATCAAAAAGTTCATTCAGGGGTGAAACCCTATCAGTGCTTGGAATGTGGGAAGAGCTTCAGTCGAAAGGACAGCCTCACTTTGCATCAAAAAGTTCATACAGGGGAGAAACCCTATAAGTGCTTGGAATGTGGGAAGAGCTTCAGTCAAAAGTCCAAGCTCACTTTGCATCAAAAAGTTCATACAGGGGAGAAACCCTATAAGTGCTTTGAATGTGGGAAAACCTTCAGTCGAAAGGGCAATCTCACTTCGCATCAAAGAATTCATACAGGAGAGAAACCACATCAGTGCTTGGAATGTGGAAAGAGCTTCAGTGAAAGCAGCAGTCTCACTTTGCATCGAAGAGTTCATACAGGGGAGAAACCCTATCAGTGCTTGGAATGTGGGAAGAGCTTCAGTCAAAGCCCCCATCTCATAATCCATAAAAGAATCCATACAGGGGAGAAACTACATCAGTGCTTGGATTGTGGAAAAAGCTTCAGTCACACCCACAGTCTCGCTTCCCATCAAAGAATTCATACAGGGGAGAAACCATATCAATGCTTGGAATGTGGGAAGAGCTTCAGTCAACGCCCCCATCTCATAATCCATAAAAGAATTCATACAGGAGAGAAACCACATCATTGCTTGGATTGTGGGAAAAGCTTCAGTCACAGTCACAGTCTCGCTTCCCATCAAAGAATTCATACAGGGGAGAAACCATATCACTGCTTGGAATGTGGAAAGAGCTTCAGTGAAAGCAGCAGTCTCACTTTGCATCGAAGAGTTCATACAGGGGAGAAACCCTATCAGTGCTTGGAATGTGGGAAGCGCTTCAGTCACAGATCACATCTCGCTTCCCATCACAGAATCCATACAGGGGAGAAACCCTATCAGTGCTTTGAATGTGGAAAGAGCTTCAGTCGCAGCCACAGTCTCGCTTCCCATCACAGAATTCATACAGGGGAAAAACCCTATCAGTGCTTGGAATAATAATAATAATAATAATAATAATAATAATAATAATTTTTTATTTATACCCCGCCCTCCCCAGCCAAGGCCGGGCTCAGAGCGGCTTACGAGCAATAATAAAAAGAAGTTGAATGATTACAACTTAAAAACAAAAGTAAAATACAACATTAAAATAATGGAACATTAAAATATTAAAATGTAGCCTCATCGCAGGAGGAGAAGGAAAAGAAAAAAGAAAGAGAGGGAGGGAGGGAATCAAATTGGCTCCAAGCCAAAGGCCAGGCGGAACAACTCTGTCTTACAGGCCCTGCGGAAAGAAATCAGATCCTGCAGTGCCCTGGTCTCATGAGGCAGAGCGTTCCACCAGGCCGGAGCCAGAGTTGAAAAGGCCCTGGCTCTGGTTGAAGCCAATCTAACTTCCTTAGGGCCTCGGACCACTAGGGTGTTATTTATGGACCTTTAGGCTCTCTGTGGGGCATACCAGGAGAGGCGGTCCCGTAGGTACGAGGGTCCTAGGCCGTGAAGGGCTTTAAAGGTCAAAAGCAGCACCTTAAATCTGACCCTGTACTCCACCGGGAGCCAGTGCAGCTTGAAAAGCACTGGGTGAATATGCTCCCATGGCAGAGACCCCGTGAGGAGCCTCGCTGCAGCATTCTGCACCCGCTGGAGTTTCTGGGACAGCTTCAAGGTCAGCCCTGCGTAGAGCGAATTACAGTAGTCAAGCCTGGAGATGACCGTCGCATGGATCACTGTGGCCAGGTCGGGGCGGGAAAGGTAAGGGACCAACTGCTTGATGCGGCGAAGGTGGAAAAATGTCACCTTGGCTGTTGCTGTAACTTGCGCCTCCATGGAAAGAGAGGCGTCAAGGATTACACCCAAACTCTTAACCGAAGGCAATGGCACTAATTGGGCCCCCGCAAGAGAAGGGAGTTGGTCCCTCATCCCCATGCCATCCCGACCTAGCCATAGGACCTCTGTCTTCGAAGGATTTAGTTTCAATCGGCTTCCACAAAACCATCCAGCCACAGCTTCCAAACATCTGGTCAGTGTGTTCGGGGCCGAGTCTGTGTGGCCATCCATCAACAGATAGAGCTGAGTGTCATCAGCATATTGGTGACAGCCCAGCCCAAAGCTCCGGATAATCTGGGCAAGGGGGCGCATAAAGATGTTAAAAAGCATCAGGGAGAGAATTGCGCCCTGCGGCACTCCACACACCAAGGAGTGGCGCAACGACATTTCCCTCCCTAGTGCCACCCTCTGTCCCCGACCAGAGATAAAAGAGCACAACCAGTTATGGGCTATGCCCTGTATCCCCACGTCTGCGAAGCGGTGGTCCAGAAGATCATGATCGACCATGTCAAAGGCTGCTGACAAATCTAAAAGGATCAGCAGTCCTGACCCGCCTCGATCTAGTTGTCTACGGAGATCATCTGTTAGGGCAACCAGAGCCGTCTCCGTCCCAAAACCAGGACGAAAACCGGACTGAAATGGATCTAATGCCGATGTTTCCTCCAGAAACCTACCAAGCTGTTCAGCAACTGCTCTCTCAATTACCTTACCCAGGTATGGAAGATTTGAAACTGGACGGTAATTGGATAGGTCTAAGGGATCTAATGAAGTTTTCTTTAGGAGTGAACACACCACTGCTTCCTTCAGTTCCCCTGGGAATGTCCCCGTGTCAAGGGACAAATTGATAATTTCAACCAGGGGGGTCCGCGTAACATCTTGACACTCCCTAATCAGCCAAGAGGGGCACGGATCAAGGAGGCAGGTGGTGGGCCTACTAACTTGGAGGAATCTATCCACATCAGTAGGGAGTATCTGATCGAAATGGTCCAACACTGGACCTGAAGTCAGTCGAGGGGCCTCCAGTTCAGTCACTGTATCTAAATTGGCAGGGAGGTCACGGCAGAGCAACAGGACTTTCTCCGCAAAAAAGCTCGTGAATGCCTCACAGCTGTGGGTCGAATTTGTGCTTAAATTTGGTTGTCCTCCTAAGGACGTTATTGACCTAATTATTCTAAAAAGTTGTGCCGGGCGAGAGCTAGCGGATGCAATGGAAGCTGCAAAGTAAGATTTTTTAGCAGCTTTCATAGCCATCTCATAGGCTTTCATAAGCGTCCTATAAGATGTTCTTGAGGCTCCATCACGAGTCCGTCGCCATACTCGCTCTAGCCGTCTGAGATCCCGCTTCATTTTCTGGAGCTCCTCAGTAAACCAAGGTGCCCAGTTTCGACGGGGTCGCAGAGGGCGCTTAGGCGCGATCTCATCAATGGCTGCCAAGAGCCGGTTATTCCAGTCCTCAACAAGTCATCTAATGAGTCGCCGGGAGGAGCAGGGTTCCGCAAGGCTTGTCGGAATCTATCAGGATCCATCAGTTTTCGCGGATGAGCCCAAATAGGTTCGCCACCCGAGCCACGGAGGAGCGGGAAGTCAATCTTGGCTTTCAGAGCGTAGTGATCAGACCATGGCACTTCCACAACGGGGAGCATGATCACATCTATGCCAGCCCCAAAGATCAGATCATGGTCTGATGCCAGCCCCAAAGATCAGATCCAGCGTGTGGCCTGCTTGATGGGTGGGGCCCAAAACAAACTGGGAGAGCCCTAGTGTTGCCATGGAAGTCACTAGGTCCAGAGCCTGTGAGGAGGGAGCGGCATCGGCATGGACGTTGAAGTCTCCCAAAACCAGTAGGTTTGGGAACTCCAAGGCCCAGCCCGCCACCACCTCCAGCAGGTCTGACAGGGTGGCTGCAGGTGTGCTGGGTGGTCGGTACACCAGCCAGACAGCCAAGCTCTCTTTGGTGCCCCACACGAGACCAACACATTCAATGCCGGAGATCGCTGGTGACGGCAGAGCTCTGAAAGAGCAATCCTCCCGGAATAACAACGCTACTCCTCCCCCCCGACCCACAGTCCGCGATTGACGGAGGACAGAGAAACCTGGGGGTGTTATCTCATGTAGGTAGACTACTTCGCCTTCCCGTACCCAGGTCTCCGTCACGCAAGCCAGGTCAATCCCCTGCGAGATAAAAAAAGTCACGCATGGTGGCAGTTTTGTTGCCTACGGACCTGGCATTGCACAGCACCAATGACGGAGGTGTGTAATCCTTGCTCTCCCTACCCTCATCCCTTGGGATGGGGCGTAGATTGGAAGGGGTTCGAGGATCACTGCATCTCGAGACCCTTCGCCGATAGAGATATCTAGCCCCACCGCCATTCCTCCCTAGCCCTTCAATTGTGGAAATCCCAGATCCCATACTAGCCTCCCCAATAGATGAGTAACATCCCCTCAATAACAAGTCATCCTTGGGCCAGGACTCCTGGGTCAAAATGGTATGGGAAAGAGGTGGAGGTCTGATAGGGTAAGTATCCCTAGAAGATAAAACCCAACCAACCGCACCCCAAGCGGGGGGGACAGTCCCATGGTGTTTCATTAACTGTCAATCCCCCTCTCCCTCCTGGGTTAATTGGAGGATTGTTGGTTCTATCTGTGGCTGTGGAGTATTAATGAGGTATGTGTTATAAAATGTGGATCACTGGCCAAAAAAGAGCCAGATTCAAATTCGAAAGATCTGTCCATCCTGTCTCGCCAGGAGTACAGTAAAGAAGGCTGATCATTCTGATAAGTTTTTGGAACATTAGGCAAAGGTCCAGATGTAGATTTGGTGCTGGATATCTCCAGATTGTCAGCAACATAGAGTTCTTTAGGCGTTGTTGCCATAGAAATGTCGGAGGCGCCAAATTCCTCATCTAATTTGGTGTCGTTTAAAAAGGGAACAGGGAGTGGTGGAGTCTCCTTCTTTGGAGGTCTTTAAGCAGAGGCTTGACAACCATATGTCAGGAGTGCTCTGATGGTGTTTCCTGCTTGGCAGGGGGTTGGACTCGATGACCCTTGTGGTCTCTTCCAACTCTATGATTCTATGATTCTATGATTCTATGAGTTGTACTGATGTCTTTCTATGGGATAAAGAGCTGTTGGAAATCTTTAAATATTGTGCTCTAGGCTCTACTGCCCTTATATTTTGGGTAGAAATCTCAGTCTTTATACTCATTAGGCTCTTCTTCAGGTCTTGTAATTCTAGGCTTACAAAGTTCTTTTCTTCCTTCGGGCAATTAGTTTTTCTAGTGTTGAGCTTGGTTTCCTTTATCCGCATTAGCTTTGACTCAATGCAAAGGACCAATTGCCTCCTAGTTTTGTCCTTAAATACCCTCACTGGGCGGAGAGAATGGAGCCACCATAGGGTATCCTTTATCTCCATGAGTCGAGATGGGAGGGTTGATGACCTAAAGGTCATAAATAGGCGCATGGTGTTTCTCAAGGTAGGCAGGAAGTGGAAATTTTCTAGATCTACATTTCGGTAATGGTAATTCGGGAGCTGAGACAAGGACATAGTAATTTGTCTGCGGTTCATCCACTTATGAGTGTATCGGTGAATCTCAAGCATTATCTGGTTCGTTTGCAAGACTTGACAGGACCTCACTTCATCCATAGTTTGAGTTGGTGAGTTATTAACAGAGTCATTTCTTATCATCCTTTTAAGCCCTTGGGCATTTAAAGGGGAGGAACTAGTATCCAATTGTTTCTCAATGTTAACTATTCTGGTGAGGATTTCATCCAGTCTTTGGAGAACCAGAACCATAGTTTCTGCAGACAACATGCAAATCTCTTGGTAGGGGTGCGTATCCTGGATTGGTTGAAAGCAGGCTCCTCTGATATCTTGTTCTAGAGGCATGGGTGGGTCACCGTTAGGAGTGGGAGGAATCCCTCCTGCTCCTGCTCTTGCCCTCTTGGACGGATTAGCTTTCTTTGGGAGGAGAGGGGTTGGGTCATTGCCATCCTCCTTAAGGGGGGGTGAGGTTCCCCCAACGTTGTTACTCACTGATTGTTCTATTTGCTCCGTTTTCTCGGCTTCCTCAAGCCACTCTATTTCTGAGCCAGGACAGATGTCATACAAGAGAGAAAACCTCTTAGTGTTTGGAATGTGGGAAGAGCTTCAGTCAGAGTGCCACTCTCATGCCCCACCAAATAATTCATACAGGCTTGAAAGCATATCAGCGCATGGAATGTAGATAAAATTTCCCTCGTAAAAAAAGTCAATTCCAGAACTCACAGCAGGGTGAATAATAGAATGGTATATTTGGAATCTAGTCCAACACCCGCCAATGCAGAAAAAAAACTCATTTCAAGCATCCATGACAGATGGCCATTCAACTTCTTAAATACCTCCAATGAAGGAGAGTCCACCCCCTTTTGAGGGAGTTCCTTTTCACTGCTGACTCTTACTATCAGAAAGTTCTTCCTGCTCTTTAGGAGAAATCTCCTTTTGTGTTGCTTGAATCACCTCTTCAGATTCCTTCAAGACCTTGAGAAGGACTTCTGTATGTCTGAGAATGTCCAGGGGATTGGACCACGCTTTATATTCGGGGGGGGGGGGCATGGAGAGGAGTCCGATAGAGGGCTTAAGTCATCTAGGCATTGGTCAGATTGTCATAATTACAGACATACTTACTGGTTTGGACGGAAGTGATTCTTATTCCAGGGGAAGTGGTGACTGTGAGATTACAGGTGCTCTTGCCAATATTGTCCAAACATCCAGTAAAACTTTGACACAGCAGACCAATACCCGCTGAGGTCGATGTATTGGGAGGTTAGGTTTAGGGCCGTGTGCTATTGCTTAATTGTATGTGGGATCCCTATAAAGGGAACTTCTTCCTCTAGGTGGGAGGGAGACTGGTCAATTTACCATCAGTTGAATGCAACATTTAAGTCAGATTTTTTAAAACGGATTTGCAGAACAAAACTCACAGTTAGAAAGGGAGTTATTAGGCTCCAGGGTTAAAATATTATCTAAATGATACTTGAGTGGGATACAAAGAATGAAATGATAAAATCATGAATGAGAAGCTGAGCCAGAGATATAGGACAAAACATTGACTTTGCTTTATGGGAACAACTGTGGAAAGTAAATTTAAGATTTACAGCTTGCTACATTCTAAGGGAGAACTTCATGAAGATGATGCAGAAGACTCAATCAAGATCATCAAGGGTCTGGAGAAAGTTTGGAAAAGTGAACCTTAGCAATTTTAAAGAGAGTGTGGAACAAGCTTTGGACTATTTCTTGGCCTACAAGTGGAATTATAGAGTTTGGGCAAGCTTGTTGAAGAGGGTCAAAGGAGACGTTGGGGGAAAGTGCTTTGGGACACAATTTTAGGCTCGAAAAAGATCTTGCAGACAGGCCAGGAAGATGATCTGAAGGCCTCGGATATAAGAGAACCTGGTTGAATGACTGATCTCGTGGACTGGAAAGACTTTAAAATTTGTAAAAAGGATTGGCAGTACCCGAAACCGGGGGGAAGAGATGGTGGGATAAATTGGAAATTTTTAAGTAAAATTTAATGTAATATGGTTTGAATAAGTATTTTGGGGGGATGATGGAAGGATTTTATCTGGTTCCAGGGAAATAAGATAAAGAGTTTAAGACATTAGGATATAAGGGTATATTATTATAGGTTTAAAGAGCAGAAGATTTAAGGCTATTTTTCTTCTTTCTTATTATCTTTTCTTGTTATCTAGGAAATTGGGGATTGGCTAACTTTATATATATATATATTTTTGATGCCTATTTGTTTGGAGATGTTGGGGAAGAAATAAGGTTAAAAGGGTTAAAAGTAAATAAGTGAAAAAGCAGTGAAAGCTGGAAGGAATTACCGACTGGATTAATAACTGGAATACAAAGAGGGAGGTGGGAGGAGGCTGAGGAACCAAGTCAAAAAAGAAGGAATTTGAAAAATGAAAATTTTCTTTGTTTTCTTTGGGTGTTTTGTTTTTTGAAAACTTTTGTGTTGGTGGGGTGGGGAAGAGGGTTTTCTTTATATGTACTTTTTTGGGTCATTGTATTTTTTCTTTCTCTTTTTATTTTTTATTCTCTTCTCTCTTTTGGATATGTTCTGTTTTGCAGTTATGTTATTGGAAAAATCAATAAATATCATTTTTTTTAAAAAAAAAAAAGATCATCAAGGGTCTGAAACCAAGCCTTATGAGGAGGGTTTGAAGGAACTGGGGGGGGGGGCGGCGTATCTATTTTGAGTGAAGTTTGCTGAAATCTACACTTGCGACATGGGCTGCCATATGTCGAGATTTTCCTGGACATTTCAGCAAGTTCCGCCCAGACACTGCTTACAATTCTGGATGTATGGCAGCCATGTCTATATACAGTGGTACCTCGGTTTTCAAACAGCTTAGTTCCTGAACAACTTTGAACTCAAATGCTGCAAACCTGGAAGTCAGTGTTCCAGTTTGCGAACTTTGCTTCGGAAGCCGAACATGCTGATGAGCTTCTGTTTTCACTGTTGCACTAATTTGTGTCCCCCCCCCATTGTAATCAAAGCCTTCCATTTCCAATTGCAGTGTTCTGAGGTGATATTTGGAGCTTTTATTTGGTGCTTTTGTTTTTGCTAAAAGTAATTTATTTGGCTTTTTCATTTTTGTGACTGTGGCTTGTTCTCTGTTTTTGATTGATTGCGTGACTGCGGCAATGCATAAAACCCCCATCCAAACAATGTCTATCATCAGTGCAGGTAAGAAAAAATAATAATTTTAATCTAAAGTACTGTCTTCTTTCTTTTATAGTACAGTACATTGATTATTGCTTTCATTTTATGGATCAATGATCTCGTTAGATAGTAAAATTCATGTTAAATTGCTGCTTTAGTTGTTTTTAAAAGTCTAGACTTGATTAATCTGTTTTGCATTGCTTTCTTTTTAAAAAAAAAAAATTCAATTTTTTACATACATATATTATCTTCTTACAATTTTTAAATTTCTTGTACAACTTTTTCCTTTCCCTCCTCCCCCCCCCCATACCCATTGGAAGGGTTCAAACAATTATCCTCAACCACGGGCATAGCGTCTTTAGTTTCCACCGGATGTCTTCTGTTCCAGTAGTTTTTATCCATTCAAGATAGGGGTTCCCTCTGTTCCTTATTGTGGTGGACTTGACCTTCCACGTTGTTTCCTGTGTCGTGACTGCGACAATGTCCGACTGAATAAGTTCAAACAAATAAACATTCCATGCCTCTTCTGTCCATTTTCCTCTCTCTTTCCAACCTAAAGCTATCGTTGCCTTTCCCGCTAATATCATAGCTTTGAAGGTAAACTGGTCACCTTTCTCTGTTGCCATGTTACCATTGTCATGAAATCAAAATCTATTGAAAGCTTCATTTTTAAAAATTCATTAATAACCTTTAGGATTTTTTCCCAGAATTCCTTTACCTCTGGGAATTCCCAGTACATATGGGAAAACCATCCCTTGACTTGTTCACAGTGCCAACAGCTAGAATTCAATCCTGCTACCATATTAGCAAGCTGGGCTGGAGTTCTGTACCATTTTAGAAATAATTTTAATTTCAGCTCTCTAAATTTGCTTACTTTAATCTCATCTGTTCCTTTCATTATCCTTCCAACCGTTGCTTCGCTAACTTGTTCTTCCTTACTCCACATCTTTTGAATAAGTTCGGTTGTCTGTTCATTTGTTCGTATAGTTCCTCTATTGGCTCTTCTAAACTCCTATTTCCTGTCTCTTGGACTTTGGAAATTTTGTTGTATAGTCCTCCAGTTTTTAACCAATATTGGTTACCTATATTCTCTATTACTTCCTGCAATGACTTTAAGGACTCTCCTCTATATATACCTTTAACTATATGATATCCCAGATTTTCTTCAAAGTCTGGTATACCTGCTGTTGCAGCTTCTCTCTAGAACATTTAATTATTACACTCCTGGGGGATTTTCTCCCCTTGGGCCCTCGGCAGTGATGGGCTCGTTCCACATCTTCTGCCTTCAAACTAACTCCTTGAGTACTACTACTACTACTACTACTAATTTATTATTATTTATACCCCACCCATCTGGCTGGGTTTCCCCAGCCACTCTGGGCGGTTTCCAACAAAACACTAAAATAAAATAAGATATTAAACATTAAAAGCTTCCCTAAACAGGGCTGCCTTCAGATGTCTTCTAAAAGTTTGGTAGTTATTTTTCTCTTTGACATCTGATGGGAGGGCGTTCTACAGGGCGGGTGCCACTACCGAGAAGGCCCTCTGCCTGGTTCCCTGTTACTTGGCTTCTCATACCGAGGGAACCGCCAGAAGGCCCTCGGCGCTGGACCTCAGTGTCTGGGCAGAACTATGGAGGTGGAGCATAGCCAGGTTCTCAAAGTTTCTTCCAACTCTTTAGCCTGTATTTCTTCCGGAATTCCTCCCAAAATCATATTAGCTCTTCTCTGGAGGTCCGGCAATTCTGCCCCCTGTTTAGATAGTGTAGTTACTTTTTTTTCATTTTCCTGGGCTAGCTCTTGAGCTTGAATTGCTAATTGCTTCACCCCCTTAATTTTGACTCCTCCAAGCATTACAATATATAAATCCTACTTAAAATATTTTAAAAGACTTCCACCGCATTCACCGCACGTCTCTTCGTTATCTTGCTCGCCTTTACATCTGTTCTTCAATCATTTCCCTTCCTTAGGTTCTTTCATAATCCGTCAAATCTTTATGTTCTCTATATTCTTCACAAGGTTAGTCTAAACACAACCAAACTTTCGTATTTGAGCCCTGCTTGTATAAATATTCATTTAAGCATTCCCATTGTTTCTGTATTATAGTTTTGGATTTATGCCTTATTAAATCCGTCAATTTTGCTAACTCCAGGTACTCACATAGTTTACTTAATCAGTCCCCTTTTGTTGGGATATAATTTCCTTTCCAGTGACTGGCTACCCACATTTTCGCTGTTGTTCTTGCATACAGAAAGATGTTAATTTTGTCTTTGGGGATATGCTTACTCAAGATTCCTAGTAAATATGCTTCTCCCTTCTGATATATGATACTTTTATCGATTTTTTAAATCTCTTCATGGATCATCTCCCAAAATTTTCTGATCTCTGGACATGTCCACCACATATGGTATAGAGTGCCTTTCATTCTATTACATCTCCAGCATTTATTACTATTTGATCTATTCATTTTTGCCAGTCTGTCTGGTGCCATATACCATCTGTGGTGCATCTTCATATACCGTATTTTTTGCTCTATAAGACTCACTTTTTCCCTCCTAAAAAGTAAGGGGAAATATGTGTGCGTCTTATGGAGCGAATGCAGGCTGCGTAGCTATCCCAGAAGCCAGAACAGCAGGAGAGATTGCTGCTTTCACTGCACAGCGATCCCTCTTGCTGTTCTGGCTTCTGAGATTCAGAATATTTTTTTTCTTGTTTTCCTCCTCCAAAAACTAGGTGCGTCTTGTGGTCCGGTGCGTCTTATAGAGCGAAAAATACGGTAATTCTCTCTTAATGAATACTAAGCTGTAAAATTTATATTTCCCCCCCCAAACTTTTTCCAATCTTCAGAACCAATTGTATATCTTAAATCCCGTTCCCACTTTAGAATATTCACTGCTTTGACTTCTTGATCTGGGAGGACTTTATCTAATAATCTATATATTTTAGAGAGTGGTTTTTTGTTTTTTTTTTTGTAAAACCTCTCTTTCTAATTTTGATATTTTATTCACAAATCCCCCAGTTTTTATATCTTTCTCATATGTAGCCTTAAGTTGGAAATATTCTAACCAATTTATTCCCAGTATTTTGAGTTATTCGTATTCTTTTAATTTGATATTTTCCTTCATTCCTTCTGCTAAATCTCTATAGGTTGGCCAGGCAAATTTTTTTTTAATGTCGAGGTTCCCTCTATTGGAGAGGTCAGCCTTGGAGTTCTTTCTATAATTCGCTCTTTTGTTCTCTCCCATACCTCAAATAGGGCATTTCTCACAAGGCGGTTCATAAATCCTTTATGCAATTGTATTTTGCCATAGAATAAATATCCATGCCAACCCTTTATTTTGTCCCAGCCTTCTAGTTCCAAAACTTCAGTATCTTTTAGTAACATCCACTCTTTCATCCAACTCTAGCACACTGCTTCAAAATATCTTCTTAAATCTGGGACTGCAAATCCCCCCATTTCTTTTAGCCCCATCATTAGTTCTGATTTTCTTCTGGCTTGATTCCCTTGCCATATAAAATTGGCAAGGTCTCTTTGCCAGCTTTTAAAATATTTTGTCCCAATTATTATTGGGATAGTTTGAAATAAAAATAGGATTTTTGGTAATAGCACCATTTTAATCATTGACACTCTCCCCCAAGGTACCACTGTTTCTTCAGTCAGTCCTGACTGCCTATATAACCACAATGGGTATCTTACACTTATTGTTTGAACGTAAACAAAGATCCTTGGAGACTCTGGCAGAAGTTGAACAAACAAGAAAGATTTATTTTACACAACAAAGTTGAAGAAAGCAGAGGATGTGTCAGGAGATAGATAATGTTCTTTCAGGAAACAGTTAACTTAATAATAAATTGTACTAAATTTAGTGTATGATACAGGGTTCTAAACAAAGTGGTAAATGTGCAGCTTTTTAAAACTTCTGTTGCTTCTTTTAAGTTATTCCTCTTCGATGTTACAGGTGTCTAGAGAGGGTGGCCAATGCTGAGCTTATTTCCAGTTATTTCACTTCAGCTCCTTAACTTAGCAGTTGCAGCTTGCCGTGCACACACTCTTATTTGAATGGCAGTGCCAGTTAACTTTGGGGGTGCCAGGACCCCACAAATATTTTATTGGCAAAGCCGATCAGCCCCTAGGAGTTGGCTCTTGTGCTTCAAAACCGCAAAGGGCAGGGCTGCAGATTCTTCCACCCGGATCTCTGCAACTACTGAGAAGAGTTGAGTGCTGACCATTCCTGGCTCCCTGGAGCAGTCCTTGTTTCTGCTAATAAAGAGTTAGCTTCACATGCTCTCTGTGATTTTGGCTGGCTGGCTCTCTGACAGTTCCTAGGATTCCATGAATCCAACCTCCCTGGAGGAAGGGGCTGGCAGCTCTGGAGCCCCTCCAGGTAATTCTCTGCCAGCGCCCCCAACCGTCCCCTGGCAATGCTTGGCTGGGCTTCCCTCCCACACCCTCTTCCTCCCAGGATGAGATGATGCCACACACCCCTCGCCATTTTAATGTCAATCAACTTTTTGGGAGGTGGGGGACAACAGGACCACTTCTTCCCTGCCTCGGGTTTACAGAAACCTGCAAAATCTGCACATGCCCAGAATATGAAGGATTTTCAAAAATGTGGTTATGTTTGGTGTGGGGAAGAAAGGGGGGTAGCTGTCTGCGGACAAAGGTCCAGGGGTCCTTCACCTTCCCTTTGGTGGGCATCGCACTTCAGTTTCCTCAAAGGGGCCCCTGGGGGTGCAGGGCAGGGGAGCATCTCTCGGCCCCCCAGGAAAAGAGAAACGTGGGGGGGGGGGGCGGAGACTTCCAAGGAGACCCCGCAGGTCCCCAAATTCGCAGCCGGATCCCACGTTCCCTGCCGGTGGGTCCCAGGGAAGGCGCTTCCAGGAAAGGCCCCTTAACATTCAATTATTTCAAAGTAAGGATCCAGATGCACACGGCAGAATGGTACCCGGGAACCCCCACCTCCCTTGTCGTCAGTCTGCATAAGATGGGGGGGGGGCCCTTGATGCAGAGTCCTTGGCCCAGATGGAGAAGGGAGGGCAGCCCCTAGAGCGCAGAAGCAGGAAGGGAGAGGGAGGGAGGGGCGGTCTCGGGGCCCTCGGCTTGCCAAGGGTTAAAAGGAGCAGAGCGGGATTCCTAGAGAGGACAGGAAGGGGAGGGCGGGGGAGGGCAAGGTCCTCCCGAGCAGAAGCCCCTCCCTGCCCAGTCCCTTCCTGCCAGCAAAGAGGAGGCTGCTTTGTTCTCCCTGCTTTGCAAAAACTTCCTCGGTGCCCCTCCTGGAATCTGGTGAGTCTCTTCCCCCTTGGGGTGCAGCGGGGAGAAGGGGGTCCCAGGGCTGCAAGGGAGGAGGCAGACCCCCCCTGTTCATCTCATGCATGGGGGGAGACCCCCAAGTCAGGGAGCAGAGGGTCCTGCCCCCAGTTCCTCTCTGCCAAGCCAGGGAGGGGCTGAGTGTCCAGCAGGTCTGCAACTCTGTTCTTCCTTTGGATCAAGATGCTGCCTTCCTTTTGGGGGAGGAGTCTTTGGGGCAACAAAAAGAGGGCATGCAAATAAGCCCCCTTCAGATTGAGGGGGAAGTCGCATTTGATAACACAGAGAAGCATCCGAGGAATCCGTGGAAGGAGAAGCCCTGTGGAGTGGGGAGATACAGCCCCCCCCCAAGTGTGGAGACTGGAGGGGAGACCCTCTCCCACCATCTACCCAACTACAATTCCCAGAGTTCCCTGGCAAGAAGGGGGGATTGGAGACCACTCTGGGAATTGCAGTCTTTGGACAGCAGGGCTGAAGCTGTCTCCTTGCAACTCTCAGGGTCCTGAACCAATTCTGGCTCCCAGGATTCTTGGGAGGAGTCCCTAGGGCCGGGGGAGATCTGGTTTCCAACCTTGTGATGGATCAGCAGCTAAACATCTGCCCCCTCCCAGCTGAGCCAGTGCACAGACTGGCATGTGCCACTCTTGGGAGCAGGAGCTGTACCCAGCCTTGCTCAGCTCAATATTTTTAGGAAGACTCATGCCTGCAACGCCATCAGCATCCTGTATGAATAATAATAAATAATAATAATAATAATAATAATAATATTTATCTGCCACTTATTTGACTGGGTTTCCCAAGACACTCAGGGCTACTTCCAGCACATATAAAAACATAATAAAACATCAAACATTAAAAACTTCCCAATACAGGGCTGCCTTCAGATGTCTCCTAAAAGTTGTGTGGTTCTTTATTTCCTTGACATCTGATGGGAGTGTGTTCCACAGGGAGGGCGCCACCACCGAGAAGCCCCTCAGCTTGCTTCCCTGTAACTTCTCTTCTTGCACTGAGGGAACCACCAGAAGGCCCTCAGTGCTGGACCTGCAGACTAAAGTTAGAAAAGCTTTAATTGCTACAAATGGTATAAGGAAACATGATACGGAATTAAGTGGAAAGATGGTGTTGACCTGGAGTGGTTACAGAATTTCTGGTCTCTCCCCGAGTGCCATGGGCCCTGCTCCAAAGAGAGCTTCTCTAAAGAAAGCAGAACCAAAAAATCACTCCATTTTGTGTGAATAAGGAAAATGAGGAGGTGGCTAAGAAACAGCAGGAGCCAGATCCTATTCCCAACCTTCTAGGGTCTCTCAGCAGCTCTAATGATGAGCAGAAAGAGGTTTGGGGCCCAGCCAGCTCAACTGCTAAGTCATCTCTTGCATTGAGACGTGGGGGCACCTACATGTAATAGCTACTCGGCTGTATTCTGCCCATGCTCTGGGGTTGCAGTTTTCAAGCTTGGGGACAGGATGGTGCCTGGTTTTTGCACCAAGTTCTATCCATAAGCCCCTCTGAGTTCAATGCGGTCTGCTCACAGATCACTAGTGTGCGTACCATGCCAGCCTTACGAAGTGGGGTGAGGTGCAAACACATTAAATGGGAATCGCTGGAGATGTTTCAAATGGGGTTTCTGTTGGGAAGGGCCTGCCCCATTTGTGTTTCTCCAGGAGCAGGGGAATATCTAGGGCAGGAGAATCCCTGCAGGGCCTCTGAGGCTCCCTTTGTTTCTTCCTCTCTCCCAGGACCCTGCAGCTTGTGGTGGCTTCTCGACTCCTCAGGAAGGATGAAAGAGACTGAATCTGTAGACCTAGCGAGGATGGAAGGGGGAAGATGGACAGTCGACCTGGTCAGGTTGTCTCCTGCATCCCTCCTCACAGCCTCTGAGCGCTCCCTCCCAGGGACCTCCGAGAGATCTGGTGAGTCCCAGGGAAGGGGAGATGGGGACATGTGTGGATGGGGCTGGAGAGGTACTGGGGCTTGCTCATTTTGGGGGTGGGATGAGGCAGGCAGGTGGATGGAGATTGAGAAGGTGGGCACCTTTTTGGTCTCCTCCACCTACCTGCCTGTCTTACTGCGCCTTTGACATCTGCGGGGAATTTCAGCTAGGAATACATCACAGCTCCCCGGCCACCGCGATGTATTGGCGCCAGTACTGTGCTCTGTATGCCCTACCGATGTCAGAGAACTCGCTGATCCATTGTGCAGCACTAGAAGCCAGGATTCTTTAAAGTACCTGATCCTAATTTCAGGATTGACTGCAGATGGGGCCTCTGTGTTTTGCCTTTTTCTTTTCTTTTAGGAATAACTTTTCATTTTCTTTTCAAAACAAGGATCATATAGGACTAATATATGATACAAATATGTAGACTGAGTCTTCTCAGTCTTCTGATATGACTCTCAAAACTAGCAGAATAAATTTATAACATATTGTTTATCATTAGTGGTCAGTGTATGAGTTCTGAGTTCATGAATTGGTTTAAATTGGGGGGGGAAAGGGAGAGATAGGAGAGTACAGAGTACAGAGTACATTCAACATCTCCTAGCCGAATGCCTAGTCAGGCGCTCTTGTGACTGTTGTGCTTACATTAGGTGTGAGTCATAGTCATTTTTCCTTTACTGCTACCAATGAAACAATACAGAGTTGGTCTCCTCATGAACATGGGACGGTGGTTCCAAGTGAAGAAAGTGATTTATAAATTTAAATTGAGACCAACCAGATTGAGATAAATGCTGTTGGGAGTGTGCAAATGAAGACGTTGCTGTTTGTTGAGGCATGGACATTGCTGGATCCTGACCAGAGAGCTCTGCATAAAGAAGTCAAGGAGGGGAATCGTGGAATCACGCACCCTCTCGGTAAAGCTCCCTGTTGGATCATAAGATCAGTTTTGAAATCCCATACATACCTCTATGTGATGAACCTCCACTATTTGGATGGAGACCAACAGCATCTGGGATTCTAACATCCACACCGTGAGCCCTGAATGGAGGGATATCAACTGTTTGTGAATATTCTTTGTCTAGTCATGCCTTTTGAAACAATGAGCAGGTTTGTCTGAACTGCCCAGGCCTTCTTAAATGCCAGCTTGAGAGTTTTTAGGGAAGTTGAAGTAACTTCTGTCAGGTGTGGGGTTTTTTTCTTTTACTTCTGTCTGCATTTGATTGACCAAAGAGATGACTGACCTTGCATATGGGGTGGATTCCAGGATTCAGCCAAATAAAATCTATCCCGGATAAAAGCCAAGCAATTCCAGCCAACAACGGTAGTGAAAACTCTAGAATCATAGAATCATAGAGTTGGAAGAGACCACAAGGGCCATCGAGTCCAACCCCCTGCCAAGCAGGAAACACCATCAGAGCACTCCTGACATATGGTTGTCAAGCCTCTGCTTAAAGGCCTCCAAAGAAGGAGACTCCACCACACTCCTTGGCAGCAAATTCCACTGTCGAACAGCTCTTACTGTCAGGAAGTTCTTCCTAATGTTTAGGTGGAATCTTCTTTCTTGTAGTTTGGATCCATTGCTCCGTGTCCGCTTCTCTGGAGCAGCAGAAAACAACCTTTCTCCCTCCTCTATGTGACATCCTTTTATATATTTGAACATGGCTATCCTATCACCCCTTAACCTCCTCTTCTCCAGGCTAAACATGCCCAGCTCCCTTAGCCGTTCCTCATAAGGCATCGTTTCCAGGCCTTTGACCATTTTGGTTGCCCTCCTCTGGACACGTTCCAGTTTGTCAGTGTCCTTCTTGAACTGTGGTGCCCAGAACTGGACACAGTACTCCAGGTGAGGTCTGACCAGAGCAGAATACAGTGGCACTATTACTTCCCTTGATCTAGATGCTATACTCCTATTGATGCAGCCCAGAATTGCATTGGCTTTTTTAGATGCCGCGTCACACTGTTGGCTCATGTCACGTTTGTGGTCAACCAAGACTCCTAGATCCTTTTCACATGTACTGCTCTCAAGCCAGTTGTCACCCATCTTGTATTTGTGCCTCTCATTTTTTTTGCCCAAGTGCAATACTTCACATTTCTCCCTGTTAAAGCTCATCTTGTTTGTTTTGGCCGAGTTCTCTAATCTGTCAAGGTCGTTTTGAAGTGTGATCCTGTCAGTCAGCCAGTTACAAATCCACTGAGTGGTAGCATAGTCAAGACCACATTTTACCAGCTTCTTTACAAGAATATCATGGGGCACCTTGTCAAATGCCTTGCTGAAATCATGGTAGGCTACATCCACTGCGTTCCCTTCATCTACCAGGCGTGTAATTCTGTCAAAAAACGAGATCAGGTTAGTCTGACATGACTTATTTTTCATAAATCCATGCTGACTATTGGTGATCACAGCATTCCTTTCTAGGTGCTCACAGACTGTTTGCTTAATCATCTGCTCCAGAATCTTCCCTGGTATTGATGTCAGACTGACTGGGCGGTAATTATTTGGGTCCTCTCTTTTCCCCTTTTTGAAAATAGGGACAACATTTGCCCTCCTCCAGTCTGCCGGGATTTCGCTGTTCTCCAGGAATTCTCAAAGATGACTGCCAGTGGTTCTGAGATCACATCTGCCAGTTATTTTAATACTCTTGGATGCAGTTCATCTGGCCCTGGAGACTTGAATACATCTAAACTAGCCAAGTATTCTTGTACTATCTCCTTAGTTATTCTGGGCTGTGTTTTCTCTGCTGAATCATTTGCTCCAAATTCTTCAGGTCGGGCATTGTTTTCTTTATCGGAGAAGACTGAGGCAAAGAAGGCATTGAGGAGTTCAGCCCTTTCTGTGTCCCCTGTTTGCTTTTCACCATCTTCTCCTCTGAGTGACCCCACTGTTTCTTTGTTCTTCCTTTTGCTACGAACCTACACATAAAAGCCTTTTTTGTTGCTTTTAACCTCTCTAGCAAGCCTGAGTTCATTCTGTGCTTTAGCTTTTCTGACTTTGTGTCTACACGTGCTGGCTATTTATTTGAATTCCTCTTTGGTGGTTTCCCCCCTTTTCCATTTTTTGTACACATCCTTTTTTAATCTTAACTCAGTTAAAAGTTCTTTAGATAGCCACCCTGGCTTCTTTAGGCACCTTCCATGTTTCCGTCTCATTGGTATTGCCTGAAGTTGTGCTTTTACTATCTCCCTCTTAACAAACTCCCAGCCATCATGAACTCCCTTTCCTTTTAGTATTACTGTCCATGGGATCTCACGCAGCACTTCCCTAAGTTTTATGAAGTCGGCTTTCTTAAAGTCAAGAAATTGAGTCCTAGTATGCTTGGCTGCTCCTTTCTGCTGTATAGTAAACTTCAGAAGAGCATGATCACTCGCGCGTAATTATCCTTCCACTTCTACCCCACTAACCAGGTCATCAACATTGGTTAGGACCAGATCTAAAATGGCTGTTCCTCTTGTTGCTTCTCCCACTTTCTGGACAATGAAGTTGTCTGCAAGGCCAGTGAGGAATCTGTTTGACCTTATGCTCTTGGCTAAGTTTGACATCCAACAAATATTCAGGTAATTGAAGTCCCCCATTACTACTATCTCCCTTCCTTTTGCATGCTTGGCCATCTGTTCCAGGAAGGTATCATCTATGTCCTCCGTTTGGCTTGGGGATCTATAGTAAACTCCCACAATGAGGTCACTGTTATTCTTCTCTCCCTTAATTTTGACCCAAATGCTCTCACTTTGGCTTTGAGGTTCTAAATCTTGGATCTCTTCACAGGTATACACATCCCTGACATATAACGCCACTCCTCCTCCTTTCTTGTCTGGTCTGTTTCTCTAAAATAGATTGTATCCCTCCATTATTACATTGCAATCATGGGACTTATACCACCAGGTTTCAGTGATGCCTATTATGTCATATTTAGTTTGCTGTACCAAGAGCTCAAGCTCATCTTGTTTATTTCCCATGCTTTGTGCATTAGTGTACAGACATTGAAGTCCATTAATCATTCCCCCGTGTCTCTTATTTAAGGATTTTTTCCTCCCACCACTAGGTCATCTCTTGCATTGAGACGTGGGGGCACCCACATGTTATAGCTACTCAGCTATTTTCTGCCCATGCTCTGGGCTTGCACTTTGCAGGCTTGGGGACAGGATGGTGCCTGGTTTTTGCACCAAGATCTATCCATAAGCCCCACTGAGTTCAGTGGGGTCCAGAAAACCTGCCTGGTCCTTATGGATATATTCTGACATGACCTTCTTCAGCCTGTTGGTCAATATATTAGCAAGAATTTTGTAATCCACATTAAGTAGAGAGATTGGTCTATAATTTTTGACATTAGCTCTATCTTGATCTTGTTTTGGATGTCTGGCTAATATTTTCTCATTTTCTTCTATTTCTTTTCTAATTTGGTACATTTTCTTTTCTCTATTTCTTTTATGAATCACATTTTGTTGAATATAAAATCTTCTTATACCAGCTTTGCTCACCTCCCATATTATTCTACTCTCTGTATCTTGCTCTTTATTAATTTGGAAGAATTCTCTAAGTAATTCCTGTGCTTTACCTAGAATGTTTTCATCATTTAAATTTTTTTCATTCATTCTCCATCTTCTTTTTACCTTTCTGTTATCTCTTAATTCCAGTGTAACTGAATTATGATCTGTTAGTAGTTTAGGTTGTATTTCTGTTTTTGTTTTGTTTTTTAACATTAAATTATTTGAGATCCAGATACCATTGATCCTTCTTGCTGATTTTTTCCCCTGTGAATAGTGAGTGAACTGTTTCTCTAGTGGATGTTTATATCTCCTAACATCTTTTAAATTTAAATTTTCAACCATTTGGGAAAAAGTCTGTGGAAGTCTACCACCTTTTGACTTCTTTCTTGTGTCAGTGCGATCATATTCCAGTGAGGTGACTCTGTTGAAGTCACCTAATAGAATAATCTCCTCATCTATATATTCTAATAATTTATCTTGCACTATTTTAAAATACTGTGATTTATTCCCATTTGGCGCATAAATCCCTACCACCACAATTTTTTCCATCCCTTTTTCCAATAGTAACTCCAATAACCTGCCTTTCTCATCCTTGAAAATTAGTTTTGTCTCTATTTGAGGTTTTATATATGTTACAATACCTCTTTTCTTTCTGGGATCTGATGATATAAATTCTGTTCCTAGCTTCTTGTTTATCAATACCCTTCTATGTCTTTTTGCTACATGCTACTTTCTTGCAAATATACAACATCCCATCTTCCCTTTTTCAGAATATACTCTATTTGCTTTCTTTTCAATTTACTATTAAGACCATTTACATTCCAAGAAATTATGTTCAAGTTCATCAGTCTCTATTCAATTTTATTTAAGTTGTTTACTATGTTAAAATTCTAAATCCAAGCTCCTTTTTACACTTTCTTCAAAATTTTGCCATTTTTTCTATTGATCTTAGTTTTTTCCTTCTTTCTTTTAACGTAAATGTCAGTCCCTCCGGAAATTCCCACTTATATCTTATTGAATTTTTCTTTAAGGCATCTGTGAGAATTTTATAATTTTGTCTTTTCTCAACTAATCTTTTTGGCAGTTCCTTAAAAATTGAGATGTTCTGTTCATCGATTACTAATTTACATTGGCTTCTTTTTGAAATATTTTGTCTTTGAGTAGCCTTGAGTTTAAAAACACTAGGCAATCTCCTGGGCCTTTGTACATGTTTGATCTTTCTGATCTGATCCTAAATATTTTGTCCACATCCATTAATAATTCGTCTTCCTGTACTCCCATCCACTTTGCTAACTCTTGGATTATTTTATTCTCAATTTGTTCATTTTGAGATTCAGGAATTCCTCGTGCAGAACCATTTGATGCTGTTACATGTCCAAGACGGCAATCTGATCTAATAATAGCTCTTGTGCCTTCTTTATCTCTGTTATGTCATCCAGTATAATCTCCTGATTTTTCCTCAGGTCTTTATTTTCATCCTGAATCCGTTTGGACACTTCTTCTTGTTTATTTGTCTTGATTTTTAATTCCTGAACTGTTTTGACTAGCTCATTTTTTATTGTCAGGTCTTTTACCTAACCTTGGAGATCTATTATTATTTTTAAATGTTGTTCAATCTTATTGTTCATTGAATCCAGTTTATCATTTATATTTATGTTCATGTTGACTATCACGTCTTTCAAATCTGCATTGGGATCAGTTTCTGCTATTGAAAGTCTCCTACCTTGGGAGCTGGCAGTAACAGTTATTTTAGATTGTATTTTCTTCTCAGCCATCTTGACCTTCCATTTCTTTTTCTTATGTACACAGGTTAATATGCTTTGGCCCAGGTTTGGCTGGTGATGTCTTTAAATAAGACCAGAACATCCAAGTCTCTAATATTTCAAACTGTTGGGATCTGTCAGGTTATGAATATTATTCCCACTATTTAATAATGGAAGAGATAGAGGAGTCGGCTTCAAATACAGAGGATGAGCACATCAACACATTTTGCCTGCACTTTTAAAATTGTCTGCCAGATGGCGCTGTGCACTTTTCTTTCTTTTATTACTAGCCTTGGTTTGTCTTCTTTCCCGGTTCCTAATTCCCAGAATGCTTTTTAACTGTCCTTCCTCTTTCTTTATTTCCTGTTTGCTTTCCAAGGTGAGGGTGAGTCAGCAATTAGCAAGCTGACCCCACCATCTTCATCTGCCCTCAAACCTTTCTCCTTCCTTTGTCTCCTCCCTCCTGGCTCTCAAAACACTCTTGCAGTCCCTCATTATCCTGGCTCTTCCCTCTTTCAATTTCTCTCGTTCTCCCCACCACCTTCGCCACCACTTCTCACCACGCACCTTCAGTCTGCTTAAACAGCATTAAACAGGGTTCTTGCAGTTATTTGTTTATTTTCTTTCATATGTTTTGTCTTCTTTTAGTTTAGAACGTAATCCTCACAAAGCTTCTTAGTCCCAATTTATAAAATCACATCAGAATGAACCTCCTTTTTCTAATTCACTCTATGTCACTGTTTTTAATAGAGTTTTACTCCCAGTCTCCAACGTATTGCTGATAGTATAGTCTGTTTTAAGGGAGCCAGGGTTGGAGTTTCCAGCTGTAATATTTGGAGAAACCTGGTGCTTCCTCATCTCACTGTTAGGAGTGCCCCCTTTTAAGTGCTGGACTATTCCTGCCACCTTCCACATTTTGTTCCGGCATACGGAGAGTCTTCTAGTACCGCTTTCGTGCTTTTTTGGCTAGAGACCTCTTTTCTGGCTTTTATCCAAGGGAGTCTACATCGCCCTTGTTCTCCCCTCACCCCTTTTACAGCGATCGGGTGTGCTTGACTGTATGAGAGCACTTCCCTCGACCCACCACTGAGCGCACCACGCAGGGAAGTCTCATTTTTGCTTTTGCTTCTGTCTGCATTTTGTTGACCAAAGAGATGACTGACCTTCAAGATGGATTGGAATCCATGACTTAGCCAAACAAAATCTATCCCAGATAAAAGGCAAGAAATTCCAGCTTAAAAAGGCAGTGAAAATTATAGTAAGGCCTCACATCTGACTCTCCTCAGTTCTTCCTCTATCACAAGCATGCATTAACATTGTTCAATAATCTGGAGCTCCATTTCTTCCTGAAGCTCTAATTAGCTTCTCTCTTCATTGCAGATGGTGATGAATTGGTGGGGAAGAACAAGAAGGACCACAACAGAATCCACATAGCGGAGAAGTCTGATAAATATTCAAAGTGTGGAGAGAACATCCATCAGAGCTCCCTGTCCACCTCGCATCAAACAAAGAGCTTTATTCGAAGGAATAGCCTCACTTCCCATCAAAGAATTCATACCGGGGAGAGACCTTATCAGTGCCTTGAATGTGGGAAGAGCTTCACTCGAAAGTACAGTCTCACTTCCCATCAAAGAATTCATACAGAGGAGAAACCCTATCAATGCCTTGAATGTGGGAAGAGCTTCAGTCGAAAGTACAGTCTCACTTACCATCAAAGAAGTCATACAGGGCAGAAACCCTTTCAGTGCTTGGAATGTGGAAAGAGCTTCATTCACAGACAACATCTCACTTCCCATCAAATAATTCATACCGGGGAGAAACCCTACCAGTGCTTCGAATGTGGAAAGAGATTCAGTCATATGTCACATCTCACTTCCCATAAAAACCTTCATACTGGAGAGAAACCCTATCAATGCCTGGAATGTGGAAAGAGCTTCAGTCACAGGCAGAGTCTCACTTCCCATCAAAACCTTCATACTGGGGAGAAACCCTATCAGTGTCTCGAATGTGGGAAGAGCTTCAGTCACAGGCAGAATCTCACTTCCCATCACAGAATTCATACCGGAGAGAAACCCTATCAGTGCCTGGAATGTGGAAAGAGCTTCAGTCACAGGCAGACTCTCACTTCCCATCAAAGAAGTCATACAGGGCAGAAACCCTTTCACTGCTTGGAATGTGGAAAGAGCTTTAGTCGAAAGGACAGTCTCACTTCCCATCAAAGAATTCATACCGGGAAGAAACCTTATCAATGCCTGGAATGTGGAAAGAGCTTCAGTCACAGGCAGAGTCTCACTTCCCATCAAATAATTCATACCGGGGAGAAACCCTATCAGTGCTTCGAATGTGGGAAGCGCTTCAGTCACAGCTGCAGACTCGCTTTACATCAAAGAATTCATACAGGGCATAAACCCTATCGGTGCTTGGAATGCGGAAAGAGCTTCAGTCAGCGCATCCATCTCACTTCCCATCAAAGAAGTCATACAGGGCATAAACCCTATCACTGCTTGGAATGTGGAAAGAGCTTCAGTCAAAAGCACAGTCTCACTTCCCATCACAGAATTCATACCGGGGAGAAATCCTATCAGTGCTTGAAATGTGGAAAGAGCTTCAGTCAAAAGGACAGTCTCACTTCCCATCACAGAATTCATACCGGGGAGAAACCCTATCAGTGCTTGAAATGTGGAAAGAGCTTCAGTTTCAAGAAAAGACTCACTTCCCATCAAAGTATTCATACAGGGGAGAAATCCTATCAGTGCTTGGAATGTGGAAAGAGCTTCAGTTGGAAGGAAAGTCTCACTTCCCATCAAAGAATCCATACAGGGGAGAAACCATATCAGTGCATCGATTGTGGAAAGAGCTTTCGTCTGAGTGGTGATCTCACTTCCCATCACAGAATTCACACAGGGGAGAAACCTTTTCAGTGCTTGGATTGTGGAAAGAGCTTTCGTCTGAGGGGTGAGCTCACTTCTCATCACAGAATTCATACAGGGGAAAAACCATATCAGTGCATGGATTGTGGAAAGAGCTTTCGTCAGAGTGGTGAGCTCACTTCTCATCACAGAATTCATACCGGGGAGAAACCCTATCCGTGCTTGGAATGCGGAAAGAGCTTCAGTCACAGACACAATCTCACTTGCCATCAAAGAACTCATTCAGGGCAGAAACCCTTTCGGTGCTTAGAATGTGGAAAGAGCTTTCGTCAGAGTGGGCATCTCACTTCCCATCAAAAAATCCATACAGGGTAGAAACCCTATCACTGCTTAAACTGTGGAAAATGCTTCCGTCGGAAGGAACATCTCACTTCCCATCAAAGAACTCATTCAGGGCAGAAACCCTTTTGGTGCTTAGAATGTGGAAAGAGCTTTCGTCAGAGTGGGCATCTCACTTCCCATCAAAGAATTCATACAGGGGAGAAAACCTATCACTGCTTAGACTGTGGAAAATGCTTCCGTCTGCAGGGAAAATATCACTACCCATCACAGAATTCATACAGGGGAGAAACCCTATCAGTGCTTGGAATGTGGAAAGAGCTTCAGTTACAGGCAGAGTCTCATTTCTCATCAAATAATTCATACAGGGGGAAAACTGTTGGGTGTAGTGAAGGGTTAGCCTTCTATGCCTCGTGCTTGCGGGGACGGGCTTACAAGGGAAGTAAGCCAGGACGTGACGAAAGCAGCTTGGTATGTTGTCAACTGAGTGGAAATCGAAAGCACTCAGTTCAGCCGCTGCAAGGAGAGAGAGAGAGAGGAGGCAGAGAAAATGCAGCTTAACACGGATGGCTGTTGTGGATTGCAGATACGCTATTTTGTTTCCAATGAAGAGATATTAGGACAGAAGAAAAGTCTGGACTGATTTACTGCCCTTTCGACACACAGGCGCTGTGTAATTCTGCTAATTGCTTTATGACCGCTCTAAAGCCACACTGCGTAAACAGAAGCTGCAGAGGCTCGCAGGGGAAGCGTGGCTGGGCGCCAAACAATAAAGCAATAAATCTAGGAACAGGTTATGGACCAACGCGAAGCGTGTGAGAAAGGGCTTGGAAGACTTTAAAAGACTGAACGTCAGTTTGATCGACTGCCAAAGAAAGCAGAGGGCAGATCAGAGGAGGCTGACGGAGCGAGGGCGCTGCAATGTCAGGTCTTTCCGGAACACCCAGTTGGCATAAATGAATGAGTACTCTTGCAAACGCCACAGAAGGGAGAAGGGAGGCATGGCACAGCCCCAGGGACATGGCTTTGAGTTTAAACTGCCATGTCAGAGACTGAATAGCCAAAACTGGCTACAATGGAGTTTTGAAATGGAACTCTTACTGGTGGGAGAGCAGCTATGGGACGTAGTCCAGCCCCCACAGTATGCAGCTGGGAAAGCAGAGGCTGAAAAGGCTGCAGTGCAAAGTGAAATGGAGAAGCGTGTGCTTGCATTTTTGGCTGAGAATGTGGATGCTCATCTAGTGCCAGTTGTCCTGGGTGCAAAACAGCCAAGGGCCGCTTGGGAATCCCTCCGAAAGGCTTGTGGAGCTGGTTTGGGAAGCAAGGGCTGAGACGTGGCTGCACCCGAAATGGAGAGGGAAGATGGCGCCAACCACACAGCTGGGAGGAGCTTTGAGCCCCCACCGGGGGGCGAAGGGACTGTTGCTGTTGCTGGCAATGCTGCTGGTGCTTTTGCTGAGCCTGGGAGCTGTTTGGATGTTGCAACGTGTCTGTGTGAGGAGCCTGGAGAGAGGCCAAGAGTTGGGAGCCCCGTACCCATCAGAGGGGGTGCAGGCAAATGTCCTGGAAGCCCCGTGAGTAGTGGGGGGGGGCAGTGAGCAGTGAAAGCTCAGAGACGCCTCTTTCTCCAAAAGCTGCCAAGAGTTGTTTACGCCGTGAGCTGAAGCCTAGCCGTGCGAAGCTGAATGCAGCTAGAGGCTTCAAGGCCGGCCACCTGGAGCAAGTAAAGATAAGAGCTGTGGATTTGTGTGAGAACGCTGGGAGCAGTCCGGTCTCCAAGGCAACTGAGGCAATCTAAGGAAGCTGTGAAGGTCGTGGGCAAGTCTCCCTGCCAGGGGGAGTCTGTTGCCGTGACAACCAGAGAGGATGTCTGCAGAGGCCCCAAGGAGGGGGGTAGCGAGGAGATTGTTGCCATGGCGATCCAGGAATGTCAACAAGACACTCTGGCTGTCGTCATCGACTCAGGAGCCACAAACCCGCTAGTGGCATCTGCTGGTCTTTTAAGGAATTGCAGGACAGTAAAAACATAAATTTGTGACGCTCACGGATGGAAGGAAAAAATGGCTAACACAGACAGGCTTTTTCTTCTGTTCCTTTCTTAAGCATGAAGTCAAAGCTTTTGCGGTGCCTGGCTTAGCCAACTGTTTGTTAAGTGTGCATGATTTACTTGCTGATGGTTTTCATGTGTCTTTTGCAGGTACCCAATGTGAGTTTTCCAAGAATGGAAAGCACGTGTACACAGTGCAGTCTAAAGGCAATTTGTTTGTTGTAAATGTGCATTTTTCTACAAAAGAGGATGACACCGAAGATGCGAAGGGGCAATGTGTGAATGTAGTGCCCCACCATGGTTGTTTGCATATTTGGCACAGGCGCTTCGCACATCTGAATTGGGGGTTTGTTAAGAAGGCACCCGAACTGACACAAGGGTGCAAATTTAAGGCTTGTGACAAATTTTTAGATTGCAATGCTTGTAAACAGGCAAAGATTGTGACATGCTCCTATCCAAAGTCAGAGAGACAGACCACAAAACCCTTTGAGTTAATTCATGAAGATTTGTGTGGGCCCATGTCAGTTGAATCACTGGGGGGGATCAAGGTTCTCTCTGCTTCTAATTGATGATTTCTCGAGGTCTGCTTGGACCTTTCCTCTTCAAATGAAAGGGGAGGCAGCTAAAATGATCAGGGATTGGATCACCGCAGTTGAGGTAACATTCTCCACCAAGGTGCATGGCTTTCAAAGTGACAGAGGTTCTGCCTTACAGGATTTCTTTAGGGAGAAGGGGATTAGCCACAGATTGACTGCTCCGTACTCTCTGCAACAGAATGGGCTGGCAGAGAGAAAGAACAGGACGGTGCAGGAAGCGGTATCTTCAATCTTGTGGGATGCAGGGCTACCCCAGAAATATTGGTCTGAAGCCTGGAGATTTGTAGTTCATATGCAAAACAGAGTGTACAACTCTAGTGTAGGAAATACACCTTATTTCTTGCTGCATGGAAAGAAGCCTAAAGTACATTACCTTCGTGTGTTTGGTTGTGAGGCCTGGGTGCTTATTCCACAGGCTCTACGCAAGAAAGGTGAGCCAAGATCTAAAAGAATGATCTTTGTATGGTATGAGCCTGGCTCAAAGGCCTGGTGGTTTGCATACCCAAGTGGAAACCAGTCTAGGTTTGTTATCAGCAATAGCGCTGAGTTCTGTGAGCAAGCTGGTTGGAAACGTCTGCACGCTAATCCAAACGTGATTCCACAGCCGTTCTATGACTCAGACGTTGAGGAGGAAGAGGAACTTGTTGCTCTGGACCATGGTCCAGAGCAACAGGGTCCACCACAGGGACAGAGTCCAAGGCAGGGACAGCACAGGATCCCTCAAAGGGGGGAACCTAGAACACCTCCTCAGGCTAGTGTCAAGTTTGAGCCAAAGAGTGAGCCTTCCTTACCTGCTGGACCAGCTGTAAGGCCCAAGAGGCGCAGCAGGTCAGAGGGGGAAGACACTGAATTTGAGGATGATTTAGCTGGACCCAGTGAGGCAGCAGTGACACCAGGGTTCACACTGAGGAGATCAGTGAGGACAAGGAGGCCTCCTGATCGGTATGACGCTTCAGGCGTCTGGGTAGGTTCAGCCAGATGTGAACCTGAATTCTTCGAGGATATTCAGAGTTTACCTGAGGAAGAAGCCGGTAAGTGGCATAGGGCAATGGACAAAGAGATGAAGTCCATGGAAGATCTAGGTGTGTTCTCACAGAGTTGCCACTGGGCAAGCAGGCTGTGAGTTGCAGGTGGGTTTACCGCCTGAAACCCACTGACGCTGGAGAACCACAGTATAAAGCTAGGTTAGTTGCTCGAGGATTCACTCAGAGAAAGGGAATACACTTCACGGAGGTGTATTCGCCAACGTCACGAGCGGAGACTCTGAGAACGCTTTTAGCTTGTGCAGCATAGAGAGGCTGGGAGGTAAACCACTTTGATGTGGATGTTGCCTACCTAAACTCAGATCTCCAGGAGGAGCTGTACATGATTCCTCCTCCGGGGTTTGAGAACTTGAGGCAGGGTGTTGTGTGGAGATTGCACAAATCCATCTATGGATTACGTCAATCTGCTAGAAACTGGAACATGTGCCTGAATGAAGCCTTAGAAGAGCTAGGTTTCAGAAGAAGTATTGCTGATAGTTGCCCTTATTTGAGAGGATCAGGTGCAATACAAGAATTTCTTCAACTTTGGGTTGATGATTTGTTATACTTATCAGAGACAGATGAACAGGCAGAGAAGTTTGCCAAAGAGCTAGGTAAACGGTTCAAGCTTAAGCAGCTTGGTGCTGTCAAAACCTATCTAGGTGTCAGTGTTGACTGTGCACAGGATGGAAGCTTCTTGCTCAGCCAGAGAGGCAAAATTGAGCAACTTCAGAAGTTCAGGATGAGTGATTGTGCAGGAGTGAGTTCTATGGAGACTAGTTTTGTGAAGGACAGCCAGCAAGTAGAACGCGCTGTGTTCGAAAATGCTGAAGTGTTTCAGTCAGCTCTAGGGAGTTTGCTGTACTTGTCCCAGTGGAGCAGACCTGATATAGCATTTGCTGTCAATCTGCTCAGCAGGGAAGCTTCAAACCCTAGTGTGCAAGCCTGGAATGGCATCAAGAGAGTTCTGAGGTATTTGCAGGAAACCAAAGACTTTTGTCTTAGGTTGCCCGCACAAGGAGAAGTCAAACTGACTTGTTTCGTGGACTCAGACTGGGCTAATCTTGAGGATCGCAAGTCTGTGTCTGGCCTAGTGGTGAAGTTTGGGAACTCAGTAGTTGGATGGAGGTCCAAGAAGCAAAGTCTTATAGCGCTCTCATCCACTGAGGCTGAGTTCAGTGCTCTTTCAGAGGTATGCAGAGAAGTAGAGTTCTATGGTTGGCAACCAAAATGGTCAAAGGCCTGGAAACGATGCCTTATGAGGAACGGCTAAGGGAGCTGGGTATGTTTGGGATTCATCCAGCCCAGCCTTTCGCATGATGAATTCTGCATATAACTTAAATAAGCAGCGAGACAAAATACAGCCTTGTCGTACTCCTTTCCCAATTTTGAACCAATCAGTTGTTCCATATCCATTTCTAGCTGTAGCTTCTTGTCCCACATAGAGATTTCTCAGAAGACAGATGAGGTGATCAGGCACTCCTATTTCTTTAAGAACTCCCATAGTTTGCTGTGGTCGACAAAGTCAAAGGCTTTTGCATAGTCAATGAAGCAGAAGTAGATGTCTTTCTGGAACTCTCTAGCTTTCATCCAGCACAAGTTTGCAATTTGGTCTCTGGTTCCTCTGCTCCTTCAAAATCCAGCTTACACTTCTGGGAGTTCTCGGTCCACATACTACTGAAGCCTGCCTTGTAGAATTTTAAGCATAACGTTGCTAGTGTGTGAAATGAGTGCAATTGTGCAGAAGTTGGAACATTCTTTGGCACTGCCCTTCTTTGGGATTGGGATGTAGACTGATCCTCTCCAATCCTCTGGCCACTGCTGAATTTCCCAAATCTGCTGGCATATTGAGTGTAGCACCTTAACAGCATCATCTTTAAATTACTGAAATGAATCTTTAAATTACTGAATGAATCGTTTTAATTTTTGTGATATCCATATTCAAATCGCCTGCTATAATAATTTTGCCCTCTGAGAACTGCTAAATTTTTTAAAGTCCTTTATTTAGGAATTTATTCTGTCCTTTATTTGGAGCATAAATGTTCACTATTGTTAGCACTTCATTTTCCAGTTTACCATTAAGCAGCATAAATCTACCTTCCTTGTCTAACACCATTTCTGTCATCTTAATATCTATTCTCCTATTTACCAGGACTGCTACCCCTCTTGCTTTCGCTTTACTTCTTGCTTCTGCTAATACCTCCCAAGCTGAATCATTAAATTATTAAATAAGGCTTCTTGTCTTTTCTTTGGTTTATGGGTTTCTTGAAGACACATTATATCTGCTCCCTGCTCTCTAGCTAGCCTAGATAACCTATATTGTTTAAGGTCGGATGTAAGACCATTGAAATTCTTCCACCCGGATCTCTGCAACTAGTGAGAAGAGTTGAGTGCTGACTATTCCTGGCTCCCTGGAGCAATCTTTGTTTCTGCTAATAAAGGGTTAGCTTCATCACATGCTCTCTGTGGTTTTGGCTGGCTGGCTCTGACAGTTCCTAGGATTCCATGAATCCAACCTCCCTGGAGGAAGGGGGTGCAATGGGAATAGGACACCCCCCCGCTTTACTTCAAGCAGATTCCTGAGCAGGAGGAAGATGCCAAGGCAGCTCTGGAGCCCCTCCAGGAAATTATCTGCCAGCGCCCCCAACCGTCCCCTGGCAATGCTTGGCTGGGCTTCCCTCCCCATACCCTCTTCCTCCCAGTCTAATGGGTGAGATGATGCCACACACCCCTCACCATTTTAATGTCAATCAACTTTTTTTTTTGGGGGGGGGGGGACAACGGGACCTTGGCCCCTAGGAGTTTTAGTCCAGAAGCGGTTTAGTCCTGCTGGCTACGTGACCCGGAAAAGCTGTCTGTGGACAAACGCCAGCCCCCTCGGCCTGACAGCGGAGACGAGCGCCCCAACCCCACAGTCGCCTTTGACTGGACGTAACTGTCCAGGGGTCCTTTACCTTTTGAATGTTCCAATGTTATTGTGCGTGGAGGGAGGGTAATCTGCGGGGGGGAGGGGCTTCATCCTGCCAGGCAAGCCCTGCAGGTGTTGGGTTCCCACTTTGCAGCTAGAATGCATAGATCCGGGGCCCAGTAAGGGCTCTTTTTGGGGTCCCCTCCCTTCCCCATCACTGCATCTTCATCTCTTTGTCCTCTCTGCCCATCCGCCTCCCTTGCTGGCTCCTCCGGGAGTCTATTTCTGCGATTCAGGTGGGGGTGCCACCGCCTCTATGATGGGGGGGGGGGCAATTGTTCCGGTACTGGATCCTCAGGGATCCTGCACCTCAGCCCACAAGGCCCCTTTTCTGCAAGGTGGTTCTTTGCCCACTTCTTCCCTGCCTCTGGTTTACAGAAAGCTGCAAAATCTGCACATGCCCAGAGTATGAAGGATTTTCAAAACTGTGGTTATGTTTGGTGTGGGGAAGAAAGGGGGGGGGAGCTGTCTGCGGACAAAGGTCCAGGGGTCCTTCACCTTCCCTTTGGTGGGCATCGCACTTCAGTTTCCGCAAAGGGGCCCCTGGGGGTGCAGGGCAGGGGAGCATCTCTTGGCCCCCCAGGAAAAGAGAAACGTGGGGGGGGGGAGGAGACTTCCAGGGAAACCCCGCAGGTCCCCAACTTCGCAGCCGGATCCCACGTACCCTGCCGGTGGGTCCCAGGGAAGGCGCTTGCAGGAAAGGCCCCTTAACATTCAATTATTTCAAAGTAAGGATCCAGATGCACACGGCAGAATGGTACCCGGGAACCCCCACCTCCCTTGTCGTCAGTCAGACTAAGATGGGGGGGCCTTGGAGTCCTTGGCCCAGATGGAGAAGGAAGGGCAGCCCCTAGAGCGCAGAAGCAGGAAAACGGCAGGGAGAGGGAGGGGCGGTCTGGGTGCCCTCGGCTTGCCAAGGGTTAAAAGGAGCAGAGCGGGATTCCTAGAGAGGACAGGAAGGGGAGGCGGGGGGGGCAAGGTCCTCCCGAGCAGAAGCCCCTCCCTGCTCAGTCCCTTCCTGCGAGCAAAGAGGAGGCTGCTTTCTTCTCTCTGTTTTGCAAAAACTTCCTCGGTGCCCCTCCTGGAATCTGGTGAGTCTCTTCCCCCTTGGGGTGCAGCGGGGAGAAGGGGGTCCCAGGGCTGCAAGGGAGGAGGCAGACCCCCCCCTGTTCAGGTCATTCATGGGGGGGGGAGACCCCCAAGTCAGGGAGCAGAGGGTCCTGCCCCCAGTTCCTCTCTGCCAAGCCAGGGAGGGGCTGAGTGTCCAGCAGGTCTGCAACTCTGTTCTTCCTTTGGATCAAGATGCTGCCTTCATTTTGGGGGAGGAGTCTTTGGGGCAACAAAAAGAGGGCATGCAAATAAGCCCCCTTCAGATTGAGGGGAAAGTGGCATTTCATAACACAGAGAAGCATCCGAGGAATCCGAGGAAGGAGAAGCCCTGTGGAGTGGGGAGATACAGCCCCCTCCCCCAAGTGTGGAGACTGGAGGGGAGACCTTCTCCCACCATCTACCCAACTACAATTCCCAGAGTTCCCTGGCAAGAAGGGGGGATTGGTGAGCACTCTGGGAATTGCAGTCCTTGGGCAGCAGGGCTGAAGCTGTCTCCTTGCAACTCCCAGGGTCCTGAACCAATTCTGGCTCCCCGGATTCTTGGGAGGAGTCACTAGGGCCGGGTGAGATCTGGTTTCCAACCTTGTTAAACATCTGCCCCCTCCCAGCTGAGCAAGTGCACAGACTGGCATGTGCCACTCTTGGGAGCAGGAGCTGCACCCAGCCTTGATCAGCTCAATATTTTTAGGAAGACCATGCCCCTCCTGCCCTGGCAAGGCACTGGGGTGAAGCTGCCACGTCATCAGCATCCTGTGTGAATAATAATAATAATAATAATAATAATAATAATAATAATAATATTTACCTGCCACCCATCTGACTGGGTTTCCCCAGACACTCAGGGCTGCTTCCAGCACATATAATATACAGGGCTGCCTTCTGGTGTCTCATAGGTTACATAGTTACTCATATCCTTGACATCTGATGGGAGCGTGTTCCACAGGGCGGGCGCCACTACCAAGAAGGCCCTCAGCCTGCTTCCCTGTAACTTGCACTGAGGGAACCACCAGAAGGCCCTTGGTGCTGGACCTCAGGGTCCAGGCTGAACGATGGGGGTGGAGATGCTCCTTCGGGTATCCTGGGCAGAGGCCGTTTAGGGCTTTGAAGGTCAGCACCAACACTTTGAAAGTAGATCCTTTAGGAGCGGTCTTACATGGTTCCAGCAGCAACTCCCAGTCACCAGTCTAGCCTCCGCATTCTGCAGAACACTAAGTGAATGACACAGAAGTTGCTGCAGACTAAAGTTAGAAAAGCTTTAATTGCTACAAATGGTATAAGGAAACATGATAC
Source organism: Podarcis tiliguerta (assembly GCF_965153285.1). NCBI lineage: Eukaryota > Metazoa > Chordata > Lepidosauria > Squamata > Lacertidae > Podarcis > Podarcis tiliguerta. The sequence goes on along the minus strand of NC_139535.1, from coordinate 3,055,238 downwards.
GGAATTAAGGGAAAAGATGGTGGTGACCTGGAGTGGTTACAAAATTTCTGGTCTCTCCCCGAGTGCCACGGGCCCTGCTCCAAAGAGAGCTTCTCTAAAGAAAGCACAACCAAAAAAATCGCTCCATTTTGCGTGAATAAGGAAAATGAGGAGGTGGCTAAGAAACAACAGGAGCCAAATCCTATTCCCAACCTTCTAGGGTCTCTCAGCAGCTCTAATGATGAGCAGAAAGAGGTTTGGGGCCCAGCCAGCTCAACTGCCAAGTCATCTCTTGCATTGAGACGTGGGGGCACCTACATGTAATAGCTACTCGGCTATTTTCTGCCCATGCTCTGGGGCTGCAGTTTTCAGGCTTGGGGACAGGATGGTGCCTGGGTTTTGCACCAAGTTCTGTCCATAAGCCCCTCTGAGTTCAATGGGGTCCACTCTCAGGTCACTAGTGTGCAGACCATGCCAGCCTTACGAAGTGGGGTGAGGTGCAAACAGATTAAATGGGAATCACTGGAGATGTTTCAAATGGGGTTTCTGTTGGGAAGGGGCTGCCCCATTTGTGCTTCTCCAGGAGCAGGGGAATATCTAGGGCAGGAGAATTCCGGCAGGGCCTCTGAGGCTCCCTTTCCTTCTTCCTCTCTCCCAGGACCCTGCAGCTTGTGGTGGCTTCTCGACTCCTCAGGAAGGATGAAAGAGACTGAATCTGTAAACCTAGCGAGGATGGAAGGGGGAAGATGGACGGTTGACCTGGTCAGGTTGTCTCCTGCATCCCTCCTCACAGCCTCTGAGCATTCCCTCCCAGGGACCTCCGAGAGATCTGGTGAGTCCCAGGGGAGGGGAGATGGAGAGGTACTGGGGCTTGTGTATCCTTCGTGCACACTCTCTCACCTCTCCAGCCTGCCTTCCAACTCTGGAAAGACCCGGATGAGAGTGAGTGGGGTGCGCCGAAACTTTTTCAGAACATAAAGAAACAGAAACAGTAGTTTGGTGCCACCACTTCCTTATCTTAGAACAGCCCTGAAAAGTAAGCTAAGGAAGGAGATTTCTCTGCAGTTTTACCGGGCTGCCCCACACTGTGTCACTTTACTGTGGCGCAGACAGAAATCCATCAGGCTCTGGTAGGCGACTAAGTGGTCAGGTACTGGTTTAGCTTCCCGGGCAGAAAGGCACAAAAGATAGAAAAAGGAAAAAGTCCTTTTTCCAGAATTCAATGAAAAACCAATATTATTCAAACAGAAAAGTTGGCACATCTCTTACAAATCCCAAACAGAAAATAAAAACATTTTTCAGTATCACTAACTACAGAACATGCTCACAACGAGAATGAAAGTGTGAAACAGAACTGTTCTCCGCATCCCTGGCATCAGGGCAAGTCCTCTTTGCAAGACAATGGTCTCACATGGCAAGGTATGTTAGGGAATTGCAAGTTGGTTTCCTTAGGTTTTATCCCCTTTGAACCCACGTGGATTCAAAACTCAAAAGCCAATCAGTTCTTCAGATTAATTAGCAACTCGCCAAACTGCGGGAGGCAGTGGAGGACAGAAGTGCCTGGCGTGCTCTGGTCCATGGGGTCACGAAGAGTCGGACACGACTAAACGACTAAACAACAACAAAGCAACTCGCCAGTGGTTAGATAGAACAATATCTCAGGCTTGTTAGGAGCCTCGACAGCCGAATCCTGTTTATCAAAAGGCCTTGAAGATGAAAAGCATTCCCAGAGCCAATCCAGATTCTTTGAGTTGTAAAGGTTCATAACCTTTTCCACACAGAAACGGCATCTCAGATAGCCAGGTGTCAACAGCTAAATGTGAACCTCCTTCCTGCAGATGGAGAAGATAACTTATTCACACTCTTTGAGACAGAAAGTCTGCCATTAAAGAAGCAGATACACATTCCAAGAATTCTACAGCGTTTGGCTCTACCATAATCCTTTTCTTTAGCATGAGCCAAAGTTTTAACTTGCTAAGAGCCAGTGTGGTGTAGTGGTTAAGAGCGGTAGTCTACTAATCTGGTGAAGCGGGTTCGCGTCTCCGCTCCTCCACATGCAGCTGCTGGGTGACCTTGGGCTACTCACACTTTTCTGAAGTCTCTCAGCCCCACTCACCTCACAGAGTGTTTGTTGTGGGGGAGGGAGGGAAAGGAGAATGTTAGCTGCTTTGAGACTCCTTCGGGTAGTGATAAAGCGGGATATCAAACCCAAACTTTCTTCTTCTTCTTCTTCTTCTTCTTCTTCTTCTTCTTCTTCTCCTTCTCCTTCTCCTTCTTCTTCTAAGATTTCCCAACTTCATTACAAACTCTTTATTGGTAATATATAGAGATAAATTGAGGGTTTTTACAATTTTATAACATGCAGATAAAATTATGTGTTGAAGAATTTAAGAGAGAAGAGCTGAAGGAAGTCTTGGCGGTGGGGAGGGTTTTTTTTCTTTTGTCTTTTTTAGGGGGAAATGGCGGGGAATGATGTGGATGATGTATTTTTGTTTAAATTGTTATGTTGGAATTTCTAATAAAAACAAGTATTTTTTTAAAAAAAAGGAATTATTGAAAATATGGTGTTGACCTGGAGTGGTTACAAAATTTCTGGTCTCTCCCTGAGTGCCACGGGCCCTGCTCCAAAGAGAGCTTCTCTAAAGAAAGTACAACCAAAAAAATCACTCCATTTTGCGTGAATAAGGAAAATGAGGAGGTGGCTAAGAAACAGCAGGAGCCAGATCCTATTCCCAACCTTCTAGGGTCTCTCAGCAGCTCTAAGGATGAGCAGAAAGAGGTTTGGGGCCCAGCCAGCTCAACTGCTACGTCATAGAATCATAGAGTTGGAAGAGACCACAAGGGCCATCGAGTCCAACCCCCTGCCAAGCAGGAAACACCATCAGAGCACTCCTGACATATGGTTGTCAAGCCTCTGCTTAAAGACCTCCAAAGAAGGAGACTCCACCACACTCCTTGGCAGCAAATTACTGTCTCTTACTGTCAGGAAGTTCTTCCTAATGTTTAGGTGGAATCTTCTTTCTTGTAGTTTGGATCCATTGCTCCGTGTCCGCTTCTCTGGAGCAGCAGAAAACAACCTTTCTCCCTCCTCTATGTGACATCCTTTTATATATCAAAAGTGGTAAGGACCTAACAGAAGCAGAAGACATCAAGAAGAGGTGGCAAGAATACACAGAGGAATTATACCAGAAAGATATGGATGTCTCGTACACCCCAGGTAGTGTGGTTGCTGACCTTGAGCCAGACATCCTGGAGAGTGAAGTCAAATGGGCCTTAGAAAGCATTGCAAATAACAAGGCCAGTGGAAGTGATGGTATTCCAGCTGAACTATTTAAAATTTTAAAAGATGATGCTGTTAAGGTGCTACACTCAATATGCCAGCAAGTTTGGAAAACTCAGCAGTGGCCAGAGGATTGGAGAAGGTCAGTCTACATCCCAATCCCAAAGAAGGGCAGTGCCAAAGAATGCTCCAACTACCGCACAATTGCACTCATTTCACACGCTAGCAAGGTTATGCTTAAAATTCTTCAAGGTAGGCTCAAGCAGTATGTGGACCGAGAACTCCCAGAAGTGCAAGCTGGATTTAGAAGAGGCAGAGGAACCAGAGACCAAATTGCAAACATGCGCTGGATTATGGAGAAAGCTAGAGAGTTCCAGAAAGACATCTACTTCTGCTTCATTGGCTATGCAAAAGCCTTTGACTGTGTCGACCACAGCAAACTATGGCAAGTTCTTAAAGAAATGGGAGTGCCTGATCACCTCATCTGTCTCCTGAGAAATCTCTATGTGGGACAAGAAGCTACAGTTAGAACTGGATATGGAACAACTGATTGGTTCAAAATTGGGAAAGGAGTACGACAAGGTTGTATTTTGTCTCCCAGCTTTTTTAACTTATATGCAGAATTCATCATGCGAAAAAGGGTGGGCTGGATGAATCCCTAGCCGGAATTAAGATTGCTGGAAGAAATATCAACAACCTCAGATATGCAGATGACACAACCTTGATGGCAGAAAGTGAGGAGGAATTAAAAAACCTTTTATTAAGGGTGAAAGAGGAGAGCGCAAAATATGGTCTGAAGCTCAACATCAAAAAAACGAAGATCATGGCCACTGGTCCCATCACCTCCTGGCAAATAGAAGGGGAGGAAATGGAGGCAGTGAGAGATTTTACTTTCTTGGGCTCCATGATCACTGCAGATGGTGACAGCAGCCACGAAATTAAGAGACGCCTGCTTCTTGGGAGGAAAGCAATGACAAACCTAGACAGCATTTTAAAAAGTAGAGACATCACCTTGCCAACAAAGGTCCGTATAGTAAAAGCTATGGTTTTCCCAGTAGTGATGTATGGAATTGAGAGCTGGACCATAAAGAAGGCTGATCGCCGAAGAATTGACGCCTTTGAATTATGGTGCTGGAGGAGACTCTTGAGAGTCCCATGGACTGCAAGAAGATCAAACGCATCCATTCTTAAGGAAATCAGCCCTGAGTGCTCACTGGAAGGACAGATCGTGAAGCTGAGGCTCCAATACTTTGGCCACCTCATGAGAAGAGAAGACACACTGGAAAAGACCCTGATGTTGGGAAAGATGGAGGGCACAAGGAGAAGGGGACGACAGAGGACGAGATGGTTAGACAGTGTTCTCGAAGCTACAAACATGAATCTGACCAAACTGCGGGTGGCAGTGGAAGACAGGAGTGCCTGGCGTGCTCTGGTCCATGGGGTCACGAAGAGTCGGACACGATTGAACGACTAAACAACAACAACAACATCATATCACCCCTTAACCTGCTCTTCTCCAGGCTAAACATGCCCAGCTCCCTTAGCCGTTGCTCATAAGGCATCGTTTCCAGGCCTTTGACCATTTTGGTTGCCCTCCTCTGGACACGTTCCAGTTTGTCAGTGTCCTTCTTGAACTGTGGTGCCCAGAACTGCACACAGTACTCCAGGTGAGGTCTGACCAGAGCAGAATACAGTGGCACTATTACTTCCCTTGATCTAGATGCTATACTCCTATTGATGCAGCCCAGAATTCCATTGGCTTTTTTAGATGCCGCTTCACACTGTTGGCTCATGTCAAGTTTGTGGTCAACCAAGACTCCTAGATCCTTTTCACATGTACTGCTCTTAAGCCAGGTGTCACCCATCCTGTATTTGTGCCTCTCAAGTGCAATACTTTACATTTCTCCCTGTTAAAGTTCATCTTGTTTGTTTTGGCCCAGTTCTCTAATCTGTCAAGGTCGTTTTGAAGTGTGATCCTGTCCTCTGGGGTGTTAGCCACCCCTCCCAGTTTGGTGTCATCTGCAAATTTGATCAGGATGCCCTTGAGTCCATCATCCAAGTCGTTGATAAAGATGTTGAATGAGACCGTGCCCAAGACAGAACCCTGTGGCACCCCACTAGTCACTCTTCTCCAGGATGAAGAGGAACCATTGATGAGCACCCTTTGGGTGCGGTCAGTCAGCCAGTTACAAATCCAGTGAGTGGTAGCATAGTCAAGACCGCATTTTACCAGCTTCTTTACAAGAATATCATGGGGCACCTTGTCAAATGCCTTGCTGAAATCAAGGTAGGCCAAATCCACTGCGTTCCCTTCATCTACCAGGCTTGTAATTCTGTCAAAAAACGAGATCAGGTTAGTCTGGCATGACTTATTTTTCAGAAATCCATGCTGACCCTTGGTGATCACAGCATTCCTTTCTAGGTGCTCACAGACTGTTCGCTTAATGATCTGCTCCAGAATCTTCCCTGGTATTGATGTCAGACTGACTGGGCGGTAATTATTTGGGTCCTCTCTTTTCCCCTTTTTGAAAATAGGGACAACATTTGCCCTCCTCCAGTCTGCCGGGACTACGCCTGTTCTCCAGGAATTCTCAAAGATGACTGCCAGTGGTTCTGAGATCACATCTGCCAGTTCTTTTAATACTCTTGGATGCAGTTCATCTGGCCCTGGAGACTTGAATACATCTAAACTAGCCAAGTATTCTTGTACTATCTCCTTAGTTATTCTGGGCTGTGTTTTCTCTACTGAATCATTTGCTCCAAATTCTTCAGGTCGGGCATTGTTTTCTTTATCGGAGAAGACTGAGGCAAAGAAGGCATTGAGGAGTTCAGCCCTTTCTGTGTCCCCTGTTTGCATTTCACCATCTTCTCCTCTGAGTGACCCCACTGTTTCTTTGTTCTTCCTTTTGCTACGAACATACCCATAGAAGCCTTTTTTGTTGCTTTTAACCTCTGTAGCAAGCCTGAATATATTAGCAAGAATTTTGTAATCCACATTAAGTAGAGAGATTGGTCTATAATTTTTGACATTAGCTCTATCTTGATCTTGTTTTGGATGTCTGGCTAATATTTTCTCATTTTCTTCTATTTCTTTTCTAATTTGATACATTTTCTTTTCTCTATTTCTTTTATGAATCACATTTTGTTGAATATAAAATCTTCTTATACCAGCTTTGCTCACGTCCCATATTACATCCCATATTACATCACATCCCATATTCTACTCTCTGTATCTTGCTCTTTATTAATTTGGAAGAATTCTCTAAGTAATTCCTGTGCTTTACCTAGAATCTTTTCATCATTTAAAATTTTTTCATTCTTCATCTTCTTTTTACCTTTCTGTTATCTCTTAATTCCAGTGTAACTGAATTATGATCTGTTAGTAGTTTAGGTTTTATTTCTGTTTTTGTTTTGTTTTTTAACATTAAATTATTTGAGATCCAGATACCATTGATCCTTCTTGCTGATTTTTTCCCCTGTGAATAGTGAGTGAACTGTTTCTCTAGTGGGTGTTTATATCTCCTAACATCTTTTAAATTTAAATTTTCAACCATTTGGGGAAAAGTCTGTGGAAGTCTACCACCTTTTGACTTCTTTCTTGTGTCAGTGCGATCATATTCCAATGAGGTGACTCTGTTGAAGTCACCTAATAGAATAATCTCCTCATCTATATATTCTAATAATTTATCTTGCACTATTTTAAAATACTGTGATTTATTCCCATTTGGCGCATAAATCCCTACCACCACAATTTTTTCCATCCCTTTTTCCAATAGTAACTCCAATAACCTGCCTTTCTCATCCTTGAAAATTAGTTTTGTCTCTATTTGAGGGTTTATATATGTTACAATACCTCTTTTCTTTCTGGGATCTGATGATATAAATTCTGTTCCTAGCTTCTTGTTTATCAATACCCTTCTATGTCTTTTTGCTACATGCTACTTTCTTGCAAATATACAACATCCCATCTTCCCTTTTTCAGAATATACTCTATTTGCTTTCTTTTCAATTTACTATTAAGACCATTTACATTCCAAGAAATTATGTTCAAGTTCATCAGTCTCTATTCAATTTTATTTAACTTGTTTACTATGTTAAAATTCTAAATCCAAGTTCCTTTTTACACTTTCTTCAAAATTTTGCCATTTTTTCTATTGATCTTAGTTTTTTCCTTCTTTCTTTTAACGTAAATGTCAGTCCCTCCGGAAATTCCCACTTATATCTTATTGAATTTTTCTTTAAGGCATCTGTGAGAATTTTATAATTTTGTCTTTTCTCAACTAATCTTTTTGGCAGTTCCTTAAAAATTGAGATTTTCTGTTCATCGATTACTAATTTACATTGGCTTCTTTTTGAAATATTTTGTCTTTGAGTAGCCTTGAGTTTAAAAACACTAGGCAATCTCCTGGGCCTTTGTACATGTTTGATCTTTCTGATCTGATCCTAAATATTTTGTCCACATCCATTAATAATTCGTCTTCCTGTACTCCCATCCACTTTGCTAACTCTTGGATTATTTTATTCTCAATTTGTTCATTTTGAGATTCAGGAATTCCTCGTGCAGAACCATTTGATGCTGTTACATGTACAAGACGGCAATCTGATCTAATAATAGCTCTTGTGCCTTCTTTATCTCTGTTATGTCATCCGGTATAATCTCCTGATTTTTCCTCAGGTCTTTATTTTCATCCTGAATCCGTTTGGACACTTCTTCTTGTTTATTTGTCTTGATTTTTAATTCCTGAACTGTTTTGACTAACTCATTTTTTATTGTCAGGTCTTTTACCTGACCTTGGAGATCTATTATTATTTTTAAATGTTGTTCAATCTTATTGTTCATTGAATCCAGTTTATCATTTATATTTTTGTTCATGTTGGCTATCAAATCTGCATTGGGATCAGTTTCTGCTATTGAAAGTCTCCTACCTTGGGAGCTGGCAGTAACAGTTATTTTAGATTGTATTTTCTTCTCAGCCATCTTGACCTTCCATTTCTTTTTCTTATGTACACAGGTTAATATGCTTTGGCCCAGGTTTGGCTGGTGATGTCTTTAAATAAGACCAGAACATCCAAGTCTCTAATATTTCAAACTGTTGGGATCTGTCAGGTTATGAATATTATTCCCACTATTTAATAATGGAAGAGATAGAGGAGTCGGCTTCAAATACAGAGGATGAGCACATCAACACATTTTGCCTGCACTTTTAAAATTGTCTGCCAGATGGCGCTGTGCACTTTTCCTTCTTTTATTACTAGCCTTGGTTTGTCTTCTTTCCCGGTTCCTAATTCCCAGAATGCTTTTTAACTGTCCTTCCTCTTTCTTTATTTCCTGTTTGCTTTCCAAGGGGAGGGTGAGTCAGCAATTAGCAAGCTGACCCCACCATCTTCATCTGCCCTCAAACCTTTCTCCTTCCTTTGTCTCCTCCCTCCTGGCTCTCAAAACACTCTTGCAGTCCCTCATTATCCTGGCTCTTCCCTCTTTCAATTTCTCTCGTTCTCCCCACCACCTTCGCCACCACTTCTCACCACGCACCTTCAGTCTGCTTAAACAGCATTAAACAGGGTTCTTGCAGTTATTTGTTTATTTTCTTTGATATGTTTTGTCTTCTTTTAGTTTAGAACGTAATCCTCACAAAGCTTCTTAGTCCCAATTTATAAAATCACATCAGAATGAACCTCCTTTTTCTAATTCACTCTATGTCACTGTTTTTAATAGAGTTTTATTCCCAGTCTCCAACGTATTGCTGATAGTATAGTCTGTTTTAAGGGAGCCAGGGTTGGAGTTTCCAGCTGTAATATTTGGAGAAACCTGGTGCTTCCTCATCTCACTGTTAGGAGTGCCCCCTTTTAAGTGCTGGACTATTCCTGCCACCTTCCACATTTTGTGCCGGCATACGGAGAGTCTTCTAGTACCGCTTTGGTGCTTTTTTGGCTAGAGACCTCTTTTCTGGCTTTTATCCAAGGGAGTCTACATCGCCCTCGTTCTCCCCTCACCCCTTTTACAGCGATCGGGTGTGCTCGACTGTATGAGAGCACTTCCCTCGACCCATCACTGAGCGCACCACGCAGGGAAGTCTCATTTTTGCTTTTGCTTCTGTCTGCATTTTGTTGACCAAATAGATGACTGACCTTCAAGATGGATTGGAATCCATGACTGAGCCAGACAAAATCTATCCCAGATAAAAGGCAAGAAATTCCAGCTTAAAAAGGCAGTGAAAATTATAGTAAGGCCTCACATCTGACTCTCCTCAGTTCTTCCTCTATCACAAGCATGCATTAACTTTGTTCAATAATCTGGAGCTCCATTTCTTCCTGAAGCTCTAATTAGCTTCTCTCTTCATTGCAGATGGTGATGAATTGGTGGGGAAGAACAAGAAGGACCACAACAGAATCCACATAGCGGAGAAGTCTGATAAATATTCAAAGTGTGGAGAGAACATCCATCAGAGCTCCCTGTCCACCTCGCATCAAACAAAGAGCTTTATTCGAAGGAATAGCCTCACTTCCCATCAAAGAATTCATACCGGGGAGAGACCCTATCAGTGCCTTGAATGTGGGAAGAGCTTCACTCGAAAGTACAGTCTCACTTCCCATCAAAGAATTCATACAGAGGAGAAACCCTATCAATGCCTTGAATGTGGGAAGAGTTTCAGTCGAAAGTACAGTCTCACTTACCATCAAAGAAGTCATACAGGACAGAAACCCTTTCAGTGCTTGGAATGTGGAAAGAGCTTCATTCACAGACAACATCTCACTTCCCATCAAATAATTCATACCGGGGAGAAACCCTACCAGTGCTTCGAATGTGGAAAGAGATTCAGTCATATGTCACATCTCACTTCCCATAAAAAACTTCATACTGGAGAGAAACCCTATCAATGCCTGGAATGTGGAAAGAGCTTCAGTCACAGGCAGAGTCTCACTTCCCATCAAAACCTTCATACTGGGGAGAAACCCTATCAGTGTCTCGAATGTGGGAAGAGCTTCAGTCACAGGCAGAATCTCACTTCCCATCACAGAATTCATACCGGAGAGAAACCCTATCAGTGCCTGGAATGTGGAAAGAGCTTTAGTCACAGGCAGACTCTCACTTCCCATCAAAGAAGTCATACAGGGCAGAAACCCTTTCACTGCTTGGAATGTGGAAAGAGCTTTAGTCGAAAGGACAGTCTCACTTCCCATCAAAGAATTCATACCGGGAAGAAACCTTATCAATGCCTGGAATGTGGAAAGAGCTTCAGTCACAGGCAGAGTCTCACTTCCCATCAAATAATTCATACCGGGGAGAAACCCTATCAGTGCTTCGAATGTGGGAAGCGCTTCAGTCACAGCTGCAGACTCGCTTTACATCAAAGAATTCATACAGGGCATAAACCCTATCGGTGCTTGGAATGCGGAAAGAGCTTCAGTCAGCGCATCCATCTCACTTCCCATCAAAGAAGTCATACAGGGCATAAACCCTATCACTGCTTGGAATGTGGAAAGAGCTTCAGTCAAAAGTACAGTCTCACTTCCCATCACAGAATTCATACCGGGGAGAAATCCTATCAGTGCTTGAAATGTGGAAAGAGCTTCAGTCGAAAGGACAGTCTCACTTCCCATCACAGAATTCATACCGGGGAGAAATCCTATCAGTGCTTGAAATGTGGAAAGAGCTTCAGTTTCAAGAAAAGACTCACTTCCCATCAAAGTATTCATACAGGGGAGAAATCCTATCAGTGCTTGGAATGTGGAAAGAGCTTCAGTTGGAAGGAAAGTCTCACTTCCCATCAAAGAATCCATACAGGGGAGAAACCATATCAGTGCATCGATTGTGGAAAGAGCTTTCGTCTGAGTGGTGATCTCACTTCCCATCACAGAATTCACACAGGGGAGAAACCTTTTCAGTGCTTGGATTGTGGAAAGAGCTTTCGTCTGAGGGGTGAGCTCACTTCTCATCACAGAATTCATACAGGGGAAAAACCATATCAGTGCATGGATTGTGGAAAGAGCTTTCGTCAGAGTGGTGAGCTCACTTCTCATCACAGAATTCATACCGGGGAGAAACCCTATCAGTGCTTGGAATGCGGAAAGAGCTTCAGTCACAGACACAATCTCACTTCCCATCAAAGAACTCATTCAGGGCAGAAACCCTTTCAGTGCTTAGAATGTGGAAAGAGCTTTCGTCAGAGTGGGCATCTCACTTCCCATCAAAGAATCCATACAGGGTAGAAACCCTATCACTGCTTAAACTGTGAAAATGCTTCCGTCTGACGGAAAGTTTCACTTCCCATCAAAGAATTCATACAGGGGAGAAAACCTATCACTGCTTAGACTGTGGAAAATGCTTCCGTCTGCAGGGAAAATATCACTACCCATCAAAGAATTCATACAGGGGAGAAACCTTATCAGTGCTTGGAATGTGGAAAGAGCTTCAGTTACAGGCAGAGTCTCATTTCTCATCAAATAATTCATACAGGGGAGAAACTGTTGGGTGTAGTGAAGGGTTAGCCTTCTATGCCTCGTGCTTGCGGGGACGGGCTTACAAGGGAAGTAAGCCAGGACGTGACGAAAGCAGCTTGGTATGTTGTCAACTGAGTGGAAATCGAAAGCACTCAGTTCACCCGCTGCAAGGAGAGAGAGAGAGAGGAGGCAGAGAAAATGCAGCTTAACACGGATGGCTGTTGTGCATTGCAGATATGCTATTTTGTTTCCAATGAAGAGATATTAGGACAGAAGAAAAGTCTGGACTGATTTACTGCCCTTTCGACACACAGGCGCTGTGTAATTCGGCTAATTGCTTTATGACCGCTCTAAAGCCACACTGCGTAAACAGAAGCTGCAGAGGCTCGCAGGGGAAGCGTGGCTGGGCGCCAAACAATAAAGCAATAAATCTAGGAACAGGTTATGGACCAACGCGAAGCGTGTGAGAAAGAGCTTGGAACGTCAGTTTGATCGATTGCCAAAGAAAGCAGAGGGCAGATCGGAGGAGGCTGACGGAGCGAGGGCGCTGCGATGCCAGGTCTTTCCGGAACACCCAGTTGGCGTAAATGAGTGAGTACTCTTGCAAACGCCACAGAAGGGAGAAGGGAGGCATGGCACAGCCCCAGGGACATGGCTTTGAGTTTAAACTACCATGTCAGAGACTGAATAACCAAAATTGGCTACAATGGAGTTTTGAAATGGAACTCTTACTGGTGGGAGAGCAGCTATGGGACGTAGTCCAGCCCCCACAGTATGCAGCTGGGAAAGCAGAGGCTGAAAAGGCTGCAGTGCAAAGTGAAATGGAGAAGCGTGTGCTTGCATTTTTGGCTGAGAATGTGGATGCTCATGTAGTGCCAGTTGTCCTGGGTGCAAAACAGCCAAGGGCCGCTTGGGAATCCCTCCGAAAGGCTTGTGGAGCTGGTTTGGGAAGCAAGGGCTGAGACGTGGCTGCACCTGAAATGGAGAGGCAAGATGGCGCCGACCACACAGCTGGGAGGAGCTTTGAGCCCCCACTGGGGGGCGAAGGGACTGTTGCTGTTGCTGGCAATGCTGCTGGTGCTTTTGCTGAGCCTGGGAGCTGTTTGGATGTTGCAACGTGTCTGTGTGAGGAGCCTGGAGAGAGGCCAAGAGTTGGGAGCCCCGTACCCATCAGAGGGGGTGCAGGCAAATGTCCTGGAAGCCCCGTGAGTAGTGGGGGGGGCAGTGAGCAGTGAAAGCTCAGAGACGCCTCTTTCTCCAAAAGCTGCCAAGAGTTGTTTACGCCGTGAGCTGAAGCCTAGCCGTGCGAAGCTGAATGCAGCTAGAGGCTTTAAGGCCGGCCACCTGGAGCAAGTAAAGATAAGAGCTGTGGATTTGTGTGAGAACGCTGGGAGCAGTCCGGTCTCCAAGGCAACTGAGAGAGTTGCATCTAAGGAAACTGTGAAGGTCGTGGGCAAGTCTCCCTGCCGGGGGGAGTCTGTTGCCGTGACAACCAGAGAGGATTTCTGCAGAGGCCCCAAGGAGGGGGGTAGCGAGGAGATTGTTGCCATGGCGATCCAGGAATGTCAACAACAAGACACTCTGGCTGTCGTCATCGACTCAGGAGCCACAAACACGCTAGTGGCATCTGCTGGTGTTTTAAGGAATTGCAGGACAGTAAAAACTGATAAATTCGTGGCGCTCGCAGATGGAAGTAAAAAACGGCTAACACAGACAGGCTTTTTCTTCTGTTCCTTTCTTAAGCATGAAGTCAAAGCTTTTGCGGTGCCTGGCTTAGCCAACTGTTTGTTAAGTGTGCATGATTTACTTGCTGATGGTTTTCATGTGTCTTTTGCAGGTACCCAATGTGAGTTTTCCAAGAATGGGAAGCACGTGTACACAGTGCAGTCTAAAGGCAATTTGTTTGTTGTAAATGTGCATTTTTCTACAAAAGAGGATGACACCGAAGATGCGAAGGGGCAATGTGTGAATGTAGCGCCCCACCATGGTTGTTCGCATATTTGGCACAGGCGCTTCGCACATCTGAATTGGGGGTTAAGAAGGCACCCGAACTGACACAAGGGTGCAAATTTAAGGCTTGTGACAAATTTTTAGATTGCAATGCTTGTAAACAGGCAAAGATTGTGACATGCTCCTATCCAAAGTCAGAGACAGACCACACAACCCTTTGAGTTAATTCATGTAGATTTGTGTGGGCCCATGTCAGTTGAGTCACTGGGGGGGATCAAGGTTCTCTCTGCTTCTGATTGATGATTTCTCGAGGTCTGCTTGGACCTTTGCTCTTCAAATGAAAGGGGAGGCGGCTAAAATGATCAGGGATTGGATCACCGCAGTTGAGGTAACATTCTGCACCAAAGTGCATGGTTTTCAAAGTGACAGAGGTTCTGCCTTACAGGATTTCTTTAGGGAGAAGGGGATTAGCCACAGATTGACCGCTCCATACTCTGCAACAGAATGGGCTGGCAGAGAGAAAGAACAGGACGGTGCAGGAAGCGGTATCTTCAATCTTGTGGGATGCAGGGCTACCCCAGAAATATTGGTCTGAAGCCTGGAGATTTGTAGTTCATACGCAAAACAGAGTGTGCAACTCTAGTGTAGGAAATACACCTTATTTCTTGCTGCATGGAAAGAAGCCTAAAGTACACTACCTTCGTGTTTGGTTGTGAGGCCTGGGTGCTTATTCCACAGGCTCTACGCAAGAAAGGTGAGCCAAGATCTAAAAGAATGATCTTTGTAGGGTATGAGCCTGGCTCAAAGGCCTGGTGGTTTGCATACCCAAGTGGAAACCAGTCTAGGTTTGTTATCAGCAATAGCGCTGAGTTCTGTGAGCAAGCTGGTTGGAAACGTCTGCACGCTAATCCAAATGTGATTCCACAGCCGTTCTATGACTCAGACATTGAGGAGGAAGAGGAACTTGTTGCTCTGGACCATGGTCCAGAGCAACAGGGTCCACCACAGGGACAGAGTCCAAGGCAGGGATAGCACAGGATCCCTCAGAGGGGGGAACCTAGAACACCTCCTCAGGCAAGTGTCAAGTTTGAGCCAAAGAGTGAGCCTTCCTCACCTGCTGGACCAGCTGTAAGGCCCAAGAGGTGCAGCAGGTCAGAGGGGGAAGACACTGAATTTGAGAATGATTTAGCTGGACCCAGTGATGCAGCAGTGACACCAGGGTTCACACTGAGGAGATCAGCGAGGACAAGAAGGCCTCCTGATCGGTATGACACCTCAGGTGTCTGGGTAGGTTCAGCCAGATGTGAACCTGAATCCTTCGAGGATATTCAGAGTTTACCTGAGGAAGAAGCCGGTAAGTGGCATAGGGCAATGGACAAAGAGATGAAGTCCATGGAAGATCTAGGTGTGTTCTCACTCACAGAGTTGCCACCGGGCAAGCAGGCTGTGAGTTGCAGGTGGGTTTACCGCCTGAAACCCACTGACGCTGGAGAACCACAGTATAAAGCTAGGTTAGTTGCTCGAGGATTCACTCAGAGAAAGGGAATACACTTCACAGAGGTGTATTCGCCAACGTCACGTGCGGAGACTCTGAGAACACTTTTAGCTTGTGCAGCATAGAGAGGCTGGAAGGTAAACCACTTTGATGTGGATGTTGCCTACCTAAACTCAGATCTCCAGGAGGAGCTGTACATGATTCCTCCTCTGGGGTTTGAGAACTTGAGGCAGGGTGTTGTGTGGAGATTGCACAAATCCATCTATGGATTACGTCAATCTGCTAGAAACTGGAACATGTGCCTGAATTAAGCCTTAGAAGAGCTAGGTTTCAGAAGTGTTGCTGATAGTTGCCTTTGTTTGAGAGGATCAGGTGCAATACAAGAATTTCTTCAACTTTGGGTTGATGATTTGTTATACTTCTCAGAGACAGATGAACAGGCAGAGAAGTTTGCCAAAGAGCTAGGTAAACAGTTCAAGCTTAAGCAGCTTGGTGCTGTCAAAACCTATCTAGGTGTCAATGTTGACCGTGCACAGGATGGAAGCTTCTTGCTCAGCCAGAGAGGCAAAATTGAGCAACTGCTTCAGAAGTTCAGGATGAGTGATTGTGCAGGAGTGAGTTCTATGGAGACTAGTTTTGTGAAGGACAGCCAGCAAGTAGAACGCGCTGTGTTCGAAAATGCTGGATTGTTTCAGTCAGCTCTAGGGAGTTTGCTGTACTTGTCACAGTGGAGCAGACCTGATATAGCATTTGCTGTCAATCTGCTCAGCAGGGAAGCTTCAAACCCTAGTGTGCAAGCCTGGAATGGCATCAAGAGAGTTCTGAGGTATTTGCAGGAAACCAAAGACTTTTGTCTTAGGTTGCCAGCACAAAGAGAAGTCAAACTGACTTGTTTTGTGGACTCAGACTGGGCTAATCTTGAAGATCGCAAGTCTGTGTCTGGCCTAGTGGTGAAGTTTGGGAACTCAGTAGTTGGATGGAGGTCCAAGAAGCAGAGTCTTATAGCGCTCTCATCCACTGAGGCCGAGTTCAGTGCTCTTTCAGAGGTATGCAGAGAAGTAGAGTTCTATGGTTGGCAACCAAAATGGTCAAAGGCCTGGAAACGATGCCTTATGAGGAACGGCTAAGGGAGCTGGGCATGTTTAGCCTGGAGAAGAGGAGGTTAAGGGGTGATATGATAGCCATGTTCAAATATATAAAAGGATGTCATATAGAGGAGGGAGAAAGGTTGTTTTCTGCTGCTCCAGAGAAGCGGACACGGAGCAATGGATCCAAACTACAAGAAAGAAGACTCCACCTAAACATTAGGAAGAACTTCCTGACAGTAAGAGCTGTTTGACAGTGGAATTTGCTGCCAAGGAGTGTGGTGGAGTCTCCTTCTTTGGAGGTCTTTAAGCAGAGGCTTGACAACCATATGTCAGGAGTGCTCTGATGGTGTTTCCTGCTTGGCAGGGGGTTGGACTCGATGGCCCTTGTGGTCTATTCCAACTCTATGATTCTATGCTTGCTTAGGGCAGGAACTCTGCGGAGTGGATTGTCAGCCAATACGTGTTTTCGAAGACAACCATGCCTTCGTTTCGCCGAGACGGGTCAATTCAAGGCTAGGACTAAACACCTAGACATTCGCTTTCAGAATGTGTGCCAGAGTGTTCAGGAGGATTAGTTGCACTGAAGTAGTGCCCTTCTGCCAAGAACCTAGCTGATGGGTTCATGAAGCCATGCTCCTTCCAAAGATATGGGGAGATTTGCGAAGGTCTGGGTTTGGGATGGCTAAGGGTCAATTCTCCCCTCACGTGCGAGGCAAGAGGGGGTGTTGGGTGTAGTGAAGGGTTAATCTTCTATGCCTCGTGCTTGAGGGGACGGGCTTACAAGGGAAGTAAGCCAGGACGTGACAAAAGCAGCTTGGTATGTTGTGAACTGAGTGGAAATCGAAAGCACTCAGTTCACCCGCTGCAAGGAGAGAGAGAGGAGGCAGAGAAAATGCAGCTTAACACGGATGGCTGTTGTGGATTGTAGATACGCTATTTTGTTTCCAATAAAGAGATATTAGGACAGAAGAAACGTCTGGACTGATTTACTGCCCTTTCAACACACAGGTGCTGTGTAATTCTGCTAATTGCTGTACGACCGCTCTAAAGCCACACTGCGTAAACAGAAGCTGCAGAGGCTCGCAGGCGAAGCGTGGCTGGGCGCCAAACAAAAAAGCAATAAATCTAGGAACAGAAACCATATCAGTGCTTCGAATGTGGGAAGAGCTTCAGTCACAGCTGCAGTCTCGCTTCACATCACAGAATTCATACAAGAGAGAAAACTTCTTAGTGTTTGCAATGTGGGAAGAGCTTCAGTCAGAGTGCCATTCTCATGGCCCACCAAATAATTCATACATCTTGGAAGATCTTACTCAGTCTTAATTCTAACTCAATACTTAGAGAGGCATGGTCTGAAATTAATATTGGGCGTGTTGTAATTCCTTTGACTACCCAATTACTCGCTTTTCCCAAAATAAAGAAGTCTATACAGGATGCTGTTTATGCCTGCTGGATATATGGGTAGCTTTGGGTTTTAAACCTAGGATGCCAGGTGCTTCTTGCAGTCCCCAATTACTGAATGAATTGTTTTAATTTTTGTGATATCCATATTCAAATTGCCTGCTATAATAATTTTGCCCTCTGAGAACTGGTAAATTTTTAAAAGTCCTTTATTTAGGAATTTATTCTGTCCTTTATTTGGAGCATAAATGTTCACTATTGTTAGCACTTCATTTTCCAGTTTACCTTTAAGCAGCATAAATCTACCTTCCTTGTCTCACACCATTTCTGTCATCTTAATATCTATTCTCCTATTTACCAGGACTGATACCCCTCTTGCTTTCGCTTTACTTCTTGCTTCTGCTAATACCTCCCAAGCTGAATCATTAAATTATTAAATAAGGCTTCTTCTCTTTTTTTGTTTGTTTATGGGTTTCTTGAAGACACATTATATCGGCTCCTTGCTCTCTAGCTAGCCTAGATAACCTATATTGTTTAAGGTCGGATGTAAGACCATTGACATTCTTCCACCCGGATCTCTGCAACTACTGAGAAGAGTTGAGTGCTGACTATTCCTGGCTCCCTGGAGCAGTCTTTGTTTCTGCTAATAAAGAGTTAGCTTCATCACATGCTCTCTGTGATTTTGGCTGGCTGGCTCTGACAGTTCCTAGGATTCCATGAATCCAACCTCCCTGGAGGAAGGGGGTGCAGTGGGAATAGGACCCCCCCCCCACTTTACTTCAAGCAGATTCCTGAGCAGGAGGAAGATGCCAAGGCAGCTCTGGAGCCCCTCCAGGAAATTCTCTGCCATCGCCCCCAACCGTCCCCTGGCAATGCTTGGCTGGGCTTCCCTCCCCACACCCTCTTCCTCCCAGTCTAATGGGTGAGATGATGCCACACCCCTCACCATTTTAATGTCAACTTTTTTTTGGGGGGGGGGGACAACGGGACCTTGGCCCCTAGGAGTTTTAGTCCAGAAGCGGTTTAGTCCTGCTGGCTACGTGACCCGGAAAAGCTGTCTGTGGACAAATGCCAGCCCCCTCGGCCTGACAGCGGAGACGAGCGCCCCAACCCCACAGTCGCCTTTGACTGGACGTAACTGTCCAGGGGTCCTTTACCTTTTGAATGTTCCAGTGTTATTGTGCGTGGGGGGAGGGTAATCTGTGGGGGAGGGGCTTCATCCTGCCATGCAAGCCCTGCAGGTGTTGGGTTCCCACTTTGCAGCTGGCATGCATAGATCCGGGGCCCAGTAAGGGCCCTTTTTGGGGCCCCCTCCCTTCCCCATCACTGCATCTTCATCTCCTTGTCCTCTCTGCCCATCCGCCTCCCTTGCTGGCTCCTCCGGGAGTCTATTTCTGCGATTCAGGTGGGGGTGCCACCCCCTCTATGATGGGGGGGGCAGTTCTTCCTGTACTGGATCCTCAGGGATCCTGCACCTCAGCCCACAAGGCCCCTTTTCTGCAAGGTGGTTCCTTGGCCACTTCTTCCCTGCCTCTGGTTTACAGAAAGCTGCGAAATCTGCACATGCCCAGAGTATGAAGGATTTTCAAAAGTGTGGTTATGTTTGGTGTGGGGAAGAAAGGGGGGGGGAGCTGTCTGCGGACAAAGGTCCAGGGGTCATTCACCTTCCCTTTGGTGGGCATCGCACTTCAGTTTCCTCAAAGGGGCCCCTGGGGGTGCACGGCAGGGGAGCATCTCTCGGCCCCCCAGGAAAAGAGAAACGTGTGGGGGGGGGGGGAGACTTCCAAGGAAACCCCGCAGGTCCCCAACTTCGCAGCCGGATCCCACGTACCCTGCCGGTGGGTCCCAGGGAAGGCGCTTCCAGGAAAGGCCCCTTAACATTCAATTACTTCAAAGTAAGGATACAGATGCACAGGGCAGAATGGTAACGGGGAACCCCCACCTCCCTTGTCGTCAGTCAGCCTAAGATGGGGGGGCCCTTGATGCAGTGTCCTTAGCCCAGATGGAGAAGGGAGGGCAGCCCCTAGAGCGCAGAGGCAGGAAAACGGCAGGCAGGAAGAGGGAGGGAGGGGCGGTCTGGGTGCCCTCGGCTTGCCAAGGGTTAAAAGGAGCAGAGCGGGATTCCTAGAGAGGACAGGAAGGGGAGGGCGGGGGAGGGCAAGGTCCTCCCGAGCAGAAGCCCCTCCCTGCCCAGTCCCTTCCTGCGAGCAAAGAGGAGGCTGCTTTCTTCTCTCTGCTTTGCAAAAACTTCCTCGGTGCCCCTCCTGGAATCTGGTGAGTCTCTTCCCCCTTGGGGTGCAGCGGGGAGAAGGGGGTCCCAGGGCTGCAAGGGAGGAGGCAGACCCCCCCTGTTCAGCTCATTCATGGGGGGGGGAGACCCCCAAGTCAGGGAGCAGAGGGTCCTGCCCCCAGTTCCTCTCTGCCAAGCCAGGGAGGGGCTTCTGCTCGGGAGGTCTGCAACTCTGTTCTTCCTTTGGATCAAGATGCTGCCTTCCTTTTTGGGGAGGAGTCTTTGGGGCAACAAAAAGAGGGCACGCAAATAAGCCCCCTTCAGATTGAGGGGAAAGTCGCATTTCATAACACAGAGAAGCATCCGAGGAATCCGAGGAAGGAGAAGCCCTGTGGAGTGGGGAGATACAGCCCCCCCCCCCCAGTGTGGAGACTGGAGGGGAGACCCTCTCCCACCATCTACCCAACTACAATTCCCAGAGTTCCCTGGCAAGAAGGGGGGATTGGAGACCACTCTGGGAATTGCAGTCTTTGGGCAGCAGGGCTGAAGCTGTCTCCTTGCAACTCTCAGGGTCCTGAACCAATTCTGGCTCCCAGGATTCTTGGGAGGAGTCCCTAGGGCCAGGTGAGATCTGGTTTCCAACCTTGTGATGGATCAGCAGCTAAACATCTGCCCCCTCCCAGCTGAGCAAGTGCACAGACTGGCATGTGCCACTCTTGGGAGCAGGAGCTGCATCCAGCCTTGCTCAGCTCAATATTTTTAGGAAGACTCATGCCTGCAAGGCCATCAGCATCCTGTATGAATAAATAATAATAATAATAATAATAATAATATTTATCTGCCACTTATTTGACTGGGTTTCCCAAGACACTCAGGGCTACTTCCAGCACATATAAAAACATAATAAAACACTAAACAGTAAAAACTTCCCGATACAGGGCTGCCTTCAGAAGTCTCCTAAAAGTTGTGTGGTTCTTTATTTCCTTGACATCTGATGGGAGTATGTTCCACAGGGAGGGTGCCACTACCAAGAAGGCCCTCAGCCTGCTTCTCTTCTTGCAGTGAGGGAATCACCAGAAGGCCCTCGGTGCTGGACCTCAGGGTCCAGGCTGAACGATGGCGGTGGAGATGCTCCTTCGGGTATCCTGGGCAGAGGTCGTTTAGGGCTTTAAAGTTCAGCACCAACACTTTGAAAGTAGTTCCTTTAGGAGCGGTCTTACACGGTTCCAGCAGCCACTCCCAGTCACCAGTCTAGCCTCCGCATTCTGCAGAACACTAAGTGAATGACACAGAAGTTGCTGCAGACTAAACTTAGAAAAGCTTTAATTGCTACAAATGGTATAAGGAAACATGATACGGAATTAAGGGAAAAGATGGTGGTGACCTGGAGTGGTTACAGAATTTCTGGTCTCTCCCCGAGTGCCACGGGCCCTGCTCCAAAGAGAGCTTCTCTAAAGAAAGCACAACCACTCCATTTTGTGTGAATAAGGAAAATGAGGAGGTGGCTAAGAAACAGCAGGAGCCAGATCCTATTCCCAACCTTCTAGGGTCTCTCAGCAGCTCTAATGATGAGCAGAAAGAGGTTTGGGGCCCAGCCAGCTCAACTGCTAAGTCATCTCTTGCATTGAGACGTGGGGGCACCTACATGTAATAGCTACTCGGCTGTATTCTGCCCATGCTCTGGGGCTGCAGTTTTCAGGCTTGGGGACAGGATGGTGCCTGGTTTTTGCACCAAGTTCTATCCGTAAGCCCCTCTGAGTTCAATGGGGTCTGCTCACAGATCACTAGTGTGCATACCATGCCAGCCTTATGAAGTGGGGTGAGGTGCAAACACATTAAATGGGAATCACTGGAGATGTTTCAAATGGGGTTTCTGTTGGGAAGGGGCTGCCCCATTTGTGCTTCTCCCTTGGAGCAGGAAATATCTAGGGCAGGAGAATCCCTGCAGGGCCTCTGAGGCTCCCTTTGTTTCTTTCTCTCTCCCAGGACCCTGCAGCTTGTGGTGGCTTCTTGACTTCTCAGGAAGGATGAAAGAGACTGAATCTGTAAACCTAGCGAGGATGGAAGGGGGAAGATGGACAGTCGACCTGGTCAGGTTGTCTCCTGCATCCCTCCTCACAGCCTCTGAGCGTTCCATCCCAGGGACCTCCGAGAGATCTGGTGAGTCCCAGGGGAGGGGAGATGGGGACATGGGTGGATGGGGCTGGAGAGGTACTGGGGCATGCTCATTTTGGGGGTGGGATGAGGCAGGCAGGTGGATGGAGATTGAGAAGGTGGGCACCTTTTTGGTCTCCTCCACCTACCTGCCTGCCTTCCTGCGCCTTTGACATCTGCGGGGAATTTCGGCTAGGAATACATCACAGCTCCCCGGCCACCGCGATGTATTGGTGCCAGTACTGTGCTCTGTATGCCCTACCGATGTCAGAGAACTCGCTGATCCATTGTGCAGCACTAGAAGCCAGGATTCTTTAAAGTACCTGATCCTAATTTCAGGATTGACTGCAGATGGGGCCTCTGTGTTTTGCCTTTTTCTTTTCTTTTAGGAATAACTTTTCATTTTCTTTTCAAAACAAGGATCATATAGGACTAATATATGATACAAATATGTAGACTGAGTCTTCTCAGTCTTCTGATATGACTCTCAAAACTAGCAGAATAAATTTATAACATATTGTTTATCATTAGTGGTCAGTGTATGAGTTCTGAGTTCATGAATTGGTTTAAATTGGGGGGGGAAAGGGAGAGATAGGAGAGTACAGAGTACAGAGTACATTCAACATCTCCTAGCCGAATGCCTAGTCAGGCGCTCTTGTGACTGTTGTGCTTACATTAGGTGTGAGTCATAGTCATTTTTCCTTTACTGCTACCAATGAAACAATACAGAGTTGGTCTCCTCATGAACATGGGACGGTGGTTCCAAGTGAAGAAAGTGATTTATAAATTTAAATTGAGACCAACCAGATTGAGATAAATGCTGTTGGGAGTGTGCAAATGAAGACGTTGCTGTTTGTTGAGGCATGGACATTGCTGGATCCTGACCAGAGAGCTCTGCATAAAGAAGTCAAGGAGGGGAATCGTGGAATCACGCACCCTCTCGGTAAAGCTCCCTGTTGGATCATAAGATCAGTTTTGAAATCCCATACATACCTCTATGTGATGAACCTCCACTATTTGGATGGAGACCAACAGCATCTGGGATTCTAACATCCACACCGTGAGCCCTGAATGGAGGGATATCAACTGTTTCTCTGTGAATATTCTTTGTCTAGTCATGCCTTTTTAAACAATGACCAGGCTTGCCTGAACTGCCCAGGCCTTCTTAAATGCCAGCTTGAGAGTTTTTAGGGAAGTTTAAGTAACTTCTGTCAGGTTTGGGGTTTTTTTCTTTTACTTCTGTCTGCATTTGATTGACCAAAGAGATGACTGACCTTGCATATGGGGTGGATTCCAGGATTGAGCCAAATAAAATCTATCCCGGATAAAAGCCAAGCAATTCCAGCCAACAAAGGCAGTGAAAACTCTAGTAAGGACTCACATCTAACTCTCTTCAGTTCTTCCTCTATCACAAGCATTCATTAACTTTGTTCAATAATGTGGAGGTCCATTTCTTCCTGAGGCTCTAATTAGCTACTCTCTTCATTGCAGATGGTGATGAATTGGAGGAGAAGAACAAGAGGGACCACAACAGAATCCACATAGCGGAGAAGTCCGATAAATATTCAAAGTGTGGAGACAACATCCATCAGAGCTCCCCGTCCACCTCCCATCAAACAAAGAGCTTAATTCGAAGGAATAGCCTCATTTCTCCCACCGGGGAGAAACCCTATCAGTGCTTAGAATGTGGAAAGAGCTTCAGTCGAAAGGACGTTCTCACTTCCCATCAAACAATTCATACAGGGGAGAAGCCGTATCGCTGCTTAGACTGTGGAAAATGCTTCCGTCTGAAGGGAAATCTCACTTCCCATCAAAGAATTCATACGGGGGAGAAACCCTATCAGTGCTTAGAATGTGGAAAGAGCTTCAGTTGCAGCTCAACTCTCACTTGCCATCAAATAATTCATACAGGGAAGAAATCTTTTCAGTGCATGGAATGTGGAAAGAGCTTCAGTCAGAGGCAGGGTCTCACGTCCCATCAAAGAATTCATACAGGGAAGAAACCATATCAGTGCTTCGAATGTGGAAAGAGCTTCAGTTGCAGCTCAATTCTCAATTGCCATCAAATAATTCATTCAGGGGAGAAACCCTATCAGTGCTTGGAATGTGGGAAGAGCTTCAGTCGAAAGGACAGCCTCACTTTGCACCAAAAAGTTCATACAGGGGAGAAACCTTATCAGTGCTTGGAATGTGGGAAGAGCTTCAGTCAAAAGTCCAAGCTCACTTTGCATCAAAAAGTTCATACAGGGGAGAAACCCTATCAGTGCTTGGAATGTGGGAAGAGCTTCCGTCGAAAGGACAGTCTCACTTTGCATCAAAAAGTTCATTCAGGGGAGAAACCCTATCAGTGCTTGGAATGTGGGAAGAGCTTCAGTCGAAAGGACAGCCTCACTTTGCATCAAAAAGTTCATTCAGGGGAGAAGCCCTATCAGTGCTTGGAATGTGGGAAGAGCTTCAGTCAAAAGTCCAAGCTCACTTTGCATCAAAAAGTTCATACAGGGGAGAAACCCTATCAGTGCTTGGAATGTGGGAAGAACTTCAGTCAAAAGTCCAAGCTCTCTTTGCATCAAAAAGTTCATACAGGGGAGAAACCCTATAAGTGCTTGGAATGTGGGAAGAGCTTCAGTCACAGCCACAGTCTCGCTTCCCATCAAAGAATTCATACAGGGGAGAAACCATATCAGTGCTTGGAATGTGGGAAGAGCTTCAGTCACAGCCACAGTCTCGCATCCCATCACAGAATTCATACAGGGGAGAAACCATATCAGTGCTTGGAATGTGGGAAGAGCTTCAGTCAAAAGTCCACGCTCACTTCCCATCAAATAATTCATACAAGAGAGAAAACCTCTTAGCGTTTGGAATGTGGGAAGAGCTTCAGTCAGAGTGCCACTCTCATGCCCCACCAAATAATTCATACAGGCTTGAAAGCATATCAGCGCATGGAATGTAGATAAAATTTCACTCGTAAAAAAGTCAATTCAAGAACTCACAGCAGGGTGAATGATAGAATGGTAGATTTGGAATCTAGTCCAACACCCGCCAATGCAGAAAAAAACTCATTTCAAGCATCCATGACAGATGGCCATCCAACTTCTTAAATACCTCCAATGAAAGAGAGTCCTCTCTCTTCTGAGGGAGTTCCTTTTCACTGCTGACTCTTACTATCAGAAAGTTCTTCCTGCTCTTTAGGAGAAATCTCCTTTTGTGTTGGTTGAATCACCTCTTCAGATTCCTTCAAGACCTTGAGAAGGACTTCTGTATGTCTGAGAATGTCCAGGGGATTGGACCATGCTCTATATTCGGCGGGAAACCCATGGAGAGGAGTCCGATATAGGGCTTAAGTCATCTAGGCATTGGTCAGATTGTCATAATTACAGACATATTTACTGGTTTGGACGGAAGTGATTCTTATTTCAGGGGAAGTGGTGACCCTGAGATTACAGGTGCTCTCACCAATATTGTACAAACATCCAGTAAAACTTTGACGCAGCAGACCAATACCCGCTGAGGTTGATGTATTGGGAGGTTAAGTTTAGGGCCGTGTGGTATTGCTTTATTGGATGTGGGATCCCTATAAAGGGAACTTCTTCCTCTAGGTGGGAGGGAGACTGGTCAAGTTACCATCAGTTGAATGCAACATTCAAGTTAGATTTTTTAAAACGGATTTGCAGAACGAAACTCACAGTTTGAAAGGGAGTTATTAGGCTCCAGGGTTAAAATATTATCTAAATGTTACTGGAGTGAGATACAAAGAATGAAATGATAAAGTCATCAATGAGAAGCTGGGCCAGAGATATAGGACAAAACATTGACTTTGCTTTATGGGAACAACTGTGGAAAGTAAATTTAAGATTTACAGCTTGCTACATTCTAAGGGAAAACTTCATGAAGATGATGCAGAGGAGTCAATCAAGATCATCAAGGGTCTGAAACCAAGACTTATGAGGAGGGCTTGAAGGAACGGGGGGGGGGGGGGCGTATCTATTTCAAGTGAAGTTTGCCGAAATCTACGCTTGCGACATGGGCTGTCATACGTCCAGATTTTCCCGGACATTTCAGCAATTTCCGCCCAGACGCTGCTTATAATTCTGGATGTATGGCAACCATGTCTATATACAGTGGTACTTCGGTTTTCAAACAGCTTAGTCCCTGAACAACTTTGAACTCAAATGCTGCAAACCTGGAAGTCAGTGTTCCAGTTTGCGAACTTTGCTTCGGAAGCCGAACATGCTGATGAGCTGCTGTTTTCACTGTTGCACTAATTTGTGTCCCCCTGCATTGTAATCAAAGCCTTCTTCCTTCTGTTTTCACTGTTCCGCTGCTAATTTGCGCCCCCCCCCCATTGTAATCAAAGCCTTCCATTTACAATTGCAGTGTTCTGAGGTGATATTTGGAGCTTTTATTTGGTGCTTTTGTTTTTGCTAAAAGTAATTGTGTTTTTATTTCGCTTTTTCATTTTTGTGACTGTGGCTTGTTCTCTGTTCTTGATTGATTGTGTGACTGGGGCAATGCATAAAAGCCCCATCCAAACAATGTCTATCATCAGTGCAGGTAAGAAAAAGTAATAATTTTAATTTTAATCTAAAGTACTGTCTTCTTTCTTTTATAGTAGAGTACATTGATTATTGCTTTCATTTTATGGATCGATCTCGTTAGATAGTAAAATTCGTGTTAAATTGCTGCTTTAGTTATTTTTGAAAGTCTGGAATTGATTAATCTGTTTTGCATTGCTTTCTTTTTTTAAAAAAACATTATTCAATTTTTTACATACATATATTATCGTCTTACAATTTTTAAATTTCTTGTACAACTTTTTCCTTTCCCTCCTCCCCCCCCCCCCATACCCATTGGAAGGGTTCAAACAATTATCCTCAACCACGGGCATAGCGTCTTTAGTTTCCACCGAATGTCTTTTGTTCCAGTAGTTTTTATCCATTCAAGATAGGGGTTCCCTCTGTTCCTTATCGTGGTGGACTTGACCCTCCACGTTGTTTCCTGTGACATGACTGCGACAATGTCCGACTGAATAAGTTCAAACAAATAACTATTCCATGCCTCTACTGTCCATTTTCCTCTCTCTTTCCAACCTAAAGCTATTGTTGCCTTTCCCGCTAATATCATAGCTTTGAAGGTAAACTGGTCACCTTTCTCTGTTGCCATGTTTCCAAGTATACCCATTGTCATGAAATCAAAATCTATGGAAAGCTTCATTTTAAAAAATTCATTAATAACCTTTAGGTTTTCCCCCCAGAATTCCTTTACCTCTGGGAATTCCCAGTACATATGGGAAAACCATCCCTTGACTTGTTCACAGTGCCAACAGCTAGAATTCAATCCTGCTACCATATGAGCAAGCTGGGCTGGAGTTCTGTACCATTTTAGAAATAAATTTAATTTCAGCTCTCTAAATTTGCTTACTTTAATCTCATCTGTTCCTTTCATTATCCTTTCAACCTTTGCTTCGCTAACTTCTTCTTCCTTACTCCACATCTTTTGAATAAGTTCGGTTGTCTGTTCATTTCTTTGTATAGTTCCTCTATTGGTTCTTCTAAACTCCTATTTCCTGCCTCTTGGACTTTGGAAATTTTGTTGTATAGTCCTCCAATTTTTAACCAATATATTCTCTATTACTTCCTGCAATGACTTTAAGGACTCTCCTCTATACATACCTTTAACTATATGATATCCCAGATTTTCTTCAAAGTCTGGTATACCTGCTGTTGCAGCTTCTCTCTAGAACATTTAATTATTACATTCCTGGGGGATTTTCTCCACTTAGGCCCTCGGCAGTGATTGGCTCGTTCCACATCTTCTGCCTTCAAACTAACTCCTTGAGTACTACTACTACTACTAATAATTTATTATTATTTATACCCCACCCATCTGGCTGGGTTTCCCCAGCCACTCTGGGTGCCTTCCAACAAAACACTAAAATAAACTAAGATATTAAACATTAAAAGCTTCCCTAAACAGGGCTGCCTTCAGATGTCTTCTAAAAGTTTGGTAGTTATTTTTCTCTTTGACATCTGATGGGAGGGCGTTCCACAGGGCGGGTGCCACTACCGAGAAGGCCCTCTGCCTGGTTCCCTGTTACTTGGCTTCTCATACCGAGGGAACCGCAAGAAGGCCCTCGGCGCTGGACCTCAGTGTCCGGGCAGAACTATGGAGGTGGAGCATAGCCAGGTTCTCAAAGTTTCTTCCAACTCTTTAGCCTGTATTTCTTCCGGAATTCCTCCCAAAATCATATTAGCTCTTCTCTGGGGGTCCGGCAATTCTGCCCCCTGTTTAGATAGTGTAGTTACTTTTTTTCATTTTCCTGGGCTAGATCTTTAGCTTGAATTGCTAATTGCTTCACCCCCTTAATATTGACTCCTCCAAGCATTACAATATATAAATCCTAGTTAAAATATTTAAAAAGACTTCCACCGCATTCACCGCACGTCTCTTCGTTATATTGCTCGCCTTTACATCTGTTCTTCAATCATTTCCCTTCCTCAGTATCTTTTAGTAACATCCACTCTTTCATCCAACTCCAGCACACTACTTCAAAATATCTTCTTAAATCTGGGACTGCAAATCCCCCCATTTCTTTTAGCCCCATCATTAGTTCTGATTTTCTTCTGGCTTGATTCCCTTGCCATATAAAATTGGCAAGGTCTCTTTGCCAGCTTTTAAAATATTTTGTCCCAATTATTATTGGGATAGTTTGAAATAAAAATAGGATTTTTGGTAATATCACCATTTTAATCATTGACACTCTCCCCCAAGGTACCACTGTAATCAGATTCTTCAGTCACTCCTGACTGCCTATATAACCACAATGGGTATCTTACACTTATTGTTTGAACGTAAACAAAGATCCTTGGAGACTCTGGCAGAAGTTGAACAAACAAGAAAGATTTATTTTACACAACAAAGTTGAAGAAAGCAAAGGATGTGTCAGGAGATAGATAATGTTCTTTCAGGTAACAGTTAACTTAATAATAAATTGTACTAAATTTAGTGTATGTTACAGGCTTCTAAACAAAGTAGTAAATGTGCAGCTTTTTAAAACTTCTGTTGCTTCTTTTAAGTTATTCCTCTTCGATGTTACAGGTGTCTAGAGAGGGTGGCCAATGCTGAGCTTATTTCCAGTTATTTCACTTCAGCTCCTTAACTTAGCTGTTGCAGCTTGCCATACACACACTCTATTTGAATGGCAGTGCCGGTTAACTTTGGGGGTGCCAGGACCCCACAAATATTTTATTGGCAAAGCCGATCAGCCCCTAGGAGTTGGCTCTTGTGCTTCAGAACCGCAAAGGGCAGGGCTGCAGATTCTTCCACCCGGATCTCTGCAACTACTGAGAAGAGTTGAGTGCTGACCATTCCTGGCTCCCTGGAGCAGTCCTTGTTTCTGCTAATAAAGAGTTAGCTTCACATGCTCCCTGTGATTTTGGCTGGCTGGCTCTCTGACAGTTCCTAGGATTCCATGAATCCAACCTCCCTGGAGGAAGGGGGTGCAGTGGGAATAGGACCCCCCCCCCCCCCCGCTGGCAGCTCTGGAGCCCCTCCAGGAAATTCTCTGCCAGCGCCCCCAACCGTCCCCTGGCAATGCTTGGCTGGGCTTCCCTCCCACACCCTCTTCCTCCCAGTCTAATGGATGAGATGATGCCACACACCCCTCAGCATTTTAATGTCAATCAACTTTTTTTGGGGGGGTTCAAATATTTTATTTAGGTGGGGGACAATGGAACCTTGGCCCCTAGGAGTTGGCTCCTGTGCCTCTTTCCATCCCATCCCTGGGGAGTCATCTCTGAGGGCCCTCTTTGGCAAAGGGGACCCTCATCTGAAGGACAAGGGAGGTCGGGGTTCGAATCCCCACGACGGGCTGAGCTCCCGTTGCTCTGTCCCAGCTTCTGCCAACCTAGCAGTTCAAAAACATACCAGTACAAGCAGTTGTGGCATTTCTGTGCCCTCTGGTTTTCACCAATGCACCCCGTTGCGCCAGAAGCGGTTGAGTCCTGCTGGCCACGTGACCCGGGAAAGCTGTCTGTGGACAAACGCCAGCCCCCTCGGCCTGACAGCGGAGACGAGCGCCCCAACCCCACAGTCGCCTGGGCAGAGAGGACAAGGAGATCAAGATGCAGAGATGGGGAAGGGAGGGGACCCCAAAAAGGGCCCTTACTGGGCCCCGGATCTATGCATGCCAGCTGCAAAGTGGGAACCCAACACCTGCAGGGCTTGCCTGGCAGGATGAAGCCCCTCCCGCGCAGGAGATTACCCTCCACCCACGCACAATAGCACTGGGATATTCAAAAGCAAAAAGACTCCTGGACCTTTACGTCCAGTCAAAGGCGACGGTGGGGTTGGGGCTCTCGTCTCCGCTGTCAGCCCCCCCCCCCCATCTTATGCAGAGGAACCACAAGGGAGGTGGGGGTTCCCCGTTACCATTCTGCCGTGTGCATCTGGATCCTTACTTTGAAATAATTGCATGTTAAGGGGCCTTTCCTGGAAGCGCCTTCCCTGGGACCCACCGGCAGGGTACGTGGGATCCGGCTGCGAAGTTGGGGACCTGCGGGGTTTCCTTGGAAGTCTCCTGCCCCCCCCCCCACGTTTCTCTTTCCTTGGAGGGCCAAGAGATGCTCCTCTGCCCTGCACCCCAGGGGCCCTTGATGCAGAGTCCTTGGCCCAGATGGAGAAGGGAGGGCAGCCCCTAGAGCGCAGAAGCAGGAAAACGGCAGGCAGGGAGAGGGAGGGAGGGGCGGTCTCGGTGCCCTCGGCTTGCCAAGGGTTAAAAGGAGCAGAGCGGGATTCCTAGAGAGGACAGGAAGGGGAGGGCGGGGAGGGCAAGGTCCTCCAGAACAGAAGCCCCTCCCTGCCCAGTCCCTGCCTGCCAGCAAAGAGGAGGCTGCTTTGTTCTCTCTGCTTTGCAAAAACTTCCTCGGTGCCCCTCCTGGAATCTGGTGAGTCTCTTCCCCCTTGGGGTGCAGCGGGGAGAAGGGGGTCCCAGGGCTGCAAGGGAGGAGGCACGGCCCCCCCTGATCAGCTCATGCATGGGGGGGGGGGGGAGACCCCCAAGTCAGGGAGCAGAGGGTCCTGCCCCCAGTTCCTCTCTGCCAAGCCAGGGAGGGGCTGAGTGTCCAGCAGGTCTGCAACTCTGTTCTTCCTTTGGATCAAGATGCTGCCTTCCTTTTTGGGGAAGGGTCTTTGGGGCAACAAAAAGAGGGCATGCAAATAAGCCCCCTTCAGACTGAGGGGAAAGTCGCATTTCATAACACAGAGAAGCATCCGAGGAATCCGAGGAAGGAGAGATACAGCCCCCCCCAAGTGGGGAGATACAGCCCCCCCCCCAAGTGTGGAGACTGGAGGGGAGACCCTCTCCCACCATCTACCCAACTACACTTCCCAGAGTTCCCTGGCAGGAAGGGGGGATTGGAGACCACTCTGGGAATTGCAGTCTTTGGGCAGCAGGGCTGAAGCTGTCTCCTTGCAACTCCCAGGGTCCTGAACCAATTCTGGCTCCCAGGATTCTTGGGAGGAGTCCCTAGGGCCGGGCGAGATGCGGTTTCCAACCTTGTGATGGATCAGCAGCTAAACACCTGCCCCCTCCCAGCTGCATCCAGCCTTGCTCAGCTCAATATTTTTAGGAAGACCATGCCCCTCCTGCCCTGGCAAGGCACTGGGGTGAAGCTGCAACGGCATCAGCATCCTGTGTGAATAATAATAATAATAATAATAATAATAATAATAATAATAATAATAATAATATTTACCTGCCACCCGTTTGACTGGGTTTCCCCAGACACTCAGGGCTGCTTCCAGCACATATAAAAACCAAATGAAACATCAAACATTAAAAACGTCCCAATACAGGGCTGCCTTCAGATGTCTCCTAAAAGTTCTGTGGTCCTTTATTTCCTTGACATCTGATGGGAGCGTGTTCCACAGGGAGGGCGCTACTACCAAGAAGGCCCTCAGCCTGCTTCCCTGTAACTTCTCTTCTTGCACTGAGGGAACCGCCAGAAGGCCTTTGGTGCTCTACCTGAGGGTCCAGGCTGAAGGATGGGGGTGGAGATGCTCCTTTGGGTATCCTGGGCCGAGGGCTTTAAAGGTCAGCACCAACACTTTGAAAGTAGTTCCTTTAGGAGCGGTCTTACATGGTTCCAGCAGCCACTCGCAGTCACCAGTCTAGCCTTCACATTCTGCAGAACACTAAGTGAATGACACAGAAGTTGCTGCAGACTAAAGTTAGAAAAGCTTTAATTGCTACAAATGGTATAAGGAAACATGATACGGAATTAAGGGAAAAGATGGTGGTGACCTGGAGTGGTTACAGAATTTCTGGTCTCTCCCCGAGTGCCACGGGCCCTGCTCCAAAGAGAGCTTCTCTAAAGAAAGCACAACCAAAAATCACTCCATTTTGCGTGAATAAGGAAAATGAGGAGGTGGCTAAGAAACAGCAGGAGCCAGATCCTATTCCCAACCTTCTAGGGTCTCTCAGCAGCTCTAATGATGAGCAGAAAGAGGTTTGGGGCCCAGCCAGCTCAACTGCCAAGTCATCTCTTGCATTGAGATGTGGGGGCACCTACATGTAATAGCTACTCGGCTGTATTCTGCCCATGCTCTGGGGCTGCAGTTTTCAGGCTTGGGGACAGGATGGTGCCTGGTTTTTGCACCAAGTTCTATCCATAAGCCCCACTGAGTTCAATGGGGTCCACTCTCAGGTCACTAGTGTGCAGACCATGCCAGCCTTACGAAATGGGGTGAGGTGCCAACAGATTAAATTGGAATCGCTGGAGATGTTTCAAATGGGGTTTCTGTTGGGAAGGGGCTGCCCCATTTGTGCTTCTCCCTTGGAGCAGGGAATATCTAGGGCAGGAGAATCCCTGCAGGGCCTCTGAGGCTCCCTTTGCTTCTTCCTCTCTCCCAGGACCCTGCAGCTTGTGGTGGCTTCTCGACTCCTCAGCAAGGATGAAAGAGACTGAATCTGTAGACCTAGCGAGGATGGAAAGGGGAAGATGGACGGTTGACCTGGTCAGGTTGTCTCCTGCATCCCTCCTCACAGCCTCTGAGCGCTCCCTCCCAGGGACCTCCGAGAGATCTGGTGAGTCCCAGGGGAGAGGAGATGGGGACATGGATGGATGGGGCTGGAGAGGTACTGGGGCTTGCTCATTTTGGGGGTGGGATGAGGCAGGCAGGTGGATGGAGATTGAGAAGGTGAGCACCTTTTGGGGATCCTCCACCTGCCTTCCTGCGCCTTTGACATCTGCGGGGAATTTGAGCTAGGAATACATCACAGCTCCCCGGCCACCGCGATGTATTGGCGCCAGTACTGTGCTCTGAATGCCCTACCAATGTCAGAGAACTCGCTGATCCATTGTGCAGCACTAGAAGCCAGGATTGTTTAAATTACCTGATCCTAATTTCAGGATTGACTGCAGATGGGGCCTCTGTGTTTCGCCTTTTTCTTTTCTTTTAGAAATAACTTTTCAATTTTTTTTATTTTTTTTATTTTTTAGATAAAATAAAATAGATAAAATATTTTAATATAACTCAACATTAATACACATACAAATATACAAATATACATTTCATACAACATACCTACATTCAATTCCACAGATAATTCCCATCACCATCCACCACCCCTCACCCTTTGTGTTAGACTTCCAATCTACTCAATTGCAATTTCTTTCTACTTCTATTACTTTTTTTCCACATACCTTTAACCTAATTTCATATTTCTTTTTTCTATTAGATATTGTTATCCATCTTATTTAGTATTCCAATATTTGAAACGAAACTTGTTTATTCTAATAGGAGTTCTGATTTTTCGGTATAGTTTTGCAAGTATCTTTTAAACACCTTCCAGTCCCTGTCTGCCTTCTCTTTTGAGATCCTTCCAATTTCTCCCATTGTTTTGGATATATTGTATATATTGTCCAATAATTTGGCAAGCCACTCTATCTTTGTTGGTACAATACCACTTTTCCAATTTTTCGCAATCAATAGCCTTGCGGCTACTGTTGCGTATAAATATAAGGTCTTGTCTTCTTCCTTTAGGCTTCCTGGTACTATTCCCAATAAAAAACCTTCTGGTGTTTTCCTAAATGAATATTTGAACATTTTTTTCATTTCATTATATACTGTTTTCCAAAATTGTTTGATGTTTAAACAATTCCACCATATATGTATCATAGTACCTTTTCCAGTGTTGCACCACCAGCAGACATCGCTACAATTTTTATTCATTTTTGTTATTCTTTCAGGTGTTAAATACCATCTATGTTGCATTTTAAGCTAATTTTCTTTCAGTATATAACACATAGTGAATTTCATATCTTCTTTCCACAGTTTTCCCCATTGTTCAAACATAATATTTTTCCCAATATCTTGCGCCCATTTAATCATTGATGCTTTAACCAATTCATCCTTTGTTTCCCACTCTAAGATCAGATTATACAATTTAGATATATTTTTTGATTTTTCTTGTATTAAGTATTTATCGAATTTTGATATTTCTTTTTCAAATCCTAACTTTTTGTCTTTCACTAATCTATACTTAATTTGAATATATTGGAACCAATCACTAATATGAGCTTTAATTTCTGTGTAATCCTTTAATTCCAATTCTCCGTTTTCTTCCTTTAATACAGTTTTATAGGTAGCCCAATTTTCTTTCATATTTAATTTTTTCACTTCGACAATTTCTACCGGCGATGCCCACCAGGGAGTTTTCGGTTCTAGGAGTCTTTCATATTTCTCCCATATTTTATATATAGACTTTCTGACTATATGCCCTAGGAAGCCTTTATGTACTCTCACTTTTTCATCTATTAGATAGGCATGCCATCCAAATCTTGTCTCTACTCCCTCTAAATCTAATACATCTGAGTCATCTAATTTGATCCATTCTTTTAGCCAGGTCAGACCCACTGCATCATGATATAACTCCATGTCTGGGAGACCAAATCCTCCTCTCTCCTTCTTATCTATCATTATTTTGTGTTTTATTCTTGGCTTTTCCCCTGACCATACGAATTTAGCCAAATCTCTTTTCCAATTATTAAAACATTTATCTCCTCCTAGTATTGGGATACTTTGAAATAAAAACATCATTCTTGGTAATATGTTCATCTTTATTACCGATATTTTCCCTAGTAAGGAAAGATTTAATTTCCCCCATACTTGCAAGTCATTTTTTATTTCATTCCATGTTTTCCGATAGTTCTCATTACTTAAATCTATAGTGTTTGTTGTTAAATTTATTCCAAGATACCTTATTTTCTTTTTCATTTCCAATCCTGTAATTTCTTGTAATTTTACTTTATCTTTTTCTTCCATATTTTTCACTAGTATTTTGGTTTTCCCATAGTTTAATTTGAATCCTGCTAATCTGCCATATTCGTTTATGCATTCCAATATTCTAGGTGTACATTGTAGGGGATTTTCTGTTGTGATCATAACATCATCTGCAAAGACTCTTAAGTTGTATCTTTTTCCCCCAACTGCTATTCCTCTTATTTGGTTGTCCTGCCTTATTTTCTTTAATAGAACCTCTAATACTATTATAAATAACATTGGGGATAGGGGGCATGCTTGTCTTGTACCTTTAAAGATGTTGATTTCTTCTCCAAACTCTCCATTAATAATAATTTTTGCTTTCTGTTGGTTATATATTGCATTTATACCTTTTTGAAATTTTTCACCTAGACACAGTTCTTTTAATAGTTTTTTCATAAATTCCCATGAGATTTTATCGAAAGCCTTCTCCGCATCAATTGAAATCAGGGCTGCTTGTTTGTCTCTTCTTACTTGTAGATATTCCATTATGTCTATTATATGTCTAATATTATCCTTTATTTGTCTACCTTCCACAAATCCAGCCTGATTTTTATGTACTATTTTTCCTATAATTTTTTTCAACCTGTTAGCCAATGATCCTGCATAAATTTTATAATCCGAATTTAACAATGAAATGGGTCTATAATTTGAGACAGATTCCAAATCCGTACCTTGTTTTGTCAGGAGCGTTATATACGCTTGAGTCCAAGAGTCTGGAATATTCCCCTTCTCTACTGCTTCCTCTATTACTTCTTTTAGTGGGTCAATTAATTCATTTAACATTTCTTTGTAGTATTCTGCTGGTATGCCGTCTGGACCTGGGGATTTCCCTATTTTTAATTTTTGAATTGATTCCTTAATTTCTACAGTTGATATTGGTTCATTTAATAATTTGTGTCTTTTTCTGCTATCTCTATTAATTTTCCCCCCTTTATATATTCCTCTATTTCTTCTATTGGCACTTCATCTTTTTGATATAATTTTTTGTAATATTTTCCAAATTCTTTTTAAATTTCTGTCATATCCCTTATTGTCCTCTCTTCTACTTTTATTTTATTTATTAATTTTTCATTTCTTTGTTTCTTTAATTGCCAGGCAAGGATCTTGCCTGGTATATTTGCCCATTCAAAATTTTTATATTTCCAAAATTTGATTTGTTGTTCTACCTCCTGTTCTATAATTTTATTATATTCTACTCTCAGTAATTTAATTTCTTGATTTAATCTCTCTTTATTTTTGCTTGCATAGGCCAATGTTTCCTTCCTCTTAATTTCTTCTAAAAGCTCCCTTTTCTTTTTTCTTTATTCTTATATGCTATTGAGTTTTGTTGTATGAAATATCCCCTAACAATCGCCTTCCCAGCATCCCACACTGTTTTAACATCTGTTCCTTTCCTCCAATTGTTTTCAAAATATTTCTTCATCAACTTTCTGGCTCCTTGTATTACTTTTTCGTTTTTTAATAAGAAAACATTCATTCTCCACCTTTTCCCCCCCTTTCTCCTCTTTTCCTTTAAGAGTTAATGATACTGGATTGTGATCTGTGTTTTTGGCAATATTTCGGCATTCTGCTTCAATTGTCATATCCTTAGTAATCCATATACTGTCGATTCAACTATACAAATTTTTTGGTTCTGAGAAATATGTGAACTCCTTTTCGACAGGATGTTTATATCTCCATATATCCACTAAATCAAAAAATTTTACCATTTCCATAAAGCTTTTTGGCAACTTCCCTGCATCCCCCCCCTCTTCGTCTGCGATCTATCCAATTCTGGTTCCATTACTCCATTTAAATCCCCTAGCACAATAATTCTCATATCTATATATTCCATTAATAATGATCTTACTTTAACATAGAATTCTGATTTTCTTTTATTTGATCCATAGATTCCCGCTACCACAATTGGTTCCCCCTCTAGTGATATTTTGACTATTACAATCCTCCCCTCTTTATCTTCATATAACAATTCTGGTTCATATTTGCTTTTAACATGCATTACAACCCCCCTCTTTTTTCTTACATCAGATGCGATGAATTCTTCCCCTAACTTTGGTTTTACCAATAGTCTTTTATGCTTAGTATTGATGTGGGTTTCTTGTAAACAAGCAAGGTCCCACTTCTGCCTCTCTAAGATACGTTCTATTTTCTGCCTCTTCCTCCTATTATTTAAACCATTTACATTCCAAGACAACAATTTAAATTTCATTCTTTATTAGTTAAAAAATTATAGAGTTAATGGAAAGAGTTTAAATTATCTGCAGTGGTAAAGGAGAAGGGTTTTGTAATAGTTATTGGTCTGATTATTTACCACTGGGGTAGTTCTTTATCCTTCCATCCTTTGCTGAACTTTTTCTTCTTCTTCCGCCTCATCCGATAGCTCTCCATTTCTTCCTTCCTCATTTCTTACTTCGCTTTTCCTGCCTCCTAATTCTCCTCGATACTTCCTCCAGAAGATATCTGCTTCCTCAAATGTCTCAAATCGTCTTCTTTTTCCTTTGAAGTTGAAGGAAATCCCCACTGGGTATTCCCATCTGAAGGATATTGATTTGGCCTTTAGTGCTTTTGTTAGAAATTGGAATTGCTGTCTCTTTTTTATCAGCCTAGGTGGGACTTCTCGTAAAATTATTATTTCCTTTCCATCTATGGTTAATTTGTTCTTACTCTTTACTTGGAGGATCTTATCTTTCATCCAATTCGATGTGAATACAATGATGCAGTCTGCCGGCCATTTGTTCATTTTTGCTTTTCTTGAGTTCACTCTGAAGATTTTCTCTGTCTGTTCTATTATGTCTTTTTCCTGTAAATGTAGCCACTTTGCTAAAGTTTCAATCATCTTCTTCCAAATATCCTCCTCCTCCGCTTCTGGAACATTTCTGAATCTCAAGGTCTTCTCTTTAATCTGCATCTGTGTCATTGCTAGCGCATCCCCAGTAGCTTCCTGGGTTGCTTTTTGTTCCTCCATCTCCTTTTTCAATTTGTCCATTTCTTTTCTTTGTTCCCTTTGTTCTTTGCTAATTTTCTTCACCATCTCATCCATTTGTTGATTCTTATTCTTAATTTCTTGCACTTTCTTATCTGTCTCCTTCATTCCTTCTAGGACTTCTGTTAATTTTTCCTTTATTTCTTCATTTTCTTTTTCATTTTTTCCCCATTGTTTTCTAATTTTTCTCATTTCCCATCAATTGTATTGATTTTTTTCTTCCAACTCTTTTCTCAATCCTCCCTCGTCCAGTTTCAAACTAATAATAAAGGTAAAGGTAAAGGTACCCCTGCCCGTACGGGCCAGTCTTGACAGACTCTAGGGTTGTGCGCCCATCTCACTCAAAGAGGCCAAGGGCCAGCGCTGTCCGGAGACACTTCCGGGTCACATGGCCAGCGTGACATCGCTGCTCTGGCGAGCCAGAGCCACACACGGAAACGCCGTTTACCTTCCCGCTAGTAAGCAGTCCCTATTTATCTACTTGCACCTGGGGGTGCTTTCGAACTGCTAGGTTGGCAGGCGCTGGGACCGAACGACGGGAGCGCACCCCGCCGCGGGGATTCGAACCGCCAACTTTTCGATCGGCAAGCCCTAGGCGCTGAGGCTTTTACCCACAGCG
Organism: Podarcis tiliguerta; assembly: GCF_965153285.1. NCBI lineage: Eukaryota > Metazoa > Chordata > Lepidosauria > Squamata > Lacertidae > Podarcis > Podarcis tiliguerta. The sequence continues at coordinate 3,016,294 of NC_139535.1, read as the reverse complement.
CCACCCGCGTCCCATCCAAACTAATAATAAGCTCCCTCAAATCCATTTCTTCAAGGCCTGAGTTTCTTCTTAATAGTTGCTGTTGACTTCCAGTTCCAGTCTGTTTTTTAATTGCATGAGACATTTTGCGTTCTCTTTTTCAACCACTAGATGTCCTTCTATTGTTTCAATTTTCCTTTATTACTGCTTTTCCTACTTTGTCCACTGGGTGTCACTGTGTTCTTATTTACTCAGCTTGCCAGCATCTGCCCTCCTTTAATCCCCTCTTTCACTATTTTGTCTTCGTCACTTCCTCCTTCTTCCTCCTTCTTGATGATTACTCAGCGTCTTCAGATCCTCCATGCCATCTTATCTGTGAAATTCCCCTCCTTTTCCCCACAGCATTCCTTATTCCTTTGTCCTTATCTTTCCTTCAAGGACATTCCGTTTCAAAGCAGCTGCTTTACTCCACCCAGCTCCAACAACAGGCAGCCTGCACCGCTTTGCACTTTCAGATAGTGTGCTTTTCAAATAGTTTAATTGTAATTTGAGTGATTTCTTTACATTCTTTCCATATTTTTTCTGTTCTTCTGTCTTCCCTTTACTTTTGTGGTAGCATTACTTCTCCGCCACTATTTTTTTTAAAAAAATTTTTATTCAAAGTTATAACAAAACATATTTTCCAAAAACATCCTTATTCCCTCCCCATTTTTCCTCCCCCCTCCCCCCACAAAACCCATCCCATGACTTCCCTCAGTTCCAGTCTTTGGTTTCTCCAATAATGCTATTTTCTGCATGTTACACAGTTGTATAGATCCTCCAACGGTTTAGCTAATTATTATCAGTAAAAAAGAAAAACAAGAAAAATTGTGGATGTTTATTCAAAACCTGCCAAGGAGTCCAGTTCGCTTTGTTGCGTCTTCAAATACTTTGTGAAAGGTTCCCATTCATCCTTAAAGTCACAGTTATCCTTGTCCCGTAGCTTATGAGTCAATTTTGCCAGTTCTGCATAATCCATCAATTTTTCTTGCCATAATTCTTTAGTTGGGATTTCTTCAGCCTTCCATCCTTGTGCTAACAGAACTTTCGCGGCCGTTGTCGCATACATGAAGATGTTTTTCAACCTTTTTGGCAGGTCTTTCCCTATGATCCCCAACAAAAATGACTCGGGTTTTTAAACAAATGTTAAACGGAACATTTTCTTCGGTTCATTGTATATCATTTCCCAAATTTTTTAAATTACTTTACACTCCCACCACATCTCCTCCGCTATTTTTACTCTTTGTCTTGTTTTGGGTTTACTCGCTCCGTGAGGGGTTTCCCCTCCTGAGTTCCCTTTCCCCCCCTGTCTTATTTCCTTTTAGGTTTTATTACTGCTGCTACCACTTTATGTTTATTTTAATATAGAAATATAGATTTTACCATCTTGTCGCTGCTTCAGTGATGTGAGGCTTTTCACCAGTCTGTCTGATGTTCTTCTCTGTGCCTGGATTCCCCCCCACCTCAGCCGTTTTTCCTTCAGCGAGGGGTGCCGGGACTCCAAAAAGACACTGCCGAAGTTTCTTTGACTTGAGCTTCCTTCCAAGCATTTCAGGGGTCATTTAGCCAAACGTTGCCCCTCACAGTACCGGTGTACGCCGCGACCTGCTTACTGCAGTCAGAGCTCACACTGTTGCAGCTGTGGTAAAAGCAGAAGTTGGTGTTTGCACCAAGTTCTATCCATAAGCCCCACTGAGTTCAATGGGGTCTACTCTCAGGTCACTAGTGTGCAGACCATGCCAGCCTTACGAAGTGGGGTGAGGTGGAAACAGATTAAATGGGAATCACTGGAGATGTTTCAAATGGGGTTTGTGTTGGGAGGGGGCTGCCCCATTTGTGCTTCTCCAGGAGCAGGGGAATATCTAGGGCAGGAGAATCCCTGCAGGGCCTCTGAGACTCCCTTTGTTTCTTCCTCTCCCCCAGGACCCTGCAGCTTGTGGAGGCTTCTCGACTCCTCAGGAAGGATGAAAGAGACTGAATCTGTAGACCTAGCGAGGATGGAAGGGGGAAGATGGATAGTTGACCTGGTCAGGTTGTCTCCTGCATCCCTCCTCACAGCCTCTGAGCGCTCCCTCCCAGGGACCTCCGAGAGATCTGGTGAGTCCCAGGGGAGGGGAGATGGGGACATGGGTGGGTGGGGCTGGAGAGGTACTGGGGCTTGCTCATTTTGGGGGTGGGATGAGGCAGGCAGGCGGATGGAGATCCTAAGAGAAGGCGTGTAGTGGTGATAGGGGATTCCTTACTGAGGGGAACTGAAGCAGTGATCTGTGGGCCTGACAAGATGTCTCGGGAAGTGTGCTGTCTCCCCGGGGCTAAGATCCAAGATGTAACTGAACGACTGCAAGGAATCATAAAACCCACTGACAAATACCCCTTCCTCTTGGTTCATGTGGGAACCAATGACACTGCAAGCAATAGCCTCCAGAAGATCAAAAGAGACTACGAGGCTCTGGGCAGGAAATTGAAGCAATTAAATGCACAAATCGTCATCTCATCTGTCCTCCCAGTTGAACGACGTGGCCCAGGGAGAGAGAGGAAAATAGTGGAAGTAAACAGCTGGCTTCGCAAATGGTGTAAACAGGAACGGTTTGGATTCTTAGATCACGGACTGCAGTTTCTTGAGGATGGACTTCTGGCAAGCGATGGGCTGCACCTCACAACGGTTGGGAGGAATGTTTTTGCCAAAAAACTAAGAAACCTCATCAGGAGGGCTTTAAACTGACTAATGCGGGGGAGGGCGACAGTGCTCCTGAAGGTAGGAGTCTATTAATTGATGAAGATGATCATCCAAATGTCATAGACCAAATGGAGCAAACAGCAAGCAGACCTAGTGGTGGGAGGAAAAAATCCTTAAATAAGAGACACGGGGGAATGACTAATGGACTTCAATGTCTGTACACTAATGCACAAAGCATGGGAAATAAACAAGATGAGCTTGAGCTCTTGGTACAGCAAACTAAATATGACATAATAGGCATCACTGAAACCTGGTGGGATAAGTCCCACGATTGGAATGTAAAAATGGAGGGATACAATCTATTTCAGAGAAACAGACCAGACAAGAAAGGAGGAGGAGTGGCGTTATATGTCAGGGATGTGTATACCTGTGAAGAGATCCAAGATTTAGAACCTCAAAGCCAAAGTGAGAGCATTTGGGTCAAAATTAAGGGAGAGAAGAATAATAGTGACCTCATTGTGGGAGTTTACTATAGATCCCCAAGCCAAACGGAGGACATAGATGATGCCTTCCTGGAACAGATGGCCAAGCATGCAAAAGGAAGGGAGATAGTAGTAATGGGGGACTTCAATTACCCAGATATTTGTTGGATGTCAAACTCAGCCAAGAGCATAAGGTCAAACAAATTCCTCACTGGCCTTGCAGACAACTTCATTGTCCAGAAAGTGGGAGAAGCAACAAGAGGAACAGCCATTTTAGATCTGGTCCTAACCAATGTCGATGACCTGGTTAATGGGGTAGAAGTGGAAGGATCATTAGGCGCAAGTGATCATGCTCTTCTGAAGTTTACTATACAACGGAAAGGAGCAGCCAAGCATACTAGGACTCAATTTCTTGACTTTAAGAAAGCCGACTTCATAAAACTTAGGGAAGTGCTGGGTGAGATCCCATGGACAGTAATACTAAAAGGAAAGGGAGTTCATGATGGCTGGGAGTTTGTTAAGAGGGAGATAGTAAAAGCACAACTTCAGGCAATACCAATGAGACGGAAACATGGAAGGTGCCTAAAGAAGCCAGGGTGGCTATCTAAAGAACTTTTAACTGAGTTAAGATTAAAAAAGGATGTGTACAAAAAATGGAAAAGGGGGGAAACCACCAAAGAGGAATTCAAACAAATAGCCAGCACGTGTAGACACAAAGTCAGAAAAGCTAAAGCACAGAATGAACTCAGGCTTGCTAGAGAGGTTAAAAGCAACAAAAAAGGCTTCTATGGGTATGTTCGTAGCAAAAGGAAGAACAAAGAAACAGTGGGGTCACTCAGAGGAGAAGATGGTGAAATGCAAACAGGGGACACAGAAAGGGCTGAACTCCTCAATGCCTTCTTTGCCTCAGTCTTCTCCGATAAAGAAAACAATGCCCGACCTGAAGAATTTGGAGGAAATGATTCAGCAGAGGAAACACAGCCCAGAATAACTAAGGAGATAGTACAAGAATACTTGGCTAGTTTAGATGTATTCAAGTCTCCAGGGCCAGATGAACTGCATCCAAGAGTATTAAAAGAACTGGCAGATGTGATCTCAGAACCACTGGCAATCATCTTTGAGAATTCCTGGAGAACAGGCGAAGTCCCGGCAGACTGGAGGAGGGCAAATGTTGTCCCTATTTTCAAAAAGGGGAAAAGAGAGGACCCAAATAATTACCGCCCAGTCAGTCTAACATCAATACCAGGGAAGATTCTGGAGCAGATCATTAAGCAAACAATCTGTGAGCACCTAGAAAGGAATGCTGTGATCACCAATAGTCAGCATGGATTTCTGAAAAATAAGTCATGTCAGACTAACCTGATCTCATTTTTTGACAGAATTACAAGCCTGGTAGATGAAGGGAACGCAGTGGATGTAGTCTACCTTGATTTCAGCAAGGCATTTGACAAGGTGCCCCATGATATTCTTGTAAAGAAGCTGGTAAAATGCGGTCTTGACTATGCTACCACTCAGTGGATTTGTAACTGGCTGACTGACCGGACCCAAAGGGTGCTCATCAATGGTTCCTCTTCATCCTGGAGAAGAGTGACTAGTGGGGTGCCACAGGGTTCTGTCTTGGGCCCGGTCTTATTCAACATCTTTATCAACGACTTGGATGATGGACTCAAGGGCATCCTGATCAAATTTGCAGATGACACCAAACTGGGAGGGGTGGCTAACACCCCAGAAGACAGGATCACACTTCAAAACGACCTTGACAGATTAGAGAACTGGGCCAAAACAAACAAGATGAATTTTAACAGGGAGAAATGTAAAGTATTGCACTTGGGCAAAAAAAATGAGAGGCACAAATACAAGATGGGTGACACCTGGCTTGAGAGCAGTACATGTGAAAAGGATCTAGGAGTCTTGGTTGACCACAAACTTAACATGAGCCAACAGTGTGACGCGGCAGCTAAAAAAGCCAATGCAATTCTGGGCTGCATCAATAGGAGTATAGCATCTAGATCAAGGGAAGTTATAGTGCCACTGTATTCTGCTCTGGTCAGACCTCACCTGGAGTACTGTGTCCAGTTCTGGGCACCACAGTTCAAGAAGGACACTGACAAACTAGAACGTGTACAGAGGAGGGCAACCAAAATGGTCAAAGGCCTGGAAACAATGCCTTATGAGGATCGGCTAAGGGAGCTGGGCATGTTTAGCCTGGAGAAGAGGAGGTTAAGGGGTGATATGATAGCCATGTTCAAATATATAAAAGGATGTCACATAGAGGAGGGAGAAAGGTTGTTTTCTGCTGCTCCAGAGAAGCGGACACGGAGCAATGGATACAAACTACAAGAAAGAAGATTCCACCTAAACATTAGGAAGAACTTCCTGACAGTAAGAGCTGTTCGACAGTGGAATTTGCTGCCAAGGAGTGTGGTGGAGTCTCCTTCTTTGGAGGTCTTTAAGAAGAGGCTTGACAACCATATGTCAGGAGTGCTCTGATGGTGTTTCCTGCTTGGCAGGGGGTTGGACTCGATGGCCCTTGTGGTCTCTTCCAACTCTATGATTCTATGATTCTATGATTCTATGATTCTATGAGATAGAGAAGGTGGGCACCTTTTCGGTCTCCTCCACCTATCTGCCTGCCTTCCTGCACCTTTGACATCTGCGGGGAATTTGAGCTAGGAATACATCACAGCTCCCCGGCCACCATGATATATTGGCGCCAGTACTGTGCTCTGTATGCCCTACCAATGTCAGAGAACTCGCTGATCCATTGTGCAGCACTAGAAGCCAGGATTCTTTAAATTACCTGATCCTAATTTCAGGATTGGCTGCAGATGGGGCCTCCGTGTTTTGCCTTTTTCTTTTCTTTCAGAAATAACTTTTCATTTTCTTTTCAAAACAAGGATCATATAGGACTAATATATGATACAAATATGTAGACTGAGTCTTCTCAGTCTTCTCATATGACTCTCAAAACTAGCAGAATAAATTTGCAGGAATATCTATAACATATGGTTTATCATTAGTGGTCAGTGTATGAGTTCTGAGTTCATGAATTGGTTTAAATCGGGGGGGGAGAGATAGGAGAGAACAGAGCAACAGAACAAGTGACTGATCCATTTCTTTTTGGAATAACTTTTTATTGCTTTTAAAAACAAGGATCAAAGGACTAATGATACAAATATATAAACTCATTCTTCTCATGTCATTTGTGCATCTCAAAACTAGCAGAATCAATTTGCAGGAATAACATGTCGTTTCTCGTTGGTGATCAGTATATGAGTTCTGGGTTCATGAATTGGTATAAATTGAAACAAAAAAGGGTAAACACCGGAGAACAGAGAACATTCAACATGGCATAGCCAAATTCCTAGTCAGAAGCTCTTGTGGCTGTTGTGCTTAGATTAAGTGTGAGTAATAGTCATTTTCCCTCTTCTGTTACCAATTAAACTATACAGAGTTGGTCTCCTCATGAAAATGAGAGGAGATTCAATGCGAAGAAAGATATTTAGAAAAAAAAGTTTAAATGTAGACCAAATTTAGATTGAGGCAACAGCTGATGGGGAGTGTGCTGGTGAAGATGTTCCTGCTTGTTTCAGAGGAGGCAGGGACGTTGCTGGATCCTGACAAGAGAGCTTTGCATAAGGAAGTCAAGGAGAAGAATTGTGGGATCATGGACCCTCTCGTTAAAATCCCCTGTTGGATCGTAACATCAATTTTGAAATTCCATACATACCTCTATTTCAGGGATGGTCAACTTCCAAGAGACTGCGATCTACTCACAGAATTAAAAACTGGGAGTCATCTACCCCTGTTTTGTAGGGGTTCAGGTCAAAGTTGTTGAGCTTTTATTAGCAACTCACCAAATAGCCTCCAGCCTCGGTTTCTAAGCTCTGTCTTCCATTCTCCAACAATGGAGGGAGGATCCGGGAGGGGGCCAGCGATTGACCAAAACCTTGCAGGGATCTACCAGTAGATCGTGATCGACCTGTTGGACATCCCTGCTCTATTTGACGAACCACCACTATTTGGATGGAGACCAACAGCATCTGGGATTCTAACATCCACAATGACCAGGCTTGTCTGACCCACCCAGGCCTTCTTAAATGTGAAAACTATTGTAAGGCCTCCCATCTAACTTCAGTCCTTCCTTTATCACAAGTATTCATTAACTTTGTTCAATAATGTATGTGAAGCATGTCCCCTTCGCTCTGAGTGGGGTTGGGGTCCGGGGCAGCGATGCAGAGTTAGCACGACTTACCCTAACATGGCAGTGCATTGCTGGGGGAGGGGTCAGGTGGTGGGTTTGATGGTTCTATGTCATCTGCACCCCAGTCACAGTATGCTGGCAATGGCACCCCATTGGTTTCAAGAGAGTCAGGCACCCCTCAGGCGTACTCAAATGTTGGGGGGTTGAAGATGCCACACATCTACAATGCCGTTAAGTTAGACTTCAAGGATGTCCTCTTGAGGCTGAAACGGAGCACTCTCAAGTCTCTTGGTGAGATGAGGGGCGGGGAACTTTGTTCAATAATCTGGAGCTCCATTTCTTCCTGAGGCGATAATTATCTTCTCTCTTGGTTGCAGATGGTGATGAATGGGAAGGGAAGAACAAGGGGGACCACAACAGAATCCACATATGGGAGAAATCAAATGAATATTCAGAGTATGTAGAGAACATCGGCCAGAGCTCCCAGTCCACCTCCAGTCAACGAAAGAGCTTCATTCGGAGGGATAGCCTCACTTCACATGAAAGAATTCACAGAGGAGAGAAATTGTATCACTGCAGAGAATGTAGGAAGAGCTTCAGTCGAAATGATCATCTCACTTGCCATCAAAGAATTCATACAGGGGAGAAACCCTATCAGTGCTTAGAATGTGGAAAGAGCTTCAGTTGCATCTCAAATCTCACTTGCCATCAAAGAATTCATTCAGGGGAGAAACCCTATCAGTGCTTAGAATGTGGAAAGAGCTTTAATCAAAGCATACATCTCACTTGCCATCAAAGAATTCATACAGGGGAGAAACCCTATCAGTGCTTAGAATGTGGAAAGAGCTTCAGTTGCATCTCAAATCTCACCTCCCATCAAAGAATTCATTCAGGGGAGAAACCCTATCAGTGCTTAGAATGTGGAAAGAGCTTTAATCAAAGCAAACATCTTACTTCCCATCAAAGAATTCATACAGGGGTGAAACCCTATCAGTGCCTGGAATGTGGAAAGAGCTTCAGTCACAGGCAGAGTCTCACTTCCCATCAAAGAATTCATACAGGGGAGAAACCATATCAGTGCTTGAAATGTGGAAAGAGCTTTAATCAAAGCATACATCTCACGTCCCATCAAAGAATTCATTCAGGGGAGAAATCTTTTCAGTGCATGGAATGTGGAAAGAGCTTCAGTCAGAGGCAGGGTCTCACGTCCCATCAAAGAATTCATACAGGGAAGAAACCATATCAGTGCTTCGAATGTGGAAAGAGTTTCAGTTGCAGCTCAAATCTCACGTCCCATCAAAGAATTCATACAGGGGAGAAACCCTATCAGTGCTTGGAATGTGGGAAGAGCTTCAGTCGAACGGACAGCCTCACTTTGCATCAAAAAGTTCATACAGGGGAGAAACCCTATCAGTGCTTGGAATGTGGGAAGAGCTTCAGTCAAAAGTCCACGCTCACTTTGCATCAAAAAGTTCATACAGGGGAGAAACCTTATCAGTGCTTGGAATGTGGGAAGAGCTTCAGTCAAAAGTCCACGCTCACTTTGCATCAAAAAGTTCATACAGGGGAGAAACCCTATAAGTGCTTGGAATGTGGGAAGAGCTTCAGTCGAAAGGACAATCTCACTTTGCATCAAAGAATTCATACAGGGGAGAAATCCTATCAGTGCTTGGAATGTGGGAAGAGCTTCAGTCACAGTCGGAGTCTCTCTTCCCATCAAAAAGTTCATACAGGAGAGAAACCACATCAGTGCTTGGAATGTGGAAAGAGCTTCAGTGAAAGCAGCAGTCTCACTTTGCATCGAAGAATTCATACAGGGGAGAAACCCTATCAGTGCTTGGAATGTGGGAAGAGCTTCAGTCAAAGCCCCCATCTCATAATCCATAAAAGATTCCATACAGGGGAGAAACCATATCAATGCTTGGAATGTGGGAAGAGCTTCAGTCAAAGCCCCCATCTCCTAATCCATAAAAGAATTCATACAGGAGAGAAACCACATCAGTGCTTGGATTGTGGAAAAAGCTTCACTCACAGACAACATCTCACTTCCCATCAAAGAATTCATACAGGGGAGAAACCCTTTCAGTGCTTGGAATGTGGAAAGAGCTTCAGTCACAGCCACAGTCTCGCTTCCCATCAAAGAATTCATACAGGGGAGAAACCCTTTCAGTGCTTGGAATGTGGAAAGAGCTTCAGTCACAGGCAGAGTCTCACTTCCCATCATAAAATTCATACAGGGGAGAAACCATATCACTGCTTGGAATGTGGGAAGAGCTTCAGTCTGAGGCAGAGTCTCACTTCCCATCATAAAATTCATACAGGGGAGAAACCATATCACTGCTTGGAATGTGGAAAGAACTTCAGTCACAGCCGCAGTCTCGCTTCCCATCAAAGAATTCATACAGGGGAGAAACCCTATCAGTGCTTTGAATGTGGGAAGAACTTCAGTCACAGATCACAGCTCGCTTCCCATCACAGAATCCATACGGGGCAGAAACCCTAGCAGTGCTTGGAATGTGGGAAGAGCTTCAGTAAGAGCCACAGTCTTACTTCCCATCAAATAATTCATACAAGAGAGAAAACCTCTTAGCGTTTGGAATGTGGGAAGAGCTTCAGTCAGAGTGCCACTCTCATGCCCCACCAAATAATTCATACAGGCTTGAAAGCATATCAGCGCATGGAATGTAGATAAAATTTCACTTGTAAAAAAGTCAATTCAAGAACTCACAGCATGGTGAATGATAGAATGGTAGATTTGGAATCTAGTCCAACACCCGCCAATGCAAAAAAAACCTATTTCAAGCATCCATGACAGATGGCCATCCAACTTCTTAAATACCTCCAATGAAGGAGAGTCCACCCCCTTTTGAGGGAGTTCCTTTTCACTGCTGACTCTTACTATCAGAAAGTTCTTCCTGCTCTTTAGGAGAAATCTCCTTTTGTCTTGGTTGAATCACCTCTTCAGATTCCTTCAAGACCTTGAGAAGGACTTCTGTATGTCTGAGAATGTCCAGGGGATTGGACCATGCTCTATATTTGGCGGGAAACCCATGGAGAGGAGTCCGATATAGGGCTTAAGTCATCTAGGCATTGGTCAGATTGTCATAATTACAGACATACTTACTGGTTTGGACGGAAGTGATTCTTATTCCAGGGGAAGTGGTGACCCTGAGATTACAGGTTCTCTCACCAATATTGTCCAAACGTCCAGTAAAACTTTGACACAGCAGACCAATACCCGCTGAGGTCGATGTATTGGGAGGATAGGTTTAGGGCCGTGTGGTATTGCTTTATTGTATGTGGGATCCCTATAAAGGGAACTTCGTCCTCTAGGTGGGAGGGAGACTGGTCAAGTTACCATCAGTTGAATGCAACATTTAAGTTAGATTTTTTTAAACGGATTTGCAGAACGAAACTCACAGTTTCAAAGGAAGTTATTAGGCTCCAGGGTTAAAATATTATCTAAATGTTACTGGAGTGAGATACAAAGAATGAAATGATAAAATCATCAATGATAAGCTGGGCCAGAGATATAGGACAAAACATTGACTTTGCTTTATGGGAACAACTGTGGAAAGTAAATTTAAGATTTACAGCTTGCTACATTCTAAGGGAAAACTTCATGAAGATGATGCAGAGGAGTCAATCAAGATCATCAAGGGTCTGAAACCAAGCCTTATGAGGAGGGCTTGAAGGAACGGGGGGGGGGTATCTATTTCAAGTGAAGTTTGCCGAAATCTACGCTTGCGACATGGGCTGTCATACGTCCAGATTTTCCCGGACATTTCAGCAATTTCCACCCAGACGCTGCTTATAATTCTGGATGTATGGCAACCATGTCTATATACAGTGGTACTTCGGTTTTCAAACAGCTTAGTTCCTGAACAACTTTGAACTCAAATGCTGCAAACCTGGAAGTCAGTGTTCAAGTTTGCGAACTTTGCTTCGGAAGCCGAACATGCTGATGAGCTTCTGTTTTCACTGTTGCACTAATTTGTGCCCCCCCCCCCATTGTAATCAAAGCCTTCCATTTCCAATTGCAGTGTTCTGAGGTGATATTTGGAGCTTTTATTTGGTGCTTTTGTTTTTGCTAAAAGTAATTGTGTTTTTATTTCGCTTTTTCATTTTTGTGACTGTGGCTTGTTCTCTGTTCTTGATTGATTGTGTGACTGGGGCAATGCATAAAAGCCCCATCCAAACAATGTCTATCATCAGTGCAGGTAAGAAAAAGTAATAATTTTAATTTTAATCTAAAGTACTGTCTTCTTTCTTTTATAGTAGAGTACATTGATTATTGCTTTCATTTTATGGATCGATCTCGTTAGATAGTAAAATTCGTGTTAAATTGCTGCTTTAGTTATTTTTGAAAGTCTGGAATTGATTAATCTGTTTTGCATTACTTTCTTTTTTAAAAAAAATTATTCGATTTTTTACATACATATATTATCTTCTTACAATTTTTAAATTTCTTATACAATTTTTTCCTTTCCCTCTCCCCCCCCCCCCCCCATACCCATTGGAAGGGTTCAAACAATTATCCTCAACCACGGGCATAGCGTCTTTGGTTTCCACCGAATGTTTTGGTTCCAGTAGTTTTTATCCATTCAAGATAGGGGTTCCCTCTGTTCCTTATCGTGGTGGACTTGACCTTCCACGTTGTTTCCTGTGACATGACTGCGACAAAGGTTTTTCCCCCAGAATTCCTTTACCTCTGGGAATTCCCAGTACATATGGGAAAACCATCCCTTGACTTGTTCACAGTGCCAACAGCTAGAATTCAATCCTGCTACCATATTAGCAAGCTGGGCTGGAGTTCTGTACCATTTTAGAAATAATTTTACCGTATTTTTCGCCCTATAGGACGCACCGTCCCATAAGGTGCACCTAGTTTTTTTGGGGGGAAATAAAGGGAAAAAAATATTTCCCCCCCCCAGGCGCGGGGCTGGGGTGGGGGAAGCCCGAGCTTCCCCCGACCCCAGCCCCCAGAACAGACAACTCTCCGCAAGCCGTGGGAGCCCAGCGCCGGGCTCCCGTGCCTTGCGGAGAGCTGCGCGAAGCCTGGGCACGCTGAGCTCAGCATGCCCAGCCTTCAGCATTCAGGCAACTCTCCGCATTCCGCCGGAGCCTGGTGCAGGCTCCCAGTGCTTGCGGAGATCTGCGCGAAGCCTGGAGAGCAGAGGGGTCGGTGTGCACCAACCCCTCTCACTCTCCAGGCTTCAGCGAAAGCCTGCATTCACCCCATAGGACGCACACACATTTCCCCTTCATTTTTGGAGGGGGAAAAGTGCGTCCTATGGGGCAAAAAATACGGTAATTTCAGCTCTCTAAATTTGCTTACTTTAATCTCATCTGTTCCTTTCATTATCCTTCCAACCGTTGCTTCGCTAACTTGTTCTTCCTTACTCCACATGTTTTGAATAAGTTGGGTTGTCTGTTCATTATTTGTAATCATTCTCTCATAGATTTTACTTATCATTCCTTGTTTCATTTTTTCCATTTGTTTGTATAGTTCCTCTATTGGCTCTTCTAAACTCCTATTTCCTGTCTCTTGGACTTTGGAAATTTTGTTGTATAGTCCTCCAGTTTTTAACCAATATTGGTTACCTATATTCTCTATTACTTCCTGCAATGACTTTAAGGACTCTCCTCTATACATACCTTTAACTATATGATATCCCTTAGCGTTTAGAATTTCCCACCATTTGGGATTATCTGTTACCTCATAAATACTTTCTAAGGGTGCAGTTAGAGAAATCCTTTTTAACCATAAAGGTTACATAATCTCAGCTCGTTACAAACAGTGAAGATACCAGGTAGCCTGACATCTGGCTGGTTGATAGGGGATCAAGTACTTATTTCACTCATTGTAATACACATCAATCTCTGACTTTTGTCTTCTGGGTTTCTGGGGGTTTTCCTGTTGTTATTCCATCTCTCACAGCTACAATAAACCTACCATTAAAATTACGGACTGGTCATTTCTTTGTCAGAGGGTAAAGGGGCAAATTTAGCTGGGGATCAAATACTTTCCCCCCTCACTGTACCTTCATCGCTTTAATACATACCGTATTTTTAGCTCCATAAGATGCACCTGACCATAAGGCGCACCTAGTTTTTAGAGGGGGGATGCAAGAAAAAAAAAACATAATTTAAACGGAGCGCTGAGCAGAGCCTGTATGCATCCCAGGCTCTGCTCAGCGCTCCTTTTCACGAGCCGCGTGGAGCGTATGTGTGGCGCTTGCAGGCTTTTGCCCGAGGAGGGAGAAGGGCAGCCCGTCAGTGACAGGCTGCCCTTCTCCCTCCTCGGGGAAAAGCCCCCAAGAGCCACACACACACACTCCGCGCAGCTCTTTAAAGGGAGCGTGGCTCTTGGGCGCTTTTGCAAGAGGTGGGGGAAGTGAGAAAGCTCTGTCCCTTCCCCCACCTCCCGCGAAAGCCATGGATTGCCGTGCGAAGCTGGCGCAGGGGAGCGGGATGAAGGCTCTCCGCTCCCCTGCGAAGACTTCGCACGGCTAAGCCGGAAGCTAGAACAGCGAGAGGGAGCGCTCCATAGGACGCACATGAAGTGAAGGCCCAAGACAGGAGTTGATCATCATGTGAGCTGCGCACAGGTGGGCTGAAGCGAGCTGCCGGCTAGCCTGTAGAGCCTCCTTTTTATTGAGACAAATACAGTGGTGCCCCGCAAGACGAATGCCTCGCAAGAAGGAAAACCCGCTAGACGAAAGGGTTTTCCGTTTTGGAGGTGCTTCGCGAAACGAATTTCCTATGGGCTTGCTTCGCAAGACGAAAATGTCTTGCGAGTTCCTGCAGGGTTCCCCCCCCCCCTTTTCCCCAAGCCGCTAAGCCGCTTAACAGCTGATCCGCTAAGCCGCTTATCAGCTGATTCGCTAAGCCGCTAATAGCGCTAATCCGCTAATGGGCTTGCTTCGCAAGACGAAAAAACCGCAAGACGAAGAGACTCGCGGAACGGATTCTTTTCGTCTTGCGAGGCACCACTGTATGCAAGCTAGGCAGATACATTTTGGCCTGTGACCTTTACACATCTTCCAGTCCCGAGATCGTGGGGTGGTACAAAGTTATTTTGGCACCTGTTTCCACAGCGCCATTTTCCCCTTGCACAGTGTATGACGAAGGAGACATAAGGTCTCAGGGACAAAGGTTACAGACAGGACACTGCAGACTGCTGAGACCGCAAAAGGTCAGACAGAGGGAACGATGTTCGAGACAGCCGTGACTTGTCTGAGGGGGAGCATGCTACGTACCCCAGGGTCACACGTGCAGGCAGACTGTGGCTGCCTGCTGGTGGGGAAGTGTGCTCCCTCCGGACCCCACTCACCACTGCGCGATATCCCTACACGCACACACATTTCCCCTTTTTAGGAGGGGAAAAGTGTGTCTTATAGAGCGAAAAATACGGTAGCTAAACAAATTTACATATGAACACCACTACATTGTATGCACTCCGTACATTTAAAATTGCTTTTACCCTTTGAGTTTTTTGATGTGAAGGAGTGACCCCTGAGTGAAATACTTTCCACACTCCATACATTTAAATGGGTTTCCCCGTTTGTTGATGTTTTGCATGGGTTCTATTATCAGTGAAAGTCTTTCCCTGGGTGAGTTTGTTGATGCAAAGTAAGTTGTGCCTTCTAACAAACTCTCCATACATCTAAACGACTAAACAACAACAACAACACCCTGTGTGAGTTTGCTCATGTGAACTAAGGCTTGACTTCTCATTCCACACATTCAATTTGTTTCTCTCCCGTGTGAGTTCGTTGATGTACTCTTAAGTGATCGACTTTTACTAAACCCCTTTTCACACGCCATACATTTAAATGTGAATTTGTCTGGTGTATAGTAAGGTTTTATTTCAATCTGAACTATGTTTCACACGTCAAACAACCCTAGAATAAAGCAGTTTCCTGAACACTGAACAGGTCCTTTATGGATCAAAAAGGAACAATTATGTAAATATACAACCTGAGGCCACTGTGGGTACAAGGATGGGGCTGCATATGTGGGGCTGGAGCTGTGTGTCTTGTATTTCCCATTATTTTTGCACATTTTTAATGCCAATACAAAAATTAAATAAAAATTTAAAAGGTATTGGTATGTCAGTGATCTATATTGGAATCATAGAATCTACTGTCAAACAGCTCTTACTGCCAGAAAGTTTTTCCGTATGTTTAGTCGGAATCTCCTTCCCTAAAACATGAAGCCATTGGTTCGAGTGAGTCCTTGTTAACTCTTTTTGTTAACCCATTTCCTACCTCAAGTATTTGGGAGGGAGGGGAAGCTGTTGGGATACTGCCAGGGAGACAAAGTCCATCATGACTCCACGTCGTCTCCAGACGTCCATCGATCTCCCGTAGACACGCAGTATCAGCAATTAGTGACATGAGCTCCAGAAATAGCTTGCCACATTCCAGAGCCGATGCATGCTCTATCAGCAGATAATGCACAGCGAAAGATGCACTCAGGAGAGCATTATTTACAAGTTTATTTCTGCGTTGATCAGAACAAAGAAAAACATGACTGCCTGCTTCAGTGTTCCGGCACAGAGAGAGAAACGAAAGCAATGACACAACAGAAACATCCTGTGAAACAGGAAATATGCAGGCTGTGACACAAACATTCTGCTCCCTTTTAAGGTGGAACGGAAATATCCTAACAGAAGGTTCATCTCCAAGGTGGATTCTTTAAAGTTTATAAAGGCTTAGCCGAATCCTTTGCTATTCAATCTCAGAAATCACGTGTTGGTGTCCCTGTGTCAATTCTCTGAGAGCATGCAAGACGGGGGCACCGTCGGAAGCCATTTCAACACACCACGACGTGACCGGCTTCTCTCTCCCCCTGTGGTTCCTTTGATGGCTCTTTAGCTTATACTTATCGTGAAACCTCTTCCCGCACTCGGGGCACTGATACGGCTTTTCCCCCGTGTGCATTCTCTGGTGTGTGAGAAGGCGCGATTTTTCGTAAAAGCTCCTGCTGCATTCCAAGCAGTTGTAGGGTTTGTCTCCTGCGTGAATCCTCTGGTGCGACTTCAGGTTGGACGTCCGATGGAAGCTCTTCCCGCACACCGAGCACCGATACGGTTTCTCCCCTGTGTGGATCCTTTCGTGGGAGGTCAGCTGCGAGTGCCGAATGAAGCTCTTGCCGCACACCAGGCATTTATGAGGCTTGTCCTTTGAATAAATTAACTGGTGCAGGTTCAGGCCTGACTTGTCGCAAAAGTTCCGGCAGCACACGGAACAGCTGTAGGGTTTCTCTCCCGTGTGTTTCCTTAGGTGGGCAGTGAGGCTCGTGTTCCGACTGAAGCTCTTCCCGCACTCGAAGCGGTGATACGGCCTCTCTCCTGTGTGGGTTCTCTGATGTGATGTGAAGTTGGCACGCTGCCGAAAGCTCTTTCCGCACAATGAGCACTGATATGGCTTTTCGCCCGTGTGGATTGTCTGATGAGTAGCGAGGTGTGCGCTCTGCCTAAAGCTCACCCCGCACTCCAAACATCTGTGTTGCTTCAGACTCGTGTGGATTCTCCTATGAACACTGAGATCTGGTTTGTAGCTGAAGTGTTTCCCACACACGGGGCAGATATTCCTTTTCTTTCCCTTGGGATTGTGTTCCTGAACTGGAACTTCGTGGAGGTTAATCCCTGGCCAATATGTCTTCTTGCCTTCCTCTGCTGGGTTTTTCTTCTGCTTATTCTCTCCTCCTGGAGTCCTGAAGTTCTCTTCCATCTCCTGAATCTTGCTTCCCCCTACTGGCCTGGCATATTGGTCTCCATGTTTCTCATCCCCCCCCATCACCTGCTGAAATCAGACAGAGAAACCTGGTAAGAGCACAGCAGGAGAAAAAAACATTATTATTATTATTATTATTATTATTATTATTATTATTATTACCCTGCCCTTCACCCAAAGATACCATGGTAGGTTACAGAAATTAAAACATTTAAAAAGTTTAAAACAACTCACAATCACAGAAATAAGGAGGATACAGCAGTTATACTAGATCTAGGTTTAGTTATACTAGATCTAGGTTTCAAACAGAAGTGATTGAAGGGAAAGTGAAATTACTGAAGGCCGCATATAGCATACTATTAGAATGGGAGACGAAAGATGAAGAGGTAAAATCAGTTATGATTAAATGGGCCAAGATGTAGGTCACAACATTATGATGGAAGATTGGGTTAAATTATGGAAAACTGACTTAAAATTTACAGATTGTTCCCTATTGAAGGAGAATTACATGAAGATGATGTACAGATGGTACACAACACCAGTGCAGCTAGGGAAAATGTACAAAACTAGTTCAAACATATGTTGGAAGTGTAAGGAAAAGGAGGGAACATTTTATCATATGTGGTGGGATTGTAAAGTAATTTTAAAAATTTGGGAAATGATATACAATGAACTGAAGAAAATGTTCCATTTAACATTTGTTAAAAAAAAACCGAGGCATTTTTGTTGGGGATTGTAGGGAAAGACCTGCCAAAAAAGTTGAAAAACATCTTCATGTATGCGACAACGGCCTCGAGAGTTCTGGTAGCACAAGGATGGAAGACTGAAGAAATCCCAACTAAAGAATCATGGCAAGAAAAAATGGTGGATTATGCAGAACTGGCAAAATTGACATACAAGCTACGGGACAAGGATAACTGTGACTTTAAGGATGAATGGGAACCTTTCACAAAGTATTTGAAGACACAACAAAGCGAACTGGACTCTTTGGCAGGTTTTGAATAAACATCCACAATTTTTTTTTATTTTTACTGATAATAATTAGCTAAACAGTTGGAGGATCTATACAACTCTGTAACATGCAGAAAATAGCATTATTGGAGAAACCAAGGACTGGAACTGAGGGAAGTCGGGGGGTGGGGGGATGGGGGGGTTTTGTGGGGGGAGGAAAAATGGGGGGGGGAATAAGGATATGTTTTTGGAAAATATGTTTTGTTATAACTTTGAATAAAAAAAATATAAAAAATACAGCAAACCCACAATTTACGCTCACTTTATTTGCACAAGTGACTGAAAAATAAGCAAACAAATTTGAAAGATGCGGGGGGAAATTTGGAGATGGTTCTGTCTGAGAGCACGGCCACTCCTCAACTGGCGGGAAAGCTAAAAAGCAGGGAACGTGTGCTCCCACCCAGAAACATGTGCTTGCACCAAAAGGACTTTGCTTGCACCGAAAGGCTCTCTCCCTCTCTAAGCAAGCTTCAAACCTTCCACAGCCAGCGAAGGAATTCAAAGCCAGCACCGGTTGGCTTCACGGTTTTAAGAACCACTTCAACCACACGTCCGGGGAGGCTGCATGTCAGTGCAAGGAGGAGTCAAATACATCCCCTCCTGAGCCCTTAAAACACCGGATAAACAACAAGGGATATGTGCCGGAACAAGTTATCCGTGGGGGGAAATGCCTGAATAAAGTCTGACTGATGGGGAATTTGGTGCGAGCCTCCATCCTTGACCCCCCAGAGGAATTTCTCCCACAAGGATACGGGTCAAGAGGAGTCCAAGTCTTGCTGAACTACCTCAAGTCAGAGCACAGAGGGGATCGATTCTTACCCAGAGAGGCCACATTCCAAGAGTTCTCCAAGGTGACTTCTCTGTGCAGGGATTTCTGCCGTGTGCTGAGTAGGGCCCACTCCTTGTTGCTGAAATACACAGCCACATCCTCGAAGGTCACCAAATCCTGGAAGGGGGAGCAGACATCCCTTAGGAACAGACGATCCCAAGGAACGGACTCCCTCAGGAGATGGTGGCCATCTTTCAATTTAGTTGAAATTCCTGCATTGCATGGGATTGTATAATGTTTTATAATGTTGCACTATTTTAGTGTTGTTAGCCGCCCTGAGCCCAGCTTCGGCTGGGGAGGGCGGGATATAAATAAAAATTATTATTATTATTATTATTATTATTATTATTGAACTAGATGACCTTTGGGGGGTGCCTGCCAACTCTACAACACATCCAAAGTTACAAGATTCCCATGAATCTCTGGACTTCCTACTTTCCCCTCCATGGGTTCTGTTGTTAAATCTTTTCTACTGCCTCTTTTTAAAAATAATCCAAATTTATATACCGTATTTTTCGCCCTATAGGACGCACCATCCCATAAGGCGCACCTAGTTTTTTGGGGGGAAATAAAGGGGGGGAAATTATTTTTTCCTGAGCTTCCTCCGACCCCAGCCCCCAAACAGGCAGCTCTCTGCAAGCCGTGGGAGCCCAGCGCTGGCTCCCGCTGCTTGCTGAGAGGTCCGCGAAGCCTGGACGCGCTGATCTCAGCGCGCGCAGGCTTCAGCATGCAGGCAACTCTCCGCAAGCAGGTCCGCGAAGCCTGGACGCGCTGAGCTCAGCGTGCGCAGGCTTCAGCATGCAGGCAACTCTCGCTGCTTGTGGAGAGGTCCGCGAAGCCTGGAGAGCGAGAGGGGACGGTGCGCACCGACCCCTCTCGCTCTCCAGGCTTCAGCGAAAGCCTGCATTCGACCCATAGGACACACACACATTTCCCCTTCATTTTTGGAGGGGGAAAAGTGCGTCCTATAGGGCGAAAAATATGGTAACTTAGTTGTGTCCATAGTTCTCGTTACATTACAAGTGTTATTGCAGTCCCGCTAACATTTTGAAATGCTTCAAGGTAAATTATAATTTTCCCTCATTCCTTATTAAAGTTTTGGTCTTCCTGGTTCCTGAGCTTTCCAGTCAGTTTTGCTATTTCAGCATAACCCATCAACTTAATTTGCAATTCTTCTCTGGTAGGGACTTTATCTTCTTTCCATCTCTGGGCTAACAACATCTGCACAGCTGTCGTCACATACATTAAAAAGTCTTTTCTGTTCCCTTAGAAATTCAGCACCTACAATTCCTAATAGAAAAGCCTCTGGGTTTGTTGTTTTTTTGGTAAAAGTTATTTTAAACATTTTTTTCAGTTCATTGTCTCATCATTTCCCAGAATGCTTTTATTATCTTACACTTCCACCACATATGATAAAAGGTCCCTTCTTTTTCTTTACATTTCCAACAGGTATTTGTACCTATGGTTCTACGATTCTATGCAGCCCTTCATATGAGAAATACTGGGTTATGGTTGGGGGAATCATAGCAGGCAAAACGCCCCCCCCCCGTGTGCCCCCTTGTCCTCAGACAGTTATTTCCCTTGTTGCAAAGGGTTAAATAAATACCTGATACCATCAAGGTGTGCTCAAAAATCACAGACGCAGCAATGGAGAAAAAGAAAGAAAGATTTACTGCTGACAGCAATAAGACCCAGCAGAAATTGGTTTCCAAAGACTGGGTGTGAAGCTCTGGTACTTTGGGTTTACAGTGGTACCTCTGGTTACATACTTAATTCGTTCTGGAGGTCCGTTCTTAACCTGAAACTGTTCTTAACCTGAAGCAGCACTTTAGCTAATGGGGCCTCCTGCTTCTGCTGTGCCGCCAGAGACGGTTTCTGTTCTCATCCTGAAGAAAAGTTCTTAACCCGAGATAATATTTCAGGGTTAGCGGAGTCTGTAACCTGAAGCGTATGTAACCCAAGGTACCACTGTATATATCTTTTTCCAAACAGCATTAAACATTACATATTCATAAATTGCAGCAAAATCAAACCAATGAGCTTGGACACAGCCCTTCCTAAATCCTCCTATGTCCATTTACAGATCACTTCTGTTTTTTTCCATATATGTACTCAGGATATCACTAATTGCTTCTACTTTATTATCAGCAAGCAAGCGGGGGAAAATCCCCTTTTGGCAGGCAAATCCAAAATCCCCCCTTTTGTTAGCAAGACATCTGCGTAAGATGGAAAGTACCCAACTTCAGACATCCTGCTTTGTCAGGTCCTGGTGACCATCTCATGAGCATGAGGAATGTTCCTTACAGATTGCAAATGCAGCTAAATATATTTTTGTTTTCTGCAAGCACAGCAGCAAGAGAGAGACAACATTTGATTCTTAGCATTTAGGCACTTTTAGCATTAAGCATTTTTAAGATAAAAGGTAAAGGTACCCCTGCCCATACGGGCCAGTCTTGACAGACTCTAGGGTTGTGCGCTCATCTCACTCTAGAGGCTGGGAGCCAGCGCTGTCCACAGACACTTCCGGGTCACGTGGCCAGCGTGACAAAGCTGCTCTGGCAAAACCGGCACCAGAGCAGCACACGGAAACGCCGTTTACCTTCCCGCCAGTAAGCGGTCCCTATTTATCTACTTGCACTTAAGAGTGCTTTCGAACTGCTAGGTGGGCAGGCATTGGGACCGAGCGACGGGAGCGCACCCCGCCACGGAGATTCGAACCGCGACCTTTCGATCGGCAAGTCCTAAGCGCTGAGAATTTTACCACCCGCATCCCTATTTTTAAGATACATGACAGCATGTGAGGCACAAGGGTATACCTGTTATACCTTCTTTGAGTAGCCTTGCCACACCCTACCTGAGCTGGCTGTACATCTGCCGCTTCCACACCACCACAAAGAGGAGGCATTTCCAGGGGTATGCAGGACATCCCTCGGGGCCCTGCGAGGTGGCGGAAACAGAACGCTGAAAGCAGGCTGGGACTCTGGGAGAGGCTGGGCACAAAACACAGGCACTCGCTAGGAAAAGATGGCCTGAGCACATGTGATGAAAAAGTTGGTTGTGCTGGACAGGTTGGATCCAACAAGCGTTTCTTTTTTCCCCTTCCTTTTTTCCCCTGCCAGCAAATAGTTAACAAATGGCAGCCTCTGATTGGCTGTGGTTCCAGGAGGGAGAGTTTAAAAGGAGAGGGTTTCAGAAGAGGCAGTTAGTTGAGAGGGTTGAAACAAAATTTAAAAATTCCATAAAGAAGGCTGATCGCCGAAGAATGGATCCTTTTGAATTCTGGTGCTGGAGGAGACACTTGAGAGTCCCATGGACCGCAAGAAGAGCAAACCTATCCATCCTGAAGGAAATCAGCCCTGAGTGCGCACTGGAAGGACAGATCCTGAAGCTGAGGCTCCAATACTTTGGCCACCTCATGAGAAGAGAAGACTCACTGGAAAAGACCCTGATGTTGGGAAAGATGGAGGGCACAAGGAGAAGGGGACGACGGAGGACGAGATGGTTGGATAGTGTTCTCAAAGCTACCAGCATGAGTTTGACCAAACTGTGGGAGGCAGTGGAAGACAGGAGTGCCTGGCGTGCTCTGGTCCATGGGGTCACGAAGAGTCGGACACGACTAAACAACAACAACACCACCACCACCACCACCAGTGTACAAGTAGTTTTGTCATTTCTGTGCACTCTGGTTTTCACCAATGTTGCGCCAGAAGCGGTTTAGTCCTGCTGGCCATGTGACCCGGAAAAGCTGTCTGTGGAGTGCCTGGCGTACTCTGGTCCATGAGGTCACGAAGAGTCGGACACAACTAAACGACTAAACAACAACAACAACAAGAAACACCTTAGAGACCAACTAAGTTTGTTATTGGGATGAGCTTTCGTGTGCATGCACACTTCTTCAGAAAGCTGATACCAATAACAAACTTAGTTGGTCTCTAAGGTGCTACTGGGAGAAATTTTTTATATTGTTTCGACTACGGCAGACCAACACAGCTACCTACCTATATTGAGAGGGTTGGTTGAGGTGGGCTGGAATTGAGGTTGGAGAGGCTGGGAGATAGGTAAGGAGACAGGTTAGGGGGCAGGTTGAGGTATAAAGAGTGAATGGGAGGGAGAGTTGGTTCTGGAAAAACAACTTCCACTCTGAGCATATTGTGAAGGACAGAGTGTGGTGTCCTGTAGGTGGAACAGACCAGAATTTTACAGGGAGGCAGAGGTTGAGGCAAGAGAAGTAGGAGCTGGAAAGGAACAGCCTACTCGGGACTCAAATCTAGTCTGGAGGGGAGAGATTCTTCTAAGGAAAAGAGGCAACTCCCAAACCCAGTGAAGGGTGTGTGGGTGTGTGGGTGTGTGGGTGTGTGGAGAGAGCCCTTGGGTCTATTATTTAAAGTACCTCAGGAGCAGAATTGATGAAGAGGGTGGATAACTGAAAGAAACTATCACCGTATAAAGGAACCAAACCTTTAAGGTAAAAACGACTGAGAATGAATTAAAGTGAAACTGCACTTATACCAAAAGGGCAGAAGCATATCTATTAGGAATTTTGAATAAGGACATTCCCAATGACAAAATTAACATATTTCTGTATGCAACAACGGCAGCGAGAATGTTGGTAGCCAGTCATTGGAAAGGAAATTATATCCCAACAAAGGGGGAATAGATAAGTAAACTTTGTGAGTACCTGGAGTTAGCAAAATTGATGGATTTAATAAGGCATAAATCAAAAATTATAATTCAGAAACAATAGAAATGTTTAAATGATTATTTATACAAGCAGGGCTCAAATACGAAAGTTTGGTTGTGTCTAGACTAACCTTGTGAAGAATACAGAGATGATTATGAAAGAATTTAAGAAAGGGAAATGACCGAAGAACAGATGTAAATGCGAGCAAGATAACTAAGAGACATGCGGTGAATGCGGTGGAAGTCTTAAAATATTTTAACTAAGATTATATACTGTAGTGTTTGAAGCAAGAATTTGTTAATATTTTCCTTTTTCTTCTTCTGTCTGCTTTCTTATAACTTTTCTTCTTTTTCTCTTATTAGTTTTCATTTTGGAAAATATGTATATAAGGGTGTTTACAGTGCTATGTATCGTTTTTTGTTCTTTTTGTTGTCTTTTTACTGAAAAAAATCAATAAAAAATTATTAATTTAAATAAAAAAATGTGAAACTGCACTGTATTCCTGAAGTAACCTGAGTTGAGTACATTTGTGTTTATTTACTATCTTGCCTTAAATAGATCTTTATTGCTTATTTAAAGAAAACCTGTCTGAGACTCCAACTTACTAGCTACCCCCTCACAAAGGTCCCCGGGCGCAGGATACCCCGGGCTAGAATTCTAAGGGGAAAGGGAAATAAACCTTTGGGTAAAGGATTGTTCAGTGAGGTGGGGGCAATTTATCCGAGTGAGAGCGGGCCAAACACCAGGAGCGCATGGCACCAATCCTGGCCAGACTGCATTAGTTTCTGGGCTGGTTTTGACCTATAAAGACTTGTGCTGTGGCTCAAGACCACAACACCTCAAGGAGAGCCTCTCCCCGTATGGGAGGTATAAAAGGTAAAGGGACCCCTTACCATTAGGTCCAGTTGTGGCCGACTCTGGGGTTGCGGCGCTGAAGGCAGCACTGTTTAGGGAAGTTTTTAATACTGTATTGTTTTTATCATTTGATTGGAAGCCGCCCAGAGTGGCTGGGGAAACTCAGCCAGATGGGCAGGGTATAAATAATAAATTATTATTATTATTATTATTATTATTATTATTATTATTATTATTGTTGTTATTATTATATCTCGCTTTATTGGACGAGGGAGCCAGCGTACAGCTTCTGGGTCATGTGGCCAGCATGACTAAGCCGCTTCTGGCGAACCAGAGCAGCGCACGGAAACACCGTTTACCTTCTCGCCGGAGAGGTACCTATTTATCTACTTGCACTTTGACGTGCTTTCGAACTGCTAGGTTGGCAGGAGCTGGGACCCTTACCCAATGAATCATTCCGACTTTGTACCTCCTGGGCGATGCCCCACGAGAGGGGCTTTGCACAACGGTCAGTTGGGTCCTTCTCTGACTCGCGGGAATCAACGGCCACATCTAAGGACCGGCTTTGCACCTGAAACAGAAGCAAGTAACCCAGACAGGGAACAGGGAGAGGAAGTTAGGAAGGACAGTACAAACCAAGCAATGGATTCTCACCCTCCTCCCTCAAGTCTTCTGGCAAAACTCTATTGCAGAAACCAGTGGAGCTGTGAGGCGGAAAGAGGACCTTCTTCGTGGCTATAGTAAATGTTATAAAGGGTTAATCCCATTTAAAGATTGTGTGTATTCCCATGCTGGGACTTCCGGGTGAAGGACGAATAACCAATCTATACCTGTATTAAGAACATAAGGGCCTGCTGGATCAGGCCAACGGCACATCGAGCCTTATGAGGAATGGATAATAATAATAATAATAATAATAATAATAATAATAATAATAATTTTATTATTTATACCCCGCCCATCTGGGCACCAGACTTTTAGAAGACATCTGAAGGCAGCCCTGTTCAGGGAAGTTTTTAATATGTGACATTTTAGTGTATTTTTCATCTTTGTTGGAAGCCACCCAGAGTGGCTGGGGAAACCCAGCCAGATGGGCAGGGTACAAATAAAAAATTATTATTATTATTATTATTATTATTATTATTATTATTATTATTAAAAATTAAAATCTTCCCTAAAGAGGGCTGCCCTCAGATGCCTTCTAAAAGTCTGGTAGTTGTTGTTCTCTTTGACATCTGGTGGGAGGGCATTCCACAGGGTGGGCGCCACTACCGATAAGGCCCTCTGCCTGGTTCCCTGTAACTTGACGTCTCGCAGTGAGGGAACTGCCAGAAGGCCCTTGGCGCTGGACCTCAGTGTCCGGGCAGAACGATGGGGGTGGAGATGCTCCTTCAGGTATACTGGGCCGAGGCCATTTAGGGCTTTAAAGGTCAGCACCAACACTTTGAATTGTGCTCGGAAATGTACTGGGAGCCAATGTAGGTCTTTCAAGACCGGTGTTATGTGGTCTCGGCGGCTGCCCCCAGTCACCAGTCTATCTGCCGCATTCTGGATTAGTTGTAGTTTCCCAGTCACCTTCAAAGGTAGCCCCACGTAGAGTCCATTGCAGTAGTCCAAGCAGGAGATAACTAGAGTGGACAGTCTGGCAAGGCAGTCTGCAGGCAGGTAGGGTCTCAGCCTACGTACCAGATGGAGCTGGTAAGCAGCTGCCCTGGACACAGAATTGACCTGCACCTCCATGGACAGCTGTGAGTCCAGAATGACTCCCAGGCTACGCACCTGGTCCTTCAGAGGTACAGTTACCCCATTCAGGACCAGGGAGTCCCCCACACCCACCCACCTCCTTTCCCCCCTAAACAGTACTTCTGTCTTATCAGGATTCAACCTCAATCTGTTAGCCGCCATCCATCCTCCAACCGCCTCCAGCCACTCACACAGGACCTTCACCGCATTCACTGGTTGAAGGAGCTGGGTATGTTTAGCCCGGAAAAGAGGAGATATGATAGCCATCTTCAAATATCTCAAGGGCTGTCACATGCAGGGAACAAGCTGGTTTTCTCCTGCTCTGGAGAGTAGGACTGAAACCCATGGTTTCAAGTTACAAAAAACGAGATTCCGACTAAATCTATGGGGGGAAATTCTAACAGTTAAGAGCTGTTTCCCTCGGGAGCTTGTGGACTCTCCTTCCTTGGAGGTTTTTAAGCAGAGGTTGGGTGGCCAACTGTCATGGATGCTTTAGCTGAGATTCCTGCATTGCAGGGGGGGGGGGGGTTGGACTAGAAATTAGCCTTTCTCAACCTGTGGGTCCCCAGATGTTGTTGAACTACAATCCCATCACCCCTAGCTAGCAAGGCCAGAGCTCAGAGATGATGGGAGTTGTAGTCCAACAACATCTGGGGACCCACAGGTTGAGAACCGCTGGACTAGAATAAGCTTGGGAGGTCCCTTCCAACTCTACAGTGGGAAACCAGCAAGCTAGACCGAAGGATTTAACCCTTAGCGAGTCTGGCTTTTTTGGGCGGGGGAGGTCTTTGCACAGGGAGAGATCAGACGGAGGAAGGGAATCAACCAGGGAGAGGCGATCACTCAGGCGTTGCTGGATCCGGGGAGAGATCCACTTCTTCTCTTCTTGCTCTTGCAAAGTGGACTTGGAGAAGGGGGGGCTGTCCCCTCCCCCCCCCACGCTTTTCTTGCTATGGGAAAGTGCATCTCGGGGTTAAAGAGATCGAGTCCGGGCGCCTAGAGAGGCTGCAGAGGGAACGGCAACACTTCTTCCTTGCCGCTCACGCCCCCGCGCGCCTTCCTGCTTTTTGTGAATGGAGCTTGGAACGTCCGCGTCACCCCACGTGGCTCCCAGCAGGGCGCAAATTGCGTTTGAGTGGCAAGCAAAACGTAGTTTTTCCCGGGAGGGGAAAAACCAATGGTCTAGGGTTGCACCAACTCCTGGCTGGATTAAAGGGGAGCCCGTGCCAATCTCTCTTTCTTCCACACTAATAATAATAATAATAATAATAATAATAATAATAATAAATTTTATTTATATCCTGCCCTCCCCAGCCGAAGCCGGGCTCAGGGCGGCTAACAACACTAAAATAGTGCAACATTATAAAAACATTATAAAAATTAATTAAAATCAAAATTGATGGCAACCATAAACTAAAGTTTTGTAAAGATTGCCAAAGGAGGGAGTCAGGCTGCACCCTGACCAAAGGCCTGGTGGAACAGCTCTGTCTTGCAGGCCCTGCGGAAAGATGTCAAGTCCTGCAGGGCCCTTGTCTCTTGTGACAGAGCATTCCACCAGGTTGGAGCCACAGCCGAAAAAGCCCTGGCTCTAGTTGAGGCCAGCCTAACCTCTCTGTGGCCTGGGACCTTCAATATGTTTTTATTTGAAGGCCATAAGTTTCTCTGTGGGGCATACCAGGATAGGCGGTCCCGTAGGTACGAGGGTCCTAGGCCGTATAGGGCTTTGAAGGTTAAAACCAGCACCTTAAACCTGATCCTGTACTCCACCGAGAGCCAGTGCAGTTGGTATAGAACCGGATGAATGTGATCTCGCAGCGAAGACCCCGTAAGGAGTCTCGCTGCGGCATTCTGCACCCGCTGGAGTTTCTGGGTCAGTCTCAAGGGCAGCCCCACGTAGAGCGAGTTACAATAATCCAGTCTGGAGGTGACCGTCGCGTGGATCACAGTGGCTAGGTCAGGGCGAGAGAGGTAAGGAGCCAACTGCTTAGCTTGGCGGAGATGAAAAAACGCCGCTGTCAGAGCTGGCTCCAGGTCCCAGCTCACAGAGGACCAACGCTAGCCGGCAGTAATGTACAAAAGTCTTTATTGAAGTACAGTTTCCATTTTCAAGCCGCAGCGCCCCAGCTCTACGTCTAGGGTTAGATCGGCGAAGCTCCATCTGAATCTCCGCCCCCTGTACACCAGTTTAAGACTCTAGCCTTACTCCACCTCTTCCGTCTCTCCTTTCTCCTCTGGGTCCTGCTACCCCCCGGGGTCCCTTCCTTCCTGGATTCTTCTGACGCTGACGTTGACCCCCCTGACTCCTCCCGCTCTTTCCGGCGGGCTTTAGGACCTGGCTCCCTATCCGGGCTGCCAACTGTGCCGCCCTCCTGTACATTTGAACTTGGCGCGCGCGCGCAGCCTTCAACCTTCCTCTTGACCGTTTCCTCGCTCCCCGATGGAGGCGTGGCCAATCCTGCCTCATGTCCTCCCGCTGGCAGTGCGCCTCCTGATCCCGATGCCTGGGACTCCTCCCCCCTACTGCACTCTGGTGTGGACGCTGGTCCTGATTTCCAACTGCTGCTCTCTGAGTCCCCTCTGGCCCCTTCTTCCTGGGGTGTCCCCCTCGGCACCCCCCTTGCCCTGACCATGGGGGCCCCTTTCTGTGAATCTTCCGATTCGCTGGAAAGACTCGGAGACCTCGGACCGCTGTCATCGCTAACATTTCCTTCGGACTCCTCCCCCTCGCTCTCTATTTCCTCCCTCTCCTGTGCCTCTGCTCCTGAACCCCTGACAGCCGCCTTTGTTATAGCTGCAATCTGCAGCTTTTTTACAAATTTAAACAGATAAATGTATATTTTGTTATCAAAGTTATCATCGACTTCCCTCCCCCCCCCATCCATGGTTCATTTTAATAACTCTTTTCTACTACATAATCTGGGATGTGGGTGGCGCTGTGGTCTAGCTCCCGCCGCTCAGTCCCTGCTTCTGCCAACCTAGCAGTTCAAAAGCACGTCAAAGTGCAAGTAGATAAATAGGTACCACTCCTGCGGGAAGGTAAATGCGCTGCTCTGGTTTGCCAGAAGCGGCTTAGTCATGCTGGCCACATGACCTGGAAGCTGTACGCCAGCTCCCTCAGCCAGTAAAGCAAGAGGAGCGCTGCAACCCCAGAGTAGTCTGCGACTGGACCTAATGGTCAGGGGTCCCTCTACCCATTACCTTTACTACATAATCTATTCCCCTCCCCCACATTCTTGTTTTCCCAATTGTATATCAAATTTTTGTTAATTGCTCTTTAATTACTCCATTAGCCTGTCCGTGTTGCATCAAGTTCAGGATCTGTGCACTTGCCTGTTGATTTTATTGCACTGCATATGAGTGTGCAAGTATAGCTCCGGCGACCCAAAATAATCAAAGAGACGGGACAATTCCCCTATGACGAAAGTTTGCAGCGTCTGGGGGCTTTTTAATTCAAAGCAGGGCACTCCAACCCCTCAGACCAGGTGGGCTGCCAGAATACCTTGACACGGGACCCAGGGGCCACTCACCGAATTAGATTTAGGGATGTGTGTTTATACTCCCCCCTCCATATCAGCACAGAGAATATTTAAGGTTCAGGGAAGACTTGCAGTTTCGTCGTTTTATTTAGCATGTTTCTTTACTTAAGCAAACGCAATTCAAGATTACAAAGGAGAAAAATGTAAGTTTATCAAACTAATACAGAAAATGCCACCTAGCAAATTAGGACAAAAGAAAACAAATAATTCCCTAGGCGTAGGCCTGATTCTATCAACAAGAGAAGACAGAGTTTGGTGCCCCAAAAGGTGGCAATATCTATACCCCGTCTCCCCTCTGAAGAGGAAATTTTTACAACACACATTCAAATTGGTTGGTCATCTTCACAATTGCCAGAGGGAAACATCTCTTTTAGACCAAAGGAAAGCTATCTGGTTTGTAGATCTGTACACATAAAGAGAAAGCAATCGTTCCATTATGAAGGCTACACATACAGCTGTTTTCATCGAAACGTCCTTTACTTTGATATTTGATGTGCTTAAGAGTAAAAGTTGGCACTTGGTAGATCTGGATTTCTACCAGGTCACATAGTTCCTTTTCAGTCTAGACAGATATTAATTGGCACATCAGTCCTTTAATTTGCTGAGCAGTTTGTTATAAAGACAACAGAGAGACGCTTTGAGGCTTGGCTTGTGTTAAGAAAGGCCAGGGGGTTGGAAGACACTGCTTCGCACTTCTGTCAAGGGAGCTCCTGTGTTCTTCACCAGCTCTCTGAACGCTGAGCTGAATTACGCTGGAGAAAATGGGGTATTCTGGCTCTGTGGTCTAGGCCTGCTCCTTTTTCTTCGTGGAAGTGGAAGAACACAGGACATCCACAACAGCACAACAAACCACTGGTGGGTATAGGTCAGGGGTCTGCAACCCGCGGCTCCAGAGCCACATGTGGCTCTTTTACACCTTTGCCGCGGCTCTGGGGCGGATACTAGCGAGGGGAGGAGGCACATTATGCGCCCCGACACTCCCCACTGTGGCGGGCGCTGTACTGGCTGTGACGTCGCATGGGGGCGGTTGTTAATTTAACGTTTATTTCCACGAGGAGGAGTAATTCTGAGGGGTCAAACAAAGAAATAATAAAAAAGTGACAAGAAAGTTATTTTTATAATGAGTTTTGCGGCTCCCAGTTGTTTTTTCTTCGGAAACGGGTCCAAGTGGCTCTTTTTGTCTTAAAGGTTGCAGACCCCTGGTATAGGTGTTTGTGGGCGTTTAAATGGCCCTTTTGTGATTTGGAAAGTTATGAATGATTGACGCCATATCGGCAGATCAGGATAGCGATACGACTGCCCCATAAACAAACCGGAATCAATGCCTAATGACACCAGATTTAGTCTAAAGACCATGCTTCAACTGCAGATGAATGCGGTATAATCTGAATAAGCAAGACATCTGGAAGAGACTATAGGCTTAATAAGGCCTGGACAGAAGCTTTAACCACAGAGTGATCAATTCTGCTGTCTCTCTCCTTACATGAGAGATAGTAAGGGCCTCACTGTGACAGAACTTCCGCAGAAGTGGAAGGCTCCATAACGGTCAAACCAATCATGGAAAGAACTGGGCTCCCCCACCCGTTTATTACAATTTTTCAATAATACATATAGCAAAAATGTTAGTATGCATTTCTTATTCCGTAACTTTCTGTAATAAAACAAAATGAGACGAAAACAAAGGTGGGGGAAAGAGCAAGACATAAAAGAAGCTAAGAATCTGCAAGTGCATGGAGCTATATAACAGGTGATTGGATTGGATGACTTTTGGGGGAGCCTTCCAACACTACAATTCTCTGATTCGAGGGAGAATGGGACTTTCCATTCGTGGGTCAATACATTTCATTCTAATTCAAGTTGTTGCAAATTCCATGCTATTTCATACGGCTGATCCACTGTATGGGTTCTTTGATGTGAAGTAAGTTTGCAGCTTGTACTGAAGCTCTTTCCACACTCAGCGCATGCACAGGGTTTCTCCCCCATGTTGTTTTTCTGATGTAAAGTAAGACTCCTACGAGAATTAAAACTCTTTCCACACTCCAGACATTTGTACGGTTTCTCCCCTGTGTGGGTTTTTTCATGTGAACTGAAGTTTGCCTTCCGACTGAAGCTCTTTCCACACTCCAAACACGTGTGTGGTTTCTCTTCTGTGTGGATTCTCTGATGTTTAGTGAGTGCTCCATTGTCCACGAAACCCTTTCCACACTCCAGACATTTGTGCGGCTTCTCCCGTTTATGGATTCTCTGATGTGAAGTAAGGTGCCCAGTTTGACTGAAGCGCTTTCCACACTCCATGCACTGATATGGTTTTTCTCCTGTGTGAATTCTTTGATGTGAAGTTAAGCGTCCATTTTGACTGAAGCTCTTTCCACATTCGTGGCATTCATATGGCTTCTCCCCCGTGTGGGTTCTCTGATGTAAACGAAGGTGTCCACTCTGACTGAATCTCTTTCCACACTCTTTGCATTCGTATGGTTTCTCCCCTGTGTGGGTTCTCTGATGTGAGGTTAGGAGGCCGCTCTGACTGAACCTCTTTCCACATTCACGGCATTCGTATGGTTTCTCCCCCGTGTGGGTTCTCTGATGTAAAGTAAGGTGTCCACTCTGACTGAACCTCTTTCCGCACACTGTGCATATGTAGGGTTTTTCTCCCGTGTGCGTTCTTTCGTGTGAAATAAGGTTTCCAATGTAACTGAAGCTCTTTCCACACTGCATGCATTCATACGGCTTCTCCCCCGTGTGGGTTCTCTGATGTAAATTAAGGTGTCCACTCTGACTGAAGCTCTTTCCACACTCCGTGCATGTATACGGTTTGTCTCCCGTGTGGGTTCTTTCATGTGTACTAAGGTTTCCCATGAAACTGAAGCTCTTTCCACACTGCATGCATTCGTGCGGCTTCTCTCCTGTGCGGGTTTTGCTATGAGCATAAGTCCACAAGCATCTATATGATTTCATCCCTGTGTGGGCTATTTGATGTTCAGTAAGTGCTCCTTTAGCAAGCTCCTGCTGCACTCCTTGCATCTCCCCTGATGTGGGCTCCGCTATATTTATTTAACTTTGGTTTATTTTAGAATATTCCCCCTCCCCACCCCAGGACCCTTTCCCTTGCTTATTGTCCCTTTGTCATATTCCACTGGGACCAATATTTCGTGGATATCAACAACATGGAAGGATTTCTCTCTGTGTGTGTCTCTCTCTCTCTGTGGTTTCCTTTGTGCCTCAAATGTATCCTTGGATTTCTAGATGTCCTTTTTCTTCCTTCTTTTTGCTGACACCACATATGATTTCCTATAATTTTATTTGTCCTGCTTTTGATCTGTTTGGGGAAAATAAGAAATGAACATGAAAACCTGTTAGGTGTTCAAGCCTGCTACTCTTTATTCATCATCTCCAGAGTTCTCTCCCTTCCTCTTTCTATGCCCTGCTGAATAAATTGATTATGCTACTGTCTGAAGACAATAACATAAATTCCTTTCTGGTCCCTCTTGATAGTAATAACAGTAATAATAATAATAATAAATTTTTATTTATATCCCTCCCTCCCCAGCCAAAGCCGGGCTCAGGGCGGCTAACAACAATAAAAATAATACAACATTCTAAAATCATTTCATTATAAAATTAATTCAAATCAAATTGATGGCAACCATTGGGCTAGAGTTCTGTGAAGATTGCCAAAGGAGGGAGTCAGGCTGTGCCCTGGCCAAAGGCTTGGCGGATACCTCTCTTCATCTCCCAAGCACATCTCTCGCTTTCACATGTGTGGGTTTATGAGGAAATTTTTATTGGGAGGAAGGTAAGGGAGTAAAACTCTGAAAGGGTAGAACAGACTCACTTCTTAGGAGAAAAGAGAAGATTGTTATCTAAATTTCAGTGTTTTTAGATGGGAATATGTTTCATTCTGGGGGCATCGAATTTGAATTTCACAAGTGCCATCTGTGAACATCAGATTAGTGAGCCCCGAATTAGGCAAACACACAGCCTCTTGAGATCACGTGACGTTTTTAGTTTAGGACTGCTCTTCTATGTTTTTAAGCTACTCCCTGCTTTTGTCTTAGAGCTGTCAACTTAGAGACTGTTTTATGTTCTCGGTTGCCTTGTGTTGCACACATCTGGCTGAGTTTCCCCAGCCACTCTTCCAATCGAGTGTTAAAAACAATACAGCATTAAATATTAAAAGCTTCCCTGAACAGGGCTGCCTTCAGATGTCTTTTAAAGATAAGATAGCTGCTTATTTCCTTCACATCTGAAGGGAGGGCGTTCCACTTTGAGAAGGCAGACGCCACTACTGAGAAGGCCTTCCGTCTGGTTCCCTGTAACCTCACTTCTCGCAATCAGGGAACCGGCAGTAGATAAACTGAAGTTAAAAATGCGTACCTACAAATAAACAGACTCGTAATATATCTTATGGCCTTGTGCGTCCTGCACAAAAATCTCTCCCCCGCAAAAGAAGCAGGAGATGAGTTCAGATTTCAGCAACAGGGGCCGTTCTTCTTGAGAAAGCAAAACCATAACTGCTATTCATAACATTCACGAGACCACATAACATAAAAGACCTACATTGGCTCCCAGTACGTTTCTGAGCACAATTCAAAGTGCTGGTGCTAACCTTAAAGCCGCAAGTGACCTCGGCCCAGTATACCTGAAGGAGCGTCTCCACCCCCATCGTTCTGCCCGGACACTGAGGTCCAGCGTTGAGGGCCTTCTGGCAGTTCCCTCCCTGCGAGAAGTGAGGTTGCAGAGAACCAGGCAGAGGGCCTTCTCGGTGGTGGCGCCCGCCTTGTGGAAACACCCTCCCATCAGATGTCAAGGGAATAAACAACTATCTGACTTTTAGAAGTCATCTGAAGGCAGCCCTGTACAGGGACGTTTTTAATGTTTGATGTTTTATTATACTTTTATATTTGTCGGAAGCCGCCCAGAGTGGCTGGGGAAACCCAGTCAGATGGGCGAGGTATATATAATAAATTATTATTATTATTACGGCTGCAACAGAAATCTCAACCACACTCACACCAAGGTTGCAGGTTCAATCCCCGTACGGGAGAGCTGCACGTTCTTGCATTGTAGGGGGTCAGACTGCATGATCCTGAGGGTCTCTTCCAACTGTACGTTTCTACGATTCTAATTCACTGGATAACAAGTGTTGGGTTACTGTATGTGGGGCTCTGTGTGGGGCTGCCTTGGGAAAGTGCTCAGAAACGTCAGCTGGCTCAAAAGAACTGCAGTCAGATTGTTAACCAGGGCTGGTTATCGGGAGCATAAGACTCCCTTGTTACAACAACTCCACTGGCTAGCAGTCTGCCTCCAGGCACAATTCAAAGCAAGCTATCTTAATGACTGTATTCGTTCCTAAGAACCTACCTGGGTTTGAGATCTGCAGTGGAGGCCCTTTTTCTCTGTCCCGCTACCCTCCCGGGGAGAGGGCCTTCTCGGTGGCTGCTCCCCCACTTTGGAATTCCCACCCTAGAGAAGCCAGAGAAGCTTTCTCCTTGCTGTCTTTCCGCCGGCAGGTGAAGACTTTCTTGTCCCAACGGGCTTTTGGAAACTGATTGCTTTTCGCTGTTCTTATTTTATCCGTAAGCCGCCTTGAGTCTCTGTCAGGAGGAAAGGTGGGGTTCAAATAAATATAACAACCACAACAACAGCCGCCTGGTAAGGTGGGCTGGTCTGAGAAAGGTTTAGCTGCCCCAACCACAACCTTAAACCAACCCTAGCTGTCATACTGGCCCACCTTACAAAACTCTTGTGAGACTGTACTTTGAACCCTCAGCCAATAGTTTCTACTTTCTACCTTCGCTGTATTCTTGTCCGGACCCGTAGTTTTAGGCATGCCTCCTGAGGCACGTAAAAGTCGGCATGTCTTTTTCATCTGCAATTCTGCTGACGATTTAACAGGATGCAAATTTTATTTAAGAAGTAGTGAGGCCTGCTCTCTGTGTGTATTTGTGTCAATGGTGTCTCCAAAACTTTTTGACACATTACTTGGGAAGACAGGCAAACTAATGCCAGTGTCCTGGAAGAATCAAAGATCACCAGTGTCGAAACAATGATTCTTCAACATCAACTTCGTTGGACTGGTCATGTTGTGTGGATGCCTGATTATTGTCTCCCAAAGCAACTACAGTGGTACCTCGGGTTAAGAACTTAGTTCGTGCTGGAGGTTCGTTCTTAACCTGAAACTGTTCTTAACCTGAGGTACCACTTTACGTAATGGGGCCTCCTGCTGCCGCTGTGCCGCCGCTGTGCGATTTCTGTTCTCATCCTGAAGCAAAGTTCTTAACCCAAGGTACTATTTCTGGGTTAGCGGAGTCTGTAACCTGAAGTGTCTGTAACCCGAGGTACCACTGTACTCTATTCCAAACGTAAAAATGGAAAGTGTAATGCTGGTGGTCAACAAAAGAGGTTTAAAGACTGTCTCAAGACAAAATAAATGTGTTTTTTTTAAAAAAAGTAGTATAAACACCAGCAATTGGGAAACACTTGCCTGCGAGTGCTCCAATTGGAGAACAGCCTTTACCAAAGGTGTCATGGGTTTTGAAGATGCTCGAACTCAGGACGCAAGGGAGAAATGAGCTAAGAGGAAGGCACGCTTGGCAAACCCTCACTGTGATCAAATCTCGCTTGGAAACCTACATCCCTACTATGGAAGGATGTGTGGATCCAGAATTGGCCTCCACGGTCACTTACGGACTCACTATTAAGACCATGTTTGTGGAAACAAATCTTTCTCGGCTATGAGTGATCGCCAAAGAAGAATTTGTGTGTTACCGGAGAGGGTGGTAGTGGCAGCCCTAGAAAAGAAGAAACCTTCAACTCAGCACCATTCTGCCCGGAGCCAGTCCTGCAAGAGAAGCCCAGCAGTGCCCTCCATCAAACACCTGGAGAAGCTCCTTTGAAACTCCAGGTGAGAAGGGAAGCAAATATTTTTTATTTCCTCCAGCCTTTTTAACAAGGCCACTGACAGCCTGGTTCTCAGGACGCTAGTCAGTTCCAAATGCCACCCCCCCCCCTTTGCTTAGCACAAGGGTAGGCAAACTAAGGCCCAGGGGCCGGATGCGGCCCAATCGCCTTCTCAATCCGGTCCAGGAATCAGCGTGTCTTTACATGAGTAGAATGTGTGCTTTTATTTAAAATGCATCTCTGGGTTATTTGTGGGGTACAGGAATTCGTTCATTCCCCCCCCCAAAAAAAAATATAGTCCAGCCCCCCATAAGGTCTGAGGGACAGTGGACCGGCTCCCTGCTGAAAAAGTTTCATAGAATCATAGAGTTGGAAGAGACCACAAGGGCCATCGAGTCCAACCCCCTGCCAAGCAGGAAACACCATCAGAGCACTCCTGACATATGGTTGTCAAGCCTCTGCTTAAAGACCTCCAAAGAAGGAGACTCCACCACACTCCTTGGCAGCAAATTCCACTGTCAAACAGCTCTTACTGTCAGGAAGTTCTTCCTAATGTTGAGGTGGAATCTTCTTTCTTGTAGTTTGGATCCATTGCTCCGTGTCCGCTTCTCTGGAGCAGCAGAAAACAACCTTTCTCCCTCCTCTATGTGACATCCTTTTATATATTTGAACATGGCTATCATATCACCCCTTAACCTCCTCTTCTCTTCTCCAGGAAGAAAAAAGTTTGCTGAACCTGGCTTAGCAGGAAGGAAGCCAAACAGGCTCCTTTATTTTATTTTTTCAGGTGGAGGGGAAAAAGCAAGGAGCAGTTCACCTAAGATGAAAACAACACAGCTGAAAACAAAGCAACCAAAATATCCAAAAGAAACTACGCCACATGATTAGCTTTTAATGCTCTCCTTAGCTTTTCCCCAGAGGTTTTTAAGCAGAGATTGGATGGCCGTATGTCATGGAGGCTTTAGATGAGTTCCCGGCACTGCAGGGGGGGGGGGTTGGACTAGATGACTCGTGGGGTCCCTTCCAGCTCTAAGATTGTATGATTCCATAACAGGAAAGCAGCAGAGTCCTTCCAACCTTCCCCCTTCCCAAACACGCCATATTTCTGAATTTAGGGGGACCCCATAGGACTGGCTGCAGCTGGATAAGCCTGGATCCTTGAGGTGGGGGTCCCTCCGTCCCTCTTTTTTTGTGGGGAGGGGGAGGCGGGAGGAGTCCTGCTACTGCTCCATCCATCCCACTCAGGCAAGGCTGTTTCCTCTGCATCCAGGCGCTTGCTTTCCCCCCCACCCCGTACATCCCATGTCGTCTGAGATCTGGGATTTGGGGGGCGGGGGGGGGCGCTTCAAAGGATTTCGTGCAACGGAGAGCCATGCAGCCGCCTAGCCTCCGCTTTGCAGCTCCTTTGCATGGATTAGCACCCCCCCCAACCCCACCCCGAGCCTTCCTTTCCCATTCCAAAATATAAAAATAGAATTATCCTCCCCTCTGCTCCTTTTACCTGTTTGACCTCGCCAGGCATCAGCCTCCTCCCCCATCGCCGAGAAGACGAGTTCCTTCCCTGCAAAAAAAAGGAAAAAGGGAGGGACTGTGACCCCCCCACTCCTCCCCTTTGCAAAAAAAACCTCCTGCCCCTCTAGGAATCCCAAAAATTCCTGGCCGGAAACCGCCTCTCGCCACTCAATCGCCTCTTTCCACGCATTTCAAGTGCGTCACTCGCAACTTCGGGTTTGTTTTCGAAGGCAGTGAGAGAGAGCTGTAGAGCTATTGCCTTGTAGAGCAAACCCGTTAAGACTCCTGCCAGAGTTCGAGTGGGAACCGGAAGTGATGGGGCGCGCGAGCACGAACACACATAGAATCATAGAAGAGTTGGAAGAGACCACAAGGGCCATCGAGTCCAACCCCCTGCCAAGCAGGAAACACCATCAGAGCACTCCTGACATATGGTTGTCAAGCCTCTGCTTAAAGACCTCCAAAGAAGGAGACTCCACCACACTCCTTGGCAGCAAATTCCACTGTCGAACAGCTCTTACTGTCAGGAGGTTCTTCCTAATGTTTAGGTGGAATCTTCTTTCTTGTAGTTTGGATCCATTGCTCCGTGTCCGCTTCTCTGGAGCAGCAGAAAACAACCTTTCTCCCTCCTCTAGGTGACATCCTTTTATATATTTGAACACGGCTATCATATCACCCCTTAACCTCCTCTTCTCCAGGCTAAACATGCCCAGCTCCCTTAGCCGTTCCTCATAAGGTACGCAAACATCCACAGACCCAGAGTGCTGGACGAAGGGCCGAAAAGAGCTGAGATTTAAGGGGATTTTTGGGGCCACGGTGTCGCCAGGAAGCCGTGGATCCGTGATTTTTGTGGTGCTTGCTGTGGCTATGGCTAATGATGTTTGATCTGATGGTGACTTCGGGCTGATCTGGTGCAAAAATCATGAGGATCCGTGTTTTTTAACCATGTTTTTGCACCATTGCGGCCCCACGAAACAGTGGATGCGTGATTTTTTTGATGCTGTCTACAGACCAAAACATGGTCTACAGGGACGCAGGTTCGCCAGAAGCGGCTTAGTCATGCTGGCCACGACCTGCAAGCTGTACGCCGGCTCCCTCGGCCAATAAAGCGAGATGAGCGCTGCAACCCCAGAGTCGGTCACGACTGGACCTAATGGTCAGGGGTCCCTTTACCTTTTACCACTCTCTCTCTCTTCAGTCATCCTCATCCTGTTTGGGGCCTTTCGGAAACCAGATGTGTATATTGGTTCAGGTTCCTCCTCTTATACCAAGCTCAGAGTGACCTTATCTCTGCAATTATTGCAGCTCCCAGATGAAATTCCCAGTATCATGGCTGGTGTGTTGTGTGACCCATTACAGCTTATGCAGTCAGCTGATATAGACACCTAGGTGTTGGCTGAGGGGGTAAACAGGTCAACTGGAGACTCAGATAGCCATCTGAAGCAGAAATCATGTTTGGGGAAATTATTTTTTAAAAATCACCAGCATAATAAAAGTGAATGCAATTCATTTTATTTAAGGTGCAATAATCTACCATTCTTTTAAAAATAACACTATACAACGCACTGATTAAATGGGAGAAAGAAGTTGTGAAACTAAATCTATGAAAGCATCTGGTAAAGTGGGCATTACCTGCAAGCAAAATGTAGCTCCGGGGATTAAAATTAACTATGAATTTTACCATAGCTAAGTATATGCATTCGCCCAGCTAAATTCCACCCCTCCTGTAATCTAATGCTTCTATATTCCCAGAGCGACATCTTAATTTAACAGAAGCTGCCAACAGAGAGGTTAATCTCAGGGAACAAGCTCCTCTGGTCTTGGAGGAAGGTTAGACCCAAGGTCAAACTGGTGTCCAGGAAGAAGAGTAGAAGAAGAGTTTGGATTTGATATCCCGCCTTTCACTCCCTTTAAGGAGTCTCAAAGCAGCTAACATTCTCCTTTCCCTTCCTCCCCCACAACAAACACTCTGTGAGGTGAGTGGGGCTGAGAGACGTCAGAGAAGTGTGACTAGCCCAAGGTCACCCAGCAGTTGCATGTGGAGGAGCGGAGACGCGAACCCGGTTCCCCAGATTAGGAGACTACCACTCTTAACCACTACACCACACTGGCTCTCATCAAGGATAAACATTAAGGAAAAGGCAAGATACAAAATTAATAAAATACTGAACCACACTTCGGAATAAAGGGAAATGATTTATAATGAGCTGGAAAAACTGTCAAATATAACTTTTGCTTAATAATAATAATAATTTTTATTTAGACCCCATCCTCCTCAGGCAATACTGGGCTCAGGGTGGCTAACAACCAATAATAAAAACAAGTTGATTAAAATTCAATTTAAAAAAAAAATTAAAATACAATATTAAAACATTAGGATGCAGCCTCTTTACAGGAGGAGAAAGGGAAAAGAAAGAGGGGGAGGGAATCAAACTGATTCTAAGCCAAAGGCCAGGTGGAACAACTCTGTCTTACAGGCCCTGCGGAAAGAAATCAGATCCCGCAGGGCCCTGGTCTCATGAGACAAAGCGTTCCACCAGGCCGGAGCCAGTGTTGAGAAGGCCCTGGCTCTGGTTGAGGCTAATCTAACTTCCTTAGGGCCCGGGACCTCTAGGGTGTTGCTATTTATGGACCTTGAGGCTCTCCATGGGGCATACCGGGAGAGGCGGTCCTGTAGGTACGAGGGTCCTAGGCTTTAAAGGTCAAAACCAGCACCTTAAATCTGACCCTGTACTCCACCGGAAGCCAGTGCAGCTGGAAAAGCACTGGGTGAATATGCTCCCATGGCAGAGACCCCGTGAGGAGCATCACTGCAGCAATCTGCACCCGTTTAAAAAAACCCCAGAAGCTTTTCTGTTAGGAATAACTGGTTTAGTGGTACCCAAAGAACAGAAAAAATTGTTTATGTATGCTACTATGGCTGCTCAAATGATATATGCCCAGAGATGGAAAGAAGAAGCAGTTCTGACCACAGAGGATTGGCAACAAAAAATGATGGAGTATATAGGAACTTACTGGAAGAATAAGAAATCAAGAAAGAAGATGCTATAGTATAGAATTTATGGAATATCTGCAGGATCATTGTAAACAACTTAAAATCATTGCCAGGACTGATATAAAAATGTGCAGTGAGAGAAAGTTAAATAGAATTTAAAAGAAAAAGTTTGTAAAAAGGTTTGAATTGGATATGCAGTAGTAAACGAGATAACATAAGTATCTGCAGAAAGGGAGGGGAGAGGGTCGATATTAAGATTTGGTGTTTTAAATTGATTATGTACTTTTTTTTGTTAAAATATCTGTAAAATAATAGAATGAAAAATGAAATGAAAAAAATAAAGGAGATAAATAAAATTACTTATAACAACTAATTCATTGCCCAAGAAAAACCTCATTTTTTCTTTGGGCAACTCACGATGATCTGAGAGCTTTTTCAGGGTACGCTCTGGTGGGCCAGAGCCAATGGACACGTCCATTGCCAGCCTTCCATCCCACTATGGGCACGGCGGCACGGCTGGGCCAAAGCATACTCTCTACGCAGCATCAGATGAAGGAGACTCTAGGCAATACATGTCCAGGTGCCCCAAAGTTCTTGTTTCTACACTAGTTTCATGCCTCCCTTGGTTCTTCCATGTACAGTAAGGTTTCCTGCTTCCATTGCAGCGCTTTTCCTATTCCATTCACTTAAGAGGGTTTCTCCATGGTGTGGGTTTTGTGGTGTGATTTGAGACTTCCCATATCATAGAATCATAGAGTTGGAAGAGACCACAAGGGCCATCAAGTCCAACCCCCTGCCAAGCAGGAAACACCCTCAGAGCACTCCTGACCTATGGTTGTCAAGCCTCTGCTTAAAGACCTCCAAAGAAGGAGATTCCACCACACGCCTTGGCAGCAAATTCCACTGTCAAACAGCTCTTACTGTCAGGAAGTTCTTCCTAATGTTTAGGTGGAATCTTCTTTCTTGTAGTTTGGATCCATTGCTCCGTGTCCACTTCTCTGGAGCAGCAGAAAACAACCTTTCTCCCTCCTCTATGTGACATCCTTGTATATATTTGAACATGGCTATCATATTACCCCTTAACCTCCTCTTCTCCAGGCTAAACATGCCCAGCTCCCTTAGCCGTTCCTCATAAGGCATCGTTTCCAGGCCTTTGACCATGGTTCCTTCCACACTCATGAATTTCTCCCCAGCATGGGTTTTGGATAGAAGTTAAGGCTTCCACTATATCTGAAACTCTTTTGATGTGCCATACATTTAAAGAGTTTCTCCCCGGTTGGATTGGTCGATGGGATCTGAGGCTTAGAGAGGTTCTTTCCACATGCCATGCATTTAAATGGCTTCTATCCTGTGTGGGTTCTTTGAGGCTTAGTAAGGTCACCTCTCCCAGCTGGTTCTTTCCACACTCCATGTGTAAATGTGGCTCCCCAATGTGGATTATTTGATGTAAAATAAGAGGGTAAGAACAACTGAACCTCTTTCAATACTCCATACATTAATGCGAATTCTCCACTGTGTGGGTTCTTTGATGTAAAGTAAGATTACTCCTTTGACTGAAGCCCTTTCCACACTCCATACATTTAAACGGTTTCTCCCCGCTGTGGGTTCTTTGATGTAAAGTAAGATTACTCCTCTGACTGAAGCACTTTCCACACTCCATACATTTAAATGGTTTTTCCCCACTGTGGGTTCTTTGATGTAAAGTAAGATTACTCTTCTGACTGAAGCATTTCCCACACTCCTTACATGAAAATGGTTTTTCTCCTGTGTGGATTTTCTGATGTAAAGTAAGTTTACTCCTCTGAGTGAAGCATTTTCCACACTCCATGCACTTAAATGGTTTGTCCCCTGTGTGGATTCTTTGATGTAAAGTGAGTTTACTTCTCTGACTGAAGTTCTTTCCACATTCCATGCATTTAAAGGGTTTTTCTCCCGTGTGGATTCTTTGATGTAAAGTAAGTCTATTTCCCTGACTGAAGCTCTTTCCACACTCCATGCATTTAAAGGGTTTCTCCCCTGTGTGCATTCTTCGATGCACAGTAAGGTCACAAGTCCTACGAAAGTTCTTCCCACACTCCATGCATTTAAATGGTTTCTCCCCTGTGTGGATTCTTTGATGTGATTTGAGGCTTCCCCTATCACAGAAGTTCTTTCCACACTCCATGCATTTGTAGGGTGTCTCCCCTGTATGGGTTCTTTGATGCACAGTAAGGTCACTAGTCCTACGGAAGCTCTTTCCACATTCTCTGCATTGGAATGGTTTCTCCCCTGTGTGGATTCTTTGATGCACAGTAAGGGCACTACTCCTAGGGAACTTCTTGCCACATGCCATGCATTTAAATGGCTTCTCCCCAGTGTGGATTCTTTGATGTGATTTCAGGCTCCCCCTATCACAGAAGCTCTTTCCACACTCCATGCATTTATATGGTGTCTCTCCTCTATGGGTTCTTTGATGCAAAGTAAGATAGTAATTGCGACTGAAGCTCTTTCCACACTCCATACATTTAAATGGTTTCTCCCCCGTGTGGGTTCTTTGATGTGCAATAAGGCTTCTGCTCTGGCTAAAGGTCATTCCACACTCCATACATTTCAGTAGTTTCTCACTGGTATGGATTCTGTCATGTACAG
Organism: Podarcis tiliguerta; assembly: GCF_965153285.1. Lineage (NCBI taxonomy): Eukaryota > Metazoa > Chordata > Lepidosauria > Squamata > Lacertidae > Podarcis > Podarcis tiliguerta. The sequence goes on along the minus strand of NC_139535.1, from coordinate 2,972,480 downwards.
TAAGGTTATGCCTTGAACCAAAACTCTTTCCACACACCATACATCTGTGAGGTTTTGCTCCTGTATGGGTTATCTGATGTGAAGCAAGGTTTCCACTCTGACTAAAACTCTTTCCACACTCCATACATTTAAATGGTTTCTCTCCTGTGTGGGTTATTTGATGTGCAGTAAGTCTTCCCTTCTGGCTAAATCCCTTTCCACACTCCATACATTTAAATGGCTTCTCCCCAGTATGGGTTCTTTGATGTGCGATAAGGCTTCCTTTCTGGCAAAAGCTCTTTCCACACTCAATACATTTAAATGGTTTCTCCGCTGTGTGGGTGATTTGATGTGCAATAAGTCTTCCGCTCTGACTGAAACCCTTTCCACACTGCATGCATTTAAATGGTTTCTCCCCTGTGTGGGTTTGTTGATGGAATCTAAGGTTTCCACTTGTGCTGAAACTCTTTCCACACTCTATGCACACATATGGTTTGTTCCCTGTGTGTGTACTTTGATGTACATTAAGATACCCACTGCTACTGAAACACTTTCCACACTCCATACATTTAAATGGTTTCTCCCCGGTGTGCGTTCTTTGATGCTGAGTAAGGTCACCTTTCCCACAAAAGCTCTTTCCACACTCCATACATTTAAATGGTTTCTCCCCTGTGTGGATTCTTTGATGTGCAGTAAGGTTTCCACTCTGGGTAAAGCTCTTTCCACACTCGATACATGTGTAAGGTTTCTCTCCTGTATGGGTTCTTCGATGTGAATAAAGGTAACCTCTCCAACTAAAGCACTTTCCACACTCCTTGCATTTAAATGGTTTCTCCACTGTGTGCGTTGTGTAATGTAACTTAAGGCTTCCACCATGTCTGAAACTCTTTCCGCACACCATACATTTAAACGGTTTCTCCCCCGTGTGGGTTCTTTGATGTAAAGTAAGGGTATTCTTATGAGTGAAGTTCTTTCCACACTCCATGCAGTTAAACGGTTTCTCCCCTGTGTGGGTTCTTTGATGTAAAGTAAGGGTGTTCCTATGAGTGAAGCTCTTCCCACACTCCTTGCATTTATATGGCTTCATCCCTGTGTGGGTTTTTAGATGCTTAGTAAGGTTACTAATGCCACTGAAGTTCTTTCCGCACTCTCTGCATTTAAATGGCTTTTCCCCTGTGTGCGTTGTTTGATGCTGAGTTAGAGTTCCGCTGCGACTGAAGCTCTTTCCACACTCTAGGCATTTGAACGGTTTCTCCCCTGTGTGAGTTCTTTGATGTTGAGTAAGAGTTTTACTATGACTGAAGCTCTTTCCACACTTCAAACATTTCAGTGGTTTCTCTCCTGTGTGGATGTTGTAACGTACATTAAATTGAGTTGGGTGACTATATAGTTTGCTGCGTTCTGGACATGCTTTCCCAGTGTTTCCTGTGTGATCTTCCTGTGAACTCAGGGGTACATGGACATCGATGTCCTCAGTAGCCAAGGATTTAATTCCCCCACTCTTCAACATGTTTCCTACATGCTTTTGGGGTGCTCCTTGATCTACAAAAGTCTCTTTCCATGCTTCTTGCTCTACATTTTCTGGTGACACCATGGATGGCTCCTTGTTATTCTCCCTGTTTTGCCCGTTACCTTTTCGGAGGGGAAGGAGAAAAAGAAAAGGTCATTCAAATTGCAAGGTAGAAGCAGACACTTTGAATCGGGCCCATTTCTCTGCTACTCTGATTTTACCATTTTCAAGCATCTCCCCCTTCTCCTTTCCATGCCCAGCTGAATCCGAGATTATCAAGGGATATGTGTCATGTAGTGAGGGGGGCAGAGTCCCAAGGACTAGCTGGAGAAGCTCTGGGGTCCACATTTGCCCTTGTGGGTTATTCCAAGAGCCCTACATGGGCCAAGTAGATGTGGACAGGAACCCAGAAGCAAGACATAAAGGCAACAAACCTCTCATTCCTCTCTTTCCAGAAGAAAAAGAACCCCAGAACACAACTAAGTACCTACCTGCTGAGGTCTCCCCTTCTTTGAGATCCTGGAGAAATGGATCGTGTCCTTCTTCCCAACAGGAACGGAGATCTGATTCTTTCAAGGAAACAGACAGTGTTAGATACCTTTGATCACAAAACATCCAGCCATTCTAATTGATCCGTATCTACGAGTTCAAAGCCAAGGAAAGGGATTATGTACTGTCATTGTGGCGATCACACAGGGTCCCCGGACGTTTCACCGTCTATTGATCCCTGTGCCACCACTTTTCTTGCTCCACCACCCAGGTCCTACCTGGGACAATACTGAGTCCAGTCAGGGTTAAATTGAAACATAAACTTTTGTTAACTTATTGCAGTTTAACAAGTGCGTGGTTTCTTAAACAGTATCAGTCAATTACAAGCATAGGGTACCTATCCAGACCTATAACTTCCGCTACCTGCTCTCACTCACTAAACCACCTCTCAGATATTTACTTGTCTTCCTAGCTCCTTACTGTTCCTGACTCAGCTTATTTCGCTACACTAACTCAACCTACCCACAAACTCTATCCCAATTCACTCCCACAACAACCAACCACCCAACTCCCAACGAACTCTCCTCTTTGCCCCTCCCAGAGCTGGTTTTATAGTCCCACTGACTCCACCCCCCTGGGTCCTGACTGGGTAACCTGTTTAACTATTTCACCTCCAGCACTCTTTCATATGTTAACATCACAGTCATACCTCCGGTTGAAGTCGCTTCAGGTTAAGCCTTTTCGGGTTGCGCTCTGCGACGACCCAGAAGTAACGGAGCGTGTTACTTCTGGGTTCCGCCGCTCGCCCATGAACAGACACTCAAAATGACATCACACGCATGCACAGAAGCGGCGAATCGCGACCTGTGTAAGCGCAGACACGGGTTGTATTCGCTTCAGGATGCAAACAGGGCTCCAGAATGGATCCCGTTCACATCCAGAGGTACCACTTTATTGAGATGCTATAAATATGCACCACATGACTAGGAGGGGCCTGTGTGGTCCCTGCTATTACAAAGTGTGGGTTTATAATGTATTATGTATTTACCCAGCAACATTATGCCCATAAGAAGTTCACGCTCACAAGAAGAATAAAGGAAGACTGGTTAATTACTTGAAATGCAAGCATAAATGGTCAATACCAGGGAAATGCAACATGGTTTGATTTCAGAAAACTTCCCCCAAATGAGGAGGCTGGTAAAAAGGAAGTTGGTAAACCATTCCACTTGATTTTATACTGTAGATCAGGAAAGGTACCAGGGCAGCAAAGAGGACACTGGGACGGTTAATCAGCAGAGACAGAGAAGCAGTGAGAGACTAGAAGGTTTCCTTCGAAAAACTGAAATTTTGTCCAAATTAAGAGAACAAAAGGAACACAAACTCTGGCAAGAAAAGGTGCTAAGAGACAGAAAGGGATGCTAGAAAAGACACTGAGGAACGCATTGCTAGAAACATACCAAGGCCAACGACAAGAAGTGATTTAAATATGATTTAAGTTATTTAAATATCACTAGCAGGAAACTGTCTAGGGAGGCAGCTGGAAACATGGGTGGCAAGAGAGTCAAAGGAGTTGTGAGGAAGGAAAAGGAGATTGCAGAGAAGCCAAACAAATTATATCACAACAGAGGAAATAGGGCAAATTCCAGGACCTGAATTAACCTTTGCAGGAGACAAAGTCTAGAGAAGTAAGGCGGATAGTGAGATATGAAGTTCTGGGCCTAATAAAATGAAACTCAAGGGGTGGTCAGCTGTCTTTGTCATGGCCATGTCTGTGGCAGTGTTGCACTGCTGGAAGATAAAGGTACTGCCCATTTTAGCTGTCAGTCAACACCTCTGTTCTGGAGGCAGCTGAAACCAGCATGGGGCCATATTGTGCTTCTTCGAGAGTGTTCTGAGCAGTTAATACCCTGCTCAGTGCTAGACAAGAAGCTTACACACATGGCCAACATGCAACGGCTTGGAATTTCTGTGGCGGATTCATTTACCATGTATTATTCTCTCCTGGACCTTGCTATCTCATTTTTCATCAGAGCACCTGATCAGCTCAAAGATTAATGGGGCTCCTTATTTTTCTCTGAGCAACACTTCAAAATAGATGCCAGCATAGTCAAATGAATATATCAATCATATTTTTTTATAAAACAATAATAAATTTAATAATAATAAATTTTTATTTATACCCCACCCTCCCCGGCTGGGCCCAGGGCAACTAACACCAAAGATGAATTACAATAAAACGTAATAGAAAAAACAAAAACAAACAACAACAACCAAACAGTTAATTAAAATACAGCTTAAAATGCAGCCCATAAATCAAGACCATAAAGGGAGGAAACTTCAGATATTCACCCGAGCCAGCTATCCATGCTGGTCCTACATGGGCCAGCAAAAAAGCCAAGGGAAAATTTATATACCAAATCACATATAAGGGGTCAGAGTGAGTCAAAGCCGAAAGCCAGGCAGAACAGCTCTGTCTTGCAGGCCCTGCAGAAAGATGTCAAATCCCACAGGGCCCTAGTCTCTTGTGACAGTGTGTTCCACCACATCGGGGCCAATGCTGAAAAGGCCCTGGCCCTAGTTGAGAGCAATCTACACTCAAATGTAATTTAAAATGATGTTTTTAAAAAATAAAAACAAACAAATAAATAAAAAAGATCGCTAGATCCAGTGGGCATCCATTCCAAGAGGTGACAAAGAACTTAAATTGCTGATCTTATATCAAAAAATGTAACTTGTGCCTTCATCAGCTTCCGTACCCGACAACCAGGATAGCTCAGTTGGTTAGAGAATGGAGCTGATAACGGCAAGCTTGCAGGTTCGATCCCTGAACGGGACAGCTGCGTATTCCTGCATTGAGGAGTTGGACCAGTCAAGAGGCGAGGGGAAAGCTGCTCTTGTGCTCATATCCTGCTTGCAGGTTTGCCACAGGCATCTTTTGGGCGCTATGGAAACAGGAAGCAGGCCAAATGGACCACTGCACTGGCCTGATCCAACAGGATATTCGTATGTTCTTCCTACACTGCATGATTAAATGGCACAAACAGCAAATTCACGCCTCCAACGTCTAACAGCCAAGAGGAATAAAAAATGCATCCTTACCCAGAGAGGCCACCATCTCATAATTCTCCTCCATGACTTCCTTGTGCAGAGCTCTTTGGCCAGGATCCAGCAGAGCCCACTCCTCCTCCGTGAAAATCACAGCCACCTCCTCAAAGGTCAAGAGGGCCTGGAAGAAGAAGAGGAGGAAGACAGAGCTTCTCCTAGATCCCCATCATCCCCACTCAAGACAGAGGGAGGCTGGGTGGTCCCATCTGTGCCTCTTCCCTCCTCCCTGCTCCCGTTGCTCTTTCCCTACCTGAGGAAGCTGCCTGGCTCCTCTTTCCATTCCACCTTTAGGAAGAGACGGTCCAAACAGTGCCTCTGAGGCCATTGCACTGGCTGTAGGCGATTTGGAGGAGGCGTAAATTGGGCCACTTCTGGGACTCTCTCAGCTGTTGTCATGATGTACTTCAAAGCAGGGAGCAGCTCTTAAGTGGTGCCATTGCAGGGTCTGCAGAAGAGAGAAACAGGGAACATGTCATCCTGTGTACAGGAGGTTTATAGCATTATAAGCTGTCTCAGCCTTTAGGGGACATTCAGCATATGTTCATCCAGATACACAAGTTAGTAAAGTTTTATGATCAAATTCAAAAACACATAAAGAAAGGTTATTCTTAATTATTATTATTAATAATAATAATAATAATAATACTCTGCCCATCTGGCTGGGTTTCCCCAGCCACTCTGGGCAGCTTACAACACATAAAAACGGTAAAACATTAGACATTAAAAATTTCCCTAAACAGGGCTGCGTTCAGATGTCTTCCCAAAGTCAGATACAGTCATATCTCATGTTACGTTTGCTTCATGTTATGTTCTTTCAGGTTACGTCCCGCGGTGACCCGGAAGTACCAGAAAGGGATACTTCTGGGTTTCGCTGCTTGCGCATGTGCATAAGCGCTAAAGAGTACTTAAGCGCCAAATCACAAGCCGCGCGTGCTGCAGGTTGCGCTCTTTTCATGTTGCGAACGGGCCTCCGGAACACATCCCGTTCGCAACCAGAGGCACCACTGTAGTTGTTAATTCCCTTGACATCTGATGGGAGGGCATTCCACAGGGCAGGTGCCACTACCAATAAGGCCCTCTGCCTGGTTCCCTGTAACCTCACTTCTCGCAGTAAGGGAACCAGCAGAAGACCCTCGGTGCTGGACCTCAGTGTCTGGGCTGAATGTAGTGGGGGAGACGCTCCTTCAGGCCTACAGGGCCGTTTAGGGCTTTAAAGGTCAGCACCAACACTTTGAATTGTGCTCGGAAACGTACTGGGAGCCAATGTAGGTCTTTCAAGACCGGTGTTATATGGTGCTGGCAACCACTCCCAGTCACCAGTCTAACTGCTACATTCTAGATTAGTTGTGGTTTCCAAGCCACCTTCAAAAGTAGCCCCACGTAGAGTGCATTTCAGTAGTCTAAGCGGAAGATAACCAGGGCATGCACCACTCTGTGGACACAGTCTGTGGGAAGGTAGGGTCTCAGCCTGCAAACCAGATGAAGATGGTAGATAACTGCCCTGGACACAGATTTTGCACCTCCATGGACAGCTGTGAGCCAAAATTGCACCCAGACTGCACACCTGGTCCTTCAGAGGCACGGTTACCCCCCTCAAGACCAGGGATTCCCCCACACCTGCCCACACTGTCCACCCACAAACAGTACATCAGTCTTGTCAGGATTCAACCTCAATCTGTTAGCCGCCATCCATCCTCCAACCTCTTCCAGACACTCATATATCTATAGACCTCGCTTTTCGTTTCCTTCAATCAGCTATCTGGCAAACCATTTTCTGACCTTTGCAAACATTTTTAATAAAGGAAAAAGCAACCTCGTAAATTATTGCCCATCTCTGGTTGGAAGAAAACTGGTATTTTGAGAGAATCAGGTTGCAGAATCAGGTTGCAGAAGGTGTGTGAGGTGGGAAGCTTGAGAGCACTCCAACTAGGTCAAACTAGGACTGGGGGAAGGAGATACGAAGTTTGGTGATATTGGCACCCTAGGCCAAAATCCAGCCTTCGAGTCCTCCTCATCCAGCACTCAGGAATCTCCCCATGCCAAACACCGTCTCCATCACTGCCCTGAGTCCTTGCTGACAGAATTTACGTGGCCGGAAAGGATCCTTTGAATGGTACCTCGGGTTACATACGATTGTGTGAATACAGTGGTACCTCGGGTTACATACGATTTAGTTTACATACGCATCAGGTTACAGACTCCGCTAACCCAGAAATAGTACCTCAGGTTAAGAACTTTGCTTCAGGATGAGAACAAAAATCACGCGGCGGCAGCGGGAGGCCCCATTAGCTAAAGTGGTGCTTCAGGTTAAGAACATACCTCCAGAACGAGTTAAGTACTTAACCAGAGGTACCACTGTACCTACTGGACAAAGCTCAGTCACATCCCTAACTCCACCCACTTTTGTCTCTGGCCCCACCCACCAATGGAAGTGGCCCCTGGAAGGCTGCCAAGGCAGCGAATGTGGCCCTCTGGCTGAAGAACGCTCCCCTCTCCTGTTCCAACCACTACATTTTGCTCTGCTTATCATCCTGACCCACCTTACAGGGTTGTTGTGTGAGCACTGCCCAAGTGGTGGGCTTTTGAACCCCTTTAACACTAATTTCCCCTGTCAATCTGGATGTTTTTAAGGCAGGGGAGGAGGGGGGACCAGAACGAGGCTGGCAGCCCCAGCAGAGAAAGACCCTCAGCATCCCTGAGCTGAGCCAATCCTGCAAGAGAGTCCAGATCCCTCCCCCCCTCCACGGAGGCTTTGATCTCCCCCTCCAGCAAACTCCTAAGAAGGTATCTAGAGAATATCCCCTTTTCGGAAAGAAAAAGCATCGAAACCTGCTGGTGGGGATGCATGTTATTCCCCTAGTGAGCTGGACAGGGGGCATTTATTTGATTCATCCAGCCTTGAGACTATTTAGAAGTCTTTTAAGTCCCTAAACCATTTCATATCCCTGCACCAAATGCAAGGAAGTCTCAGAATCCATTCCTCTGTTCATACATGGATTGAGACAGACAGACAGACAGACAAACAGACAGATGATAGAGCAGGCAAGCCCCATGTTGCACAATCAATCACATGACACGGCTCACCCCCCTATTTGAATGGCAATGCCCATCCACTTGGGTTGGTGGTAGCGGTCCCCTCAAATATTTTATGGGGGGCATCCAAGAGACCTCCCCCCCTCCTAGGACCTGGCTCCTCTGGTTGGGGTGGGGAGACCACACTTTTCAGCTGGGTGGCCTGGAACAACGTCCCAGGGGGGCGCTCCTCCCTGCTTTTCTCCCATTCTCCCCCCCCAAAACCCCTCCCCCCTCTCCACCAATGCAAAATTACCCCCCAAACGTGTCGCACCTCTTTCCCTTCTTCCTGCTCCTCTCCAGGCCTGCTCCTCTTCCGGGGAAAGCGGGTTAAGACCCCTCCCCGCCTCTCGAGTAGCCGGAGGTCATTGAGCCAGAGAGAAGGGTGAAGAAACCGGTGGCGCCACCACTGTCTGCTCCCACCCGCAGATCAGAAGCTCTGCATTCGTAGCTCTATGGGCCGCCGCGTTCGAAAGGGAACCCGAAGTGTCGCTGCCATGGTTCTCAAAGCTGTTCGGAGGCTGTTTCCAAGCGGGGGGTGGGGGGGGGGAGAGGGAAGAGTAGGGGATGGGTCCTCTAAGGCGGGAGATTTTAAGAGTGGGGAGGAGAGATTTCAGAGGATGCCCCTCCACTCTTTTTCATGGTAGGGGAAACCCGCGAGGTCAGATCTTTTGGACTGAGGGGGAGGCCGGCTCCTGGGGAGGGCAAAGAGGTAAAGGCGCAGATTTTTTTTGGGGGGGTGATAATGGTGGGGAGGCGTGATGGGGGATCTGATCCATGCAATGTAGATGCAACTAAAAAGTTGCCTTTTTTGCATTGCGCAACATTTTTTTGCATTGCACAATTCTTATTTTTTTGCATTGCAAAATTGTTTGACGCCCGCCCCCTCTCCAGTTTCCTGCACGGGATAAGCGGGAGGACGAGCCTTGTTGCGGAGGGAAATGGCAGTTGTAGGTGACAGAAGGAAAACAAGCTCCTTCCCACCCCCGACCAACGACGAGCAAAAACAAAAGGACGGCGAAGAGACCCCCCCCCCCTAGGTATCCACGCTTCATGATAGGCTCTTCTTGACACCCCCCACCCCTGTGGATCAACCCTCTGCAAAAGAGAAATTTGCAGCTGTCCCTTAGGGGGATCGAACCTGCAACCTTGGCATTATCGGCCTACCTAGGTGCTTCGGAGAATGGTTTAGTTTTAATCTGTTTCAGCGTTTTGACTTTTGTATATTGTAAAGTACTGTTGTATCTCCCCCACCCCCCATTCTACTTGGCTGTCCTGGCATCTGCCAAAGAACCCTGGGAACTGTAGTTTAATAACAACAACAATAATTTATTTGTACCTCGCCCATCTGGCTGGGTTTCCCCAGCCACTCTGGGCGGCTTCCAACAAAGACTAAAAATACACTAAGATGTCACACATTAAAAACTTCCCTGAACAGGGCTGCCTTCAGATGTCTTCTGAATGTCACGTAGTTGTTTATCTCTGTGACATCTGGTGAGAGGGTGTTCAACAGGGCGGGTGCCACTACCAAGAAGGCCCTCTGCCTGGTTCCCTGTAACTTGGCTTCTCGCAATGAGGGAACTGCCAGAAGGCCCTCAGCGCTGGACCTCAGCGCCCTGAATGAACAATGGGGTTGGAAATGCTCCTTCAGGTATACTAGGCCGAGGCTGTTTAGGGCTTTGAAGGTCAACACCAACACTTTGAATTGTGCTCAGAAACATACTGGGAGCCAATGTAGGTCTTTCAAGATGCGGACTCGGGTTGCGCGCTTATCTCACTTTACAGGCCGAGGGAGCCAACATTTGTCCATAGACAACTTCCAGGTCATGTGACCAGCATGATTAAGCCGCTTCTGGCGAATCAGAGCAGCACACGGAAATGCCGTTTACCTTCCCGCCAGAGCAGTACCTATTTATCTGCTTGCACTTGATGTGCTTTTGAACTGCTAGGTGGGCAGGAGCTGGGACCAAACAATGGGAGCTCACCCCGCTGCTGGGATTCGAACTGCCGACCTTCCGATCGGCAACCCCTAGGCTCGGTGGTTTAGACCCGCGTCCCAAGGCTGGGCTTTTCTCTCTGGCCAGCTACTAGGGGGCGGAGAACATTTCCTCAGGATTGGCCTCATCGGAGCAGGGGCACGCAGCTGTCAAAATCTGCACCTTGCAGTAGTCTCATTGCTGAGCCGCAATGTTCAGAGCTCAGTGGAGTGAGACCAGCCAACTCGATGAGTCTCTGAGGTGCTAGCATCCAAAGTCAGGTCCAGACCTAGGGCCGGACGAACAGCAATCCACATGGTCAGATGGTCCAGGGGTCATGGAATCCAATGGTCAAAGTGATAAGGGTCAAAGCGAGCAGGAAGCAGCAAGGTAGGGCCAGAAACGATAAGCGTTGTTTCCAGCATCTGACTGCTGCTTGATGCTCTGCGGCAAGGCCATCTGGAAGAGCTTTACCTTCATGCCTTATGTATAACCATGTACCCTAACAATGCTTAATTGTTAATGCTAGAAGTGCCTAAAACCTTAAGAATCAAAATCTCTCTCTGCCCTGTTGCTGTGCTTGCAGAAAGCAACTAAATATTTAGCTACGTCTGCATTCTGTAGGGAACATTCCTCAGGCTGTTTCTTAGGCTCACGGAAATAGCACGAGACGGTCACGCCGACCTGAGAAACAGGAAATTGGATGTTTGCCACGTAACATAAGGCATCTGCCTGATAACAGAAGCGGGGATTTTGGCTTCAACTGCCAATGGGTTTCCCCCCTCTTTTTGCTAGTTTGCTCAAAATAGAGTAAAGGCCGTTATTTCTTATGCACATACCGGTATATGGAAAAGCAGAAGTAATCTTTACATGGACATAGGAAGGGCTGCACCCATGTTCATTGGTTTGATTTTGCTGCAATATATGAATATGTAATGTTTAATGCTGTTTGGAATAAGGTATATAAACCTAAAGCCCCTAGGGCTCTGGGCCCAGGCTCTGGAAATCATTCCTCTGGGTCTTTATTGCTCAGCAACAAATTTTTACTTTCTTTTTCTCCACTGCTGTGTCTGTCGATTCTTGAGCCTATCTTGAATGGGTAACAGGTATTCCTTATCTCCTTGCAACAGTTCTGCTTAAGAAGGATGAAGCCAGCTGCTTCTCATAGGTGCCTTCTCCTCTGAGTCCTTGAAGGCTAGTCAGCTGAAGGTGGAGTCACTCCTCTTCTTTCAGGCTGCTGTTCAGCAGGCAAAGTGGACTCCTGGCCCATGGCACTCTGCAGATTTGCAAACTGCCATTTGAACCAGTTTCCTGCCTCCTGGAAAGCTGTATTTTTGTCTTCAGAGGTTTCCATAGGACGTGAAAATAGGAAAGAGGAGAACTCCAGAGGTGATGAATGAAGAGAAGCAGGTCGTTGGTTTTGACCCCTCATCAGATTATTGAACTCCTAACACATTTCCCTTCTTCCTTCTTTCCCCCAAACAGACAAAGGACAGGAGAAACCCAGCCAGAAGGGTGGGGTATAAAAAGTAAAGGGGCTGTTCTGAACAGAGCACTTTCCTACTATAAAAGTAAAGGGACCCCTGACAGTTAAGTCCAGTCGCAAACGACTCTGGGGTTGCGGCGCTCATCTCGCTTTACAAGCCAAGGGGGCCGGCGTTTGTTCTCAGACAGTTTTTCTGGGTCATGTGGCCAGCATGACTGAGCCACTTCTGGCACTTTGACGTGCTTTTGAACTGCTAGGTGGTCAGGAGCTGGGACCAAAGAACGGGAGCTCACCCCGTCGCGGCACAGTGGTTTAAACCACAGCGCTACCCATGTCCCTTCCTAGTATTTGCATTGCAATTTTAAACAGGGACATTTGAGAGGGATTGGTGGAGGAGACTGAAGAGAGAGAGCTGGCATCTTTGGTGGGACCCAAATCCAACTATTCTGGACAACGATCATATAAGAAATATGCAAAATAACTAAGTAAGTATTAGAAGTCACCCTGGAAATGGCCCTATTAGACATCTTCCAAGACAATAATGCCCACTCACATCATAAAGAGCTCATAACCCACTGTCATGGGACTGCACAAGGAATGCCTTTGAGTCGGGGGGGGGGGAGAGAAGAGTCAGAGCGGGAACAGTCAGAAGGAGACAGAAAGGAAGTGACGAAAAGGACGAGAGCCAGGAGGCGGGAAGGCTCTCTGATGCTGAAGCACAGCCCCAGCACCGCACAGGGAGCTCAGGAACAGACAGAGAGCCTATGCAAAGGAGAGGGTTAAAGCACAAGGATCAGAGACATCCCTTGAAGTTCCCCCACCTTTTCTGTTGGAGGAGAAGCAGAAGACCGCTCCCCGAATCTGAATCGGATGATTTGGATGCATGATTGTACTGTGCTGCTTATATATAAAGAACTGTAAATATCTCTCTGAGTGAGCTGAGGGTGCTTATTGCAAAGAGCATACACAAACCGTCACACCCACCTACTCTCAGCAGCCAGAAACAATATAGCCAGACACCGGAGAGACTTATCAGGATTTAGCATGGACCAAATATAGTATGGGAAACAGCCTTATTAGAAAAACTAACCAATAAACTGAAACTGACATAGGGACAAATGGAAGAAGACGCCGTCACCCCGGTATGGCTCCCCTTTATCGCATACACAGCCCAACAAGACAATGACAAGAATCCGCCAACAGCATACGAATCAATATGGTTAACCTGATTCAAAAACACCCGCCCACCCCACTCGCACATGAAAACAAAGTTCACCACAGCCAATCGCAAACAAGCAACCATACCCTAAGCCAACTCCAACCTCTCACCACCAAAGGAATACAAGTGAATGGTAAAGATATCCAGCACAAGTGACGCCGACGCAAAAACCCACATATACATTAAGTAGAAGCACTGCCACCCGACCCCACCCCCACTTACCATGCACCCTGCACCTTTCCCTTTTCTTCCTAATGCAACACTAATGTCTCCACAAATGAAACTGATCTGTAGAAAATGGATCTTGAAAAAAGAGGCATTGCACATACTTTTGTAAACCAATAAATCTTTAATAAAATATCTTAACGAAACAAAACAAAACAGATGGTTGTTTGAGCTGTTTGGAGGCTTGATGGTGAGCCGGTTTGTGGCTGTATGCTCCGCTAGAGCCCACAGTCCGAGGGGTAGAAGCTACTGCTGAGAGGAAGCCACGTTGAAAGAGGAAGTTGAGGGAAGGAGTTGGGAACCATCAGCAGATATACTTAGCTGATTGCAGCTTCCAGGATCTTGTGAACAGGGGAATTTGTGAGGGTGGCGAGGCTTGCAGTGCTGCCTCAGGGGCATAGGAACGCGAGGGAGCTGCTGCAAGGGCTTGCCAGACCTGTGCCACGTTTATCTTCCTGCTGGAGAATGTGCAAAAGCACACCTGTCGCAAGTGCTGGAAGAGAAGGTATAGCGACGAGGTCCACCTAGTTGCCAGACTTCGAGCTTTGGGGCAGGACATGGAGTGCCTTGACAGAGCTGAGTGGACTGTGCTGGAACACCAACTTGGATAGGTGCCCCTACAGAGGTGGAAGACAACCCATAGCAGGAGACAAGGTGCCTGGAAGTATGTGGCACAGAAGGGGGACTGTCAGGAGCCAGGCTGACTCATTGGAGCTGCAAAATCAATTCCACGCCCTCACCTAGGGCACAGTTTCTGGGCCGGAGGAGCTAGGACAGCAGTTGCTGGCCTCAGAATGCACCAAGGTGGCTTCGAAAGGTACAGTGCCCAGAATGATTTCTGCCACACACAGAGGAGGAGATTGACTTAGAGGAGTCATTTTTCATTCTGGATCTAAACCCTTCAGATAGAAGGCCACTGATTGTGGACGCTCTGACAACTCATATATTCTAAAACTTTAAACAACAGATCCCAGGAAACCTTATCAAATACTTTCTCAACATCAAACATTAAAGCCGCTTGTTTTTGTTGACGTGCGAGCAGCCACAGTGAATACAACAATTCTGCCACTCCGCACAGGTGAAAGAGATGTGGGGCACTGGTAGGCGACTCCTTACTGAGGTGGACAGAGGCAGCAGTGTGCGGAGGAAACAGAATGTCCGGGAGGTGTGTTCATCTTCTAGGTGCATAAATTCAAGATTTGGCAGAGAAGTTGCCAAGTCTTATAAAGCTCACTAGTCAACTACCCGTTCCTTCTCATTCACAATACCGCCACACACAGCCTTCAACGTCTAACAACGGACTCTGGGCAGGAAGCTGAAAGGCTTTTGGGCACAGGTAGTGTGTTCATCATTTCTTCCTGTTGAGGGTTGTGGCCCAGGGAGAGAGAGGAAAATTCTGGAAATAAACCACTGGCCATGCATGTGGTGCTGTCAGGAAAGGTTTGGCTTAAGCAAAAATCCCACCAAGACTTTGGTTGCAGAAGTCCTGGAAGGTGGCTATCAGTCACCTGACTTGAACTCCATAGAAAACCTCTGGTGGGATCTGAAAAGGGCGGTTGAGGCATGCAAACCCAGGAATATTACTGAACTGGAGGCCATTGCTCATGATTCTTCAGCTGCCAGAAGCTGCTGTCTGGCTACGCATCTCATTTGCAGCAGGTCATAGATGCAAAAAGCTGCTCTACTAAGTGCTAAAGATCCTTGACATTAAGTGTTTGAATAATAGTGAGACTGCATAAGCCAGTGTAAGTTGCATTGTCAGCGGAATTTGGGGAAACCACTGGAAACATCCATTGTGTTGAGTTTTGTCAATTGCCTTTCTTTGATTTGCTCATGGCAAGCAGCTAAGTCTGTAAATTTTGATAATGAACCCGTTTTGCAATGGAGGCTGAATAATTTCAATTGCAACTGTATTTAGAGAGAAACAACTATGTAGAAGAAACCGAAAAATTGGATGATGCCTTCTGAGAACAGATGACCAAACATTTAAACAGGAGATATCGTAGTCATCGGAGACTTGAGCTACCCCAAACTCTGTTGGAACTCAAATTCTTCCAAGAACGTAAGGTCCAATAAATTCACCCATTGCCTTGCTGACTATTTTATTTCCCAGAAGATGGAAGGAGCAACTAAGAGATCGTTTGTCTTGGACCTGATGCTCACCAACAGAGAGGAACTGGTCGAAGTACTGGGAAACTTGGGAGGAAGTGGGTTTTATGATACACGAGCAAGGAAAAGCTGAGTGTAATCAGACATGCACCCTGGGCTTTAAGGCCAATTTCAAAAAGCTTAAGGAGCTCCAAGAGGGAGTCTAAAGTGGATGGGAGTTTCTTAACGGTGAAATACTGAATGCCCAAATGCAGACAATCCAAACGAGACAGGAACATGGTATGGCTTAAGAGATCAGCTGAGAATTAACAAGGGCATGTATAAGAAATGGAAGTTGAAGGGTGAATGTCAGGCGGGCTAAAGCTCAGGCTTGCAAAAGAGCTAAACATAATAATAAAGGTTTCTTCAGCTATGTTCAAAGCAAGAGGAAGAACAAGCAAGTGGCAGGTCCTCTCTGTGAAGAAGACTTGAGAAATACTATTGACTAAGGGAAGGCAGAACTGCTCAACACCAACTTTGCCTCTGTCTTCACCCCAAAAGAAAGCAATGCCAAACCTGGCGACAACAAAATAAATAATGTAAGGAAGGAGCTGTAGCCCAAGATAGAAAAAGAAGTGGTTCTGTTTTTTATGATTTCTTCTTTGTGTGGACTCTTTGATGCTTAGTAAGGTCACCATTCCCACTGAAGCTCTTTCCGCACTCTGTACATTTAAACGGTTTCTCCCCTGTGTGTGTTCTTTGATGTAAATTAAGGTGAGCACTTTGACTAAAGCTCTTTCCACACTCCTTGCATAGGAACGGTTTTTCCCTTGTGTGGATTCTTTTATGCTTAGTAAGGTCACCAGACCCACAGAAGCTTTTTCCACACTCCGTACATTTAAATGGTTTCTCCCCTGTGTGTGTTCTTTGATGTAAAGTAAGGTGAGCATTCTGACTAAAGCGTTTTCCACACTCCTTGCATAGGAACGGTTTTTCCTTTGTGTGGATTTTTTGATGCTTGATAAGGCCATCACCCCCACTGAAACTCTTTCCGCACTCTGGACACTTAAACGGTTTCTCCCCTGTGTGTGTTGTTTGATGCTGAGCAAGGTCACCACTCCCACTCGAGCTCTTTCCACACTCCAAAGATTTCAATTGTTTCTCCCCTGTGTATGTTCTTTGATGAAAAGTAAGGTGAGCTCTTTGAGTAAAGCCCTTTCCACACTCCATGCATTTGAAAGGTTTCTCCCTTGTGTGGATTCTGAGATGCTTAGAAAGGTCACCGCTTCCAGTGAAACCTTTTCCACACTCCATACACTGAAACGGTTTCTCCCCTGTATGTGTTCTTTCATGTAATGTAAGGTGAGCGCTCTGACTAAAGCATTTTCCACACTCCATGCACCTGAACGGTTTCTCCCTTGTGTGGATTCTCTGATGCTTAGAAAGGTCACCACGTCCAGTGAAACTTTTTCCACACTCGGTACATTCAAATGGTTTCTCCCCTGTGTGGATTCTATGATGCATGCTAAGGCTTCCACTATGGCTGAAGCTCTTTCCACACACCGTACATTTAAATGGTTTCACCTCTGTATGAATCCCATGAGTTCGGTAATGCATTTTTAATTGTGATTTATATCTAAATATTTCACCACACTCTGTACATTTGTTTTCTGTCTGATCTTTCTTTGAGACGAGGGGTTCGTGGACATCAGTGTCCTGAGAAGCCGCGGATTTCTTTTTGGCTTTCTTTGACTTGTTTCTTTCATGATCTGGGGTTTCTATTTGATTTACAGACACTTCTTTTGAAGCTTCGTGTTCTGAGTTTTCTGACGACACCACGGCGGATGTCTCCCCACAATTCTCATTGTTCTGCCCACTGCCTGTTTCAGGGGAGGGAGAAAAAGGAAATGTCACTCAAACGGCAAGCAGAGATCTTGTTATGGATTGAGCCCAGTTCTCTGCTTCTCTGATTTTGTCGTTTTCAGAGTGGCTGGGGCAACACAGCCAGATAGGTGGGGTAAAAATAAAATCATCATCATCATCATTATGATTAAGCATCTTCCATTTCTTCTCTTCATGCCCAGCTCAATCTGAGGTTAGCTTCTGAATATCCTACAGTCTCATGACGACAACACCACAAGCCCCTTCCTGCCCTATCTCCCACCTGGTTTCACTAAGTACAAGTGTGTCTCCTTTGATGCAATTGGGGTTGGAGGAGATAAGACATGAAAAAGGCTGGGGAGGAGACCAAGCGGGCAACAAAGCGCTCCTCCTTGGTTATGGTTTTGGCTGCGGTCAAAACACACTTGTAAATTATAGGAGCACAGAAATCTGCCAG
Source organism: Podarcis tiliguerta (assembly GCF_965153285.1). NCBI lineage: Eukaryota > Metazoa > Chordata > Lepidosauria > Squamata > Lacertidae > Podarcis > Podarcis tiliguerta. The sequence continues at coordinate 2,954,993 of NC_139535.1, read as the reverse complement.
GTGCTCGGCCAGTACGTCTTGTTTTTCTTTGATAATTGATAAAAGCTTACCAAAAGAAAAATCTCATTCAAAGGGAAATCTGAGCATCTCTCGCTCTTTCATTTGGGAGGAACGTATCACCTGTTGCTCGCTGCCCAATTTGATTCAGGTAATTGGGATTTAATCAGGGTTTACTCAGCTCTGCACCAATGATCATTATTTTTAGAATCGTAATGCTGATATTTTATCAGGTTTTTATGTCTTTAACCTCATTGATCTTCTTTTCTGATTAAGTTCTATGGAAGAAATGTCTTTTCCATGTGCTGGAATGCTCGCCCTTGTACACTAGACTGATACGACTAACTTCCTTAATGTGGCAGAAGTTAAAGAAGGAATCCAGCTGAAAAAGTTAACCGTCAGCTCAGTTTCTGCTGCGCAGAAATCAGGTGTAGATCTGTCCTCCAAACAGAGTGAAATTGTCACACCTTCAAATCCCTGAGCGAAAACACAACCTACCTGCTGACGTCTCCCCTTCTTTGTCATCCTGGAGAAGCCGCTCTTGCCTTTCTTCCCAGTACGAACTGAGGTCTGATTCTTTCAAGGAAAGAGAGAGCAGTTACTTTGGACCACAAAACATCCAGCCATTCCCAGTCAAGCCAAGTCTACGACCTCAAACCCAAGAGGGCCAATTCCGATCCCTTATGGACTAGCAAAAGGGCTCAGCATGAAATGGAGCTCAGCATGAAACCTCTGTTGCAGGGATGACGCTGCAGAACTTAGCAAAGCTAGCTGTCTTGATTTGGACTACCGCGGCTCAAAACACAGAAAGCAAAAACCAGCCCCCGGAAGCCAGACCTTCTTCCTCATCCACAGCAAGCCAAGGCTGTGGCTTACTCCAAATTTACAATTTGGGATGAGGTATTTCCCCATGGAGATTCAAGCCACTGCAACATTTCTGTGTTCACAGAATTGTAGAGTTGGAAGGGGACCCGAGGGTCATTTAGTCCAACCCCCTGCAATGCAGGAATCTTTTGCCTGACGTGGGGCTCAAACCCTTGAACCCTGAGATTTAAGAGCCCCATGCTCTACCAACTGAGCTAATGGAGGAGAGGGCTAATGCTTTTAGAAGCTGAACGTCTGACAGGGCTTCTGAACGTTTTGGAAGTCGAATGGACCTCCGGAACGTATTCCATTCCACTTCCGAGGTACCACTATAATAGTATTAATAATAAATCTTGAGGTTACGTGCAAAAGTGGAAGTTTTGCAACGGTTTGCTCTTAAGACTGCACCAAATGTACTGGTTTTCTCTGGGAACCCCGGGAACCACAGGTGGGCAAGATGTTCTTAACCATGGGTAGGCAAACTAAGGCCCGGGGGCCGGATCCAGCCCAATTGCCTTCTAAATCCGGCCCGCAGACGGTCCGGGAATCAGCGTGTTTTTACATGAGTAGAATGTGTCCTTTTATTTAAAATGCATCTCTGGGTTATTTGTGGGGCCTGCCTGGTGTTCTTACATGAATAGAATGTGTGCTTTTATTCAAAAAGCATCTCTGGGTTATTGGTGGGGCACAGGAATTCATTTTTATTTTCAAAATATAGTCCGGCCCCCCACAAGGTCTGAGGGACAGTGGACCGGCCCCCTGCTGAAAAAGTTTGGCGACCCCTGTTCTTAACGCTAAGATCCTGCTTGCGGGCTTCCCCACAGACATTTTCTTGGGATGAACTACCGTGAACAAGGCACTGGAGTGGGGGGTCACTGGATTGGACCAGTTATTCCTCCACTTCATGCAGAAATATGTTTCCTTACCCAGAGAGGTCACTGTCTCATAATTCTCCTCCATAACTTCCCTGTTCAGAGCTCTTTGGCTTGGATCCAGCAGAGCACACTCCTCCTCTGTGAAACGCACGGCCACCTCCTCAAAGGTGACCAGACCCTGGAATAAGAAGGAAATACAGTGGTGTCTCGCAAGACGAAATTAATTCATTCCGCGAGTTTTTTCGTAGAGCGAGTTTTTTTGTCTTGCGAAGCACCACGGCGGGGAGGGGTGGGGAGAAGCAGGGCAGCTGTTGCAGCCGGTACCTTGGACTCACCCGCGCCTTGTGTCCACCGCGCAACGCGGCTGCTGGAGGGCGGCGGGGCTCAGGAGCACGACTCCGGCTGCAACGGCTCTCTCAGAGGAGCGCGCGAGGGTGGTGGGCAGCGGCGCGAGGCAGCCGGAAGGTCGGCCATCAGCCGGAAGGTGGGAGGGAGCCGGAGGAGCCATCAGCAGGAAGGTGGGAGGGAGCCGGAGGAGCGGGGAAGCGAGCGTGCGTGCAGTGACCGTCGCCATGACAGGAAGGGCCGTTTCGTCTAGCGAAGCAAGCCCTTTGGAAAATCCGTCTTGCGAAGCACCTCAGAAAACGAAAAACCCTTTCGTCTAGCGAGTTTTTCGTCTTCCGAGGCATTCGTCTTGCGGGGCACCACTGTATCGCTTCTCTTAGATCCCTTCCCTGCTCGACATAAAGGGAGGCAGAGTTGCCTCTTCCCTCATCTCCATTGCTCTTTACGTACCTGTGGGCGCTGCTTGGCCCCTCTTTCCACTCCATCCCTAAGAAGAGAAGGTCCAGGTTGTGCCTCTGACGCCATTGTGCTGCCTTTGGAAGGAGATGGAGGACAAGGAGGTAGAAACTGGGCTGCACTTCAACGAAGGGAGCAGCTCTCAAGTGGTCCCTGCAGGGGAGAGACAAGGGAGGGGAAGAATTAAATCAATTCAATTTATATCACGATTTAAATCACGATTTAAATCACTAGTCAGTAAGACTTGATTTAAATCTTTTTTCTTTCTTTTTTTTTGCAGAAAGACTCATTCTTGGTGGTATAATCTTAATATTTACAATTCATTTTTGGAAGAATAAATTCTCAGAGTAGGTTTTACAGTTATATCAAAAATTACTGATTTGGTTATACTATTAGAAATACATATGATAATTTCCATAATAACAATTTAAACAATTTATGTAACTAAAACAACAACAATAATAGTAATAATAATAATTTATTCTTCCAACCAAATATTAAAATACAGTAATACATCAAACATTAAAAGCTTCCCTAAACAGGGCTGCCTTCAGATTATAACATTATAGCATATGTATCCACGTTTGTTAACTGCTGTGGTTAAACACTTTAAAAAAACACACCTTAGACTGAGTTATAGCACACATGAAAAACTTAAAACAAATCCTTATTTCCTGATGAATAGCCTTTGGACTATAATGGAACCTGAAAAGAAAACGAACTTTAGAAAAAGATTTTCCCTCCAAAACATTTTATTTAAAAAATCCAAATAAAATTTAAAAAACCCCAACCTACGACCCTGAGAGTAAGAGGCCTCATGCTCTACCAACTGAGCTATCCCTGTGCACCCCCCCCCAAAAAAAGATGATGCTCTGCATCCCTGTTCTAACCATTTTACAGTGTTGTTGAGAGAGCAATGTGGAGGTGCTGCATCTTATCCTCAAGCTAAATCTCAGGAGGAGCTCTGGACCAGTCTCTTCAATGCAAGAAACAGCAGCAAAACTCCCTGGGGCAGGGTGGTATTTATTCCCCCCCCCCCCAAGTCCAGCTGGGGCAGGGGCATTTTACTTATCTACCCGATTAAGAACTCAATACAGTGGTACTTCGGGTTACATACGCTTCAGGTTACAGGCTCTGCTAACCCAGAAATATTACCTCGGGTTAAGAACTTTGCTTCAGGTTGAGAACAGAAATCAAGCTCCGACGGCGTGGCGGCAGCAGGAGGCCCCATTAGCTAAAGTGGTGCTTCAGGTTAAGAACATTTTCAGGTTAAGAACGGACCTCCGGAACGAATTAAGTTCTTAAACCAAGGTACCACCGTAGTTTAGTATGGGAGCACAAACAATTAATTATTGAGGCTGGCGGAACATCACCTGGCTGTGAGTGTGAAGGCCGCTCCCAGCAAGGCACCTCCACCTGGCTTAGGGGGTGAGCCCCACACTCACCAGCCCCACTGAAGACGCTCCTCATGAGGCCGGAGGAAAATCGCCCGGCTGTGGGGCGCAAAGGCTGCTCCTCTGGCTTAGGGGGTGAGCCCCACACTCACCAGCCCCACTGAAGAGGCTCCTCAAGAGGCCGGACGAACATCGCCCGGCTGTGGGGCGCAAAGCCTGCTCCCTGCAAGGCCCCTTCCACCTGGCCTAGGGGGCTGGGCCCAGACTCACCAGCCCCATTGAAGACGCTCCTCATGAGGCCGGAGGAACAGCATCCAGCTGTGGGGCATGTAGCTCGCTCCCTGCAAGGCCCTTTCCACCTGGCCTAGGGGGCGAGGCCCACACTCACCAGCCCCACTGAAGAGGAACATCCCCCAGCTGTGGGGCGCGAAGGCCGCTCTCAACAAGGCCCTTTCCACCTGGCCTAGGGGGTGAGCCCCACACTCACCAGCCCCACTGAAGACGCTCCTCATGAGGCCGGAGGAACATCGCCTGGCTATTGTTTTATTGATTTAATATGCTGTAAACCGCTTTTGAGATTTTCATTAAAAAATATTAAGCGGTATATAAATATTTATTTATTCTTATTTGTTGAATTTGCATACTGCCCTAAATCCGCAGGTCTCGGGGCAGTTACAGCATAATATTACAAAAATACATAACGAAAACAAGAAAACAATCCAATAAACGCCCCCCTCCCCAACATAATTTAACAGGAACTTTGGAACTCACTGCCTATGGATATCAGAGGCGCTTTCCCTGCATTTCTTGCTAAAGATATTCTTATTCAGTCAAGCCTACCAGATGTTCAGAAAGTTTGTATGAGTTTTAATTTGCCGTAGCCTATTCTACTGTGGTTTTAACTGTTTACATGTTTGAAATGATTGTTGTGATTTTTTCTTAAGTGATAATTTTACAGTGTTTTCTTTTTTCTTTTGGTAAACTGCCTTGGGGTCCCCCCCTAAAACCAAGAGGTTTATAAATTCTGTTAAATGAAGAAATCTCCTCCAGCCTTGACTCTTTGTCAAGACAGAGCAAAGGAATCTCACTTGGCCAGTTTGCCATTGTCTTATTACTCACAGCCTATTATCTCCTCCAAAGGCCGTTTCTATTCTTTTGAGTTGGGGGCTACAAAAGCAGAGCAGGAAAGCCTCTGCTTCCTTCCTCGGTAACAAAGATTTACCTCCCCCACCCCCACCAACAAGACCTGGGTTGATCTCTACAGGATGCAGGAATCTCAGCTAAAGCATGCATGGCAGAGGGCAGAATCTATCGATTCCCAGAGGGAAAAGGGGGACGGGGACAACATCTCAACTAGGGCCAGGGCCTTTTCAGTACTGGCCCCGACTTGGTGGAACGCTCTGTCACGAGAGACCAGGGCCCTGCGGGACTTGACATCTTTCTGCAGGGCCTGCAAGACAGAGCTGTTCCACCTGGCCTTTGGTTTGGACTCGGTCTGACCCTTCTGTTTCCCTCCCCTTATGGTTTTGATCTATGGGCTACTTTTAAAAAGAGGCTGCATTTTAAATTACATTTTAACCTGTATTTTAAATTGGTTTTATGTTTATGTTAAATTATGTTTTTACTGTAATTTTACTGGTCTTAGCCGCCCTGAGCCTGGCTCTGGCCAGGTAGGGTGGGGTATAAATAAAATTTATTATTATTATTATTATTGCCAATGGCCTATCCAGCCCAGCACCCAATTCTCACAGAAGCCAACCAGATGCCCGTGGGAGACAAGAAATCCAGGATTCTAACACAAGGCCGCTCTCCCTTCCTGCTGTTTCCAACAACTGGCATTCAACGTGAGACACCAGAGCACAACTTCCCAGGCTGGCAGCCTTATTTATAGCCCATGAGTTTGTCTCATTTCTCTTTCAAAGCCACCCAAGGGTGGCCCATCGCTGCCCCCCTCCCTGGGGGCGGGGAGCGAGTGCCACAGTTTGATTTCGCACTGCATGTAGCTGATCAAAGAACCGTAGAGTTGGGAGGGACAGCCACTCCCAGGGTCATCTAGTCCAACCCCCTGCAATGCAAGAATAGGCAGCCTGCCCCACACGGGGGTGGGGATCGAACCTGCAACCTTGCCCTTATCAGCACCCCCCTCTAACCAACTGGGATGCTTTAGCTGAGATTCGTGCATTGCAGCAGGTCAGACTAGATGGCCCTTGGGGGTCCCCTCCCCTTTCTACGATTCCTGAAACTTCCAACTTGCAGCTTTTTTGCGGGGTGGGGGGGGGGAAATCCACCAGTTCTAGCACTGCGGAAGAGGGAGAAAAACTTTTCCCCCTCCATGCCATGCTCGGTTCTACAAACTTCTCTAAACTGCAAAGTCCCCACACGTGTCGCCCTTTCTTCACTCCCCCCCCCAAAAAAATTCCCCTCCCTCCTCCTCTCCCGGCTGCCCTGTTTGCAGATACGGCATGGGGAGGGATGCAAAGATCCCCCCACCACCCAAAATATCTCCACCCCAAATATGTTGCACCTTTCTGAATTCTCCCCTCTGCAGCCACCTCGCCTCCTTACCAATGTCTCTCCTCCGCGTGTGGCTGCAGAGATTAACGCGCAAAGCCCCCCCCCCCCGCCCCGTTCCCAGATAATAGCCGCTCCCGCCTCCTCTGAAAACTTCCTGTCTCTCTAGGAAGCGGAGCTCCTCGTCCCACGTTGGGGAAGGAGTGGCCACGGGGTCCCATACCTGTGCGGGCAACCTGAACGGGATCCTGAAGTGTCCCATAGAATCCTAGAATTGGAAGGGACCCCCAAAGTCATCTAGTCCAACCCCCCCACCTGCAATGCAGGACTTTCCCACCCAACACTGGGCTTGAAACTGCAACCCTGACCATGAAGAGTCTCTTTTAGGTATAATTGATCAGGTTGCCGTATTTCAAAAAGTGGAAATCTGGATAATAATAATAATAATAATAATAATAATAATAATAATAATAATTTTATTAGTACCCCGCCCTCCCCGGCTGGAGCCGGGCTCAGGGCAGCTAACATCATAAAACTAACACAGTATAGGTAAAGGGACCCCTGACCATTAGGTCCAGCCGTGGCCAGCTCTGGGGTTGCGCTGCTCATCTCGCTTTATTGGCCGAGGGAGCCGGCATACAGCTTCCGGGTCATGTGGACGCATGACTAAGCCGCTTCTGGCGAGCCAGAGCAGCGCAGAGAAACACCGTTTACCTTCCCGCTGGAGTGGTACCTACTTATCTACTTGCACTTTGATGTGCTTTTGAACTGCTAGGTTGGCAGGAGCAGGGACTGAGCAACGGGAGCTCACCCCGTCGCGGGGATTCGAACCGCGACCTTCTGATCCGCAAGTCCTAGGCTCTGTGGTTTAACCCACCGCGCCACCCGCGTCCCTTAACACAGCATACAAAGCACATAAAAACAGGCAATCAATTAATTAAAATACATCTCAAAATTAATTCAGAACAAATTAAAATCTGGACAGATGGCAGTCCACAAGTAAAATTGAGAGTGGGATACATGGGTGTAGCCAGGATTTTTGTTGGGGGGGGGGCAAAGAACCTCAGTTTGCTATGATTTTTTTTTATATTCTTAATGATTTATAGGAGAGGCTTGGCTATGCCCATATCTGGACAAAAAAAAATTGTTAAGCTTTTCTTAAGCAAAATCATGCACAAACAAAAACAACCCTATACTTCCAGCGTGGCTGCCATATGCCTGGGTTTTCCCTGACATTTAAAACCGAAATTCTGCCCAGACACCATTTTTGGTGGACGGACCCTGGCTACGTCCGGGGAATTCCAGAAGTATGGCAGCCCTACTAGTGAACAGAAAAAAATTGTTTATGTAAGCTACCCCAGTTGCAATTAAAATTAATGGAATACTGTATGCAGAAATGGCAAAACTCACTGGAAGGATAAGAAATCAAGGAGAGAGACTTTAAAAAAATATAATGGGGGGAAATTATCAACTGTTTGGCGGCACATTGTAAACAAATTAAAACATCGGCAGGACTGAAATAAACCCGTGCAGTAAGAGACAAGGGAAAGGAAATAGGGGGAAATTTGCAAATGTATTTGAATCAGATATGCAGTGATAAAAAGATATGAAATAAATATCCTCCACAGAAAGGTGGGGAGGGAAATCGAGAGGGAGGTAAATTAGATTTGTAAAGATTGTTTTTCTGGTTTTGTAAAAGCTGTAAATGGGAAAAAAATAACAGAATGAAATGAAGAGTCTCATGCTCTACCAACTGAACTAAATAAAAATAATAAAAACAAATTATTTGTACCCCGGAAATCTGGCTGGGTTTCCCCAGCCACTCTGGGTAGCTTCCAACAAAATATTAAAAATACGGTAAAACACCGAACATTAAAAAACTTCCCTAAATCTCTTGAAGTATCAAAGTAACTGGCAAGATCTGTTACTGCAATCTGTAGCATTTGAAATAGCCCACCTACCTTAATATACAATTTCAGTAAAATACAGTGGTGCCCCGCAAGACGAATGCCTCGCAAGACGGAAAACCCGCTAGACGAAAGGGTTTTCTGTTTTGGAGGTGCTTCGCAGGACGAATTTCTCTATGGGCTTGCTTCGCAAGACGAAATTGTCTTGCGATTCCTGGGTGTGTTTTTTCCGCTCCCCACCCCCTTTTTCTAAGGCACTAAGCTGCTAATAGCCTTTTAGCAGCTAATCCGCTAATCCCTTAAGGCTTTAATAGCCGCTAATAGCCGCTAAACCGCTAATAGCGCTAATCCGCTAATGGGCTTGCTTTGCAAGACGAAAAAGCGCTAGACGAAGAGACTCACGGAAGGGATTCTTTTCGTCTTGCGAGGCACCACTGTAATAATAATTCCAATACAACAACAACCACAATTTTTACATCCCACCCATCTGGCTGGGTTGCCCCAGCCACTCTGGGCGGCTTCCAACACATGGTTGAAGTTACCAGAGCTGATGACACCCGTCTGTCCTTTGCATTAGTTGGAAGGGCAGAGGAAGGAGTCATGATTCCTGAACTGGCAAGAGAGGTTATGGAGAGATCCTGAGGGCCCTGACTTGGAAAGAATATCCCACCTCTTTTGAGTTTTACCTAGGCTGAAAGGTGCCTGAGCTCCGATAGAATGCCTCTTGCTGGCCTGGATGGAGGCTGGAGAGCATTGGGCAATTGTGCGCAGAAACCCAGTACAAAAGGGTAAATTTACATTTGTTGCATCATGTTGCCTGGAATCAAGCTCTTTGTGAAATCCACGCAGCAAGCTTGAGAGGAGAATCGCTTTCTGATAACAAAGAGAAAAGGAAAGGAGCTGAGCAGGCAAAACGTAAGTTTGAACTGGGAGTCGGTGCCTGCCAATAATAATAATAATACCACCAATTATATGCCCTCTTAAACAATCCAGTAGTAAAATCAGCAGCAACTAGACCCCTGACAACCTTCAAAAACCTCCTTCTAACAACAAAGGGACACAGCAAAGGGATGGTATCCACAATATACAAAATACTACTCCAAAACTCCACGAACCCATAATCAGCAGCCCCACTCCTCATGAGACCGGAGGAACATCACCTGGCTAATGTGTTATTGATTTAATATGCTGTAAACTGCTGTGGTCTAAACCACCGAGCCTAGGGCTTGCCGATCAGAAGGTCGGTGGTTCGAATCCCTGTGACGGAGTGAGCTCCTGTTGCTCGGTCCGAGCTCCTGTCAAACTAGCAGTTCGAAAGCATGCAAGTGCAAGTAGATAAATAGGTACCGCTCTGGCGGGAAGATAAACAGCATTTCCGTGCACTGCTCTGGTTTCGCCAGAAGTTGCTTAGTCATGTATTATTTTACTGTTGTTAGCTGCTTTGAGCCCAGCTCCGGCTAGGGAGGGCAGGATATAAATAAAATTTTATTATTATTATTATTATTATTATTATTATTATTATTATTATTATGCTATCGGCGGACAAACCCTGGCTCTCTCGGCCAGTAAAGCGAGATGAGCGCCACAACCCCAGAGTCGTCCGCAACTGGACTTAACTGTCAGGGGTCCCTTTACCTTAAACCGCTTTGAGATTTTTATTAAGAATATAAAGGGGTGTATAAATTAATAAATAAAATAATTTAAAAAACAACATGTCATGTGACAAAGACACATGAGAGCAGAAGCAGCAAAGCAGGCTGGGAAGTGCTGGGACTGCACAGTCATTTGGGCCTACTAAAGTTATTCAGGCCTAACTGCTAACTGCTGAGTCATGGAATCATAGAATCATAGAGTTGGAAGAGACCACAAGGGCCATCGAGTCCAACCCCCTGCCAAGCAGGAAACACCATCAGAGCACTCCTGACATATGGTTGTCAAGCCTCTGCTTAAAGACCTCCAAAGGAGACTCCAAATTCCACTGTCGAACAGCTCTTACTGTCAGGAAGTTCTTCCTAATGTTTAGGTGGAATCTTCTTTCTTGTAGTTTGGATCCATTGGGCATCATCAAACCCACCAAGAGGAGAAACCACATAACGGCACAGAATGCAGAAAAAGTTTCAGTGACAATGGCAATCTTGGCCCACATCAGAGAACCCACACCGGTGAAAGATCCTAGAAGTGCCTGCTGTGTGGGAAAAGCTTCAGCCAGAGCTGCAACCTCACGTCGCATTGGAGGACCCACACAGGGGAGAAGCCACACAGATGCGTCGAGTGTGGGAAAAGCTTCAGTCGTAGCACGACCCTCATTTCGCACCAAATAACCCATACAGGAGAGAAGCCGTATAAGTGTTTGGAGTGCGGGAAGAGTTTCAGCAGTAGCGAAAGGCTCAATAGACACCGGAGGACTCACACGTTAAAGAATCACGATCTGTGGAGGGTGGAAAAAGCTTCAGTTGGAGAGTGCATCATATTGGACATCAGAGAATCCTTGCAGCAGAGGAAGCATTTAAATGCTTGGATATCTTACTAAGCAGGGAAGAAGACAGATTCAGCAAATGCTCAACTCTATGGCTAAAACAATAATAAAAAAACAACAACCAGGATGGATATTCTCCACCCCAAAGTCAGAATAAGGATTCTCCACCCATAGAATCATAAAATTGTTGAGTTGGAAGGGACTGCGAGGGTCATCTAGTCTAACTTTTCCAGCTGCACTGGCTCCCGGTGGAGTACAGGGTCAGATTTAAGGTGCTGGTTTTGACCTTTAAAGCCCTTCATGGCCTAGGACCCCTGTACCTACGGGACCGCCTCTCCCGGTATGCCCCACGGAGAGCCTCAAGGTCCATAAATAGCAACACCCTAGAAGTCCCTAGAAGGTCAAAAGCAGCACCTTAAATCTGACCCTGTACTTCACCGGGAGCCAGTGCAGATTGAAAAGCACTGGGTGAATATGCTCCCATGGCAGAGACCCCGTGAGGAGCCTCGCTGCAGCATTCTGAACCCACTGGAGTTTCTGGGACAGCTTCAAGGGCAGCCCCGCGTAGAGCGAATTACAGTAGTCAAGCCTGGAGGTGACCATCGCATGGATCACTTAATCTTATTATTAAGTTGTATTTTAATTAATTGCTTTTATACCTGGTGTTAGCCGCCTTGAGCCCCGTCTTGACTGGGGAGGGCAGGGTATAAATAAAACTGATTATTATTATTAGCTTTTTGCGTTGCATCGTTGCATACACTACCCTGGCATTTTGTGATATTGCGGTAAAAGCATGGGTCGAATAAAACAGAACATTGACATGTGTAATTAAATATTTCCCTTTCTGATGTCAAACTCTTTTTTGCCTCCCCCTCCCAAAAAACAAAAACAAAGTGAGCTTGCTGCCATCCCATTTCTCAGATTATTGAAAAGAAAGAACAGTTTAGACCAAACTTTTTTGGCCACCGACTTCTTGGTTCCATACAGTCATCCCCGGTGCCACTGTGCCCTATGAAAAAAGCGTTATTTGGAATAGATAGATAAACTTTATTTGCATTAGCCAACGGCCATAGCAAGTTATTCGGAATAGTGGTTTGCATGTCCCACAAAGGAAGATAACACAATAAAATTCAGAACAGTAAGAATTAATTGCACATTTATTCAGAATCCAACAATTAATTAATTCAACGAAACTGATGAATTTGATCTGGTGATGCTAGCTTTTCAAAGTCTTTGATAGTTATTTACATCTCCAGTAGGTAAAGGTAAAGTACCCCTGGATGGTTAAGTCCAGTCAAAGGCGGCTATGGGGTTGCGGCGCTCATCTCGCTTTCAGGCCGAGGGAGCCGGCGTTTGTCTGCAGACAGTTTTCCAGGTGATGTGGCCAGCATGACTAAACCGCTTCTGGCGCAACAGGACGCCGTGACAGAAACCAGAGCGCACAGAAATTGCATTTACCTTCCCGCTGCAGCAGTACCTATTTATCTACTTGCACTGGCGTGCTTTCAAACTGCTAGGTTGGCACGGGCTGGGACAGAGCAACGGGAGCTCACCCCGTCGCGGGGATTCGAACCGCCAACCTTCTGATCAACAAGCCCAAGAGGTTCAGTGGTTTAGACCTCAGCACCACCCGCTGCCTCGTCTCTAGTGTGCCCCCCTAGGTAATCCCATTGCCCGCCCCAGGGGGGCACTACCACCCCATTTAGGAACCACTGATTTGGATGGAGCATTTTTTGATTGGGAGTGAGGAAGCATCTTGAGGCATTTGGGCAAGGAGGCAAGTAGAGGAGTTAAAAATTCTAAAAAGCTTCATTTGCTGGAAATGTTTTGGTTGGCCCAACCCATTAAGAAAAACACAAATCCCAGACTACGGCACATTACGGTGCTGGGTGACCAGCCCTTTTGTTATGGTTTAATGGTATAGAAATGGATGGTTGATGTGTCTTCAGTAGGATCTTCTGGTTAGGAGACACAAGGAATCAGAGATGCTCACCAGAGCTTGTGCCTTTCCGCAGGAGCTTTAAAAGACGATTTAAGACAAATTCACGGGGAGAGAGGCAGGGAGACTCCAAGGTCAGCTGGGTGGGTGACATCAGCCTCAGCCCAGTATACCTGAAGGAGTGCCTCCCATCCCCATCGTTCAGTGAGGTCCAGCTCCGAGGGCCTTCTGGCAGCTCCCTCACTGTGAGATGTGAGGCCACAGGGAACCAGGCAGAGGGCCTTTTTGGTGGTGGCGCCTGCCCTGTGGAATGCCCTCCCAACAGATGTCAAGGAAATAAACAACTATCTGACTATTAGAAGACATCTGAAGGCAGCCCTGTTTAGGGAAGTTTTTAATGTTTGATGTTTTATCGTGTTTTTAATATTCTGTTGGGAGCTGCCCAAAGTGGCTGAGGAAACCTAGCCAGGTGGGCAGGGTATGAATAATTGATGATGATGATGGTGGTTCTACATAGGCTGCTCACACAACCAAAGCAACCAGAGTTCACCCCCACCTATCAGCTGATCGAGAGGGCTTTAAATCCTGATCAGTTTGGCGGTGCATTTCTGATCCCCTCCAGAGTTGGGAAAGGCTTAGAAAAGCCTTGTGGAGCCTGCTTGGTGTTTTTACATGAGTAGAATGTGTGCTTTTATTTAAAATGCATCTCTGGGTGATTTGTAGGGCATAGGAATTCAGTCATTCCCCCCCCCCCCAAAAAAAAATATATACTCCAGCCCACCACATGGTCTGAGGGACGGTGGAGCAGCCCACGGCTGAAAAAGGCTGCTGACCCCTGACCTAATCCATTCCTGGACGGTTTGTCATTGTCCATGGGATAAATGCCTGTCTGGCACCTATTTGCCAGGATGCCAGTGCAAGAAGCTGCTGTGTACGTGATCCCAGGTTTCAGGGATTATGGCTGCCCACGCCCCAGACTCCCCCCTTCGTAAGCCATTCCTTTCCTGAACAGAACAAAGTTAGAATGGTACACTTCCATTTTATATGACTTTCTAAAGAGTTTCCCCAGTGAGCCAGTAGGTAGATACATTTATCAGTGAATTGTTATATTTGGTAATGTGCAGCAGAGGCCCTTTGAATAGAGATAGGAAAATCTGCGAGGAAGTGTTTTGTGGGGACATTTGCCAAAGTGATTGCGCTGATTTTGGTAGCCGGGGTGTGTGGGTATGATATGTTTAGGAAAATTTTTAATGTTTAATAGACGATTGTATTTTAATATTCTGTTGGAAGATGCACAGAGTGGCTGGGGAAACCCAACCAGATGGGTGGGGTATAAATAATAATAATAATAATACCTCTCTCGCCCTGACCTAGCCACTGTGATCCACGCGACGGTCACCTCCAGACTGGATTATTGTAACTCGCTCTACGTGGGGCTGCCCTTGAGACTGACCCAGAAACTCCAGCGGGTGCAGATTGCTGCAGCGAGACTCCTTACGGGGTCTTTGCTGCGAGATCACATTCACCCGGTGCTATACCAGCTGCACTGGCTCCCGGTGGAGTACAGGATCAGGTTTAAGGTGCTGGTTTTAACCTTCAAAGCCCTATACGGCCTAGGACCCTAGTACCTACGGGACCGCCTCTCCTGGTATGCCCCACAGAGGAACTTACGGTCTTCAAATAAAAACATATTGAAGGTCCCAGGCCACAGAGAGGTTAGGCTGGCCTCAACGAGAGCCAGGGCTTTTTCGGCTGCGGCTCCAACCTGGTGGAATGCTCTGTCACAAGAGACAAGGGCCCTGCAGGACTTGACATCTTTCCGCAGGGCCTGCAAGACAGAGCTGTTCCACCAGGCCTTTGGTCAGGGTGCAGCCTGACTCCCTCCTTTGGCAATCTTTACAAAACTTTAGTTTATGGTTGCAATCAATTTTGAATTTGATCTTAATTAATTTTTTATAATGTTTTATAATGTTGCACTATTTTAGTGCTGTTAGCCGCCCTGAGCCCGGCTTCGGCTGGGGAGGTCGGGATATAAATAAATTATTATTATTATTATTATTAATCTGCTGGAGGGGCAACCCCCCTCAATCTTTACATAAAGTCCTGCAACAGGTGGAAATGCAAACTGGGAAACTTCTGCTTTAGCAGAGGAGGAAGGAAAGGGGCTGCACGGTGTAGGTTTGCAGCCAAAAAGTCCACCCTCAATTTGGGGGAAAGTGGAGGGGGGTGCAAACGAGACCCGACCCCCCCCCTTTCCCTCCCAGCATGCTCCTCTCCTCTTTCAGTGTCTGGTCTTTTCTCCTTGCATACTGGACCCAAAATGCACTCACCAGCTCCTTTGCACATTTTTTATTTTTTTGGTTGTGGTGGGGGAGATAGAAGAAGTGAGGCTCTAGATGAGGGGGGTGGGAGGGCAGGAAGTGAAGGCTTCATGGCCTCTCTAGGCATCCGGCTCTCTTCCTCCTTAACCCTGTGTTGGGTGAATCTCTACAGGAAACAAAAAAAAAAGGGGGGGGAGGAAAAGTGGAGCAAGCTTTGCACGCTCCCCTTGGGAAAACATAAACAGCAACAAAAAAGCAAAGGGATTTTAATCTTATTTTTATTTTTTGCAGGCAGCGGGCTTGCTTTTTCCTCACGCCTCCGCTGGGCTTCTCTGCATCTAGCAAAGTGGGATTTCGTCAGTTAGGATTGCAAACGGAATTGCAATGATTGCAAAAATGGGGATATAAATATATATATATGCAGAGAGATTAGCAATATTTCCCCCCCCCAATAATTGCAATTCTGTTTACAATTCTAACTGCGAGGTTTGCAAAACCTCTTTGTTTGCTTCCTTCGGGCGACAGAGCGAAGAAAATGGGTTAATAAGGGGGGGGGGAGTCGCCTGCACTTTCCTAGACAGGCACCGAGGAAGAGGAGGAGGAGGAAGCGGAGACGGGAAGGTCACTTCCTCCCCCTTTTTGGGAAAGTTGGGAGGGGTCTGGTGAGTGAAATGGGAGAACTGGGGGGAACTGGGGGACGTGCGGGTGGGGGAGGGGGTGGGCCGGTGGTGCTTTAGGGGTCAGGGAAGGTCCTGGGGAGGAAAGTGGGGCGAGGGCAAAGTGGGGGGCGGGGGGGGGAGGGGAGGTTGTCGCTGGACCTTTTGTGGCGCAATCGCGCAACACGGTTGCAATCGCGGCGCAGGAGAATCCCTTTGATCTCCCACCCCTCCCCCTCTCCTGTAATAATCATGATCATAACAATCCAGGGAGGGAAAGAAAAGGTCCACCCCCTTCATTGGATCCGGCTCTTCTTCCCTCTTGTCTGATGCAATCTCTTGACTCCGTGGAGGAGGGTGTCACAATTTTTGTGGGTTTGGGGAGACCACCCCGCATTCCCGGGTTTCGAACCAGAAATTGCATCTTTGGGGGCGGGGAGCCTCAGCTGCTGCGGAGAGACGGGGACGGGCCACGTCTTGCCCCCCCCCATGGGATCTGGGGAACGCAAAGGAGGCCGTGTGGGGCAGGAAAGAGGTGGGGGGTGTCACTGCCAAAGCGCCTGCGTTGCATTATTATTATTATTATTATTATTATTTTTATTATTATTTTTATTATTATTATTATTATTTACTACTACTACAGCAGTCTGCATTATATAAGCCTCTGCTTCCTTCAGTTACGCTCTGCATTGTTAATAGTATTGTTGCAATGTGCATTATTGGAGTTGGAAAGGGACGCCAGCGGTCATCAAGTCCAACCCCCTTGTATTGCAACCGTGCTCTGCGTCACGATGCAATGTTATTATTTATCATTCATAATAATAATTAGACCGATGAATAACGCCCCCTTGCGACTTATCAGGGTGGGGGGGAATTGGGATGCTTTAATTGCCAGCGTCAGACCTGCTGGACCATCTAGCTCAGGGGTCAGCAAACATTTTCAGCATGGGGCCGGTCCACTGTCCCTCAGACCTTGTGGGGGACCGTACTATATGGGGGGGGGGGAAATGAACGAATTCCTATGCCCCACAAATAGCCCAGAGATGCATTATAAGTAAATAATTATAATAATTTTTTATTTATACCCCACCCTCCCCAGCCAAGGCCGGGCTCAAAGCGGCTTACAAGCAATAATAAAAACAAGATGAATGATTACAACTTCAAAACAAAAGTAAAATACAACATTAAAATAATGGAACATTAAAATATTAAAATGTAGCCTCATCGCAGGAGGAGAAGGAAAAGAAAAAACAAGGAGAGGGAGGGAGGGAATCAGATTGGCTCCAAGCCAAAGGCCAGGCGGAACAACTCTGTCTTACAGGCCCTGCGGAAAGAAATCAGATCCCTCAGGGCCCTGGTCTCATGAGGCAGAGCGTTCCACCAGGCCGGAGCCAGAGTTGAAAAGGCCCTGGCTCTGGTTGAAGCCAATCTAACTTCCTTAGGGCCCAGTACCTCTAGGGTGTTGTTATTTATGGACCTTGAGGCTCTCTGTGGGGCATACCAGGAGAGGCGGCCTCGTAGGTATGAGGGTCCTAGGCCGTGAAGGGCTTTAAAGGTCAAAAGCAGCACCTTAAATCTGACCCTGTACTCCACCGGGAGCCAGTGCAGCTTGAAAAGCACTGGGTGAATAGGCTCCCATGGCAGAGACCCCATGAGGAGCCTTGCTGCAGCATTCTGCACCCGCTGGAGTTTCTGGGACAGCTTCAAGGGCAGCCCTGCGTAGAGCGAATTACAGTAGTCAAGCCTAGAGGTGACCGTCGCATGGATCACTGTGGCCAGGTCGGGGCGGGAAAGGTAAGGGACCAACTGCTTGATGCGGCGAAGGTGAAAAAATGTCGCCTTGGCTGTTGCTGTAACTTGCGCCTCCATGGAAAGGGAGGCGTCAAGGATTACACCCAAACTCTTAACGGAAGGCAATGGCACTAATTGGGCCCCCGCAAGAGAAGGGAGTTGGTCCCTCATCTCCATGCCATCCCGACCCAGCCATAGGACCTCTGTCTTCGAAGGATTTAGTTTCAATTGGCTCCCACGAAACCATCCAGCCACAGCCATAAAAGGACACATTCTACTCATGTAAAAACACGCTGATTCCTGGACCGTCTGTGGGCCGGATTTAGAAAGCAATTGGGCTGGATCCGGCCCCGGGCCTTAGTTTGCCTACCCATGATCTATCTCAGTGGTGCCTGCATGGACTGGTAGCATCGGCTTTCCAGAGTTTCAAGTAAAGCCCCCCCCCAAAAAAAAAACTGGAGATGCTGCCCAGGGCTTGAACCCCGGGACCTAATGCATGCAAAGCCCATGCTTTGTCGCCAACCTGTGGCCTTTCAAAGTTCTGTGAGATACGCCTCCCATTTTTCATGGCCATTGGCTGCTGGATAGTCCAAAATCCTGTTCTCACAGTGAGTCCCAGGAATGTAAACCACATTTATTTATTTTTAAATTTATAGTGGTTGGCATTTAAAAAGAATTAAATAAAAAAAAACTGGTGCTATTCAGAGACTTATTAGCTCTGACAGTGGAGCAGCCAGTAACACACCAGTTGCAAAGTTTGTTGTGGCAACTCAAAAAGCTCTGAATGGTTTGTTCTCCCTCTTCTATAACGGGCAGGATGCCTCTGGAAAAACCCAGTTCCTGGGACTCTGAATAGGGGAGAGTGCTGATGGTTTGTGGGGCATCCCATAATGGTTACACAGCCCTTTGCCACTGTGAGAACAGTGTGCTTGGGCTGGGTGAGCTTCTGTTTGGGCAGAGCCAGCTGCCTCAGGATTCTTCTGGTATATTATAAAAACCCTAGAACCGTAGAGGTGGAAGGGATCTGAGGATCATCTAGTCCAACCCCCTGCGATGCAGGAATCTCATCTAAAGCACCCATGACAGGTGGCCGTTCAACCTCTGCTTAAAAACTGCCAGTGTCCTTCAAGTACATCGTTGGTACTTCAGGATGAAAAATGCACCATGTGTTTTGTTGCGCCTAGGAAACGTCAACCCAGTTTAGTCAGTCATGGGTCTGGCTTAGTTCAGGCAGAACCAGATGCCGCTTCCTGATTGGCTCGCTCTCCTCTCAGTGCTTCATCCCATTGGCTGTCTTTTGTTCCTGTCTCATTAGACCAAATGGGGGACCAGATGGGGCTCTTCAGACCACAGAGGAGGCTGGGGCCTTTGGGACCCTGCTTCCTGATTGGTTCACTCTCCCCTCAGTGCTCCA
The DNA here is from genome assembly GCF_965153285.1 of Podarcis tiliguerta. Lineage (NCBI taxonomy): Eukaryota > Metazoa > Chordata > Lepidosauria > Squamata > Lacertidae > Podarcis > Podarcis tiliguerta. The sequence goes on along the minus strand of NC_139535.1, from coordinate 2,936,047 downwards.
TCTTGTTGGCTCTCTCCCATGCCTGTCTCATTAGACCAGCTTTTCCTGCTGTTTCATCTCCCAATACAGAACCAGGGCACCCCAACTGCCATTCCTTCAATAAAATAAAACCGACAATTTCACCAAACGTACACCCAAAACAGCTCCAGAGCACCTATTTTTCTTTCACTGCTTAATAATGATGATGATTATTTATACCCCACAAATCTGCCTGGGTTTCCTGAGGCTTCCGACAAACATAAAAGCATAATAAAACACCAAACATTAAAAACCTCTCTGTACAGGGCTGCTTTCAGATGTCTTCTAAAAATTCTGTCATTCTTTATCTCCTTGTCATCAGGTGAGAGGGCTTTCCACAGGGAGGGCACCACCTCCAAGAAGGCCCTGCCCCTGGTTCCCTGTAGCTTCACTTCTCGCAGTGAGACAACCAGCAAAAAACCTCAGTGCCTGGGGTTGAGCGATGGGGGTGGAGATGCTCCTTCAGGTAAACTGGGCTGAGGCAGTTTAGGGCTTTCAAGGTCAGCACCAACACTTTGATTTGTGCTCGGAAACGTACTGGGAGCCAATGTAGGTCTTTCAGGACTGGTGTTATATGGTCTCAGCGGCCAGCCTAGTTGCCGCATTCTGGATTAATTGTAGTTTCCGAGTCGCCTTCAAAGGTAGCCCCACATAGAGCGCATTGCAGTAGTCCAAGTGCGGGATAACCAGAGCGTGCACCACTCTGGCGAGACAGTCCGCAGGCAGGTAGGGTCTCCGTTGGCATACCAGGTGGAGCCAGAAGACCCTTGAAGCTAGACTGCTTGCTCTGGTTGCTTCTGGTTGTAGGATACAGGCTTAGATGGATATCAGTTGTGATCCAGCAGCTATGCTCTTCTTAAGTTCTTCCTGGGGCAGCTGCTCTCATAAACAACGTCCTCCTTGTTTTCACAGGCTCACGAGGGAAGCCTCTGCTGCAGAGGGTGCCAGTTGCTGTGACGGAAGCAGAAGCCTTTTGTGGTCGAGATCTCTGAGTGTGGAGCAATCCGGCAGACCCTCATCTGTGAGACCAGAGCAACAGTTGAGTGGGGAGGCTGTGGGATCTTTCCCTGCCCTGCTGCCTTCCTCTGTCTCAGGGGCAGGAGATGGAGGGAGGTTGGTGGTGGGTGGGATGAAAGAGGACCAGGAGATATCTGGAGGTCAATGTCTGGTAATGGGGTTCTGCTTAGAGATTCCAGCTTTGCATAAGTGAGCTGGTCAGTCTTCAGTTTTCTGTGCCGGGAGTGAGGATGGCGTCCATAGCTCAGTTGGCAGAACACGTGGTTTGTATGCAGAAAATCCCCTCCTTAGGATCACTCGCCAAAGCGTCCCATTAAATGGGTGCCATTTAGCAGAGCTGGAAGAAGCCAGTTGGAGGAGAGGTTTTTCCTGGGCTTTTGTGGGTTAAACCACAGAGCCTAGGACTTGCCGATCAGAAGGTCGGCGGTTCAAATCCCCGTGATGGGGTGAGCTCCCGTTGCTCGGTCCCTGCTCCTGCCAACCTAGCAGTTCGAAAGCACGTCAAAGTGCAAGTAGATAAATAGGTACCGCTCTGGCGGGAAGGTAAACGGCGTTTCCGTGCGCTGCTCTGGTTTGCCAGAAGCGGCTTAGTCATTCTGGCCACATGACCCGGAAGCTGTACTCCGGCTCCCTCGGCCAATAAAGCGAGATGAGCGCCGCAACCCCAGAGTCGGTCACGACTGGACCTAATGGTCAGAGGTCCCTTTACCTTTATAGGCGGAGGGGCAATGAACATCAAGTCAATTTGAAAAGGGGTGTAGGATCTAAAGACTCCTGCTTGCAGAGCCTTGCCAGAGAGAACAGTGAGCAGAAAACTTTATTTGCGCCCACCGGTCTCACAGAGTTGTTGTTATTATTATTAATATTGATTAAATTTGTATACCGCCCTCCATCTGTAAATCTCAGGGCGATTCACAACATAAAAATACAATATGAAAACCAGCGGAAGCAACATTTATATATTTATTTCATAATATTTACACATTGCTTGATTGAAAGGAAACAAAGTTTTAAGGACCTAACCAGGTTGGGATAGCTGGGATAGCAGGCTTGTTGGGTTTTGAATGTCTTGTGTAGATTTTTCAATTTCGTTCTGTATGGGACAATGACAATAAAGATTATCGTATCGTAAAAAAAAAAAAAAGCCTTGAAGCAGTTTACAAAAAGAATAAACCAGTAAAATTATCAATAGGTAAAGTAAAGGTAAAGGTACCCCTGCCTATACGGGCCAGTCTTGACAGACTCTAGGGTTGTGCGCCCATCTCACTCAAAGAGGCCGGGGGCCAGCGCTGTCCGAAGACACTTCCGGGTCACGTGGCCAGCGTGACATCGCTGCTCTGGCGAGCCAGAGCCGCACATGGAAACGCCGTTTACCTTCCCACTAGTAAGCGGTCCCTATTTATCTACTTGCACCCGAGAGTGCTTTCGAACTGCTAGGTTGGCAGGCACTGGGACCGAACAATGGGAGCGCACCCCGCCGCGGGGATTCGAACCGCCGACCTTCTGATCGGCAAGCCCTAGGCGCTGAGGCTTTAACCCACAGCGCCACCCGCGTCCCCTAAAATTATCAATAAAGAACAATAAATACCAATAACAATAAAACTAAAAGCAGTTAAAAACAAACCTTTGTAAAGCTTTCAAAAAGAATTAAACGAGAAACGAAAAACAGATTAAAATACATGTCCGCGTCCTGTGGCTCTTGGGTTTCTCTTTTCTTTTTCCTTTCCTTCAGAGAGAGAGAGGCATCAATTGAATTGCCAGGAACCTCGTTGTGAGGCAGAAAAGGAGCAAGAATGAAAGTGAAGCTGGAGCAAGGAAGTCCTTTGGAGTCGTACGGGGCTCCGCTTGAGCACGAAGAGAAATTTAGCGTGCAAAGCCAAGCAGGCGGCGAATCTGGGAAAGGGGCAGGAAGAGACCCTCACGCCTTGGAGGCCCGGGGCAGCGGGGAATTCTGGGTAGGAAGCGTGCAGGAGATCCTGGCCGGGGACACAATCCGCTCAAAGGGACCATACCAGCGTTTCAAGCATTTCTGCTACCAGGAGGCCGAGGGGCCCCGCGAGGTCTGCAGCCAACTCCACGACCTTTGCCGCCAGTGGCTGAAGCCGGAAAGGCACACCAAGGCCCAGATGCTGGACCTGGTGATCTTGGAGCAGTTCCTGGCTGTCCTCCCCCCGGAGATGGAGAACTGGGTCAGGGAGTGCGGAGCGGAGACCAGCTCCCAGGCGGTGGCCCTGGCCGAAGGCTTCCTCCTGAGCCAGGCGGAGGGGAAGAAGCAGGAAGAGGAACAGGTGAGTATTTCATCTAGATCGCGGAGTTGAAAGTGCTTGCTTCGCTCGCCAGCCCTCCTGATTCCCCCTTTCCAAACCTTTAAATCATTTAACCTTTAAAGCCCTATACGGCCTAGGACCCTCCTGCCTACGGGACCGCCTCTCCTGGTATGTCCCACGGTCTTCAAATAAAAACATCTTGGAGATCCCGGGCCATTGGGAGGTTAGGCTGGCCTCAACCAGAGCCAGGGCTTTTTCGGCCGTGGCCCCGATCTGGTGGAACGCTCTGTCACAAGAGACCAGGGCCCTGCGGGATTTGATATCTTTCCACAAGGCCTGCAAGACAGAGCTCTTCCACCAGGCCTTTGGCCAAGGCACAGTCCGACCCCCTCCTTTTGTAATCCTCGTAGCACTCTAGTCCCATGGTTGCCATGAATTTGATCCTGAATTGATTTTAGAATGAATCGATTTTAGAATGTATTTCAGTTAATTGATTGTGATTTTATGTAAACTGTGTTCTTTTTACCGTTGTTAGCTGCTCTGAGCCCGGCTTTGGCTGGGGAGGGCGGGATATAAATAAATTATTATTATTATTATTATTATTATCTTCATCATCATCATCATTGTCACTAACTCACTAACTCCCAGGGCCAGATTACCAAATAGGCGGAGTTTGCACCGGCCTATGGGTCCCATGGGGATGCGGGTGGCGCTGTGGGTAAAAGCCTCAGTGCCTAGGGCTTGCCGATCGAAAGGTCGGCGGTTCGAATCCCCGCGGTGGAGTGCGCTCCTGTTGTTCGATCCCAGCGCCTGCCAACCTAGCAGTTCGAAAGCACTCCCGGGTGCAAGTAGATAAATAGGGACCGCTTACTAGCGGGAAGGTAAACAGTGTTTCCGTGCGCGGCTCTGGCTCGCCAGAGCAGCGATGTCACGCTGGCCACGTGACCCGGAAGTGTCTCCGGACAGCGCTGGCCCCCGGCCTCTTTGAGTGAGATGGGCGCACAACCCTAGAGTCTGTCAAGACTGGCCCGTACGGGCAGAGGTACCTTTACCTTTTATGGGTCCCATGACTCAGAAACCTACATCGTTGGAGAGGGGGGAATGCAAGATTTTTACTGCCTAGGGGCCTTCACAGGGTTTAATCCAGCATTGCCAGACATCATCATCATCATCACCATCACCATCATAATTTATTATTTATACCCCACCCATCTGGCTGGGTTTCCCCAGCCACTCTGGGCAGCTCCCAACGGAATATTTAAAACACGATAAAACATCAAACATTAAAAACTAAACATCCCCACTCCCACTAATCTCTTCACTCACCAACACCTCCCTCCCTCTCCCTCCCCCCCCCCCCAAATTGTTTTATTTTCATTTCTTCATTTCAACAATTTTTATTGGTGGTTCCCAACCTTATCGCCCCCGCCACCATACACATTTTATTTCTATCATCACACGCCCAGTGCGCCCCCTCCCTATAAAAAGCATTATTTAGTGTAGCGGTTTGCAAAGCCCGCCAGGGAAGATAGTAACACAATAAAATAAATGGGCAATGAAATTCAAAGCAAGTCAAACCTTCCGCAATGGCAGGATCACAGCTTAGAAAGAACTCCCCTCCTCCATGCGACTGAAGCACTGCAGAGCTACCGTATTTTTCCGTGTATTACACACACACACACCCGTGTATAAGACGCCCCCTGTTTTGGGGGACTCCAAATTTAGAGTTATTGAGCTTTCTCTACGGGAAAATCACTCAACACTGCGACGATAAATACACCTATGCCCATGCTGGCAGAAGCAGCCAATCGCCAGTGCTACAGCGAATCAACGCGAGCCCTTGCCGCAGCCAACAATAACACGCCCTATAGCCGCTGACAATATCCAGCTCGCAGCAGCGGTCCGTCTCACGTCCCCACTTTGCACTAACTGTGTATAAGATAGCCCCTATTTTTCAGATGCTTTTTTTTTAAAAAAAGACCTAGTCTTATACTGTCATACCTCGGGTAACAGATGTGCCCAAACCCGGAAGTACTGGAACAGCTTACTTCTGGGATTTGGCGCTTGCACATGCACAGAAGCGCAAAAGCGCGACCTGCGCATGTGCAGACGCGGCGCTGCCGGTTGCGAATGCTGTGGTTTGTGAACTTGCCTCCCGCACGGATCACGTTCGCAACCTGAACGTCCACTGTACAGTGGTGCCCCGCAAGACAAATGCCTCGCAAGACAAAAAACTTGCTAGACGAAAGGGTTTTCTGTTTTCTGAGTTGCTTCGCAAGACGGATTTCCCTATGGGCTTGCTTCGCAAGACGAAACGTCTTGCGCCTTTTTTTTTAAAACCGCCAATGCATTCCTATGGGAAACCGTCAATACACATTGGTGCTTCGCAAGACGAAAAAACTCGCAGAACGAAAAAACTCGCAGAACGAATTAATTTCGTCTTGCGGGGCACCACTGTATATGGAAAAGTATGGTACAGTGGACCCTTGGGTTACGTAGCGCTCTAGATACGCAACCTTCGGGTTGTGAAAGCGGCAAACCCGGAAGTGTATTCTTCCGGGTTTTGCCACATGTGCAGATGCGCTCTATCATGCTGCGCGTGTGCTCAGAAGCGGCGCCTCTGGTTACGGACCCCCGAGACGAATTAAGTTCGTAACCAGAGGGTCCACTGTACTTCCAGTCACTGTGGGCAATGCGCTGGAGGAGTAGAGGAGTAAACCTTTTCACACTCTTCTTGGGCTCGCATATTAATAGGGGATTTTTGTTTCTCCAGGTTCCTGTGTCCTTTGAAGAGGTCCCTGTGCCTTTCACCAAGGAAGAGGAGGAGGAGTGGGCTCTGCTGGACCCAGGCCACAACGCCCTGCCCAGGGAAGTCTTGGTGGAGGACTTTGGGAATCTAGCCTCGCTAGGTAAGCTTTTGCTCTGAGTTGTTAATAGGAGTTCCTTCTCTTATATATACGTATACAGTGGTACCTCTGGTTGCGAATGGGATCTGTTCCGGAGGCCCGTTCACAACATGAAAAGAGCGCAACCTGCAGTGGCGCGTCTGCACGCACACGGGTTGCGGTTCGCTGCTTCTGCACATGCGCGTGACGTCATTTTTGCACGTCTGTGCATGCGCAAGCGGCAAAACCCTTTCTGGTACTTCCGGGTCACCGCGGGACGTATCCTGAAAGAACGTAACATGAAGCAAACGTAACATGAGGTATGACTGTATGTAATTTTTATAAAGTTTTTCTGTTTTACATTTTAAAATATTCATTTAAACAACCTCAAATCAATGACTTCCCTTCTTCTCTTTCCGTGGTTCAATATACATACCATAAATCCTTGCATATTTTACATAAGCTAAACCATTCAGTATTCCGTTATTACTTCCATCAAAGCTTGTCTACACTGTTGAATTTACCTTAATGTTGCCAGCGTTTTGAAGTGTACACAATTTCCCCCATATATCCAGTAAAGATATATAAAGAAGATTTTCCAATCTTCTTTAAACATATGTTCTTCTTGTTCTCTTATTCTATATGTTAAATCTGCAAGCTGCACATATTCCATCAATTTGCCATTCTCCCTTAGTTAGGACTTTGCTCGCTTTCCATTTTTGGGCCAACAAAACATGGGCCACGGTAGTGGCATACATAAATAGTATTTTTTGACAGCTGGGAATTTCTGTCTGAGTTATCCCCAACAGAAAGGACTTGGTGAAGATTTCACCGGGGAGGTCTGTGGCCTTGCTGGAGGGTGGCGAGGGGCTGCTATTGAGCCTCTGTGGACCTGCTCCATTATCTTCTGGCCTGTAGGGATTTTGGAGTGTCTTCACAAGTAAGAAAAATCTGTACTTGGTGGTCCTCAGTCAGAGCTGAATGTTCCCAATGAGTAGGTGGCTTTCAGGTTGGGGCTTTCATTCCTTGTGCTGAGATATTACTGACGGGCCACCCATGGGTTCCAGGACATGAGGAGAGCCATCATGGATCAGACCAATGGCCCATCTAGTCCAGCATTGTGTTCTTGCAGTGGCCAAGCATATACCTGTGGGAAACCCACAAGCAACATTTGAGGAGAAGCTTACACTCCTGTCATTTCCAGCAACTAGTATTCAGAAGCCTAGGGATGCGGGTGGCACTGTGGTCTAAACCACTGAGCCTCTTGGGATTGCTGATCAGAAGGTCAGCGGTTCAGATCCCCACGACGGGATGAGCTCCTGTTGCTCTGTCCTAACTTCTGCCAACCTAGCAGTTCGAAAGCATGCCAGTGCAAGTAGAGAAATAGGTATCTCTGTGGTGGGAAGGTAAACTGCGTTTCTGTGTGCTCTGGCACTCGTCACCATCCTCCGTGCGCCAGTAGTGGTAAAGTCATGCTGACCACACTACCCGGTAAACTGTATGTGGACAAATGCCGGCTCCCTCGACCTGAAAGCGAGATGCACCCCGTAGTTGCCTTTGACTGGACTTAACCGTCCAGGGGTCCTTTACCTTATTCAGAAGCATTGCTACGGAGGCAGAGCATATTATTATTATTATTATTATTATTATTATTATTATTATTGCCACAAATTATTAAATTATATACAGTCCTTCATCAAGAGACCGATTTGGAGATGGTATTTAACACCAGTTAGATCAAATCAAATAAACAAGGAATATTCAGAGTTATGTTGGAGGCGATGCCAGGAAACAGGGAATTATGTTCACATGTGGTGGGGTGTAAATATGCACAATTCTTTTTGGCAAAGGGTATTTAAGGAGATAACAGAAATCACTGGGTTAAAGCTGACCGAAAGACCAGAGGTAGCATTATTATCAATTTACAATGGGGTGGAAGGTTCACGGGCTATGAAGGACTTGCTCACAGATTTATTGACAGCTGCACGAATTATGATAGCTAGGAAGTGGAAGGAGCAATAAGAATATAAAATGGAAGAATGGTATGAAGAGGTGTGGGATATAGCTATCAATGATAAATGAACATGTGCCATTAAGGTAAGACGGGGAATATGCAGGAGGAATGATTTTGAGGAGGAGATATGGAGGGTGTGTGTAGAATTTGTACTGTTAAAATGGAAAGGGGTCAAACCATCGCAAGAGGCGTTGAAATTTTGGGAGGTTGGATAGTTACTATGGAATGGTCTCAGTGGTGGGGTGCACATTTTTATTCTTACTTATTTAGGATTATTACTTTGTCCAAAAAAAAGAGAGACCACAGGAAGGTTTACAACATAGCCCTTGAGGCCAGTAGTCGTCAGTAGCACTACCCTCAATAAATTTGTCTAATTCTCCTTTCAAGCCAACCAGGTTCGTGGCCATCAGTGTAACAGTTGGATTCCAGCAGTAAAACACTTGCAAGATTTTGAGTGTCATTTCCCTATGGAAACAGAAACCAATTTGAATGGGAATTTTGTCCACATTGCAGGGCCAAGGAAGTAGAACCACACATGTATTAATTTGCCACACCACTGGTTTGGACTCAAAGGTTCCTTCTCGCCTCTTTTCTTGACTCTCTTTCTGTTCCAACAGGTGGCGGATGGCCCAGTAAGAACAACAACAACAACAACAGACCCTGTGAGAGAAGCAAGCTTCAAGAAATGGAAGAGAACTTCAGAAATCCAGAGGGACTGACAGAACAGGAGGAAAACCAGATGGAGAAGTGGCTGGATGAACCAGCCGCTTCCCAGGATGAAAACTTTCGTGAAATCGTGGTTCAGCCAGAAAAACCAAGAGGAACAAGAAGGAATGCCTGCCCTGCGCTTGTGAAAAACGCCAGTCACAAATCGGACGTTAACGGCCACTGGAAAGCTCACGCGGAAGAGAAGCCGTACAAATGTATGGAGTGTGGAAAGAACTTCAGCCAGAGCACTCTCCTTAGGTTGCATCAGAGAATCCACACGGGAGACAAGCCCTACAGCTGCTCCGAGTGCGGCAAGAGGTTTTACGACAGGTCTCACCTCAACAGCCACAAAAGAACCCACACCGGCGAGAAGCCGTATAAGTGCTTGGAGTGCGGGAAGAACTTCAGCCACAAGGTGAACCTTACCTCCCACCAGAGGATCCACACGGGAGAGAAACCTTACAACTGCTCGGACTGCGGGAAGAGCTTTTGCGACAAGCAGAACCTTATCAGACACCAGAGAATCCACACGGGAGAGAAGCCGTACAAATGTATGGAGTGTGGGCAGAACTTCAGGCAGAGGGCGACCCTCACCTCTCACCAGAGAGTCCACACCGGGGAGAGACCCTACCAGTGCTTGGATTGCGGAAAGTGCTTTTTCAGAAAAGCGGAACTGAACCGGCACCAGAGGATTCACAGGGGAGAAGAAAGGCCCGTCATCTCTTGGAGCGTCGAAATGGCATCAGACGGGGTGTCGATTTTATGTCCCATCAGAGAACTGGCACAGGAAAACCAGCCGATAACTCCCGTGATTAAACAAGAACAGTATTGCTAAAATAAGAGTCAGAATAATTTGCATGAGAGACACACACACAAACACACTTCCCCCCCCTGCCCCAATAAATGTTTGGGAGTGTAGAAAGAGCTTCAGCTAGAGCAGAACATATAATGTACAGTATACATACTCTGTGAGGAAACAAACTTTTAACGCAGATCACGAGCAAAGAGTTGGCGCCCTGTTCTTCGGCTTCCGATGTGTAAATCTCTCATGTGCCTTACTGAGTCCTGTCATCACTTGCGAAAGCTGACTAGTCAGCCTGCTTCCTTTGTGCCTATTTTTCCTATTAAAATATACACATTTGACGCAAAAACAACTCCCGTCCATTGAACTGTAGTTCCTTCTTGGAGCGATGGATATTAAGACACATTTCGCTAACTGAGAGTTGTCGTGCTTTTTGTAACAGGAGTGGCGGACTTAAATGATCCTAGAATTATCCCAGTGTAGATAGAGTAGAACCTCGGGTTACAGACGCTTCAGGTTACAGAAATAGTACCTCGGGTTAAGAACTTTGCTTCAGGATGAGAACAGAAATCGCGCGGCGGCAGCAGGAGGCCCCATTAGCTAAAGTGGTGCTTCAGGTTAAGAACAGTTTCAGGTTGAGAACGGACCTCCAGAACGAATTAAGTTCTTAACCCGAGGTACCAGTGTACGTTGAGGTTCCAGTTCGCAGGTTCTGGTGTTGCTGGCTAAGGGTGAGTAGAGACAAGGGGCTCCTGGCAGTGTGAATGCTGTCCTGGAAGCCCCCAATTTAACGCCTGCTTCCTCTTGCATAGCAGCAAAGCCAATACTGGAATACGCTACAGACATCAACTAGCAAAGGGATGGACTTTCTGCCTGCAACCTACAACAGAGTGAGGCTCACTAAGTACGTCTGTCAGGGGTGGGGAATCACAAGCCTGGGGGCCCAGTGCGATCCCCTGGGTCAGTGGTTCTCAACCTGTGGGTCCCCAGATGATGTTGGACTACAACTCCCATCATCCCTGAGCTCTGACCTTGCTAGCTAGGGATGATGGGAGTTGTAGTCCAACAACATCTGGGGACCCACAGGTTGAGAACCGCTGCACTGGGTGTCGCTATCTGGCCCCTAGGGCTCTCTTAATTTCACACCCCTTGCCGGCTCTGCTTTGCACCCCCAAGTTAGTGGAGCCCTAATTATGTGTTGGATTTGGGCCAGAAAAAAAAGGAGAGGTGATGATGATGATGATGATAATAATAATAATAATTTGTTATTTCTACCCTGCCCATCTGACCGGGTTTCCCCAGCCACTCTGGGCTGCTTCCAGCAAAAGATAAAATACATTAAAACATCAGTCATTAAAAACTTCCCTAAACAGGGCTGCCTTCAGGTTTCTTCTAAAAGTCTGGTAGCTGTTTTCCTCTTTGACATCTGCTGGGAGGGCGTTCCACAGGGTGGGCGCCACTGTAGAGAAGGCCCTCTGCCTGGTTCCCTGTAACTTGGCTTCTCGCAGGGAGGAAACCGCTAGAAGGCCCTCGACGCTGGACGTCAGTGTCCGGGTTGGACGATGGGGGTGGAGACGCTCCTTCAGGTATTTATTATTATTTTATTAAAACCAGCTTTATATACCACTTAATCACCAGAGACTGCTAAGCCATTTACATAAATCAATATAAAATATTAGTTTTAAAAAGGTTGGTTGTCATCCATCTGTTTTGGGAGACAATGGAGGAGTGCACCGTTGGGGTTGAGGTCAAGCTGTTGGAAGGTTGCTGCGGCCTCAGTGGCTATGGAGACCAACATGGGAGAGACATGTTTTGTTGCAGCCCGGGGCAGAGGAAGGCGTCCGGTTGTGCTGCTGCAGATGCGCCATGGCATTTCTTCTCTCTCTGCTCCTCCCAGCCATTGTTCTGTTAACTGTTACGGATGCACAACTTGACTGCCTGTCTCCAGGCACCGCGGTTGCCTGCAAAGGATTCCAACGTAGCGGGGCCAATTTTGCCTGCCTTCATGTCACAATTTGCAGACATTTTGGTTAATGCAGAGTTGGTCTGCCAACGGGCCTGGTGCCTGAAGCCAGCTCCCCTGTGGGGCACGATCTTGGGGCTCCTGCCATCTTCCATTCTGTGGACATGGCCAAGCCAGTGTTAATCAATTTAAAATACTGGTAATTTGAGAATACCATTAAAATCAAATGTTAATTACCGTACAAGTAGGTCTAAAATTTATCAAGATACAAATAAAATTGGGAGTTTTTTTATTTAAAAAATCAAATACATACCTATATGCAGAGATTCCTCTGACTCTCAGGACTCTCCCACCCCCTCCATGGAGTCCCATCTTAAGCATTTAAAACTGCATCGTCTTCCAAAACTATTATATCAATCCATATTTTCCATGGTGATTTTTATACTGCAAGTGAAAATCCTGCCAATACAGGTTACATATGCTTCAGGTTACAGACTCCACTAACCCAGAAATAGTATCTCGGGTTAAGAACTTTGCTTCAGGATGAGAACAGAAATCGTGCTCTGGCAGTGCAGCAACAGGAGGAGGCCCCATTAGCTAAAGTGGTGCTTCAGGTTAAGAACAGTTTCAGGTTAAGAATGGACCTCTGGAACAATTAAGTACTTAACCCAAGGTACTACTGTATTTCTATCTGCTTAACAGTGGTCTCTTAAATAACTTATAATTTTTTACCATTATTTTGTAAAGTTTCTGTCTTCTTGGTTCCTGAGTTTTCCAGTCAGCTTTGCCATTTTTGCACAGCTTGGTTTGCCATTCTTCTTTAGTAAGAACTTTGTTGTATTTCCATATCTGGGCTAGTAGCATCCGGGCGGCTGTAGTTGCTTACATAAAAAGTCTTTTTCTTGTCCCTTGGGATGTCGGTACCTGTAATTCCTAATAAAACGCTTCTGGTTTTTTAACAAAAGTTATTTTAAACATTTTTTTCCATTTCATTGTATATCATATCCCAGAAAGCTTTTACCACCTTGCAGGTCCACCACATATGATAAAAGGTACCTTTTTTTCTTTACATTTCCAGCAGGTATTTGTACTTGTCTTGTACATTTTTGCCAGCTTAAAGGTAAAGGAAACCCTGACTCTGGGGTTGCGGCGCTCATCTTGCTTTACTGGCCGAGGGAGCCAGTGTACAGCTTCCGGGTCATGTGGCCAGCATGACTAAGCCGCTTCTGGCGAACCAGAGCAGCGCACGGAAACACTGTTTACCTTCCCGCTGGAGCGGTACCTATTGATCTACAATACCTTGACGTGCTTTCGAACTGCTAGGTTGGCAGGAGCAGGGACTGAGCAACGGGAGCTCACCCTGTCGTGGGGATTCAAACTGCCGACCTTCTGATCAGCAAGCCTTAGGCTCTGTGGTTTAACCCACAGCCCCACCCACCAGCTTAGTAGGAGTCAAATACCATTGGTACATCATTTTCATATAATTCTCTTTCAAATTACAACAGGACGTGAATTTCAGGTCTGTTTTCCATAACCTTTCCCAATCTGCCGCCTGGATGTTATGTCCCAAATCTGTTGCCCAGTGTATCACCGATTTGACCTGTTCCCCTTTAAAAATTGGGAGTTTTGATCGCAAGTGCTCTACAAAAATATAAAAGGAAGCATTAGAATTATGGATAAAAAAATAAGTTACAACCAGACATTCAAAATATTCAAGAGGTAGCTAAAAAATGAAAACGCTTGTATAGACTTGCAAACACCTTTTCAGGAGGTGCCAAAAAGAGCACAGCAAAGATGTTTTTACTCTCTTTGAAGTTACGCAAATTGTTGCTGGCTCTGTTGCAGACCCACACTATGCATCGAAGTGCATTTGACGCACATTTAAAGCACATAACTCCCACCCCACCTAAAAGCTTTCTTCACCCCCTCAGCCCTGCTGTGTAAAGCTGGCCAAAGGCATTCCAAGCCACTGAGGCCACTTGGCAAACCCTTGTATCGCCTGCCTTTCATAGAATCATAGAGTTGGAAGACACCACAAGGGCCATCGAGTCCAACCCCCTGCCAAGCAGGAAACACCATCAGAGCACTCCTGACATATGGTTGTCAAGCCTCTGCTTAAAGACCTCCAAAGAAGGAGACTCCACCACACTCCTTGGCAGCAAATTCCACTGTCAAACAGCTCTTACTGTCAGGAAGTTCTTCCTAATGTTTAGGTGGAATCTTCTTTCTTGTAGTTTGGATCCATTGCTCCGTGTCCGCTTCTCTGGAGCAGCAGAAAACAACCTTTCTCCCTCCTCTATGTGACATCCTTTTATATGTTTGAACATGGCTATCATATCACCCCTTAACCTCCTCTTCTCCAGGCTAAACATGCCCAGCTCCCTTAGCCGTTCCTCATAAGGCATTGTTTCCAGGCCTTTGACCATTTTGGTTGCCCTCCTCTGGACACGTTCCAGTTTGTCAGTGTCCTTCTTGAACTGTGGTGCCCAGAACCGGACACAGTACTCCAGGTGAGGTCTGACCAGAGCAGAATACAGTGGCACTATTACTTCCCTTGATCTAGATGCTATACTCCTATTGATGCAGCCCAGAATTGCATTGGCTTTTTTAGCTGCCGCGTCACACTATTGGCTCATGTCAAGTTTGTGGTCATGTGTGTGTTTGTGGGGTAGGTGGGTGTTAGTGCTGAACTCCATGTACTTTTGGGAAGAGGGTGTCGTCTCTCTCTCTCATACCACCTGGAATCTATTATTTTAACCCTGAGATGACCTCTTCCCCGGAAGGTTTCCAAATTCCTTGATTTGGAAATGCAAGAGTGGGATGATATTATTTTCATCATCATCATCATCAATTTTATTTATACTTTTCAGATATATACATTTCGCTGATTTTATATTCATTTTGACATTTTAAAACTTGACTTCCTTCCCTCTCTTTCTGCAGTCCCTTAAATTCATTTTTTATATCTTCTGCCTATCCAAATTCATTTAATTTGCTCATTTAATTGTCGGCTTTAAATATATACTGTTATGAAACTGCAGGTTATTACAACAATCCTGCTAATGTTTTTATCTGTTTACAATTTATCTGTAAATATTCAATAAACCATTTCCATTCTTTTATAAAAAGGTTGTTATCTTGATTTCTTATTCTTCTGGTAAGTTTCGTCATTTCTGCATATTCCATAAGTTTTTGTATCCGTGCCTCTTTTGCTGGGACTTCTTTTTCTTTCCATTTTTGGGCTAGTAACATTCTTGCCGCTGTTGTCACATACACGAATAAATTACATTTTAGGTAGTTCTATCCCTATAATTTCCAGAAGAAAGGTTTCTGGTTTTTGTGGGATTTTTTTGTGGGGGTTTTTTTACCAACGTTATTTTAAACATCCTTTTCATTTCATTATACAGTCATACCTCGGGTTGAATATGCTTCATGTTGAGCGCGTTCGAGTTGCACTCCGCGGCAACCTGGAAGTAATGGAGTGCGTTACTTCCGGGTTTTGCCTCTTGTGCATGCGCAGATGCACAAAATGACATCATGCGCATGCGCAGAAGCGGCGAAAAGCGACGTGCGTGTGCTCAAACATGCTGTCGCTAGTTATGTTTGCTTCTGGATGTGAACGGGGCTCCGGAACGGATCCCGTTCGCATCCTGAGGTACCACTGTATATCATTTCCTTTTCTTTCTTTTTTTGCCAACATCGCAGCCATTTTTATTGCAAATGTTTTGGATTTAAACAGTTTTCTTTATTTAGGTATCCAGAAGACACGAGACAACATATTCCTCTGGCCATCCATATGTTGCCCAGTCCTCAGCTACATCTATGGTTCTGAAGCTCTCATTTTTCGTCTTATCTGTTCTGCGTGTGCTTGGTTCCTGGCTCTGTTTTCTTGATACTCTTTCTTTAAGCATCGCCAGCGCCTCATTTCTCTGTCAAAACCATTGCAGCGACCAAAATATCTCATGATGGAGTGCTCTTTGTGGCAATAAATGTCAAGGCAATAAACAACTATTTTACTTTTAAAAATCAACTGAAGGCTTTTAAGGAAGTTTTAAATGTCTGACGCTGTGGTGTTTTTAATATTCGGTTGGAAGCCACCCAGAGTGGCTGGGGAAACCCAGCCAGCTGCGCGGGGTATAAATTATTATTATTATTATTATTATTACTCCTTGAGCAGACGGATAATAAGGTTGCATTTGTGCAGATGAGGAGGCAGATCTGGGTGCATCGCAAATTAAGGAGAGCTCATGAGCAAAACCTCAAGTCTTCCACCTGGGAAATCAGACTTGTGCGCCTGCTTTTTCCAGTCAATTCACAACTAAGTTCTGCAAAACTCCCAGCACGCCCGGAACAGACGGGAATTCAAAGAAAGGGCAAAACCCGGATGTAAGCTTCGTTCAGACCCGGAAGTTGTTCTTCTTTGACCGCTTCCGTCACACGGAAACCCCGCCTCTTCTGCTACCGCTGATAGCGCACAACTTAACGCAGGCGCGATCGGAACGGGAGACGAGGAGTGCCAGGGGGTTTCTGTTGACTATCGCTGTTCGCGCTCTGCGCAGCCGCCAACGCGGCGCGCGGCACCGCTAGGGCGGTGATTGGCTTTGGCGCGCGAGAAGGCGGCAGCTGATTGGCTGGTTCAAAGCTGAGGGGACCGTTTGGCGGGCGGCCGGTAGTCGTGAGGGGTTTGTTAAGCCGAAGAAACAGATGGCAAAGAGGCGGCGGCTAAACTTCGGAGGTGGGAAGGACGGAGCCGAGTAAGTTCGTCTTGAGGTTGGGGGAGCGACGCTGAGGGCTGCCCCTTTCCTTCAGAAGAAAGCGAGCCGGGGAAACAGTACGTTGTAAATCAGTTTATTTTCATCCGGCTCTTCCTCCGAGGAGCTCAGAACGGCCCATAACATAGTGGGATCCCCATCTCGTCCTGGAGACAACCCTGTGAGGTGGGTTAGGGCCGGGAGAGCTTCGTGGCCGAGAGCGTTTGAACCCGAGTAACGGCCTTTGGGCCTGGGGTGCCGGATGACGTCATTATATACCATTTCCCAGTAAACCCTAAGCTTACTACAAGACCACCACATATGATAAAAAAAATCTTTCTCTTTACATTTTGAGATTTTCCGGCTGATAATGATAATCTTTATTTATCATTGTCCCATACAGAACAACGAAATTGAAAAAAAAAAAAAATAAGACATTCAGAAACCAACAAGGCTGCTATCCCAGCCTGGTTAGCCCCCTAAAAATTCTGATACCCCATAATTAAATACAATATACTCCCATAGAGACTACAGTGGTACCTCAGGTTACATACGCTTCAGGTTACAGACTCCGCTAACCCAGAAATAGTGCTTCAGGTTAAGAACTTTGCTTCAGGATGAGAACAGAAATTGTGTGGCGGCAGCGGGAGGCCCCATTAGCTAAAGTGGTGCTTCAGGTTAAGAACAGTATCAGGTTAAGAACAGACCTCCAGAACGAATTAATTACTTAACCCGAGGTACCGCTGTACCTTAAAAAGGTAAAGGAACCCCTGACCATTAGGTCCAGTCGTGGCCGACTCTGGGGTTGCGGTGCTCATCTTGCTTTATTCGCCAAGGGAGCTGGCGTACAGCTTCTGGGTCATGTGGCCAGCATGACTAAGCCGCTTCTGGCGAACCAGAGCAGCGCACGGAAACGCCGTTTACCTTCCCGCCGGAGCAGTACCTATTTATCTCCTTGCACTTTATTGTGCTTTCAAACTTCTAGGTTGGCAGGAGCAGGGACTGAGCAACGGGAGTTCACCCCGTTGCGGGGATTCGAACCGCCAACCTTCTGATCGGCAAGTCCTAGGCTCTGTGGTTTAACCCACAGCGCCGCCCATGTCCCTTACACTGCGTTTAAAACCAAAATCTAACTTGAATAGAAACTGTTTCTCAGGCGACTAGTCCTAGTCTTTATAACCCTGTACCTTCTTCCAGAAGGCAGACACTGAAAGAGATCATTTCCGGGTTGCGCACTATTTCTGCAGCTTTCTTATGGCACCTGGAAGCATAGATTTGATCCAAGGTGGGAAGAGTGCCCCCAATTATTCTCTCTGCAGTCTTTACAACCCTGGGCAGCATTGTTTTCCCCCTGACCGTGCAGCTCCCAAACCACACATACAGACTATAAGTTAATAACACTTTCAACAGTACAATGGTAAAATACCATCAACAGGTCCTTTGAGAGATTGTTTTTGCGGAGGATTCTCAGAAAATATAACCTCTGCTGTGCTCTCTTCATCAGGTCTTTGCTGTTTTCTCCCCAGGTTAGGTCATGATATGACCGGTACCAACCCTATGCTGTTTTCAGCCTGTTGTAATCATATTTCTTTAGTCTCTTGATCTTTTGTCGTAACTTGGTTTATTAATAATTTTCTTCAGATGAAAAATTTGAAGGAAAGGAAGAAAAACACAACACAGAAAACGGAATAAACACAATTAACACCAGCACACCCGTCTTTTCCCTCTCTGCACATAGAATCGGGACGGACCCCTGAGGATCATCCAGTCCAGCCCCTCCCCCCTCAATGCAGGAATCTCAGCTAAAGCATCCCTGACAGATGGCCATCCAACCTCTGCTTAAAATACTCCATGGAAGGAGAGTCTGCCACCTCTGGAGGGAGACTGTTTTGGGGCATTGGTTTTGGGCATAAGTCCCTCTCAAGGGTTAAAGAATGGGAGGCCAGATGCCTAGAGAAGCCTGGAAAGAGACACTTCTCTCCCCCTTTCTGCTCCCCTGCCCCGCCACACACACAGTCTTTCTCAAAAAATTCATATTGCAGTGTGTGCATTGACGCAAAGGAGCGGGGCTGTCTCCCTTCACGATCAGGTGGGTGCAATGGGAGGAGGGTCTGGGTAGGAAAAAAAAATGAGAGGTGGAATTTTTATTTATAGGGGTGGTTTGCATCACTTCTTGCAGACCTGCCTGTGCACCATGGCTTGGTGCTAAAGCGATGGTCATGGGGTTCATGCAAAACATAGAATCCTAGAATCGTAAGAGTTGGAAGGGATCCCCACGGGTCCAACTCCCTCAGCTCAAACATTCCGGACAGATAGCAAAAAGTAAAAGCGGGGAGGGAGGTGCAGAGAGAGGGGAAAGCGGGGGGGGGGGGCAGGGGCACGCCAGCCCTGACACGCATAACATACCACATGCATGCACACCATTTGAATGGCAATGCCCAGCAACTTGTGGGTGGTGGTTACACACACCCTCCATATCTTCTCCTCAAAATTATTCCTCCTGCGTATTCCCAGTCTTATCTTAATGGTACATGTTAATTTATCATTAATTGCTATATCCCACACCTTTATACTATTCTTCCATTTTATATCCTGCTTGCCCCTTCCACTTCCTAGCTATCATAATTGGTGTAGCTGGCAATAAATTTGTGAGCAAGTCCTTCCTAGCCTGAGAACCTTCCACCCCATCGTAAACTGATAATAATGCTACCTCCAGACTGGGCCAAGCCTAGAGGAGAGTGACCCTAAGAAGGGTCAGGACTTCCTGTGGAAAGGAGGGAGGGTACTGGTCAATTTTTTGTTTGTGATGTATGGTGTATACTCTACTTTTCTACTGACAAAGGTTTTGTGGAAGAATGGAAACCGTTTTCGGATTATTTAAGGAAATGTTATATGGTGAACACGTGAGCAGGATTTGAACCACAAGCAACAGAAGGGATTGAAGATTATAGTAGTTTTGTTAAGGTTTAAGAGATAGAAGAGAGGATACAGCACAGGGAGAGAAACAAGCACTATGGAAAAGGGGGTGGGAAGTCGGGGGGGAATATTTTATTATGTATTGAAATGTGTGTGTGAACTTTCGGAAAACTTAATTTTAAAAAAATCACAAAAGTATACTTTATTTTTCTCACCAGCTGAAACTGTTTAAGTCATTTTGGAACAAATATTGTATGAATTTGGATTTGATATCCCGCTTTATCACTACCCGAAGGAGTCTCAAAACGGCTAACATTCTCCTTTCCCTTCCTACCCCACAACAAACACTCTGTGATGTGAGTGGGGCTGGGAGACTTCAGAGAAGTGTGACTGGCCCAAGGTCACCCAGCAGCTGCATGTGGACGAGCGGAGACGCGAACCCCGTTCACCAGATTACGAGTCCACCGCTCTTAACCACTACACCACACTGGCTCTCCGAGGAAGCCATGACTACAGTGTCATAATGCCTGGAAGTTGGGCCTGTAGGAGGAGCCAGGACAGACATTTAAAACCAGAATGAAAATATTGCTTGTGTAAAAATATATTTAAGGTTTGGGGGGGGGGTTCAGTAAGGGGATTGATAAGTGACCATTAAAGAAAGGGGAGCAAGATCTGGGGATGGAATCACAACAGTTGATGCTGAAAACAGAAAATTGTTCATCCATGGAGAATCTGAAAAGCTGCATGAAAATGTTACAAGGCTGGAGCCCGGGTGCTAAGTTGGTGTTAAGAAAAGAAAAGCTGCTCAGAGTTAACAGCACTTCTGAAAGCAGATGAAAAGGTGTATGTCGTAATAGACCCTTCAGAGGGTGAATCTCAGATGCTCAAACAACATCATGCTCAATCAGGGCACCAGGGAATGGATAAGACAGGCTCTCCGTACCCCTGGGGATATTTTATGCACAAAACTTTTCAGATAACAGTGCAAGAAATTAGCTCACCTTGCCATTATGCCTAATGCTTAGTTGATTGCTTTCACAGGCAATCACTGGCTGAATCCCTGGAGCTTTGGTAAGAATTAAGAATAATTATAAGGGAAAGAAGCATCACCTTGGCAACATTCCAGTGGCGCAGGTGCAGAGCAGAAGAAAAACATGTTTATGGGATCTCACAGAAGTGTCTCCCTGGTGCCGATGTGGCCATTAACGGACAAAGCACTTTCATAAAATTGGGGACCAATATATTATTTTACAATATATGTGAATATGTTTGTGTTTGAACAAACACCATGGAATCATCTCAGAACAATTGTGAGTTCATTAAACTACTTCTAGGGGGTGCCATACACCCATGATTTTGGATGTCGTATTGTCTGCTTTGACTCACAGGCCTGAAAAGAATTGAGTGTTCGTTCTGTAGATTTAAGAACACTTTTATTTTCAGGTAGGTAGCCATGTTGGTCTGACGCAGTCAAAATAAATAAAAAACTTTAAAAAATTGTCCAGTAGCACTTTATTGACCAACTAAGTTTGTTCCGGGCTTTCGTGCGCATCCACACTTCTTCAGACACCAACAATTTTATTATTTATATAATTTGTTACATATCTAAATAAACAATATATATAGCACACAAACATATATATAATTTAATAATAATTTCAACTCTACAAATCTATGATGGTTCTTAATTTTCTTTAGTGATAATTTTATCTTTTTTTTCCCCCCACCGCTTTGAGATTGTTGTCACAATCTGGCGGCTATACGTATCATGAAATAATACCATAGTAATAAAAATGAATGAAAGGAAAACAGGAACAACCAGGGGGAAGAGAACATAAATAAATGCGTGCATGGGGGGGAGGCAGGCTTCAGCCCCCCAAATCAAAGTTGCCAGCTTGCATTCCCAGCTAGCATTCCCAATAGCGCAATGAACACCTGGGCGCCCGCCTTTCCACTCCCACTTTGGCTTCTTTCCCTGTCTCCTGGGCGCTTTGTTGAAAAGCTCCTGGACAATAAGGGTTAAAGAAAGAGAATCCGATGTCTAGAGAGGACTGGGAAGAGATATTTCATGCCCCCAACCCACCCTTAACCCCCCCACCTCCGCCCATTCCCCGTCTTTTTCTCCAATGGATCAGATTTGGGGGGCGCAGCGTGCTTCAAACGACAGTGTAGGAGGCGAGGTGCGTATTAACACAAAGGGGAGGCTTCCCTCCCTCGCACGGTCAGGTGGGTGCCAAGTGGGGGAGGGTCCGGGTATAGGATTTGGAGGACCAGACCATGTCATTACCGAGGAGGCAGGTTTAGTCGTTTGAGTACTATCCCTGCCTCCAGGTCTGGTCCTGACCAGAAGGATACAGGAATCAGCAAGGGAAACCCACATGACCTGAAAGTTGCTGTGCAATGCCACGTCAATGATGAATAAAACCACTGCCACCCACGACCTGAGTGTGGATGGAGGATTTGACCTGGCATGTGTGACAGAGACCTGGTTGGATGAAGCAGATGGGCCTGTCCTTGCTGCTGCTTGCCCACCAGGTTTCTCTTACGCACAGCAACCCAGGTCATGTGGGCAGGGAGGGGGCGTTGCAGGAAGTCATTAGTCTGCTCCAGGCGTCCTATTGGGAAGACCCAGTTTTCTGAGTGCATGTTCTGGAAGTTGGGCAAAACGGGCAGTACAGGATTCTTTTTGGTGTACTGACCTCCCCGCTGCACCAAGGATTCCCTGCCTGAGCTGCTTCAGGTCATGGCGGATGTTTTCCTGGAGACACCTAGCTTGGTTGTCTGGGGGATTTTAACATCCATGCCGACACGACCTTACAAGGGGCTGCTCCACCGTGGGAGCAGGGCCAGGGCAGGAGTGTACTAGAGTTCTGTCTAGTCCTGTTACATGGGATCAGTTCCAATCTGTTACCTCCGAGGATGTGGACAGGCTGCTTGGACAAGTGAAACTGACCACCTGTCTCCTTGATCCTTGCCCATCCTGGCTGATAAAAGTGAGCCGGGAAAGGCTGGGCGATGAGCTCTGCGGGGTGGTGAATGCTTCCCTCTGTGAGGGAGCCTTCCCAGACCCGCTGAAAGAGGCAGTCATTAAACTGCTTCTTAAAAAAAAACACCCGGCCAATTTAGCCAACTATCGCCCAGTCTCAAATCTACCATTCTTGGGCAAGGTGATTGAGTGGGTGGTTGCCGAACAACTCCAAGCACACCTGGAGGATGTGGATCATTTGGATCCCTTCCAATCGGGAATCAGGCCTCACCATGGGACTGATCTCCGGCGGGCTAGGGACAAAGGTTAGAGCTATTTCCTAGTTCTGCTGGATCTCTCAGCGGCATTTGACACCATCAACCATAACATCCTTCTGGACCATCTAGAGGGGCTGGGAGCTGGGGGCACTGTTATACGGTGGTTCCGCTCCTTTCTCCTGGGCCGTGTCCAGAAAGCGGGGGGGGGCGTAAGTGTTCAGACCCCTGGGCTCTCACTTGTGGGGTGCCTCAGGGTTCCGTCCTCTCCCCCATGCTTTTAAATATCTATATGAAGCCGCTGGGAGAGATCATCAGGGTATTTGGACTGGGTGTTCATTAGTATGCAGATGACACCCAGCTCTACCTCTCCTTTAAATCAGAACCAGTGAAGGCGGTGAAGGTCTTGTATGAGTGCCTGGAGGCGGTTGGAGGATGGATGGTGGCTAACAGATTGAGGTTGAATCCTGACAAGACAGAAGTACTGTTTAGGGGGGGACAGGGAGCGGGTGGGTGTGGGGGATTCCCTGGTTTTGAATGGGGTAACTGTGCCCCTGAAGGACCAGGTGTGCAGCCTGGGAGTCATTTTGGACTCACAGCTGTCCATGGAGGCGCAGCTTAACTCTGTGTCCAGGGCAGCTGTCTACCAGCTCCACCTGGTACACAGGCTAAAACCCTACCTGCCTGCGGACTGGCTCACCAGAGTGGTGCATGCTCTAGTTATCTCCCGCTTTGACTACTGCAACACATTCTATGTGGGGCTACCTTTGAAGGTGACCCGGAAACTGCAATTAATCCAGAATGCGGCAGCTAGACTGGTGACTAGGAGTGTCTGCTGGGACCACATAACACCGATTCTGAGAGATCTGCATTGGCTCCCAGTACGTTTCCGAGCATGATTCAAAGTGTTGGTGCTGACCATTAAAGCCCTAAACAGCCTCGTTCCTGTATACCTGAAGGAGCGTCTCCACCCCCATCGTTAAGCCCGGACACTGAGATCCAGCGCTGAGGGCCTTCTGGCAGTTCCCTCATTGTGCGAAGTGAGGCTACAGGGAACCAGACAGAGGGCCTGCTCAGTAGTGGCACCCACCCTGTGGAATGCCCTCCCATCGGATAGCAAAGAGATAAACAACTACCTGACATTCAGAAGACATCTTAAGGCAGCCCTGTTCAGGGAAGTTTTTAATATGTAACGCTGTACTGTTTTTAACACTTGATTAGGAGCCATCCAGAGTGGTTGGGGAAACTCAGCCAGATGGGCAGAGTATAAATAAATAATAATAATAATTACTTGCAAAGTTGCGTACCGCCCCCCTCCCCGCACAATTTGCTCTCTCTCTTGCGCAGCTCCAAGCACAATGGAGGCGAGGCGTCAGCGCCAACAAAGAGACCCAAGGAAGGACTGGAGGGAAAGGAAGAGGCATCCACGGGAGGAGGGAATTCCGGCTGAGAAAGTGGGGGTAATGAAATGTTTAGGAAGGATGTTAAAGAATATGGTTATGCAGATAAAGATTCAACATTCCAGTCAGAGATAGTGAATAAGGAGGTAAAAAACTTGTCGAAAATGTATAATTTGTTATTAGAGTGGAATTTGAAAGATGAGGAAGTAAAGTCGGTCATGATACATTGGGCCAGAGACATAGGTTATAATATACAATTTGAAGACTGGGGAAAACTTTGGAAGGAGAACTTAAAGTTCACCGCATGTACGGCATTGAAAGAGAACGTTATGAAAATGTTTTACAGGTGGTACATTACACCGGTAAAATTAGCAAAAATGTATAAGACTTGTAATAAGTGTTGGAAATGTAAAGAAAAAGATGGTACCTTTCTACTAGGCATTACAGGAAAAGAGATTAAAAGTAAGGACAGTAAGTTTTTCCAGTATGCAACGACGGCTGCAAGGATGTTACTGGCACAGAAATGGAAACAACAAGAAATACCGACAATGGAAGATTGGAGAGCTAAGTTGTTAGACTATGCTGAATTGGACAAGATGACGGGAAAGATTAGATACCTAAGAGACCAAAAGTTTACAGAAAACTGGGGAAAATTTGTTGATTATCTGGAAAGTATAAGTGAAGGTCAAATAACGCTAGAAGGTTTTAAAAGAGCACTGTGAAAACGCGAGAGATATTGTTAAAAGGAAATGAAGGGGAAAAGATCTAAACAATGACAATATAAAGCAAAAGAAATGCATAAACTAATAAAGACTACGAAAGATTTATGGAAAAGCTGAAGGAAGTCCAAAAAAGAAAGACTATGAATATTTGAATGTGAAAATAATGTATGATTTGTTTTATTTTGTTGTAAACTAATAAAAATTATTTTTTTTTAAAAAAAGAGAAAGTGGGGGTAATGGGGTCACTTTGGGGCATTGCCTTGATCTGAGGCATCGGGCCCCTGAAATGGGCTTTTGCGCGACTGCTGCTGTGCGATGACCCAGATGGCAACCACCGAGCAAACGGCAAGTTGCCTGTGCTTAAGTTGCATTGTATTGCAGAAATAAAGTTCTGTTTGGTGGGGATGACTGCAAATGCTTGGAGTTCTTCATAACCCTCAGAGAATGTGCAAGTAGGCAAAGTTTCTGTGATAATTCAGATGTTGCGGAAGGTTCAGTTAGTTTAGAATGTGTCTGGTAAGGGGGAAGATGGCCTTGGGGATGCAGAGATCCAAGCATGTCAGCGTGATCTCAGGACTGCAATACCTCAAGGGCCGCCTCTTCCCATATAAACCTACCCAGACCCTGAGATCATCTTCTGAGGCCCTCCTTCGTGTGCCTCCTCCTCAAGAGGTCCGTAGGGCGGCAACACGAGAACGGGGCCTTCTCTGCAGTGGCTCCCTGTCTGTGGAATGCTCTCGCCAGGGAGGTTTGCCTGGCGCCTTCATTATATACCTTTAGGCACCGGGCAAAAACCTTCCTCTTTAACCAGGCCTTTGGTTGACCTGAGTGACATCCTATACCCTTTTAAAATGTGGCTCCTTCGGGGGGTGGGTGTTATTGGACTGTTGTTTTTATTCTGGTTATATATGTTGTGATCTTTTCTGTGAACTGCGCTGAGACCTCTATGTATACAACGGTATATAAACTCAATAAATAAAAAATAATAAGAATAAGAATCTCCTTGTAAAGGGAGTAGGTTTCATGAGTTCACAGTGTTCAGATGTAGGTACTCTATGTAGAGCGTGTATATATTTGCATACATTCTAATATATATTGGTTCTGACCCTATCGAAGGTGCATTGCTATTTAAAATCCAAGCAGACCGTTCCACCCTATGCTGGCCCATGTCAAAACAGGGCAGCTGCTTCTCTGTGTTCTTACAAACATGTTTTCTCCATCTCTGCATCTGCTCCTCAAGCCACAGAGAGACTCCAGAAGGTTGCCAGGGCGATGCTTCCCCGCCTCATAAATATTCTTATTTTTCCCGGGGATTTCTCCAGGGATTTCTCCAGAGATTCATAATTTCTCGCACTGAGTCTGAAAGGTTTGGTGCATAAAATATCCCCTGTCTTGTCAATTCCCTAAACAGCTGCAGACGGTGAGAGGGATAGAGCAAAAAGCCTACATCACAAATGAAAAGTGGCTAGTGTGTTTCCTTCTTTCCCTCGTTCTTTTAGGACATCCCAAACGGGCTAGTTTTAAATGTCACCACAAACATATTTTTGAGGGTGGCAGGTTGTGCACAACCATCTCATCCCCCTGCAATCCCAAGGAATGTGTTAGAGCCCCCCAACCTTCCAGGTGGCCCCTGAAATCCTATTTTGGTTTAAGAGAGGGATGAATCTAATATTGTTTTCAGGGTGGGTTGCTTGGACCCCCTATGTGAATTTCCTGTTGTTCTTGGTCACAAGGAATGGGTTTCAAGTCCCCCTGCCCTATGTGGCCCCTTCAGCCCGCATTTTGGATTAAGGGCCCAATGAAGCTGAATGTTTTGCTTGGGATGGGCTGTGAGCACTCAACACAACCAGCTCATCAATTCTTTTCTTTTAATATTTTTATTTGATTTTGCGAGTATAAGATTATAACAATACAACCATACACATCTATATTTAAAGATCTCTCCAAATCTTTGGACTTCTCACCTTCCCCTCCATGGGTTTTCAACTGCATACTGTTCAATAGTCCATATTTTACATCACTCCATTTTCTCCATAGCAATTGCTACATTACAAGTGTTATTGCAATCCTGCTAATCTTTTCATCTGCTTACAGTGGTCATCAACTCATCAATTCTGATCAGGAGGAATGGGTTTTGATTTCCCCCAATCTTCCACATGCTCCCTGAAACTCCCCCCCCCCTTTTAAAGTTAAGGGCCCAATGGAGCTAACCGTTTTTGTGGGTTTCATGCTCTATATAAGCGTGGTCTGTTGCATGTCCCCACAGCCATCTATGGGTCCCAGAAACACAAGGGTCCTGAACACAAGGATCATAAAGTTCCCGCACCACTTTGATTGCACTACCCACCCTGATTGCTTCTTGGTGTCTGCAGTACGGATGGCTCCCGCCTCCCGTGATTCTCCAATACAGTTTTGGAAGTTCCAGGCAGCTGTAAAAGTTCTAAACAGTTCTATAAAGTTTATAAAAGTGAAATCTTAGTCTGCTTCAACAGAAGTATAGTGTCCCGATCAAGGGACGTAATAGTCCCACTCTATTCTGCCTTGGTCAGACCACACCTGGAATACTGTGTCCAGTTCTGGGCACCATAAATTAAGGAAGATATTGATGAGTTGGCAGGTATGGGGTGAAGGGTGACCAAGATGACCAAGGGCCAGGGAGGAATGGGGGAGACCACCTCTCCATTCGGACCCTCCCAGCGAGGAGGAAGAGGAAGAAAGTATAAAGGGAAGAGGCAGATGAGGGGGAAAGTTGGGAAATCATGGGAGAGCCAGAGCAACATCTGGCTGACACGTCATTAGAAACCATTCTAGACCCACCATCTTCCA
The DNA here is from genome assembly GCF_965153285.1 of Podarcis tiliguerta. NCBI lineage: Eukaryota > Metazoa > Chordata > Lepidosauria > Squamata > Lacertidae > Podarcis > Podarcis tiliguerta. The sequence continues at coordinate 2,908,518 of NC_139535.1, read as the reverse complement.
GAACCCAGCGAGCCTTAAAAGTAGGAGAGCAAAGAGCTCAAAGACAGAGCGCACTTAGCAGCACCCGCAGAGGAGGTGATGATGAATGAGGAAGTGAGAGAGCCGGGGGCTGGAGATTCACTTGGAGAAAAAACAGGAGTGACAGTGGACATCCTTGTTCCGTTCCAAGAATAATTACAAAATTTTGGTAATGTGAATTCCCTGTGATCTATGTGATCTATATCTTCCAAAGTATTAACAAATTTTCAGCCAAATACGAATTTCATAACTACTTCCATTAAGTTGGTTGGTTGTACTTGATCAAATGAGGGTAACGATTTTTTTAAACTGAAACATCATTTTTCAAGAACATCACTTCTCTACCTTCTTGAAAAATAGTATTTTAAGAATCAGATGCTATCTTTAGTTTTTGCTGTCAGGTGCTCCTTTGCGTTCAGATCAGGTCTCAGCAAAATAATGTAGCATTTGGGAATGAAGATGCAGCCCAGGAGCCCAGCACTGGAGGCCAAGATGGAGAAAACCTGAACGGCTACCATGTATTTCCCCTTGGTGCTCAGGTAGGTGGGCACAAAGGACACCCAAACACTGCAGAAGACCAGCATGCTGAAGGTGATCAGCTTGGCTTCATTGAAGGCCCCAGGCAGCTTCCTGGCTAGGAAAGCCACTGTGAAGCAGATGGCTGCCAAGAAGCCCATGTAGCCAAGGGCACTATAGAACATGGCCACAGACCCTTCGTTGCATTGCAGGATGATCTCCCCAGGCCGGGAGTGCATGTCAGAGTCTGGGAATGGTGGTGAGATTCCCAGCCAAATCATGCAGATGACAACTTGGACACAGGAACAGGAAATGACAATGGAGTTGGCCAGACTCTTCCCCAGCCATCTCCTCACTGAGTTCCCTGGCTTGGTGGCCAGGAAGGCCAGAACCACAGTGATGGTTTTTGCCAACACAGAAGAAGCAGCAACAGAGAAGATGATGCTGAAGGCTGTTTGTCGGAGAAGGCAGGTCCCTTTCCTTGGCCTCCCAATGAACAGGAAGGAGGACAAAAAGGAAAGCAGGAGGGAGACGAGGAGGATGTAGGAGAGGTCCCGGTTGTTGGCTTTGACTATGGGAGTTTCGTTGTATTTAATAAAGATTCCTAAAACAAAGCTTGAGGCTAAGGACCCCAGTAGGGCAAGGGAAAGTAGGACAACCCCCAGAGATTCTTCATAGGCTAGGAAGGTGATATGCTTGAACACACATTGATCTCGGTTCTTGTTTGGGTGCTGATTTTCTGGGCATTTTTTGCAATGGTCTGCATCTGCAAGAGAGAGAGAGAGAGAGAGAGAGAGAGAGAAAGAGTAATGTCTACTACTCTGGAATCAGCCAAGCCCTGAGCAGTATCTAGCCTCTGGGGAGGGATTCAGTTGTAGACCAAGTCAGTCTGGGACAGCCACAGATCACTACAGGTATTTAATTAGCTCTACCCCAAAGAAATTTGGAACAGATTCCAGGGCTGGAGATCCCCAGCTTGGCCTCTGGCAGTTTTGGCTGCTTGGAGCCCCCTATACCAGGGCCAAAAGGAGGACCAGGGGTCTGTGCAGAAGTCTAATATCTACCCTAGGTCCATAACAATCTCCCTCCTTAAGGACCCCGGGACAGTTAAGTCTAGTCAATGGCAACTATGGGGTGCAGTGTTCATCTCGCTTCAGACCGAGGGAGCTGGTGTTTGTCCACAGACAGCTTTCTGGGTCATGTGGCCAGCATGACTAAACCGCTTCTGGTGCAAAGGGACACCATGACGAATGCCAGAGCGCCATGACGAATGCCAGAGCGCACGGAAACACCATTTACCTTCCCGCTGCAGTGACACCTATCCATCTACTTGCACTGGTGTGCTTTCAAACTGCTAGGATGGAAGAAGCTGAGACAGAGAAACGGGACCTCAGCCCGTCACGTGGTTTCGAACTGCTGACCTTCAGCAAGACCAAGAGGCTCCGTGGTTTAGACCTCCCTCCTTCACATTTGACCAAAGGTATTTTTTGGAGTAAGGATGAATAGTAGGGCTAAGAGGTGGGAAATGGGTGGGCAGCCATTTAGTGATTGACATGTTTATATCCTCCTTTCCCAATCAGCTTAATATATTTATATATACGATGATGATGATACATTTTAGAACAATATCATTAACTATAATCATAAAAAGAGATTGATGATGATGATGATTTGAATCACCCAGTTCCCTCCCACACATGAAGCATACCAGCCTTGTCCTGCCCAGAATTGGTTTTGAGAGATTCCTGACTGACCCCTTCTCTCTTCCCCAAGGCCAGCCTTTCCCTTGGAGTCACCCACCTTCCTGAGCGGAGATGGTCCCTTCTGCACAGGGAAGACATTCATAACAGCAAAGAGGCTTCCCTTCCTGAATCACCTTGACGGATCCAGGGCGACAGCTTTCCACACACCTGGAAGTAGGAAGGGTCTAGGCACAGAGACGAAGAGCGTCAATGAGAATTGTTGTTTGAGGCATAGTATCTGCTGTAGCATCTAGACTATAGCTTGAAACTAAGCATTTCCCATCACTGTCCATTACATGAATTATTCATGATTAAATTCAGAAAAAAACAAAGGACCTCCATTAAATAAAGTTCTGTATATGGGCCATTCACTACTGATAGAAATACGTGTAACAACAGAAAAGCAAGGAGCCCCCCTTTCCTCAGACACACAGTTTAGCAGGAAGCCTCCTTTGGCACCCAGCTGAGCGGAGGAGCTGTAGGAACTATCTGGAACAACAGCCCAGTGCTGGAGTTGACAGGCAACTGAGGGCAGCAGCCCACAGAACAGGGAGCACTTATTACAGCTCATAGAAAAGACAGCAAAATGACAGGCATGATTCCCACTCCCCGTCACCTGATTGAGCCACTTGGGCCACACAATGGCCTCCTGGTCGATGGAGCACTTCAGGTCTGGGGATCCTTGTCTGTCGATACTCCCAAACTTCACTCTGAGGACGGATTTATTGGGGAACACCACCCAGTTCACAATGTCCAAGTCGGCTGCCAGCTCCCCGTTCTCATCCAAATACACTCTGTCCATGGAAGAATTGTAGAACTGGGTGTTTCCTAGGAAAGGGTGGAGCTGGAACAGAAGCAAAGATGAGAGCATTTAGAATAAAGGGAAGCAAAGGCCCCTGTTTTGCTGGCCCAGAAATGGAAAGTGAGCGAGGTCCCAGCTAAAGAGGATTGGCAACTTAAGTGGACAGAAAATGCAGAAATTGGAGATTTAACATGCAGAATAAGAGAGCAAGAAGAACATACATCAAAAGAAGAGTGGAAAGCATTTATTGAATATAGGGAAAATAACTGTATGCAGCTGAAAATGGTGGCAGCATTAAGATAAACTCAACCACATAAATAATGTTTGATGGATGTAAAAGTAGAAAACTGATTTGAATGGTTATAGCAAAATATAAGGGATGTATAAATGAACCATGGAAAGAGAAGAAGGGAAGTCATCGGATATTTCAGAGTTTGTAAAATGTTTATTTGGAATTGTTAGATTGAAAATTTAATAAAAATTATCTAATAATAATAATAATAATAATAATGGAAGCATACTGACAATCCACTTCCCATTTGCTTAGGGCTGGTTGCAGACTCAAATAGTCATGGAGGGATCTTGTCACTTTTGGTTCATACTGTTTTCTCTCTCACACACCGCAATCTTAAATTCAGTTCTCCACATCTCTGAAGCATTTTTTAAATAATAATAATAGAAACTCTTCCGAATTCTTCAGCGTTTCTGTGTGATTTTCTCCTAGTAAGCATGTTTTTGAAGGATGCTGCCCCCTTGGATTGTTTCAGAAAGAGTGAATTAGGTTCGCTTTTCCTTTCAAGGCAAGCTGAATGAAATCTCCAATATGGGCTTCAGCAGGGAAAGGGACGAGCTTGGTGGAGGGAGCAGAGAGCCAGAGCAGAGTCAAGCGGGTGTCAAAGGAATAGAGACTAGAGACAGCCTGATCAATGTCATCTCCCCTGCCAAAAATAATTCCAACTTGCGGGGAAAGGAGAATTGGGCACATGATGGGAGCAGTTGCTTGGGGGGCTGTGCAATGAGGCAAGAATAAGAATAGCAAACAGAGATGAAAAATGTATATGTATTAAGGAAGGTTTAAAATGGAAAATGGGTAATGTGTTTTGCAAACTTTGGGATTTTTCCATAGTAGTTTTTTTTCCTAAAGGGCTCTGGGCTCTTGCTGAGATTAAGATTAACTAACTGGTTTAACATGTGAGTGTTGTAACCTTAGATCATGTGATGAAGGTATTGGATTGCAATATCTCCTTTTTGAAGGGAGTTGCCTTTTTGTCTTTGGCTCCAAAACTCAATAGAGTTTTGTAAAGGAAGCTCTCCAGAAGATAAAGCAAACAGCCTGGAGGCTGGAAGGCAGGAGAAAGAGAAAGATGGAGAGAGAGAGAGAGAGAGAGAGAGAGAGAGAGAGAGAGAGAGAGTGTAATATCTAAATGAATGCTTCCAGTTCTTATGCTTCCAATCATTTCAAACTGCACAATATTCAATATCTGCAACACTACAATCGATTGTCATGCTCAGTTGAGATGTCTATGAAGGGAAAGAAAATACCTGCCATGGTTGTAGCCTTTGAAGTCCCATTCTCTCAGTTCCCCTCTGCTTAGATTTAGATGAATATGCAGCATTTAAGGCATGAGCCACGGCTTGCAGAGTGTTGTAGATCCTGTAGCTGTCTAGAGAGAGGATTCTTTCCAGATCTTCTTGGGGAAGCCTCTCCAGTTTCTCTCTCTCTCTGCATCTTGTCCGGCCTTTCACTGAGAATGCATGCTTTGAATAGGAACAATTAAAAGCATCCTCCCAAAACTTCTTAATACCAAAGAAAAAGGGTGGAAAATCACCGTATTTTGCCTCTTTACTTGTCTCAGTGAAGAAGGAAAATATACCATGGATGTATTGGAAAGATATCAAATTATACATCAGTTCCAGGGCGACATCCCACAAAACTGTTGTGATGAAGATTTTCCCAACAATGGATTTCATCCCTATGTCAAAAAACTGTTGTATAATGAGTAGTCCATCTAAGAAATAAGTCATTTCCCCGTAGTAAACAAATACATGCACTTGCCTCCACTTGTCGAATGGAAGACGAGGAATGTCTACTCCATTTGTATTCAGTCCTTGGATGCTTTGTGAGATGACAACACAGACACCGCTCTTGATGAGCACGGGTGTCAAGCTCTTCAGGAACCGCTCTCCATTGTCGGTGTCTGGTGCAAGGAGGCCAATCAACGTCCATCGGAAGTGCTGGAGCAGCTTGACAATCCCTGGGTACAGGGCTTCTTCTTTGGGGACCATCCGGTAGAAAAAAGGGAAATGCCTCTTATCATTCAGAACATGAGAGACAAAAGCATAAGTGACCTGGGAAGAGAAGGAAGATTTGGATCTTGTTTGATTTCAGATCAAAGCCTAAATATTTCTAAGCCCAACATGAGATTGGGAAGGTCTTAGGAAGGAGGAAGGTCTATTGCAAGGACCCTTTGGTGGGAACAGTGATTTCCTTGAAGGTTGTGGCAGCCGTAAAGAAGGCAAATTTGATGCTAGGGATCAACAGGAGGGTAGTTGAAAATAAGACTGCCAATATCATAATGCTATTATACCTCTCTCCATTCCTACCTGTGGGATTTTATAGATGCCCAACACATTTGAAATCTGGATGGAGTTTTGAGAGTCGGACCCTTCAAGAACAGCCAGTAAGTTAGTCTGTTTACCACAGCTGTAGTTTGGAAAGCTCAGCTGCCCAATTGACAGCATGTCTAGCAAAGCATCATAGGTCACCCTTCCATCAAAAAAGTTCTCATGGATGCTGTAGCCCAGGGTGATGTTGGGTAACAGCTTTTGATTCTGGTTGATCGCTTGAATGGCATACAAGAAGGAGAGGAGCTGCCAGTACTTTGTGGATCCTTTCCTGGGGGGAGAAATTATATACATGCCAGTACTTTTCAAGTGATATTTCTGTTCTACCTCTAATATTCAGCTCTACCTCTTTCAAATCAGAACCAGTGAAGGCAGTGAAGGTCCTGTGTGAGTGTCTGGAGGCGGATGGAGGTTGGATGGCGGCTAACAGATTGAGGCTGAATCCTGACAAGACAGAAGTACTGTTTTGGGGGGACAGGAGGCAGGCAGGTGTGGAGGACTCCCTGGTCCTGAATGGGGTAACTGTGTCCCTGGAGGACCAGGTGCGCAGCCTGGGAGTCATTTTGGACTCACAGCTGTCCATGGAGGCGCAGGTCAATTCTGAGTCCAGGGCAGCTGTCTACCAGCTCCACCTGGTATGCAGGCTGAGACCCTACCTGCCCACAAACTGTCTCGCCAGAGTGGTGCACGCACTAGTTATCTCTCGCTTGGATTACTGCAATGCGCTCTATGTGGGACTACCTTTAAAGGTGACCCGGAAACTACAACTAATCTAGAATGCGGCAGCTAGACTGGTGACTGGGAGCGACCGCCGAGACCACATAATACCAATCTTGAAAGATCTACATTGGTTCTCAGTACGTTTACAAGCTTTTGGAATGGGACACTAAAGAGGACCAGGTAAATTGCGTTACGATAAAATGGGCAAAGGATGTGGGACATAATATATTCAAAGTGTTGGTGCTGACGTTTAAGCCCTAAACGGCCTCGGTCCAGTATACCTGAAAGAGCGTCTCCACCTCCATCGTTCTGCTCGGACCCTGAGGTCCAGCGCCATGGGCCGTCTGGCGGTTCCCTCACGCCAAGAAGCCAAGTTACAGGCAACCAGGTAGAGGGCCTTCTCGGTAGTGGCACCCGCCCTGTGGAACACCCTCCCACCAGATGCCAAAGAGAAGAACAACTAGCGGACATTTAGAAGACATCAGAAGGCAGCCCTGTTTAGGGAAGCTTTTAATGTTTAACAGATCACTGTATTTTAATATTTTGTTGGAAGTTGCCCAGAGTGGCTGGGGAAAGCCAGCCAGATGGGTGGGGCATAAAATTATTATTATTATTATTATTATTATTATTAGGGATCTAAGAAAGTGATTAAAAGATCCAGAAAGCACTATCATAATTCCGCTTTGAGAAAGTAGATATTTCCCCCCTTTATATTAAACCTAAGGCAAAAAGACACCCTTCTCCTACCATCATTTTTCAGAAGAATCCTGCAGAATCAGCCCAAAGGCTCATCTGTTCCAGAATTCTCAAGGCGGCCAACCAGATGCACATGCAAAACTGAGAAGCACAAGAACTCTTCCCCTACTTGAGATTCTCAGTTACTGGTACCCAGAGGCATAGTACCTGTGACAGTGAATGGAGAACATAGCCATTGTGACTGGTAGCCGCTGAGAGCCTAATCACCCCCAAATTTATCTGCCACTGGGATCTTCTTATGTTCTTAAAGGCAGGTACCAGATCATGATAAAGCCCCCAGAAAGTAACTGGAGATGAGTTGGATCTCATGGAAATGGTAGCAAGTGGAACACCAGGAACTCCATCCCCACAAAACGTCTTACCAATAAAAGCTGGTGGAAGGACATTGGCTAAAGATATGAGGATGAAACATAATGTTTGTGGCAGAGAGGACCCCACTGATGAGGTGGTCTCCTGGCCTGAAATAATTAGGTGAATCTATCTCATCCCTTTCCAAAGACAAGAGGCATTTTGTCTTCAGTTTCCCACAGTCCCCATAAGGCAGTAGAAGCAGCAGAATGAGGACCATCTTTTTTCCTCCCAGGAACGAGCACCTCCTTTATGACTGCTCCCTTACAAAGAATTAGAAGCCTTTTGTTGTGGTCCTTGCAAGATGCAGTAACTTTCTTCTTACTAACGGAGCTCTGCAGAGGGGTCACATCTGAAGTGGAGAGAAGTCAAGCCAACCTCATTCTGGTGCAGTTATCATCTGTCCTAAATCTCAGCCCCCCCAAGTTTTGGGTGGCTCAGGAGGCATATATCTGCCAGACCTTTCTGCCTCAGATCCATAACATCACGTTTAGTGGACTCAAATGTGATCTTTGGAAGCAAAAAAAACAACACACACTATCATTTTGATAATTATATGGAGAAAAAGTACCACTTCTGCAAGTTCCTAAACACTTTATGCAGCTCCACCTGCAACTGCAGGGCTGAAGAAAAACATGTTTGCGAAAACTCCAACATCTGCCTCCAAACTGTGAGATGCAAATGCCAAAGATTGGTGAAAAGTACCAAGATTAAGAGTTAGAAGTTCCCTGAACTATCATACGTGAGCCCTGGCAGAATCCCACCCCCCCACCCCCCGCACTGATGCTAACACAGGATAGGGCTATTCTGATGAATTTGAGAGGTGAACAAGGGAACTGAAATTTCACGTAAAGACAGAGGCGATTCAGCAGATTTTTTTGTAGGTTTTTGTTTTTGTTCTTGTTTTTATTATATACTTTTTGGTCTTAACCTATATTTTTATGCTGTGAACCACACTGAGAACATTGGGTGAAGGACAGTGTAGAAATTTAATAAAGAAACAGACAAATCAACACTTGGACTTCCAAAAAAAGCTTCCAACAAGGTGCCTCCTGGGTAAGCTTAGTAGTCATGGAATAAGAGAAGAGGTCCTCTGGTGAATCAGGAATGGAAGTTGCAGGAAGCAGAAAATAGGTTTAAGTGGATAGTCCTTCAAATGGGCGAGGTGTGTGGTGCCAGATGTTCTTGACCAAAATCTCGCAAGGACAACCTGGCCACATCTTTTGGCACCAACTAGAGATTCTGCACCAGACCCAAGGGCAGCCCCAGAAAGAGTGCATTGCAGTAGTCCAGCTCCAAGTTTTCCATTGCTCCAGTGGTCAGGCTATTCCTGTTCACAAACAGCCATAGAGGACACATGGGTCTCTAGTGACAAAGGTGTATCCAAGAGTACCCCCAAACTATGCACTTGCTCCTTTAGAAGTGGGAATCACCCAAAGAGCCTACAAATTGTTTGCCAAGCTCCTGTGTTCCTGTCACTCCCTAAGTGATGAAAAACCAGACAAGACAACAGCAGAACATTGGGTCCAAATGAGCCACAACTCTATTGATTACAGATGTGAATGGTTTGGCATCGGCATTGCGTATAGCCATTTATTCCACCCCAGTCCATCTGCTGGGGGTGCATCTAAGGGTAATCCACACCTGCCCCCCCATGACTTACATCAAGTAGGGGTAATCACCGAAGGGTCCCTGTGGGAGGAGTGCTATGGCCCTAGCCCCCTGCTGGGCATCCAGACAGAAGCAACTCCTCACAGATCCCTTTGACAGGATACACTTAACCAAGAAGGGGCGGACAGAGGCTGTAACCTCCCCTCCAGCCAAGACTAAGGCTTCCCCAATGCCTAACCTCACAAAGTTGTGAGGATTGCTATGAATCATAGAATCATAGAGTTGGAAGAGACCACAAGGGTCATCGAGTCCAACCCCCTGCCAAGCAGGAAACACCATCAGAGCACTCCTGACATATGGTTGTCAAGCCTCTGCTTAAAGACCTCCAAAGAAGGAGACTCCACCACACTCCTTGGCAGCAAATTCCACTGTCGAACAGCTCTTACTGTCAGGAAGTTCTTCCTAATGTTTAGGTGGAATCTTCTTTCTTGTAGTTTGTATCCATTGCTCCGTGTCCGCTTCTCTGGAGCAGCAGAAAACAACCTTTCTCCCTCCTCTATGTGACATCCTTTGATATATTTGAACATGGCTATCATATCACCCCTTAACCTCCTCTTCTCCAGGCTAAACATGCCCAGCTCCCTTAGCCGATCCTCATAAGGCATTGTTTCCAGGCCTTTGACCATTTTGGTTGCCCTCCTCTGTACACGTTCTAGTTTGTCAGTGTCCTTCTTGAACTGTGGTGCCCAGAACTGGACACAGTACTCCAGGTGAGGTCTGACCAGAGCAGAATACAGTGGCACTATAACTTCCCTTGATCTAGATGCTATACTCCTATTGATGCAGCCCAGAATTGCATTGGCTTTTTTAGCTGCCGCGTCACACTGTTGGCTCATGTTAAGTTTGTGGTCAACCAAGACTCCTAGATCCTTTTCACATGTACTGCTCTCAAGCCAGGTGTCACCCATCTTGTATTTGTGCCTCTCATTTTTTTTGCCCAAGTGCAATACTTTACATTTCTCCCTGTTAAAATTCATCTTGTTTGTTTTGGCCCAGTTCTCTAATCTGTCAAGGTCGTTTTGAAGTGTGATCCTGTCTTCTGGGGTGTTAGCCACCCCTCCCAGTTTGGTGTCATCTGCAAATTTGATCAGGATGCCCTTGAGTCCATCATCCAAGTCGTTGATAAAGATGTTGAATAAGACCGGGCCCAAGACAGAACCCTGTGGCACCCCACTAGTCACTCTTCTCCAGGATGAAGTGGAACCATGAGGAAGGCGAAAATCAAATGGCCAAGGCCAAGTTGACAAATGGAAAAATTGCTGCCAGTTTTTAGATTTCTGCCACTGTGCAGTTTTTGGAGTCACAAGACTCTGTTTACATTCCAGACTGTTGGAAGTTTCACAGGAGAAGGATGTTGTTATTACTCATTTCCTGTTTCTTTGTTCTCGTTGGTTTTCTGCCTTCACAAAGAGCAGATGAATATTCTTTTCTGTCCTGCGTAGCTAGAAATAAAACGTAGCAATGTAGCTCATATATTTCTCGTCCTTCTGCTGATGTTTGTATACTCTGCGGAATGAGAACATTCTTAGAGCCTCATCAAAGGTTTAGGTCGTTAATCACTATCGCTAGCTGACTGGGAACGGTTATGGACCACTGGTATGAAATTTACGGCATGTAATGCCTTAAGAGAGAATATTATGAAAATGATATACAGATTGTACATGACACCAGTCAAGCTAGCAAAAATTTATCATTTGCCCGATAACAAATGCTGGAAATGTAAAGAAACTGAAGGTACATTCTTTCACCTTTGGTGGACGTGCCCAAGGATTAAGACCTTCTGGGAAATGATTTACAATGAACTGAAAAAAGTGTTTAAATACACATTTCCGAAGAAACCAGAAGCCTTTCTCCTGGGCATGGTCAACCAACAGGTTCATGTGTAGGATAGGACATTCTTTATGTACGCTACAACAGCAGCAAGAATACTTATCGCACAGTATTGGAAGGCACAAGAACTACCCACGCTGGAAGCATGGCAGATGAAAGTTATCGATTATATGGAATCAGCAGAAATGACTGGCAGAATCAGAGACCAGGGAGAGGAGACGGTGAAGGAAGACTGGAGGAAGTTTAAAGACTATCTACAGAAACACTATAAGATAATGAAGGTTTGATGACACCAGATTGACTATTAGTCTATTAGTATAAAAGACTATTAGTATAAAAATTTAAAGATTAAGAAAGATTAAGATACATGGAAAGATTAAGAAAGAATAAGATACATGGAAATGTTACTACATTAAGACACTAAGTTAATGATGAAATCAAAATATGACAGAGGGAAGGAATTTGCTGACAGAATATACGATCTGGAATACAGAGAGGGAAGGTCTGGGGAAGTCGCAGAAACAAGTTAATATAGAGAATATAAGGAGATAACAATTGTTTTTAATATTTTTATTTTTATTTTTTATATTTTTTGTTGTATGGTGTTTGCATGTTGTTGTATTTTCATTTTTGTTCTGTTTGCTTAGTTGTGATGTGTTCTTTTTTCTGTTCATTTATTGTAAAACCTAATAAAATATTATATGGGGGGGAAAAATCACTATCAGAGTAGATGACGAGGAATGTCCGAGGAGGAGTAGCTCGGTCCTGCAGAGTTCCGACACCAGGCCCCAAATATGGCAGCTGACAATGTTCATAGGAAGGTCTTAGTATGGAAATAAGACATATGAAAAAGGGGACGGAGGGTGGGAGATCCAACAGCAAACTGGGGAGGAGGCCTGGGCAGGCCCCAAGTTATCCCTCCAGGGAGCGGAGCCAAGCAATGCCTATTGGCCAGTTGGGCCCACCCCCTGCGGAATGCCTGCACCTAAGCCTGGCACAATTGGTCAATCCGCAGGCAGGCAGCAACCCTCCCCAGCAGGGCACCAAATTGCGGGCATGGACTTGGTTGGCCGCAACACCGCCTGACCATTAAAGGTAAGTGGACTTTCCAGGATTTGAACGCAGTTTATTGGACCTTATTGAGTCCACTGCTGCATCCAGACACTGGTCACAAGCCTTCACAGACTCTCCTGTTATGGAGAAGGAGAGCTGTGTGTTAATGTAAAGGTGTAAAGACCCCTGGATGGTTCAGTCTCGTCAAATGCGACTATGGGGAGTGGCGCTCATCTCGCTATCAGGCCGAGGGCTCAGGTGTTTATCCACAGACAACTTTCTGGGTCATGTGGCCAACAGGACTAAACCACTTCAGGCGTGACGGGACACCTTGATGGAAGCCAGAGCTTGGGGGCTTGAGACACAATATGCAAATGGCAGATTGGAAGAGGTTATGGAAAACAGATTTGAAATTTATGGCACGTTGTTCACTGACATAAAATTATATGAAAATGATGTACTGGTGGTATTTGACCCCAGTTAAATTAGCAATAATGTATAGAACGAGTTCAAATTCCTGCTGGAAGTGTAAAGAAAAAGAAGCTACCTCTTATCATATGTGGTGGACGTGTAAAGTAACTAAATTTTTGGGGGAGATAATATATAATGAATTGGAAAAAATGTTTAAAATAACTTTTGTTTAAAAAACCAGAAGCCTTCTTATTAGGAATGACAGGTACCAAGATAGCAAAGGACCAGAAAAGATTGTTTATGTATGCGACAACAGCCGCACGGATGCTACTAGCCCAGAGATGGAAGGAGGAAACAACCCTGAGCAGAGAAGAATGGCAAACCAAGTTGATGGACTATGCTGAAATGGCAAAATTAACTGGGAAGCTCAGAAAGCAAGACCATTGTAAGCAGGTTAAAAACATTAGCAGGATTTTAACCACACTTGTAAATTAATGGAAAGTATGGACAATTTGAAAAGACAAAATTTGGACAGTTTTGATATGCAGGTGTAAATATTACCACTAGGACCCATAGAAAGGTTGGGGGGGGGTGTCAGGAGATTCAGCGTAATTTCGGCATTTGAATCTTGTATTGCTTTTTGTTGTATGTTTATTTATTTATTTTAATCAAATAAAAGAAATTTGAAAAACAAAATCAAACTGCTGGGTTGGCAGGAGCTGGGACAGAGCAATGGGAGCTTGCCACCATCACATGGATTCAAACCGCCAACCTTCCAACCAGCAAGCCCAAGAAGCTCAGTAGGTCACAGTGCCACCCTTGTCCCTAGAGCTGTGTGTTATCGGCATACTGGTGGCCCCTTGCTCCAAAACTCCTCAGGACCACACCCCATGACTTCATATAGATTTTAAATAGCGTATAGCTCTTAAATAGCGCTGGGGAGAGAATAGTACCTTGCAGCACCCCATAGCACATCAAAAAAAATTTTTTTAAAGGGCAACCCAAATGATCACAACATGTCAGGGAATAGTCTAAAGACGACGACTGGGGAATGCATTCTATGGCAGACCAGTTTCCTGTCCGATGGAGAGATGGAGGGGAAAAGTCACACACACACCCTTTTTCACAGCGTGTTTAGAAGTAGAGAGAGAGACAGAAGCTGAACAGCTGAGGGAGGAGTTGCCCAGGTATGAGATAATGACAAGGGAACCCGAAAGGAGGGGGCAGCTAGTTGAGATGTCACTTGAGAGTGTGGGGAACCCCCCTCACCACAGACTCGGAGGATTGAACATATCAGAGAGCAAAGAAGTCGGGGGGGGGGGGAGGAACTTCCCATTGGGACCTAAAATGCTACGGACGTCGGAAGGAGGTTTCAGAGCAGCCAACTGCCCTCCTTGCGGAGAGCTGTGTATTTCTGCTTGCAACATGGTGCTGTAATAAAAGGACTATAAATAGATCAACTGCTTGTTAATTCTTATCTGTGATGTTGCCAAAGGGAGAGAACTCTCCACGCCTGACACATCACTCTTCCCCCTTCCTTTACTTCTCATGAAAACTCAAGGGATTTGTCCAAAGTTCTACTTTGGGTCCACTAAAATGGACCCCATTTTTGAGAGGAATGTGAGGTGACATCCTGCTTCTGATTCAGTCAATGAATCAGTCAACCAAACAATAATGCTCTCCACCTGATTCAAGGCTTCTCCAGACACCCTGCTGATTCAGCATTCATCCTGATTTACTTGATTATGTGGTGCTCTTTAATAACAACAACAACAACAATAATAAATTTTATTTATACCCTGCCCTCCCCAGCCAAGGCTGGGCTCAGGGCAGCTAAGAAGCAATAATAAGAACAATTTGAATGAATGCAACTTAAATACAAGATTAAAATACAACATTAAAACGTTAAAATGCAGCCTCATCACAGGAGGAGAAAGGAAAAAGAAAGAGGGGAAGGGAATAAAATTGACTCCAAGCCAAAGGCCAGGCGGAACAACTCTGTCTTACAGGCCCTGCGGAAAGAAATCAGATCCCGCAGGGCCCTGGTCTCATGAGACAGAGCATTCCACCATGCCAGAGCCAGTGTTGAAAAAGCCCTGGCTCTGGTTGAGGCTAATCTAACTTCCTTAGGGCCCAGGACCTCTAGGGTGTTGCTATTTATGGACCTTAAGGTCCTCCATGGGCCATATCAGGAGAGGCGATCCCGTAAGTACGAGGGTCCTAGGCCTTGAAGGTCTTTAAATGTCAAAACCAGCACCTTAAATCTGACCTTGTACTCCACCAGGAGCCAGAGCACCTGTGGGAAGAGGAATAACCTGTTGGCTGTTCTTGAAGAAGCTGAAGGTGATATTTCTAGACATATGTCACCTGTGTCAAGCATCTACAAAACCCCACAGGTATGGCTGGTTTGGTGTTAAGATGGATTTGTGCCTCTGCCATGGGCTTTTCATTCTTTCCTTTTTGGACTCTCCCAGAGGTGAGGGTGGGATGGAACCTGGAAGCAGGAGCACTCAACACTATGCCACCCCGCCACTGCTTTTAAAAACCATGTTGCTTGTTAATAATGCATTCAAAACACAGTTTTTGGAGTAATGTAGCTGTGACCCTAGTCCAATATTCTGGGAAGTGATTCAGTCCCACAAAATACTGAGAGTCTGGAGGCATTCCTGGAAGACCTCCTCCCGTTCTACACGGTCAGCATTTTGTCTTGTTCTTTGTGTGTGTGTGGGTGGGTGGGGGGTGGACTGTAGTTGGTCAACTGTCTGAGATTTGTCCTGGAACCACAGCAAAGCACTCACCTCTCCCTTTGCGTCCTGGGCAAGTTATGGACATCATGAAGAGTAGGAACAGGGTATCCATAACTTGCCCAGGGTATCCATAACTTGCCCTGTTCCCCTTTTTTCTACCAGATGGCCCCAAAAGTAGATCCCCAGAATCTGGGGATTGTCCAACTGCTCCTGAACAGATGGATGTGGATTCCCGTATTGCGTGGGAAAGTCCTTAAAACAATAACAATAACTTATTTATACCCCGTCCGTCTGGCTGGGTTTCTCCAACCACTCTGGGTGACTTCCAGCAAAATATTAAAATAATTCATCACATATTAAAAGCTTCCCTAAACAGGGCTCCCTTAAGATGTCTTCTCAAAGTCAGATAGTTGTTTATTTCTTTGACATCTGGTAGGAGGGCATTCCTCAGTGCGGGTGCCACTACTGAGAAGGCCCTGTATCTTCACTTTCCACAGTGAGGGAACCAGCAGTTGGACCTCAATGTCCAGACAGAAGGATGGGGGTGGAGACACTCCTTCAGGTATACTGGGCCAAGGCTGTTAAGGGCTTTAAAGGTGAGCACCAATACTTTGATTTATGTCGAATGTGAGCACCAACACTTTGATTTATGTCCAGAAACGTACTGGGAGCCAATGTAGGTCTTTCAGGACCGGTGTTATGTGGTCTCGGCAACTACTCCCAGTCACCAGTCTAGCTGCCGCATTCTGGATTAGTTGTACTTTCCAGGTCACCTTCAAAGGTAGCCCCACATAGAATGCGTTGCAGTAGCCCAAGCAAGTCCTCAACACCAGCCTGCCCACTGTCACCCAAGAACAGCACTTCTGTCTTGTCAGGATTCAACCTTAATCAGTTACCTGCCATCCATCCTCCAACCGCATCCAGACACTCACACAGGACCTTCACCGCTTTCACTGGTTCCGATTTAAAAGAGAGTTAGAGCAGGGTATCATCCACATACTGATGAACACCTAGCCCAAACCCCCTGATGATCTCTCCCAGGAGCTTCATGTAGATGTTAAAAAGCATGGGGGAGAGGATGGAACCCTGAGGCACCCAACAAGTGAGAGCCCAGTGGTCTGAACACTAATCAGTCACCACCACTTTCTGAACATGGCCCAGGAGGCAGGAGTGGAACCACTGTATAACCCTCAGCTCCCAGCTCCTCTAGACGGTCCAGAAGGATGTCATGCTCAATGGTATCAAAGGCCACTGAGAGCTCCAGCAGAACCAGGAAACAGCTTTCACCTTTGTCCCTAGCGCGCCGGATATCATGGACCAGCACAACCAAGGCAGTTTCAGTCCCATAATAATAATAATAATAATAATAATAATAATAATAATAATTTTTTATTTATACCCTGCCCTCCCCAGCCAAGGCCGGGCTCAGAGCGGATTACAAGCAATAATAAAAACAAGTTGAATGATTACAACTTAAAAACAAAATTAGAATCATAGAGTTGGAATAGACCACAAGGGCCATCGAGTCCAACCCCCTGCCAAGCAGGAAACACCATCAGAGTACTCCTGACATATGGTTGTCAAGCCTCTGCTTAAAGACCTCCAAAGAAGGAGACTCCACCACACTCCTTGGCAGCAAATTAAACTACAACATTAAAATATTACAACATTAAAATAAAATGTAGCCTCAACACAGGAGGAGAAGGAAAGAAAAAAAGAAAGAGAGGGAGGGAGGGAATCAAATTGGCTCCAAGCCAAAGGCCAGGCGGAACAACTCTGTCTTACAGGTCCTGCGGAAAGAAATCAGATCCTGCAGGGCCCTGGTCTCATGAGGCAGAGCGTTCCTTCCTTAGGGCCCTGGACCACAATATGAGGCCTGATTCCCGATTCGAAGGGATCCAAATGGTCCCCATCCTTCAGACATGCCTGGAGTTGCTCAGCAACCACCTTCTCAATCACATGAATTTCTTCATGGGAAGCTAGACGCCTCTTGGAAGAGAAGCTGTTTCCACATTTCTAATATGCTTCATGCCCTGTACAGTGGTACCTCAGGTTACAGACGCTTCAGGTTACAGACTCCGCTAACCCAGAAATAATACCTCGGGTTAAGAACTTTGATTCAGGGTGAGAACAAAAATCGCGAGGCAGCAGCACGGCAGCAGCGGGAGGCCCCATTAGCTAAAGTGGTGCTTCTCGTTAAGAACAGTTTCAGGTTAAGAATCGACCTCCAGAACGAATTAAGTTCTTAACTTGAGGTGCCACTGTATGAGTTCTTTGATGGTGGATGAGACCTGCCCTCCTTCTGAAACTCTTCCCACATTCCAATAGGGTTTCTCCCCGTATGAATTCTTTGGTGGGAAGCAAGATTGTGGCTGTGACTGAAGTTCTTTCCACATTCCAAGCAGTGCTAGGGTTTCTCTCCTGTATGAATTCTTTGATGAGAAGTGAGATGGGTGCTCTTACTGAAGCTCTTTCCACATTCAAAGCACTGATAGGGTTTCTCTCCTGTATGAATTCTTTGATGAGAAGTGAGAGCCCCACTCTGACAAAAGCTCTTCCCACATTCCAAGCAGTGATAGGGTTTCTCCCCTGTATGAATTCTTTGATGGGAAGTGAGATTGGTGCTCTGACTGAAGCTCTTTCCACATTCCAAGCACTGATAGGGTTTCTCTCCAGTATGAATTCTTTGATGAGAAGTGAGATCCCCACTGTGACAAAAGCTCTTCCCACATTCCAAGCAGTGATAGGGTTTCTCTCCTGTATGAATTCTGTGATGCAAAGTGAGATTGTCCTTTCGACTAAAGCTCTTTGCACATTCCAAGCACTGATAGGGTTTCTCCCCTGTATGAATTCTGAGATGGGAAGTGAGAGTGCTGCTATTACTGAAGCTCTTTCCACATTCCAAGCACTGATAGGGTTTCTCCCTTGTATGAATTCTTTGATGGGAAGCGAGATGGATGCTCTGACTGAAGCTCTTTCCACATTCCAAGCACTGATAGGGTTTCTTCCCTGTATGGATTCTGAGATGCAAAGTGAGAGTGCTGTTCTTACTGAAGCTCTTTCCACATTCGAAGCAGTGATAGGGTTTCTCCCCTGTATGAATTCTTTGATGGGAAGTGAGATTGCTGCTGTGATTAAAGCTCTTTCCACATTCGAAGCACTGATAGGGTTTCTCCCCTGTATGAATTCTGAGATGGGAAGTGAGATGGGTGCTCTGACTGAAGCTCTCTCCACATTCCAAGCACTGATAGGGTTTCTTCCCTGTATGAATTCTTTGATGAGAAGTGAGATTGCTGTTCTTACTGAAGCTCTTTCCACATTCGAAGCACTGATAGGGTTTCTCCGCTGTATGAATTCTGAGATGGGAAGTGAGATGGGTGCTCTGACTGAAGCTCTTTCCACATTCAAAGCAATGATAGGGTTTCTCCCCTGTATGAATTCTGAGATGCAAAGTGAGATTGTATTTTCGACTAAAGCTCTTTGCACATTCCAAGCACTGATAGCGTTTCTCCCCTGTATGAATTCTTTGATGGGAAGTGAGACTGCTGCTCTGACTGAAGCTCTTTCCACATTCCAAGCACTGATGGGGTTTCTCTCCAGTATGAATTCTTTGATGGGACGTGAGATGGTCCTTCCGACTGAAGCTCTTCCCACATTCTGAGCACTGATAGCCTTTCTTCTCACTGTGAGTTCTTTGATGGGAACGGGAACTCTGACTGGAGCTTTCTCCATACTCCCAATTTTGATATGGCTTCTCCACTGTGTGGATTTTGGCATGGTCTCCCCCATTCTTCATTTCCAATTCATCACCACCTACAAAAAAGACAGAAACTAATTAGATCCTCAGGAAGAAATGGAGCCCTCAGTTATTAAACAATGCTAATGAACATTTGTGAAAGAGGAAGAACAGAAGATATGAGGTCTTTCTACAGAGGTCATGGCCTTTGTCGACCAGCATTCACAGACGTATTTTTGAGAACCAGAGGTTCAGAAAGTCTGGCTCTTTTCTAGGACGGATTTTTGTTGCCACAATCATGAAATCCACTCCAACTCTAACATTGGTCTTCTCTTTAAAAAACGGGCAGAGGCTAAAACAGAAACCCAAACCTGACAGAAATTACCTCACCTTCCCTAACAACTCTGTGTGTGAATGTTGCCTCCAGGTTGCTATGGAAAGGGTGACTGTCACTCCAGAAGGCCGTTTTTTCAGTTAGGTCTGGTCTCAACAGTCGAGTGAGAGAGAGATTTTCTGTGAGAGCACCTGCTACCAGTTTTATGCTGCTATGGGCCTCAGAAAAAGTCTGCAAAGTCTCATACAGATAGAAGCATTTGTAATTCCCTCTTCATACCTAATGTAGCAGTATTATTTGATGTTGAATTATTTTGGTTTTTTGAGTGTAGCTTTTTTTAAAAAAATAGTATTTATTAGATGTTTTATAGTTATAAAAAGAAAAAAGGTAGAGAAAAACAATACATAAATTCAACAGACAATACATCAACAATAAAAAGGATACAATACAACAATACAACATAAAAAAAAACAAAAA
Source organism: Podarcis tiliguerta (assembly GCF_965153285.1). NCBI lineage: Eukaryota > Metazoa > Chordata > Lepidosauria > Squamata > Lacertidae > Podarcis > Podarcis tiliguerta. The sequence continues at coordinate 2,888,732 of NC_139535.1, read as the reverse complement.
ACCCACAAAAACATTTAAACACACATCCAAATTTCATATCTACATCTTTCATTTACTTATTTCCTCGACTTCCTCGCACCTCCCTTTTTTGTATTCTAGTTCAAATTAGCTGGTTCAACAAATCCTTTCCTCTTCTTCAATTTTTGTTCTATAATTTATCCTAACACAATTTAACTTTAAATTTTCCACTTTGGCACATTAACAATTAATATTCATATAGTTCTTAATAACGCTTCTGCTAAAACCATGTAACTTCATTCCAATATTCTTCTAACATTCATTAATTTTGCAATATTTCTGTAAATATACTTTAAATTTTTTCCAATCTTCCTCCATCGACTCTTCTCCCTGGTCTTGGATTCTGCCAGTCATTTCCACCATTTCCATATAGTCCATCAGCTTCATCTGCCATTCTTCCCGGGTGGGTAGCTCTTGTGTCTTCCAATACTTTGCGATGAGTATTCTTGCTGCTGTTGTGGCATACATAAAAAAAGTTCTATCTTTCTTTAACACCAATTGGCCGACCATGCCCAGGAGAAAGGCCTCTGGTTTCTTCAGAAAGGTATATTTAAATACCTTTTTCATTTCATTATATATCATTTCCCAGAAGGTCTTAATCCTTGGGCACATCCACCAAAGGTGAAAGAAGGTACCTTCCGTTTCTTTACATTTCCAGCATTTGTTGTCGGGCAAATGATAAATTTTTGCCAGCTTGACTGGTGTTATGTACCACCTATAAATCATTTTCATTAAATTCTTCTTTAAGGCATTACATGCCGTGAATTTCATGGTCCATAACTGTTCCCAGTCAACCATCATAATGTTGTGTCCAACATCTTGTGCCCATTTAATCATAGCAGATTTCACCGTTTCATCTTGAGGGTTTTTTGAGTGTAGCTTATTGTCTGGAATAACGAATGGGATAAATGTAGAAATAATCTAAATCAGTTAGGTCTGTTCTCAACTGTCGAGTGAGAGAGAGGTTTTCTGTGAGAGCACCTGCTGCCTGTTTTATGCTGCTTTGTGCCTCACAAAAAGGCTGTAAAGTCTCATATAGATAGAAGCACCTGTAATTCCCTCTTCATACCTAATGTAGCAGTATTATTTGATGTTGAATTATTTTGGTTTTTTGAGTGTAGCTTATTGTCTGGAATAACGAATCGGATAAATGTAGAAATAATCTAAATCAGTAAAGAATAGATATATAGATCTATTAGATATAAGCACATGTAAACGTGTTTTAGTATATCAAGTAATGTAATGTGTTCTGTATAAACTCTAAACAGAGAATCTTGTAGAGCCTTTTCTAGAAGAAAAAAAAGCTATGTTTTTCAAGGGTCAAACAACCCGGGACAACCTCCACACATATAAATACCACAGAAAATGGGTTTGGGGCCCACAAAATCCAGAAAACCACGAATAATCCAGAAAGACAGGTGCAGAGTTGTAAAGTGACACGTTTTACCTCAGAAACTGACATTAACATTTTGACCACTTTGCCAGTGTACTCTTAATTATTCTCTCAGAAACTATTTTTAAAGGCAGATTGAAAAGTAGAAAGTAATTTTTAGGATGCATAGAGGAAAATTTACACAGTGGAATAGGAAAATGAGAACAGTGTTATACAGATTTGAAGTGATACAATGTATTAAGGCAGATGTCTTACTGCCAGAGAAATTTTTCACAATTTAGAGAAAGTTTATAAATTGAGAAGATGTCATCGCAATTTAATAAGAAACTTTTTTGGTCTAAAAAATGAAGAAAAGAAAGATTGCCAGAGTCATGTGACAGAATTTTAACAATCATTGAAAAGTTAAAGCTGGCAGAATATTCTATGTCTGAAGAACAGAAAGGGAACTATATTCTAGGATCTCCTGGGGGGGGGGGATTTGATGTTTTCATATCCACATTTAACACTCTGAATTAACAGAGGAACACATTGAAGTTACTGGGCAGTTCAGACAAACCTGGTCATTGTTTAAAAAGGCATGACTAGACAAAGAACATTCACAGTTGATCTCCTTCTATTCAGGGTTCATGGTGGGGATGTGAGAATCCCAGGTGCTGTTGGTCTCCATCCAAATAGTGGAGGTTCCTCACATAGAGGTATGTATGGAATTTCAAAACTGATCTTATGATCCAACGGGGAGCTTTACCAAGAGGGTCCATGATTCCACGATTCTCCTCCTTGACTTCCTTATGCAGACTTCGTTGCTTCTACTGCCGTGTGATGGAGCAGTAAGTTTTTTGACACTGGTAGGGCATTCAGGTCACGGCACTGGTATTAGACATTTTGAGCTGCCAATACATCGTGGTGGCCGGGGAGCTGTGATGTATTCCTAGCTCAAATTGCGTGCAGATAACAAAGGCGCAGGTAGGCAGGCAGGTGGTGGAGCCCAGAAAGGTGCTCACCTTCTCAATCTCCTCCCGCCTGCCTGCCTCCCCCCACCCCCAAGCTGAGCAAGCCCCAATACCTCTCTGGCTCCATCCCTCCATGTCCCCATCTCCCCTCCCCTGGAACTCACCAGATCTCTCTGAGAGCCCTAGAGAGGAACGCTCAGAGGCTGTGAGGAGGGATGTAGGAGACAACCTGACCAGGTCAACCGTCCATCTTCCCCCTTCCATCCTCGCTAGCTTTGCAGGATCCATCTCTTTCATCCTTCCTAAAGAGTCAAGGAGCCAAAACAAGCTGCAGGGTCCTGGGAGAGAGGAAGAAGCAAATGGAGCCTCAGAGGCCCTGCAGGGAAGAAGAAAAGAAGAAGAAGAGTTTGGATTTGATATCCCGCTTTATCACTACCCTAAGGAGTCTCAAAGCGGCTAACATTCTCCTTGCCTTCCTCCCCCACAACAAACACTCTTTGAGGTGAGTGGGGCTGAGATACTTCAGAAAAGCGTGACTAGCCCAAGGTCGCCCAGCAGCTGCATGTGGAGGAGCGGGGAATCGAACCCGGTTCACCAGATTACGAGTCTACCGCTCTTAACCAATACACCATACTGGCTCTCACTGGATTCTCTTTTTTTTTTTAAATAATATTTTATTTTCCACATTCAATAAACAAACAGAAAACAAATCGACAAACACATCAAAAAGAAAATAGCAAAAACAAAACAATACATACATTATACAGAAAGAAAAGAAAATGAAAAAGATAAGAATAAAAAACAAATTAAAAACAAATATTATGTCATTGTATTCTTCAGCATTAACTTAAGTCTGCGACTTCCCCATGCCTTCCCACTCTGTATTCTAGATCTTATATTCTGGTAGTAAACTCTTTCCCTCTGGCGTATCTTTGGTTCAGATTAATGTTATTGTCTTATTTATCCTTACATTTCCCTATGTCTTACTAAATATACTTTCTGTAACATTGTCGTTTTTATAATAACATTCTTGTACATTCAATCTGATACCTCAAACGTTCATAATTTTATAATGCTTCTGTAGATAATCTTTAAATTTCCTCCAGTCTTCCTTCATCTCACTGGATTCTCTTGCCCCTGGAAAAGCACAAATGGGGCAGCCCCTTCCCAACAGAAACCCCATTTATAAACCTTTCCAGTGGTTCCAATTTCCTCTGTTTGCACCTCACCCCACTTCGTAAGGCCGGCATGGTCTGCACAATAGAGACCTGAGAATAGATCCCATTGAATTCAGTGGGGCTTATGGAAAGAACTTGGTGGAAAAACCAGTCACCATCTTGTCCCCAAGCCTGAAGACTGCAACGCCAGGCATGCTTATCTATGGTATCATAAGGCAAAAGTTCATAAAAGTTTTCATAGTCATAATAAGAAACTCGATTCTTAAAGTTTGGGGGGAAATATAAAGATTTATTTTAACAGAAAACAGCATGGTGATTTTCCCCATTAGAAGCATTATCTTTGAAAAAAGTAAATATGAGGATAAATTGGCCGACATATAAAGAGGTGTTAACAGAAATTGACAACCAGTTAAAATTAAAGGACTTTGAAGAACTAAGAAAAAATGTAATAGACTGGTTACAATATTTACAACTAAATGAAACTTTAAAAAATCCTAAAAAGAAACGATTTAGTTATCAAGTGTCAAGATTGCAGAGAGAAATAGTAGAAAGTAGTAGAAAACTGCTGTCAAAAATGAACAATCTGCTTTTGGAATGGGACACTAAAGAGGACCAGGTCAAATGCGTTATGATAAAATGGGTAAAGGATGTGGGACGTAATAAATTAATGACGGACTGGGAAAGGCTTTGGAAGTTAGATTTGGAAGTTAGGCCACCGAGACCACATAACACCGGTCTTGAAAGACCTACATTGGCTCCCAGCATGTTTCCAAGCACAATTCAAAGTGTTGGTGCTGAGCTTTAAAGCCCTAAACGGCCTCGGCCCAGTATACCTGAAGGAGAGTCTCCACCCCCATCGTTCAGCCCAGACACTGAGATCCAGGGTCGAAGGCCTTCTGGCGGTTCCCTATCTGCGAGAAGCCAAGTTACAGGGAACCAGGCAGAGGGCCTTCTTGGTAGTGGCACCCGCCCAGATGTCAAAGAGAAGAACAACTACCAGACTTTTAGAAGACATCTGAAGGCAGCCCTGTTTAGCGAAGCTTTTAATGTTTAATAGATTATTGTATTTTAATATTCTGTTGCAAGCCGCCCAGAGTGGATGGGGAAACCCAGCCAGATGGGCGGGGTATAAATAATAAATTATTATTATAGATTTGAAATTTTCTGCATGTACTTTACTGAAGGAGAACTACATGAAAATGATCTATAGGTGGTATTTGACCCTGGTTAAATTTGCAAAATGTACTTCTCACTCGCTGGATCAACACCTTGTTGTGGTGAGTGGGCTTGCACGTTCCTATGACCCTTGTGAGCAAAGCCATCGGGAATCTTGTACTCCCAGCAGGGTCACCCTAGTACTTTCCTAATAATAGTGGAAGCGATGCACAGAGTGACTCTTCTGAATATTCCGTGTATACCAGTAGTATACAAGGAATCTTTACAACCCCAAGTAGCTGATTCCCCAAAGAATCTGCCCTGCAAGCAAAAGAAACCTCTGACAAGCACTTGAAGAACCCCAACCTGGAAACAGAGCCCCATGTGCTTCCCCATCTCAGAAGTCCCACCTGGCCCTGAGGGAACCGGATTCGCAGGAGAAACAGTTCCCCTCTCCTCGGACAAGTGAAAGGAAGTCTCCCCTGCTGAAGAGATGGCAGCCCTGCTTGCCTGGAATTCACATTTTGCTGACCACGCTGCACTGATTCTCCCAGTCTCCTCGCTAGAACAGAGGAGCAGGAACATGATGGTACAGCACCTTCTCCCTCGTCACAGAAGGAGACGCAGTTACAACCATCTCAAACCAATGCGAAGCTCTTGCTCCTGCAAAAATTACCCACAATGCAACTGCGTGACAATCAAGTGACCTAGCTTTTATCCTGGAATGTGGCCGGGTGGTCTGCATGCAGCAGAGATCCTTGTTTTAAAGCTTTCTCTCCCACCATTGCGTCATAATGATCCAGGAAACATGGACAGCGGATGAGCTGTTACTCAACGGATTTCATTCATTCTCAACTGGGGCAGATCTAGGGGTAAAGCGTGGAAGAGCGAAAGGGGGCCTGGGGGTCTTAGTCTCCACTACCCTACGTGCCATTTCAAGCCCTCTCCCCTCATTCAAGTCATAAGCCAGGGCAGTGTTAATCCAATTCAGCCACCAGGCCCTGTAGGTAATTAACGCTGATGTGACCCAGATGAGGCAGAAATCTCAGATCTGAAACTTGTGGGTTGAAAGGGAAATTTATGCCACAGACCTTATTTTGCTGAACCCAAAGGCATCTGTAGTTTTAGGAGGGGATCTCAATGCCAGATTGGGCCCTAATCATCATGCCCTTTATGCACAGCACAAATGGTCTCCTCCCAACTGTGAAGCCAGTGGATTCCTCCTCACCCGTTCTTCAAGGGATCAGAAATCAAACTTTGCAGGCATCTGCTTGGCTCAAACAGCATTCAGGATAAACCTCTACGTCTTAAATGGTGCCCTTGAAAGTGACTATCCCGACCTCTCTGGCTCCAGAAGGAGAGCTATAGACCAGGGGTCAACAACCTTTTTCAGCCATGGGCCGGTCCACCATCCCTCAGACCATGTGGTGGGCCAGACTATATTTTGAAGAGAGAAAGAAAAATGAACGAATTCCTATGCCCCACAAATAACCCAGAGATGCATTTTAAATAAAAGGACATACCGTGGTACCTCGGCTTACATACACTTCAGGCTACAAATGCTTCTGGTTACAGACTCCGCTAACCCAGAAATAGTACCTCAGGTTAAGAACTTTGCTTCAGGATGAGAACAGAAATTGTGCTCTGGCGGCACGGCAGCCGAGGGAGGCCCCGTTATTATTATTAGCTAATGTGGTACCTCAGGTTAAGAACAGTTTCAGGTTAAGAATGGACCTCCGGAACGAATTAAGTACTTAACCCGAGGTACCACTGTATTCTACTCATGGAAAAACCACGCTGATTCCTGGACCATCCGCGGGCCGGATTTAGAAGGCGATTGGGCCGCATCCAGCCCCCGGGCCTCAGTTTGCCTAGCCGTGCTCCTGACAATGTACTCCAAACCTGCCTGGTGTTTTTACATGAGCAGAATGTGTGCTTTTATTGAAAATGCATCTCTGGGTTATTTGTGGGGCATAGTTCCCTAGACCAGATATAGTTTGCTATATAGTTTGGTATACAAAGTACGTCCTGGAGGCTGACATCAGTACAAATGACCAAACTGATTAAAGAACGAAAAAAGCTGAGCTACGTTAGAAAAGCGATCCAATCATAAGAGATCTGGCTCTAATCGCCCTGCTAAAAATGTAGCAGTTTCTGCTGTCTCCTTGATCTGCCAGGAGAAAAGAAACAGTAGCGATGCTGGCCAAGAGGAAGAACACCCTTCCTCCTCCTCCTCCTCCTCCTCCACTCTTGATCGAGACTCCAGGGCTCTCTCTGCAGGCTCCCCCCTCCAAGACCCCCTCCCCCCCCCCCACGGGGCCAAGCAAGAAGAGCGGGGCAGAGCCCTGGCCCCCCGCCCCCTCCCTGGCTTGGCTTGGGGGAATGGCTGCCCCCCCCCCGATCTGGCCAGCCCCCCAGGCATCCTCCCCCGCAGCCCCTTCTCCCCATTGCACCCGGAGGGAGAGGGAGGCGAGACTCACCCCCAGGCAGCTCTGGCAAGAGAGAGAGGGAGGCGGAAGCAGCCCCTCCGCTTGCAGGCGGGAATGGCGAGGGAGGGGCTTTTGCTCGGGAGGACCTTGCCCCCCCCACGCCTCCACTTCCTGTCCTCTCTAGAAACACAGCTCTGTGCCTTTTAACCCTTGGCAAGCCGAGCACAAGCCGAGCAAGGCAGGCAGCAGCCCAGGAGGAGCCGCTAACCCAGAAATATTACCTCGTGTTAAGAACTTTGCTTCAGAATGAGAACAGAAATCGCCTGCTGGTACGACGGCAGCAATGACAAACCTAGACAGCCTCTTTAAAAGCAGAGACATCACCTTGCCAACAAAGCTCCGTATAGTTAAGGCTATGGTTTTCCCAGTAGTGATGTATGGAAGTGAAAGCTGGACCCTAAAGAAGGCTGATTACAGAAGAATGGATGCTTTTGAATCATGGTGCTGGAGGAGACTCTTGAGAGTCCCATGGACTGCAAGAAGTTAAACCTCTCCATTCTGAAGGAAATCAGCCCTGAGGGCTCACTGGAAGGACAGATCCTGAAGTTGAGGCTCCAATACTTTGGCCACCTCATGAAAAGAGAAGACACCTTGGAAAAGACCCTGATGTTGGGAAAGATGGAGGGCACAAGGAGAAGGGGACAACAGAGGATGAGATGGTTGGACAGTGTTCTCGAAGCTACCAGCATGAGTTTGACCAAACTGCGGGAGACAATGGAAGACAGAAGGGCCTGGCATGCTCTGGTCCATGGGGTCAAGAAGAGTCCTAAACAACTAAACAACAACAACACGGTGGCGGCAGCAGTGGGAGGAGAAGAAGAAGAAGAGTTTGGGTTTGATATCCCGCTTTATCACCACCCGAAGGAGTCTCAAAGCTGCTAACATTCTCCTTTCCCTTCCTCCCCCACAACAAACACTCTGTGAGGTGAGCGGGGCTGAGAAACTTCAGAGAAGTGTGACTAGCCCAAGGTCACCCAGCAGCTGCATGTGGAGGAGCGGAGACGCAAACCTGGTTCACCAGAGTACAAGTCTATCGCTCTTAACCACTACACCACACTGGCTCCATTAGTGGTGTCTCAGGTTAAGAACAGTTTCAGGTGAAGAACGGACCTCCGGAACGAATTAAGTTCTTAACCCGAGGTCCCACTGTATATGCAACCTGAGCATATGTAGCAGGGCTTCACTGCATTAATACTCCATGGAGCATTGGCACTGCATTAGTCACTGCTTTGAATCCAGTACAGAGCATGTATGTCTTTGTGTTTCCAGCTTCCAACCTGCTTCCAAGTCCACCCACTCAGACAACTCTGGCTTTTGTTCTCCTGCCTAGCGGCTAGGTGGAGGCAGGGAGGCCCACTCATATGTTCTATGGCACAGGGCAACTTCTATGTCCTCTATGGCTGTTTGTGAACAGAAATAACCTAACCACTGGAGCCCATGCATTGGAAAACTTGGAGCTGGACTCCTGCAATGCACTCTTTCTGGGGCTGCCCTTGGGTCTGGTGCAGAATCTCTAGTTGGTGCCAAATGATGTGGCCAGATTGTTCTTGCGAGCTTTTGGTCAAGAACATCTGGCACCACAGCCCCCCATTTGGAGGAACTATCTACTTAATACTATTTTCTGCTTCCTGAAACTTCCATTCCTGATCCACCAGAGGACCTTTTCTCTTATTCCATGGCTACTAAGCTTATTCAATACAACTGTAAACTCCCCCTGATGTCACCGGGGGTATTGCCATGGCCCTAGCCACCAGCAAGGGCGTCGGACAGGATCCATGAACGCCAGATTCCTTTACCGGAATACCCATAAAGTGGAGAGGCAGGCGATGGCCACACCCTGCCCTCCAATACACAAACATATTCCAATGCCTAACCGCCAATACCCAAAAAGTTGTGAAGATTTGCTACGAGGTAGGCGAAAAACCAAGTGGCCGGTGTCAATCTGCCATTTGGATAAAAATTCCTACCAGGCCCATTGGGCAACCAAGGCGACCAACCACAGGTCCATAGCAAGGTCAAGAAGCAAGCTATGGTGGTGGGTGATCTGACGAAAACCAGCAGCGCAATGAAAGATGGCCCAGAATGCAGCCCCCGTGCAAACGGCGAGTTGCCTGTACATAAGTTGTGTTGTATTGCAGAAATAAAGTTCTGTTTGGTGGGGATGACTGCGCTCTGCGTGGGGCTACCTTTGAAGGTGACCCGGAAACTGCAATTAATCCAGAATGTGGCAGCTAGACTGGTGACTGGGAGTGCCTGCCGGGACCACATAACACCTGTCCTGAGAAATCTTAAGTTGTGCTGTATTGCAGAAATAAAGTTCTGTTTGGTGGGGATGACTGCAAATGCTTGGAGTTATTTGTAAACCTCAGAGAATGCGCAAGGAGACAAAGCTAAGAGACAAATCTTTTGGGATAATTCAGATGGTGCGGAAGGTTCAGTTAGTGGAGAATGTGTCTGGTAAGGGGGAAGATGGCCTTGGGGATGTGGAGATCCAAGCATGTCAGCGTGATCTCAGGACTGCATTACCTCAAGGACAGCCTCTTCCCATATAAACCTACTGGGACCCTGAGATCATCTTCTGAGGCCCTCCTTCGTGTGCCTCCTCCTTGAGAGGTCCGTAGGGCAGCAACACGAGAACGGGGCCTTCTCTGCAGTGGCTCCCTGTCTGTGGAATGCTCTCCCCAGGGAGGTTCACCTGGCGCCTTCATTATACACCTTTAGGCCCCGGGCAAAAACCTTCCTCTTTAACCAGGCCTTTGGTTGACCTGACTGACATCCTATACCCTTTTAAAATGTGGCTCCTTTCGGGGGGTGGGTGTTATTGGGTTGTTGTTTTTATTCTGGTTATATATGTTGTGATCTTTTCTGTGAACTCCCCTGAAACCTCTATGTATACAACAGTATATAAACTCAATAAATAAAAAATAATAAGAATAAGAATCCCCTTATAAAGGGAATGGGAGACCAGGGAGAAGAGACGGTGAAGGAAGATTGGAGGAAATTCAAAGACTACTTACAGAAACATTATAAGATAATGAATGTTTGATGACATCAGATTGATGGTGAATGGTTATTAGTAAAAAAGTGAATAGAAAAAGATCCAACTTTTTCAGATATAAGGAAATGCAATTATTATGCATTAAGACTATTAGAAAATTAAAATATGATATAGGGAAAGAATTTGCAGACAGAATATATGATTTGGAATACAGAGAAGGGAGGTCTGGGGAAGTCGGAGAAATAAGTTAAAGCAATATAAGGAGACAAAAATTGTTTTTAATATTTTTATTTTTATTTTTTGTATTTTATTGTTTTGTGTCTGTGTGCTGTAGTGTTTTTTTGTTGTTGTGATGTTGTTTGCTTATTGTTGTTTTGTGTTTATTGTAAAATCCAATAAAATAGTATTTTTTTAAAAAAAGAATCTCCTTGTAAATGGAATGGGTTTCATGAGTTCACAGTGTTCAGATGTAGGTACTCTATGTAGAGCGTGTATATATTTGCATACATCCTAAATTAATATATTGGTCCTGACCCCAACGAAGGTGCACTGCTATTTAAAATCCAAGCTGACCTTTCCACCCTATGCTGGCCCATGTCAAAACAGGGCAGCTGCTTCTCTGGGTTCTTGCAAACATGTTTTCCCCAGCTCTGCATCTGCTCCTCAAGCCACAGAGAGACTCCAGAAGGTTGCCAGGGCGATGCTTCCCCGCCTCATAAATATTCTTATTTTTCCAGGGGATTTCTCCAGGGATTTCTCCAGAGATTCATAATTTCTCGCACTGAGTCTGAAAAGTCTGGTGCATAAAATATCCCCTGTCTTGTCAATTCCCTAAACAGCTGCAGACGGTGAGAGGGATAGAGCAAAAAGCCTACATCACAAATGAAGAGTGGCTGTGCTCTTCCTTCTTTCCCTCGCGCTTTTAGGACACCCCAAACGGGCTAGTTTTAAATGTCACCACAAACATATTTTTGAGGGTGGCAGGTTGTGCACAACCATCTCATCCCCCTGCAATCCCAAGGGATGTGTTAGAGCCCCCCAACCTTCCAAGTGGCCCCTGAAATCCTATTTTGGTTTAAGAGGGGGATGAACCTAATATTGTTTTCAGGGTGGGTTGCTTGAACCCCCTATGTGAATTTCCTGTTGTTCTTGGTCACAAGGAATTGGTTTCAAGTCCCCCTGACCTATGTGGCCCCTTCAGTCCCCATTTTTGATTAAGGGCCCAATGAACCTGAACGTTTTGCTTGGGATGGGCTGTGAGCACTCAACACAACCAGCTCTTCAACTCTTTTCTTTTAATAGTTTTTATTTGATTTTTGCAAATATATTATAACAATACAACCATACACATCTATATTTAAAGATCTCTCCAAATCTTTGGACTTCTCACCTTCCCCTCCATGGGTTTTCAACTGCATACTGTTCAATAGTCCATATTTTACATCACTCCGTCTTCTCCATAGCAATTGCTACATTACAAGTGTTATTGCAATCCTGCTAATGTTTTCATCTGCTTAGAGTGGTCATCAACTCATCAGTTCTGATCAGGAGGAATGGGTTTTGATTTCCCCCAATCTTCCACATGCTCCCTGAAACTCCCCCCTTTTCTAAAGTTAAGGGTCCAGTGGAGCTAACCGTTTTTGTGGGTTTCATGCTCTATATAAGCGTGGTCTGTTGCATGTCCCCACAGCCATCTCTGGGTCCCAGAAACACAAGGGTCCTGAACACGAGGACCATAAAGTTCCCGCATCACTTTGATTGCGCTACGCACCCTGATTGCTTCTTGGTGTCTGCAGTACGGATGGCTCAAGCCTCCCGTGATTCTCCAATACAGTTTTAGGAAGTTCCAGGCAGCTGTAAAAGTTCTAAACAGTTCCATAAAGTTTTAAAAAGTGCGAATACATATGAGTAGTAATGTTACAAATACAGTGATTCCAACTTTACATTTCGGGGTGACCTTTTTTCACAACTGAGAAGAATTAGTCCCCTTTTCAGTATTTCTAAGCAAAGGTTCATCCCATTATAATACAGGGAGTGGCGTTTGTTTGTTTTTGAAGTCAAAAAGTTATAACTCTAGTGCATACTCTATTTTTCTTGGTTATATGCAGCAAAAAGGGCAGCTCCCACTCTTCTTCCTGGCTAGCCCGCCATTCCCTATTTTGCTCTCCTTTGGCTTAACTACAGCAAAAGCCATTTTCTTTGCTTTCCGGTCCACCTAAGCAACAGTTGCCCAGGCTGCCCAGAACTGCCTCAGTTGTCCTTCACTCTTTTATCTACCCCCCTCCCCAAGCAACAAGCCTTCACCCTTTCCTTTCCTCCTCTTCCTCCTCCTCCTCTGTTTCATTGCCATTCGCTTTCCCACAACATTCCCACCGCTGGAGAGACCTGTCAAGAGTAAGCATGGGCCAATGATACCAAATAGTATGGGAAACAGCCTACTAGAAAAATTAACCAATAAACTGAAACTGACATGGGGACAAATAGAAGAAGACACCTTCACCCCTGTATGGCTCCCCTTTATCACACACACACAGCCCAACAAGACAATGACAAAAACCCACCAACAGCATACAAATCAATATGGCTAACCTGATCCAAAACACCTACCCACCCCACTCACCCATGAAAACAAAGACCACCACAGCCAACCACAAATGAACAACCATACCCTAGGCCAACCCCAACCTCTCTCACCACCAAAGGAACACAAGTGAACAGCAAAGAACCTGCACAAGCAATGTTGACACCAAACCCCACATATAGTAAGTAAAATAGAAACATCGCCTCCCGACCCCCCCATCTTCCCCTCAACACTTCCCCCCTTTTCTTCCTAATGTCTCAAAAAATGAAACTGAATTGTAAAAATGTTACATGGGGGAAAAATACGAGAGAGAGACATTGCACACTTTTGTAAATCATCAAATTTTTAATTAAAAAACCGCCAAAAGATTCCCACCACTGTGGAAATGTCCGCCTGGAGCTCCCCCCTCCAAAATACGCTCCCTTCTTACTACATTCAGTGGAAACATTCGAGGATTTTTCTCAGGAAGTGAAATGAAACGGGGACATGGGGGAAATTGAAATATTTTGGGTGGGGGTGGGGGTTAGAGATGGCAGTTGAGCGGGTAGGATTCTGGCCAAATGTGGACCTAGGTCCCTGTGTATATGGTCTGAAGGTGCAAAATGTTAACAACACCTTTGCTGAGGCTGAAGAGAATAAGCAGAGGCCTAAATATAGGACAACTGGCTTATTACACCAGAAGCTTAACATGAGTCAACAGTGGGATGCAGCAACTTTTTTATATATTAAATAATCATATTGATGACCCTCCCTCACTGTAAGGTCCCTGCATGGCTCACAACATTTTAAAATACAGCATTGAAAGGTGTTTTTTTTAAATTATACAATTAGGGGGGAAAGATAACAAATTTTAACTCTAATAAAAATAATGTTGAAATCTTAGTCTGCTTCAACAGAAGTATAGTGTCCAGATCAAGGGACGTAATAGTCCCACTCTATTCTGCCTTGGTCAGACCACACCTGGAATACGGTGTCCAGTTCTGGGCACCATAAATTAAGGAAGATATTGATGAGTTGGCAGGTATGGGGTGAAGGGTGACCAAGATGACCAAGGGCCAGGGAGGAATGGGGGAGACCACCTCTCCATCCTGACCCTCCCAGCGAGGAGGAAGAGGAAGAAAGTGTAAAGGGAAGTCACAGTTCAGAGGCAGATGAGGGGGAAAGTTGGGAAATCATGGGAGAGCCAGAGCAACACCTGGCTGACACGTCATTAGAAACCATTCTAGACCCACCATCTTCCAGAACCCAGTGAGCCTTAAAAGTAGGAGAGCAAAGAGCTCAAAGACAGAGGGTACTTAGCAGCACCTGCAGAGGAGGTGATGATGATGACGAGTAAGGAAGTGGGAGAGACTGGGGGTGGAGATTCACTCGGGACAACGCCATTATCCAAGAGGCTGGGTTCTATGGCCTCTCTGTAAGCTTGGGGAGGGGAGGGGAAAGGACTGTAAGAAACTTTTCCTTGTCTTTATAATTTCCTGGGCAATCAGCCAGGAACCGTTGATAGCACCCTAACATTGGGTATGTTTAGTCTGCATAGAGGCCTACATTTGTTATTTTCATTTATACTTACTCCTATGCCAGAAAGGGCATTGTATAATTGGAGGGATATTTCTCTAAAATTAAGAAAAATAACTGGAGTGACAGTGGACATCCTTGTTCCATTCCACGACTAATTACAAAATTTTGGTAATGTGAATTCCCCTTGATCTATGTGATCTATATCTTCCAAAGTATTAACAAAATTTCAACCAAATACAAATTTCATAACTACTTCCATTAAGTTGGCTGATTCTACATGATCAAATGAGGGTAACGATTTTTTAAACTGAAACATCATTTTTCAAGAATCTCACTTCCCTACCTTCTTGAAAAATAATATTTTAAGAATCAGATGCTATCTTTAGTTTTTGCTGTCAGGTGCTCCTTTGTGTTCAGATCAGGTCTCAGCAAAATAATGTAGCATTTGGGAATGAAGATGCAGCCCAGGAGCCCAGCACTGGAGGCCAAGATGGAGAAAACCTGAACGGCTACCATGTATTTCCCCTTGGTGCTCAGGTAGGTGGGCACAAAGGACACCCAAACACTGCAGAAAACCAGCATGCTGAAGGTGATCAGCTTGGCTTCATTGAAGGCCCCAGGCAGCTTCCTGGCTACGAAAGCCACCGTGAAGCAGATGGCTGCCAAGAAGCCCATGTAGCCAAGGGCACTATAGAACATGGCCACAGACCCTTCGTTGCATTGCAGGATGATCTCCCCAGGCCGGGAGTGCATGTCAGAGTCTGGGAATGGTGGGGAGATTCCCAGCCAGATCATGCAGATGACAACTTGGACACAGGAACAGGAAATGACAATGGAGTTGGCCAGACTCTTCCCCAGCCATCTCCTCACTGAGTTCCCTGGCTTGGTGGCCAGGAAGGCCAGAACCACAGTGATGGTTTTTGCCAACACAGAAGAAGCAGCAACAGAGAAGATGATGCTGAAGGCCGTTTGTCGGAGAAGGCAGGTCCCTTTCCTTGGCCTCCCAATGAACAGGAAGGAGGACAAAAAGGAAAGCAGGAGGGAGACGAGGAGGATGTAGGAGAGGTCCCGGTTGTTGGCTTTGACTATGGGAGTTTCGTTGTATTTAATAAAGATTCCTAAAACAAAGCTTGAGGCTAAGGACCCCAGTAGGGCAAGGGAAAGTAGGACAACCCCCAGAGATTCTTCATAGGCTAGGAAGGTGATATGCTTGAACACACATTGATCTCGGTTCTTGTTTGGGTGCTGATTTTCTGGGCATTTTTTGCAATGGTCTGCATCTGCAAGAGAGAGAGAGAGAGAGAGAGAGAGAGAGAGAGAGAGAGAGAGAGAAAGAGTAATGTCTACTACTCTGGAATCAGCCAAGCCCTGAGCAGTATCTAGCCTCTGGGGAGGGATTCAGTTGTAGACCAAGTCAGTCTGGGACAGCCACAGATCACTACAGGTATTTAATTAGCTCTACCCCAAAGAAATTTGGAACAGATTCCAGGGCTGGAGATCCCCAGCTTGGCCTCTGGCAGTTTTGGCTGCTTGGAGCCCCCTATACCAGGGCCAAAAGGAGGACCAGGGGTCTGTGCAGAAGTCTAATATCTACCCTAGGTCCATAACAACCTCCCTCCTTAAGGACCCCGGGACAGTTAAGTCTAGTCAATGGCAACTATGGGGTGCAGTGTTCATCTCGCTTCAGACCGAGGGAGCTGGTGTTTGTCCACAGACAGCTTACTGGGTCATGTGGCCAGCATGACTAAACCGCTTCTGGTGCAAAGGGACACCATGACGAATGCCAGAGCGCCATGACAAATGCCAGAGCGCACGGAAACACCATTTACCTTCCCGCTGCAGTGACACCTATCCATCTACTTGCACTGGTGTGCTTTCAAACTGCTAGGATGGAAGAAGCTGAGACAGAGAAACGGGACCTCAGCCCGTCACGTGGTTTCGAACTGCTGACCTTCAGCAAGACCAAGAGGCTCCGTGGTTTAGACCTCCCTCCTTCACATTTGACCAAAGGTATTTTTTGGAGTAAGCATGAATAGTAGGGCTAAGAAGTGGGAAATGGGTGGGCAGCCATTTAGTGATTGACATGTTTATATCCTCCTTTCCCAATCAGCTTAATATATTTATATATACGATGATGATGATACATTTTAGAACAATATCATTAACTATAATCATAAAAAGAGATTGATGATGATGATGATTTGAATCACCCAGTTCCCTCCCACACATGAAGCATACCAGCCTTGTCCTGCCCAGAAATGGTTTTGAGAGATTCCTGACTGAACCCTTCTCTCTTCCCCAAGGCCAGCCTTTCCCTTGGAGTCACCCACCTTCCTGAGCGGAGATGGTCCCTTCTGCACAGGGAAGACATTCATAACAGCAAAGAGGCTTCCCTTCCTGAATCACCTTGACGGATCCAGGGCGACAGCTTTCCACACACCTGGAAGTAGGAAGGGTCTAGGCACAAAGACGAAGAGCGTCAATGAGAATTGTTGTTTGAGGCATAGTATCTGCTGTAGCATCTAGACTATAGCTTGAAACTAAGCATTTCCCATCACTGCCCATTACATGAATTATTCATGATTAAATTCAGGAAAAAACAAAGGACCTCCATTAAATAAAGTTCTGTATATGGGCCATTCACTACTGATAGAAATTCATGTAACAACCGAAAAGCAAGGAACCCCCCTTTCCCCATACACACAGTTTAGCAGGAAGCCTCCTTTGGCACCCAGCTGAGCAGAGGAGCTGTAGGAACTATCTGGAACAACAGCCCAGTGCTGGAGTTGACAGGCAACTGAGGGCAGCAGCCCACAGAACAGGGAGCACTTATTAGAGCTCATAGAAAAGACAGCAAAATGACAGGCATGATTCCCACTCCCCGTCACCTGATTGAGCCACTTGGGCCACACAATGGCCTCCTGGTCGATGGAGCACTTCAGGTCTGGGGATCCCTGTCTGTCGATACTCCCAAACTTCACTCTGAGGACGGATTTATTGGGGAACACCACCCAGTTCACAATGTCCAAGTCGGCTGCCAGCTCCCCGTTCTCATCCAAATACACTCTGTCCATGGAAGAATTGTAGAACTGGGTGTTTCCTAGGAAAGGGTGGAGCTGGAACAGAAGCAAAGATGAGAGCATTTAGAATAAAGGGAAGCATAGGCCCCTGTTTTGCTAGCCCAGAAATGGAAAGTCGGCGAGGTCCCAGCTAAAGAGGATTGGCAGCTTAAGTGGACAGAATATGCAGAAATTGGAGATTTAGCGTGCAGAATAAGAGAGCAAGAAGAAGATACATTGAAAGAAGAGTGGAAAGCATTTATTGAATATAGGGAAAATAACTGTATGCAGCTGAAAATGGTGGCAGCATTAAGATAAACTCAACCACATAAATAATGTTTGATGGATGTAAAAGTAGAAAACTGATTTGAATGGTTATAGCAAAATATAAGGGATGTATAAATGAACCATGGAACAAGAAGAAGGGAAGTCATCGGATATTTTAGAGTTTGTAAAATGTTTATTTGGAATTGTTAGATTGAAAATTTAATAAAAATTATCTAATAATAATGATAATGGAAGCATACTGACAATCCACTTCCCCTTTGCTTAGGGCTGGTTGCAGACTGAAATAGTCATGGAGGGATCTTGTCACTTTTGGTTCATACTGTTTTCTCTCTCACACACACCCCAATCTTAAATTCAGTTCTCCACATCTCTGAAGCATTTTTTAAATAATAATAGTAATAGAAACTCATCAGAATTCTTCAGCGTTTCTGTGTGATTTCCTCCTAGGAAGCATGTTTTTGAAGGATGCTGCCCCCATGGATTGTTCCAGAAATTAGGTTCGTTTTTCCTTTCAAGGCAACCTGAATGAAATCTCCAATATGGGCTTCAGCAGGGAAAGGCAGGAGCTTGGTGGAGGGAGCAGAGAGCCAGAGCAGAGTCAAGCGGGTGTCAAAGGAATAGAGACTAGAGACAGCCTGATCAATGTCATCTCCCCTGCCAAAAATAATTCCAACTTGCGGGGAAAGGAGAATTGGGCACATGATGGGAGCGGTTGCTCGGGGGGCTGTGCAATGAGGCAGGAATAAGAATAGCAAACAGAAATGAAAAATGTATATGTATTTAGGGAGGTTTAAAATGGAAAATGGGTAATGTGTTTTGCAAACTTTGGGATTTTTCCATAGTAGTTTTTTTCCTAAAGGGCTCTGGGCTCTTGCTGAGATTAAGATTAACTAACTGGTTTAACATGTGAGTGTTGTAACCTTAGATCATGTGATGAAGGTATTGGATTGCAATATCTCCTTTTTGAAGGGAGTTGCCTTTTTGTCTTTGGCTCCAAAACTCAATAGAGTTTTGTAAAGGAAGCTCTCCAGAAGATAAAGCAAACAGCCTGGAGGCTGGAAGGCAGGAGAAAGAGAAAGATGGAGAGAGAGAGAGAGAGAGAGAGAGAGAGAGAGAGAGAGAGAGAGTAAGTAATATCTAAATGAATGCTTCTAGTTCTTATGCTTCCAATCATTTCAAACTGCACAATATTCAATATCTGCAACACTACAATCGATTGTCATGCTCAGTTGAGATGTCTATGAAGGGAAAGAAAATACCTGCCATGGCTGTAGCCTTTGAAGTCCCATTCTCTCAGTTCCCCTCTGCTTAGATCTAGATGAATATGCAGCATTTAAGGCACGAGCCACGGCTTGCACAGTGTTGTAGATCATGTAGCTGTCTAGAGAGAGGATTCTTTCCAGATCATCTTGGGGAAGCCTCTCCAGTTTCCCTCTCTCTCTGCATCTTGTCCGGCCTTTCACTGAGAATGCATGCTTTGAATAGGAGCAATTAAAAGCATCCTCCCAAAACTTCTTAATACCAAAGAAAAAGGGTGGAAAATCACCGTATTTTGCCTCTTTACTTGTCTCAGTGAAGAAGGAAAATATACCATGGATGTATTGGAAAGATATCAAATTATACATCAGTTCCAGGGCGACATCCCACAAAACTGTTGTGATGAAGATTTTCCCAACAATGGATTTCATCCCTATGTCAAAAAACTGTTGTATAATGAGTAGTCCATCTAAGAAATAAGTCCTTTCCCCGTAGTAAACAAATACATGCACTTGCCTCCACTTGCGGAATGGAAGACGAGGAATCTCTACTGCATTTGTATTCAGTCCTTGGATGCTTTGTGAGATGACAACACAGACACCGCTCTTGATGAGCACGGGTGTCAAGCTCTTCAGGAACCGCTCTCCATTGTCGGTGTCTGGTGCAAGGAGGCCAATCAACGTCCATCGGAAGTGCTGGAGCAGCTTGACAATCCCTGGGTACAGGGCTTCTTCTTTGGGGACCATCCGGTAGAAAAAAGGGAAATGCCTCTTATCATTCAGAACATGAGAGACAAAAGCATAAGTGACCTGGGAAGAGAAGGAAGATTTGGATCTTGTTTGATTTCAGATCAAAGCCTAAATATTTCTAAGCCCAACATGAGATTGGGAAGGTCTTAGGAAGGAGGAAGGTCTATTGCAAGGACACTTTGGTGGGAACAGTGATTTCCTTGAAGGTTGTGGCAGCCGTAAGGAAGGCAAATTTGAGGCTAGGGATCAACAGGAGGGTAGTTGAAAATAAGACTGCCAATATCATAATGCTATTATACCTCTCTCCATTCCTACCTGTGGGATTTTATAGATGCCCAACACGTTTGAAATCTGGATGGAGTTTTGAGAGTCGGACCCTTCGAGAACAGCCAGTAAGTTAGTCTGTTTACCACAGCTGTAGTTTGGAAAGCTCAGCTGCCCAATTGACAGCATGTCTAGCAAAGCATCATAGGTCACCCTTCCATCAAAAAAATTCTCATGGATGCTGTAGCCCAGGGTGATGTTGGGTAACAGCTTTTGATTCTGGTTGATCGCTTGAATGGCATACAAGAAGGAGAGGAGCTGCCAGTACTTTGTGGATCCTTTCCTGGGGAGAGAAATTATATACATGCCAGTACTTTTCAAGTGATATTTCTGTTCTACCTCTAATATTCATCTCTACCTCTTTCAAATCAGAACCAGTGAAGGCAGTGAA
Organism: Podarcis tiliguerta; assembly: GCF_965153285.1. NCBI lineage: Eukaryota > Metazoa > Chordata > Lepidosauria > Squamata > Lacertidae > Podarcis > Podarcis tiliguerta. The sequence continues at coordinate 2,868,384 of NC_139535.1, read as the reverse complement.
GGTCCTGTGTGAGTGTCTGGAGGCGGATGGAGGTTGGATGGCGGCTAACAGATTGAGGCTGAATCCTGACAAGACAGAAGTACTGTTTTGGGGGGACAGGAGGCAGGCAGGTGTGGAGGACTCCCTGGTCCTGAATGGGGTAACTGTGTCCCTGGAGGACCAGGTGCGCAGCCTGGGAGTCATTTTGGACTCACAGCTGTCCATGGAGGCGCAGGTCAATTCTGAGTCCAGGGCAGCTGTCTACCAGCTCCACCTGGTATGCAGGCTGAGACCCTACCTGCCCACAAACTGTCTCGCCAGAGTGGTGCACGCTCTAGTTATCTCTCGCTTGGATTACTGCAATGCGCTCTATGTGGGACTACCTTTAAAGGTGACCCGGAAACTACAACTAATCTAGAATGCGGCGGCTAGACTGGTGACTGGGAGCGATCGCCGAGACCACATAATACCAATCTTGAAAGATCTACATTGGTTCTCAGTACGTTTACAAGCTTTTGGAATGGGACACTAAAGAGGACCAGGTAAATTGCGTTACGATAAAATGGGCAAAGGATGTGGGACATAATATATTCAAAGTGTTGGTGCTGACGTTTAAGCCCTAAACGGCCTCGGTCCAGTATACCTGAAAGAGCGTCTCCACCTCCATCTCGGACCCTGAGGTCCAGCGCCATGGGCCTTCTGGCGGTTCCCTCACGCCAAGAAGCCAAGTTACAGGGAACCAGGTAGAGGGCCTTCTCGGTAGTGGCACCCGCCCTGTGGAACACCCTCCCACCAGATGCCAAAGAGAAGAACAACTAGCGGACATTTAGAAGACATCAGAAGGCAGCCCTGTTTAGGGAAGCTTTTAATGTTTAACAGATCACTGTATTTTAATATTTTGTTGGAAGTTGCCCAGAGTGGCTGGGGAAAGCCAGCCAGATGGGTGGGGCATAAAATTATTATTATTATTATTATTATTATTAGGGATCTAAGAAAGTGATTAAAAGATCCAGAAAGCACTATCATAATTCCGCTTTGAGAAAGTAGATATTTCCCCCCTTTATATTAAACCTAAGGCAAAAAGACACCCTTCTCCTACCATCATTTTTCAGAAGAATCCTGCAGAATCAGCCCAAAGGCTCATCTGTTCCAGAATTCTCAAGGCGGCCAACCAGATGCACATGGAAAACTGAGAAGCACAAGAACTCTTCCCCTACTTGAGATTCTCAGTTACTGGTACCCAGAGGCATAGTACCTGTGACAGTGAGTGGAGAACATAGCCATTGTGACTGGTAGTCGCTGAGAGCCTAATCACCCCCAAATTTATCTGCCACTGGGATCTTCTTATGTTCTTAAAGGCAGGTACCAGATCATGATAAAGCCCCCTGAAAGTAACTGGAGACGAGTTGGATCTCATGGAAATGGTAGCAAGTGGAACACCAGTAACTCCATCCCCACAAAACGTCTTACCAATAAAAGCTGGTGGAAGGACATTGGCTAAAGATATGAGGATGAAACATAATGTTTGTGGCAGAGATGACCCCACTGATGAGGTGGTCTCCTGGCCTGAAATAATTAGGTGAATCTATCTCATCCCTTTCCAAAGACAAGAGGCATTTTGTCTTCAGTTTCCCACAGTCCCCATAAGGCAGTAGAAGCAGCAGAATGAGGACCATCTTTTTTCCTCACAGGAACGAGCACCTCCTTTATGACTGCTCCCTTACAAAGAATTAGAAGCCTTTTGTTGTGGTCCTTGCAAGATGCAGTAACTTTCTTCTTACTAACGGAGCTCTGCAGAGGGGTCACATCTGAAGTGGAGAGAAGTCAAGCCAACCTCATTCTGGTGCAGTTATCATCTGTCCTAAATCTCAGCCCCCCCAAGTTTTGGGTGGCTCAGGAGGCATATATCTGCCAGACCTTTCTGCCTCAGATCCATAACATCACGTTTAGTGGACTCAAATGTGATCTTTGGAAGCAAAAAAACAACACACACTATCATTTTCATAATTATATGGAGAAAAAGTACCACTTCTGCAAGTTCCTAAACACTTTATGCAGCTCCACCTGCAACTGCAGGGCTGAAGAAAAACATGTTTGCGAAAACTCCAACATCTGCCTCCAAACTGTGAGATGCAAATGCCAAAGATTGGTGAAAAGTACCAAGATTAAGAGTTAGAAGTTCCCTGAACTATCATACGTGAGTCCTGGCAGAATCCCACCCCCCACCCCCCGCACTGATGCTAACACAGGATAGGGCTATTCTGATGAATTTGAGAGGTGAAAAAGGGAACTCAAATTTCACGTAAAGACAGAGGCGATTCAGCAGATCTTTTTGTAGGTTTCTTGTTTTGTTTTTGTTCTTGTTTTTGTTATATACTTTTTGGTCTTATCCTGTATTTTTATGCTGTGAACCACTCTGAGATTATTGGGTGAAGGACGGTGTACAAATTTAATAAAGAAACAGACAAACCAACACTTGGAATTCCAAAAAAGCTTTCAACAAGGTGCCTCCTGGGTAAGCTTAGTAGTCATGCAATAAGAGAAGAGGTCCTCTGGTGGATCAGGAATGGAAGTTGCAGGAAGCAGAAAATAGGTTTAAGTGGATAGTCCTTCAAATGGGGGGGTGTGGTGTCAGATGTTCTTGACCAAAAGCTCGCAAGGACAATCTGGCCACATCATTTTGCACCAACTAGAGATTCTGCACCAGACCCAAGGGCAGCCCCAGAAAGAGTGCATTGCAGTAGTCCAGCTCCAAGTTTTCCATTACTCCAGTGGTCAGGCTATTCCTGTTCACAAACAGCCATAGAGGACACGTGGGTCTCTAGTGACAAAGGTGTATCCAAGAGTACCCCCAAACTATGCACTTGTTCCTTTAGAAGTGGGAATCATTCAAAGAGCCTACAAATTGTTTGCCAAGCTCCTGTGCTCCTGTCACTCCCTAAGTGATGAAAAACCAGACAAGACAACAGCATAACATTGGGTCCAAATGAGCCACAATTCTATTGATTACAGATGTGAATGGTTTGGCATCGGCATTGCGTATAGCCATTTATTCCACCCCAGTCCATCTGCTGGGGGTGCATCTAAGGGTAATCCACACCTGCCCCCCATGACCTACATCAAGTAGGGGTAACCACCAAGGGGTCCCTGTTGGAGGAGTGTTATGGCCCTAGTCCCCGCCTGGGCATCCCGACAGAAGCAACTCCTCACAGATCCCTTTGACAGGATACCCTTAACCAAGAAGGGGCGGACAGAGGCTGTAACCTCCCCTCCAGCCAAGTCTAAGGCTTACCCAATGCCTAACCTCACAAAGTTGTGAGGATTGCTATGAGGAAGGCGAAAATCAAATGGCCAGGGCCAAGTTGACAAATGGAAAAATTGCTGCCAGGTGTTAGATTTCTGTTTATGCCACTGTGCAGTTTTTAGAATCACAAGACTCTGTTCACATTCCAGACTGTTTCTTTCTTCCAGTTGGTTCTCTGTCTTCACAGAGAGCAGAAGTGTATTCTTTTCTGTCCTGCGTAGTTAGAAATAAAACGTAGCAATGTAGCTCATATATTGCTCGTCCTTCTGCTGATGTTTGTATACTCTGCAGAATGGGATTGTGCCTGGAGCCTCATCAAATGCTTAGGTCGTTAATCTCCATTGGAGGAGATGACAAAGAACGTCCGAGGAGGATTAGCTCGGTCCTGCAGAGTTCCGATACCAGGCCCCAAATATGGCAGCTGACAATGTTCATAGGAAGGTCTTAGTATGAGAATAAGACATATGAAAAAGGGGGTGGAGGGTGGGAGATCCAAGAACAAACTGGGGAGGAGACCTGGGCAGGCCCCAAGTTACCCCCCTATAATAATAATATCAGTAATAGTAATACATTATTTTATTTATACCCCGCCTTCCCTAGCCAAGGCCGGGCTCAGGGCAGCTAACAAGCAGTAATAAAAACAAGTTGAATGAATACAACTTAAAAACAAGATTAAAATACAACATTAAAACGTTAAAATGCAGCCTCATTTAAAGTTAAAATGCAGACTCCACCACACTCCTTGGCAGCAAATTAAACTACAACATTAAAATATTACAACATTAAAATAAAATGTAGCCTCAACGCAGGAGGAGAAGGAAAGAAAAAAAGAAAGATGGGGAGGGAATCAAATTGACTCCAAGCCAAAGGCCAAGCAGAACAACTCTGTCTTACACGCCCTGCGGAAAGAAATCAGATCCTGCAGGGCCCTGGTCTCATGAGACAGAGCGTTCCACCAGGCCGGAGCCAGTGTTGAAAAAACGACCCTGGCTCTGGTTGAGCCTAATCTAACTTCCTTAGGGCCCGGGACCTCTAGGGTGTTGCTATTTATGGACCCTAAGGTCCTCCAAGGGCCATACTGGGAGAGGCGGTCCTGTAGGTACGTGAGTCCTAAGCTGTGAAGGTCTTTAATGGTCAAAACCAGCACCTTAAATCTGACCCTGTACTCCACCGGGAGCCAGTGCAGCTGGAAAAGCACTGGGTGGGACTTCCGGTCTGATCGCGAAGTGGAAGCAAGCGGGTTTTCCCTCGGAGAGGGAGACCGGCTCCTAAGAGGCAAAGGGGGGGTGCTACAAGTGTACCGTAGCCCCCCAAAACCCCACTGAAAGGAGATTCAGGGGTCAGGATCCTGGCACTGCCGACAAGCGATTCCCCTGGCCGCCAGGTATCCTCCTTTTAGAGGAGACGAGAGCGGCGGGGTAGAAAGGCTGGTAGCGGGATGCCATTGCTAGCCTCTAGGAGCGAAGCCCCAAGCTTGTACACTGGAGCGATCGGCTTTCCGGAAAAAAAGAAATCAGATTGGAAACTTTAAAAAAGACTAAATTATAACTATTTGGATCTAATTCGACACAGACAAGGGACAAACAGGAGGTCAAACTTGTCTAAATTCCTAAGAATACACAAGGACTACTCTCAGAGCAGAACGGAACAGTGAGTAAAAACAAACGGGGACTGTTTCGGCAATTGGAGCTATCTCTTTTGTGGATTTTTTATTTATTGGTTGAAATGTCAAGAAAGGATCTTTGGACTGTGGTTTACTTTCGATTTTAAAAGAACTGCGTTATGGCTTTTGAAGCTCCTGTTTAAGCTGTATTTTCTATCTTCTCCTTTGTTTTGCCCCAAGACAAGAAGACATAAGTTAGTATTCTTTTTTTTGATGGTGGATTCTGAGTTATATGGGATATAGACTGATTTTCTGCCAAGACTGTAATTTTGGATATAATGAAGACTGCCCCCCCCCCACTTCCTTTGTTTAAGACGGTAAAGACTGAATGAATAGGGAATCGCCATTTTAATTTACATTTTGACTTTGGGAGCAGTCAAAATTGTTTCTTTGTTCTGTTTTTCTTCTGGCCTAAAATTTTGGATCGAAAGGTTTTATAAATACTAATTGGGGGGGGGTTGTATTCCTACCTCTCTCTACCTTCTTGGAGGGACACTGGACTCTTTTTTAGGATCTTGCTCTATGGTTTTTTGAGGATTTTCGTTTGGAAATTTTTGTTTTTACCGGCTTGGTGGATTATAATTACAAATATTGGAAGTGGCCATTCAAGTGGCAAGAAGAAGTGAAGCGACTATTTGAATTTCTATTTCCATTTTTATTGAAGTAAAATTAGAATTTTGGGATTATTATTTTTTTAAATAATATTTATTAGAAATTTTATAGTTACAGAAAAAAAGAAAGAGAAAAAAACAATAAAGAATTTAACAAACAATACATCAAAAATAAAAAACAAAAAAACAATACATCAAAACAAGAAAAACAAAAACATTTAAAAACACATCCAATTTCCATATCTTTACCTTTCATTTACTTGTTTCATCGATCTCCTCACACCTCCCTTTTCTGTATTCTAGTTCAATTTAGCTATTTCAGCAAATCCTTTCCATCTTTCTCAATCTTTTCTTTTTTTGTTGTTCTATAATTTATCTTAACACAATCTAACTTTAAATTTTCCACTTTAGCCCATTAACAATAAGTTTTTGCTTAATTCTTATAACATTTCTACTAAAACCATATAATGTCATTCCAGCATTCTTCTAACATTCATTAATTTTGCAGTATTTCTGTAAATATACTTTAATTTTTTTCCAATCTTCTTCCACCGACTCTTCTCCCTGGTCTCGGATTCTGCCAGTCATTTCCGCCATTTCCATATAGTCCATCAGCTTCATCTGCCATTCTTCCCGGGTGGGTGGATCTTGTGTCTTCCAATACTTTGCGATGAGTATTCTTGCTGCTGTTGTGGCGTACATAAAAAAAGTTCTATCCTTCTTTGGCACCAATTGGCCGACCATGCCCAGGAGAAAGGCCTCTGGTTTCTTCAGGAAGGTATATTTAAATACCTTTTTCATTTCATTATATATCATCTCCCAGAAGGTCTTAATCCTTGGGCACGTCCACCAAAGGTGAAAGAAAGTACCTTCAGTCTCATTACATTTCCAACATCTATTATCGGGCAAATGATAGATTTTTGCCAGCTTGACTGGTGTTATGTACCACCTGTAAATCATTTTCATTAAATTCTCCTTTAAGGCATTACATACCATAAACTTCATACCTGTGGTCCATAACTGTTCCCAGTCAGCCATCATAATGTTATGCCCAACATCTTGTGCCCATTTAATCATAGCAGATTTCACAGTTTCATCTTGAGTATTCCATTTCAGCAGCAAGTTGTACATTCTTGACAAATTCTTAAGTTTGGGTTCTAACAATTCTGTTTCTAATTTTGATTTTTCCACCTGGAAGCCTAATTTTTGTCCAGATTATATGCCTCCATTATTTGATAGTAATGGAGCCAATCTCGCACTCTGTTTTTCAATTTTTCAAAGCTCTGCAGTTTTAATGTGTCGCCCTCTTGCTCCAGAATTTCCCAATACTTCGGCCATTTGGCCTCCATATTGAGTTTTTTCAATGCCTTCGCTTCCATTGGTGACAACCATCTTGGGGTTTTATTTTCTAACAAATCCTTGTATCTTGTTCAAACATTAAATAGTGTATTTCTAATAATATGGTTTTTAAAGGCTCTATGAACTTTAACCTTGTCATACCACAAATATGCATGCCAACCAAATACGTTGTTAAAACCTTCCAAATCCAAGACATCAGTATTTTCAAGAAGCATCCATTCTCTCAGCCAACAAAATGCGGCTGATTCATAATAAATTTAATATCTTAAATTTTATTCGAGGCTTCTTGCCCTGCCAGACAAATCTAGAGATATCTCTCTGCCACTTCTTGAAACAGTCCATTTTGTCCACAATTTCTAATGTTTGAAACAAAAACAGCAACCTTGGCAATACATTCATCTTTATGACAGCAATTCGGCCTAACAGTGATAGTTTCAAATTTGACCATATTTTTAAATCCTTTTTCACTTCAGACCAACATTTATCATAATTATTCTTAAATAAGTTCACATTTTTCGCAGTCATATTAACCCCCAAATATTTCACTTTCTTAACCAATATTAATCCTGTCTCCTTCTGAAACTTTTCTCTCTCCCTCACAGTTAAGTTTTTCTCTAAAACCTTGGTTTTCATCTTGTTTAACTTAAAACCTGCTACCTGACCAAATTCTTGAATCAATTCCAATACTCTTTTAGTACTAGATTCTGGCTCCTGTAAAGTCAATACCAAATCATCAGCAAATGCTTTCAATTGGTACTGTTTAGCTCCCACTTGTATACCTCTAACCAATTGGTCCCTTCTAATCATGTTTAACAAAACCTCCAGGACCGATATAAAAAGCAATGGAGAGATTGGGCACCCTTGTCGTGTTCCTTTCTCAATCTTAAATTCTTCCGTCACCACATTATTCACAATTAATTTGGCCTTCTGTTCTGAATAAATTGCACCTATACCATTTCCAGAATTTTGGGATATTTAAATTGGGTTTTTACTTATTTTGCGCCCTCTGGTACAGATCTCAGGACATTGAATCTAGGTTTTATTTATTCAGCGCCCTCTGGTGGATAATTTTATTGCTACAGATAGAAGAAATTATTTTTTATTTATAGAATGTCTCACACTCAGAAGAAAGGGGAAGGAGGGACACTGGCAGAAAAGAAGAGTTCTAGGCAAGAATCTGATATTAAAGGAGATTTAATAAAGATGTTTACAGAACTTAAATCGGACCTTAAATTAGAAATACAAAAAAGTGAGAAAAATATTGAGACAAAATTGGAGCAAATGGATAAAAAGATAGATGTGACTGTGAAAAAAATTGATGAAACGGTTAGTGAAATAAAGGGACAGATGAAGGAAATGACAAAAAGGACACAAAACCTGGAAGAAGGGATGAAGAAGACTAAATCAGAGGTCAGGGAAATAAGGAGGAAGAGAAAATTAAAGCAGGGGTATCAGAAGTAAATAAAACACAAGAGGAACTGTGGGATGCAATAGCGATGTATGAACTGAGACAGAGAGAAAATAATCTGAGATTTAGACTGGTGCCAGAGGTTCAAGGAGAAGAAATTAAGGAGAAATTGATTAAAGAAATTGCTATATGGTTAGAGATGAAAGAAGAGGATGTCGCAAAGACAATACAAAATGCTTTCAGAATTAAAGTAAGATCAGCTAAAGCAAAGAAATTCCTTGGAGACTGCCTGGTTATTTTAAAGGATAGAGAAAGAAGGAATTTAATTTTACAAAAGAACAGGGGGAAAAGATTGAATATTGATGGGAATTATATAATTATCTTTAAAGACGTCCCACTTCATTTATTGAAGAAACGTGACCAATATCAACAGTTGGTGCAAGCATTGAGGAAAAATAAAATTGAATTTAGATGGGAATTCCCAGAGGGGTTATCATTTGCTTACAAAGGGGAAAGACACAGGCTTACAAGACCGGATGAATTGGATAAATTTCTGAGAAGGTACAGAGAGCTGGGAAGAGGAGAAATAGAATTAAAATTTATTATAAAAATTAATTGGAATCATCATGGTGTTGAAATTATGGACTTGGAATGTTAATGGGATGAACGATAAAAAAACCAAAATAAAATTCAACAATATTTAAAAAAAGAATTTGGATATTATCTGTTTACAGGAGACACGTGATGAGGAAACAGAAAATTTTTAATGAATAAAAAGTTAGGAAATGAATTTATCTCATCGGATAAAAGCAAGAAGAGAGGGATGGTATTATATATATCACAAATAAATCAGAGGCTCAACTTTTTAAAGATGAAGAAGGCAGAATTGTGGCAGTACAAGTCAAATGGCAAGGCGAAAAAATAATAATTGTCGGAGTTTATGCACCTAATGAAAATAAAATGGACTTTTTTAAGGATTTGGAGGAAAGACTATTTGAATATTCGGACCAAAGGATCATAATAATGGGTGATATGAATGCAATTGTGTCAATGGAAATGGATAGATTAAGAGCAACAGGGAAAACAAAAGAAGGAAAATTACCGAAAACTTTTTTTTCAATGGTTGAGAACTGCAACTTAATTGATATTTGGAGATTGAGACACCCATTAGAAAAACAGTTTACCTACCATTCAGAGGCAAATCAATCAATGTCCAGAATTGATCAAATATGGATAACCAATGTACTCACACCAAGAATTTCAAAGATAGAAATCCAACCTAAGGTACTTTCGGACCATAATGCGATAAAATGTATATTAAAAGGATTTGAGGAAAAATCTTTTCGGTGGAGAATAAATGAAAATCTCTTTGACGATCAGAAAGTTGTAGAAGATGCACAAAAATATTTGAAGGACTACTTAATAAATAATATGAATCAAGGAACAAAAATGAGTACAGTTTGGGATGCCGGCAAAGCAGTAATGAGAGGTTTCTTTATTCAACAGAATATAATCAAAAATAAATTTAGAGAAAAAGGGAAAAAAGAAATCTTAAAACAAATAATGGAGAATCAGAAGAAACTTATTGCCAGACCCAAAGGTAAAAAAATTGAAATTGAATATCAAAGCACTACAATCACAATTTTCTATGATAATAAATAAAGAAGTAGAGTGGAATATTAAAAGAATGAGACAAAGGAACTTTGAGTTTGCAAATAAATCGGGAAAACTACTAGCTTGGCAGATTAAAAAAAGGAAAGAGCAAAATACTATACAAAAAATAATTGTAGAAGATAAAGAGATTGATGATCCCAAAGGAATTAGAAAAGGATTTGTGGACCTTTATAGACAATTATATAAAAGAAAAGAAAAAGGGAATATTAAAAAATAGAAGACTATTTAAAAGAAAAAGGGATGCAGAAAATTCCGATGAAGGAAAAAAGCAAATTAAACGAGATGATTGAAATAGAATAAATAAAAAATGCAATTAAAGAGCTAAAAAGTGGAAAGACACCAGGACCGGATGGATTTAGTGCAAAATTGTATAAAGAAATGAAGGACATTCTACTTGTACCTTTGAAAGAAGTAATGGATAATATATTAACAAATATAATACCAGAAACTTGGAAACAAGCGTATATTACTTTGATACCTAAACAAGATTCCAATCTTTCTCAAGTTAAAAATTATAGGCCGATTTCACTTTTGAATAATGATTACAAATTGTTTACAAGTATATTAGCAAATAGGATGAAAATGGTTCTGAAGGAATTGATACATAAGGATCAAGCAGGTTTTCTTCCAGGCAGACAAATGAAAGATAATATAAGAAACATAATTAATGTTATGGAATATTTGACTGCCAGGAATGATAAACAAGCAATGCTAATATTTGTGGATGCGGAAAAGGCCTTTGACAATATTTCTTGGGAATTTATGTTAAAAAAATTTGAAATGATGGATATGGGACAAATGTTTTTAAATGGTATTAAGGCAATATATATGGATCAAAGAGCAAAATTAATAGTTAACAATGTGACAACAGAAAATATAATAATAACTAAAGGTACAAGACAAGGATGTCCCCTTTCACTGTTGTTATTTATCGCGGTCCTGGAAGTCTTTTTAAGGGCAATAAGAAGTAATGATCAAATAAAAGGTGTAACAGTGGGTTGTAAAGAATATAAGTTAAAGTCTTTGCTGATGACTTAGTAAAACTGTGGAGAATCCCATAAATACTGTAACAGAAGTTTTGAAAGAAATAGATCAGTTTGGTCAAATGGCGGGATTCAATCTAAATAAGAAAAAAACCAAAATAATTACCAAAAACATGGATCAGGAGATAATTGATAAAATGCAGCAACAAATAGAGATAGAAGTGGTCAAGAAAGTTAAATACTTAGGAATATGGCTAACCCCCAAAAGTATTGATCTATTTCAGAATAATTATACTCCAACTTGGAATAAGATTAAAAGAGACCTGGAGGTGTGGGGAAGAATGAAATTGTCATTTTGTGGAAGAATCGCAACAATAAAGATGAATGTGCTACCGAAATTGTTATTCTTGTTTCAAACAATTCCGGTAATCAAAGGGGAAGCAATTTTTAAAAATTGGCAAAGAGAAATTTCAAGGTATATCTGGCAGGGTAAGAAGCCGAGAATAAAGTTTAAGTTATTGACAGATGTGAAAGAAAGAGGAGGCTTCACCCTGCCAGACTTGAAATTATATTGTGAAGCATCGTGCCTCTGTTGGTTGAAGGAATGGATGAAATTAGAAAATACAGAATTGTTAGACTTGGAGGATTTTGATAACAGATTTTGGTGGCATGCATATTTGTGGTATGACAAAAAGCATGTACAAAAAGGTTTTGAAAACCACATCATACGAAGGGCTCTTATTGAAGTTTGGGAGAGGTACAAAAATTTGTTGGAGTTAAAAACTCCATATTGGCTATCGCCATTGGAGGCGATGAGTGTGAAGAAAATCAATATGAAGAGGGGATGGGTGACATATGAGAAGTTAATAATGAAAGTAGAAGGTAAATGGAAAATGAGGCCATTTGAAGAAGTTAAGGAATATGTTAATGATTGGCTGCATTATTTTCAAATCAATGAAATGTTTAAAAAAGATTTGATACAAAGAGGTTTTGCTGATAAAGAATCAAAATTCCAGAAAGACATATTGAACAATGATATTAAAGTCTTGGCGAGAATGTATAACATACTATTAGAATGGTGTACAAAGGATGAAGAGGTGAAATCGGTTGTGATTGACTGGGCCAAAGATTTTGGATATAATATACTAATGGAGGATTGGGAAAAATTACGGAAAGAAGGATTAAGATTTACTGCATGTACAGCAATAAAAGATTATTATTATTATTATTATTATTATTATTATTATTATTATTAATAAATAATAATAATATTTTTATTGTCATTGCCCCCTTTGGGGACAACGAAATTACTTGACTGCTCCATAAAAACACTAATTAAACAATACAGTATAATACAGCAAGGGAGATTAGATGACTTTCAAAGTCCGGGGTTCCCATTCAGGGCCGAGATCGCTCTGGAGAAGAAGCTGTTCTTAAGACGGCTCGTTCTTGTCTTCATCGTCCTGTATCTCCGTCCCGACGGCAAGAGCTCGAAGAGACAGTGACCAGGATGTGATGGATCTTTTACTATGTCCAGTGCCTTCCTATGGCACCTTGTGGCATAAATCTGCTCTAAGGTGGAGAGTGGGCAGCCAACAATGCTCTCTGCTGCCTTAACAACCCTGCACAACCCCATCCTGTCCTGGGTAGTACAGCTTCCGTACCACACACATAAGCCATAAGTGAGCACGCTCTCAATGGCACAGTGATAGAAGGCAAGCAGCAGTTTCTGCGGAAGATGGGTTTTCCTTAGTATTCTCAAAAAGTACAGTTTCTGCTGCGCCTTCTTCACAAGCCCCCTTGTGTTGACACTCCAGGACAGATCCTCTTGTAGTTCAATGCCCAAAAATCTGAACGTTGTTACCCTCTCCACACAGACCCCATCAATCAAAAGTGGCTGGACATTGCTCTTCTGTCTCTTAAAGTCCACCACAAGTTCCTTTGTCTTCCTTGTATTTATGAGCAAATTGTTAGCTCTGCACCACTCTGTCAGCCACTCCACCTCATCTCTATAATCCGTTTCACCCTCCCTTTCAGGGATGAGCCCAATCACGGTTGTGTCATCTGCAAATTTGACAACCCTATTACTAGGGTGAGTAGCGACACAATCGTACGTGTAGAGAATATAAAGGAGCGGACTGAGTACGCATCCCTGTGGTGTTCCTGTGTTAGTCTTAAGCATATTAGAGGTATAAGGGCCCAACCGAACCCTCTGGGGGCAGTCTGACAAAAAGTCCAATATCCACCCACAAAGTGATAACGGAAGCCCCAGATCTTCCAGTTTAGACATCAGACGTTGTGGTAGAATGGTATTAAATGTGATGAAAATGATGTATCGATGGTATATAACACCTGTGAAATTAGCGAAGATGTATAAGACAAGCAATAAATGTTGGAAATGTAAAGAAAAGGAAGGGACGTTTTATCATATGTGGTAGAAGTGTAAGAAAGTTAAAACCTTTTGGGAAATGATATATAATGAATTGAAGAAAATGTTGAAATATACATTTGTTAAGAAACCAGAAGCGTTTTTGCTAGGAATTATAGGTAACGAGATAAATAAAGAAAAGAAGTTATTTTTATATGCAGCAAGAATATTGCCGGCCCAGAAATGGAAACAAGAGGAGCTACCTACGAAAGAAGAATGGAGAATGAAAATGATGGACTATGCAAAACTCGATAGACTGACAGGAAGGATCCGAAATCGACAAGATCAGAGATTTACAGAAGACTGGAAGAAATTTACAGAGTATATGCAAAAAATAAGTGATAATCAGATAATGTTTGTAAGTTTTAATGAAGCTCTGTGAAAAGAAATGTTAGAATAATATTAAAAATAAGGTAAATTAAATAATAGTAATGTAACTATAACTTTAGAAATGTGGAGAAAGTAAGGAAACGAAGGAATATCAGATGGGTTGAGGGAAGTCAATAAGGAGAAATGGGATGTAACTAAGATGTATGGACTGTATAATTTTGTATTGGAAAGTGAATAAAAATATTATTTTAAAAAAGGAAAAGGAAAAGCACTGGGTGAATATGCTCCCATGGCAGAGACCCTGTGAGGAGCCTCGCTGCAGCATTCTGCACCCGCTAGAGTTTCTGGAACAGCTTCAAGGGCAGCCCCGCGTAGAGCGAATTACAGTAGTCAAGCCTAGAGGTGGCCGTCGCATGGATCACTGTGGCCAGGTCGGGGCGGGAAAGGGAAGGGACCAACAGCTTGATGCGGTGAAGGTGGAAAAATGGAACATTTGTTGTGATTTGTGGGCTGGGAGATTATACAACAGTGAATATTCCTTGGAATATCCACCCAGATTTGAATAAGAGAGGTTCACACGCCTTCCTCCTAATCATTTAATCATTCTGCACTTCTCTGTGCATTTTTGTGTAACTTTCAAAATTGCAAACCATTTTTAAAAGGGGCCTTTCTTGCACTATGCCAGAAATCTTTAACTGCAGGAAAACAAAGTTCTGCCATGCGCTGGAAGCCCTCCTGCAAAATATTGACTCTCTGGAGGCACACTCTGATTTCATAGGTTCCAGTTGCCCCCATAGGCCAGGACCATGAACGTAGGTGCTTCTCAGTTGAGGTGCAGCAGCAGCTGATGCTTAAGTCCTGACTGAAAATGAGTCTGCTGCAATTGAGAATGTTATGACTGTGCAAAGTGGCATTTAAAAATCCAAACCTACAAGGGGGTAAATAATGCAGCTGACTGTAAACACAGCTGAAACGCAATCTCATGAAATGTTCATGATGGTGAAAGTTGTGGTCACAGTTTCACTATGGTGTCAGTCCACCTTCAGTGAGGCTGATGGGCCTTTCCAGGTCGCTAATGGAAGGTATTTGAGCATCTCAGGTTGGACTCATTTTATTTTCTGTGCTGGAAACAGCTGAGAGTTTAGATACAGCAAGAATTAGAAATGTTGTTTTCATTCAGCGTAGGGCACTTTTTCATTCCAGTGGCTATCGTGGGAAATTCTGGAATGTCCTGTCCTTCCTGGCAGCCATTCGTGAAATCAATCAGGACCCCAGGCTCTTACCCAACGTCACCCTCGGCTATGTCATCTATGACCATTATTCTAATGCAAGGATGACTTCTGATGCCCTGCTAGACCTGCTCTCTACTGGGCACACAGGCATTCCAAACTATGACTCTCGGAAGAGGAATAACCTGTTGGCTGTTCTTGAAGATGCTGAACCTGATATTTCGAGACATATGTCACCTGTGTCAAGCATCTACAAAATCCCACAGGTATGGCTGGTTTGGTGTTAAGACGGAATTGTGCCTCTGCCATGGGCTTTTCGTTCTTTCCTTTTTGGACTCTCCCAAAGGTGAGGGTGGGATGGAACCTGGAAGAAGAAGCACTCAACACTGGTGTCAGATGCCCTATGCCATCCCACCACTGCTTTTAAAAACCATGTTGCTTGTTTATAATGCATTCAAAACACAGTTTTTTGAGTAATGTAGCTGTGACCCTAGTCTAATATTCTGCGATGTGATTCAGTCCCACAAAATATTGAGAGTCTGGAGGCATTCCTGGAAGACCTCCTTCCGTTCTACACGGTCAGCATTTTGTCTTGGTTTTTGTATGTGGGGGGGGGGGGACTGTAGTTTGTCAACTGTTTGAGATTTGTTCTGGAACCACGGCAAACCACTCACCTCGCCCTTTGCAAGTTATGGACACACTGTTCCGACTCTTCATGATAAAACCCAGTTACCCATTTTCTACCAGATGGCCCCAAATGTAGATCCCCAGAATCTGGGAATTGTCCAACTGCTCCTGAACTTCAGATGGATGTGGATTCCCATATTGCGTGGGAAAGTGCTTAAAACAATAACAATAAAAATAACAATAATTTATTTATATCCCGTCCGTCTGGCTGGGTTTCTCCAACCACTCTGGGTGGCTTCCAGCAAAATATTAAAATACAATAATTCATCACATATTAAAAGCTTCCCTAAACAGGGCTCCCTTGAGATGTCATCTCAAAGTCAGACAGTTGTTTATTTCTTTGACATCTGGTAGGAGGGCATTCCACAGGGCGGGTGCCACTACTGAGAAGGCCCTGTAACCTCACTTCTTGCAGTGAGGGAACCAGCAGAAGACCCTGGGAGTTGGACCTTAGTGTCCAGAGAGAAGGATGGGGGTGGAGACACTATTTCAGGTATACTGGGCTGAGGCTGTAAAGGGCTTTAAAGGTGAGCACCAACACTTTGAATTGTGTCCAGAAACGTACTGGGAGCCAATGTAGGTCTTTCAGGACCGGTGTTATGTGGTCTCGGCAGCTACTCCCAGTCACCAGTCTAGCTGCCGCACTCTGGATTAGTTGTAGTTTCCAGGTCACCTTCAAAGGTAGCTCCACATAGCATGTGTTGCAGTAGCCCAAGCGAGTCCTCAACACCAGCCTGCCCACTGTCACCCAAGAACAGCACTTCTGTCTTGTCAGGATTCAGCCTCAATCAGTTACCTGCCATCCATCCTACAACCGCCTCCAGACACTCACACAGGACCTTCACTGATTTCACTGGTTCCTGTTTAAAAGAGAGTTAGAGCAGGGTATCATCCACATACTGATGAACACCTAGCCCAAACCCCCTGATGATCTCTCCCAGCAGCTTCATGTAGATGTTAAAAAGCATGGGGGAGAGGATGGAACCCTGAGGCACCCCACAAGTGAGAGCCCAGTGGTCTGAACACTAATTCCCCACCACCACTTTCTGAACACGGCCCAGGAGGAAGGAGTGGAACCACTGTATAACCCTCAGCTCCCAGCTCCTCTAGACGGTCCAGAAGGATGTCGCGCTCAATGGTATCAAAGGCCACTGAGAGCTCCAGCAGAACCAGGAAACAGCTTTCACCTTTGTCCCTAACTTCCTTAGGGCCCTGGACCACAATATGAGGCCTGATTCTCGATTCGAAGGGATCCAAATGGTCCCCATCCTCCAGACATGCCTGGAGTTGCTCAGCAACCACCTGCTCAATCACATGAATTTCTTCATGGGAAGCTAGATGCCTCTTGGAAGAGAAGCTGTTTCCACATTTCTAATATGCTTCATGCCCTGTACAGTGGTACCTCAGGTTACAGACGCTTCAGGTTACAGACTCCGCTAACCCAGAAATAATACCTCGGGTTAAGAACTTTGATTCAGGGTGAGAACAGAAATCGCGAGGCAGCAGCGGGAGGCCCCATTAGCTAAAGTGGTGCTTCTCGTTAAGAACAGTTTCAGGTTAAGAATCGACCTTCAGAACGAATTCTTAACCTGAGGTGCCACTGTATGAGTTCTTTGATGGTGGATGAGACCTGCCCTCCTTCTGAAACTCTTCCCACATTCCAAGCACTGATAGGGTTTCTCCCCTGTATGAATTCTTTGGTGGGAAGCAAGATTGTGGCTGTGACTGAAGTTCTTTCCACATTCCAAGCAGTGCTAGGGTTTCTCTCCTGTATGAATTCTTTGATGAGAAGTGAGATACCCACTGTGACGAAAGCTCTTCCCACATTCCAAGCAGTGATAGGGTTTCTCTCCTGTATGAATTCTTTGATGGGAAGTAAGAGTGCTGCTATTACTGAAGCTCTTTCCACATTCGAAGCACTGATAGGGTTTCTCCCCTGTATGAATTCTTTGATGGGAAGTGAGAGTGCTGCTTTTACTGAAGTTCTTTCCACATTCCAAGCAATGATAGCGCCTTTCCCCTGTATGAATTCTGAGATGGGAAGTGAGATGGGTGCTGTGACTGAAGCTCTTCCCACATTCAAAGCACTGATAGGGTTTCTTCCCTGTATGAATTCTTTGATGGGACATGAAATTGCTGCTCTGACTGAAGCTCTTTCCACATTCGAAGCACTGATAGGATTTCTCCCCTGTATGAATTCTGAGATGGGAAGTGAGATTGCTGCTCTGACTGAAGCTCTTTCCACATTCCAAGCACTGATAGGATTTCTCCCCTGTATGAATTCTGAGATGGGAAGTGAGATTGCTGCTCTGACTGAAGCTCTTTCCACATTCCAAGCACTGATAGGGTTTCTCCCCTGTATGAATTCTGTGATGGGTAGTGAGACTGTCCTTCCGACTGAAGCTCTTTCCACATTCCAAGCAATGATAGGGTTTCTCCCCTGTATGAATTCTGAGATGGGAAGTGAGATTGCTGCTCTGACTGAAGCTCTTTCCACATTCAAAGCACTGATAGGATTTCTTCCCTGTATGAATTCTTTGATGGGACATGAGACTGCTGCTGTGATTGAAGCTCTTTCCACATTCAAAGCACTGATAGGGTTTCTCCCCTGTATGAATTCTGTGATGGGTAGTGAGACTGTCCTTCCGACTGAAGCTCTTCCCACATTCTGAGCACTGATAGCCTTTCTTCTCACTGTGAGTTCTTTGATGGGAACGGGAACTCTCACTGGAGCTTTCTCCATACTCCCAATTTTGATATGGCTTCTCCACTGTGTGGATTTTGTCATGGTCTCCCCCATTCTGCATTTCCAATTCATCACCACCTACAAAAAAGACAGAAACTAATTAGATCCTCAGGAAGAAATGGAGCCCTCAGTTATTAAACAATGCTAATGAACACTTGTGAAAGAGGAAGAAGAGAAGGTGTGAGGTCTTTCTACAGAGGTCATGGCCTTTGTCGACCAGCATTCACAGACGTATTTTTGAGAACCAGAGGTTCAGAACGTCTGGCTCTTTTCTCGGACGGATTTTTGTTGCCACAATCATGAAATCCACTCCAACTCTAACATTGGTCTTCTCTTTAAAAAAACAGGCAGAGGCTAAAACAGAAACCCAAACCTGACAGAAATTACCTTAACTCCCCTAACAACTCTGTGTGTGAATGTTGCCTCCAAGTTTCTATGGAAAGGGTGACTGTCACTCCAGAAGGCCGTTTTTTCAGTTAGGTCTGGTCTCAACAGTCGAGTGAGAGAGAGATTTTCTGTGAGAGCACCTGCTACCTGTTTTATGCTGCTATGTGCCTCACAAAAAGGCTGTAAAGTCTCATATAGATAGAAGCACCTGTAATTCCCTCTTCATACCTAATGTAGCAGTATTATTTGATGTTGAATTATTTTGGTTTTTTGAGTGTAGCTTATTGTCTTGAATAACGAATGGGATAAATGTAAAAATAGTCTAAATCAATAAAGAATATATATAGATATAGATACATTAGATATAAGTACATGTAAACGTGTTTTAGTATACCAAGTAATGTAATGTGTTCTGTATAAACTCTAAACAGAGAATCTTGTGGAGTCTTTTCCAGGAGAAAAAAGCTACGTTTTTCAAGGGTCAAACAACCCAGGGCAACCTCCACACATATAAATACCACAGAAAATGGGTTTGGGGCCCATAAAATCCAGAAAACCACGAATATTCCAGAAAGACAGGTGCAGAGTTGTAAAGTGACACGTTTTACCTCAGAAACTGACTTTAACATTTTGACCACTTTGCCAGTGTACTCTTAATTATTCTCTCAGAAACAATTTTTAAAGGCAGATTGAAAAGGAGAAAGTAATTTTTAGGATGCATAGAGGAAAATTTACACAGTGGAATAGGAGAATGAGAACAGTGTTATACAGATTTGAAGTGATACAATGTATTGAGGCAGATGTCTTACTGCCAGAGAAATTTTTCACAATTTAGAGAAAGTTTATAAATTTAGAAGATGTCATCGCAATTTAATAAGAAACTTTTTTGGTCTAAAAAATGAAGAAAAGAAAGACTGCCAGAGTCATGTGACAAAATTTTAACTATCATTGAAAAGTTAAAGCTGGCAGAATATTCTATGTCTGAAGAACAGAAAGGGAGCTATATTCTAGGATCGCTTGGGGGGGGGGGATTTGACGTTTTCATATCCACTTTTAACACTCTGAATTAACAGAGGAAGACATTGAAGTTACTGGGCAGTTCAGAGAAACCTGGTCATTGTTTAAAAAGGCATGACTAGACAAAGAACATTCACAGTTGATCTCCTCCTCTTCAGGGTTCATGGTGGGGATGTTAGAATCCCAGGTGCTGTTGGTCTCCATCCAAATAGTGGAGGTTCATCACATAGAGGTATGTATGGAATATCAAAACTGATCTTATGATCCAATGGGGAGCTTTACCAAGAGGGTCCATGATCCCACGATTCTCCTCCGTGACTTCTTTATGCAGAGTTCGTTGCTTCTACTGCTGTGTGATGGAGCAGTAAGTTTTTTGACATTGGTAGGGCATTCAGGTCACGGCACCGGTATTAGACATTATGAGCTGCCAATACATCATGGTGGCCGGGGAGCTGTGATGTATTCCTAGCTCAAATTGCCTGCAGATAACAAAGGCGCAGGTAGGCAGGCAGGCAGGAAGGTGGTGAAGCCTACAAAGGTGCTCACCTTCTCAATCTCCACCCGCCTGCCTGCCTCCCCCCATCCCCAGGCTGAGCAAGCCCCAATTCCTCTCTGGCTCCATCCCTCCATGTCCCCATCTCCCCTCCCCTGGAACTCACCAGATCTCTCTGAGAGCCCTAGAGAGGAACGCTCAGAGGCTGTGAGGAGGGATGTAGGAGACAACCTGACCAGGTCAACCGTCCATCTTCCCCCTTCCATCCTCGCTAGCTTTGCAGGATCCATCTCTTTCATCCTTCCTGAGGAGTCAAGGAGCCAAAACAAGCTGCAGGGTCCTGGGAGAGAGGAAGAAGCAAATGGAGCCTCAGAGGCCCTGCAGGGAAGAAGAAGAGAAGAAGAAGAGTTTGGATTTGATATCCCTAAGGAGTCTCAAAGTGGCTAACATTCTCCTTGCCTTCCTCCCCCACAACAAACACTCTGTGAGGTGAGGGGGGCTGAGAGACTTCAGAGAAGTGTGACTGGCCCAAGGTCGCCCAGCAGCTGCATGTGGAGGAGCGGGGAATCGAACCCGGTTCACCAGATTACGAGTCTACCGCTCTTAACCAATACACCACACTGGCTCTCACTGGATTCTCCTGCCCCTGGAAAAGCACAAATGGGGCAGCCCCTTCCCAACAGAAACCCCATTTATAAACATTTCCAGTGGTTCCAATTTCTTCTGTTTACTCCTCTCCCCACTTCGTAAGGCCGGCATGGTCTGCACAGTAGAGACCTGAGAATAGATCCCATTGAACTCAGTGGGGCTTATGGATAGAACTTGGTGCAAAAACCAGTCACCATCTTGTCCCCAAGCCTGAAGACTGCAACGCCAGGCATGCTTATCTATGGTATCATAAGGCAAAAGTTCATAAAAGTTTTCATAGTCATAATAAGAAACTCTATTCTTAAAGTTTGGGGGGGGGGGAATATAAAGATTTATTTTAACAGAAAACAGCATGGTTCCCCATTAGAAGCATTATCTTTGAAAAAAGTAAATATGAGGTTAAATTGGCCGACATATAAAGAGCTGTTAACAGAAATTGACAACCAGTTAAAATTAAAGGACTTTGAAGAAGTAAGAGAAAATGTAATAGACTGGTTACAATATTTACAACTAAATGAAACTTTAAAAAATCCTAAAAAGAAACGATTTAGTTATCAAGTGTCAAGATTGCAGAGAGAAATAGTAGAAAGTAGTACAAAACTGCTGTCAAAAATGAACAATCTGCTTTTGGAATGGGACACTAAAGAGGACCAGGTTAAATGCGTTATGATAAAACTGGCGAAGGATGTGGGACATAATAAATTAATGACGGACAGGGAAAGGCTTTGGAAGTTAGATTTGGAAGTTAGGCCGCTGAGACCACATAACACCGGTCTTGAAAGACCTACACTGGCTCCCAGCATGTTTCCAAGCACAATTCAAAGTGTTGGTGCTGAGCTTTAAAGCCCTAAACAGCCTTGGCCAAGTATACCCGAAGGAGAGTCTCCACCCCCATCGTTCAGCCCAGACACTGAGATCCAGTGTCGAAGGCCTTCTGGCGGTTCCCTCCCTGCGAGAAGCCAAGTTACAGGGAACCAGGCAGAGGGCCTTCTTGGTAGTGGCACCTGCCCTGTGGAACGCCCTCCCACCAGATGTCAAAGAGAAAAACTACTACCAGACTTTGAGAAGACATCTGAAGGCAGCCCTGTTTAGCGAAGCTTTTAATGTTTAATAGATTATTGTATTTTAATATTCTGTTGGAAGCCGCCCAGAGTGGATGGGGAAACCCAGCCAGATGGGCGGGGTATAAATAATAAATTATTATTATAGATTTGAAATTTTCTGCATGTACTTTACTGAAGGAGAACTACATAAAAATTATGTACAGGTGGTATTTGTCCCCGGTTAAATTTGCAAAAATGCACTTCTCACTCGCTGGATCAACACCTTGTTGTGGTGAGTGGGCTTGCACGTTCCTATGACCCTTGTGAGCGAAGCCATCGGGAATCTTGTAATCCCAACAGGATCGCCCTAGTACTTTACTAATAATAGTGGAAGTGATGCAGAGAGTGACTCTTCTGAATATTTATACCACTGACCTTATTTTGCTGAACCCAAAGGCATCCGTAGTTTTGGTAGGGGATCTCAATGCCAGATTGGGCCCTAATCATCATGCCCTTTATGCACAGCACAAATGGTCTCCTCCCAACCGGGAAGCCAGTGGATTCCTCCTCACCCGTTCTTCAAAGGATCAGAAATCAAACTTCGCAGGCATCTGCTTGGCTCAAACAGCATTCAGGATAAACCTCTACGTCTTAAATGGTGCCCTTGAAAGTGACTATCCCGACCTCTCTGGCTCCAGAAGGAGAGCTATAGACCAGGGGTCAACAACCTTTTTCAGCCATGGGCCGGTCCACCATCCCTCAGACCATGTGGTGGGCCGGACTATATTTTGAAGAGAGAAAGAAAAATGAACAAATTCCTATGCCCCACAAATAACCCAGAGATTCATTTTAAATAAAAGGACATACAGTGATACCTCGGGTTACATACACTTCAGGTTACATATGCTTCAGGATACAGACTCCGCTAACCCAGAAATAGTACCTCAGGTTAAGAACTTTGCTTCAGGATGAGAACAGAAATCATGCTCCGGCAGCACGGCAGCAGCGGGAGGCCCCATTATTATTATTAGCTAATGAGGTCCTTCAGGTTAAGAACAGTTTCAGGTTAAGAACGGAACTCCGGAACAAATTAAGTACTTAACCTGAGGTACCACTGTATTCTACTCATGGAAAAACCACGCAGATTCCTGGACCGTCCGCGGGCCGGATTTAGAAGGCGATTGGGCCGCATCCAGCCCCCGGGCCTCAGTTTGCCTAGCCCTGCTCCTGACAATGTACTCCAAACCTGCCTGGTGTTTTTACATGAGCAGAATGTGTGCTTTTATTGAAAATGCATATCTGGGTTATTTGTGGGGCATAGTTCCCTAGACCAGATATAGTTTGCTATATAGTTTGGTATGCAAAGTACGTCCTGGAGGCTGACATCAGTATAAATGACCAAACTGATTAAAGAACGACAAAAGCTGAGCTACGTTAGAAAAGCGATCCAATAATAAGCGATCTGGCTCTCATCGCCCGGCTAAAAATGTAGCAGTTTCTGCTGTCTCCTTGATCTGCCAGGAGAAAAGACACAGTAGCGATGCTGGCCAAGAGGAAGAACACCCTTCCTCCTCCTCCTCCTCCTCCTCCTCCTCCTCAACTCTTGATCGAGACTCCAGGGCTCTCTCTGCAGGCTCCCCCCTCCAAGACCCCTCCCCACGGGGCCAAGCAAGAAGAGCGGGGCAGAGCCCTGGCCCCCCGCCCCCTCCCTGGCTTGGCTTGGGGGAAGGTCTGCCCCCCCCCCCCCGATCTGGCCAGCCCCCCAGGCATCCTCCCCCGCAGCCCCTTCTCCCCATTGCACCCGGAGGGAGAGGGAGGCGAGACTCACCCCCAGGCAGCTCTGGCAAGAGAGAGAGGGAGGCGGAAGCAGCCCCTCCGCTTGCAGGCGGGAATGGCGAGGGAGGGGCTTTTGCTGGGAGGACCTTGCCCCCCCCACGCCTCCACTTCCTGTCTAGAAACACAGCTCTGTGCCTTTTAACCCTTGGCAAGCCGAGCACAAGCCGAGCAAGGCAGGCAGCAGCCCAGGAGGAGCCGCTAACCCAGAAATATTACCACCTGTTAAGAACTTTGCTTCAGGATGAGAACAGAAATCGCCTGGTGGTACGATGGCAGCAATGACAAACCTAGACAGCCTCTTTAAAAGCAGAGACATCACCTTGCCAACAAAGCTCCGTATAGTTAAGCCTATGGTTTTCCCAGTAGTGATGTATGGAAGTGAGAGCTGGACCCTAAAGAAGGCTGATCGCCGAAGAATTGATGCTTTTGAATTCTGGTGCTGGAGGAGACTGTTGAGAGTCCCATGGACTGCAAGAAGTTAAACCTCTCCATTCTGAAGGAAATCAGCCCTGAGGGCTCACTGGAAGGACAGATCCTGAAGTTGAGGCTCCGATACTTTGGCCACCTCATGAAAAGAGAAGACACCTTGGAAAAGACCCTGATGTTGGGAAAGATGGAGGGCACAAGGAGAAGGGGACAACAGGGGATGAGATGGTTGGACAGTGTTCTCGAAGCTACCAGCATGAGTTTGACCAAACTGCGGGAGACAATGGAAGACAGAAGGGCCTGGCATGCTCTGGTCCATGGGGTCAAGAAGAGTCCTAAACAACTAAACAACAACAACACGGTGGCGGCAGCAGTGGGAGGAGAAGAAGAAGAAGAGTTTGGGTTTGATATCCCGCTTTATCACTACCCTAAGGAGTCTCAAAGCTGCTAACATTCTCCTTTCCCTTCCTCCCCCACAACAAACACTCTGTGAGGTGAGCGGGGCTGAGAAACTTCAGAGAAGTGTGACTAGCCCAAGGTCACCCAGCAGCTGCATGTGGAGGAGCGGAGACGCGAACCTGGTTCACCAGAGTACAAGTCTATCGCTCTTAACCACTACATCACACTGGCTCCATTAGTGGTGTCTCAGGTTAAGAACAGTTTCAGGTGAAGAACGGACCTCCGGAACGAATTAAGTTCTTAACCCGAGGTCCCACTGTATATGCAACCTGAGCATATGTAGCAGGGCTTCACTGCATTAATACTCCATGGAGCATTGGCACTGCATTAGTCACTGCTTTGAATCCAGTACAGAGCATGTATGTCTTTGTGTTTCCAGCTTCCAACCTGCTTCCAAGTCCACCCACTCAGACAACTCTGGCTTTTGTTCTCCTGCCTAGCGGCTAGGTGGAGGCAGGGAGGCCCACTCATATGTTCTATGGCACAGGGCAACTTCTATGTCCTCTATGGCTGTTTGTGAACAGAAATAACCTAACCACTGGAGCCCATGCATTGGAAAACTTGGAGCTGGACTCCTGCAATGCACTCTTTCTGGGGCTGCCCTTGGGTCTGGTGCAGAATCTCTAGTTGGTGCCAAATGATGTGGCCAGATTGTTCTTGCGAGCTTTTGGTCAAGAACATCTGGCACCACAGCCCCCCATTTGGAGGAACTATCTACTTAATACTATTTTCTGCTTCCTGAAACTTCCATTCCTGATCCACCAGAGGACCTTTTCTCTTATTCCATGGCTACTAAGCTTATTCATTACAACTGTAAACTCCCCCTGATGTCACCGGGGGTATTGCCATGGCCCTAGCCACCAGCAAGGGCGTCGGACAGGATCCACGACTGCCAGATTCCTTTACCGGAATACCCACAAAGTGGAGAGGTAGGCGATGGCCACACCCTGCCTTCCAATACACAAACATATTCCAATGCCTAACCGCCAATACCCAAAAAGTTGTGAAGATTTGCTACGAGGTAGGCGAAAAACCAAGTGGCCGGTGCCAATCTGCCATTTGGATAAAAATTCCTACCAGGCCCATTGGGCAACCAAGGCGACCAACCACAGGTCCATAGCAAGGTCAAGAAGCAAGCTATGGTGGTGGGTGATCTGACGAAAACCAGCAGCGCAATGAAAGATGGCCCAGAATGCAGCCCCCGTGCAAACGGCGAGTTGCCTGTACATAAGTTGTGTTGTATTGCAGAAATAAAGTTCTGTTTGGTGGGGATGACTGCGCTCTGCGTGGGGCTACCTTTGAAGGTGACCCGGAAACTGCAATTAATCCAGAATGTGGCAGCTAGACTGGTGACTGGGAGTGCCTGCCGGGACCACATAACACCTGTCCTGAGAAATCTTAAGTTGTGCTGTATTGCAGAAATAAAGTTCTGTTTGGTGGGGATGACTGCAAATGCTTGGAGTTATTTGTAAACCTCAGAGAATGCGCAAGGAGACAAAGCTAAGAGACAAATCTTTTGGGATAATTCAGATGGTGCGGAAGGTTCAGTTAGTGGAGAATGTGTCTGGTAAGGGGGAAGATGGCCTTGGGGATGCGGAGATCCAAGCATGTCAGTCTGATCTCAGGACTGCAATACCTCAAGGACAGCCTCTTCCCATATAAACCTACTGGGACCCTGAGATCATCTTCTGAGGCCCTCCTTCGTGTGCCTCCTCCTTGAGAGGTCCGTAGGGCAGCAACACGAGAACGGGGCCTTCTCTGCAGTGGCTCCCTGTCTGTGGAATGCTCTTGCCAGGGAAGTTTGCCTGGCGCCTTCATTATACACCTTTAGGCACCGGGCAAAAACCTTCCTCTTTAACCAGGCCTTTGGTTGACCTGATTGACATCCTATACCCTTTTAAAATGTGGCTCCTTTCGGGGGGTGGGTGTTATTGGGTTGTTGTTTTTATTCTGGTTATATATGTTGTGATCTTTTCTGTGAACTCCCCTGAAACCTCTATGTATACAACAGTATATAAACTCAATAAATAAAAAATAATAAGAATAAGAATCCCCTTATAAAGGGAATGGGAGACCAGGGAGAAGAGACGGTGAAGGAAGATTGGAGGAAATTCAAAGACTACTTACAGAAACATTATAAGATAATGAAAGTTTGATGACATCAGATTGATGGTGAATGGTTATTAGTAAAAAAGTGAATAGAAAAAGATCCAACTTTTTCAGATATAAGGAAATGCAATTATTATGCATTAAGACTATTAGAAAATTAAAATATGATAGAGGGAAAGAATTTGCAGACAGAATATATGATTTGGAATACAGAGAAGGGAGGTCTGGGGAAGTCGGAGAAATAAGTTAAAGCAATATAAGGAGACAAAAATTGTTTTTAATATTTTTATTTTTATTTTTTGTATTTTATTGTTTTGTGTCTGTGTGCTGTAGTGTTTTTTTGTTGTTGTGATGTTGTTTGCTTATTGTTGTTTTGTGTTTATTGTAAAATCCAATAAAATAGTATTTTTTTAAAAAAAGAATCTCCTTGTAAAGGGAATGGGTTTCATGAGTTCACAGTGTTCAGATGTAGGTACTCTATGTAGAGCGTGTATATATTTGCATACATCCTAAATTAATATATTGGTCCTGACCCCAGCGAAGGTGCACTGCTATTTAAAATCCAAGCTGACCTTTCCACCCTATGCTGGCCCATGTCAAAACAGGGCAGCTGCTTCTCTGTGTTCTTGCAAACATGTTTTCCCCAGCTCTGCATCTGCTCCTCAAGCCACAGAGAGACTCGAGAAGGTTGCCAGGGCGATGCTTCCCCGCCTCATAAATATTCTTATTTTTCCCAGGGATTTCTCCAGGGATTTCTCCAGAGATTCATAATTTATCGCACTGAGTCTGAAAAGTTTGGTGCATAAAATATCCCCTGTCTTGTCAATTCCCTAAACAGCTGCAGACGGTGAGAGGGATAGAGCAAAAAGCCTACATCACAAATGAAAAGTGGCTGTGCTCCTCCTTCTTTCCCTCGCGCTTTTAGGACACCCCAAACGGGCTAGTTTTAAATGTCACCACAAACATATTTTTGAGGGTGGCAGGTTGTGCACAACCATCTCATCCGCCTGCAATCCCAAGGGATGTGTTAGAGCCCCCCAACCTTCCAGGTGGCCCCTGAAATCCTATTTTGGTTTAAGAGAGGGATGAACCTAATATTGTTTCCAGGGTGGGTTGCTTGAACCCCCTATGTGAATTTCCTGTTGTTCTTGATCACAAGGAATGGGTTTCAAGTCCCCCTGACCTATGTGGCCCCTTCAGTCCCCATTTTGGATTAAGGGCCCAATGAACCTGAATGTTTTGCTCGGGATGGGCTGTGAGCACTCAACACAACCAACTCATCAATTCTTTTAATAGTTTTTATTTGATTTTACAAGTATAAGATTATAACAATACAACCATACATATCTATATTTATAAAGATCTCTCCAAATCTTTGGACTTTTCACCTTCCCCTCCATGGGTTTTCAACTGCATACTGTTCAATAGTCCATATTTTACATCACTCCATTTTCTCCATAGCAATTGCTACATTACAAGTGTTATTGCAATCCTGCTAATCTTTTCATCTGCTTACAGTGGTCATCAACTCATCAGTTCTGATCAGGAGGAATGGGTTTTGATTTCCCCCGATCTTCCACATGCTGCATGAAACTCCCCCCCCCCTTTTTTTAAAGTTAAGGGCCCAATGGAGCTAACCATTTTTGTGGGTTTCATGCTCTCTATAAGCGTGGTCTGTTGCATGTCCCCACAACCATCTATGGGTCCCAGAAACACAAGGGTCCTGAACACAAGCACCATAAAGTTCCCGCACCACTTTGATTGCGCTACGCACCCTGATTGCTTCTTGGTGTCTGCAGTACGGATGGCTCAAGCCTCCCGTGATTCTCCAATAGAGTTTTAGGAAGTTCCAGGCAGCTGTAAAAGTTCTAAACAGTTCCATAAAGTTTTAAAAAGTGCTAATACTTATGAGTAGTAATTTTACAGATACAGTGATTCCAACTTTACATTTCGGGGTGAGCTTTTTTCACAACTGAGAATTAGTCTCCTTTTCAGTTTGTTTGTTTGTTTTTGAATTCAAAAAGTTATAACTCTAGTGCATACTCTATTTTTCTTGGTTATATGCAGCAACAAGGGCAGCTCCCACTCTTCTTCCTGGCTAGCCCTCCCTTCCCTGTTTTGCTCTCGTTTCACCTAACAGCAGCAAAGGCCATTTTCTTTGCTTTCCGGTCCACCTAAGCAACAGTTGCCCAGGCTGCCCAGAACTGCCTTGTCCTTCACTCTTTTATCTACCCCCCTCCCCAAGCAACAAGCCTTCACCCTTTCCTTTCCTCCTCTTCCTCCTCCTCCTCTATTTCATTGTCATTCACTTTCCCACAACATTCCCACCGCTGGAGAGACCTGTCAAGAGTAAGCATGGCCCAATGGTACCAAATGGTATGGGAAACAGCCTACTAGAAAAATTAACCAATAAATTGAAACTGACATGGGGACATATTAAATAATAATGTTGATTACCCGCCCTCACTGTAAGGTCCCTGCATGGCTCACAACATTTTAAAATACAACATTGAAAGGTGCGCTTTTTTAATTATACAATTAGGGGGAAATGATAACAAATTTTAATTCTAATAAAAATAATGTTGAAATCTTAGTCTGCTTCAACAGAAGTATAGTGTCCAGATCAAGGGACGTAATATTCCCACTCTATTCTGCCTTGGTCAGACCACACCTGGAATACGGTGTCCAGTTCTGGGCACTATAAATTAAGGAAGATATTGATGAGTTGGCAGGTATGGGGTGGAGGGTGACCAAGATGACCAAGGGCCAGGGAGGAATGGGGGAGACCCCCTCTCCATCCTGACCCTCCCAGGGAGGAGGAAGAGGAAGAAAGTATAAAGGGAAGTCACAGTTCAGAGGCAGATGAGGGGGGAAGTTGGGAAATCATGGGAGAGCCAGAGCAACATCTGGCTGACACGTGATTAGAAAGCATTCTAGACCCACCATCTTCCAGAACCCAGCGAGCCTTAAAAGTAGGAGAGCAAAGAGCTCAAAGACAGAGGCACTTAGTGGCACCTGTAGAGGAGGTGATGATGATGAGTGAGGAAGTGGGAGAGAAAGGGATGGAGATTCACTTGGAAAAATAACAGGAGTGACAGTGGACATCCTTGGTAATGTGAATTCCCTGTGATCTATGTGATCTATATCTTCCAAAGTATTAACAAATTTTCAGCCAGATCAAAATTTCATAACTACTTCCATTAAGTTGGTTGGTTCTACATGATCAAATGAGGGTAATGATTTTTTAAACTGAAACATTATTTTTCAAGAACATCACTTCTCTACCTTCTTGAAAAATAATATTTTAAGAATCAGATGCTATCCCTAGTTTTTGCTGTCAGGTGCTCCTTTGCATTCAGATCAGGTCTCAACAAAATAATGTAGCATTTGGGAATGAAGATGCAGCCCAGGAGCCCAGCACTGGAGGCCAAGATGGAGAAAACCTGAACGGCTACCATGGATTTCCCCTTGGTGCTCAGGTAGGTGGGCACAAAGGACACCCAAACACTGCAGAAGACCAGCATGCTGAAGGTGATCAGCTTGGCTTCATTGAAGGCCCCAGGCAGCTTCCTGGCTAGGAAAGCCACCGTGAAGCAGATGGCCGCCAAGAAGCCCATGTAGCCAAGGGCAACATAGAACATGGCCACAGACCCTTCGTTGCATTGCAGGATGATCTCCCCAGGCCGGGAGTGCATGTCAGAGTCTGGGAATGGTGGCGAGATCCCCAGCCAGATCATGCAGATGACAACTTGGACACAGGAACAGGAAATGACAATGGAGTTGGCCAGACTCTTCCCCAGCCATCTCCTCACTGAGTTCCCTGGCTTGGTGGCCAGGAAGGCCAGAACCACAGTGATGGTTTTTGCCAACACAGAAGAAGCAGCAATAGAGAAGATGATGCTGAAGGCCGTTTGTCGGAGAAGGCAGGTCCCTTTCCTTGGCCTCCCAATGAACAGGAAGGAGGACAAAAAGGAAAGCAGGAGGGAGACCAGGAGGATGTAGGAGAGGTCCCGGTTGTTGGCTTTGACTATGGGAGTTTCGTTGTATTTAATAAAGATTCCTAAAACAAAGCTTGTGGCTAAGGACCCCAGTAGGGCAAGGGAAAGTAGGACAACCCCCAGAGATTCTTCATGGGCTAGGAAGGTGATATGCTTGAACACACATTGATCTCGGTTCTTGTTTGGGTGCTGATTTTCTGGGCATTTTTTGCAATGGTCTGCATCTGCAAGAGAGAGAGAGAGAGAGAGAGAGAGAGAGAGAGAGAGAGAGAGAGAGAGAAAGAGTAATGTCTACTACTCTGGAATCAGCCAAGCCCTGAGCAGTATCTAGCATCTGGGGAGGGATTCAGTTGTAGACCAAGTCAGTCTGGGACAGCCACAGATCACTACAGGTATTTAATTAGCTCTACCCCAAAGAAATTTGGAACAGATTCCAGGGCTGGAGATCCCCAGCTTGGCCTCTGGCAGTTTTGGCTGCTTGGAGCCCCCTATACCAGGGCCAAAAGGAGGACCAGGGGTCTGTGCAGAAGTCTAATATCTACCCTAGGTCCATAACAACCTCCCTCCTTAAGGACCCCGGGACAGTTAAGTCTAGTCAATGGCAACTATGGGGTGCAGTGTTCATCTCGCTTCAGACCGAGGGAGCTGGTGTTTGTCCACAGACAGCTTACTGGGTCATGTGGCCAGCATGACTAAACCGCTTCTGGTGCAAAGGGACACCATGACGAATGCCAGAGCGCCATGACGAATGCCAGAGCGCACGGAAACACCATTTACCTTCCCGCTGCAGTGACACCTATCCATCTACTTGCACTGGTGTGCTTTCAAACTGCTAGGATGGAAGAAGCTGAGACAGAGAAACGGGACCTCAGCCCGTCACGTGGTTTCGAACTGCTGACCTTCAGCAAGACCAAGAGGCTCCGTGGTTTAGACCTCCCTCCTTCACATTTAACCAAAGGTATTTTTTGGAGTAAGCATGAATACTAGGGCTAAGAAGTGGGAAATGGGTGGGCAGCCATTTAGTGATTGACATGTTTATATCCTCCTTTCCCAATCAGCTTAATATATTTATATATACGATGATGATGATACATTTTAGAACAATATCATTAACTATAATCATAAAAAGAGATTGATGATGATGATGATTTGAATCACCCAGTTCCCTCCCACACATGAAGCATACCAGCCTTGTCCTGCCCAGAAATGGTTTTGAGAGATTCCTGACTGAACCCTTCTCTCTTCCCCAAGGCCAGCCTTTCCCTTGGAGTCACCCACCTTCCT
The DNA here is from genome assembly GCF_965153285.1 of Podarcis tiliguerta. Lineage (NCBI taxonomy): Eukaryota > Metazoa > Chordata > Lepidosauria > Squamata > Lacertidae > Podarcis > Podarcis tiliguerta. The sequence goes on along the minus strand of NC_139535.1, from coordinate 2,836,283 downwards.
GAGCGGAGATGGTCCCTTCTGCACAGGGAAGACATTCATAACAGCAAAGAGGCTTCCCTTCCTGAATCACCTTGACGGATCCAGGGCGACAGCTTTCCACACACCTGGAAGTAGGAAGGGTCTAGGCACAAAGACAAAGAGCGTCAATGAGAATTGTTCTTTGAGGCATAGTATCTGCTGTAGCATCTAGACTATAGCTTGAAACTAAGCATTTCCCATCACTGCCCATTACATGAATTATTCATGATTAAATTCAGAAAAAAACAAAGGACCTCCATTAAATAAAGTTCTGTATATGGGCCATTCACTACTGATAGAAATTCATGTAACAACCGAAAAGCAAGGAACCCCCCTTTCCCCATACACACAGTTTAGCAGGAAGCCTCCTTTGGCACCCAGCTGAGCAGAGGAGCTGTAGGAACTATCTGGAACAACAGCCCAGTGCTGGAGTTGACAGGCAACTGAGGGCAGCAGCCCACAGAACAGGGGGCACTTATTAGAGCTCATAGAAAAGACAGCAAAATGACAGGCATGATTCCCACTCCCCGTCACCTGATTGAGCCACTTGGGCCACACAATGGCCTCCTGGTCGATGGAGCACTTCAGGTCTGGGGATCCCTGTCTGTCGATACTCCCAAACTTCACTCTGAGGACGGATTTATTGGGGAACACCACCCAGTTCACAATGTCCAAGTCGGCTGCCAGCTCCCCGTTCTCATCCAAATACACTCTGTCCATGGAAGAATTGTAGAACTGGGTGTTTCCTAGGAAAGGGTGGAGCTGGAACAGAAGCAAAGATGAGAGCATTTAGAATAAAGGGAAGCATAGGCCCCTGTTTTGCTAGCCCAGAAATGGAAAGTCAGCGAGGTCCCAGCTAAAGAGGATTGGCAGCTTAAGTGGACAGAATATGCAGAAATTGGAGATTTAACATGCAGAATAAGAGAGCAAGAAGAACATACATCGAAAGAAGAGTGGAAAGCATTTATTGAATATAGGGAAAATAACTGTATGCAACTGAAAATGGTGGCAGCATTAAGATAAACTCAACCACATAAATAATGTTTGATGGATGTAAAAGTAGAAAACTGATTTGAATGGTTATAGCAAAATATAAGGGATGTATAAATGAACCATGGAAAGAGAAGAAGGGAAGTCATCGGATATTTCAGAGTTTGTAAAATGTTTATTTGGAATTGTTAGATTGAAAATTTAATAAAAATTATCTAATAATAATAATAATAATAATAATGGAAGCATACTGACAATCCACTTCCCCTTTGCTTAGGGCTGGTTGCAGACTCAAATAGTCATGGAGGGATCTTGTCACTTTTGGTTCATACTGTTTTCTCTCTCACACACCGCAATCTTAAATTCAGTTCTCCACATCTCTGAAGCATTTTTTAAATAATAATAATAGAAACTCTTCCGAATTCTTCAGCGTTTCTGTGTGATTTTCTCCTAGTAAGCATGTTTTTGAAGGATGCTGCCCCCTTGGATTGTTTCAGAAAGAGTGAATTAGGTTCGCTTTTCCTTTCAAGGCAAGCTGAATGAAATCTCCAATATGGGCTTCAGCAGGGAAAGGGACGAGCTTGGTGGAGGGAGCAGAGAGCCAGAGCAGAGTCAAGCGGGTGTCAAAGGAATAGAGACTAGAGACAGCCTGATCAATGTCATCTCCCCTGCCAAAAATAATTCCAACTTGCGGGGAAAGGAGAATTGGGCACATGATGGGAGCAGTTGCTTGGGGGGCTGTGCAATGAGGCAAGAATAAGAATAGCAAACAGAGATGAAAAATGTATATGTATTAAGGAAGGTTTAAAATGGAAAATGGGTAATGTGTTTTGCAAACTTTGGGATTTTTCCATAGTAGTTTTTTTTCCTAAAGGGCTCTGGGCTCTTGCTGAGATTAAGATTAACTAACTGGTTTAACATGTGAGTGTTGTAACCTTAGATCATGTGATGAAGGTATTGGATTGCAATATCTCCTTTTTGAAGGGAGTTGCCTTTTTGTCTTTGGCTCCAAAACTCAATAGAGTTTTGTAAAGGAAGCTCTCCAGAAGATAAAGCAAACAGCCTGGAGGCTGGAAGGCAGGAGAAAGAGAAAGATGGAGAGAGAGAGAGAGAGAGAGAGAGAGAGAGAGAGAGAGAGAGAGAGAAAGTAATATCTAAATGAATGCTTCCAGTTCTTATGCTTCCAATCATTTCAAACTGCACAATATTCAATATCTGCAACACTACAATCGATTGTCATGCTCAGTTGAGATGTCTATGAAGGGAAAGAAAATACCTGCCATGGTTGTAGCCTTTGAAGTCCCATTCTCTCAGTTCCCCTCTGCTTAGATTTAGATGAATATGCAGCATTTAAGGCACGAGCCACGGCTTGCACAGTGTTGTAGATCCTGTAGCTGTCTAGAGAGAGGATTCTTTCCAGATCTTCTTGGGGAAGCCTCTCCAGTTTCTCTCTCTCTCTGCATCTTGTCCGGCCTTTCACTGAGAATGCATGCTTTGAATAGGAACAATTAAAAGCATCCTCCCAAAACTTCTTAATACCAAAGAAAAAGGGTGGAAAATCACCGTATTTTGCCTCTTTACTTGTCTCAGTGAAGAAGGAAAATATACCATGGATGTATTGGAAAGATATCAAATTATACATCAGTTCCAGGGCGACATCCCACAAAACTGTTGTGATGAAGATTTTCCCAACAATGGATTTCATCCCTATGTCAAAAAACTGTTGTATAATGAGTAGTCCATCTAAGAAATAAGTCATTTCCCCGTAGTAAACAAATACATGCACTTGCCTCCACTTGTCGAATGGAAGACGAGGAATGTCTACTCCATTTGTATTCAGTCCTTGGATGCTTTGTGAGATGACAACACAGACACCGCTCTTGATGAGCACGGGTGTCAAGCTCTTCAGGAACCTCTCTCCATTGTCGGTGTCTGGTGCAAGGAGGCCAATCAACGTCCATCGGAAGTGCTGGAGCAGCTTGACAATCCCTGGGTACAGGGCTTCTTCTTTGGGGACCATCCGGTAGAAAAAAGGGAAATGCCTCTTATCATTCAGAACATGAGAGACAAAAGCATAAGTGACCTGGGAAGAGAAGGAAGATTTGGATCTTGTTTGATTTCAGATCAAAGCCTAAATATTTCTAAGCCCAACATGAGATTGGGAAGGTCTTAGGAAGGAGGAAGGTCTATTGCAAGGACCCTTTGGTGGGAACAGTGATTTCCTTGAAGGTTGTGGCAGCCGTAAAGAAGGCAAATTTGATGCTAGGGATCAACAGGAGGGTAGTTGAAAACAAGACTGCCAATATCATAATGCTATTATACCTCTCTCCATTCCTACCTGTGGGATTTTATAGATGCCCAACACATTTGAAATCTGGATGGAGTTTTGAGAGTCGGACCCTTCGAGAACAGCCAGTAAGTTAGTCTGTTTACCACAGCTGTAGTTTGGAAAGCTCAGCTGCCCAATTGACAGCATGTCTAGCAAAGCATCATAGGTCACCCTTCCATCAAAAAAGTTCTCATGGATGCTGTAGCCCAGGGTGATGTTGGGTAACAGCTTTTGATTCTGGTTGATCGCTTGAATGGCATACAAGAAGGAGAGGAGCTGCCAGTACTTTGTGGATCCTTTCCTGGGGGGAGAAATTATATACATGCCAGTACTTTTCAAGTGATATTTCTGTTCTACCTCTAATATTCAGCTCTACCTCTTTCAAATCAGAACCAGTGAAGGCAGTGAAGGTCCTGTGTGAGTGTCTGGAGGCGGATGGAGGTTGGATGGCGGCTAACAGATTGAGGCTGAATCCTGACAAGACAGAAGTACTGTTTTGGGGGGACAGGAGGCAGGCAGGTGTGGAGGACTCCCTGGTCCTGAATGGGGTAACTGTGTCCCTGGAGGACCAGGTGCGCAGCCTGGGAGTCATTTTGGACTCACAGCTGTCCATGGAGGCGCAGGTCAATTCTGAGTCCAGGGCAGCTGTCTACCAGCTCCACCTGGTATGCAGGCTGAGACCCTACCTGCCCACAAACTGTCTCGCCAGAGTGGTGCACGCACTAGTTATCTCTCGCTTGGATTACTGCAATGCGCTCTATGTGGGACTACCTTTAAAGGTGACCCGGAAACTACAACTAATCTAGAATGCGGCAGCTAGACTGGTGACTGGGAGTGGCCGCCGAGACCACATAATACCAATCTTGAAAGATCTACATTGGTTCTCAGTACGTTTACAAGCTTTTGGAATGGGACACTAAAGAGGACCAGGTAAATTGCGTTACGATAAAATGGGCAAAGGATGTGGGACATAATATATTCAAAGTGTTGGTGCTGACGTTTAAGCCCTAAACGGCCTCGGGCCAGTATACCTGAAAGAGCGTCTCCACCTCCATCGTTCTGCTCGGACCCTGAGGTCCAGCGCCATGGGCCGTCTGGCGGTTCCCTCACGCCAAGAAGCCAAGTTACAGGGAACCAGGTAGAGGGCCTTCTCGGTAGTGGCACCCGCCCTGTGGAACACCCTCCCACCAGATGCCAAAGAGAAGAACAACTAGCGGACATTTAGAAGACATCAGAAGGCAGCCCTGTTTAGGGAAGCTTTTAATGTTTAACAGATCACTGTATTTTAATATTTTGTTGGAAGTTGCCCAGAGTGGCTGGGGAAAGCCAGCCAGATGGGTGGGGCATAAAATTATTATTATTATTATTATTATTATTATTATTATTATTATTAGGGATCTAAGAAAGTGATTAAAAGATCCAGAAAGCACTATCATAATTCTTCTTTGAGAAAGTAGATATTTCCCCCCTTTATATTAAACCTAAGGCAAAAAGACACCCTTCTCCTACCATCATTTTTCAGAAGAATCCTGCAGAATCAGCAAAGGCTCATCTGTTCCAGAATTCTCAAGGCGGCCAACCAGATGCACATGCAAAACTGAGAAGCACAAGAACTCTTCCCCTACTTGAGATTCTCAGTTACTGGTACCAAGAGGCATAGTACCTGTGACAGTGAATGGAGAACATAGCCATTGTGACTGGTAGCCGCTGAGAGCCTAATCACCCCCAAATTTATCTGCCACTGGGATCTTCTTATGTTCTTAAAGGCAGGTACCAGATCATGATAAAGCCCCCAGAAAGTAACTGGAGATGAGTTGGATCTCATGGAAATGGTAGCAAGTGGAACACCAGGAACTCCATCCCCACAAAACGTCTTACCAATAAAAGCTGGTGGAAGGACATTGGCTAAAGATATGAGGATGAAACATAATGTTTGTGGCAGAGAGGACCCCACTGATGAGGTGGTCTCCTGGCCTGAAATAATTAGGTGAATCTATCTCATCCCTTTCCAAAGACAAGAGGCATTTTGTCTTCAGTTTCCCACAGTCCCCATAAGGCAGTAGAAGCAGCAGAATGAGGACCATCTTTTTTCCTCCCAGGAACGAGCACCTCCTTTATGACTGCTCCCTTACAAAGAATTAGAAGCCTTTTGTTGTGGTCCTTGCAAGATGCAGTAACTTTCTTCTTACTAACGGAGCTCTGCAGAGGGGTCACATCTGAAGTGGAGAGAAGTCAAGCCAACCTCATTCTGGTGCAGTTATCATCTGTCCTAAATCTCAGCCCCCCCAAGTTTTGGGTGGCTCAGGAGGCATATATCTGCCAGACCTTTCTGCCTCAGATCCATAACATCACGTTTAGTGGACTCAAATGTGATCTTTGGAAGCAAAAAAACAACACACACTATCATTTTGATAATTATATGGAGAAAAAGTACCACTTCTGCAAGTTCCTAAACACTTTATGCAGCTCCACCTGCAACTGCAGGGCTGAAGAAAAACATGTTTGTGAAAACTCCAACATCTGCCTCCAAACTGTGAGATGCAAATGCCAAAGATTGGTGAAAAGTACCAAGATTAAGAGTTAGAAGTTCCCTGAACTATCATACGTGAGCCCTGGCAGAATCCCACCCCCCACCCCCAGCACTGATGCTAACACAGGATAGGGCTATTCTGATGAATTTGAGAGGTGAACAAGGGAACTGAAATTTCACGTAAAGACAGAGGCGATTCAGCAGATTTTTTTGTAGGTTTTTGTTTTTGTTCTTGTTTTTATTATATACTTTTTGGTCTTAACCTATATTTTTATGCTGTGAACCACACTGAGAACATTGGGTGAAGGACAGTGTAGAAATTTAATAAAGAAACAGACAAATCAACACTTGGACTTCCAAAAAAAGCTTCCAACAAGGTGCCTCCTGGGTAAGCTTAGTAGTCATGGAATAAGAGAAGAGGTCCTCTGGTGAATCAGGAATGGAAGTTGCAGGAAGCAGAAAATAGGTTTAAGTGGATAGTCCTTCAAATGGGCGAGGTGTGTGGTGCCAGATGTTCTTGACCAAAATCTCGCAAGAACAATCTGGCCACATCTTTTGGCACCAACTAGAGATTCTGCACCAGACCCAAGGGCGGCCCCAGAAAGAGTGCATTACAGTAGTCCCGCTCCAAGTTTTCCATTGCTCCAGTGGTCAGGCTATTCCTGTTCACAAACAGCCATAGAGGACACGTGGGTCTCTAGTGACAAAGGTGTATCCAAGAGTACCCCCAAACTATGCACTTGCTCCTTTAGAAGTGGGAATCACCCAAAGAGCCTACAAATTGTTTCTTAAGTTCCTGTGTTCCTGTCACTCCCTAAGTGATGAAAAACCAGACAAGACAACAGCATAACATTGGGTCCAAATGAGCCACAATTCTATTGATTACAGATGTGAATGGTTTGGCACTGGCATTGCGTATAGCCATTTATTCCACCCCAGTCCATCTACTGGGGGTGCATCTAAGGGTAATCCACACCTGCCCCCCTCATGACTTACATCAAGTAGGGGTAATCACTGAAGGGTCCCTGTTGTAGGAGTGCTATGGCCCTAGCCCCCACCTGGGCATCCGGACAGAAGCAACTCCTCACAGATCCCTTTAACAGGATACACTTAACCAAGAAGGGGTGGACAGAGGCTGTAACCTCCCCTCCAGCCAAGACTAAGGCTTCCCCAATGCCTAACGTCACAAAGTTCTGAGGATTGCTATGAGGAAGGCGAAAATCAAATGGCCAGGGCCAAGTTGCCAAATGGAAAAATTCCTGCCAGGTGTTAGATTTCTGTTTATGCCGCTGTGCAGTTTTTGGAGTCACAAGACTCTGTTTACATTCCAGACTGTTGGAAGTCTCACGGGAGATGGGAGACGGATGTTGTTATTACTCGTTTCCTGTTTCTTTGTTCCAATTGTTTCTCTGCCTTCACAGAGAGCAGATGCATATTCTTTTCTGTCCTGCGTAGCGAGAAATAAATCGTAGCAATGTAGCTCATATATTTCTCGTCCTTCTGCTGATGTTTGTATACTCTGCGGAATGGGAACGTGCTTAGAGCCTCATCAAAGGTTTAGGTCTTTAATCACTATCAGAGTAGATGACGAAGAATGTCCGAGGAGGAGTAGCTCGGTTGTGCAGAGTTCCGACACCAGGCCCCAAATATGGCAGCTGACAATGTTCATAGGAAGGTCTTAGTATGGAAATAAGACATATGAAAAAGGGGGCGGAGGGTGGGAGATCCAATGACAAACGTCCGCAATTTGGTGCCCTGCTGGGGAGGGTTGCAGCCTGCCTGCGGATTGACCAATTGTGCCAGGATTAGGTGCAGGCATTCCGCAGGGGGTGAGCCCAACTGGCCAATAGGCATTGCTTAGCCCCGCTCCCTGGGGGGATAACTGGGAATAACTCCTCCCCAGTTTGTTGTTGGATCAGTAGATCACAGTGCCATCCATGTCCCTAGAGCTGTGTTTTATCGGCATACTGGTGGCCCCTTGCTCCAAAACTCCTCATGACCACACCCCATGACTTCATATAGATTTTAAATAGTGTATAGATCTTAAATAGCACTGGGGAGAGAAGAGTACCTTGCAGCACCCCATAGCACATCAAAAAAATGTTTAAAAGGGCAACCCAAATGATCTCAACATGTCAGGGAATAGTCTAAAGACGACGACTGGGGAATGCATTCTATGGCAGACCAGTTTCCTGTCCGATGGAGAGATGGAGGGGAAAAGTCACACACACACCCTTTTTCACAGCGTGTTTAGAAGTAGAGAGAGAGACAGAAGCTGAACAGCTGAGGGAGGAGTTGCCCAGGTATGAGATAATGACAAGGGAACCCGAAAGGAGGGGGCAGCTAGTTGAGATATCACCTGAGAGTGTGGGGAACCCCCCTCACCACAGACTCGGAGGATTGAACATATCAGAGAGCAAAGAAGTCAGGGGGGGGGGAGGAACTTCCCATTGGGACCTAAAATGCTACGGAAGTCGGAAGGAGGATTTAGAGCAACCAACTGCCCCCCTTGCGGAGAGCTGTGTATTTCTGCTTGCAACATGATGCTGTAATAAAAAGACTATAAATAGATTAACTGCTTGTTAATTCTTATCTGTGATGTTACCAAAGGGAGAAAACTCTCCATGCCTGACACATCACTGTACCCCCTTCCTTTTCTTCTCATGAAAACTCAAGGGATTTGTCCAAAGTTCTACTTTGGGTCCACTAAAATGGACCCCATTTTTGAGAGGAATGTCAGGTGACATCCTGCTTCTGATTCAGTCAATGAATCAGTCAACCAAAAAAAAATAAAAAAAAATCTCCACCTGATTCAAGGCTTCTCCAGAGACCCTGCTGATTCAGCATTCATCCTGATTTACTTGATTATGTGGTGCTCTTTGATAATGATGATGATAATAATAATAAAATAATAATAATAAATTTTATTTATACCCCGCCCTCCCCAGCCAAGGCCGGGCTCAGGGCAGCTAACAAGCAATAATAAAAACAAGTTGAATGAATACAACTTAAAAACAAGATTAAAATACGACATTAAAACATTAAAAAGGCAGCCTCATCATAGGAGGAGATGGGAAAAGAAAGAGGAGGAGGAAATCAAAATGACTCCAAGCCAAAGGCCAGGCAGAACAACTCTGTCTTACACGCCCTGTGGAAAGAAATCAGACCCTGCAGGGCCCTGGTCTCACCAGGCCGGAGCCAGTGTTGAAAAAGCCCTGGCTCTGGTTGAGGCTAATCTAACTTCCTTAGGGCCCAGGACCTCTAGGGTGTTGCTATTTATGGACCTTAAGTTCCTCCGTGGGGCATACCAGGAGAGGCAGTCCCGTAGGTACGAGGGTCCTAGGCCGTGAAGGGCTATAAAGCTCAAAACCAGCACCTTAAATCTGACCCTGTACTCCACCGGGAGCCAGTGCAGCTGGAAAAGCACTGGGTGAATATGCTCCCATGGCAGAGACCCCGTGAGGAGCCTCACTGAAGCATTCTGCACCCACTGGAGTTTCAGGAACAGCTTCAAGGGCAGCCCTGAGTAGAGCGAATTACAATAGTCAAGCCTGGAGGTGGCCATTGCATGGATCACTGTGGCCAGGTCGGGGAGGGAAAGGTAAGGGACCAACTGCTTGATGCAGTGAAGGTGGGGAAATGTGTTGGGTTGAAATAAACAACAGACGAGTGACAAGTGTCATACGGGAGGCATCTCTCGAGCATGTCTGAGAGTCCCTTTTATTGAATATTACAGCATTGCCACGTATGTGCTTGTTGCTGATTGGTTAACAGAAAGACAAAGCAAGGGTTGCATATAGGCTGCATATAGGCATTAATCATCAATAGGTTAAAGGTTGGGAAAGGAACACAGAGTTAGACAGGTATGAAAACCTCCTTGTTAAACTGTTACTATTGATTGATATTCCCATTCATAGATGTGGTCAACCATGCATTAAGAACAGGTAACCAAACATTCTAGGGTGGGTGAGCACGGAATGCTTCAGCTCAGCATGTGCAGAAGCAAAACTTCCCATCAAAAATGGAACATTTGTTGTGATTTGTGGGCAGGGAGATTATAAACAGTGAATATTCATTGGAATATCCACCCAGATTTGAATAAGAGGGGTTCACATGCCTTCCTCCTAATCATTTAATCATTCTACACTTTTCTGTGCATTTTTGTGTAGCTTTCAAAATTGCAAACCATTTTTCAAAGGGGCCTTTCTTGCACTATAATTGCAGGAAAACAAAGTTCTGCCATGTGCTGGAATCCCTCCTGCAAAATACTGACTGTCTGGAGGCACACTCTGATTTCATAGGTTCCAGTTGCCCCCATATGCCAGGACCATGAACTTAGGTGCTTATCAGTTGAGGTGCAGCAGCAGCTGATGCTTAAGTCCTGACTGAAAATGAGTCTGCTGCAATTGAGAATGTTATGATTGTGCAAAGTGGTATTTAAAAATCCAAACCTACAAGGGGGTAAATAATGCAGCCGACTGTAAACACAGCTGAAACGCAATCTCATGAAATGTTCATGATGGTGAAAGTTGTGGTCAGTTTCACTATGGTGTCAGTCCACTTTCAGTGAGGCTGATGGGCCTTTCCTCTCTCCTACAGGTTGCTAATGGAAGTAGTTAAGCATCTCAGGGTGGACTCATTTTATTTTCTGTGCTGGAAACAGCTGAGAGTTTAGATACAGCAAGAATTAGAAATGTTGTTTTCATTCAATGTAGGGCACTTTTTCATTCCAGTGGCTATCATGGGAAATTCTGGAATGTCCTGTCCTTCCTGGCTGCCTCAGGTTAGAAATACTACCTCGGGTTAAGAACTTTGCTTCAGGGTGAGAACAGAAATCACGAGGCAGCAGCTGGAGGCCCCATTAACTAAAGTGGTGCTTCAGGTTAAGAACTGTTTCAGGTTAAGAATGGACCTCCAGAACGAATTAAGTTCTTAACCTAAGGTACCGCTGAAAACTCAAGAATTACCAACAGTAAAAGAATGGCAGATGAAGATGATGGATTTTATGGAGCTAGCTGTCCGCGACCAGAAGGAGGAGGAACACCACGAAGAATGGAATAAATTTAATGATTATTTAGCTAAATTTGTTAAGCTAAAATAACTGGAAATAGCGTCCAGATACTTAATGGGCTTAGGATTGTGTTTATGTTAACTGATAAAATAATATGTTTAATACATCAAGGAGAAGATTTAAAGATGTTAATGTTTAATTTCAAGGGTATTAAAATTGGGATTTGGAAAACCGTTATAAGGATATGCAATGAAATTAAACTAAGGGGAAACGAGGCAGTCGTTTTACAAAGTAAATAGCTGTTATTTTCAATAAGGTTATGATTTATGTTTGTTATGTTTTGTTTGTTTTATGTTTTTGTTTGTCGTTGATATTGTAAAAACTAATAAAATTTTTGAAAGAAAAAAAAGTTTCAGGTTAAGAATTGACCTCCAGAACTAATTAAGTTCTTAACCTAAGGTACCACTGTATGAGTTCTTTCATGGCGGGTGAGACCTGCCCTATTTCTGAAGCTCTTCCCACATTCCAAGCAGTGATAGGGTTTCTCTCCTGTATGAATTCTTTGATGAGAAGTGAGATCCCCACTCTGACAAAAGCTCTTCCCACATTCAAAGCACTGATAGGGCTTCTCTCCAGTATGAATTCTTTGATGGGAAGTGAGAGTGCTCCTCTGACTGAAGCTCTTCCCACATTCCAAGCAGTGATAGGGTTTCTCTCCTGTATGAATTCTGTGATGAGAAGTGAGATGGGTGCTCTGACTGAAGCTCTTTCCACATTCCAAGCACTGATAGGGTTTCTCTTCTTTATGAATTCTTTGATGGGGAGCGAGACAGCTGGTGTGACTGAAACTCTTCCCACATTCCAAGCAGTGATAGGGTTTATCCCCTGTATGAATTCTTCGATGGGAAGTGAGACTGCTCCTCTTACTGAAGCTCTTTCCACATTCCAAGCACTGATAGGGTTTCTCCCCTGTATGAATTCTTTGATGGGAAGTGAGAGTGCTGCTCTTACTGAAGCTCTTCCCACATTCCAAGCAGTGATAGGGTTTCTCCCCTGTATGAATTCTGTGATGAGAAGTGAGTTGGGTGCTCTTACTGAAGCTCTTTCCACATTTCAAGCACTGATAGGGTTTCTCCCCAGTATGAATTCTTTGATGGGAAGTGAGAGTGCTGCTCTTACTGAAGCTCTTTCCACATTCCAAGCACTGATAGGGTTTCTCCCCTGTATGAATTCTTTGATGGGAAGTGAGAGTGCTCCTCTGACTGAACCTCTTCCCACATTCCAAGCACTGATAGGGTTTCTCTCCAGTATGAATTCTTTGATGGGTAGTGAGATTGTCCTTCCGAGTGAAGCTCTTCCCACATTCTGAGCACTGATAGCCTTTCTTCCCGCTTTGCGTTCTTTGATGGGAACGGGAACTCTGACTGGAGCTCTCTCCATATTCCCAATTTTGATATGGCTTCTCCACTGTGTGGATTTTGTCATGGTCTCCCCCATTCTGCATTTCCAATTCATCATCACCTACAACAAAGACAGAAACTAATTAGATACTCAGGAAGAAATGGAGCCCCCAATTATTTAGCAATGCTAATGAACATTTGTGAAAGAGGAAGAACAGAAGATGTGAGCTCTTTCTACAGAGGTCAGAAACCCAAACCTGACAGAAATTACCTCAACTTCACAAACAACTCGGTGTGTGAATGTTGCCTCCAAGTTGCTATGGAAAGGGTGACTGTCACTCCAGAAGGCCGTTTTTTCAGTTAGGTCTGTTCTCAACTGTCGAGTGAGAGAGAGGTTTTCTGTGAGAGCACCTGCTTCCTGTTTTATGCTGCTATGGGCCTCAGAAAAAGTCTGTAAAGTCTCATATAGATAGAAGCACTTGTAATTCCCTCTTCATACCTAACGTAGCAGTATTATTTGATGTTGAATTATTTTGGTTTTTTGAGTGTAGCTTATTGTCTTGAATAACGAATGGGATAAATGTAGAAATAGTCTAAATCAATAAAGAATATATATATAGATATATTATATATAAGCACATGTAAACGTGTTTTTGTATATCAAGTAATGTAATGTGTTCTGTTTAAACTCTAAACAGAGAATCTTGTGGAGTCTTTTCTAGGAGAAAAAAAGCTATGTTTTTCAAGGGTCAAACAACCCAGGGCAACCTACACACATATAAATACCACAGAAAATGGGTTTGGGGCCCACAAAATCCAGAAAACCACGAGTAATCCAGAAAACAGGTGGAGAGTGTTGGAAAACTAGCCCCCTCGGGAGAGGCTGGCCCCTCTCCCAGGCTCCCGGGGTTTGTTTGCCGGTGGTCTACTCTGGCTGGCATCTTCGCAGTCCAGGAAGATCTTGATAGGCGACACCTCCCTGTGTGGAAGATGCACACCCCCTTTCCCCCTTTGCATACCAGCAGGAGAAAGAAGAAAGTCAGAAAGTCTACATCTCTAGTTTATTTCTGACTGCACAACTGTACAAAAACATGTCCGTTCAGTTCAGTCTCCTCCAAGTAACTGACTTAGACTTCCTTCACATAGGCAACAGGAAGGTCTCAAATTACACAAAGAACAAATCCCTGTGAACTTCCTGGAATATCCATTCCCACGGTCAGGGGCATCATGTGATGTAAACACCAAGCTGCCAGTTTGCAGCTGCGTAGTACTCATATCCCAACAGAGAGTTGTAAAGTGACACGTTTTACATCAGAAATTGACATTAACATTTTGACCACTTTGCCAGTGTACTCTTAATTATTCTCTCAGAAACAATTTTTAAAGGCAGATTGAAAAGTAGAAAGAAATTTTTAGGATGCATAGAGGAAATTCTACACAGTGGAATAGGAGAATGAGAACAGTGTTATACAGATTTGAAGTGAAACATGAAGAAAAGAAAGATTGCCAGAGTCATGTGACAGAATTTTAACCATCATTGAAAAGCTAAAGGTGGCAGAATATTCTACGTCTGAAGAACAGAAAGGGAGCTATATTCTAGGATCGCTTGGGAGGGGAATTTGACGTTTTCATATCCACATTTAACACTCTGAATTAGCAGAGGAACACATTGAAGTTGCTGGGCAGTTCAGACAAACCTGGTCATTGTTTAAAAAGGCATGACTAGACAAAGAACATTCACAGTTGATCTCCTTCTATTCAGGGTTCATGGTGGGGATGTGAGAATCCCAGGTGCTGTTGGTCTCCATCCAAATAGTGGAGGTTCCTCACATAGAGGTATGTATGGAATTTCAAAACTGATCTTATGATCCAACGGGGAGCTTTACCAAGAGGGTCCATGATCCCACGATTCTCCTCCTTGACTTCCTTATGCAGAGTTCGTTGCTTCTACTGCTGTGTGATGGAGCAGTAAGTTTTTTGACACTGGTAGGGCATTCAGGTCACGGCACTGGTATTAGACATTTTGAGCTGCCAATACATTATGGTGGCCGGGGAGCTGTGATGTATTCCTAGCTCAAATTGCCTGCAGATAACAAAGGTGCCCACCTTCTCAATCTCCTCCCGCCTGCCTGCCTCCCCCCACCCCCAGGCTGAGCAAGCCCCAATACCTCTCTGGCTCCATCCCTCCATGTCCCCATCTCCCCTCCCCTGGAACTCACCAGATCTCTCTGACAGCCCTAGAGAGGAACGCTCAGAGGCTGTGAGGAGGGATGCAGGAGACAACCTGAACAGGTCAACCGTCCATCTTCCCCCTTCCATCCTCGCTAGCTTTGCAGGATCCATCTCTTTCATCCTTCCTGAAGAGTCAAGGAGCCAAAACAAGCTGCAGGGTCCTGGGAGAGAGGAAGAAGCAAATGGAGCCTCAGAGGCCCTGCAGGGAAGAAGAAGAGAAGATCAAGCGTTTGGATTTGATATCCCGCTTTATCACTACCCGAAGAAGTCTCAAAGCGGCTAACATTCTCCTTGCCTTCCTCCCCCACAACAAACACTCTGTGAGGTGAGTGGGGCTGAGATACTTCAGAAAAGTGTGACTAGCCCAAGGTCGCCCAGCAGCTGCATGTGGAGGAGCGAAGATGTGACCCCGGTTCACCAGATTACGAGTCTACCGCTCTTAATCACTACTCCACACTGGCTCTCACTGGATTCTCCTGCCCCTGGAAAAGCACAAATGGGGCAGCCCCTTCCCAACAGAAACCCCATTTATAAACATTTCCAGTGGTTCCAATTTCCTCTGTTTACACCTCTCCCCACTTTGTAAGGCCGGCATGGTCTGCACAGTAGAGACCTGAGAATAGATCCCATTGAACTAAATGGGGCTTATGGACAGAACATGGGGCAAAAACCAGTCACCATCTTGTCCCCAAGCCTGAAGACTGCAACGCCAGGCATGCTTATCTATGGTATCATAAGGCAAAAGATCATAAAAGGCTTCATAGTCATAATAAGAAACTCGATTCTCAAAGTTTGGGGGGAAATATAAAGATTTAATTTAACAGAAAACAGCATGGTGACTTTCCCAATTAGAAGCATTATCTTTGAAAAAAGTAAATATGAGGTTAAATTGGTTAAATTTAATGTTTAATAGATTATTGTATTTTAATATTCTGTTGGAAGCCGCCCAAGAGTGGATGGGGAAACCCAGCCAGATGGGCGGGGTATAAATAATAAATTATTATTATAGATTTGAAATTTTCTGCATGTACTTTACTGAAGGAGAACTACGTAAAAATTATGTACAGGTGGTATTTGTCCCCGGTTAAATTTGCAAAAATGTACTTCTCACTCGCTGGATCAACACCTTGTTGTGATGAGTGGGCTTGCACGTTCCTATGACCCTTGTGAGCGAAGCCTTCGGGAATCTTGTACTCCCTGCAGGGTCACCCTAGTACTTTACTGATAATAGTGGAAGTGATGCAGAGAGTGACTCTTCTGAATATTTATACCACTGACCTTATTTTGCTGAACCCAAAGGCATCTGTAGTTTTGGGAGGGGATCTCAATGCCAGATTGGGCCCTAATCATCATGCCCTTTATGCACAGCACAAATGGTCTCCTCCCAACCGTGAAGCCAGTGGATTCCGCCTCACCCGTTCTTCAAGGGATCAGAAATCAAACTTTGCAGGCATCTGCTTGGCTCAAACAGCATTCAGGCTAAACCTCTACGTCTTAAATGGTGCCCTTGAAAGTGACAATCCCGACTTCTATGGCTCCAGAAGGAGAGCTATAGACCAGGGGTCAGCAACCTTTCTCAGCCATGGGCCGGTCCACCGTCCCTCAGACCATGTGGTGGGCCGGACTATATTTTGAAGAGAGAGAAAAATGAACAAATCCCTATGCCCCACAAATAACCCAGAGATGCATTTTAAATAAAAGGACATACAGTGGTACCTCGGGTTACATACGCTTCAGGTTACATACGCTTCAGGTTACAGACTCCGCTAACCCAGAAATAGTACCTCAGGTTAAGAACTTTGCTTCAGGATGAGAACAGGGCCGGATTTAGAAGGCGATTGGGCCGCATCCGGCCCCCGGGCCTCAGTTTGCCTAGCCCTGCTCCTGACAATGTACTCCAAACTTGCCTGGTGTTTTTACATGAGCAGAATGTGTGCTTTTATTGAAAATGCATCTCTGGGTTATTTGTGGGGCATAGCTCCCGAGACCAGATATAGTTTGCTATATAGTTTGGTATGCAAAGTACGTCCTGGAGGCTGACATCAGTATAAATGACCAAACTGATTAAAGAAAGAAAAAAGCTGAGCTACGTTAGAAAAGCGATCCAATCATAAGAGATCTGGCTCTCATCGCCCGGCTAAAAATGTAGCAGTTTCTGCTGTCTCCTCGATCTGCCAGGAGAAAAGACACAGTAGCGATGCTGGCCAAGAGGAAGAACACCCTTCCTCCTCCTCCTCCTCCTCCTCCTCCTCCTCCTCAACTCTTGATCGAGACTCCAGGGCTCTCTCTGCAGGCTCCCCCCTCCAAGACCCCCCCCCCACAACGGGGCCAAGCAAGAAGAGCGGGGCAGAGCCCTGGCCCCCCGCCCCCTCCCTGGCTTGGCTTGGGGGAATGTCTGCCCCCCCCCCGATCTGACCAGCCCCCCAGGCATCCTCCCCCGCAGCCCCTTCTCCCCATTGCACCCGGAGGGAGAGGGAGGCGAGACTCACCCCCAGGCAGCTCTGGCAAGAGAGAGAGGGAGGCGGAAGCAGCCCCTCCGCTTGCAGGCGGGAATGGCGAGGGAGGGGCTTTTGCTCGGGAGGACCTTGCCCCCCCCACGCCTCCACTTCCTGTCCTCTCTAGAAACCCAGCTCTGTTCCTTTTAACCCTTGGCAAGCCGAGCACAAGCGGAGCACCGCTCGCTCCTCCTCCAAGGCAGGAGCCCCCCCCCCCGCCCATGCCTCATTTGGGAGACCCCCTTGAGCTGCGACCACCCCCACCCCCACCCCAGGCCGGAAGCAGGAGGAGCCGCTAACCCAGAAATATTACCTCCTGTTAAGAACTTTGCTTCAGGATGAGAACAGAAATCGCCTGGTGGTACGATGGCAGCAATGACAAACCTAGACAGCCTCTTTAAAAGCAGAGACATCACCTTGCCAACAAAGCTCCGTATAGTTAAGGCTATGGTTTTCCCAGTAGTGATGTATGGAAGTGAAAGCTGGACCCTAAAGAAGGCTGATCTCCAAAGAATTGATGCTTTTGAATCATGGTGCTGGAGGAGACTCTTGAGAGTCCCATGGACTGCAAGAAGATCAAACCTCTCCATTCTGAAGGAAATCAGCCCTGAGGGCTCACTGGAAGGACAGATCCTGAAGTTGAGGGTCCAATACTTTGGCCACCTCATGAAAAGAGAAGACACATTGGAAAAGACCCTGATGTTGGGAAAGATGGAGGGCACAAGGAGAAGGGGACAACAGAGGATGAGATGGTTGGACAGTGTTCTCGAAGCTACCAGCATGAGTTTGACCAAACTGCAGGAGGCAGTGGAAGACACGAGTGCCTGGCATGCTCTGGTCCATGGGATCAAGGAGAGTCCTAAACGACTAAACAACAACAACACGGTGGCGGCAGCAGTGGGAGAAGAAGAAGAAGAAGAAGAAGAAGAAGAAGAAGAGTTTGGGTTTGATTACCTGCTCGACCCCTCCCTGACTCCTCCTGATTTTAATATATTCATGATGTCACTATGATGCATTTCTAGAGGTGTAACTCAGGGGATTAGGAGCTAATAAAAGTTAGGGTCTTCCTTTGTTCTGGGCTTCCATCTTGCTTCACCTCGTGGGCGGTGGGAGTCCTGTCGCGACAGTCTTTTCTTCAATAAAGACCAAGCCTACTGGCTGCTGTTTTGCTCCGAACTTACTCTGGTTGGTGTCTTGTTTGTCCAAGTGAACCCTCGGTACGTATTTTCCGTTAACAAGGTTAAGAACAGTTTCAGGTGAAGAACGGGTGAAGAACTGTATATGCAACCTGAGCATATGTAGCAGGGCTTCACTGCATTAATACTCCACAGAGCATTAGCACTGCATTAGTCACTGCTTTGAATCCAGCACAGAGCATGTATGTCTTTGTGTATCCAACTTCCAACCTGCTTCCAGCTCCACCCACTCAGACAACTCTGGCTTTTGTTCTCCTGCCGAGCGGCTAGGTGGAGGCAGGGAGGCCCACTCATATGTTCTATGGCACAGGGCAACTTCTATGTCCTCTATGGCTGTTTGTGAACAGAAATAGCCTAACCAGTGGAGCCCATGCATTGGAAAACTTGGAGCTGGACTACTGCAATGCACTCTTTCTGGGGCTGCCCTTGGGTCTGGTCCAGAATATCTGGTTGGTGCAACATGATGTGGCCAGATTGTTCTTGCGAGCTTTTGGTCAAGAACATCTGGCACCACAGCCCCCCATTTGGAGGAACTATCTACTTAATACTATTTTCTGCTTCCTGAAACTTCCATTCCTGATCCATAAGAGGACCTCTTCTCTTATTCCAGGGCTACTCAGCTTACTCAGGAGGCAGCTTGATGAAAGTGTCAGGATGCGTTGTCTCCCCCACACAACATGACTCCAGCAGTGAATTGTGGTGGTCAGGTGGGATTGCTATGAGGAATTATGGGAAATGTAGCAAGCCATTGTGTCAGCAATGAACGCATTGCTTTGACTGGGCTTGAGCCATTTGACATGACTTCTGATTGAATCCCACAAGCCTCTGCACCTCTGCCATTTTCTCACTGCCTGACAGTCATGTATAGCATGCTAAAACACAGACCAGTTGCTTCACTGGGCATCCTCAGCACATAAAGACAGAAAGTAGCTTTGATGTAGATTTTGTTAATCTTTAGGTCGATCTTAAGGGCCAGGAAGAGAGTTCACAAGGAGATGGTAAATACTATCTTTCTTTCCTATGGGTTTATGACCTCTGGGTTTCCTAAATGCATTCCTCCTTGGTTCCTGTTTGTTTAGCTTAACCACGTATGCATGCTCAAGTAGAAAATAGTTTCTTTGTAGTTAAAAGGATTTCTCTGATCTGACTTTGTCCCACGTGGGGGATTTTTTGAAATGCTCAGAGGAAATCTGATTGGTTCTTACAATAGCTGTGTTAAGAGTTCTTTTGTTAATAAAAGGGACCTGGGCCAGGGTGTGGCAGATTATTATTGGCACTTCCTCCCAGAGTCTTGCTAGCCAAGCCTCGTGTGTATTTTATTAATCAGGGTCCAATCCTTTCCTTCACCTTACTAGGTTAATGGACTAAAAAAGGCCACAACGTTATTGAATACAGCATGTGAGAGGTATTGGCTTAGGCATTGGATAAAACAACAGGAAGGAAGGGGTGAGTCTAACAAGGGTTAACCACCAGTAGGAGGAGCCTGTTGATGCAAATACAACTGTAAGCTCCCCCTGATGTCGGGGGGGGGGGGGGTCCTGCCATGGCCCTAGCCACCACAAGGGCGTCGGACAGGATCCACGAACGCCAGATTCCTTTACCGGAATACCCATAAAGTGCAGAGGTAGGCGATGGCCACACCCTGCCCCCCAACACACAAACATATTCCAATGCCTAACTGCCAATACCCAAAAAGTTGTGACGATTTGCTACGAGGTAGGTGAAAAACCAGGTGGCTGGTGCCAATTAGCCAGTTGGGCAACCAAGGCGTTATATAAACGAAAGCGTTCATAACTTACGTGATGAAATTCAGTATTTTAGCTAGGATTTGTTCTTATGGAGGTGGAAACCATCGTGCGAGCGATAGATTGACGTGCGTGTGCAGCCCAGACGTCATTTTCGGACCCAGAAGACAAGGGGGGGGGGCAAAATGGTCTTTTGCATGACTGCTGCTGTGCAATGACCCAAACGGCGAGTTGCCTGTACTTAAGTTGTGTTGTATTGCAGAAATAAAGATCTGTTTGGTGGGGATGACTGAAAATCCTTGGAGTTCTTTGTAAACCTTAGAGAATGTGCAAGTAGGCAAAGTTTCTGTGATAATTCAGATGGTGCGGAAGGTTCAGGTAGTAGAGAATGTGTGTGGTAAGGGGGAAGATGGCCTTGGGGATGTGGAGATCCAAGCATGTCAGCGTGATCTCAGGACTGCAATACCTCAAGGACCGTCTCTTCCCATATAAACCTACCCAGACCCTGAGATCATCTTCTGAGGCCCTCCTTTGTGTGCCTCCTCCTCAGGGCAGTAACACAAGAACGGGGCCTTCTCTGCAGTGGCTCCGTGTCTGTGGAATGCTCTCGCCAGGGAGGTTTGCCTGGCGCCTTCATTATACCCCTTTAGGCACCGGGCAAAAACCTTCCTCTTTAACCAGGCCTTTGGTTGACCTGACTGACATCCTATACCCTTTTAAAATGTGGCTCCTTTCGGGGGGTGGGTGTTATTGGGTTGTTGATTTTATTCTGGTTATATATGTTGTGATCTTTTCTGTGAACTCCGCTGAGACCTCTATGTTTACAGCGGTAAATAAACTCAATAAATAATATATAATAAGAATAAGAATCTTCTTGTAAAGGGAATGGGTTTCATGAGTTCACAGGGCTCAGATGTAGGTACTCTATGTAGAGCGTATATATATTTGCATACATCCTAAAAAAATATATTGGTCCTGACCCCAGCGAAGGTGCATTGCTATTTAAAATCCAAGCTGACCTTTCCACCCTATGCTGGCCCATGTCAAAACAGGGCAGCTGCTTCTCTGTGTTCTTGCAAACATGTTTTCCCCAGCTCTGCATCTGCTCCTCAAGCCACAGAGAGACTCCAGAAGGTTGCCAGGGCGATGCTTGCCCGCCTCATAAATATTCTTATTTTTCCCAGGGATTTCTCCAGGGATTTCTCCAGAGATTCATAATTTCTCACACTGAGTCTGAAAGGTCTGGTGCATAAAATGTCCCCTGTCTTGTCAATTCCCTAAACAGCTGCAGACATTGAGAGGGATAGAGCAAAAAGCCTACATCACAAATGAAGAGTGGCTGTGCTCTTCCTTCTTTCCCTCGCGCTTTTAGGACACCCCAAACGGGCTAGTTTTAAATGTCACCACAAACATATTTTTGAGGGTGGCAGGTTGTGCACAACCATCTCATCCCCCTGCAATCCCAAGGGATGTGATAGAGCCCCCCAACCTTCCAGGTGGCCCCTGAAATCCTATTTTGGTTTAAGAGAGGGATGAAGCTCATATTGTTTTCAGGGTGGGTTGCTTGAACCCCCTATGTGAATTTCCTGTTGTTCTTGGTCACAAGGAATGGGTTTCAAGTCCCCCTGCCCTATGTGGCCCCTTCAGTCCCCATTTTGGATTAAGGGCCCAATGAACCTGAATGTTTTGCTTGGGATGGGCTGTGAGCACTCAACACAACCAACTCATCAATTCTTTTCTTTTAATAGTTTTTATTTGATTTTGCAAGTATAAGATTATAACAATACAACCATACACATCTATATTTAAAGATCTCTCCAAATCTTTGGACTTCTCACCTTCCCCTCCAAGGGTTTTCAACTGCATACTGTTCAATAGTCCATATTTTACATCACTGCATTTTCTCCATAGCAACTGCTACATTACAAGTGTTATTGCAATCCTGCTAATGTTTTCATCTGCTTACAGTGGTCATCAACTCATCAGTTCTGATCAGGAGGAATGGGTTTTGATTTCCCCCAATCTTCCACATGCTCCATGAAACTCCCCCCTTTTTTAAAATTAAGGGCCCAATGGAGCTAAACATTTTTGTGGGTTTCATGCTCTATATAAGCGTGGTCTGTTGCATGTCCCCACAGCCATCTATGGGTCCCAGAAACACAAGGGTCCTGAACACAAGGATCATAAAGTTCCCACACCACTTTGATGGCGTGACGCACCCTGATTGCTTCTTGGTGTCTGCAGTACGGATGGCTTCCGCCTCCCGTGATTCTCCAATACAGTTTTGGAAGTTCCAGGCAGCTGTAAAAGTTCTAAACAGTTCCATAAAGTTTATAAAAGTGAAAACTTAGTCTGCTTCAACAGAAGTATAGTGTCCAGATCAAGGGATGTAATAGTCCCACTCTATTCTGCCTTGGTCAGACCACACCTGGAATACGGTGTCCAGTTCTGGGCACCATAAATTAAGGCAGATATTGATGAGTTGGCAGGTATGGGGTGGAGAGTGACCAAGATGACCAAGGGCCAGGGAGGAATGGGGGAGACCCCCTCTCCATCTAACCCTCCCAGGGAGGAGGAAGAGGAAGAAAGTATAAAGGGAAGTATAAAGTTCAGAGGCAGATGAGGATAAAAGTTGGGAAATCATGGGAGAGCCAGAGCAACATCTGGCTGACACGTCATTAGAAACCATTCTAGACCCACCATCTTCCAGAACCAAGCGAGCCTTAAAAGTAGGAGAGCAAAGATCTCAAAGACAGAGGGCACTTAGCAGCACCTGCAGAGGAGGTGGCGATGAATGAGGAAGTGAGAGAGCCGGGGGCTGAAGATTCACTTGGAGAAATAACAGGAGTGACAGTGGACATGCTTGTTCCGTTCCAAGAATAATTACAAAATGTGAATTCCCTGTGATCTATGTGATCTATATCTTCCAAAGTATTAACAAATTTTCAGCCAAATCCAAATTTCATAACTACTTCCATTAAGTTGGTTGGTTCTACATGATCAAATGAGGGTAATGGTTTTTTAAATTGAAACATCAATTTTCAAGAACATCACTTCTCTACCTTCTTGAAAAATAGTATTTTAAGAATCAGGTGCTATCTTTAGTTTTTGCTGTCAGGTGCTCCTTTGCGTTCAGATCAGGTCTCAGCAAAATAATGTAGCATTTGGGAATGAAGATGCAGCCCAGGAGCCCAGCACTGGAGGCCAAGATGGAGAAAACCTGAACGGCTACCATGGATTTCCCCTTGGTGCTCAGGTAGGTGGGCACAAAGGACACCCAAACACTGCAGAAGACCAGCATGCTGAAGGTGATCAGCTTGGCTTCATTGAAGGCCCCAGGCAGCTTCCTGGCTAGGAAAGCCACCGTGAAGCAGATGGCCGCCAAGAAGCCCATGTAGCCAAGGGCACTATAGAACATGGCCACAGACCCTTCGTTGCATTGCAGGATGATCTCCCCAGGCTGGGAGTGCATGTCAGAGTCTGGGAATGGTGGTGAGATTCCCAGCCAGATCATGCAGATGACAACTTGGACACAGGAACAGGAAATGACAATGGAGTTGGCCAGACTCTTCCCCAGCCATCTCCTCACTCAGTTCCCTGGCTTGGTGGCCAGGAAGGCCAGAACCACAGTGATGGTTTTTGCCAACACAGAAGAAACAGCAACAGAGAAGATGATGCTGAAGGCCGTTTGTCGGAGAAGGCAGGTCCCTTTCCTTGGCCTCCCAATGAACAGGAAGGAGGACAAAAAGGAAAGCAGGAGGGAGACCAGGAGGATGTAGGAGAGGTCCCGGTTGTTGGCTTTGACTATGGGAGTTTCGTTGTATTTAATAAAGATTCCTAAAACAAAGCTTGTGGCTAAGGACCCCAGTAGGGCAAGGGAAAGTAGGACAACCCCCAGAGATTCTTCATAGGCTAGGAAGGTGATATGCTTGAACACACATTGATCTCGGTTCTTGTTTGGGTGCTGATTTTCTGGGCATTTTTTGCAATGGTCTGCATCTGCAAGAGGGAGAGAAAGAGTAAGTAATATCTAATACACTGGATTCGGGCAAGCCCTGAGCAGTATCTAGCCTCTTGGGAGAGATTCAGTCGTAGACCAAGTCAGTCTGGGACAGCCACCGATCACTACACGTATTTAATTAGGTTTTTCTAAACATTAGCTCTACCCCGAAGAAATTTGGAACAGATTCCAGGGCTAGAGATTCCCAGCTTGGCCTCTGGCAGGTTGGGCTGCTTGGAGCCCCCTATACCAGGGCCAAAAGGAGGACCAGGGGTCTGTGCAGAAGTCTAATATCTACCCTAGGTCCATAACAATCTCCCTCCTTAAGGACCCCGGGACAGTTAAGTCTAGTCAATGGCAACTATGGGGTGCAGTGTTCATCTCGCTTCAGACCGAGGGAGCTGGTGTTTGTCCACAGACAGCTTTCTGGGTCATGTGGCCAGCATGACTAAACCGCTTCTGGTGCACCATGACGAATGCCAGAGCGCACGGAAACACCATTTACCTTCCCGCTGCAGTGACACCTATCCATCTACTTGCACTGGTGTGCTTTCAAACTGCTAGGATGGAAGAAGCTGAGACAGAGAAACGGGACCTCAGCCCGTCACGTGGTTTCGAACTGCTGACCTTCAGCAAGACCAAGAGGCTCCGTGGTTTAGACCTCCCTCCTTCACATTTGACCAAAGGTATTTTTTGGAGTAAGGATGAATAGTAGGGCTAAGAAGTGGGAAATGGGTGGGCAGCCATTTAGTGATTGACATGTTTATATCCTCCTTTCCCAATCAGCTTAATATATTTATATATACGATGATGATGATACATTTTAGAACAATATCATTAACTATAATCATAAAAAGAGATTGATGATGATGATGATTTGAATCACCCAGTGCCCTCCCACACATGAAGCATACCAGCCTTGTCCTGCCCAGAAATGGTTTTGAGAGATTCCTGACTGAACCCTTCTCTCTTCCCCAAGGCCAGCCTTTCCCTTGGAGTCACCCACCTTCCTGAGTGGAGATGGTCCCTTCTGCACAGGGAAGACATTCATAACAGCAAAGAGGCTTCCCTTCCTGAATCACCTTGACGGATCCAGGGCGACAGCTTTCCACACACCTGGAAGTAGGAATGGTCTAGGCACAGAGACGAAGAGCGTCAATGAGAATTGTTCTTTGAGACATAGTATGTTGTCATCTGCTGAAACTAAGCATTTCCCATCACTGTCCATTACATGAATTATTCATGATTGAATTCAGAAAAAAACAAAGGACCTCCATTAAATAAAGTTCTGTATATGGGCCATTCACTACTGATAGAAATTCATATAACAACCGAAAAGCAAGGAACCCCCCTTTCCCCATACACACAGTTTAGCAGGAAGCCTCCTTTGGCACCCAGCTGAGCAGAGGAGCTGTAGGAACTATCTGGAACAACAGCCCAGTGCTGGAGTTGACAGGCAACTGAGGGCAGCAGCCCACAGAACAGGGAGCGCTTATTACAGCTCATAGAAAAGACAGCAAAATGACAGGCATGATTCCCACTCCCCGTCACCTGATTGAGCCACTTGGGCCACACAATGGCCTCCTGGTCGATGGAGCACTTCAGGTCTGGGGATCCCTGTCTGTCGATACTCCCAAACTTCACTCTGAGGACGGATTTATTGGGGAACACCACCCAGTTCACAATGTCCAAGTCGGCTGCCAGCTCCCCGTTCTCATCCAAATACACTCTGTCCATGGAGGAATTGTAGAACTGGGTGTTTCCTAGGAAAGGGTGGAGCTGGAACAGAAGCAAAGATGAGAGCATTTAGAATAAAGGGAAGCATAGGCCCCTGTTTCGCTGGCCCAGAAATGGAAAGTGAGCGAGGTCCCAGCTAAAGAGGATTGGCAACTTAAGTGGACAGAATATGGAGAAATTGGAGATTTAGCATGCAGAATAAGAGAGCAAGAAGAACATACATTGAAAGAAGAGTGGAAAGCATTTATTGAGTATAGGGAAAATAACTGTATGCAGCTGAAAACGGTGGCAGCATTAAGATAAATTCAACCACGTAAATAATGTTTAATGGATGTAAAAGTAGAAAACTGATTTGAATGGTTATAGCAAAATATACAGGGGTGTATAAGATGTAAAATGAACCATGGAACGAGAAGAAGGGAAGTCATCGGATATTTTAGAGTTTGTAAAATGTTTATTTGGAATTGTTAGATTGATAATTTAATTACAATTATCTAATAATAATAATAATAATAATAATAATGGAAGCATACTGACAATCCACTTCCCCTTTGCTTAGAGCTGGTTGCAGACTCAAATAGCAATGGAGGGATCTTGTCACTTTTGGTTCATACTCTGTTCTCTCTCACACAAACCCCAATAATAATAATAATAATAATAATAATAATAATAATAATAATAATAGAAACTCATCAGAATTCTTCAGCATTTCTGTGTGATTTTCTCCTAGTAAGCATGTTTTTGAAGGATGCTGCCCCCTTGGATTGTTTCAGAAATTAGGTTTGCTTTTCCTTTCAAGGCAACCTGAATGAAATCTCCAATATGGGCTTCAGCAGGGAAAGGCAGGAGCTTGGTGGAGGGAGCAGAGAGCCAGAGCAGAGTCAAGCGGGTGTCAAAGGAATAGAGACTAGAGACAGCCTGGTCAATGCCATCTTCCCTGCCAAAAATAATTCCAACTTGCGGAATAAGAAGAATTGGGCACATGATGGGAGCAGTTGCTCGGGGGGCTGTGCAATGAGGCAAGAATAAGAATAGCAAACAGAAATGAAAAATGTATATGTATTAAGGAAGGTTGAAAATGGAAAATGGGTAATGTGTTTCGCAAACTTTGGGTTTTTTCCATAGTAGTTTTTTCCTAAAGGGCTCTGGGCTCTTGCTGAGATTAAGATTAATTAACTGGTTTAACATGTGAGTGTTGTAACCTTAGATCATGTGATGAAGGTATTGGTTTGCAATATCTCCTTTTTGAAGGGAGTTGCCTTTTTGTCTTTGGCTCCAAAACTCAATAGAGTTTTGTAAATGAAGCTCTCCAGAAGATAAAGCAAACAGCCTGGAGGCTGAAAGGCAGGAGAAAGAGAGAGATGGAGAGAGAGAGAGAGAGAGAGAGAGAGAGAGAGAGAGAGAGATCCCGAACCTGTGCTGGACAGAATATTCTCATTCTGTTATAAAGAGTTATTTGAGTAAAGAGTGAATAATATTTCTATGCGCCTGGACAATAATTCATTTCCAAAAGGATATGAATGCTTCCAGTTCTTATGCTTCCAATCATTTCAAACTGCACAATATTCAATATCTGCAACACTACAATCGATTGTCATGCTCAGATGTGATGTCTATGAAGGGAAAGAAAATACCTGCCATGGCTGTAGCCTTTGAAGTCCCATTCTCTCAGTTCCCCTCTGCTTAGATCTAGATGAATATGCAGCATTTAAGGCACGAGCCACGGCTTGCACAGTGTTGTAGATCCTGTAGCTGTCTAGAGAGAGGATTCTTTCCAGATCATCTTGGGGAAGCCTCTCCAGTTTCCCTCTCTCTCTGCATCTTGTCCGGCCTTTCACTGAGAATGTATGCTTTGAATAGGAGCAATTAAAAGCATCCTCCCAAAACTTCTTAATACCAAAGAAAAAAGGTAGAAAATCACCGTATTTTGCCCCTTTACTTGTCTCAGTGAAGAAGGAAAATATACCATGGATGTGTTGGAAAGATATGTCATTATACATCAGTTCCAGGGCGACATCCCACAAAACTGTTGTAATGAAGATTTTCCCAAAAATGGATTTCATCCCTATGTCAAAAAACTGTTGTATGATGAGTAGTCCATCTAAGAAATAAGTCCTTTCCCCGTAGTAAACAAATACATGCACTTGCCTCCACTTGCGGAATGGAAGACGAGGAACGTATACTCCATTTGTATTCAGTCCTTGGATGCTTTGTGAGATGACAACACAGACACCGCTCTTGATGAGCACAGGTGTCAAGCTCTTCAGGAACCTCTCTCCATTGTCGGTGTCTGGTGCAAGGAGGCCAATCAACGTCCATCGGAAGTGCTGGAGCAGCTTGACAATCCCTGGGTACAGGGCTTCTTCTTTGGGGACCATCCGGTAGAAAAAAGGGAAATGCCTCTTATCATTCAGAACATGAGAGACAAAAGCATAACTGACCTGGGAAGAGAAGGAAGATTTGGATCTTGTTTGATTTCAGATCAAAGCCGAAATATTTCTAAGCCCAACATGAGATTGGGAAGGTCTTCGGAAGGAGGAAGGTCTATTGCAAGGACACTTTGGTGGGAACAGTGATTTCCTCGAAGGTTGTGGCAGCCGTAAGGAAGGCAAATTTGATGCTAGGGATCAACAGGAGGGTAGTTGAAAATAAGACTGCCAATATCATAATGCTATTATACCTCTCTCCATTCCTACCTGTGGGATTTTATAGATGCCCAACATGTTTGAAATCTGGATGGAGTTTTGAGAGTCGGACCCTTCGAGAACAGCCAGTAAGTTAGTCTGTTTACCACAGCTGTAGTTTGGAAAGTTCAGCTGCCCAATTGACAGCATGTCTAGCAAAGCATCATAGGTCACCCTCCCATCAAAAAAGTTCTCATGGATGCTGTAGCCCAGGGTGATGTTGGGTAACAGCTTTTGATTCTGGTTGATCGCTTGAATGGCATACAAGAAGGAGAGGAGCTGCCAGTACTTTGTGGGTCCTTTCCTGGGGGGAGAAATTATATACATGCCAGCACTGTCCAAGTAATATTTCTGTTCTACCGCTAATATTCAGCTCTGCCTCTCTTTCAAATCAGAACCAGTGAAGGCAGTGAAGGTCCTGTGTGAGTGTCTGGAGGCAGATGGAGGTTGGATGGCGGCTAACAGATTGAGGCTGAATCCTGACAAGACAGAAGTACTGTTTTGGGGGACAGGAGGCAGGCAGGTGTGGAGGACTCCCTGGTCCTGAATGGGGCAACTGTGTCCCTGAAGGACCAGGTGCGCAGCCTCGGGTCATTTTGGACTCACAGCTGTCCATGGAGGCGCAGGTCAATTCTGTGTCCAGGGCAGCTGCTTACCAGCTCCATCTGGTACGCAGGCAGAGACCCTACCTGCCCGCAGATGGTCTCGCCAGAGTGGTGCATGCTCTAGTTATCTCTTGCTTGGATTACTGCAATGCGCTCTATGTGAGGCTACCTTTGAAGGTGACCCAGAAACTACAACTAATCCAGAATGCGGCAGCTAGACTGGTGACTGGGAGTGGCCGCCGACACCACATAACACCAGTCTTGAAAGATCTACATTAGCTCTCAGTACGTTTCCAAGCTTTTGGAATGGGACACTAAAGAGGACCAGGTAAATTGTGCTATGATAAAATGGGCGAAGGATGTGGGACATAATATATTCAAAGTGTTGGTGCTGACGTTTAAGCCCTAAATGGCCTAGGTCCAGTATACCTGAAGGAGCGTCTCCACCCCCATCGCTCTGCCCGGACACTGAGGTCCAGCGCCACGGGCCTTCTGGCGGTTCCCTCTTGGTAGTGGCACCCGCCCAGATGTCAAAGAGAAGAACAGCTAGCCGACTTTTAGATGACATCTGAAGGCAGCCCTGTTTAGGGAAGCTTTTAATGTTTAACAGACCACTGTATTTTAATATTTTGTTGGAAGCTGCCCAGAGTGGCTGGAGAAAGCCAGCCAGATGGGTGGGGTATAAAATTATTATTATTATTATTATTATTATTATTATTATTATTATTATTAATCTAAGACAGTGATTAAAAGATCCAGAAAGCACTATCATAATTCTGCTTTGAGAAAGTAGATATTTCCCCCCTTTATATTAAACCTAAGGCAAAAAGACACACTTCTCCTACCATCATTTTTCAGAAAAATCCTGCAGAATCAGCCCCAAGGCTCATCTGTTCCAGAATTCTCAAGGTGGCCAACCAGATGCACATGGGAAACTGAGAAGCACAAGAACTCTTCCCCTACTTGAGATTCTCAGTTACTGGTACCCAGAGGCATAGTGCCTGTGACAGTGAATGGAGAACATAGCCATTGTGACTGGAAGCCGCTGAGAGCCTCATCATCCCCTAATTTATCTGCCATTGGGATCTTCTAATGTTCTTAAAAGCAGGTACCAGATAATGAGAAAGGCTGCTGAAAGTAACTCGAGATGAGTTGGATCTCATGGAAATGGTACCAAGTGGAACATCAGGAACTCCATCCCCACAAAAGGTCTTACCAATAAAAGCTGGTGGAAGGACATTGGCTAAAGATATGAGGATGAAACACAGTGTTTGTGGCAGAGATGACCCCACTGATGAGGTGGTCTCCTGGCCTGAAATAATTAGGTGAATCTATCTTATCCCTTTCCAAAGACAAGAGGCATTTTGTCTTCAGTTTCCCACAGTCCCCATAAGGCAGTAGAAGCAGTAGAACGAGGACCATCTTTTTCTTCCCAATAACAAGCACCTCTTTTATGACTGCTCCCTTACAAAGAATTAGAAGCCTTTTGTTGTGGTCCTTGCAAGATGCAGTAACCTTCTTCTTACTAACGGAGCTCTGCAGAGGGGTCACATCTGAAGTGGAGAGAAGTCAAGCCAACCTCATTCTGGTGCAGTTATCATCTGTCCTAAATCTCAGCCCCCCCAAGTTTTGGGTGGCTCAGGAGGCATATATCTGCCAGACCTTTCTGCCTCAAATCCATAACATCACGTTTAGTGGACTCAAATGTGGTCTTTGGAAGCAAGAAAACCACACACACTATCATTTTGATAATTATACAGAGAAGAAGTACCACCTCTGCAAGTTCCTAAACATTTTATGCAGCTCCACCTGCAACTGCGGGGCTGAAGAAAAACATGTTTGTGAAAACTCCAAGATCTGCCCCCAAACTGTGATATGCAAATGCCAATGATTGGTGAAAAATACCAAAATTAAGAGCTAGAAGTTACCTGAACTATCATACGTGAGCCCTGGCAGAATCTCCCCCCCCCCGCACAGATGCTAACACAGGATAGGGCTATTCTGATGAATTTGAGAGGTGAAAAAGGGAACTGAGATTTCACATAAAGACAGAGGTGATTCAGCAGATTTTTTTGTAGGTTTTTGTTTTTGTTCTTCTTTTTATTATATACTTTTTGGTCTTATCCTGTATTTTTATGCTGTGAACCACCCTGAGATCATTGGGTGAAGGGCGGTATACAAATTTAATAAAGAAACAGACAAACCAACACTTGGACTTCCCAAAAAAGCTTCCAACAACGTGCCTCCTGGGTAAGCTTAGTAGTCATGGAATAACAGAAGAGGTCCTCTGGTGAATCAGGAATGGAAGTTGCAGGAAGCAGAAAATAGGTTTAAGTGGATAGTCCTTCAAATGGGCAAGGTGTGTGGTGCCAGATGTTCTTGACCAAAAGCTCGCAAGGACAATCTGGCCACATCATTTGGCACCAACTAGAGATTCTGCACCAGACCCAAGGGCAGCCCCAGAAAGAGTGCATTGCAGTAGTCCAGCTCCAAGTTTTCCATTTCTCCAGTGGTCAGGCTATTCCTGTTCACAAACAGCCATAGAGGACACGTGGGTCTCTAGTGACAAAGGTGTATCCAAGAGTACCCCCAAATTATGCACTTGCTCCTTTAGAAGTGGGAATCATCCAAAGAGCCTACAATTTTTTTTAAATTTTTTTTAAATAAAATTTTCAAATTTATCAATAATTAAAAACAAAACAAAACATTCCATTTGAATTATACATCCAATTCTAATCTTTCCACTTTCAGACTTCCTTCAGTCTATCTGGAAATTTTCATGTTTTCACAGTTATTCACATTTCTTGCATCTATATTGTTTTGTTTTTTTAACCAAATTAATCTTAACAATTATTATAAAACAATATTTCTTTCCATTATTATCACAGAGCTTCTTGAAAACCTACAAACGTTAATTGACCTTCACATATATTCTTTATATACTATGTAAATTTATTGCAGTCCTCGGTAAATCTCTGGTCTCACCGGTTCCGAATTCTCCCCGTTAGCTTGTCTAATTCTGCGTATTCCATCAACTTCATTCTCCATTCTTCTTTTGTTGGGATTTCTTCCTGTTTCCATTTTGGTGCCATCAAAATTCTTGCCACTGTTACTGCATATAAAAACAACTTCTCATCCTTCTTTTTTTTTTTTTGTCGTTTCTTAGTATTCCTAACAGAAAAGTTTCTGGTTTTTTAACAAAGGTATATTTCAACATTTTTTTCAATTCATTATAAATCATTTCCCAGAAACCTTTCATTTTTGTACATTCCCACCACATATGATAGAATGTTCCTTCTTTCTCCTGACATTTCCAACATTTGTTACTCACTTTATACATCTTTCCAAGTTTTACTGGTGTAACATACCATCTGTATAACATTTTCATAACATTTTCTTTTATTGTGGTACATGCAGTAAATTTCATTCCTTCTTTCCACAATCTTATCCAGTCATCAAATTGAATATTATAACCAAAGTCTTTGGCCCACTGAATCATTGCAACTTTAACCTCTTCATCCTTAGTATGCCACTCAAGTAGTAATTTATACATTTTTGATAAAATGTATATTCACAATTTCTTTTTGATATCTAGATTTTTCATCTTGAAAACCTCTTTCCAGCACCTCTTTTTTAAATATCGCATTCAGTTGGAAGTAGTGTAACCAATCAAACACATATTCTTTAACTTCATCGTATGGCTTCAATTTCCATTTATTTCCTTCTTTTATAATTAAATTCTCATATGTAATCCAACTCCCCGTCATATTGATCTTCTTAACACTCATTACCTCCAATGGCGACAGCCACAATGGAGTTTTAAACTCTAATAAATTTTTGTACCTATTCCATACTTCAATCAGCGGACCTCGGAAAATGTAATTTTCAAAATCTTTATGCACTCTTTTTTTCTCATACCATAAATATGCGTGTCAACCAAATCTATTGTCATATCCTTCTAAATCCAAAAATTCTGAATTTTCCAACTTTATCCATTCTTTCACCCAGCAAAGACATGCAGCCTCAAAATATAACTTTAGGTCTGGCAGGGCAAAGCTTCCTCTATCTTTTGCATCCGTTAAAATCTTAAATTTTATTCTAGGCTTCTTGCCCTGCCAGACATATTTTTGCCATTCTTTAAATATCGTAACACCTTTAATTATTGGTATTGATTGAAATAAAAACAGCATTTTTGGTAGCACATTCATTTTTACCGTTGCAATTCTTCCCCAAAATGACAACTTCATTCTTCCCCACACTTCCAGGTCCTTCCTAATTTTGTTCCAAACTTGTACATAATTATTTTGAAAAAGATCAATACACTTGGGAGTTAATATAATCCCAAGATATTTAGCTTTCTTAACCACTTCCATATCTCTTTGTTGCTGAATTCTTTCTATTATCTCTTGATCCATATTTTTAACCATTATTTTCGTTTTGCTCTTATTTAATTTGAATCCGGCAACTTGTCCAAATTACTCTATCTCTTCTAACACTTCGCTAATACTTTTAATAGGGTTTTCTATTGCTATAACGAAATCATCAGCGAAGGCTTTTACCTTATATTCCTTACAACCACTTTCACACCTTTTATCAAATCATTACTTCTTAACGCTTTCAACAAGACTTCCAGGACCGATATGAATAACAATGGTGATAAAGGACACCCTTGTCTTGTATCCTTGGTTATAGCAATATCATCTGTCAGTACATTATTAACAATTAATTTTGCTCTTTGTTCAGAATATATTGCCTTTACACCATTTGCAAATGAATGACCCATCTCCATAAATTCCAGATTCTTTAACATAAATTCCCAAGAAATATTATCAAATGCCTTTTCCGCATCAACAAATATCAACATCGCTTGCTTATGTTTCTTATTAGTCAGATATTCTATTCTATTTATTATGCTTCTTATATTGTCTTTCATCTGCCTTCCTGGTAGGAATCCTGTTTGGTCCTTATGTATCAATTCCTTTAATGTCTTTTTCATTTTATTTGCCAAGATGTTAGCAAATATTTTATAGTCATTGTTCAATAGCAAAATTGGCCTATAGTTTTTAACGAGTTAAATCTGAATCCTGCTTGGGAATTATTGTTATATATGCTTCTTTCCATGTCTCTGGTATTTGTCCTTCTTTCAAAATGTTGTTCATAACTTCTACCAATGGTACAAGTAAGATGTCTTTCATTTCTTTATAATATCTTGCACCAAATCCATCCGTTCCCGGAGTCTTCCCACTTTTTAATTCTTTTATAGCCGTTTTAACTTCTTTTATTCCAATTGATTCATTCAATTTATTTTTATTTGTCACTGGAATCTTTTGCACCCCTTTCTTCTTTAAATAATCTTCTATCATCCTTATCTTAGATTTCTCTTTTCTTTTATATAGATCTCTATAAAAGTCCACAAATCCTTTCCTTATTCCTTTCGGGTTCTCAATGTCTTGGTCTTCTACTTTAATCTTTTTAATTATATTTTGATTTTTCCTTTTTTTAAGTTGCCACGCCAGCCATTTTCCGGTTTTATTTGCAAATTCAAAATTCTTTTGTTTCATTCTTTTTATATTCCACTCTACTTCTTTATTGATTATCATAGCAAATTGTGTCTAAAGTAATTTTACACTTTGCTTAACTTTTTCATCCTTAGGTCTGTTAATCAATTTTTTTTTCGTTCTCCATTATTTGTCTTAAGATTTCTTTCCCCCCTCTTTCTCTCAATCTGTTTTTTATTGCATTTTGCTGAATAAAGAAACCTCTCATGACCACTTTACTAGCATCCCAGACCATGTTAATTTTTGTTTCCTTATTTATATTATTCACAAAATAGTCAGTTAAACATTTCTGTGCTCTTTCCACAATCTTCTGGTCATCGAAGAGATTCTCATTTATTCTCCACCTGAACGATTTTTCTTCGTACCCTTTCAGAATACCTTGGATGGCGTTGTGGTCAGATAAAACCTTAGGTTGGATCTCAATTTTTGTAAATCTTGAAAAGGAAAGCACTGTTTAATGTTTGGATAAGGTAC
This sequence comes from Podarcis tiliguerta, assembly GCF_965153285.1. Taxonomy (NCBI): domain Eukaryota; kingdom Metazoa; phylum Chordata; class Lepidosauria; order Squamata; family Lacertidae; genus Podarcis; species Podarcis tiliguerta. The sequence continues at coordinate 2,801,279 of NC_139535.1, read as the reverse complement.
AAAGATTTGCTAGAAAATAAAACCCCAAGATGGGTGTCACCAATGGAAGCGAAAGCATTGAAAAAAATCAATATGGAGGCCAAGTGGCCAAAGTATTGGGAAATTTTGGAGCAAGAGGGAGACAGGCTAAAATTACAAAGTTTTGAAAAACTAAAAGGCAGAGTGAGAGATTGGCTCCATTATTATCAAATAATGGAGGCATATAAATTGGACAAAAAATTAGACTTCCAGGTGGAAAAATCAAAATTGGAAACAGAATTGTTAGAACCCAAAGTCAAAAATTTGTCAAGAATGTATAACTTGCTGTTGAAATGGAATACTCAAGATGAAATGGTGAAATCGGCTATGATTAAATGGGCACAAGATGTTGGACATAACATTATGATGGCTGACTGGGAACAGTTATGGACCACTGGTATGAAATTTATGGCATGTAATGTCTTAAAGGAGAATTTAATGAAAATGATTTACAGGTGGTACATAACACCAGTCAAGCTTCCAAAAATTTACCATCTGCCCGATAATAAATGCTGGAAATGTAAAGAAACGGAAGGTACTTTCTTTCATCTTTGGTGGACGTGCCCAAGGATTAAGACCTTCTGGGAAATGATATATAATGAAATGAAAAAGGTATTTAAATATACCTTTCTGAAGAAACCAGAGGCCTTTCTCCTGGGCATGGTCGGCCAATTGGTGTTAAAGAAAGACAGAACCTTTTTTATGTATGCTACAACAGCAGCAAGAATACTCATCGCAAAGTATTGGAAGACACAAGAATTACCCAAATGGGAAGAATGGCAGATGAAACTGATGGACTACATGGAAATGGCGGAAATGACCGGCAGAATCAGAGACCAGGGAGAAGAGTCTATGGAAGAAGATTGGGAAAAATTTAAAGTATATTTACAGAAATATTGCAAAATTAATGAATGTTAGAAGAATATTGGAATGAAGATACATGGTTTTAGCAGAAGTTTTATTAAGAATTATATGAATATTAAGTGTTAATGTGATAAAGTGGAAAATTTAAAGTTAAATTGTGTTAGGATAAATTATAGAACAAAAATTGAAGAAGAGGGAAAGGATTTGTTGAACCAGTTAATTTGAACCAGAATACAAAAAAGGGAGGTGCGAGGAAGTCAAGGAAATAAGCTAATGAAAGACATAGATATAAAATTTGGATGTGTGGTTTTTTTTATATGTTGTATTGTTGTATTGTATTCTTTTTATTGTTGTATTGTATTGTTTGTTGAATTCATGCATTGTTTTTCTTGATTGTTTCTTCTTTTTATAATTATAAAATATCTAATAAATATTATTTTTAAAAAAGGGGGGGGAAGAAAAGTGGCCTATAGTGAACAGTGGTTCCTCCAATTCTCGATCAGAGCCTTCAGAGGGTCGCATAGAGGCCGTAGCACTCTTGAAATCCTCTGAATCATCCGATTCAGTTTCAGATTAAGAATCAGAACCTTCATTAGTGGGTGTGGGCCTTTGCTGTTGTTTATCCTCAGCCTCTTCACTGTCATCAGGATAACATTGGAAAATTCCCACATTCTCCCCCCCACTTGGCTATAAAGTAACTAAAAAATTATGGGAGATGATATATAATGAATTGGAAAAAATGTTTAAAATAACTTTTGTTTAAAAAAACCAGAAGCCTTCTTATTAGGAATAACAGGTACCAACATACCAAAGGACCAGAAAAGATTGTTTATGTACGCGACAACAGCCGCACGGATGCTACTAGCCCAGAGATGGAAGGAGGAAACAACCCTGAGCAGAGAAGAATGGCAAACCAAGTTGATGGACTATGCTGAAATGGCAAAATTAACTGGGAAGCTCAGAGAGCAAGACCATTGTAAGCAGGTTAAAACATTAGCAGGATTTTAGCAACACTTGAAAATTAATGGAAAGTACGGACAATTTGGAAAGACAAAATTTGGACAGTTTTAATATGCAGGTGTAAATATTACCACTAGGACCTATAGAAAGGATGGGGGGGAAGTCAGGAGATTCAGCGTAATTTTGGCATTTGAATCTTGTTGTATGTTTCTTTATTTATTTTAATCAAATAAAAAAAAATTGAAAAACAACATCAAACTGCTAGGTTGGCAGGAGCTGGGACAGAGCAATGGGAGCTTGCCACCGTCACATGGATTCAAACCACCAACCTTCCAACCAGCAAGGCCAAGAAGCTCAGTAGGTCACAGTGCCACCCATGTCCCTAGAGCTGTGTGTTATTAACAGGGGACACAGGGCTGAACTCCTCAATGCCTTCTTTGCCTCAGTCTTCTCCGATAAAGAAAACAATGCCCGACCTGAAGAATTTGGAGCAAATGATTCAACAGAGGAAACATAGCCCAGAATAACTAAGGAGATAGTACAAGAATACTTGGCTAGTCTAGATGTATTCAAGTCTCCAGGGCCAGATGAACTGCATCCAAGAGTATTAAAAGAACTGGCAGATGTGATCTCAGAACCACTGGCAGTCATCTTTGAGAATTCCTGGAGAACAGGCGAAGTCCCGGCAGACTGGAGGAGGGCAAATGTTGTCCCTATTTTCAAAAAGGGGGAAAGAGAGGACCCAAATAATTACCGCCCAGTCAGTCTGACATCAATACCAGGGAAGATTCTGGAGCAGATCATTAAGCAAACAGTCTGTGAGCACCTAGAAAGGAATGCTGTGATCACCAATAGTCAGCATGGATTTCTGAAAAATAAGTCATGTCAGACTAACCTGATCTCGTTTTTTGACAGAATTACAAGCCTGGTAGATGAAGGGAACGCAGTGGATGTAGCCTGCCTTGATTTCAGCAAGGCATTTGACAAGGTGCCCCATGATATTCTTGTAAAGAAGCTGGTAAAATGCGGTCTTGAGTATGCTACCACTCAGTGGATTTGTAACTGGCTGACTGACCGAACCCAAAGGGTGCTCATCAATGGTTCCTCTTCATCCTGGAGAAGAGTGACTAGTGGGGTGCCACAGGGTTCTGTCTTGGGCCCGGTCTTATTCAACATCTTTATCAACGACTTGGATGATGGACTCAAGGGCATCCTGATCAAATTTGCAGATGACACCTAACTGGGAGGGGTGGCTAACACCCCAGAGGACAGGATCACACTTCAAAATGACCTTGACAGATTAGAGAACTGGGCCATAACAAACAAGATGAATTTTAACAGGGAGAAATGTAAAGTATTGCACTTGGGCAAAAAAAAATGTGAGGCACAAATACAAGATGGGTGACACCTGGCTTGAGAGCAGTACATGTGAAAAGGATCTAGGAGTCTTGGTTGACCACAAACTTGACATGAGCCAACAGTGTGATGCGGCAGCTAAAAAAGCCAATGCAATTCTGGGCTGCATCAATAGGAGTATAGCATCTAGATCAAGGGAAGTAATAGTGTCACTGAATTCTGCTGTGGTCAGACCTCACCTGGAGTACTGTGTCCAGGTCTGGGCACCACAGTTCAAGAAGGACACTGACAAACTGGAACGTGTCCAGAGGAGGGCAACCAAAATGGTCCAAGGCCTGGAAACGATGATGAGGGAACGGCTAAGGGAGCTGGGCATGTTTAGCCTGGAGAAGAGGAGGTTAAGGGGTGATATGATAGTCATGTTCAAATATATAAAAGGATGTCACAAGAGGAGGGGAAAAGGTTGTTTTCTGCTGCTCCAGAGAAGCGGACACGGAGCAATGGATCCAAACTACAAGAAAGAAGATTCCACCTAAACATTAGGAAGAACTTCCTGACAGTAAGAGCTGTTCGACAGTGGAATTTGCTGCCAAGGAGTGTGGTGGAGTCTCCTTCTTTGGAGGTCTTTAAGCAGAGGCTTGACAACCATATGTCAGGAGTGCTCTGATGGTGTTTCCTGCTTGGCGGGGGGTTGGACTCGATGGCCCTTGTGGTCTCTTCCAACTCTATGATTCTATGATTCTAACACCTGTCAGGAATTTTTCCACTTGCCAACTTGGCCCTGGCCATTTGATTTTCGCCTTCCTCATAGCAATCCTCACAACTTTGTGAGGTTAGGCATTGGGGAAGCCTTAGTCTTGGCTGGAGGGGAGGTTACAGCCTCTGTCCGCCCCTTCTTGGTTAAGGGTATCCTGTTAAAGGGATCTGTGAGGAGTTGCTATTGTCCGGATGCCCAGGCAGGGGCTAGGGCCATAGCACTCCTCCAACAGGGGCCCCTTGGTGGTTACCCCTACTTGATGTAGGTCATGGGGGGCCGGTGTGGATTACCTTTAGATGCACCCCCAGCAGGTGGACTGGGGTGGAATAAATGGCTATACGCAATGCCGATGCCAAACCATTCACATCTGTAATCAATAGAGTTGTGGCTCATTTGGACCCAATATTCTGCTGTTGTCTTGTCTGGTTTTTCATCACTTAGGGAGTGACAGGAACACAGGAGCTTGACACACAATTTGTAGGCTCTTTGAATGATTCCCACTACTGCAATGCACTCTTTCTGGGACTACCCTTGGGTCTGGTGCAGAATCTCTAGTTGGTGCAACGTGATGTGGCCAGATTGTCCTTCCGAAATTTTGGTCAAGAACATCTGGCACCACAGCCCCCCATTTGAAGGACTATCCACTTAAACCTATTTTCTGCTTCCTGCAACTTCCATTCCTGATCCACCAGAGGACCTCTTCTCTTATTCCATGACTACTAAGCTTACCCAGGAGGCACCTTGTTGAACGCTTTCTTGGAAGTCCTATCCTGTGTTAGCATCAGTGCTGGGGGGGGGGCATTCTGCCAGGACTCACGTATGATAGTTCAGGGAACTTCTAACTCTTAATTTTGGTATTTTTCACCAATCTTTGGCATTTGCATATCACAGTTTGGGGGCAGATCTTGGAGTTTTCACAAACATGTTTTTCTTCAGCCCTGCAGTTGCAGGTGGAGCTGCATAAAGTGATTAGGAACTTGCAGAGGTGGTACTTCTTCTCCGTATAATTATCAAAATGATAGTGTGTGTGTTTTTTTTTGCTTCCAAAGATCACATTTGAATCCACTAAATGTGATGTTATGGATCTGAGGCAGAAAGGTCTGGCAGATATATGCCTCCTGAGCCACCCAAAACTTGGGGGCGGGGGGCTGAGATTTAGGACAGATGATAACTGCACCAGAATGAGGTTGGCTTGACTTCTCTCCACTTCACATGTGACCCCTCTGCAGAGCTCCGTTAGTAAGAAGAAAGTTACTGCATCTTGCAAGGACCACAACAAAAGACTTCTAATTCTTTGTGAGGGAGCAGTCATAAAGGAGGTGCTCGTTCCTGGGAGGAAAAAGATGGTCCTTGTTCTACTGCTTCTACTGCCTTATGGGGACTGTGGGAAACTGAAGACAAAATGCCTCTTGTCTTTGGAAAGGGATGCGATAGATTCACCTAATTATTTCAGGCCAGGAGACCACCTCATCAGTGGGGTCATCTCTGCCACAAACACTATGTTTCATCCTCATATCTTTAGCCAATGTCCTTCCACCAGCCTTTATTGGTAAGACCTTTTGTGGGGATGGAGTTCCTGGTGTTCCACTTGCTACCATTTTCATGAGATCCATTTCATCTCCAGTTACTTTCTGGGGCCTATCTCATGATCTGGTACCTGCCTTTAAGAACATAAGAAGATTCCCAATGGCAGATAAATTTGGGGGTGATTAGGCTCTCAGCGACTACCAGTCACAATGGCTATGTTCTCCATTCACTGTCACAGGCACTATGCCTCTGGGTACCAGTAACTGAGGGGAAGACTTCTTGTGCTTCTCAGTTTTCCATGTGCATCTGGTTGGCCGCCTTGAGAATGCTGGAACAGATGAGCCTTTGGGCTGATTCTGCAGGATTCTTCTGAAAAATGATGGTAGGAGAAGGGTGTCTTTTTGCCTTAGGTTTAATATAAAGGGGGGAAATATCTACTTTCTCAAAGCAGAATTATGATAGTGCTTTCTGGATCTTTTAATCATTTTCTTAGATCCATAATAATAATAATAATAATAATATAATAATAATTTTATGCCCCACCTATCTGGCTGGCTTTCCCCAGCCACTCTGGGCAGCTTCCAACAAAATATTAAAATACAGTGATCTGTTAAACATTAAAAGCTTCCCTAAACAGGGCTGCCTTCTGATGTCTTCTAAATGTCCGCTAGTTGTTCTTCTCTTTGGCATCTGGTGGGAGGGTGTTCCACAGGGCGGGTGCCACTCCCGAGAAGGCCCTCTACCTGGTTCCCTGTAACTTGGCTTCTTGGCGTGAGGGAACCGCCAGAAGGCCCATGGCGCTGGACCTCAGGGTCCGAGCAGAACGATGGAGGTGGAGACGCTCTTTCAGGTATACTGGCCCGAGGCCGTTTAGGGCTTAAACGTCAGCACCAACACTTTGAATATATTATGTCCCACATCCTTTGCCCATTTTATCATAACGCAATTTACCTGGTCCTCTTTAGTGTCCCATTCCAAAAGCTTGTAACCGTACTGAGAACCAATGTAGATCTTTCAAGAATGGTATTATGTGGTCTCGGCGGTCGCTCCCAGTCACCAGTCTAGCTGCCGCATTCTAGATTAGTTGTAGTTTCCGGGTCACCTTTAAAGGTAGTCCCACATAGAGCGCATTGCAGTAATCCAAGTGAGAGATAACTAGAGCGTGCACCACTCTGGCGAGACAGTCTGTGGGCAGGTAGGGTCTCAGCCTGCATACCAGGTGGAGCTGGTAGACAGCTGCCCTGGACACAGAATTGACCTGTGCCTCCATGGACAGCTGTGAGTCCAAAATAACTCCCAGGCTGAGCACCTGGTCTTTCAGGGACACAGTTGCCCCATTCAGGACCAGGGAGTCCTCCACACCTGCCTGCCTCCTGTCCCCCAAAACAGTACTTCTGTCTTGTCAGGATTCAGCCTCAATCTGTTAGCCGCCATCCAACCTCCATCTGCCTCCAGACACTCACACAGGACCTTCACTGCCTTCACTGGTTCTGATTTGAAAGAGAGGCAGAGCTGAATATTAGCGGTAGAACAGAAATATTACTTGGACAGTGCTGGCATGTATATAATTTCTCCCCCCAGGAAAGGACCCACAAAGTACTGGCAGCTCCTCTCCTTCTTGTATGCCATTCAAGCGATCAACCAGAATCAAAAGCTGTTACCCAACATCACCCTGGGCTACAGCATCCATGAGAACTTTTTTGATGGGAGGGTGACCTATGATGCTTTGCTAGACATGCTGTCAATTGGGCAGCTGAACTTTCCAAACTACAGCTGTGGTAAACAGACTAACTTACTGGCTGTTCTCGAAGGGTCCGACTCTCAAAACTCCATCCAGATTTCAAACGTGTTGGGCATCTATAAAATCCCACAGGTAGGAATGGAGAGAGGTATAATAGCATTATGATATTGGCAGTCTTATTTTCAACTACCCTCCTGTTGATCCCTAGCATCAAATTTGCCTTCCTTACGGCTGCCACAACCTTCGAGGAAATCACTGTTCCCACCAAAGTGTCCTTGCAATAGACCTTCCTCCTTCCGAAGACCTTCCCAATCTCATGTTGGGCTTAGAAATATTTCGGCTTTGATCTGAAATCAAACAAGATCCAAATCTTCCTTCTCTTCCCAGGTCACTTATGCTTTTGTCTCTCATGTTCTGAATGATAAGAGGCATTTCCCTTTTTTCTACCGGATGGTCCCCAAAGAAGAAGCCCTGTACCCAGGGATTGTCAAGCTGCTCCAGCACTTCCGATGGACGTTGATTGGCCTCCTTGCACCAGACACCGACAATGGAGAGAGGTTCCTGAAGAGCTTGACACCCGTGCTCATCAAGAGCGGTGTCTGTGTTGTCATCTCACAAAGCATCCAAGGATTGAATAAAAACGCAGTATACATTCCTCGTCTTCCATTCCGCAAGTGGAGGCAAGTGCATGTATTTGTTTACTACGGGGAAATGACTTATTTCTTAGATGGACTACTCATTATACAACAGTTTTTTGACATAGTGATGAAATCCATTGTTGGGAAAATCTTCATTACAACAGTTTTGTGGGATGTTGCCCTGGAACTGATGTATAATGACATATCTTTCCAACACATCCATGGTATATTTTCCTTCTTCACTGAGACAAGTAAAGGGGCAAAATACGGTGATTTTCTACCCTTTTTCTCTGGTATTAAGAAGTTTTGGGAGGATGCTTTTAATTGTTTCTATTCAAAGCATGCATTCTCAGTGAAAGGCCGGACAAGATGCAGAGAGAGAGGGAAACTGGAGAGGCTTCCCCAAGATGATCTGGAATGAATCCTCTCTCTAGACAGCTACAGGATCTACAACACTCTGCAAGCCGTGGCTCGTGCCTTAAATGCTGCATATTCATCTAGATCTAAGCAGAGGGGAACTGAGAGAATGGGACTTCAAAGGCTAGAGCCATGGCAGGTATTTTCTTTCCCTTCATAGACATCTCAACTGAACATGAAAATCGATTGTAGTGTTGCAGATATTTCCCAGGCGCATAGATGCATTATTCACTCTTTACTCGCAGAACTCATTATAACAGAATGAGAACATCATTCTGTCCAACACAGGCTCGGGATCTCTCTCTCTCTCTCTCTCTCTCTCTCTCTCTCTCTCTCTTTTACCTTCAGGAGAGCTTCCTTTACATATTGCCTCTATTGAGTTTTGGAGCCAAAGACAAAAAGGCAACTCTCTTCAAAAAGGAGATATTGCAATCCAATGCCTTCATCACATGATCTAAGGTTACAAAACTCACATGTTAGCTAGCAGAGAACAGCAACCAGTTAGTTAATCTTAATCTCAGCAAGAGCCCGGAGCCCTTTAGAAAAAAACTACTATGGAAAAAACCCAAAGTTTGCAAAACACATTACCCATTTTCCATTTCAAACCTTCCTTAATACATATACATTTTTCATTTCTGTTTGCTATTCTTATTCTTGCCTCATTGCACAGCCCCCCGAGCAACTGCTCCCATCATGTGCCCAATTCTCCTTTCCCCGCAAGTTGGAATTATTTTTGGCAGGGGAGATGACATTGATCAGGCTGTCTCTAGTCTCTATTCCTTTGACACCCGCTTGGCTCTGCTCTGGCTCTCTGCTCCCTCCACCAAGCTTCTGCCTTTCCCTGCTGAAGCCCATATTGGAGATTTCATCCATTAAACATTATTTACATGGTTGAGTTTATCTTAATGCTGCCACCATTTTCAGATGTATACAGTTATTTTCCATATATTCAATAAATGCTTTCCACTCTTCTTTCAATGTTTGTTCTTCTTGCTCTCTTATTCTGCATGCTAAATCTCCAATTTCTGCATATTCTGTCCACTTAAGCTGCCAATCCTCTTTAGCTGGGACCTCGCTGACTTTCCATTTCCGGGCTAGCAAAACAGGGGCCTATGCTTCCCTTTATTCTAAATGCTCTCATCTTTGCTTCTGTTCCAGCTCCACCCTTTCCTAGGAAACACCCAGTTCTACAATTCTTCCATGGACAGAGTGTATTTGGATGAGAACGGGGAGCTGGCAGCCGACTTGGACATTGTGAACTGGGTGGTGTTCCCCAATAAATCCGTCCTCAGAGTGAAGTTTGGGAGTATTGACAGACAGGGATCCCCAGACCTGAAGTGCTCCATCGACCAGGAGGCCATTGTGTGGCCCAAGTGGCTCAATCAGGTGACGGGGAGTGGGAATCATGCCTGTCATTTTGCTGTCTTTTCTATGAGCTGTAATAAGTGCTCCCTGTTCTGTGGGCTGCTGGCCTCAGTTGCCTGTCAACTCCAGCACTGGGCTGCTGTTCCAGATAGTTCCTACAGCTCCTCTGCTCAGCTGGGTGCCAAAGGAGGCTTCCTGCTAAACTGTGTGTATGGGGAAAGGGGGGTTCCTTGCTTTTCGGTTCTTAAATGAATTTTATTAGCAGTGAATAGCTCATGGCCCATATACAGAACTTTATTTAATGGAGGTCCTTTGTTTTTTTCTGAATTTATTCATGAATAATTCATGTAATGGACAGTGATGGGAAATGCTTAGTTTCAAGCTATAGTCTAGATGCTACAGCAGATGACAACATACTATGCCTCAAAGAACAATTCTTAGTGACGCTCTTCGTCTTTGTGCCTAGACCCTTCCTACTTCCAGGTGTGTGGAAAGCTGTCACCCTGGATCCGTCAAGGTGATTCAGGAAGGGAAGCCTCTTTGCTGTTATGAATGTCTTCCCTGTGCAGAAGGGACCATCTCCACTCAGGAAGGTGGGTGACTCCAAGGGAAAGGCTGGCCTTGGGGAAGAGAGAAGGGTTCGGTCAGGAATCTCTCAAAACCAATTCTCCCTCACCCTGAAGCCAGATGAACACTGCACCCCATAGTTGCCTTTGACTAGACTTAACTGTCCCGGGGTCCTTAAGGAGGGAGATTGTTATGGACCTAGGGTAGATATTAGACTTCTGCACAGATCCCTGGTCCTCCTTTTGGCCCTGGTATAGGGGGCTCCAAGCAGCCCAACCTGCCAGAGGCCAAGCTGGGAATCTCCAGCCCTGGAATCCATTACAAATTTCTTCGGGGTAGAGCTAATGTTTAGAAAAACCTAATTAAATACCTGTAGTGATCTGTGGCTGTCCCAGACTGACTTGGTCTACAACTGAATCTCTCCCAAGAGGCTAGATACTGCTCAGGGCTTGGCCGAATCCAGTGTATTAGATATTACTTACTCTTTCTCTCTCTCTTGCAGATGCAGACCATTGCAAAAAATGCCCAGAAAATCAGCACCCAAACAAGAACCGAGATCAATGTGTGTTCAAGCATATCACCTTCCTAGCCTATGAAGAATCTCTGGGGGTTGTCCTACTTTCCCTTGCCCTACTGGGGTCCTTAGCCACAAGCTTTGATTTAGGAATCTTTATTAAATACAACGAAACTCCCATAGTCAAAGCCAACAACCGGGACCTCTCCTACATCCTCCTGGTCTCCCTCCTGCTTTCCTTTTTGTCCTCCTTCCTGTTCATTGGGAGGCCAAGGAAAGGGACCTGCCTTCTCCGACAAACGGCCTTCAGCATCATCTTCTCTATTGCTGTTTCTTCTGTGTTGGCAAAGACCATCACTGTGGTTCTGGCCTTCCTGGCCACCAAGCCAGGGAACTCAGTGAGGAGATGGCTGGGGAAGAGTCTGGCCAACTCCATTGTCATTTCCTGTTCCTGTGTCCAAGTTGTCATCTGCATGATCTGGCTGGGAATCTCACCACCATTCCCAGACTCTGACATGCACTCCCAGCCTGGGGAGATCATCCTGCAATGCAACGAAGGGTCTGTGGCCATGTTTTATGTTGCCCTAGGCTACATGGGCTTCTTGGCGGCCATCTGCTTCACGGTGGCTTTCCTAGCCAGGAAGCTGCCTGGGGCCTTCAATGAAGCCAAGCTGATCACCTTCAGCATGCTGGTCTTCTGCAGTGTTTGGGTGTCCTTTGTGCCCACCTACCTGAGCACCAAAGGGAAGTACATGGTAGCCGTTCAAGTTTTCTCCATCTTGGCCTCCAGTGCTGGGCTCCTGGGCTGCATCTTCATTCCCAAATGCTACATTATTTTGCTGAGACCTGATCTGAACACGAAGGAGCACCTGACAGCAAAAACTAAAGATAGCATCTGATTCTTAAAATATTATTTTTCAAGAAGGTAGGGAAGTGAGATTCTTGAAAAATGATGTTTCATTTTAAAAAATCGTTACCCTCATTTGATCATGACCAACCAACTTAATGGAAGTAGGTATGAAATTTGTATTTGGTTGAAATTTTGTTAATACTTTGGAAGATATAGATCACATAGATCACGGGGAATTCACATTACCAAAATTAGTCGTGGAAAGGAACAAGGATGTCCACTGTCACTCCTGTTATTTTTCTTAATTTTAGAGAAATATCCCTCCAATTATACAACGCCCTTTCTGGCATAGGAGTAAGTATAAATGAAAATAACAAACGTAGGCCTCTATGCAGACTAAACCTACCCAATGTTAGGGTGCTATCAACGGTTCCTGGCTGATTGCCCAGGAAATTATAAAGACAAGGAAAAGTTTCTTACAGCCCTTTCCCCTTCCCTCCCGAAGCTTACAGAGAGATGCCATAGAACCCAGCCCCCTGGATAATGGTGTTGTCCTGAGTGAATCTCCACCCCCAGTCTCTCCCACTTCCTTACTCGTCATCATCATCACCTCCTCTGCAGGTGCTGCTAAGTGCCCTCTGTCTTTGAGCTCTTTGCTCTCCTACTTTCAAGGCTCGCTGGGTTCTGGAAGATGGTGGGTTTGGAATGGTTTCTAATGACGTGTCAGCCAGGTGTTGCTCTGGCTCTCCCATGATTTCCCAACTTTTATCCTCATCTGCCTCTGAACTGTGACTTCCCTTTACACTTTCTTCCTCTTCCTCCTCCCTGGAAGAGTCAGGATGGAGAGGGGGTCTCCCCCATTCCTCCCTGGCCCTTGGTCATCTTGGTCACCCTCCACCCCACACCTGCCAACTCATCAATATCTTCCTTAATTTATGGTGCACAGAACTGGACACAGTATTCCAGGTGTGGTCTGACCAAGGCAGAATAGAGTGGGACTATTACGTCCCTTGATCTGGACACTATACTTCAGTTGAAGCAGACTAAGATTTCAACATTATTTTTATTAGAGTTAAAATTTGTTATCTTTCCCCCCTAATTGTATAATTAAAAAAGCACACCTTTCAATGCTGTATTTTAAAACGTTGTGAGCCATGCAGGGACCTTACAGTGAGGGAGGGTCATCAATATGATTATTTAATATATAAAAAAGTTGCTGCATCCCACTGTTGACTCATGTTAAGCTTCTGGTGTAATAAGCCAGTTGCCCTATATTTAGGCCTCTGCTTATTCTCTTCAGCCTCAGCAAGGTGTTGTTAACATTTTGCGCCTTCAGACCATATACACAGGGACCTGGGCCCACATTTGGCCAGAATCCTACCCGCTCAACTGTCATCTCTAACCCCCACCCCCCAAAAATATTTCAATTTCCCCCATGCCCCCGTTTCATTTCACTTCCTGAGAAAAATCCTCGAATGTTTCCACTGAATGTAGTAAGAAGGGAGCGTATTATGGAGGGGGGAGCTCCAGGCGGACATTTCCACAGTGGTGGGAATGTTTTGGCGGTTTTTTAATTAAAAATTTGATGATTTACTAAAGTGTGCAATGTCTCTCGTATTTTTTTTCCATGTAACATTTTTACAATTCAGTTTCATTTGTTGAGACATTATGAATAAAAGGGGGAGAGGGGTGGGGGGGAGATGGGTGTGTGTGGTTGGATGGCGATGTTTCTATTTTATTTACTGTATGTAGGGTTTGGTGTCAGCATTGCTTGTGCAGGTTCTTTGCTGTTCACTTGTGTTCCTTTGGTGGTGAGAGAGGTTGGGGTTGGCCTAGGGTGTGGTTGTTCATTTGTGGTTGGCTGTGGTGGTCTTTGTTTTCGTGTGTGAGTGGGGTGGGTGGGTGTTTTGGATCAGGTTAGCCATATTGATTTGTATGCTGTTGGTGGGTTTTTGTCATTGTCTTGTTGGGCTGTGTGTGTGATAAAGAGGAGCCATACAGGGGTGAAGGTGTCTTCTTCTATTTGTCCCCATGTCAGTTTCAGTTTATTGGTTAATTTTTCTAGTAGGCTGTTTCCCATACTATTTGGTACCATTGGTCCATGCTTACTCTTGACAGATCTCTCCAGCGGTGGGAATGTTGTGGGAAAGCGAATGACCATGAAACAGAGGATGAGGAGGAAGAAGAGGAAAGGAAAGGAAAGGGTGAAGGCTTGTTGCTTGGGGGGGGTAGATAAAAGAGTGAAGGACAAGGCAGTTCTGGGCAGCCTGGGCAACTGTTGCTTAGGTGGACCGGAAAGCAAAGAAAATGGCCTTTGCTGCAGTTAGGCCAAAGGAGAGCAAAATAGGGAAGGGAGGGCTATCGAGCAAGAAGAGTGGGAGCTGCCCTTTTTGCTGCATATAACCAAGAAAAATAGAGTATGCACTAGAGTTATAACTTTTTGACTTCAAAAACAAACAAACAAACAAACAAACAAACAAACAAACTGAAAGGGGGATTAATTCTCAGTTGTGAGAAAAGGTCACCCCGAAATGTAAAGTTGAAATCACTATATCTGTAACATTACTACTCATAAGTATTAGCACTTTTTAAAACTTTATGGAACTGTTTAGAACTTTTACAGCTGCCTGGAACTTCCAAATCTCTATTGGAGAATCATGGGAGGCTTGAGCCATCCGTACTGCAGACACCAAGAAGCAATCAGGGTGCGTCGCGCAATCAAAGTGATGTGGGAACTTTATGGTGCTTGTGTTCAGGACCCTTGTGTTTCTGGGACCCATAGATGGCTGTGGGGACATGCCCGTTTGGGGTGTCTTAAAAGCGCGAGGGAAAGAAGGAGGAGCACAGCCACTTTTCATTTGTGATGTAGGCTTTTTGCTCTATCCCTCTCACCGTCTGCAGCTGTTTAGGGAATTGACAAGACAGGGGATATTTTATGCACCAGACTTTTCAGACTCAGTGCGAGAAATTATGAATCTCTGGAGAAATCCCTGGAGAAATCCCTGGGAAAATAAGAATATTTATGAGGCGGGGAAGCATCGCCCTGGCAACCTGCTGGAGTCTCTCTGTGGCTTGAGGAGCAGATGCAGAGATGGAGAAAACATGTTTGCAAGAATACAGAGAAGCAGCTGCCCTGTTTTGACATGGGCCAGCATAGGGTGGAAAAGTCAGCTTGGATTTTAAATAGGAATGCACCTTCGCTGGGGTCAGGACCAATATATTTTTTTAGGATGTATGCAAATATATATACGCTCTACATAGAGTAACTACATCTGAGCCCTGTGAACTGATGAAACCCATTCCCTTTACAAGGAGATTCTTATTCTTATTATTTGTTATTTATTGAGTTTATATACTGTTGTATACATAGAGGCTTTAGGGGAGTTCACAGAAAAGATCACAACATATATAACCAGAATAAAAACAACAACCCAATAACACCCCCCCCCCCGAAAGGAGCCACATTTTAAAAGGGTATAGGATGTCAATCAGGTCAACCAAAGGCCTGGTTAAAGAGGAAGGTTTTTGCCCGGTGTCTAAAGGTGTATAATGAAGGCGCCAGGCAAACCTCCCTGGGGAGAGCATTCCACAGACAGGGAGCCACTGCAGAGAAGGCCCCGTTCTCGTGTTGCTGCCCTACGGACCTCTCAAGGAGGAGGCACACGAAGGAGGGCCTCAGAAGATGATCTCAGGGTCCCGGTAGGTTTATATGGGAAGAGGCTGTCCTTGAGGTATTGCAGTCCTGAGATCACGCTGACATGCTTGGATCTCCACATCCCCAAGGCCATCTTCCTCCTTACCAGACACATTCTCCACTAACTGAACCTTCCGCACCATCTGAATTATCACAAAAGATTTGTCTCTTAGCTTTGTCTCCTTGCGCATTCTCTGAGGTTTACAAAGAACTCCAAGGATTTTCATTCATCCCCACCAAACAGAACTTTGTTTCTCCTATACAACACAACTTAAGTACAGGCAACTCGCCGTTTGGGTCATCGCACAGCAGCAGTCATGCAAAAGCCCATTTTGGCCCCCCCCTTGTCTTCTGGGTCCGAAAATGACGTGTGGGTTGCACACGCACGTCAATCTATCACTCGCACAATGGTTTCCACCTCCATAAGAAAAAAACCTAGCTAAAATACTGAATTTCATAACGTAAGTTATGAACGCTTTGGTTTATATAACGCCTTGGTTGCCCAACTGGCTAATTGGCACCAGCCACTTGGTTTTTCGCCTACCTCGTAGCAAATCGTCACAACTTTTTGGGTATTGGAATATGTTTGTGTATTGGGAGGCAGGGTGTGGCCATCGCCTACCTCTGCACTTTATTGGTATTTCGGTAAAGGAATCTGGCAGTCATGGATCCTGTCCGAGGCCCTTGTGGTGGCACGACACCCCCCCCCCCCCCCGTGACATCAGGGGGAGCTTACAGTTGTATTTGCATCAACAGGCTCCTCCTACTGGTGGTTAACCCTTGTTAGACTCACCCCTTCCTTCCTGTTGTTTTATCCAATGCCTAAGCCAATACCTCTCACATGCTGTAATCAATAAAGTTGTGGCCTTTTTTAGTCCATTAACCTAATAAGGTGAAGGAAAGGATTGGACCCTGATTAATAAAATACACATGAGGCTTGGCTAGCAAGACTCTGGGAGGAAGTGCCAATAATAATCTGCCACACCCTGGCCCAGGTCCCTTTTATTAACAAAAGAACTCTTAACACAGCGTTTGTAAGAACCAATCAGATTTCCTCTGAGCATTTCAAAAAATCCCCCACGTGGGACAAAGTCAGATCAGAGAAATCCTTTTAACTGCAAATAAACTATTTCCTACTTGAGCATGCATACGTGGTTAAGCTAAACAAACAGGAACCAAGGAGGAATGCATTTAGGAAACCCAGAGGTCATAAACCCATAGGAAAGAAAGATAGTATTTACCATCTCCTTGTGAACTCTCTTCCTGGCCCTTAAGATCGACCTAAAGATTAACAAAATCTACATCAAAGCTACTTTCTGTCTTTATGTGCTGAGGATCCCTGGTGAAGCAACTGGTCTGTGTTTTAGCATGCTATACATGACTGTCAGGCAGTGAGAAAATGGCAGAGGTGCAGAGGCTTGTGGGATTCAATCAGAAATCATGTCAAATGGCTCAAGCCCAGTCAAAGCAATGCGTTCATTGCTGACACAATGGCTTGCTACATTCCCCATAATTCCTCATAGCAATCCCACCTGACCACCACAATTCACTGCTGGAGTCATGTTGTGGGGGGGGGAGACAACGCATCCTGACACTTTCACCAAGCTGCCTCCTGAGTAAGCTTAGTAGCCATGGAATAAGAGAAGAGGTCCTCTTGTGGATCAGGAAGGAAGCAGAAAATAGTATTAAGTGGATAGTTCCTCCAAATGGGGGGCTGTGGTGCCAGATGTTCTTGACCAAAAGCTCGCAAGAACAATCTGGCCACATCATTTGGCACCAACTAGAGATTCTGGACCAGACCCAAGGGCAGCCCCAGAAAGAGTGCATTGCAGCAATCCAGCTCCAAGTTTTCCAGTGCTCCAGTGGTCAGGCTATTCCTGTTCACAAACAGCCATAGAGGACACGTGGGTCTCTAGTGACAAAGGTGTATCCAAGAGTACCCCCAAACTATGCATTTGCTACATAGGCTTAGGATCCAAGGCCATTATTGTGAAAATGGATTAATTGTAAGTAAAGAACCCTTTTTCTGTACCAGTCGGACTCCTGAGTATTTTATTTTACCTTTTTAGTCATGCTAATGTGTGAATGAGACTGATTTTACGTGGTGCCATGCCTGGCACAACCAAAGAAGTTGCCCTGTGCCATAGAACATATGAGTGGGCCTCCCTGCCTCCACCTAGCCGCTCGCTCGGTAGGAGAACAAAAGCCAGAGTTGTCTGAGTGGGTGGACTTGGAAGCAGGATGGAAGTTGGATACACAAAGACATACATGCTCTGTGCTGGATTCAAAACAGTGACTAATGCAGTGATAATGCTCCATGCAGTATTAATGCGGTGAAGCCCTGCTACCTATGCTCTGTTTGCATATACACTGGGACCTCGGGTTAAGAGCTTAATTCGTTCTGGAGGTCTGTTCATCACCTGAAACTGTTCTCAACCTGAGACACCACTAATGGAGCCAGTGTGGTGTAGTGGTTAAGAGTGATAGACTTGTACTCTGGTGAACCAGGTTCGCATCTTTGCTTCCACCACATGCAGCTGCTGGGTGACCTTGGGCTAGTCACACTTCTCTGAAGTATCTCAGCCCCACTCTTCTTCTTCTTCTCCTCCCACTGCTGCCGCCACCGTGTTGTTGTTGTTTAGTTGTTTAGGACTCTTCTTGACCCCATGGACCAGAGCATGCCAGGCCCTTCTGTCTTCCACTGTCTCCCGCAGTTTGGTCAGACTCATATTTGTAGCTTCGAGAACACTGTCCAACCATCTCGTCCTCCGTTGTCCCCTTCTCCTTGTGCCCTCCATCTTTCCCAACATCAGGGTCTTTTCCAAGGTGTCTTCTCTTCTCATGAGGTGGCCAAAGTATTGGAGCCTCAGCTTCAGGATCTGTCCTTCCAGTGAGCACCCAGGGCTGATTTCCTTCAGAATGGATACGTTTGATCTTCTTGCAGTCCATGGGACTCTCAAGAGTCTCCTCCAGCACCATGATTCAAAAGCGTCAATTCTTCGGCGATCAGCCTTCTTTAGGGTCCAGCTCTCACTTCCATACACCACTACTGGGAAAACCATGGCTTTAACTATACGGACCTTTGTTGGCAAGGTGATGTCTCTGCTTTTTAAGATGCTGTCTAGGTTTGTCATTGCTGCCGTACCACCAGGCGATTTCTGTTCTCATTCTGAAGCAAAGTTCTTAACACGAGGTAATATTTCTGGGTTAGCGGCTCCTCCTGCTTCTGGCCTGGGGGGGGGGTCGCAGCTCAAGCGGGTCTCCCAAATGAGGCATGGGGGGGCACCTGCCTTGGAGGAGGAGAGAGCGGTGCTCGTCTTGCCAAGGGTTAAAAGGAACAGAGCTGTCTTTCTAGAGAGGACAGGAAGTGGAGGCGTGGGGGGGGGCAAGGTCCTCCCAGCAGAAGCCCCTCCCTCGCCATTCCCGCCTGCAAGCGGAGGGGCTGCTTCCGCCTCCCTCTCTCTCTTGCCAGAGCTGCCTGGGGGTGAGTCTCGCCTCCCTCTCCCTCCGGGTGCAATGGGGAGAAGGGGCTGCGGGGGAGGATGCCTGGGGGGCTGGCCAGATGGGGGGGGGGCAGACCTTCCCCCAAGCCAAGCCAGGGAGGGGGCGGGGGGCCAGGGCTCTGCCCCCTCTCTTCTTGCTTGGCCCCGTGGGGGGGGGGGTCTTGGAGGGGGGAGCCTGCAGAGAGAGCCCTGGAGTCTCGATCAAGAGTGGAGGAGGAGGAGGAGGAGGAGGAGGAAGGGTGTTCTTCCTCTTGGCCAGCATCGCTACTGTGTCTTTTCTCCTGGCAGATCGAGGAGACAGCAGAAACTGCTACATTTTTAGCTGGGCGATTAGAGCGAGATCTCTTATGATTGGATCGCTTTTCTAACGTAGCTCAGCTTTTTTCGTTCTTTAATCAGTTTGGTCATTTATACTGATGTCAGCCTCCAGGACGTACTTTGCATACCAAACTATATAGCAAACTATATCTGGTCTAGGCAACTATGCCCCACAAATAACCCAGAGATGCATTTTCAATAAAAGCACACATTCTGCTCATGTAAAAACACCAGGCAGGTTTGGAGTACATTGTCAGGAGCAGGGCTAGGCAAACTGAGGCCCGGGGGCCGGATGCGGCCCAATCGCCTTCTAAATCCGGCCCTGTTCTCACCCTGAAGCAAAGTTCTTAACCTGAGGTACTATTTCTGGGTTAGCGGAGTCTGTAACCTGAAGCGTATGTAACCTGAAGCATATGTAACCTGAAGCGTATGTAACCCGAGGTACCACTGTATGTCCTTTTATTTAAAATGCATCTCTGGGTTATTTGTGGGGCATGAGGATTTGTTCCTTTTTCTCTCTCTTCAAAATATAGTCCAGCCCACCACATGTTCTGAGGGACAGTGGATGACACACGGCTGAAAAAGGTTGCTGACCCCTGGTCTATAGCTCTCCTTCTGGAGCCAGATAGTCACTTTCAAGGGCACCATTTAAGACGTAGAGGTTTATCCTGAATGCTGTTTGAGCCAAGCAGATGCCTGCAAAGTTTGATTTCTGATCCCTTGAAGAACGGGTGAGGCGGAATCCACTGGCTTCACGGTTGGGAGGAGACCATTTGTGCTGTGCATAAAGGGCATGATGATTAGGGCCCAATCTGGCATTGAGATCCCCTCCTAAAA
Organism: Podarcis tiliguerta; assembly: GCF_965153285.1. Lineage (NCBI taxonomy): Eukaryota > Metazoa > Chordata > Lepidosauria > Squamata > Lacertidae > Podarcis > Podarcis tiliguerta. The sequence continues at coordinate 2,781,353 of NC_139535.1, read as the reverse complement.
CTACAGATGCCTTTGGGTTCAGCAAAATAAGGTCAGTGGTATAAATTTCCCTTTCAACCCACAAGTCTCTGATCTGAGATTTCTGCCTCATCTGGGTCACATCAGCGTTAATTACCAACAGGGCCTGGTGGCTGAATTGGATTAACACTTGAAATGGCACGTAGGGTAGTGGAGACTAAGACCCCCAGGCCCCCTTTCGCTCTTCCACGCTTTACCCCTAGATCTGCACCAGTTGAGAATGAATGAAATCCTGTTTCTCTGTTTGAGAAAGAAGACCTTCCCCCAGAGAGCCCCCTCAAGGCAAATGGATCTGTAGGTGATATCTCAAGTGAGCTAGAAAGCCTGTCTACTGAACAGTCTGCAAAATCAGCTTACCAGGGATTTAGAAGACGAGCTAATACTCTGACCCATGTGCCAACCGAAAGCCAGGAAGTCTCAGAACCCACTGAAGCATCTCCGACTGTTCCCCAAAGGAAACTTATGAGGTATCATTCGGTGAGCACAGAGACTCCAAACCAACAAAATGACTACAAGCCCAAGTCAAGTGAAGTGGCTTCTATCCACGAAAGCCCTGTGAGGACCCGCCGGCATTCATGGAGACAACAGATATTCTTAAGAGTGGCAACCCCACAGAAAGGATGTGATTCTACTAGTTGGCACGATGAATACTCTGAGTTAGGCGAGCTTCCACCCAGATCACCACTGCAAGCAGTTTGTGAAGATGGCCCCTTTAGGGCAGTAAAAGAAGAGAGGAAGAGGACACCCAGAGAGCTTCGGGAGCTCTGGCAAAAAGCAATTCTGCAGCAGATACTACTACTTAGGATGGAAAAGGAAAACCAAAAGTTGCAAGCTTCTGAAAACAATCTGCTAAACAAACGTCTGAAGCTTGATTATGAAGAAATCACCCCATGCCTCAAAGAGGTAACGTTGGTCTGGGAAAAAATGTTGAGTACGCCAGGAAGGTCAAAGGTGAAGTTTGACATGGAAAAAATACATTCTGCTGTTGGAAAAGGAGTTCCTCGCCATCACCGGGGTGAGATCTGGAAGTTTTTAGCTGAACAATACCAGCTTAAGCCTCAGTTTGCAAATAAACAGCAACCAAAAGATACACCTTACAAAGAACTCCTAAAGCAGCTAACCTCTCAGCAGCATGCAATACTTATTGACCTAGGCCGCACCTTTCCGACGCATCCATATTTCTCAGCCCAGCTTGGAGCTGGGCAGCTGTCACTTTACAATATCTTGAAGGCCTATTCCCTCTTGGATCCGGAAGTCGGCTATTGCCAGGGCCTCAGCTTTGTAGCCGGTGTGCTGTTGCTTCATATGAGTGAAGAAGAGGCTTTCAAGATGCTCAAGTTCCTTATGTTTGACATGGGCCTGAGGAAGCAGTATCGGCCTGACATGACAATTTTACAGATCCAGATGTATCAACTTTCTCGACTTCTTCATGATTACCATAGAGATCTCTACAATCATTTTGAAGCACATGAAATTGGACCTAGTCTGTATGCTGCCCCCTGGTTTCTTACCATGTTTGCCTCTCAATTTCCCCTGGGGTTTGTGGCTAGAGTGTTTGACATGCTGTTTCTCCAAGGATCAGAAGTTATATTTAAAGTGGCTTTAAGTTTGCTGGGAAGCCATAAGCCCTTAATTCTGCAACATGAAAACTTGGAAACTATAGTTGATTTCGTTAAATGTATTCTCCCAAATCTGGGTTTGGTACAGATGGAAAAAACCATAAACCAGGTATTTGAGATGGATATTGCCAAACAGCTGCAAGCTTATGAAGTTGAATATCATGTGCTTCAAGATGAATTGATAGATTCTTCTCTCAATGACAATCAAAGGATGGATAAATTGGAAAAAGCCAACACCAATTTACGTAAACAAAACTTTGACCTCCTTGAGGAGCTGCAGATGGCAAATGGAAAGATCCAAAACCTAGAGGCCATGGTTGATGCTTTGCTCAACAATGAAAGCAAGCTGAGGCAGACAATTCTCACCCTAGAACTGGAGAGGAAAGCACTGCTGGAAACGGTAAAGGAGATGCACATACATTCAGCAAGCCCCAGTGGAAAGCCTCTGCTTACCAGGCAAGAACATATGGATTCTGCTAACTGACAGCTGCAGACATCATGGAGGAGGCAAGTTCAACACAGATAAGAAGGGAAGAAACATTTTCTGAAGCCGCTGTCTTTCAAAGGTGTCCTTTGTATTGTTCACGCCTTAACTTTGAGCGAAACAAAGACTTTGCACAAAAGAGATCTCTGCTGGATTCAGACCACCCGGCCACATTCCAGGAGAAAAGCTAGGTCACTTGATTGTCACGCAGTTGCATTGTGGGTAATTTTTGCAGGAGCAAGAGCTTCGCATTGGTTTGAGATGGTAACTGAGTCTCCTTCTGTGACGAGGGAGAAGGTGCTGTACCATCATGTTCCTGCTCCTCTGTTCTAGCGAGGAGACTGGGAGAATCAGTGCAGCGTGGTCAGCAAAATGTGAATTCCAGGCAAGCAGGGCTGCCATCACTTCAGCAGGGGAGACTTCCTTTCACTTGTCCGAGGAGAGGAGAGGGGAACTGTTTCTCCTGCGAATCCGGTTCCCTCAGGGCCAGGTGGGACTTCTGAGATGGGGAAGCACATGGGGCTCTGTTTCCAGGTTGGGGTTCTTCAAGTGCTTGTCAGAGGTTTCTTTTGCTTGCAGGGCAGATTCTTTGGGGAATCAGCTACTTGGGGTTGTAAAGATTCCTTGTATACTACTGGTATACACAGAATATTCAGAAGAGTCACTCTGCATCACTTCCACTATTATTAGTAAAGTACTAGGGCGATCCTGTTGGGATTACAAGATTACCGATGGCTTCGCTCACAAGGGTCATAGGAACGTGCAAGCCCACTCACCACAACAAGGTGTTGATCCAGCGAGTGAGAAATACATTTTTGCTAATTTAACCGGGGACAAATACCACCTATTCATCGTTTTCATGTAGTTCTCCCTCAGTAAAGTACATGCAGAAAATTTCAAATCTATGATAATAATAATAATAATTTATTATTTATACCCCGCCCATCTGGCTGGGTTTCCCCATCCACTCTGGGCGGCTTCCAACAGAATATTAATATACAATAATCTATTAAACATTAAAAGCTTCGCTAAACAGGGTTGCCTTCAGATGTCTTCTCAAAGTCTGGTAGTAGTTTTTCTCTATGACATCTGGTGGGAGGGCGTTCCACAGGGCAGGTGCCACTACCGAGAAGGCCCTATGCCTGGTTCCCTGTAACTTGGCTTCTCGCAGGGAGGGAACCGCCAGAAGGCCTTCGACACTGGATCTCAGTGTCTGGGCTGAACGATGGGGGTGGAGACTCTCCTTCAGGTATACTGGGCCGAGGCCGTTTAGGGCTTTAAAGCTCAGCACCAACACTTTGAATTGTGCTTGGAAACATGCTGGGAGCCAGTGTAGGTCTTTGAAGACCGGTGTTATGTGGTCTCGTCGGCCTAACTTCCAAATCTAACTTCCAAAGCCTTTCCCAGTCCGTCATTAATTTATTACATCTCACATCCTTTGCCCATTTTATCATAACACATTTGACCTGGTCCTCTTTAGTGTCCCATTCCAAAAGCTGTTTGTTCATTTTTGACAGCAGTTTTGTACTACTTTCTACTATTTCTCTCTGCAATCTTGACACTTGATAACTAAATCGTTTCTTTTTAGGATTTTTTAAAGTTTCATTTAGTTGTAAATATTGTAACCAGTCTATTACATTTTCTCTTACTTCTTCAAAGTCCTTTAATTTTAACTGGTTGTCAATTTCTGTTAACAGCTCTTTATATGTCGGCCAATTTAACCTCATATTTACTTTTTTCAAAGATAATGCTTCTAATGGGGAAATGCTGTTTTCTGTTAAAATAAATCTTTATATTTCCCCCCAAACTTTAAATCTTTATATTTCCCCCCAAACTTTAAGAATCAAGTTTCTTATTATGACTATGAAAACTTTTATGAACTTTTGCCTTATGATACCATAGATAAGCATGCCTGGCGTTGCAGTCTTCAGGCTTGGGGACAAGATGGTGACTGGTTTTTGCACCAAGTTCTATTCATAAGCCCCACTGAGTTCAATGGGATCTATTCTCAGGTCTCTATTGTGCAGACCATGCCGGCCTTACGAAGTGGGGAGAGGAATAAACAGAGGAAATTGGAACCACTGGAAATGTTTATAAATGGGGTTTCTGTTGGGAAGGGGCTGCCCCATTTGTGCTTTTCCAGGGGCAGGAGAATCCAGTGAGAGCCAGTGTGGTGTAGTGGTTAAGAGCGGTAGACTCGTAATCTGGTGAACCGGGTTCGCATCTCCGCTCCTCCACATGCAGCTGCTGGGCGACCTTGGGCTAGTCACACTTCTCTGAAGTATCTCAGCCCCACTCACCTCAAAGAGTGTTTGTTGTGGGGGAGGAAGGCAAGGAGAATGTTAGCTGCTTTGAGAGTCCTTAGGGTAGTGATAAAGCGGGATATCAAATCGAAACTCTTCTTCTTCCCTGCAGGGCCTCTGAGGCTCCATTTGCTTCTTCCTCTCTCCCAGGACCCTGCAGCTTGTTTTGGCTCCTTGACTCCTCAGGAAGGATGAAAGAGATGGATCCTGCAAAGCTAGCGAGGATGGAAGGGGGAAGATGGACGGTTGACCTGGTCAGGTTGTCTCCTGCATCCCTCCTCACAACCTCTGAGCGTTCCTCTCTAGGGCTCTCAGAGAGATCTGGTGAGTTCCAGGGGAGGGGAGATGGGGACATGGAGGGATGGAGCCAGAGAGGTATTGGGGCTTGCTCAGCCTGGGGGTGGGGGGAGGCAGGCGGGCGGGTGGAGATTGAGAAGGTGAGCACCTTTCTGGGCTCCACCACCTGCCTGCCTGCCTGCACCTTTTTTATCTGCATGCAATTTGAGCTAGGAATACATCACAGCTCCCCGGCCACCACGATGTATTGGCAGCTCAAAATGTCTAATACCAGTGCCGTGACCTGAATGCCCTACCAGTGTCAAAAAACTTACTGCTCCATCACACAGCAATAGAAGCAACGAACTCTGCATAAGGAAGTCAAGGAGGAGAATCGTGGGATCATGGACCCTCTTGGTAAAGCTCCCCATTGGATCATAAGATCAGTTTTGATATTCCATACATACCTCTATGTGATGAACCTCCACTATATGGATGGAGACCAACAGCACCTGGGATTCTCACATCCCCACCATGAACCCTGAAGAGGAGGAGATCAACTGTGAATGTTCTTTGTCTAGTCATGCCTTTTTAAACAATGACCAGGTTTCTCTGAACTGCCCAGTAACTTCGATGTGTTCCTCTGCTAATTCAGAGTGTTAAATCTGGATATGAAAACGTCAAATTCCCCCCCCCCCAAGCGATCCTAGAATATAGCTCCCTTTCTGTTCTTCAGACATAGAATATTCTGCCAGCTTTAACTTTTCAATGATAGTTAAAATTCTGTCACATGACTCTGGCAATCTTTCTTTTCTTCATTTTTTAGACCAAAAAAGTTTCTTATTAAATTGCAATGACATCTTCTAAATTTATAAACTTTCTCTAAATTGTGAAAAAATTCTCTGGCAGTAAGACATCTGCCTTAATACATTTTATCACTTCAAATCTGTATAACACTGTTCTCATTCTCCTATTCCACTGTGTAAATTTTCCTCTATGCATCCTAAAAATTACTTTCTACTTTTCAATCTGCCTTTAAAAATTGTTTCTGAGAGAATAATTAAGAGTACCCTGGCAAAGTGGTCAAAATGTTAATGTCAGTTTCTGAGGTAAAACATGTCACTTTACAACTCTGCACCTGTCTTTCTGGAATATTCGTGGTTTTCTGGATTTTATGGGCCCCAAACCCATTTTCTGTGGTATTTATATGTGTGGAGGTTGTCCCGGGTTGTTTGACCCTTGAAAAACGTAGCTTTTTTTTCTTCTAGAAAAGGCTCCACAAGATTCTCTGTTTAGAGTTTATACAGAACACATTACATTACTTGATATACTAAAACACGTTTACAAGTGCTTATATCTAATAGATCTATATATCTATTCTTTATTGATTTAGACTATTTCTACATTTATCCCATTCGTTATTCAAGACAATAAGCTACACTCAAAAAACCAAAATAATTCAACATCAAATAATACTGCTACATTAGGTATGAAGAGGGAATTACAAGTGCTTCTATCTGTATGAGACTTTACAGACTTTTTCTGAGGCACATAGCAGCATAAAACAGGCAGCAGGTGCTCTCACAGAACACCTCTCTCTCTCTCGACAGTTGAGAACAGACCTAACTGAAAAAAACGGCCTTCTGGAGTGACAGTCACCCTTTCCATAGCAACCTGGAGGCAACATTCACACACAGAGTTGTTAGGGAAGTTGAGGTAATTTCTGTCAGGTTTGGGTTTCTGTTTTAGCCTCTGCCCGTTTTTTAAAGATAAGACCAATGTTAGAGTTGGAGTGGATTTCATGATTGTGGCAACAAAAATCCATCCTAGAAAAGAGCCAGAATTTCTGAACCTCTGGTTCTCAAAAATACGTCTGTGAATGCTGGTCGACAAAGGCCATGACCTCTGTAGAAAGACCTCATATCTTCTGTTCTTCCTCTTTCACAAATGTTCATTAGCATTGTTTAATAACTGAGGGCTCCATTTCTTCCTGAGGATCTAATTAGTTTCTGTCTTTTTTGTAGGTGGTGATGAATTGGAAATGCAGAATGGGGGAGACCATGACAAAATCCACACAGTGGAGAAGCCATATCAAAATTGGGAGTATGGAGAAAGCTCCAGTCAGAGTTCCCGTTCCCATCAAAGAACTCACAGTGAGAAGAAAGGCTATCATTGCTCAGAATGTGGGAAGAGCTTCAGTCGGAAGGACAGTCTCACTTCCCATCACAGAATTCATACAGGGGAGAAACCCTATCAGTGCTTGGAATGTGGGAAGAGCTTCAGTCAGAGCAGCAGTCTCATGTACCATCAAAGAATTCATACAGGGGAGAAACCCTATCAGTGCTTTGAATGTGGAAAGAGCTTCAGTCAGAGCACCCATCTCACGTCCCATCAAAGAATTCATACTGGAGAGAAACCCTATCAGTGCTTTGAATGTGGAAAGAGCTTCAGTAAGAGCACTCATCTCACTTCCCATCAGAGAATTCATACAGGCGAGAAACCCTATCAGTGCTTTGAATGTGGAAAGAGCTTCAGTCACAGCCACAATCTTGCTTCCCACCAAAGAATTCATACAGGGGAGAAACCCTATCACTGCTTGGAATGTGGGAAGAGCTTCAGTAATAGCAGCACTCTCACTTCCCATGAAAGAATTCATACAGGGGATAAACCCTATCAGTGCTTGGAATGTGCAAAGAGCTTTCGTCACAGCCACAATCTTGCTTCCCACCAAAGAATTCATACAGGGGAAAAGCCCTATCACTGCTTGGAATGTGGGAAGAGCTTTCGTCACAGTGGGCATCTCACTTCTCATCACAGAATTCATACAGGAGAGAAACCCTAGCACTGCTTGGAATGTGGAAAGAACTTCAGTCACAGCCACAATCTTGCTTCCCACCAAAGAATTCATACAGGGGAGAAACCCTATCAGTGCTTGGAATGTGGGAAGAGTTTCAGAAGGAGGGCAGGTCTCATCCACCATCAAAGAACTCATACAGTGGCACCTCAGGTTAAGAACTTAATTCGTTCTGGAGGTCGATTCTTTTTTTTAAAAAAAATTATATTTATTCCAATTTTAACAAATACAGAAAAATTTGAAAAAGACAAAATACAGTAAAAATAAAAAAAGAAACAAGAATAGAAAAAAATTTAAAAGTACATAAAAACCACACCTCCACCCCAAGAACAGGAAAAAAAGACAAAAACATTTAAAAAAGAAACCCTTCCATTTTTCACAATCCCATCCTTCAATGACTTGTTTCCTCGACCTCCTCCCACCTCCCTTTTTGTATTCCAGTTAATTAAGTCAGCAAATTCTTTCCATCTTTCACTGCTTACTCACTTATTTATCTTAATCCATTTAAACCTTATCCTCCCATCAATATCTAAAAAATTATCTATACTCCAATCTAATAAAAAAAGAGAAATAAAACCTTAACTCTTATACCCTTAAATCCTAAAATCTCAAATCTTTATCATGTTTCCCCTAAAGTCGTATAAATTCATTCCACCATCTCCCAACATTCCTTAATTATGCAATATTATACTAAATACTGTTTTGAAAATTCCCAATCTTTTCCCACCATCTCTTCTCCCTGGTTTCAGATTTTATCAGTCTTTTCTGCCAATTTTATCAGTCTTTTTGTCAGTTCCATAAAATTCATCAACCTGGTGCTCTTATGTCCGAGGCTCTTAACTTTTCTCCCTGTTCTGTCTGCGGATTTCTTTCAGTACCTAAAATTAAATCCCAAAGGGCTTTCTTCTCAGCAGCTCCTTTATCCCATTTCAACATGTTTGCCCATCCTCCATGTTCAAAATTGTAATCCAAAAGGTGTTCCAAGGCATACTCCACAGTCCCTTAGAGGTTACGGAGCTCCACTTTTCCGAGCTTTCCCGCAGTGCCTCCCTCCAACAAAAAGTCCACCCATCTTGCCTTATTCAGTCCAAGCGGGGCACTGTCTCTCCAATCCTGGCTCTCAAAGTTCATCACCTCAAACTTCAATTTGTATCCATCAATTTGGTTCACTGGGGCCAGGGCCTCCACTTGAATTTCTTCTTGCAGAGCCGAGACAATTTGTTCCGTCTTCTTCTCCAATGCTTGCCATTTCAAAGTTGGTTCCACATCCCGAGCAGTTCCTGTTGAATTACTCACTTTTTGTTCCAAGACAAATACATTCTGTTCCAAGTCAGAAACACTTTTTTCACAAGTATCCACTTTCTTTATCATCAAGTCTGCAGGTGCTCCAACAGAGCATTTATTTTGTCAAACATATTCCCTAGAGCTTCTTGTTTTTCCATTCTTATCTTAAGACTCTTCAAGGCCAATTATTTCTCAGCCTCTGTTTTTGGTGGAAAGTTCCACTTCTCAAATGTAACAGTTGCAACAGTTTCTGAAGCTCCCTCTATCGGCAACAGTTTCTGTTTTTTATTATTTCAAGTCAGAATCCAGTAACAAAATTACAATTCAACTTTTCTTCTTTTTAAATACCACAAAACCAGTGTGAAAAAAATATATATCTCTATTCAACCGTCCATCAAGATGTGTTCCATTCCCCGTTGTTATTTTTTCAAATCGTAAAACTTTTTGACAGCCCGATCACAGGCTCGAGACAGTGACGAATTAAGTTGTGTTCCTCACTCTCTTGCAGGTTTAAAATCGTCCACAAAAAAGTACCCCCTCTTCCCCTGCTTCCAAGGGGGGTATTCAGTAACTTAAATGGTGAAAATTTAATACTTTGCAAAATACTTTTCCCAGGCTTTAGCTTACGACAGCTTTGCTTTGATCTTTTTACAAAACAGAAGGCGGACTTCCTGTTTAGACCTTCACGTTCAAATGCCAAATTAAAATGTTTAGTAATCCAATTTTCTGTTTACTTACGAATATTTACTTCGAGTCCAAATGTCCACAGGAAAAGTTGGCGCTTTCTGGCAACAGCAATGCGGCTTCACTCCTTGAAAGTAGCGGTTGATTCGATGTACCACGCCGCTAACCCCACGTCTCCCTGCGAGTAGGGGAGGCGCAAAAGGTACCTGCCAAATCCCAAGTCCACGGGCTTCTCCCGCCCGTGGTTTTTAGCGGGTCTCCGCCTCGCCGTGGCGGTCAGACCCTTGTTTCCAGGGAGCAGATTCCTCCGAGACGGAGGAAATCCGCCATTACCAGAAGCGCCAACCCGGAAGTCCAGGAGGTCGATTCTTAACCTGAAACTGTTCTTAACCTGAAGCACCACTTTAGCTAATGGGGCCTCCTGCTGCTGCCGTGCTGCTGCCTCACGATTTCTGTTCTCACCCTGAATCAAAGTTCTTAACCCGAGGTATTATTTCTGGGTTAGTGGAGTCTGTAACCTGAAGTGTCTGTAACCTGAGGTACCACTGTACAAGGCATGAAGCGTATTAAAAATGTGAAAACAGCTTCTCTTCCAAGAGGCGTCTAGCTTCCCATGAAGAAATTCATGTGATTGAGAAGGTGGTTGCTGAGCAACTCCAGGCATGTCTGGAGGATGGGGACCATTTGGATCCCTTCAAATCGGGAATCAGGCCTCATATTGTGGTCCCGGGCCCTAAGGAAGTTAGATTGGCTTCAACCAGAGCCAGGGCCTTTTCAACTCTGGCTCCGGCCTAGTGGAACGCTCTGCCTCATGAGACCAGGGCCCTGCAGGATCTGATTTCTTTCCGCAGGACCTGTAAGACAGAGTTGTTTCGCCTGGCCTTTGGCCTGGAGCCAATTTGATTCCCTCCCTCTCTTTCTTTTTTTCTTTCCTTCTCCTCCTGCGTTGAGGCTACATTTTATTTTAATGTTGTAATATTTTAATGTTGTAGTTTAATTTGCTGCCAAGGAGTGTGGTGGAGTCTCCTCCTTTGGAGGTCTTTAAGCAGAGGCTTGACAGCCATATGTCAGGAGTGCTCTGATGGTGTTTCCTGCTTGGCAGGGGGTTGGACTCGATGGCCCTTGTGGTCTATTCCAACTCTATGATTCTATGATTCTAATTTTGTTTTTAAGTTGTAATCATTCAACTTGTTTTTATTATTGCTTGTAATCCACTCTGAGCCCGGCCTTGGCTGGGGAGGGCGGGGTATAAATAAAAAATTATTATTATTATTATTATTATTATTATTATTATTATTATTATTATGTTGAAACAGAAACTGCCTTGGTTGTGCTGGTCCATGATCTCCGGCGCGCTAGGGACAAAGGTGAAAGCTGTTTCCTGGTTCTGCTGGAGCTCTCAGTGGCCTTTGATACCATTGAGCATGACATCCTTCTGGACCGTCTACAGGAGCTGGAAGCTGAGGGTTATACAGAGGTTCCACTCCTCCCTCCTGGGCCATGTTCAGAAAGTGGTGGTGGGGCATTAGTGTTCAGACCACTGGGCTCTCACTTGTGGGGTGCCTCAGGGTTCCATCCTCTCCCCCATGCTTTTTAGCATCTACATGAAGCTGCTGGGAGAGGTCATCAGGGGGTTTGGGCTAGGTGTTCATCAGTATGTGGATGATACCCTGCTCTAACTCTCTTTTAAACAGGAACCAGTGAAATCAGTGAAGGTCCTGTGTGAGTGTCTGGAGGCGGTTGGAGGATGGATGGCAGGTAACTGATTGTGGTTGAGTCCTGACAAGACAGAAGTGCTATTCTTGGGTGACAGGGGGCAGGCTGGTGTTGAGGACTCGCTTGGGCTACTGCAACACATGCTATGTGGAGCTACCTTTGAAGGTGACCTGGAAACTACAGCTAATCCAGAATGCGGCAGCTAGACTGGAGACTGGGAGTAGCTGCCGAGACCACATAACACCGGTCCTGAAAGACCTACATTGGCTCCCAGTACGTTTCTGGACACAATTCAAAGTGTTGGTGCTCACCTTTAAAGCCCTTAACAGCCTCAGGCCAGTATACATGAAATAATGTCTCCACCCCCATCCTTCTGTCTGGACACTGAGGTCCAACTCCCAGGGTCTTCTGCTGGTTCCCTCACTGCAAGAAGTGAGGTTACAGGGCCTTCTCAGTAGTGGCACCCGCCCTGTGGAATGCCCTCCTACCAGATGTCAAAGAAATAAACAACTGTCTGACTTTGAGATGACATCTCAAGGGAGCCCTGTTTAGGGAAGCTTTTAATATGTGATGAATTATTGTATTTTAATATTTTGCTGGAAGCCACCCAGAGTGGTTGGAGAAACCCAGCCAGACGGACGGGATATAAATAAATTATTTTTATTGTTATTGTTTTAAGCACTTTCCCACGCAATATGGGAATCCACATCCATCTGAAGTTCAGGAGCAGTTGGACAATTCCCAGATTCTGGGGATCTACATTTGGGGCCATCTGGTAGAAAACGGGTAACTGGGTTTTATCATGAAGAGTCAGAACAGTGTGTCCATAACTTGCAAAGGGCGAGGTGAGTGCTTTGCTGTGGTTCCAGAACAAATCTCAAGCAGTTGACCAACTACAGTCCCACACACACGTACACAAAAAACAAGACAAAATGCTGACCGTGTAGAACGGAAGGAGGTCTTCCAGGAATGCCTCCAGACTCTCAATATTTTGTGGCACTGAATCACATTCCAAAATATTAGACTAGGGACTCAGCTACATTACTCAAAAAACTGTGTTTTGAATGCATCATAAGCAAGCAACATGGTTTTTAAAAGCAGTGGCAGGGTGGCATAGGGCATTTGACACTGGTGTTGAGTGCTTCTTCTTCCAGGTTCCATCCCACCCTCACCTTTGGGAGAGTCCAAAAAGGAAAGAATGAAAAGCCCATGGCAGAGGCACAATTCTGTCTTAACACCGAACCAGCCATACCTGTGGGATTTTGTAGATGCTTGACACAGGTGACACATATCTAGAAAGATCAGCTTCAGCATCTTCAAGAACAGCCAACAGGTTATTCCTCTTCCCACAGTCATAGTTTGGAATGCCTGTGTGCCCAGTAGAGAGCAGGTCTAGCAGGGCATCAGAAGTCATCCTTGCATTAGAATAATGGTCATAGATGACATAGCTGAGGGTGACGTTGGGTAAGAGCCTGGGGTCCTGATTGATTTCACGAATGGCAGCCAGGAAGGACAGGACATTCCAGAATTTCCCACGATAGCCACTGGAATGAAAAAGTGCCCTACATTGAATGAAAACGTTTCTAATTCTTGCTGTATCTAAATTCTCAGCTGTTTGCAGCAGAGAAAATAAAATGAGTCCACCCTGAGATGCTTAACTACTTCCATTAGCGGCCTGTAGGAGAGAGGAAAGGCCCATCAGCCTCACTGAAAGTGGACTGACACCATAGTGAAACTGTGACCACAACTTTGACCATCATGAACATTTCATGAGATTGCGTTTCAGCTGTGTTTACGGTCAGCTGCAATATTTACCCCATTTTAGGTTTGGGTTTTTAAATGCTATTTTCCACAATCATAACATTCTGAAATGCAGCGTACTCATTTTCAGTCAGGACTTAAGCATCAGCTGCTGCTGCACCTCAACTGAGAAGCACCTAAGTTCATGGTCCTGGCATATGGGGGCAACTGGAACCTATGAAATCAGAGTGCGCCCCCAGACAGTCAATATTTTGCAGGAGGGATTCCAGCGCATGGCAGAAATTTGTTTTCCTGCAGTTAAAGATTTCTGCCATAGTGCAAGAAAGGCCCCTTTTAAAAATGGTTTGCAATTTTGAAAGCTACACAAAAATGCACAGAGAAGTGCAGAATGATTAAATGATTAGGAGGAAGGCATGTGAACCCCTCTTATGCAAATCTGGGTGGATATTCCAAGGAATATTCACTGTTGTATAATCTCCCAGCCCACAAATAACAACTCCAGCGGGTGCAGAATGCTGCAGTAAGGCTCCTCACGGGGTCTCTGCCATGGGAGCATATTCACCCAGTTCTTTTCCAGCTGCACTGGCTCCCAGTGGAGTACAGGATCAGATTTGAGGTGCTGGTTTTTATCTTTAAAGCCCTTCACGGCCTAGGACCCTCGTACCTATGGGACCGCCTCTCCTGGTATGCCCCACGGAGGACCTTAAGGTCCATAAATAGCAACACCCTAGAGGTCCCAAGCCCTAAGGAAGTTAGATTAGGCTCAAAAAGAGCCAGGGCTTTTTCAACACTGGCTCTGGCCTGGTGGAACACTGTCTCATGAGACCAGGGCACTGCAGGATCTGATTTCTTTCCACAGGGCATGTAAGACAGAGTTGTTCTGCCTGGCCTTTGGCTTGGAGTCAATTTGATTCCTTCCCCCTCTTTCTTTTTCCTTTCTCCTCCTGTGATGAGGCTGCATTTTAAGGTTTTAAGGTTGTATTTTAATCTTGCTTTTAAGTTGTATTCATTCAACTTGTTTTTATTATTGCTTGTTAGCTGCCCTGAGCCCGGCCTTGGCTGGGGAGGGCGGGGTATAAGTAAAATTTATTATTATTATTATTATTAAAGAGCACCACATAATCAAGTAAATCAGGATGAATGCTGAATCAGCAGGGTCTCTGGAGAAGCCTGGAATCAGGTGGAGAGCATTATTGTTTGGTTGACTGATTCATTGACTGAATCAGAAGCAGGATGTCACCTCACATTCCTCTCAAAAATGGGGTCCATTTTAGTGGACTCAAAGGAGAACTTTGGACAAATCCCTTGAGTTTTCATGTGAAGTAAAGGAAAGGGGAAGGGGGAAGAGTGATGTTGTGTCAGGCGTGGAGAGTTCTCCTCTTCGTTTGATAACATCACAGATAAGAATTAACAAGCAGTTGATCTATTTATAGTTCTTTTATTACAGCACCATGTTGCAAGCAGAAATACACAGACTATTCCCTGACATGTTGTGATCATTTGGGTTGCCCTTTTTTTAATTTTGATGCCGTCAATCATGGTATCCTCCTGAACTGACTTAGTGAGATAATAATAATAATAATAATAATAATAATAATTTATTATTTATACCCCGCCTATCTGACTGGGCTTCCCCAGCCACTCTGGGTGGCTCTGAGATGGCTGTCAGAGGCACCATATTACAGTGGTTGTGTTCATATCTTCAATGTCATGTCCAGAAAGTGACTGCTCCTCACCCCCACCCCAGCATTTGTGCTATGGGGTGCTGCAAGGTACTATTCTCTCCCCAGCGCTATTTAAGATCTATACGCTATTTAAAATCTATATGAAGTCATGGGGTGCGGTCCTGAGGAGTTTGGGAGCAAGGGGCCACCAGTATGCCGATAACACACAGCTCTAGGGACATGGGTGGCACTGTGATCTACTGAGCTTTTGATGTTTAACAGACCACTGTATTTTTATATTTTGTTGGAAGCTGCCCAGAGTGGCTGGAGAAACCCAGCCAGATGGGTGGCGTATAAAATTATTATTATTAGGGATCTAAGACAGTGATTAAAAGATCCAGAAAGCACTACCAGAATTCCGCTTTGAGAACGTAGATATTTCCCCCTTGTATACTAAACCTAAGCCAAAAAGACACCCTTCTCCTACCATCATTTTCCAGGAAAATCCTGCAGAATCAGCCCCAAGGCTCATCTGTTCCAGCATTCTCAAGGCGGCCAACCAGATGCACATGCAAAACTGAGAAGCACAAGAACTCTTCCCCTACTTGAGATTCTCAGTTGCTGGTACCCAGAGGCAGAGTGCCTGTGACAGTCAATAGAGAACATAGCCATTATGACTGGTAGCCGCTGAGAGCCTCATCATCCCCCAATTTATCTGCCATTGGTATCTTCTTATGTTCTTAAAGGCAGGTACCAGATAATGGGAAAGGCCCCAGAAAGTAACTGGAGATGAGTTACTGAGTTACATGGAAATGGTAGCAAGTGGAACACCAGGAACTCCATCCCCACAAAAGGTCTTACCAATAAAAGCTGGTGGAAGGACAGTGGCTAAAGATAAGGGAGGATGAAACATATTGAGCTTCTTGGGCTTGCTGGTTGGAAGGTTGGCGGTTTGACATTGCTCTGTCCCAGCTCCTGCCAACCTAGCAGTTTGATGTTGTTTTTATTTTATTTTTTATTTGATTAAAATAAATAAATAAATAGGCTGCTAGTTTGACAGTGATTTGAATGGTGCCTGATGACTGGCCAGGTGTTTTATGAATGGAAAGGTCGGTGGAAGTGGTCTACCCTTATCTACGGATGCGCTTCGGATAAGGAGACGAAAAGGGACAGTATAGTAAAAGGGGTGTCAATGGGGCAACGTTGAGGTACGGTTTAAGGTACAGTGTCCCGTTTGTTAACGAAGAAATAGTTCATATAGTTCTCCTTACAAAACTTCTTGCAGTCCTACTAGTGTACTCTGTTCATTACTATTCCTTTTTCAAATAGTTCATATAATTTGCTCCGGTCTTCTAAGAATCTCTGTTTCCCGCAGGTTTCGAATCCTTCCAGTTAATTTATCCAATTCTGCATAGTCCATCAATTTCAACCCGCCATTCTTCTTTCGTTGGTAGTTCTTCTTGCTTCCATTTTTGTGCCAATAATGGCCTGAGCTGAGATTCCAGCCTGGCAAGGGGGTGGACTAGATGACCCCCGGGATCCCTTCCAGACGATCCCATGCTTCTAGTGAGGAGTCTCCTGCTCCTTGGGGTCTTCTTCGCCCCTGCCAGCTGCTCCTCCTGCTTCTGGCATGGGGGGGGTGGGGGGGGTCGCAGCTCAAGGGGGTCTCCCAAATGAGGCATGGGGGGGGGGGCTCCTGACATGGAGAAGGAGCGAGCGGTGCTCCGCTTGTGCTCGGCTTGCCAAGGGTTAAAAGGCACAGAGCTGGGTTTCTAGAGAGGACAGGAAGTGGAGGCGTGGGGGGGGCAAGGTCCTCCCGAGCAGAAGCCCCTCCCTCGCCATTCCCGCCTGCAAGCGGAGGGGCTGCTTCCGCCTCCCTCTCTCTCTTGCAAGAGCTGCCTGGGGGTGAGTCTCGCCTCCCTCTCCCTCCGGGTGCAATGGGGAGAAGGGGCTGCGGGGGAGGATGCCTGGGGGGCTGGCCAGATCGGGGGGGGGCAGACCTTCCCCAAAGCCAAGCCAGGGAGGGGGCGGGGGGCCAGGGCTCTGCCCCGCTCTTCTTGCTTGGCCCCGTGGGGGGGGAGGGGGTCTTGGAGGGGGGAGCCTGCAGAGAGAGCCCTGGAGTCTCGATCAAGAGTGCAGGAGGAGGAGGAGGAGGAGGAGGAGGAAGGGTGTTCTTCCTCTTGGCCAGCATCGCTACTGTGTCTTTTCTCCTGACAGATCGAGGAGACAGCAGAAACTGCTACATTTTTAGCTGGGCGATTAGAGCGAGATCTCTTATGATTGGATCGCTTTTCTAACGTAGCTCAGCTTTTTTCGTTCTTTAATCAGTTTGGTCATTTATACTGATGTCAGCCTCCAGGACGCACTTTGCATACCAAACTATATAGCAAACTATATCTGGTCTAGGGAACTATGCCCCACAAATAACCCAGAGATGCATTTTCAATAAAAGCACACATTCTGCTCATGTAAAAACACCAGGCAGGTTTGGAGTCAGGAGCAGGGCTAGGCAAACTGAGGCCCGGGGGCTGGATGCGGCCCAATCGCCTTCTAAATCCGGCCCTGTTCTCACCCTGAAGCAAAGTTCTTAACCTGAGGTACTATTTCTGGGTTAGCGGAGTCTGTAACCTGAAGCGTATGTAACCCGAGGTATTTTATTTAAAATGCATCTCTGGGTTATTTGTGGGGCATAGGAATTCGTTCATTTTTTTCTTTCTTCAAAATGTAGCATAGCCCACCACATGTTCTGAGGGATGGTGGACGACACACGGCTGAAAAAGGTTGCTGACCCCTGGTCTTTAGCTCTCCTTCTGGAGCCAGAGAGGTCGGGATAGTCACTTTCAAGGGCACCATTTAAGATGTAGAGGTTTAGCCTGAATGCTGTTTCAGCCAAGCAGATGCCTGCAAAGTTTGATTTCTGATCCTTTGAAGAACGGGTGAGGCTGAATCCACTGGCTTCCCGGTTGGGAGGAGACCATTTCTGCTGTGCATAAAGGGCATGATGATTAGGGCCCAATCTGGCATTGACATCCCCTCCTAAAACTACAGATGCCTTTGGGTTCAGCAAAATAAGGTCTGTGGTATAAATTTCCCTTTTCAACCCACAAGCCTCTGATCTCAGATTTTTGCCTCATCTGGGTCACATCAGCGTTAATTACCAACAGGGCCTGGTGGCTGAATTGGATTAACACTTGAAATGGCACGTAGGGTAGTGGAGACTAAGACCCCCAGGCCCCCTTTCGCTCTTCCACGCTTTACCCCTAGATCTGCCCCAGTTGAGAATGAATGAAATCCGTTGAGTAACTGCTCATCCGCTGTCCATGTTTCCAGGATCATTATGACGCAATGGTGGGAGAGAAAGCTTTAAAACAAGGATCTCTGCTGGATGCAGACCACCCGGCCACATTCCAGGAGAAAAGCTAGGTCACGCAGTTGCATTGTGTGTGTGACGTGGCATTGTGTCGTGTGACGCGGCAGCTAAAAAAGCCAATGCAATTCTGGGCTGCATCAATAGGAGTATAGCATCTAGATCAAGGGAAGTAATAGTGCCATTGTACTCTGCTCTGGTCAGACCCCACCTGGAGTAATGTGTCCAGTTCTGGGCACCACAGTTCAAGAAGGACACTGACAAACTGGAACGTGTCCAGAGGAGGGCAACCAAAATGGTCAAAGGCCTGGAAACGATGCCTTATGAGGAACGGCTAAGGGAGCTGGGCATGTTTAGCCTGGAGAAGAGGAGGTTAAGGGGGGATATGATAGCCATGTTCAAATATATAAAAGGATGTCACATAGAGGAGGGAGAAAGGTTGTTTTCTGCTGCTCCAGAGAAGCGGACACGGAGCAATGGATCCAAACTACAAGAAAGAAGATTCCACCTAGACATTAGGAAGAACTTCCTGACAGTAAGAGCTGTTCGACAGTGGAATTTGCTGCCAAGGAGTGTGGTGGAGTCTCCTTCTTGGAGGTCTTTAAGCAGAGGCTTGACAACCATATGTCATATGTCTGATGGTGTTTCCTGCTTGGCAGGGGGTTGGACTCGATGGCCCTTGTGATCTCTTCCAGCTCTATGATTCTATGATTGTGGGTAATTTTTGCAGGAGCAAGAGCTTCGCATTGGTTTCAGATGGTTGTAACTGCGTCTCCTTCTGTGACGAGGGAGAAGGTGCTGTACCATCATGTTCCTGCTCCTCTGTTCTAGCGAGGAGACTGGGAGAATCAGGGCAGCGTGGTCAGCAAAATGTGAATTCCAGGCAAGCAGGGCTGCCATCTCTTCAGCAGGGGAGACTTCCTTTCACTTGTCCGAGGAGAGGAGAGGGGAAGTGTTTCTCCTGCGAATCCGCTTCCCTCAGGGCCAGGTGGGACTTCTGAGATGGGGAAGCACATGGGGCTCTGTTTCCAGGTTGGGGTTCTTCAAGTGCTTGTCAGAGGTTTCTTTTGCTTGCAGGGCAGATTCTTTGGGGAATCAGCTACTTGGGGTTGTAAAGATTCCTTGTATACTACTGGTATACACGGAATATTCAGAAGAGTCACTCTCTGCATCGCTTCCACTATTATTAGTAAAGTACTAGGGCGAGCCTGTTGGGATTACAAGATTCCCGATGGCTTCGCTCACAAGGGTCATAGGAACGTGCAAGCCCACTCACCACAACAAGGTGTTGATCCAGCAAGTGAGAAGTACGTTTTTGCTAATTTAACCGGGGACAAATACCACCTATTCATCGTTTTCATGTAGTTCTCCTTCAGTAAAGTACATGCAGAAAATTTCAAATATATGATAATAATAATAATTTACTATTTATACCCCGCCCATCTGGCTGGGTTTCCCCATCCACTCTGGGCGGCTTCCAACAGAATATTAATATACAATAATCTATTAAACATTAAAAGCGTCCCTAAACAGGGTTGCCTTCAAATGTCTTCTAAAAGTCTGGTAGTTGTTTTTCTCTTTGACATCTGGGCGGGTGCCACTATCGAGAAGGCCCTCTGCCTGGTTCCCTGTAACTTGGCTTCTCGCAGGGAGGGAACCGCCAGAAGGCCCTCGACACTGGACCTCAGTGTCTGGGCAGAACGATGGGGGTGGAGACGCTCCTTCAGGTATACTGGGCCGAGGCCGTTTGGGGCTTTAAAAGTCAGCACGAACACTTTGAATTGTGCTCGGAAACGTACTGAGAACCAGCGTAGGTCTTTCAAGACCGGCGTTATGTAGTCTCGGCGGCCTAACTTCCAAATCTAACTTCCAAAGTCTTTCCCAGTCCGTCATTAATTTATTATGTCCCACATCCTTCGCCAGTTTTATCATAACGCATTTGACCTTGTCCTCTTTAGTGTCCCATTCCAAAAGCAGATCGTTCATTTTTGACAGCAGTTTTGTACTACCTTCTACTATTTCTCTCTGAAATCTCTGAGCGTTCCCTCCCAGGGACCTCTGAGAGATATGGTGAGTCCCAGGGGAGGGGTGATGGGGATATGGAGGGATGGAGCCAGAGAGGTATTGGGGCTTGCTCAGCCTGGGGGTGGGGGGAGGCAGGCAGGCGGGTGGAGATTGAGAAGGTGGGCACCTTTTCGGTCTCCTCCACCTACCTGCCTGCCTTCCTGCGCCTTTGTTATCTGCAGGCAATTTGAGCTAGGAATACATCACAGCTCCCCAACCACCATGATGTGTAGGCATTTCAAAATGTCTAATACCGGTGCCGTGACCTGAATGCCCTACCAGTGTCAAAAAACGTATTGCTCCATCACACAGCAGTAGAAGCCACGACTCTTTAAAGTAACATGATGCTGCTTTGCAGTTTGAATGCAGATGGGGCCTATGCTGTGTGTCGCCTTTTTCCTTTTCTTTTTGGAAAAACCTTTCATTTGCTTTTAAAAAAAAGGAACATATGAATTATAAATGATACAAATATGTAGACCGGGTCTTCTCATGCCATTTGTATATCTCAGAACTAGCAGAATAAATTTGCAGGAATGTCTATAACATGTGGTTCATCATTGATGGTCAGTGTATGAGTTCTGGGTTCATGAATTGGTTTAAACTGGAACACAAAAACGGGAAACAGGAGGGAACAGAGAGCATTCAACACCACATAGCTGGTTTTCTATTCAGGAGCTCTAGAGGTTTAGCCTGAATGCTGTTTCAGCCAAGCAGATGCCTGCAAAGTTTGATTTCTGATCTTTTGCACAACGGGTGAGGAGGAATCTACTGGCTTCACGGTTGGGAGGAGACCATTTGTGCTGTGCATAAAGGGCATGATGATTAGGGCCCAATCTGGCATTGAGATCCCCTTCCAAAACTACAGATGCCGTTGGGTTAAGCAAAATAAGGTCAGTGGTATAAATATTCAGAAGAGTCACTCTGCATCACTTCCACTATTATTAGTAAAGTACTAGGGCGATCCTGTTGGGATTACAAGATTACCAATGGCTTCGCTCACAAGGGTCATAGGAACGTGCAAGCCCACTCACCACAACAAGGTGTTGATCCAGCGAGTGAGAAGTACATTTTTGCAAATTTAACCAGGGTCAAATACCACCTGTACATCATTTTCATGTAGTTCTCCTTCAGTAAAGTACATGGAGAAAATTTCAAATCTATGATAATAATAATAATTTATTATTTATACCCCGCCCATCTGGCTGGGTTTCCCCATCCACTCTGGGCGGCTTCCAACAGAATATTAAAATACAATAATCTATTAAACATTAAAAGCTTCGCTAAGCAGGGCTGCCTTCAGATGTCTTCTCAAAGTCTGGTAGTAGTTTTTCTCTTTGACATCTGGTGGGAGGGCGTTCCACAGGGCAGGTGCCACTACCAAGAAGGCCCTCTGCCTGGTTCCCTGTAACTTGGCTTCTCGCAGGGAGGGAACCGCCAGAAGGCCTTCGACACTGGATCTCAGTGTCTGGGCTGAACGATGGGGGTGGAGACTCTCCTTCAGGTGTACTGGGCCGAGGCCGTTTAGGGCTTTAAAGGTCAGCACCAACACTTTGAATTGTGCTTGGAAAAATGCTGGGAGCCACTGTAGGTCTTTCAAAACCGGTGTTATGTGGTCTCGGCGGCCTAACTTCCAAATCTAACTTCCAAAGCCTTTCCCTGTCCGTCATTAATTTATTATGTCCCACATCCTTCGCCAGTTTTATCATAACGCATTTAACCTGGTCCTCTTTAGTGTCCCATTCCAAAAGCAGATTGTTCATTTTTGACAGCAGTTTTGTACTACCTTCTACTATTTCTCTTTGAAATCTTGACACTTGATAACTAAATCGTTTCTTTTTAGGATTTTTTAAAGTTTCATTTAGTTGTAAATATTGTAACCAGTCTATTACATTTTCTCTTACTTCTTCAAAGTCCTTTAATTTTAACTGGTTGTCAATTTCTGTTAACAGCTCTTTATATGTCGGCCAATTTAACCTCATATTTACTTTTTTCAGAGATATTGCTTCTAATGGGGAAAGTCACCATGCTGTTTTCTGTTAAAATAAATCTTTATATTTCCCCCCAAACTTTAAGAATCGAGTTTCTTATTATGACTATGAAAACTTTTATGAACTTTTGCTTTATGATACCATAGATAAGCATGCCTGGCGTTGCAGTCTTCAGGCTTGGGGACAAGATGGTGACTGGTTCTATCCATAAGCCCCACTGAGTTCAATGGGGTCTATTCTCAGGTCTCTATTGTGCAGACCATGCCGGTCTTATGAAGTGAGGAGAGGAGTAAACAGAGGAAATTGGAACCACTGGAAAGGTTTATAAATGGGGTTTCTGTTGGGAAGGGGCTGCCCCATTTGTGCTTTTCCAGGGGCAAGAGAATCCAGTGAGAGCCAGTGTGGTGTAGTGGTTAAGAGCGGTAGACTCTTAATCTGGTGAACCGGGTTCGCATCTCCGCTCCTCCACATGCAGCTGCTGGGCGACCTTGGGCTAGTCACACTTCTCTGAAGTATCTCAGCCCCACTCACCTCACAGAGTGTTTGTTGTGGGGGAGGAAGGCAAGGAGAATGTTAGCCACTTTGAGACTCCTTAGGGATATCAAATCGAAACTCTTCTTCTTCTCTTCTTCCCTGCAGGGCCTCTGAGGCTCCAATTGCTTCTTCCTCTCTCCCAGGACCCTGCAGCTTGTTTTGGCTCCTTGACTCCTCACTAAGGATGAAAGAGATGGATCCTGCAAAGCTAGTGAGGATGGAAGGGGGAAGATGGACGGTTGACCTGTTCAGGTTGTCTCCTGCATCCCTCCTCACAACCTCTGAGCGTTCCTCTCTAGGGCTCTCAGAGAGATCTGGTGAGTTCCAGGGGAGGGGAGATGGGGACATGGAGGGATGGAGCCAGAGAGGTATTGGGGCTTGCTCAGCCTGGGGGTGGGGGGAGGCAGGCAGGCGGGTGGAGATTGAGAAGGTGAGCACCTTTGTAGGCTCCACCACCTGCCTGCCTGCCTACCTGCGCCTTTGTTATCTGCAGGCAATTTGAGCTAGGAATACATCACAGCTCCCTGGCCACCATAATGTATTGGCAGCTCAAAATGTCTAATACCAGTGCCGTGACCTGAATGCCCTACCAGTGTCAAAAAACTTACTGCTCCATCACACAGCAGTAGAAGCAACGAACTCTGCATAAGGAAGTCACGGAGGAGAATCGTGGGATCATGGACTCTCTTGGTAAAGCTCCCCGTTGGATCATAAGATCAGTTTTGAAATTCCATACATACCTCTATGTGAGGAACCTCCACTATTTGGATGGAGACCAACAGCACCTGGGATTCTAACATCCCCACCATGAACCCTGAATAGAAGGAGATCAACTGTGAATGTTCTTTGTCTAGTCATGCCTTTTTAAACAATGACCAGGTTTGTCTCAACTGCCCAGTAACTTCAATGTGTTCCTCTGCTAATTCAGAGTGTTAAATCTGGATATGAAAACGTCAAATTCCCCCCCCCCCCAGCGATCCTAGAATATAGCTCCCTTTCTGTTCTTCAGACATAGAATATTCTGCCACCTTTAGCTTTTCAATGATGGTTAAAATTCTGTCACATGACTCTGGCAATCTTTCTTTTCTTCATGTTTCACTTCAAATCTGTATAACACTATTCTCATTCTCTATTCCACTGTGTAGAATTTCCTCTATGCATCCTAAACATTTCTTTCTACTTTTCAATCTGCCTTTAAAAATTGTTTCTGAGAGAATAATTAAGAGTACACTGGCAAAGTGGTCAAAATGTTAATGTCAATTTCCGAGGTAAAACACGTCACTTTACAACTCTCTGTTGGGATATGAGTACTACGCAGCTGCAAACTGGCAGCTCGGTGTTTACATCACATGATGCCCCTGACCGTGGGAATGGATATTCCAGGAAGTTCACAGGGCGATTCACAGGGATTTGTTCTTTGTGTAATTTGAGACCTTCCTGTTGCCTATGTGAAGGAAGTCTAAGTCAGTTGCTTTGAGGAGACTGAACTGAACAGACATGTTTTTGTACAGTTGTGCAGTAAGAAATAAACTAGAGCTGTAGACTTTCTGACTTTCTTCTTTCTCCTGCTGGTATGCAAAGGGGGAAAGGGGGTGTGCATCTTCCACACAGGGAGGTGTCGCCTATCAAGATCTTCCTGGACTGCGAGGATGCCAGCCAGAGTAGATCACCGGCAAACAAGCCCCGGGAGCCTGGGAGCGGGGCCAGCCTCTCCGGAGGGGGCTAGTTTTCCAACACTCTCCACCTGTTTTCTGGATTACTCGTGGTTTTCTGGATTTTGTGGGACCCAAACCCATTTTCTGTGGTATTTATATGTGTGGAGGTTGCCCTGGGTTGTTTGACCCTTGAAAAACATAGCTTTTTTTTTCTCCTAGAAAAGACTCCACAAGATTCTCTGTTTAGAGTTTAAACAGAACACATAACATTACTTGATATACTAAAACACGTTTACATGTGCTTATATCTAATATATCTATATATATATTCTTTATTGATTTAGACTATTTCTACATTTATCCCACTCGTTAGTCAAGACAATAAGCTACACTCAAAAAACCAAAATAATTCAACATCAAATAATACTGCTACATTAGGTATGAAGAGGGAATTACAAGTGCTTCTATCTGTATGAGACTTTACAGACTTTTTCTGAGGCACATAGCAGCATAAAACAGGCAGCAGGTACTCTCACAGAAAACCTCTCTCTCACTCGACAGTTGAGAACAGACCTAACTGAAAAAACGGCCTTCTGGAGTGACAGTCACCCTTTCCATAGCAACTTGGAGGCAGCATTCACACACCGAGTTGTTTGTGAAGTTGAGGTAATGTCTGTCAGGTTTGGGTTTCTGACCTCTGTAGAAAGACCTCACATCTTCTGTTCTTCCTCTTTCACAAATGTTCATTAGCATTGTTAAATAATTGGGGGCTCCATTTCTTCCTGAGGATCTAATTAGTTTCTGTCTTTGTTGTAGGTGGTGATGAATTGGAAATGAAGAATGGGGGAGACCATGACAAAATGCACACAGTGGAGAAGCCATATCAAAATTGGGAGTATGGAGAGAGCTCCAGTCAGAGTTCCCGTTCCCATCAAAGAACTCAAAGCGGGAAGAAAGGCTATCAGTGCTCAGAATGTTGGAAGAGCTTCACTCGGAAGGACAATCTCATGTCCCATCAAAGAATTCATACTGGAGAGAAACCCTATCAGTGTTTGGAATGTGGAAAGAGCTTCAGTCACAGCCACAGTCTTGCTTCCCATCGAAGAATTCATACTGGGGAGAAACCCTATCAGTGTTTGGAATGTGGAAAGAGCTTCAGTCAGAGGAGCACTCTCACTTCCCATCAAAGAATTCATAAAGAAGAGAAACCCTATCAGTGCTTGGAATGTGAGAAGAGCTTCAGTCGAAAGGACAGTCTCACTTCCCATCAAATAATTCAGAAAGAAGAGAAACCCTATCAGTGCTTGGAATGTGGGAAGAGCTTCAGTCGAAAGGACAGTCTCACTTCCCATCAAAGAATTCATACAAGGGAGAAACCATATCAGTGCTTGGAATGTGGAAATAGCTTCAGTCAGAGGAGCAGTCTCACTTCCCATCAAAGAATTCATACAGGGGAGAAACCCTATCAGTGCTTTGAATGTGGAAAGAGCTTCGGTAGGAGCACCCAACTCACTTACCATCAAAGAATTCATACAGGGGAGAAACCCTATCAGTGCTTGGAATGTGGGAAGAGCTTCAGTCGAAAGGACAGTCTCACGTCCCATCAAAGAATTCATACTGGAGAGAAACCCCATCAGTGCTTGGAATGTGGGAAGAGCTTCAGTCAGAGGAGCAGTCTTGCTTCCCATCGAAGAATTCATACAGGGGAGAAACCCTATCACTGCTTGGAATGTGGGAAGAGTTTCAGTCACACCAGCAGTCTCGCTTCCCATCAAAGAATTCATAAAGAAGAGAAACCCTATCAGTGCTTGGAATGTGGGAAGAGCTTCAGTCGAAAGGACATTCTCACTTCTCATCAAAGAATTCATACTGGAGAGAAACCCTATCAGTGCTTGGAATGTGGGAAGAGGTTTCGTGAGAGTGGGGATCTCACTTCTCATCGAAGAATTCATACAGGGGAGAAACCCTATCAGTGCTTGGAATGTGGGAAGAGCTTCAGTCACAGCACCCATCTCACGTCCCATCAAAGAGTTCATACTGGAGAGAAACCCTATCAGTGCTTTGAATGTGGAAAGAGCTTCAATCACAGCACCAATCTCACTTCCCATCAGAGAATTCATACAGGGGAGAAACCCTATCAGTGCTTGGAATGTGGGAAGAGCTTCAGAAAGAGGTCAGGTCTCACCCGCCATCAAAGAACTCATACAGTGGTACCTTAGGTACCTTAGGTTAAGAACTTAATTAGTTCTGGAGGTCTATTCTTAACCTGAAACTTTTTTCTTTCTTTCAAAAATTTTATTGGTTTTTACAATATTAATGACAAACAAAAACAAAAAACAAACAAAACATAACAAACATAAATCATAACCGTATTGAAAATAACAGTTATTTACTTTGTGAAACGACTGCCTCGTTTCCCCTTAGTTGAATTTCATTGCATATCCTTATAACGGTTTTCCAAATCCCAATTTTAATACCCTTTAAATTAAACATTAACATATTTAAATCTTCTCCTTCTTGTATTAAACATATTATTTTATCAGTTAACATAAATACAATCCTAAGCCCATTGAGTATCTCGACGCTATTTGTTATTTTAGCTTAACAAATTTAGCTAAATAATCATTAAATTTATTCCATTCTTCGTGGTGTTCCTCCTCCTTCTGGTTGCGGACGGCTAGCTCCATAAAATCCATCATTTTCATCTGCCATTCTTTTACTGTTGGTAATTCTTGAGTTTTCAGTGGTACCTTAGGTTAAGAACTTAATTCGTTTTGGAGGTCCATTCTTAACCTGAAACTGTTCTTAACCTGAAGCACCACTTTAGTTAATGGGGCCTCCCGCTGCTGCCTCGTGATTTCTGTTCTCACCCTGAAGCAAAGTTCTTAACCCGAGGTAGTATTTCTAACCTGAGGCAGCCAGGAAGGACAGGACATTCCAGAATTTCCCATGATAGCCACTGGAATGAAAAAGTGCCCTACATTGAATGAAAACAACATTTCTAATTCTTGCTGTATCTAAACTCTCAGCTGTTTCCAGCACAGAAAATAAAATGAGACCACGCTGAGATGCTCAAATACCTTCCATTAGCGACCTGTAGGAGAGAGGAAAGGCCCATCAGCCTCACTGAAAGTGGACTGACACCATAGTGAAACTGTGACCACAACTTTGACCATCATGAACATCTCATGAGATTGCGTTTCAGCTGTGTTTACAGTCAGCTGCATTATTTACCCCCTTGTAGGTTTGGATTTTTAAAAGCCACTTTGCACAGTCATCACATTCTCAAATGCAGCATACTCATTTTCAGTCAGGACTTAAGCATCAGCTGCTGCTGCACCTTCAACTGAGAAGCACCTAAGTTCATGGTCCTGGCATATGGGGGCAACTGGAACCTATGAAATCAGAGTGTGCCTCCAGACAGTCAGTATTTTGAAGGAGGGATTCCAGCGCATGGCAGAACTTGGTTTTCCTGCAGTTATAGTGCAAGAAAGGCCCCTTTGAAAAATGGTTTGCAATTTTGAATGTTACACAAAAATGTACAGAAAAGTGTAGAATGATTCAATGATGAGGAGGAAGGCATGTGAACCCCTCTTATTCAAATCTGGGTGGATATTCCAATGAATATTCACTGTTTATAATCTCCCTGCCCACAAATCACAACAAATGTTCCATTTTTGATGGGAAGTTTTGCTTCTGCACATGCTGAGCTGAAGCATTCCGTGCTCACCCACCCTAGAATGTTCGGTTACCTGTTCTTAATGCATGGTTGACCACATCTATGAATGGGAATATCAATCAATAGTAACAGTTTAACAAGGAGGTTTTCATACCTGTCTAACTCTGTGTTCCTTTCCCAACCTTTAACCTATTGATGATTAATGCCTATATGCAGCCTATATGCAACCCTTGCTTTGTCTTTGTGTTAACCAATCAGCAACAAGCACATAGGTGGCAATGCTGTAATATTCAATAAAAGGGACTCTCAGACATGCTCGAGAGATGCCTCCCGTATGACACTTGTCACTCGTCTGTTGTTTATTTCAACCCAACACATTTCCCCACCTTCACTGCATCAAGCAGTTGGTCCCTTACCTTTCCCTCCCCGACCTGGCCACAGTGATCCATGCAATGGCCACCTCCAGGCTTGACTATTGTAATTCGCTCTACTCAGGGCTGCCCTTGAAGCTGTTCCAGAAACTCCAGTAGGTGCAGAATGCTTCAGTGAGGCTCCTCACGGGGTTTCTGCCATGGGAGCATATTCACCCAGTGCTTTTCCAGCTGCACTGGCTCCCGGTGGAGTACAGGGTCAGATTTAAGGTGCTGGTTTTGACCTTTATAGCCCTTCACGGCCTAGGACCCTCATACCTACGGGACTGCCTCTCCTGGTATGCCCCACGGAGGACCTTAAGGTCCATAAATAGCAACACCCTAGAGGTCCCGGGCCCTAAGGAAGTTAGATTAGGCTCAACCAGAGCCAGGGCTTTTTCAACACTGGCTCCGGCCTGGTGAGACCAGGGCCCTGCAGGGTCTGATTTCTTTCCACAGGGTGCGTAAGACAGAGTTGTTCTGCCTGGCCTTTGGCTTGGAGTCATTTTGATTCCCTCCCCTTCTTTATTTTCCCATCTCCTCCTATGATGAGGCTGCCCTTTTAACATTTTAACGTTGTATTTTAATCTTGGTTTTAAGTTGTATTCATTCAACTTGTTTTTATTATTGCTTGTTAGCTGCCTTGAGCCCGGCCTTGGCTGGGGAGGGCGGGGTATAAATAAAATTTATTATGATTATTTTTATTATTATTATCATCATTATCAAAGAGCACCACATAATCAAGTAAATCAGGATGAATGCTGAATCAGAAGGGTCTCTGGAAAAGCCTTGGATCAGGTGGAGAGCATTATTGTTTGGTTGACTGATTCATTGACTGAATCAGAAGCAGGATGTCACCTCACGTTCCTCTCAAAAATGGGGTCCATTTTAGTGGACCCAAAGTAGAACTTTGGACAAATCCCTTGAGTTTTCATGAGAAGTAAAGGGAAGGGGAAGGGGGAAGAGTGATGTTGTGTCAGGCGTGGAGAGTTCTCTCCCTTTGGCAACATCACAGATAAGAATTAACAAGCAGTTAATCTATTTATAGTCTTTTTATTACAGCACCATGTTGCAAGCAGAAATACACAGCTCTCCACAAGGAGGGCAGTTGGCTGCTCTATATCCTCCTTCTGACTTCCATAGCATTTTAGGTCCCAATGGGAAGTTCCTCCCCCCCCCGACTTCTTTGCTCTGATATGTTCAATGGGCAACTCCTCCCTCAGCTGTTCAGCTTCTGTCTCTCTTTCTACTTCTATCAAAGAGCATTTGATAGAGAGTCACCAAAAGAGGAATTCTGGACGTAGCAACACTAAACTTCGGACTGGACTTAACGAACACACCACCGACAGAAGAAGAGCAAGCACTTGGTGCAGTTGGAGGAAAACTACAGTAACTACATTATGGCATTGCAAATATTAAGCTGGAACATTAATGGCTTTAACTCCCCTGAAAAAAGGAAGAGGGTCTTTCACCTACTTAAAAAAGAACAATTGGACTTGATTTGTTTGCAAGAAACACATGTGACAAGGTTGCACAGCAAGATATTAATAAATAAAAGATTGGGCCAAGAATTTATTTCATCAGATAAAGTTTAAAAAAGATGAGTAGTCCTATATGCAAGAGAGAGCTTATCACCGAATTTTATGTTTAAAGATGAACAAGGAAGAATCGTTGCAATTGAAATCCAATCACAGGGAGAGAAATTTTTGATAGTAGGCATTTACGCACCAAATGAAGGAAAATCGGAATTTTTTAAGAAGTTACATGAGACCCTGATGGACTATATGGATTACAATATGATCTTGATGGGAGATATGAATGGAGTAGTGTCTACAAATATGGACAAGGCACAGAGACAGGTAGTCACCAAGGATGGCAGACTACCAAAAACCTTTTTTGACATGACTGAAAATATGGATTTAGTTGACATTTGGAGAACAAAGAACCCTTTAGGAAGAGAGGGAACTTTCTTTTCTGAGGCTAAGATGACATGGACAAGAATTGATCAAATCTGGGTAACTAGAGGACTGACCCCGAAGACCAATAAAGTAGAAATCAGCCCTAAAACTTGCTCCGACCATAATGCTGTGAAGATGGAAATGAAATTGATGCCAACTGGTTCCTTTAGATGGAGGATGAATGACACCCTGTTTAGGAATGAGGAAGTGACCAAGAAGGCCCAAAAAACTCTGAGAGACTATTTTGAGATAAATATGAATACTACAGTGGAAAAAAGAGTAATTTGGGATGCAAGCAAGGTGGTTATGAGAGGTTTTTTTTGATACAACAGAATGCAATTAAGAAAAGAACACAAAATGAGAAAAAAGACAAAATCCTGGAAAAAATAAAGGAAGCAGAGAAAAAACTGAGGGTGAAACCAAAGTCGCAAGAGATTCTGAAAGAAATAAAGTTATATCAAGTACAATATATGAAAATGATGATTAGACAGATGATGATTAGACAGATGAGACAAAAGACATTTGAATTGGCAAATAAGTGTGGGAAATTTCTGGCCTGGCAATTGAAAAAAAGACAAAAACTTAATACAATTACACCGTGGAAGTGGAAGGAAAGAATATACAGAATCCAGTAGAAAGTAGAAAGTGCTTCCAGAGGTATTTTAAACAACTATATACGCAGGAGAGGCAGAAAGAAATAGATATTGACAGATTCTTGAAAATTAATGGACTACAAAAAATTTCTCAGGAAAATAGGCTAATGTTGAACCATAAAATTACAGTGCAGGAAATAGAAGGGGCCATTAAGAATATGCAACTGGGTAAATCTCCAGGACCGGATGGACTGACTTCAAGATATTACAGATCTTTGAAAGAATGGATAATACAACCTTTAAAGGAAGTCTGTGATGAAATATTGGAGGGGGGAAAGGCACCTGAGTCATGGAAAGAAGCCTATATTACACTTATACTGAAAACAGAGACTGAAAAGACGCAACTTAAGAATTACCGCCCCATATCACTGCTTAATGTGGATTACAAAATTTTTGCAGTTATATTGGCTAAAAGATTTAAAAAAGTATTAGCAGAAGTAATTCATAAAGATCAAGCGGGCTTTCTCCCGGGCAGACACTTGTCTGATAATACGAGGAATATAATTAATATTATTGAAAAACTCCAAGTGAAGATCAACACCAAAGCAGTTTTGATATTTGTGGACGCGGAGAAAGCCTTTGACAACATTTCTTGGAGTTTTATGAAAAAGAATTTACAGGGGATGGGGGTGGGTGGTTTTGGAAACGGTATAGGTGCAATTTATTTAGAACAGAAGGCTAAACTAATTGTGAATAATGTGGTGACAGAAGAATTTAAGATCAAGAAAGGAACACGACAAGGGTGCCCAATCTCTCCATTGGTTTTTATATCGGTCCTGGAGGTTCTGTTAAACATGATAAGAAGGGACCAATCAGTTAAAGGTATTCAAGTGGGAGCTAAACAGTACAAATTGAAAGCATTTGCTGATGACTTGGTATTGACCTTACAGGAGCCAGAATCTAGTACTAAGAGAGTATTGGAATTAATTCAAGATTTTGGTCAGGTAGCAGGCTTTAAGTTAAATAAGATGAAAACTAAGGTTTTAGAGAAAAACTTAACTGCGATGGAGAGAGAAAAGTTTCAGAAGGAGACAGGATTAATACTGGCTAAGAAAGTGGAATATTTGGGGGTTAATATGACTGTGAAAAATGTGAACTTATTTAAGGATAATTATGAAAAATGCTGGTCTGAAGTGAAAAAGGATTTAGAAATATGGTCAAATCTGAAACTATCACTGTTAGGTCGAATTGCTGTCATAAAGATGAATGTATTGCCAAGGTTGTTGTTTTCGTTTCAAACATTGCAAATCGTGGACAAAATGGACTGTTTCAAGAAGTGGCAGAGAGATATCTCTAGATTTGTCTGGCAGGGCAAGAAACCTCGAATAAAATTTAAGATATTAACAGATGCTAAAGAAAGGGGTGGATTTGCCCTGCCAAACCTTAAACTCTATTATGAATCAGCTGCATTTTGCTGGCTGAAAGAATGGATGCTTCTTGAAAATACTGATATTTTAGATCTGGAAGGTTTAACAATGTATTTGGCTGGCATGCATATTTGTGGTATGACAAGGTTAAAGTTCATAGAGCCTTTAAGAATCATATTATCAGAAAAGCATTGTTTAATGTTTGGATAAGATACAAGGATTTGTTAGAAAATAAAACCCCAAGATGGTTGTCACCAATGGAAGCGAAGGCATTGAAAAAACTCAAGAGGGAGCAAGAGGGAGACAGGCTAAAATTGCACAGTTTGGAAAAATTGAAAAACAGAGTTCGAGATTGGCTCCATTATTATCAAATAATGGAGGCATATAATTTGGACAAAAAAATAGGCTTCCAGGTGGAAAAATCAAAATTAGAAGCAGAATTGTTAGAACCCAAACTTAAGAATTTGTCAAGAATGTATAACTTGCTGCTGAAATGGAATACTCAAGATGAAACGGTGAAATCTGCTATGATTAAATGGGCACAAGATATTGGGCATAATATTATGATGGCTGACTGGGAACAGTTATGGACCACAGGTATGAAGTTTACGGCATGCAATGCCTTAAAGGAGAATTTAATGAAAATGATTTATAGGTGGTACATAGCACCAGTCAAGCTGGCAAAAATCTATCAGCTGCCTGATAATAAGTGTTGGAAATGTAAAGAGACGGAAGGTACATTCTTCCACCTTTGGTGGACGTGCCCAAGGATTAAGATCTTCTGGGAAATGATATTGTCAGGGGTTCAGGAGCAGAGGCACAGGATAGGGAGGAAATGGAGAGCGAGGGGGAGGAGTCCGAAGGAAATGTCAGCGATGACAGCGGTCCGAGGTCTCTGAGTCTTTCCAGTGAATCGGAGGATTCACAAAAGGGGGCTCCCATGGTCAGGGCAAGGGGAGTGCCCAGGGGGGCACTTCAGGAAGAAGGGGCCATAGGAGACTCAGAGAGCAGCAGTTGGAAATCCGGACCAGCGTCCACACCAGAGTGCAGTAGGGGGGAGGAGTTCCAGGCATCGGGATCAGGCGGCGCGCCACCAGCGGGAGAACATGAGGCAGGATTGACCACGCCTCCGTCAGGGAGCGAGGAAACGGTCAAGAGGAAGGTTAAACGCGCGCGCGCGCCAAGTTCAAATATACAGGAGGGCGGCACAGTTGGCAGCCCGGGTAGGGAGCCAAGTCCTAAAGCCCGCCGAAGAGAGCGGGAGGAGTCAGGGGGGTCAACGTCTGCGTCGGAAGAGTCCAGGAAGGAGGAGACCCCGGGGGGTAGCAGGACCCAGAGGAGAAAGGAGAGAAGGAAGAGGTGGAGTAAGATTAGAGTCTTAAACTGGTGTACAGGGGGCGGGGATTCAGATGGAGCTTCGCCGGTCTAGACCCTAGACGTAGAGCTGGGGCGCTGAGGCTTGGAAATGGAAACTATACTTCAATAAAGACTTTGTTACATTACTACCGGCTAGCGTTGGTCCTCTGTGAGCTGGGACCTGGAGCCAGCTCTGACAGATATATAATGAAATGAAAAAGGTATTTAAATATACCTTTTTGAAGAAACCAGAGGCCTTTCTCCTGGGCATGGTCAGCCAAGGAAGGATAGAATCATTTTTATGTACTCCACAAAAGCAGCAAGAATACTCATCACAAAACATTGGAAGACACAAGATCTACCCACCCGGGAAGAATGGCAGATGAAGCTGATGGACTATATGGAAATGGCGGAAATGACTGGCAGAATCCGAGACCAGGGAGAAGAGTCGATGGAAGAAGATTGGAAAAAAATCAAAGTATATTTACAGGAATATTGCAAAATTAATGAATGTTAGAAGAATACTGGAAGGAAGGTATATGGTTTTAGCAGAAATGTTATAAAGAATTAAGCAAAAACTGATTGTTAATGGGTTGAAGTGGAAAATTTAAAGTTAGATTGTGTTAAGATAAACTATAGAACAAAAAATTAAGAAAGAGGGAAAGGATTTGCTGAATTAGCTAATTTGAACTAGAATACAAAAAGGGAGGTGTGAGGAAGTCGAGGAAATAAGTAAATGAAAGATAAAGATAT
The DNA here is from genome assembly GCF_965153285.1 of Podarcis tiliguerta. NCBI lineage: Eukaryota > Metazoa > Chordata > Lepidosauria > Squamata > Lacertidae > Podarcis > Podarcis tiliguerta. The sequence continues at coordinate 2,746,906 of NC_139535.1, read as the reverse complement.
GGAAATTGGATGTGTTTTTAAATGTTTTGGTTTTTTCTTGTTATTTTGATGTATTGTTCTTTTTTCGCCCCCTTCTATTTTTGATGTATTGTGTCAGGGGTTCAGGAGCAGAGGCACAGGAAAGGGAGGAAATGGAGAGCGAGGGGGAGGAGTCCGAAGGAAATGTCAGCGATGACAGCGGTCCAAGGTCTCTGAGTCTTTCCAGCGAATCGGAAGATTCACAGAAAGGGGCTCCCATGGTCAGAGCAAGGGGGGTGTCTAGGGGGGCACCCCAGGAAGAAGGGGCCAGAGGGGACTCAGAGAGCAGCAGTTGGAAATCAGGACCAGCGTCCACACCAGAGTGCAGTAGGGGGGAGGAGTCCCAGGCATCGGGATCAGGCGGCGCGCTGCCAGCGGGAGGACATGAGGCAGGACTGGCCACACCTCCATCGGGGAGCAAGGAAACGGTCGAGAGGAAGGTTGAAGGCTGGGCGCGCGCGCCAAGTTCAAATGTACGGGAGGGCGGCGCAGTTGGCAGCCCGGATAGGGAGCCAGGTCCTAAAGCCCGCCGAAGAGAGCGGGAGGAGTCAGGGGGGTCAACGTCTGCGTCGGAAGAATCCAGGAAGGAAGGGACCCCGGGGGGTAGCAGGACCCAGAGGAGAAAGGCGAGACGGAAGAGGTGGAGTAAGGCTAGAATCTTAAACTGGTGTACAGGGGGCGGAGATTCAGATGGAGCTTCGCCGGTCTAAACCCTAGACGTAGAGCTGGGGCGCTCCGGCTTGAAAATGGAAACAGTACTTCAATAAAGACTTTTGTACATTACTACCAGCTAGCGTTGGTCCTCTGTGAGCTGGGACCTGGAGCCAGCTCTGACATATTGCCTGTTAATTTTTTTTATTGTTTCTTCTTTTCTTTTATATTTTTTCTCTGTAACTATAAAACTTTTAATAAATATCTTTTAAAAACAAAAATGGGGTCCATTTTAGTGGACCCAAAGTAGAACTTTGGACAAATCCCTTGAGTTTTCATGAGAAGTAAAGGAAGGAGGAAGAGTGATGTGTCAGGCGTGGAGAGTTCTCTCCCTTTGGTAACATCACAGATAAGAATTAACAAGCAGTTAATCTATTTATAGTCTTTTTATTACAGCACCATGTTGCAAGCAGAAATACACAGCTCTCCACAAGGAGGGCAGTTGGCTGCTCTAAATCCTCCTTCCGACTTCCGTAGCATTTTAGGTCCCAATGGGAAGTTCCTCCCCCCCTCTGACTTCTTTGCTCTCTGATATGTTCAATCCTCCGAGTCTGTGGTGAGGGGGGTTCCCCACACTCTCAAGTGACATCTCAACTAGCTGCCCCCTCCTTTCGGGTTCCCTTGTCATTATCTCATACCTGGGCAACTCCTCCCTCAGCTGTTCAGCTTCTGTCTCTCTCTCTACTTCTAAACACGCTGTGAAAAGGGGTGTGTGTGTGACTTTTCCCCTCCATCTCTCCATCGGACAGGAAACTGGTCTGCCATAGAATGCATTCCCCAGTCGTCGTCTTTAGACTATTCCCTGACATGTTGTGATCATTTGGGTTGCCCTTTTAAACATTTTTTTGATGTGCTATGGGGTGCTGCAAGGTACTCTTCTCTCCCCAGCGCTATTTAACATCTATACGCTATTTAAAATCTATATGAAGTCATGGGGTGTGGTCATGAGGAGTTTTGGAGCAAGGGGCCACCAGTATGCCGATAAAACACAACTCTAGAGACATGGATGGCACTGTGATCTACTGATCCAACGATAAACTGGGGAGGAGTTATTCCCAGTTATCCCCCCAGGGAGCGGGGCCAAGCAATGCCTATGCCCACCCCCTGCGGAATGCCTGCACCTAATCCTGGCACAATTGGTCAATCCGCAGGCAGGCTGCAACCCACCCCAGCAGGGCACCAAATTGTGGACGTTTGTCATTGGATCTCCCACCCTCCGTCCCCTTTTTCATGTTTCTTATTTCCATACTAAGACCTTCCTATGAACATTGTCAGCTGCCATATTTGGGGCCTGATGTCAGAACTCTGCACAACCAAGCTACTCCTCCTCAGACATTCTTCGTCATCTACTCTGATAGTGATTAACGACCTAAACCTTTGATGAGGCTCTAAGCACGTTCCCATTCCGCAGAGTATACAAACATCAGCCGAAGGACGAGAAATATATGAGCTACATTACTACGATTTATTTCTAGCTATGCAGGACAGAAAAGAATATGCATCTGTTCTATGTGATGGCAGAGAACCAACTGGAACAAAGAAACAGGAAACGAGTAATAACAACATCCGTCTCCCATCTCCCGTGAGACTTCCAACAGTCTGGAATGTAAACAGAGTCTTGTGACTCCAAAAACTGCACAGCGGCATAAACAGAAATCTAACACCTGGCAGGAATTTTTCCATTTGGCAACTTGGCCCTGGCCATTTGATTTTCGCCTTCCTCATAGCAATCCTCACAACTTTGTGAGGTTAGGCATTGGGGAAGCCTTAGTCTTGGCTGGAGGGGAGGTTACAGCCTCTGTCCACCCCTTCTTGGTTAAGTGTATCCTGTTAAAGGGATCTGTGAGGAGTTGCTTCTGTCCGGATGCCCAGGTGGGGGCTAGGGCCATAGCACTCCTACAACAGGGACCCTTCGGTGATTACCCCTACTTGATGTAAGTCATGAGGGGGGCAGGTGTGGATTACCCTTAGATGCACCCCCAGTAGATGGACTGGGGTGGAATAAATGGCTATACGCAATGCCAGTGCCAAACCATTCACATCTGTAATCAATAGAATTGTGGCTCATTTGGACCCAATGTTATGCTGTTGTCTTGTCTGGTTTTTCATCACTTAGGGAGTGACAGGAACACAGGAACTTGAGACAATTTGTAGGCTCTTTGGGTGATTCCCACTTCTAAAGGAGCAAGTGCATAGTTTGGGGGTACTCTTGGATACACCTTTGTCACTAGAGACCCACGTGTCCTCTATGGCTGTTTGTGAACAGGAATAGCCTGACCACTGGAGCAATGGAAAACTTGGAGCGGGACTACTGTAATGCACTCTTTCTGGGGCCGCCCTTGGGTCTGGTGCAGAATCTCTAGTTGGTGCCAAAAGATGTGGCCAGATTGTTCTTGCGAGATTTTGGTCAAGAACATCTGGCACCACACACCTCGCCCATTTGAAGGACTATCCACTTAAACCTATTTTCTGCTTCCTGCAACTTCCATTCCTGATTCACCAGAGGACCTCTTCTCTTATTCCATGACTACTAAGCTTACCCAGGAGGCACCTTGTTGGAAGCTTTTTTTGGAAGTCCAAGTGTTGATTTGTCTGTTTCTTTATTAAATTTATACACTGTCCTTCACCCAATGATCTTAGGGTGGTTCACAGCATAAAAATATAGGTTAAGACTAAAAAGTATATAATAAAAACAAAAATAAAAACAAAAACCTACAAAAAGATCTGCTGAATCGCCTCTGTCTTTACGTGAAATTTCAGTTCCCTTGTTCACCTCTCAAATTCATCAGAATAGCCCTATCCTGTGTTAGCATCAGTGCGGGGGGTGGGGGGTGGGATTCTGCCAGGACTCACGTATGATAGTTCAGGGAACTTCTAACTCTTAATCTTGGTACTTTTCACCAATCTTTGGCATTTGCATCTCACAGTTTGGAGGCAGATGTTGGAGTTTTCGCAAACATGTTTTTCTTCAGCCCTGCAGTTGCAGGTGGAGCTGCATAAAGTGTTTAGGAACTTGCAGAAGTGGTACTTTTTCTCCATATAATTATCAAAATGATAGTGTGTGTTGTTTTTTTGCTTCCAAAGATCACATTTGAGTCCACTAAACGTGATGTTATGGATCTGAGGCAGAAAGGTCTGGCAGATATATGCCTCCTAAGCCACCCAAAACTTGGGGGGGCTGAGATTTAGGACAGATGATAACTGCACCAGAATGAGGTTGGCTTGACTTCTCTCCACTTCAGATGTGACCCCTCTGCAGAGCTCCGTTAGTAAGAAGAAAGTTACTGCATCTTGCAAGGACCACAACAAAAGGCTTCTAATTCTTTGTAAGGGAGCAGTCATAAAGGAGGTGCTCGTTCCTGTGAGGAAAAAAGATGGTCCTCATTCTGCTGCTTCTACTGCCTTATGGGGACTGTGGGAAACTGAAGACAAAATGCCTCTTGTCTTTGGAAAGGGATGAGATAGATTCACCTAATTATTTCAGGCCAGGAGACCACCTCATCAGTGGGGTCCTCTCTGCCACAAACATTATGTTTCATCCTCATATCTTTAGCCAATGTCCTTCCACCAGCTTTTATTGGTAAGACGTTTTGTGGGGATGGAGTTCCTGGTGTTCCACTTGCTACCATTTCCATGAGATCCAACTCATCTCCAGTTACTTTCTGGGGGCTTTATCATGATCTGGTACCTGCCTTTAAGAACATAAGAAGATCCCAGTGGCAGATAAATTTGGGGGTGATTAGGCTCTCAGCGGCTACCAGTCACAATGGCTATGTTCTCCATTCACTGTCACAGGTACTATGCCTCTGGGTACCAGTAACTGAGAATCTCAAGTAGGGGAAGAGTTCTTGTGCTTCTCAGTTTTGCATGTGCATCTGGTTGGCCGCCTTGAGAAGGCTGGAACAGATGAGCCTTTGGGCTGATTCTGCAGGATTCTTCTGAAAAATGATGGTAGGAGAAGGGTGTCTTTTTGCCTTAGGTTTAATATACAAGGGGGAAATATCTACTTTCTCAAAGCGGAATTATGATAGTGCTTTCTGGATCTTTTAATCACTTTCTTAGATCCATAATAATAATAATAATAATAATAATAATAATAATTTTATGCCCCACCCATCTGGCTGGCTTTCCCCAGCCACTCTGGGCAACTTCCAACAAAATATTAAAATACAGTGATCTGTTAAACATTAAAAGCTTCCCTAAACAGGGCTGCCTTCTGATGTCTTCTAAATGTCCGCTAGTTGTTCTTCTCTTTGGCATCTGGTGGGAGGGTGTTCCACAGGGCGGGTGCCACTACCGAGAAGGCCCTCTACCTGATTCCCTGTAACTTGGCTTCTTGGCGTGAGGGAACCGCCAGAAGGCCCATGGCGCTGGACCTCAGGGTCCGAGCAGAACGATGGAGGTGGAGACGCTCTTTCAGGTATACTGGCCCGAGGCCGTTTAGGGCTTAAACGTCAGCACCAACACTTTGAATATATTATGTCCCACATCCTTTGCCCATTTTATCGTAACGCAATTTACCTGGTCCTCTTTAGTGTCCCATTCCAAAAGCTTGTAAACGTACTGAGAACCAATGTAGATCTTTCAAGATTGGTATTATGTGGTCTCGGCGGTCGCTCCCAGTCACCAGTCTAGCTGCCGCATTCTAGATTAGTTGTAGTTTCCGGGTCACCTTTAAAGGTAGTCCCACATAGAGCGCATTGCAGTAATCCAAGCGAGAGATAACTAGTGCGTGCACCACTCTGGCGAGACCATCTGTGGGCAGGTAGGGTCTCAGCCTGCATACCAGGTGGAGCTGGTAGACAGCTGCCCTGGACTCAGAATTGACCTGCGCCTCCATGGACAGCTGTGAGTCCAAAATGACTCCCAGGCTGCGCACCTGGTCCTCCAGGGACACAGTTACCCCATTCAGGACCAGGGAGTCCTCCACACCTGCCTGCCTCCTGTCCCCCCAAAACAGTACTTCTGTCTTGTCAGGATTCAGCCTCAATCTGTTAGCCGCCATCCAACCTCCATCCGCCTCCAGACACTCACACAGGACCTTCACTGCCTTCACTGGTTCTGATTTGAAAGAGGTAGAGCTGAATATTAGAGGTAGAACAGAAATATCACTTGAAAAGTACTGGCATGTATATAATTTCTCCCCCCAGGAAAGGATCCACAAAGTACTGGCAGCTCCTCTCCTTCTTGTATGCCATTCAAGCGATCAACCAGAATCAAAAGCTGTTACCCAACATCACCCTGGGCTACAGCATCCATGAGAACTTTTTTGATGGAAGGGTGACCTATGATGCTTTGCTAGACATGCTGTCAATTGGGCAGCTGAGCTTTCCAAACTACAGCTGTGGTAAACAGACTAACTTACTGGCTGTTCTCGAAGGGTCCGACTCTCAAAACTCCATCCAGATTTCAAACGTGTTGGGCATCTATAAAATCCCACAGGTAGGAATGGAGAGAGGTATAATAGCATTATGATATTGGCAGTCTTATTTTCAACTACCCTCCTGTTGAACCCTAGCATCAAATTTGCCTTCTTTACGGCTGCCACAACCTTCAAGGAAATCACTGTTCCCACCAAAGGGTCTTTGCAATAGACCTTCCTCCTTCCGAAGACCTTCCCAATCTCATGTTGGGCTTAGAAATATTTCGGCTTTGATCTGAAATCAAACAAGATCCAAATCTTCCTTCTCTTCCCAGGTCACTTATGCTTTTGTCTCTCATGTTCTGAATGATAAGAGGCATTTCCCTTTTTTCTACCGGATGGTCCCCAAAGAAGAAGCCCTGTACCCAGGGATTGTCAAGCTGCTCCAGCACTTCCGATGGACGTTGATTGGCCTCCTTGCACCAGACACCGACAATGGAGAGAGGTTCCTGAAGAGCTTGACACCCGTGCTCATCAAGAGCGGTGTCTGTGTTGTCATCTCACAAAGCATCCAAGGACTGAATACAAATGGAGTAGACATTCCTCGTCTTCCATTCGACAAGTGGAGGCAAGTGCATGTATTTGTTTACTACGGGGAAATGACTTATTTCTTAGATGGACTACTCATTATACAACAGTTTTTTGACATAGGGATGAAATCCATTGTTGGGAAAATCTTCATCACAACAGTTTTGTGGGATGTCGCCCTGGAACTGATGTATAATTTGATATCTTTCCAACACATCCATGGTATATTTTCCTTCTTCACTGAGACAAGTAAAGAGGCAAAATACGGTGATTTTCCACCCTTTTTCTTTGGTATTAAGAAGTTTTGGGAGGATGCTTTTAATTGTTCCTATTCAAAGCATGCATTCTCAGTGAAAGGCCGGACAAGATGCAGAGAGAGAGAGAAACTGGAGAGGCTTCCCCAAGAAGATCTGGAAAGAATCCTCTCTCTAGACAGCTACATGATCTACAACACTGTGCAAGCCGTGGCTCGTGCCTTAAATGCTGCATATTCATCTAGATCTAAGCAGAGGGGAACTGAGAGAATGGGACTTCAAAGGCTACAACCATGGCAGGTATTTTCTTTCCCTTCATAGACATCTCAACTGAGCATGACAATCGATTGTAGTGTTGCAGATATTGAATATTGTGCAGTTTGAAATGATTGGAAGCATAAGAACTGGAAGCATTCATTTAGATATTACTTACTCTCTCTCTCTCTCTCTCTCTCTCTCTCTCTCTCCATCTTTCTCTTTCTCCTGCCTTCCAGCCTCCAGGCTGTTTGCTTTATCTTCTGGAGAGCTTCCTTTACAAAACTCTATTGAGTTTTGGAGCCAAAGACAAAAAGGCAACTCCCTTCAAAAGGAGATATTGCAATCCAATACCTTCATCACATGATCTAAGGTTACAACACTCACATGTTAAACCAGTTAGTTAATCTCAGCAAGAGCCCAGAGCCCTTTAGGGAAAAAAACTACTATGGAAAAATCCCAAAGTTTGCAAAACATGTTACCCATTTTCCATTTTCAACCTTCCTTAATACATATACATTTTTCCTTTCTGTTTGCTATTCTTATTCTTGCCTCATTGCACAGCCCCCCGAGCAACTGCTCCCATCATGTGCCCAATTCTCCTTATTCCGCAAGTTGGGATTATTTTTGGCAGGGGAGATGGCATTGATCAGGCTGTCTCTAGTCTCTCTTCCTTTGACACCCGCTTGACTCTGCTCTGGCTCTCTGCTCCCTCCACCAAGCTCCTGCCTTTCCCTGCTGAAGCCCATATTGGAGATTTCATTCAGGTTGCCTTGAAAGGAAAAGCGAACCTAATTCACTCTTTCTGAAACAATCCAAGGGGGCAGCATCCTTCAAAAACATGCTTACTAGGAGAAAATCACACAGAAACGCTGAAGAATTCTGATGAGTTTCTATTACTATTATTATTTAAAAAATGCGTCAGAGATGTGGAGAACTGAATTTAAGATTGGGGTGTGTGAGAGAAAACAGTATGAACCAAAAGTGACAAGATCCCTCCATGACTATTTGAGTCTGCAACCAGCCCTAAGCAAAGGGGAAGTGGATTGTCAGTATGCTTCCATTATTATTATTATTATTAGATAATTTTTATTAAATTTTCAATCTAACAATTCCAAATAAACATTTTACAAACTCTGAAATATCCGATGACTTCCCTTCTTCTCTTTCCATGGTTCATTTATACATCCCTTATATTTTGTTATAACCATTCAAATCAGTTTTCTACTTTTACATCCATCAAACATTATTTATGTGGTTGAGTTTATCTTAATGCTGCCACCATTTTCAGCTGCATACAGTTATTTTCCCTATATTCAATAAATGCTTTCCACTCTTCTTTCATTGTATCTTCTTCTTGCTGTCTTCTTCTGTATGTTAAATCTCCAATTTCTGCATATTCTGTCCACTTAAGCTGCCAATCCTCTTTAGCTGGGACCTCGCTCACTTTCCATTTCTGGGCCAGCAAAACAGGGGCCTATGCTTCCCTTTATTCTAAATGCTCTCATCTTTGCTTCTGTTCCAGCTCCACCCTTTCCTAGGAAACACCCAGTTCTACAATTCCTCCATGGACAGAGTGTATTTGGATGAGAACGGGGAGCTGGCAGCCGACTTGGACATTGTGAACTGGGTGGTGTTCCCCAATAAATCCGTCCTCAGAGTGAAGTTTGGGAGTATCGACAGACAGGGATCCCCAGACCTGAAGTGCTCCATCGACCAGGAGGCCATTGTGTGGCCCAAGTGGCTCAATCAGGTGACGGGGAGTGGGAATCATGCCTGTCATTTTGCTGTCTTTTCTATGAGCTCTAGTAAGTGCTCCCTGTTCTGTGGGCTGCTGCCCTCAGTTGCCTGTCAACTCCAGCACTGGGCTGCTGTTCCAGATAGTTCCTACAGCTCCTCTGCTCAGCTGGGTGCCAAAGGAGGCTTCTTGTTAAACTGTGTGTATGGGGAAAGGGGGGTTCCTTGCTTTTCGGTTGTTACATGAATTTCTATCAGTAGTGAATGGCCCATATACAGAACTTTATTTAATGGAGGTCCTTTGTTTTTTTCTGAATTTAATCATGAATAATTCATGTAATGGACAGTGATGGGAAATGCTTAGTTTCAAGCTATAGTCTAGATGCTACAGCAGATACTATGCCTCAAAGAACAATTCTCATTGACGCTCTTCGTCTTTGTGCCTAGACCCTTCCTACTTCCAGGTGTGTGGAAAGCTGTCGCCCTGGATCCGTCAAGGTGATTCAGGAAGGGAAGCCTCTTTGCTGTTATGAATGTCTTCCCTGTGCAGAAGGGACCATCTCCACTCAGGAAGGTGGGTGACTCCAAGGGAAAGGCTGGCCTTGGGGAAGAGAGAAGGGTTCAGTCAGGAATCTCTCAAAACCATTTCTGGGCAGGACAAGGCTGGTATGCTTCATGTGTGGGAGTGAACCGGGTGATTCAAATCATCATCATCATCAATCTCTTTTTATGATTATAGTTTATGATATTGTTCTAAAATGTATCATCATCATCATATATATAAATATATTAAGCTGATTGGGAAAGGAGGATATAAACATGTCAATCACTAAATGGCTGCCCACCCATTTCCCACTTCTTAGCCCTCCTACTCATCCTTACTCCAAAAAATACCTTTGATCAAATGTGAAGGAGGGAGGACTAAACCACAGAGCCTCTTGGTCTTGCTGATCGAAGGGTCAGCAGTTTGAAACCACGTGACGGGCTGAGGTCCTGTTTCTCTCTGAGCTTCTTCCATCCTAGCAGTTCGAAAGCACACCAGTGCAATTAGATGGATAGGTGTCACTGCAGCGGGAAGGTAAATGGTGTTTCCATGTGCTCTGGCATTCGTCATGGTGTCCCTTTGCACCAGAAGCGGTTTAGTCATGCTGGCCACATGACCCAGAAAGCTGTTTGTGGATAAACACCGGCTCCCTCGGCCTGAAGCGAGATGAATGCTGCATCCCTTAGTTGTCTTTGACTAGACTTAACTGTTCCGGGGTCCTTAAGGAGGGAGATTGTTATGGACCTAGGGTAGATATTAGACTTCTGCACAGACCCCTGGTCCTCCTTTTGGCCCTGGTATAGGGGGCTCCAAGCAGCCCAACCTGCCAGAGGCCAAGCTGGGGATCACCAGCCCTGGAATCTGTCCCAAATTTCTTTGGGGTAGAGCTAATGTTTAGAAAAACCTAATTAAATACCTGTAGTGATCTGTGGCTGTCCCAGACTGACTTGGTCTACGACTGAATCTCTCCCAAGAGGCTAGATACTGCTCAGGGCTTGGCCGAATCCAGTATATTAGATATTACTCTCTCTCTCTCTCTCTTTTGCAGATGCAGACCATTGCAAAAAATGCCCAGAAAACCAGCATCCAAACAAGAACCGAGATCAATGTGTGTTCAAGCATATCACCTTCCTAGCCTATGAAGAATCTCTGGGGGTTGTCCTACTTTCCCTTGCCCTACTGGGGTCCTTAGCCACAAGCTTTGTTTTAGGAATCTTTATTAAATACAACGAAACTCCCATAGTCAAAGCCAACAACCGGGACCTCTCCTACATCCTCCTGGTCTCCCTCCTGCTTTCCTTTTTGTCCTCCTTCCTGTTCATTGGGAGGCCAAGGAAAGGGACCTGCCTTCTCCGACAAATGGCCTTCAGCATCATCTTCTCTGTTGCTGTTTCTTCTGTGTTGGCAAAAACCATCACTGTGGTTCTGGCCTTCCTGGCCACCAAGCCAGGGAACTCAGTGAGGAGATGGCTGGGGAAGAGTCTGGCCAACTCCATTGTCATTTCTTGTTCCTGTGTCCAAGTTGTCATCTGCATGATCTGGCTGGGGATCTCGCCACCATTCCCAGACTCTGACATGCACTCCCAGCCTGGAGAGATCATCCTGCAATGCAACGAAGGGTCTGTGGCCATGTTCTATGGTGCCCTTGGCTACATGGGCTTCTTGGCGGCCATCTGCTTCACAGTGGCTTTCCTAGCCAGGAAGCTTCCTGGGGCCTTCAATGAAGCCAAGCTGATCACCTTCAGCATGCTGGTCTTCTGCAGTGTTTGGGTGTCCTTTGTGCCCACCTACCTGAGCACCAAGGGGAAATCCATGGTAGCCGTTCAGGTTTTCTCCATCTTGGCCTCCAGTGCTGGGCTCCTGGGCTGCATCTTCATTCCCAAATGCTACATTATTTTGCTGAGACCTGATCTGAATGCAAAGGAGCACCTGACAGCAAAAACTAAAGATAGCATCTGATTCTTAAAATACTATTTTTCAAGAAGGTAGAGAAGTGATGTTCTTGAAAATTGATGTTTCAATTTAAAAAATCATTACCATCATTTGATCATGTAGAACCAACCAACTTAATGGAAGTAGTTATGAAATTTGGATTTGGCTGAAAATTTGTTAATACTTTGGAAGATATAGATCACATAGATCACAGGGAATTCACATTTTGTAATTATTCTTGGAACGGAACAAGGATGTCCACTGTCACTCCTGTTATTTCTCCAAGTGAACTCCAGCCCCCGGCTCTCTCACTTCCTCATTCATCATCACCTCCTCTGCGGGTGCTGCTAAGTGCCCTCTGTCTTTGAGCTCTTTGCTCTCCTACTTTTTTTTTTAAAAAAAATATTTATTAGATATTTTATAGTTATAAAAGAAAAACAATGAAAAAAAATACTTTTTAGGCTCGCTGGGTTCTAGAAGATGGTGGGTCTAGAATGGTTTCTAATGATGTGTCAGCCAGATGTTGCTCTGGCTCTCCCATGATTTCCCAACTTTTATCCTCATCTGCCTCTGAACTGTGACTTCCCTTTATACTGTCTTCCTCTTCCTCCTCCCTGGGAGGGTCAGGATGGAGAGGGGGTCTCCCCCATTCCTCCCTGGCCCTTGGTCATCTTGGTCACCCTTCACCCCATACCTGCCAACTCATCAATATCTTCCTTAATTTATGGTGCCCAGAACTGGACACAGGTGTGGTCTGACCAAGGCAGAATAGAGTGGGACTATTACGTCCCTTGATCTGGACACTATACTTCTGTTGAAGCAGACTAAGATTTCACTTTTATAAACTTTATAGAACTGTTTAGAACTTTTACAGCAGCCTGGAACTTCCAAAACTGTATTGGAGAATCACGGGAGGCGGGAGCCCTCCGTACTGCAGACACCAAGAAGCAATCAGGGTGCGTAGCGCAATCAAAGTGGTGTGGGAACTTTATGATCCTTGTGTTCAGGACCCTTGTGTTTCTGGGACCCATAGATGGCTGTGGGGACATGCAACAGACCACGCTTATATAGAGCATGAAACCCACAAAAATGGTTAGCTCCACTGGACCCTTAACTTTAGAAAAGGGGGGAGTTTCAGGGAGCATGTGGAAGATTGGGGGAAATCAAAACCCATTCCTCCTGATCAGAACTGATGAGTTGATGACCACTGTAAGCAGATGAAAACATTAGCAGGATTGCAATAACACTTGTAATGTAGCAATTGCTATGGAGAAAATGGAGTGATGTAAAATATGGACTATTGAACAGTATGCAGTTGAAAACCCATGGAGAGGAAGGTGAGAAGTCCAAAGATTTGGAGAGATCTTTAAATATAGATGTGTATGGTTGTATTGTTATAATCTTATACTTGCAAAATCAAATAAAAACTATTAAAAGAAAAGAATTGGTGAGTTGGCTGTGTTGAGTGCTCACAGCCCATCCCAAGCAAAACGTTCAGGTTCATTTGGCCCTTAATCCAAAATGGGGGCTGAAGGGGCCACAAAGGGCAGGGGGACTTGAAACCCATTCCTTGTGACCAAGAACAACAGGAAATTCACATAGGGGGTCCAAGCAACCCACCCTGAAAACAATATTAGCTTCATCCCTCTCTTAAACCAAAATAGGATTTCAGGGGCCACCTGGAAGGTTGGGGGGCTCTAACACATCCCTTGGGATTGCAGGGGGCTGAGATGGTTGTGCACAACCTGCCACCCTCAAAAATATGTTTGTGGTGACATTTAAAACTAGCCCGTTTGGGATGTCCTAAAAGCGCGAGGGAAAGAAGGAAGACCACAGCCACTTTTCATTTGTGATGTAGGCCTTTTGCTCTATCCCTCTCACCGTCTGCAGCTGTTTAGCGAATTGACAAGACAGGGGATATTTTATGCACCAAACTTTTCAGACTCAGCGCGAGAAATTATGAATTTCTGGAGAAATCCCTGGAGAAATCCCCGGGAAAAATAAGAATATTTATGAGGCGGGGAAGCATCGCCCTGGCAACCTTCTGGAGTCTCTCTGTGGCTTGAGGAGCAGATGCAGAGCTGGAGAAAACATGTTTGCAAGAACACAGAGAAGCAGCCGCCCTGTTTTGACATGGGCCAGCATAGGGTGGAAAGGTCAGCTTGGACTTTAAATAGCAATGCACCTTCGATAGGGTCAGGACCAATATATATTAGAATGTATGCAAATATATACACGCTCTACATAGAGTACCTACATCTGAACCCTGTGAACTCATGAAACCCACCTGGTTAAAGGCCTGGTTAAAGGGGAAGGTTTTTGCCCGGTGCCTAAAGGTGTATAATGAAGGCGCCAGGCAAACCTCCCTGGCAAGAGCATTCCACAGTCAGGGAGCCACTGCAGAGAAGGCCCCGTTCTTGTGTTGCCGCCCTACGGACCTCTTGAGGAGGAGGCACACGAAGGAGGGTCTCAGAAGATGATCTCAAGGTCCCGGTAGGTTTATATGGGAAGAGGCTGTCCTTGAGGGATTGCAGTCCTGAGATCACGCTGACATGCTTGGATCTCCACATCCCCAAGGCCATCTTCCCCCTTACCAGACACATTCTCCACTAACAACCTTCCGCACCATCTGAATTATCACAGAAACTTTGCCTACTTGCACATTCTCTGAGGCTTACAAAGAACTCCAAGGATTTTCAGTCATCCCCACCAAACAGATCTTTATTTCTGCAATACAACACAACTTAAGTACAGGCAACTAGCCGTTTGGGTCATCGCACAGCAGCAGTCATGCAAAAGCCCATTTTGCCCCCCCTTGTCTTCTGGGTCCGAAAATGACGTGTGGGTTGCAAACGCATGTCAATCTATCGCTCGCATGATGGTTTCCACCTCCATAAGAAAAAATCCTAGCTAAAATACTGAATTTCATAACGTAAGCTATGAACGCTTTGGTTTATATAACGCCTCGGTTGCCCAACTGGCTAATTGGCACCAGCCACTTGGTTTTTCACCTACCTCGTAGCAAATCGTCAGAACTTTTTGGGTATTGGTGGTTAGGCATTGGAATATGTTTGTGTATTGGAGGGCAGGGTGTGGCCATCGCCTACCCCTCCACTTTATGGGTATTCCGGTAAAGGAATCCGGCGTTCGTGGATCCTGTCCGAGGCCCTTGCTGGTGGCTAGGGCCATGGCACAACCCCCCCCCCCTGACATCAGGGGGAGCTTACAGTTGTATTTGCATCAACTGGCTCCTCCTACTGGTGGTTAACCCTTGTTAGACTCACCCCTTCCTTCCAGTTGTTCTATCCAATGCCTAAGCCAATACCTCTCACATGCTGTAACCAATAAAGTTGTGGCCTTTTTTAGTCCATTGTTGCCGGAAAAATCCGAGGGCTCCCTTGGACAAAAAGTAAAGACACCAACCAGAGTAAATTGGAGCAAATCAGCAGCCTGTAGGCTTGGCCTTTATTGTACTGTTGCAGCAGGGTGTTCCCCTCACTCGCAGGAGAGAGGAAAGACCCAGAACAATGGTGTGCAAGACCTTATAAAAACTTTTGAAATTCCCCTCCTCTAGGTCAAGCCCACCCCCAGAAACATCATGCATACATTACAGAAAGGAGGGGTTGAGGGAGGAGTTGTGGTAGTAACCTGAGTGTCCTGTCACCTGGCTGGTTCCTCCTTTCTCCCCCTCCCATGAACCAGTTGTGTATAACAAAGAAAAGGTGCAGTTTCCTTCCCCCTGAGGGGAATCCGGCCATGGTCCTTTTGTTGCTGTCTGCCCTGAATATACAACCATATGCAGTCCATTGTGTTCATGAAGGCGGTGAGTCTGAGCCCATCAGGATGCTTATCTAGCTTGTCATGCCCCTCCAGGTGCAGTACAGGGGATTATGGCTGACCGTCACCAGGTCACCCCCCTTAGCTAGTCCTTGAGATATAGAGTAGAATAAAAGTGGAACAGTGCAAATCTGATGTATGGTTGATTTTCTATGAATTTATAACAGAAGTGTAGCGTATGTAGTGTGTGAGTGTGAGTGTGTGTGAAGTCTGTACAAACTGAATGATTGGGGGGGGGGGGTTTCCTGCTACACCATTAACCTAATAAGGTGAAGGAAAGGATTGGAGCCTGATTAATAAAATACACACGAGGCTTGGCTAGCAAGACTCTGGGAGGAAATGCCAATAATAATCTGCCACACCCTGGCCCAGGTCCCTTTTATTAACAAAAGAACTCTTAACACAGCTATTGTAAGAACCAATCAGATTTCCTCTGAGCATTTCAAAAAATCCCCCACGTGGGACAAAGTCAGATCAGAGAAATTCTTTTAATCACAAAGAAACTATTTTCTACTTGAGCATGCATACGTGGTTAAGCTAAACAAACAGGAACCAAGGAGGAATGCATTTAGGAAACCCAGAGGTCATAAACCCATAGGAAAGAAAGATAGTATTTACCATCTCCTTGTGAACTCTCTTCCTGGCCCTTAAGATCGACCTAAAGATTAACAAAATCTACATCAAAGCTACTTTCTGCCTTTATGTACTGAGGATGCCCAGTGAAGCAACTGGTCTGTGTTTTAGCATGCTATACATGACTGTCAGGCAGTGAGAAAATGGCAGAGGTGCAGAGGCTTGTGGGATTCAATCAGAAGTCATGTCAAATGGCTCAAGCCCAGTCAAAGCAATGCGTTCATTGCTGACACAATGGCTTGCTACATTTCCCATAATTCCTCATAGCAATCCCACCTGACCACCACAATTAACTGCTGGAGTCATGTTGTGGGGGGGGGGGGGAGAGACGCCGCATTCTGACACTTTCATCAAGGTGCCTCCTGGGTAAGCTGAGTAGCCATGGAATAAGAGAAGAGGTCCTCTTGTGGATCAGGAATGGAAGTTGCAGGAAGCAGAAAATAGGTTTAAGTGGATAGTCCTCCAAATGGGGGGCTGTGGTGCCAGCTGTTCTTGACCAAAAGCTCACAAGAACAATCTGGCCACATCATGTTGCACCAACCAGATATTCTGGACCAGACCCAAGGGCAGCCCCAGAAAGAGTGCATTGCAGCAGTCCAGCTCCAAGTTTTCCAATGCATGGGCTCCTGTGGTTAGGCTATTCCTGTTCACAAACAGCCATAGAGGACATAGAAGTTGCCCTGTGCCATAGAACATATGAGTGGGCCTCCCTGCCTCCACCTAGTCACTAGGTAGGAGAACAAAAGCCAGAGTTGTCTGAGTGGGTGGAAACACAAAGACATACATGCTCTGTGCTGGATTCAAAGCAGTGACTAATGCAGTGCTAATGCTCCGTGGAGTATTAATGCAGTGAAGCCCGTTTAGTCGTTTAGGACTCTTCTTGACACCATGGACCAGAGCACTCCAGGCACTCCTGTCTTCCACTGCCTCCTGCAGTTTGGTCAAACTCATGCTGGTAGCTTCGAGACCATCTCGTCCTCTGTCGTCCCCTTCTCCTTGTGCCCTCCATCTTTCCCAGCATCAGGGTCTTTTCCAGGGACTCTTCTCTTCTCATGAGGTGGCTAAAGTATCGGAGCCTCAACTTCAGGATCTGTCCTTCCAGTGAGCACTCAGGGCTGATTTCCTTCAGAATGGAGAGGTTTGATCTTCTTGCAGTCCATGGGACTCTCAAGAGTCTCCTCCAGCACCAAAATTCAAAAGCATCAATTCTTCAGCGATCAGCCTTCTTTATGGTCCAGCTCTCACTTCCATACATCACTACTGGGAAAACCATGGCTTTAGCTATACGGACCTTTGTTGGCAAAGTGATGCCTCTGCTTTTTAAGATGCTGTCTAGGTTTGTCATTGCTGCCGTCGTACCACCAGGCGATTTCTGTTCTCATCCTGAAGCAAAGTTCTTAACACGAGGTAATATTTCTGGGCTAGCTGCTCCTCCTGCTTCTGGCCTGGGGGGGGGGGCGCAGCTCAAGGGGGTCTCCCAAATGAGGCATGGGGGGGGGGCTCCTGACATGGAGAAGGAGCGAGCGGTGCTCCGCTTGCCAAGGGTTAAAAGGAACAGAGCTGGGTTTCTAGAGAGGACAGGAAGTGTGGCAAGTGATAAGGGAAAAGTAGACCAGCTGCAGGAGAAGACTACAAGATCTGGGAAAACCTTTTACTCAGGAAGAAGAGCCTCTATACCTGACCCAATTGGAGGTGCATCTGTACAACCTAAACCAAAAGCTATGTCTTCAACTGAGGACCTTTTCAATACAGGATTTGCAAAAATTCAAGAATCATTAAATAAATTGACAGAGGAGGTTGTAGAAACAAACAAAAAGGTGTCAGAGACATCTTCTAAAATAGATCAAAATACAGCTTGTATTAAACAAAATACGAATTTAATTCAGCAATTATTGCAGGAATCATCAAAAACAAGGAAAATTGCAGAAGAAGCTAAAGCAGCTGCAGAGGCCACAGAAGAAAAAATACCACCGATTAACAGGCAACTTGAGGACTATAGAACAAGATTTTCCATGCTTGAATTAAAAGATAAACAAACGAATCTCAGGATCAGATCCTTGCCAGAAATTGAAAAAGAAGGTCTTAAGGAATTTCTTGCACAGGAATTTGCAGATTTCTGGAAACTGGATCTGGATAAAGAAGAAATCAAAATAGTAAGTGCTTTCCGACTGGGTAAAACAAGCAGGAGAATCAAGACAAGAGACTGTTTGGTCACCTTTGGATCTAAAGAGGAGAGAGATAAAATTTTGGGACTACATTTCCAAAGGCCTTTGGAAGTTGGTGAATCAAGAGTGGAATTGTTCAGGGACATCCCCAAACATCTCTTAGACCTCAGATCTAGCTACAGAGACTTGGTCACACAGCTGAGAAAGAACAACATCATCTTTAGGTGGGAGTTCCCTGAAGGGCTTTCGTTTAGTATAAAAGGAAGGAAAATAAAAATAAAATCAGTGGAAGATAAAGACAGATTTTTAAAGGACTACGAGGAGGACTTACAGAAGGAATTCTTTAAAGACCAAGACCCGTCCGATACACAAGAGAGAAAAAGGAGAGATATAGCTAAAGCAATCTTGGATTTGGACAAGACGACACCACCGGGACCAGAAGAGAAAGAAGACACATTGGGAGCTTCTGGAGGAATATAGCAGACCAATTTCAAGATGTCTCTGCAACTATTAAGCTGGAACTGCAACGGTCTAAACGTGGTTTCTAAGAGAAAATCAATTTTTCACATTTTAAAAAAAGAACAATTGGACTTGATTTGTTTACAGGAAACACATGTAACTAGGCTCCATAGAAAAATTCTAATTAATAAAAGACTAGGTCAAGAGTTTATTTCATCGGACAAAGTTAAAAAAAGAGGAGTGGTGGTATATGCAAAAGAGAGCCTAGCACCAAAATTAATTTTTAAAGATGAACAAGGAAGATATTTGGCAATTGAAATTCAACACCATGGACAGAAATATCTGATTGTTGGCGTATACGCACCGAACGAAGGAAAATCGGAATTTTTCAAAAAGTTACATGAGACATTGATGGACTATCTGGAGTACAATGTGATCTTGATGGGAGATATGAATGGAGTTGTTTCTACAAATATGGACAAGGCACAACGGCAGGTAGTCACCAAAGATGGGAGACTACCGAAAACCTTTTTTGAACTGACTGATAACCTGGACTTGGTGGATATCTGGAGAACCAAAAATCCTTTAGAAAGAGAAGGAACCTTCTTTTCTGAAGCCAAAAAGACATGGACAAGAATTGACCAAATCTGGATCACAAGAGGACTGGCACCAAAGACAAAAAAAGTAGAAATCTGCCCAAAGACTTACTCCGACCACAATGCTGTTAAGATGGTAATGAACTTACAACCAACTGGTTCTTTCAGATGGAGGATGAATGACTCTCTGTTTAGAGATGAGGAAATAACCAAGAAGGCCCAGAAAACTCTGAAAGACTATTTTGAGATAAATTTAAACACTACGGTGGAAAAAAGAACTGTATGGGACGCAAGTAAAGCTGTTATGAGAGGATTTTTGATACAACAGAACGCACTCAAGAAGAGATTACAACAGGAAAAAAGAGAAAAGATATTGGAAAAGATTAAGGAAGGTGAAAAAAGACTGAGATCAAATCCAAAATCACAACAAATCTTGAGAGAGATAAAGTTATATCAAGTACAATACATGCAAATGATAAATCAAGAGATTGAATGGAAGGTCAGACAAATGAGACAAAGAACTTTCGAATCAGCAAACAAATGTGGAAAGTTATTGGCATGGCAAATAAAGAAGAGACAGAAAATGAATACAATAACAAATTTAGAAGAGGAAGGAAGAATTATTCAGAACCCAGTGGAAATTAGGAGTGCCTTTCAAAGATACTTTAAACAGCTTTATTCACAACAACCACAGAAGGAAGCAGATATGGAGGAATTCTTGAAAGAAAATGGGCTACCGGAAATATCTCAAGAAAGTAAATTTAAATTGAGCTGCAGGATAACAGAACAAGAGGTAGAGAGCGCCATCCAAAATATGAAACTTGGCAAGTCCCCAGGACCTGATGGGTTGACGGCAAGATATTATAAATCAATGAAAGACTGGCTAATTCAACCCTTGAAGGATATATGTAATGACATATTACAGGGGAAAAGGACACCAGAAACGTGGAAAGAAGCTTTTGTGACTCTCATACCAAAGACAGAATCGGAAAAACACCAACTTAAGAACTATCGGCCTATATCATTACTTAATGTGGATTATAAAATTTTTGCTGACATTTTGGCTAGAAGATTAAAGAGGGTTTTAGTGGAGGAGATTCACAAGGACCAAGCAGGCTTTCTCCCAGGAAGGCACCTATCTGATAATGTAAGGAATATAATTGACATTTTGGAACTTTTACAGGAAAGAATAAACACAAAAGCAGCTTTAGTATTTGTGGACGCGGAGAAAGCCTTTGATAACATTTCTTGGGGTTTTATGAAAAAGAATCTCCATAGTATGGGGGTAGGCCAAGAGTTCGAAAATGGTATAGGTGCAATCTATTCTGAACAAAAAGCAAAATTAATTGTTAACAATGTTTTGACTGAAGAGTTCAGAATAGAAAAAGGAACACGACAAGGTTGTCCTATTTCCCCTCTGCTTTTTATATCGGTCCTGGAGGTGTTGCTGAATATGATTAGAAAGGACCAGATGGTAAGAGGGATACAGGTCGGAGTTAAACAATTTAAATTAAGAGCATTTGCAGATGACTTGGTTTTGACATTGCAGGAGCCAGAGTCCAGTGTGAAGAGGGTTTTAGAACTGATTCAAGAGTTTGGTCGATTAGCAGGTTTTAAACTCAACAAAACAAAAACTAAGGTTTTGACAAAGAATCTAACAGAAAAAGAGAAAGAAAGGTTTCAGAATGAGACAGGTTTGACAGTGGTGAAAAAAGTGAAATATCTGGGAATTATTATGACCTCAAAAAATGGGAACTTATATAAGGATAACTACGAAAAATGTTGGATGGAGATAAAAAAAGATCTAGATATATGGTCTAATCTAAAACTCTCACTGTTAGGTCGTATTGCTGTGATAAAGATGAATGTATTGCCAAAAATGTTATTTTTGTTCCAGACACTGCAGATTATTGATAAAATGGACTGTTTCAAGAAGTGGCAGAAAGATATATCCAGATTTGTCTGGCAGGGCAAAAAGCCAAGAATAAAATTTAAAATATTAACAGATGCAAAGGAAAGAGGAGGCTTTGCCCTGCCAGACTTGAAACTTTACTATGAAGCAGCAGCTTTTTGCTGGCTGAAAGAATGGCTACTTCTTGAAAATACAGATATACTGGACTTAGAAGGATTCAATAATGCGTTTGGGTGGCATGCTTACTTATGGTATGACAAGGTTAAAGTTCACAGAATGTTTAAGATTCACATTGTCAGGAAAGCATTGTTTAATGTATGGATTAGATATAAGGATTTCTTTGAAAACAAGACTCCAAGGTGGTTATCTCCGATGGAAGCAAAAGCAGTCAAAAAACTCAATATGGAGGCCAATTGGCCAAAATATTGGGAGATACTAGAACAAGATGGAGATAAATTGAAACTGCAGAGTTTTGACAAATTAAAAAGTAAAGTCCGTGATTGGCTCCACTATCATCAGATAATGGAGGCATATAAATTGGATAGAAAAATTGGCTTCCAGGTGGAAAAATCAAAATTGGAAACAGAATTGCTAGAACCCAAAACTAAGGTATTGTCAAGAATGTATAATCTGCTGCTGAAATGGAATACACAGGATGAGGAAGTGAAATCAGTAATGATTAAATGGGCACAAGATGTGGGTCACAACATAATGCTAGCCGACTGGGAACGGTTATGGACCACTGGGCTAAAGTTTACGGCATGTAATGCCCTAAGAGAAAATATTATGAAAATGATATACAGATGGTACATAACACCAGTCAAACTAGCAAAAATTTATCATATGCCCGATAACAAATGTTGGAAATGTAAAGAAACTGAAGGTACCTTTTTTCATCTCTGGTGGACATGCCCAAGGATTAAGACCTTTTGGGAGATGATCTATAATGAACTGAAGAAAGTATTTAAATACACATTCCCAAAGAAACCGGAGGCCTTTCTCCTGGGCATGGTCAACCAAGAGGTACGTATGAAAGACAGGATATTTTTTATGTACGCCACAACAGCAGCAAGAATACTTATTGCAAAGTATTGGAAGACACAAGAATTACCCACGCTGGAGGAATGGCAGATGAAAGTCATGGACTATATGGAATCCGCAGAAATGACTGGCAGAATCAGAGACCAGGGTGAAGAGACGGTGGAGGAAGATTGGAAGAAATTTAAAGACTATTTACAGAAACACTACAAGATTAATGAATGTTAAAATAACATCAGATTGAATGTAGAAGGTTATTGGAGTAAAATTTTAAGGATCAGAAGACCCAACATTCTAAGTTCTAAGCATTGAATAAGCTATATTAAGACATTCAAATCAGAAAAGAGGTTAATTATGACAGAGGAATGGGATTTGTTGTTTAATTGTATGAATTGGAATACAGGGAAGGGAGACTCGGGGAAGTCAGAGAAACAAGTTAATGCAAGATTAATATGAAGATAAGATTGTTTTTATTTCTGTTTTTTGTAGTATGTTATGTTTGTGTAATTCTGTATGTTTTTGGTGTATTGTTTGTTGTTTTGTTTTGCTTTGTTGTCTTTTACGCAAAAACGAATAAAATATTTATTAAAAAAAAAAAATAGAGAGGACAGGAAGTGGAGGCGTGGGGGGGGGCAAGGTCCTCCCAGCAAAAGCCCCTCCCTCGCCATTCCCGCCTGCAAGCGGAGGGGCTGCTTCCGTCTCCCTCTCTCTCTTGCCAGAGCTGCCTGGGGGTGAGTCTCGCCTCCCTCTCCCTCCGGGTGCAATGGGGAGAAGGGGCTGCGGGGGAGGATGCCTGGGGGGCTGGCCAGATCGGGGGGGGGGGCAGACATTCCCCCAAGCCAAGCCAGGGAGGGGGCGGGGGGCCAGGGCTCTGCCCCGCTCTTCTTGCTTGGCCCCGTGGGGGGGGGGTCTTGGAGGGGGGAGCCTGCAGAGAGAGCCCTGGAGTCTCGATCAAGAGTGGAGGAGGAGGAGGAGGAGGAGGAGGAGGAAGGGTGTTCTTCCTCTTGGCCAGCATCGCTACTGTGTCTTTTCTCCTAGCAGATCGAGGAGACAGCAGAAACTGCTACATTTTTAGCCGGGCGATGAGAGCCAGATCTCTTCTGATTGGATCGCTTTTCTAACGTAGCTCAGCTTTTTTCGTTCTTTAATCAGTTTGGTCATTTATACTGATGTCAGCCTCCAGGACGTACCTTGCATACCAAACTATATAGCAAACTATATCTGGTCTAGGGAACTGTGTCCCACAAATAACCCAGAGATGCATTTTCAATAAAAGCACACATTCTGCTCATGTAAAAACACCAGGCAGGTTTGGAGTACATTGTCAGGAGCAGGGCTAGGCAAACTGAGGCCCGGGGGCTGGATGCGGCCCAATCGCCTTCTAAATCCGGCCCGCGGATGGTCCAGTAAAGCGTGGTTTTTTCTTTCTCTCTTCAAAATATAGTCCGGCCCACCACATGCTCTGAGGGACCGTGGACCCTCAGCACAGCTGAAAAAGGTTGCTGACCCCTGATCTATAGCTCTCCTTCTGGAGCCAGAGAGGATAGTCACTTTCAAGGGCACCATTAAGACGTAGAGGTTTAGCCTGAATGCTGTTTGAGCCAAGCAGATGCCTGCAAAGTTTGATTTCTGATCCTTTGAAGAACGGGTGAGGCGGAATCCACTGGCTTCACAGTTGGGAGGAGACCATTTGTGCTGTGCATAAAGGGCATGATGATTAGGGCCCAATCTGGCATTGAGATCCCCTCCTAAAACTACAGATGCCTTTGGGTTCAGCAAAATAAGGTCTGTGGCATAAATTTCCCTTTCAACCCACAAGTTTCAGATCTGAGATTTCTGCCTCATCTGGGTCACATCAGCGTTAATTACCAACAGGGCCTAGTGGCCTAGTGGCTGAATTGGATTAACACTGCCCTGGCTTATGACTTGAATGAGGGGAGAGGGCTTGAAATGGCACGTAGGGTAGTGGAGACTAAGACCCCCACGCCCCCGTTCGCTCTTCCACGCTTTACCCCTAGATCTGCCCCAGTTGAGAATGAATGAAATCCGTTGAGTAACTGCTCATCCGCAGTCCATGTTTCCAGGATCATTATGACGCAATGGTGGGAGAGAAAGCTTTAAAACAAGGATCTCTGCTGCATGCAGAGCACCCGGCCACATTCCAGGAGAAAAGCTAGGTCACTTGATTGTCACGCAGTTGCATTGTGGGTAATTTTTGGCAGGAGCAAGAGCTTCGCATTGGTTTGAGATGGTGGTAACTGCGTCTCCTTCAGTGACGAGGGAGAAGGTGCTGTACCATCATGTTCCTGCTCCTCTGTTCTAGCGAGGAGACTGGGAGAATCAGTGCAGCGTGGTCAGCAAAATGTGAATTCCAGGCAAGCAGGGCTGCCATCTCTTCAGCAGGGGAGACTTCCTTTCACTTGTCCGAGGAGAGGAGAGGGGAACTGTTTCTCCTGCGAATCCGGTTCCCTCAGGGCCAGGTGGGACTTCTGAGATGGGGAAGCACATGGGGCTCTGTTTCCAGGTTGGGGTTCTTCAAGTGCTTGTCAGAGGTTTCTTTTGCTTGCAGGGCAGATTCTTTGGGGAATCAGCTACTTGGGGTTGTAAAGATTCCTTGTATACTACTGGTATACACGGAATATTCAGAAGAGTCACTCTCTGCATCGCTTCCACTATTATTAGGAAAGTACTAGGGTGACCCTGCTGGGAGTACAAGATTCCCGAGGGCTTTGCTCACAAGGGTCATAGGAACGTGCAAGCCCACTCACCACAACAAGGTGTTGATCCAGCGAGTGAGAAGTACATTTTGCAAATTTAACCAGGGTCAAATACCACCTATAGATCATTTTCATGTAGTTCTCCTTCAGTAAAGTACATGCAGAAAATTTCAAATCTATAATAATAATTTATTATTTATACCCCGCCCATCTGGCTGGGTTTCCCCATCCACTCTGGGCGGCTTCCAACAGAATATTAAAATACAATAATCTATTAAACATTAAAAGCTTCGCTAAACAGGGCTGCCTTCAGATGTCTTCTAAAAGTCTGGTAGTTGTTCTTCTCTTTGACATCTGGGCGGGTGCCACTACCGAGAAGGCCCTCTGCCCGGTTCCCTGTAACTTGGCTTCTCGCAGGGAGGGAACCGCCAGAAGGCCTTCGACACTGGATCTCAGTGTCTGGGCTGAACGATGGGGGTGGAGACTCTCCTTCAGGTATACTGGGCCGAGGCCGTTTAGGGCTTTAAAGCTCAGCACCAACACTTTGAATTGTGCTTGGAAACATGCTGGGAGCCAATGTAGGTCTTTCAAGACCGGTGTTATGTGGTCTCGGCGGCCTAACTTCCAAATCTAACTTCCAAAGCCTTTCCCAGTCCGTCATTAATTTATTACGTCCCACATCCTTTACCCATTTTATCATAGCGCATTTGACCTGGTCCTCTTTAGTGTCCCATTCCAAAAGCAGATCGTTCATTTTTGACAGCAGTTTTGTACTACTTTCTACTATTTCTCTCTGCAATCTTGACACTTGATAACTAAATCGTTTCTTTTTAGGATTTTTTAAAGTTTCATTTAGTTGTAAATATTGTAACCAGTCTATTACATTTTCTCTTACTTCTTCAAAGTCCTTTAATTTTAACTGGTTGTCAATTTCTGTTAACACCTCTTTATATGTCGGCCAATTTAACCTCATATTTACTTTTTTCAAAGATAATGTTTCTAATGGGGAAAATCACCATGCTGTTTTCTGTTAAAATAAATCTTTATATTTCCCCCCAAACTTTAAGAATCGAGTTTCTTATTATGACTATGAAAACTTTTATGAACTTTTGCCTTATGATACCATAGATAAGCATGCCTGGCGTTGCAGTCTTCAGGCTTGGGGACAAGATGGTGACTGGTTCTATCCCTAAGCCCCACTGAGTTCAATGGGATCTATTCTCAGGTCTCTATTGTGCAGACCGTGCCGGCCTTACGAAGTGGGGAGAGGAGTAAACAGAGGAAATTGGAACCACTGGAAATGTTTATAAATGGGGTTTCTGTTGGGAAGGGGCTGCCCCATTTGTGCTGTTCCAGGGGCAAGAGAATCCAGTGAGAGCCAGTGTGGTGTATTGGTTAAGAGCGGTAGACTCGTAATCTGGTGAACCGGGTTCGATTCCCCGCTCCTCCACATGCAGCTGCTGGGCGACCTTGGGCTAGTCACGCTTTTCTGAAGTATCTCAGCCCCACTCACCTCACAGAGTGTTTGTTGTGGGGGAGGAAGGCAAGGAGAATGTTAGCCGCTTTGAGACTCCTTAGGGTAGTGATAAAGCGGGATATCAAATCCAAACTCTTCTTCTTCTTTTCTTCTTCCCTGCAGGGCCTCTGAGGCTCCATTTGCTTCTTCCTCTCTCCCAGGACCCTGCAGCTTGTTTTGGCTCCTTGACTCCTCAGGAAGGATGAAAGAGATGGATCCTGCAAAGCTAGCGAGGATGGAAGGGGGAAGATGGACGGTTGACCTGGTCAGGTTGTCTCCTGCATCCCTCCTCACAACCTCTGAGCGTTCCTCTCTAGGGCTCTCAGAGAGATCTGGTGAGTTCCAGGGGAGGGGTGATGGGGACATGGAGGGATGGAGCCAGAGAGGTATTGGGGCTTGCTCAGCCTGGGGGTGGGGGGAGGCAGGCAGGCGGGTGGAGATTGAGAAGGTGAGCACCTTTCTGGGCTCCACCACCTGCCTGCCTGCCTGCCTGCCTGCGCCTTTGATATCTGCAGGCAATTTGAGTTAGGAATACATCACAGCTCCCCGGCCACCACGATGTATTGGCAGCTCAAAATGTCTAATACCAGTGCCGTGATCTTAATGCCCTAGCAATGTCAAAAAACTTACTGCTCCATCACACAGCAGTAGAAGCAACGAAGTCTGCATAAGGAAGTCAAGGAGGAGAATCGTGGAATCATGGACCCTCTTGGTAAAGCTCCCCATTGGATCATAAGATCAGTTTTGAAATTCCATACATACCTCTATGTGAGGAACCTCCACTATTTGGATGGAGACCAACAGCACCTGGGATTCTCACATCCCCACCATGAACCCTGAAGAGGAGGAGATCAACTGTGAATGTTCTTTGTCTAGTCATGCCTTTTAAAACAATGACCAGGTTTGTCTGAACTGCCCAGTAACTTCAATGTGTTCCTCTGTTAATTCAGAGTGTTAAATGTGATATGAAAACATCAAATCCCCCCCCCAAGAGATCCTAGAATATAGCTCCTTTTCTGTTCTTCAGACATAGAATATTCTGCCACCTTTAGCTTTTCAGTGATGGTTAAAATTCTGTCACATGACTCTGGCAATCTTTCTTTTCTTCATGTTTCACTTCAAATCTGTATAACACTGTTCTCATTCTCCTATTCCACTGTGTAGAATTTCCTCTATGCATCCTAAAAATTTCTACTTTTCAATCTGCCTTTAAGAATTGTTTCTGAGAGAATAATTAAGAGTACACTGGCAAAGTGGTCAAAATGTTAATGTCAATTTCTGAGGTAAAACACGTCACTTTACAACTCTCTGTTGGGATATGAGTACTACGCAGCTGCAAACTGGCAGCTCGGTGTTTACATCACATGATGCCCCTGACCGTGGGAATGGATATTCCAGGAAGTTCACAGGGCGATTCACAGGGATTTGTTCTTTGTGTAATTTGAGACCTTCCTGTTGCGTATGTGAAGGAAGTCTAAGTCAGTTGCTTGGAGGAGACTGAACTGAACAGACATGTTTTTGTACAGTTGTGCAGTCAGAAATAAACTAGAGATGTAGACTTTCTGATTTTCTTCTTTCTCCTGCTGGTATGCAAAGGGGGAAAGGGGGTGTGCATCTTCCACACAGGGAGGTGTCGCCTATCAAGATCTCCCTGGACTGCGAGGATGCCAGCCAGAGTAGATCACCGGCAAACAAGCCCCGGGAGCCTGGGAGAGGGGCCAGCGTCTCCGGAGGGGGCTAGTTTTCCAACACTCTCCACCTGTTTTCTGGATTACTCGTGGTTTTCTGGATTTTGTGGGACCCAAACCTATTTTCTGTGGTATTTATATGTGTGTAGGTTGCCCTGGGTTGTTTGACCCTTGAAAAACATAGCTTTTTTTTTCTTCTAGAAAAGACTCCACAAGATTCTCTGTTTAGAGTTTAAACAGAACACATTACATTACTTGATATACTAAAACACGTTTACATGTGCTTATATCTAATATATCTATATATATATTCTTTATTGATTTAGACTATTTCTACATTTATCCCACTCGTTAGTCAAGACAATAAGCTACACTCAAAAAACCAAAATAATTCAACATCAAATAATACTGCTACATTAGGTATGAAGAGGGAATTACAAGTGCTTCTATCTGTATGAGACTTTACAGACTTTTTCTGAGGCACATAGCAGCATAAAACAGGCAGCAGGTGCTCTCACAGAAAACCTCTCTCTCACTCGACAGTTGAGAACAGACCTAACTGAAAAAACGGCCTTCTGGAGTGACAGTCACCCTTTCCATAGCAACTTGGAGGCAGCATTCACACACCGAGTTGTTTGTGAAGTTGAGGTAATGTCTGTCAGGTTTGGGTTTCTGACCTCTGTAGAAAGACCTCACATCTTCTGTTCTTCCTCTTTCACAAATGTTCATTAGCATTGTTAAATAATTGGGGGCTCCATTTCTTCCTGAGGATCTAATTAGTTTCTGTCTTTGTTGTAGGTGGTGATGAATTGGAAATGAAGAATGGGGGAGACCATGACAAAATGCACACAGTGGAGAAGCCATATCAAAATTGGGAGTATGGAGAGAGCTCCAGTCAGAGTTCCCGTTCCCATCAAAGAACTCAAAGCGGGAAGAAAGGCTATCAGTGCTCAGAATGTTGGAAGAGCTTCACTCGGAAGGACAATCTCATGTCCCATCAAAGAATTCATACTGGAGAGAAACCCTATCAGTGTTTGGAATGTGGAAAGAGCTTCAGTCAGAGCACCCATCTCACATCCCATCAAAGAATTCATACTGGAGAGAAACCCTATCAGTGCTTGGAATGTGGAAAGAACTTCAGTCACAGCCACAGTCTTGCTTCCCATCGAAGAATTCATACTGGGGAGAAACCCTATCAGTGTTTGGAATGTGGAAAGAGCTTCAGTCAGAGGAGCACTCTCACTTCCCATCAAAGAATTCATAAAGAAGAGAAACCCTATCAGTGCTTGGAATGTGGGAAGAGCTTCAGTCGAAAGGACAGTCTCACTTCCCATCAAATAATTCAGAAAGAAGAGAAACCCTATCAGTGCTTGGAATGTGGGAAGAGCTTCAGTCGAAAGGACAGTCTCACTTCCCATCAAATAATTCAGAAAGAAGAGAAACCCTATCAGTGCTTGGAATGTGGGAAGAGCTTCAGTCGAAAGGACAGTCTCACTTCCCATCAAAGAATTCATACAAGGGAGAAACCATATCAGTGCTTGGAATGTGGAAATAGCTTCAGTCAGAGGAGCAGTCTCACTTCCCATCAAAGAATTCATACAGGGGAGAAACCCTATCAGTGCTTTGAATGTGGAAAGAGCTTCGGTAGGAGCACCCAACTCACTTCCCATCAAAGAATTCATACAGGGGAGAAACCCTATCAGTGCTTTGAATGTGGAAAGAGCTTCGGTAGGAGCACCCAACTCACTTACCATCAAAGAATTCATACAGGGGAGAAACCCCATCAGTGCTTGGAATGTGGGAAGAGCTTCAGTCGAAAGGACAGTCTCACGTCCCATCAAAGAATTCATACTGGAGAGAAACCCCATCAGTGCTTGGAATGTGGGAAGAGCTTCAGTCAGAGGAGCAGTCTCGCTTCCCATCGAAGAATTCATACAGGGGAGAAACCCTATCACTGCTTGGAATGTGGGAAGAGTTTCAGTCACACCAGCGGTCTCGCTTCCCATCAAAGAATTCATAAAGAAGAGAAACCCTATCAGTGCTTGGAATGTGGGAAGAGCTTCAGTCGAAAGGACATTCTCACTTCTCATCAAAGAATTCATACTGGAGAGAAACCCTATCAGTGCTTGGAATGTGGGAAGAGGTTTCGTGAGAGTGGGGATCTCACTTCTCATCGAAGAATTCATACAGGGGAGAAACCCTATCAGTGCTTGGAATGTGGGAAGAGCTTCAGTCACAGCACCCATCTCACGTCCCATCAAAGAGTTCATACTGGAGAGAAACCCTATCAGTGCTTTGAATGTGGAAAGAGCTTCAATCACAGCACCAATCTCACTTCCCATCAGAGAATTCATACAGGGGAGAAACCCTATCAGTGCTTGGAATGTGGGAAGAGCTTCAGAAAGAGGTCAGGTCTCACCCGCCATCAAAGAACTCATACAGTGGTACCTTAGGTACCTTAGGTTAAGAACTTAATTAGTTCTGGAGGTCTATTCTTAACCTGAAACTTTTTTCTTTCTTTCAAAAATTTTATTGGTTTTTACAATATTAATGACAAACAAAAACAAAAAACAAACAAAACATAACAAACATAAATCATAACCGTATTGAAAATAACAGTTATTTACTTTGTGAAACGACTGCCTCGTTTCCCCTTAGTTGAATTTCATTGCATATCCTTATAACGGTTTTCCAAATCCCAATTTTAATACCCTTTAAATTAAACATTAACATATTTAAATCTTCTCCTTCTTGTATTAAACATATTATTTTATCAGTTAACATAAATACAATCCTAAGCCCATTGAGTATCTCGACGCTATTTGTTATTTTAGCTTAACAAATTTAGCTAAATAATCATTAAATTTATTCCATTCTTCGTGGTGTTCCTCCTCCTTCTGGTTGCGGACGGCTAGCTCCATAAAATCCATCATTTTCATCTGCCATTCTTTTACTGTTGGTAATTCTTGAGTTTTCAGTGGTACCTTAGGTTAAGAACTTAATTCGTTTTGGAGGTCCATTCTTAACCTGAAACTGTTCTTAACCTGAAGCACCACTTTAGTTAATGGGGCCTCCCGCTGCTGCCTCGTGATTTCTGTTCTCACCCTGAAGCAAAGTTCTTAACCCGAGGTAGTATTTCTAACCTGAGGCAGCCAGGAAGGACAGGACATTCCAGAATTTCCCATGATAGCCACTGGAATGAAAAAGTGCCCTACATTGAATGAAAACAACATTTCTAATTCTTGCTGTATCTAAACTCTCAGCTGTTTCCAGCACAGAAAATAAAATGAGACCACGCTGAGATGCTCAAATACCTTCCATTAGCGACCTGTAGGAGAGAGGAAAGGCCCATCAGCCTCACTGAAAGTGGACTGACACCATAGTGAAACTGTGACCACAACTTTGACCATCATGAACATCTCATGAGATTGCGTTTCAGCTGTGTTTACAGTCAGCTGCATTATTTACCCCCTTGTAGGTTTGGATTTTTAAAAGCCACTTTGCACAGTCATCACATTCTCAAATGCAGCATACTCATTTTCAGTCAGGACTTAAGCATCAGCTGCTGCTGCACCTTCAACTGAGAAGCACCTAAGTTCATGGTCCTGGCATATGGGGGCAACTGGAACCTATGAAATCAGAGTGTGCCTCCAGACAGTCAGTATTTTGAAGGAGGGATTCCAGCGCATGGCAGAACTTTGTTTTCCTGCAGTTATAGTGCAAGAAAGGCCCCTTTGAAAAATGGTTTGCAATTTTGAATGTTACACAAAAATGTACAGAAAAGTGTAGAATGATTAAATGATGAGGAGGAAGGCATGTGAACCCCTCTTATTCAAATCTGGGTGGATATTCCAATGAATATTCACTGTTTATAATCTCCCTGCCCACAAATCACAACAAATGTTCCATTTTTGATGGGAAGTTTTGCTTCTGCACATGCTGAGCTGAAGCATTCCGTGCTCACCCACCCTAGAATGTTCGGTTACCTGTTCTTAATGCATGGTTGACCACATCTATGAATGGGAATATCAATCAATAGTAACAGTTTAACAAGGAGGTTTTCATACCTGTCTAACTCTGTGTTCCTTTCCCAACCTTTAACCTATTGATGATTAATGCCTATATGCAGCCTATATGCAACCCTTGCTTTGTCTTTGTGTTAACCAATCAGCAACAAGCACATAGGTGGCAATGCTGTAATATTCAATAAAAGGGACTCTCAGACATGCTCGAGAGATGCCTCCCGTATGACACTTGTCACTCGTCTGTTGTTTATTTCAACCCAACACATTTCCCCACCTTCACTGCATCAAGCAGTTGGTCCCTTACCTTTCCCTCCCCGACCTGGCCACAGTGATCCATGCAATGGCCACCTCCAGGCTTGACTATTGTAATTCGCTCTACTCAGGGCTGCCCTTGAAGCTGTTCCAGAAACTCCAGTAGGTGCAGAATGCTTCAGTGAGGCTCCTCACGGGGTTTCTGCCATGGGAGCATATTCACCCAGTGCTTTTCCAGCTGCACTGGCTCCCGGTGGAGTACAGGGTCAGATTTAAGGTGCTGGTTTTGACCTTTATAGCCCTTCACGGCCTAGGACCCTCATACCTACGGGACTGCCTCTCCTGGTATGCCCCACGGAGGACCTTAAGGTCCATAAATAGCAACACCCTAGAGGTCCCGGGCCCTAAGGAAGTTAGATTAGGCTCAACCAGAGCCAGGGCTTTTTCAACACTGGCTCCGGCTTGGTGAGACCAGGGCCCTGCAGGGTCTGATTTCTTTCCACAGGGTGCGTAAGACAGAGTTGTTCTGCCTGGCCTTTGGCTTGGAGTCATTTTGATTCCCTCCCCTTCTTTATTTTCCCATCTCCTCCTATGATGAGGCTGCCCTTTTAACATTTTAACGTTGTATTTTAATCTTGGTTTTAAGTTGTATTCATTCAACTTGTTTTTATTATTGCTTGTTAGCTGCCTTGAGCCCGGCCTTGGCTGGGGAGGGCGGGGTATAAATAAAATTTATTATGATTATTTTTATTATTATTATCATCATTATCAAAGAGCACCACATAATCAAGTAAATCAGGATGAATGCTGAATCAGAAGGGTCTCTGGAAAAGCCTTGGATCAGGTGGAGAGCATTATTGTTTGGTTGACTGATTCATTGACTGAATCAGAAGCAGGATGTCACCTCACGTTCCTCTCAAAAATGGGGTCCATTTTAGTGGACCCAAAGTAGAACTTTGGACAAATCCCTTGAGTTTTCATGAGAAGTAAAGGGAAGGGGAAGGGGGAAGAGTGATGTTGTGTCAGGCGTGGAGAGTTCTCTCCCTTTGGCAACATCACAGATAAGAATTAACAAGCAGTTAATCTATTTATAGTCCTTTTATTACAGCACCATGTTGCAAGCAGAAATACACAGCTCTCCACAAGGAGGGCAGTTGGCTGCTCTATATCCTCCTTCTGACTTCCATAGCATTTTAGGTCCCAATGGGAAGTTCCTCCCCCCCCCGACTTCTTTGCTCTGATATGTTCAATGGGCAACTCCTCCCTCAGCTGTTCAGCTTCTGTCTCTCTTTCTACTTCTATCAAAGAGCATTTGATAGAGAGTCACCAAAAGAGGAATTCTGGACGTAGCAACACTAAACTTCGGACTGGACTTAACGAACACACCACCGACAGAAGAAGAGCAAGCACTTGGTGCAGTTGGAGGAAAACTACAGTAACTACATTATGGCATTGCAAATATTAAGCTGGAACATTAATGGCTTTAACTCCCCTGAAAAAAGGAAGAGGGTCTTTCACCTACTTAAAAAAGAACAATTGGACTTGATTTGTTTGCAAGAAACACATGTGACAAGGTTGCACAGCAAGATATTAATAAATAAAAGATTGGGCCAAGAATTTATTTCATCAGATAAAGTTTAAAAAAGATGAGTAGTCCTATATGCAAGAGAGAGCTTATCACCGAATTTTATGTTTAAAGATGAACAAGGAAGAATCGTTGCAATTGAAATCCAATCACAGGGAGAGAAATTTTTGATAGTAGGCATTTACGCACCAAATGAAGGAAAATCGGAATTTTTTAAGAAGTTACATGAGACCCTGATGGACTATATGGATTACAATATGATCTTGATGGGAGATATGAATGGAGTAGTGTCTACAAATATGGACAAGGCACAGAGACAGGTAGTCACCAAGGATGGCAGACTACCAAAAACCTTTTTTGACATGACTGAAAATATGGATTTAGTTGACATTTGGAGAACAAAGAACCCTTTAGGAAGAGAGGGAACTTTCTTTTCTGAGGCTAAGATGACATGGACAAGAATTGATCAAATCTGGGTAACTAGAGGACTGACCCCGAAGACCAATAAAGTAGAAATCAGCCCTAAAACTTGCTCCGACCATAATGCTGTGAAGATGGAAATGAAATTGATGCCAACTGGTTCCTTTAGATGGAGGATGAATGACACCCTGTTTAGGAATGAGGAAGTGACCAAGAAGGCCCAAAAAACTCTGAGAGACTATTTTGAGATAAATATGAATACTACAGTGGAAAAAAGAGTAATTTGGGATGCAAGCAAGGTGGTTATGAGAGGTTTTTTTTGATACAACAGAATGCAATTAAGAAAAGAACACAAAATGAGAAAAAAGACAAAATCCTGGAAAAAATAAAGGAAGCAGAGAAAAAACTGAGGGTGAAACCAAAGTCGCAAGAGATTCTGAAAGAAATAAAGTTATATCAAGTACAATATATGAAAATGATGATTAGACAGATGATGATTAGACAGATGAGACAAAAGACATTTGAATTGGCAAATAAGTGTGGGAAATTTCTGGCCTGGCAATTGAAAAAAAGACAAAAACTTAATACAATTACACCGTGGAAGTGGAAGGAAAGAATATACAGAATCCAGTAGAAAGTAGAAAGTGCTTCCAGAGGTATTTTAAACAACTATATACGCAGGAGAGGCAGAAAGAAATAGATATTGACAGATTCTTGAAAATTAATGGACTACAAAAAATTTCTCAGGAAAATAGGCTAATGTTGAACCATAAAATTACAGTGCAGGAAATAGAAGGGGCCATTAAGAATATGCAACTGGGTAAATCTCCAGGACCGGATGGACTGACTTCAAGATATTACAGATCTTTGAAAGAATGGATAATACAACCTTTAAAGGAAGTCTGTGATGAAATATTGGAGGGGGGAAAGGCACCTGAGTCATGGAAAGAAGCCTATATTACACTTATACTGAAAACAGAGACTGAAAAGACGCAACTTAAGAATTACCGCCCCATATCACTGCTTAATGTGGATTACAAAATTTTTGCAGTTATATTGGCTAAAAGATTTAAAAAAGTATTAGCAGAAGTAATTCATAAAGATCAAGCGGGCTTTCTCCCGGGCAGACACTTGTCTGATAATACGAGGAATATAATTAATATTATTGAAAAACTCCAAGTGAAGATCAACACCAAAGCAGTTTTGATATTTGTGGACGCGGAGAAAGCCTTTGACAACATTTCTTGGAGTTTTATGAAAAAGAATTTACAGGGGATGGGGGTGGGTGAAGGTTTTGGAAACGGTATAGGTGCAATTTATTTAGAACAGAAGGCTAAACTAATTGTGAATAATGTGGTGACAGAAGAATTTAAGATCAAGAAAGGAACACGACAAGGGTGCCCAATCTCTCCATTGGTTTTTATATCGGTCCTGGAGGTTCTGTTAAACATGATAAGAAGGGACCAATCAGTTAAAGGTATTCAAGTGGGAGCTAAACAGTACAAATTGAAAGCATTTGCTGATGACTTGGTATTGACCTTACAGGAGCCAGAATCTAGTACTAAGAGAGTATTGGAATTAATTCAAGATTTTGGTCAGGTAGCAGGCTTTAAGTTAAATAAGATGAAAACTAAGGTTTTAGAGAAAAACTTAACTGCGATGGAGAGAGAAAAGTTTCAGAAGGAGACAGGATTAATACTGGCTAAGAAAGTGGAATATTTGGGGGTTAATATGACTGTGAAAAATGTGAACTTATTTAAGGATAATTATGAAAAATGCTGGTCTGAAGTGAAAAAGGATTTAGAAATATGGTCAAATCTGAAACTATCACTGTTAGGTCGAATTGCTGTCATAAAGATGAATGTATTGCCAAGGTTGTTGTTTTCGTTTCAAACATTGCAAATCGTGGACAAAATGGACTGTTTCAAGAAGTGGCAGAGAGATATCTCTAGATTTGTCTGGCAGGGCAAGAAACCTCGAATAAAATTTAAGATATTAACAGATGCTAAAGAAAGGGGTGGATTTGCCCTGCCAAACCTTAAACTCTATTATGAATCAGCCGCATTTTGCTGGCTGAAAGAATGGATGCTTCTTGAAAATACTGATATTTTAGATCTGGAAGGTTTAACAATGTATTTGGCTGGCATGCATATTTGTGGTATGACAAGGTTAAAGTTCATAGAGCCTTTAAGAATCATATTATCAGAAAAGCATTGTTTAATGTTTGGATAAGATACAAGGATTTGTTAGAAAATAAAACCCCAAGATGGTTGTCACCAATGGAAGCGAAGGCATTGAAAAAACTCAAGAGGGAGCAAGAGGGAGACAGGCTAAAATTGCACAGTTTGGAAAAATTGAAAAACAGAGTTCGAGATTGGCTCCATTATTA
This sequence comes from Podarcis tiliguerta, assembly GCF_965153285.1. Taxonomy (NCBI): domain Eukaryota; kingdom Metazoa; phylum Chordata; class Lepidosauria; order Squamata; family Lacertidae; genus Podarcis; species Podarcis tiliguerta. Next base: position 2,710,273 of record NC_139535.1, on the reverse strand, counting down.
TCAAATAATGGAGGCATATAATTTGGACAAAAAAATAGGCTTCCAGGTGGAAAAATCAAAATTAGAAGCAGAATTGTTAGAACCCAAACTTAAGAATTTGTCAAGAATGTATAACTTGCTGCTGAAATGGAATACTCAAGATGAAACGGTGAAATCTGCTATGATTAAATGGGCACAAGATATTGGGCATAATATTATGATGGCTGACTGGGAACAGTTATGGACCACAGGTATGAAGTTTACGGCATGCAATGCCTTAAAGGAGAATTTAATGAAAATGATTTATAGGTGGTACATAGCACCAGTCAAGCTGGCAAAAATCTATCAGCTGCCTGATAATAAGTGTTGGAAATGTAAAGAGACGGAAGGTACATTCTTCCACCTTTGGTGGACGTGCCCAAGGATTAAGATCTTCTGGGAAATGATATTGTCAGGGGTTCAGGAGCAGAGGCACAGGATAGGGAGGAAATGGAGAGCGAGGGGGAGGAGTCCGAAGGAAATGTCAGCGATGACAGCGGTCCGAGGTCTCTGAGTCTTTCCAGTGAATCGGAGGATTCACAAAAGGGGGCTCCCATGGTCAGGGCAAGGGGAGTGCCCAGGGGGGCACTTCAGGAAGAAGGGGCCATAGGAGACTCAGAGAGCAGCAGTTGGAAATCCGGACCAGCGTCCACACCAGAGTGCAGTAGGGGGGAGGAGTTCCAGGCATCGGGATCAGGCGGCGCGCCACCAGCGGGAGAACATGAGGCAGGATTGACCACGCCTCCGTCAGGGAGCGAGGAAACGGTCAAGAGGAAGGTTAAACGCGCGCGCGCGCCAAGTTCAAATATACAGGAGGGCGGCACAGTTGGCAGCCCGGGTAGGGAGCCAAGTCCTAAAGCCCGCCGAAGAGAGCGGGAGGAGTCAGGGGGGTCAACGTCTGCGTCGGAAGAGTCCAGGAAGGAGGAGACCCCGGGGGGTAGCAGGACCCAGAGGAGAAAGGAGAGAAGGAAGAGGTGGAGTAAGATTAGAGTCTTAAACTGGTGTACAGGGGGCGGGGATTCAGATGGAGCTTCGCCGGTCTAGACCCTAGACGTAGAGCTGGGGCGCTGAGGCTTGGAAATGGAAACTATACTTCAATAAAGACTTTGTTACATTACTACCGGCTAGCGTTGGTCCTCTGTGAGCTGGGACCTGGAGCCAGCTCTGACAGATATATAATGAAATGAAAAAGGTATTTAAATATACCTTTTTGAAGAAACCAGAGGCCTTTCTCCTGGGCATGGTCAGCCAAGGAAGGATAGAATCATTTTTATGTACTCCACAAAAGCAGCAAGAATACTCATCACAAAACATTGGAAGACACAAGATCTACCCACCCGGGAAGAATGGCAGATGAAGCTGATGGACTATATGGAAATGGCGGAAATGACTGGCAGAATCCGAGACCAGGGAGAAGAGTCGATGGAAGAAGATTGGAAAAAAATCAAAGTATATTTACAGGAATATTGCAAAATTAATGAATGTTAGAAGAATACTGGAAGGAAGGTATATGGTTTTAGCAGAAATGTTATAAAGAATTAAGCAAAAACTGATTGTTAATGGGTTGAAGTGGAAAATTTAAAGTTAGATTGTGTTAAGATAAACTATAGAACAAAAAATTAAGAAAGAGGGAAAGGATTTGCTGAATTAGCTAATTTGAACTAGAATACAAAAAGGGAGGTGTGAGGAAGTCGAGGAAATAAGTAAATGAAAGATAAAGATATGGAAATTGGATGTGTTTTTAAATGTTTTGGTTTTTTCTTGTTATTTTGATGTATTGTTCTTTTTTCGCCCCCTTCTATTTTTGATGTATTGTGTCAGGGGTTCAGGAGCAGAGGCACAGGAAAGGGAGGAAATGGAGAGCGAGGGGGAGGAGTCCGAAGGAAATGTCAGCGATGACAGCGGTCCAAGGTCTCTGAGTCTTTCCAGCGAATCGGAAGATTCACAGAAAGGGGCTCCCATGGTCAGAGCAAGGGGGGTGTCTAGGGGGGCACCCCAGGAAGAAGGGGCCAGAGGGGACTCAGAGAGCAGCAGTTGGAAATCAGGACCAGCGTCCACACCAGAGTGCAGTAGGGGGGAGGAGTCCCAGGCATCGGGATCAGGCGGCGCGCTGCCAGCGGGAGGACATGAGGCAGGACTGGCCACACCTCCATCGGGGAGCAAGGAAACGGTCGAGAGGAAGGTTGAAGGCTGGGCGCGCGCGCCAAGTTCAAATGTACGGGAGGGCGGCGCAGTTGGCAGCCCGGATAGGGAGCCAGGTCCTAAAGCCCGCCGAAGAGAGCGGGAGGAGTCAGGGGGGTCAACGTCTGCGTCGGAAGAATCCAGGAAGGAAGGGACCCCGGGGGGTAGCAGGACCCAGAGGAGAAAGGCGAGACGGAAGAGGTGGAGTAAGGCTAGAATCTTAAACTGGTGTACAGGGGGCGGAGATTCAGATGGAGCTTCGCCGGTCTAAACCCTAGACGTAGAGCTGGGGCGCTCCGGCTTGAAAATGGAAACAGTACTTCAATAAAGACTTTTGTACATTACTACCAGCTAGCGTTGGTCCTCTGTGAGCTGGGACCTGGAGCCAGCTCTGACATATTGCCTGTTAATTTTTTTTATTGTTTCTTCTTTTCTTTTATATTTTTTCTCTGTAACTATAAAACTTTTAATAAATATCTTTTAAAAACAAAAATGGGGTCCATTTTAGTGGACCCAAAGTAGAACTTTGGACAAATCCCTTGAGTTTTCATGAGAAGTAAAGGAAGGAGGAAGAGTGATGTGTCAGGCGTGGAGAGTTCTCTCCCTTTGGTAACATCACAGATAAGAATTAACAAGCAGTTAATCTATTTATAGTCTTTTTATTACAGCACCATGTTGCAAGCAGAAATACACAGCTCTCCACAAGGAGGGCAGTTGGCTGCTCTAAATCCTCCTTCCGACTTCCGTAGCATTTTAGGTCCCAATGGGAAGTTCCTCCCCCCCTCTGACTTCTTTGCTCTCTGATATGTTCAATCCTCCGAGTCTGTGGTGAGGGGGGTTCCCCACACTCTCAAGTGACATCTTAACTAGCTGCCCCCTCCTTTCAGGTTCCCTTGTCATTATCTCATACCTGGGCAACTCCTCCCTCAGCTGTTCAGCTTCTGTCTCTCTCTCTACTTCTAAACACGCTGTGAAAAGGGGTGTGTGTGTGACTTTTCCCCTCCATCTCTCCATCGGACAGGAAACTGGTCTGCCATAGAATGCATTCCCCAGTCGTCGTCTTTAGACTATTCCCTGACATGTTGTGATCATTTGGGTTGCCCTTTTAAACATTTTTTTGATGTGCTATGGGGTGCTGCAAGGTACTCTTCTCTCCCCAGCGCTATTTAACATCTATACGCTATTTAAAATCTATATGAAGTCATGGGGTGTGGTCATGAGGAGTTTTGGAGCAAGGGGCCACCAGTATGCCGATAAAACACAACTCTAGAGACATGGATGGCACTGTGATCTACTGATCCAACGATAAACTGGGGAGGAGTTATTCCCAGTTATCCCCCCAGGGAGCGGGGCCAAGCAATGCCTATGCCCACCCCCTGCGGAATGCCTGCACCTAATCCTGGCACAATTGGTCAATCCGCAGGCAGGCTGCAACCCACCCCAGCAGGGCACCAAATTGTGGACGTTTGTCATTGGATCTCCCACCCTCCGTCCTGACGAAGCCAGTTCGTCTTTGTGGGATGAGGCAGTGTTTCACCAAGTATATTTGAAAAGAATCTCACACACCAAGCTGGATTTTTAAGGGCTCTCTCTCACACAGCTCAAAAGCTGCTGCCCACCTTTATTGAAGTCTCTGCAGGAGTCTCTCTGCAAAAGTCCTGCAACAATCTCCCAGCTAGCAGATAAAGAATGTACAGTACATCACGCCCCCTCAGATCGTGTTACACAGACCAATCGCTACATTGGCATGAACTGTTCACGCGTTGTCCATGCCCCCAAGCAGCATCTTGCTTTGTCCAGTAAGAAACTTCTTTCCATGCCAATATATATAAGCAACCATTTTCCTACATGCCCTCTTTTCTTTATATATTTAAGCGCAAATGAAAACAACTTTAATCAGCATCATACACGGAATTTGCTAAGCGTTTATATTGTGCCACATAAATCCTTCTAGTCAGCCCAGAGGCTGGACGTGGTTTATTCCACCAGGCACTGCATTGAGCAAGCAAAAAAATAAGCATTAAATGCAACAACAGAAAATTATAAATCCAACAATTAATGCAATTATAATCAACAAAATTTTTCTTAACCATTCACCATTAGGTAACCAAGAGAATAGCCATTCCCATGGGTCAAAACCCTCAGGTGGATTCAAAGGATTATGAGCTATCATTTCTTGCAACAATTAATTGTTGCAGAAATATTGATTTGATTAATCAGATATATACATACAAAAATGAAAATGAATTAAAGCACAAACTCCTAAAACATATGGATAATGACCTAAAAATTTCTTTGTATTATGATTAAAATGAAAGCAATGAGACGCTGTTTCTACAAGCGACAAAAACACAGGAGATAAACTTATACAAATATCCTTCATATTATTACTAATCTTATATAAAGCATTTACTAAAATACTATGCAATAATAAATGCAAAACCGCTTTGATTGAGGAAGAATATGCATACACATCCAACAATCAGAAAGATTGAGCATAAAAGCAAAATGATTTATGTCCTTAATATAGATATTATTGCTCCAAATCTGATGATATATCTCAGGTTTTCTTGCTTTTTGTAAGGAGCATCACGGCATCGTCTTACAGAGTTTTTCAGGTGTTTAAAGTTGTGAGGTCGATGCCAAACTAATAGTTCAGGGGGGCAATAAGGATGAGAATGGTAAATCACTCCAATGGCTGCTTCAGAGCAACCTGCGTGATATTTCGTGGCTCGATTATTGGCATGTAAAAACCACAATCCAGAAGAGGCAACACAACCATTTTTGCAAACACAAGAGCCCATTTGCTGTAAATAGGCTACATTCACGGTTCCTTGTACTGAATCAAAATTCCAACCCCAGTTGTAGGTAGCAACACAAATGAATGGGGTAGTTGTTATTGAGGGGTAGAACCCAAGTAATTCCCCAGGCAAAATGCAGCAAAACTGTACTGGTACTTAGTAATCAAAGTGGCTTCCCAGAAGGTAGGAGGGCCAATGCGATAAGGACGGAGATGGCCCTTCAGCATGCCAGGAAACAGGAAGGAACAGCTGTGGAAGGCACATTGGAAGGAACATGGCGATGTCTCCAGCTGCAATGTGGATTGAGGTCAGATGGCAGATCTCCATCGGCAGACAGCGTGAAGTATGGTTTCAAGATGCTGGTGTCCCAGGAAATCAGGGAACTTGGACCTTTCCACTCCAGGTCTGGAAGCAACCTGTAAGACACTAGAGGGCGTTGCAACACTTCTTCCCTCCTGAAGTGAAGCTCAGCAGGTGTAAAATTCCCGTTGTGAGGATACAACAGATGATTTAAGGTGAATAACACTTGATGCACAATGTTAGGTATTTCAGAGACAGGAGCCAAACATCCTCCCAATTGCTTATTGAGGAGGGTCTTAAAAGTCAAATGTTGGCACGCTCAATGATTGCTAGTCCTGTAAAGCAACTTAATATCCCATAAAGAGCAAAAGTCAGAAAAAGCCAGAAAAATATATGCAGAGCCGTTGTCAGTCTTCAAAGTATGGGGTTTTTCCCATAACAACAAAACATTTTTAAAAAATGCATTTTCCTCTAAGACAAAAAATACACACGAGCCAAGCCATAAAAAAAATCGCTGTAAAAAATCCAGAGCCGAGAACAAAGGGGCTTTCGTTTTCTTCAGATTCAAGGCGACCTTGTCTGTCTACTTTGATTTGCAACATAAGTCCGGGAACAGAGCCAAAGAACGAAAAAGCAACATTTCTATATGAGAGTCTGTGCAGGGGGAGAGGAAAAAAGATTGTAAAATGTCTTCGGTGCGGCCTGTCTTTTGTGAACTGAATCACACAGGTGCCTCTGCCCCCCCCCATGGCAGAAGAAAAACCACTGCAAGCTTTTCTCAAGTTTTGTCCTTAGCAAAAGTTTGAAATCCAATAGAGGAAAAAACAGTGGCCAGCAGACGAGCCCTGCCCTCAGAGTGGCAGGCCTTGAGCATATCTGCAATGACTATATTAGGAGTTGTCATCAAAGGGCGTAGCACTTGCTTACAGTCTTTATTTGCATTGTCAATTGCAAGCTGACGTACAATCACTTCTTGGGCTGCCACATCCTGAACTTGCCTTTTAAGAGTGCCCCAATGACCCCCTCTCTTGTTTTTGTCATCTGGGACTGAAGCCAAAGCATCCTGAGTTGCGGCAACGGTGGCTTCCCAATACTGAGGATCCAGGGGCAATTGCTGAGTAATGGTAAGGAAATTTCTCCCTCCCGGCAGTCCATCGAGTACCTCAGCCTGTGTAAGCATGGCTGGGGCTGGAGGAGATGGCACAACGCCAGCAGCAGCGGCAACAGAGGAAGATAACTCTTTTATAAATTGCAAGTCAAATTGTTCAAGTCTGTGAGGCCCTCCACCGGGAGCAAGCACAGGGAAAAGATTAGGTGTAGCAGAATCAAAGGCAATTAACGGCGGAAGAGCTGCTTGAAGAGGGGTGGACGAGGGGGTGGAGATGGCGCCGAGAGGCCAGGAATGCAGAGAGAGGGAGGGTGGGGGAGCTTTCGAAGAGACAGAAGCCGGCAGGTCCAGAATTTGTGCCGTTGGCAGGCAGGGACACAAAAACACAGAAGGTACAGGAGGCTTTGCGGCAAGAAGGATATTTGCTGGAGTCAAACAAGACATAGCCTTGTAAACACAGCACCAAGCATGTAAAATTCTGACATCAGTCTGAGGGTGATTCTGAAAAAAATGTCCTATTTTCTCCCAATCCTTCAAATTCCATGTCCCATCTTGGGGGTACCAGGGAAAATGGATGTCAAGTGCTTCAATCAAGGCTTTGAGATCAGCATCATTCACAACAAGATTGTTGCTGGCAAGAAGAAACTTAAGTTCATCAAAAAATTTCTTTTGTGGTGGTGAAAGGGACTGCCCCATGATAGCAGAACGTAAGGGAGCGCTCTCACCTGGGATCCGAAGAAGAACGGATGAAGGACGCGTCTGGAACCCTTGCCGGGCGTAGGTGAGCGCTGAGAAGCAACGTGAAGTCCGAAGTCAGTCACACGGGGCGCCAAATGACGAAGCCAGTTCGTCTTTGTGGGATGAGGCAGTGTTTCACCAAGTATATTTGAAAAGAATCTCACACACCAAGCTGGATTTTTAAGGGCTCTCTCTCACACAGCTCAAAAGCTGCTGCCCACCTTTATTGAAGTCTCTGCAGGAGTCTCTCTGCAAAAGTCCTGCAACAATCTCCCAGCTAGCAGATAAAGAATGTACAGTACATCACGCCCCCTCAGATCGTGTTACACAGACCAATCGCTACATTGGCATGAACTGTTCACGCGTTGTCCATGCCCCCAAGCAGCATCTTGCTTTGTCCAGTAAGAAACTTCTTTCCATGCCAATATATATAAGCAACCATTTTCCTACACCGTCCCCTTTTTCATGTTTCTTATTTCCATACTAAGACCTTCCTATGAACATTGTCAGCTGCCATATTTGGGGCCTGATGTCAGAACTCTGCACAACCGAGCTACTCCTCCTCGGACATTCTTCGTCATCTACTCTGATAGTGATTAACGACCTAAACCTTTGATGAGGCTCTAAGCACGTTCCCATTCCGCAGAGTATACAAACATCAGCCGAAGGACGAGAAATATATGAACTACATTACTACGATTTATTTCTAGCTATGCAGGACAGAAAAGAATATGCATCTGTTCTATGTGATGGCAGAGAACCAACTGGAACAAAGAAACAGGAAACGAGTAATAACAACATCCGTCTCCCATCTCCCGTGAGACTTCCAACAGTCTGGAATGTAAACAGAGTCTTGTGACTCCAAAAACTGCACAGCGGCATAAACAGAAATCTAACACCTGGCAGGAATTTTTCCATTTGGCAACTTGGCCCTGGCCATTTGATTTTCGCCTTCCTCATAGCAATCCTCACAACTTTGTGAGGTTAGGCATTGGGGAAGCCTTAGTCTTGGCTGGAGGGGAGGTTACAGCCTCTGTCCACCCCTTCTTGGTTAAGTGTATCCTGTTAAAGGGATCTGTGAGGAGTTGCTTCTGTCCGGATGCCCAGGTGGGGGCTAGGGCCATAGCACTCCTACAACAGGGACCCTTCGGTGATTACCCCTACTTGATGTAAGTCATGAGGGGGGCAGGTGTGGATTACCCTTAGATGCACCCCCAGTAGATGGACTGGGGTGGAATAAATGGCTATACGCAATGCCAGTGCCAAACCATTCACATCTGTAATCAATAGAATTGTGGCTCATTTGGACCCAATGTTATGCTGTTGTCTTGTCTGGTTTTTCATCACTTAGGGAGTGACAGGAACACAGGAACTTGAGACAATTTGTAGGCTCTTTGGGTGATTCCCACTTCTAAAGGAGCAAGTGCATAGTTTGGGGGTACTCTTGGATACACCTTTGTCACTAGAGACCCACGTGTCCTCTATGGCTGTTTGTGAACAGGAATAGCCTGACCACTGGAGCAATGGAAAACTTGGAGCGGGACTACTGTAATGCACTCTTTCTGGGGCCGCCCTTGGGTCTGGTGCAGAATCTCTAGTTGGTGCCAAAAGATGTGGCCAGATTGTTCTTGCGAGATTTTGGTCAAGAACATCTGGCACCACACACCTCGCCCATTTGAAGGACTATCCACTTAAACCTATTTTCTGCTTCCTGCAACTTCCATTCCTGATTCACCAGAGGACCTCTTCTCTTATTCCATGACTACTAAGCTTACCCAGGAGGCACCTTGTTGGAAGCTTTTTTTGGAAGTCCAAGTGTTGATTTGTCTGTTTCTTTATTAAATTTATACACTGTCCTTCACCCAATGATCTTAGGGTGGTTCACAGCATAAAAATATAGGTTAAGACTAAAAAGTATATAATAAAAACAAAAATAAAAACAAAAACCTACAAAAAGATCTGCTGAATCGCCTCTGTCTTTACGTGAAATTTCAGTTCCCTTGTTCACCTCTCAAATTCATCAGAATAGCCCTATCCTGTGTTAGCATCAGTGCGGGGGGTGGGGGGTGGGATTCTGCCAGGACTCACGTATGATAGTTCAGGGAACTTCTAACTCTTAATCTTGGTACTTTTCACCAATCTTTGGCATTTGCATCTCACAGTTTGGAGGCAGATGTTGGAGTTTTCGCAAACATGTTTTTCTTCAGCCCTGCAGTTGCAGGTGGAGCTGCATAAAGTGTTTAGGAACTTGCAGAAGTGGTACTTTTTCTCCATATAATTATCAAAATGATAGTGTGTGTTGTTTTTTTGCTTCCAAAGATCACATTTGAGTCCACTAAACGTGATGTTATGGATCTGAGGCAGAAAGGTCTGGCAGATATATGCCTCCTAAGCCACCCAAAACTTGGGGGGGCTGAGATTTAGGACAGATGATAACTGCACCAGAATGAGGTTGGCTTGACTTCTCTCCACTTCAGATGTGACCCCTCTGCAGAGCTCCGTTAGTAAGAAGAAAGTTACTGCATCTTGCAAGGACCACAACAAAAGGCTTCTAATTCTTTGTAAGGGAGCAGTCATAAAGGAGGTGCTCGTTCCTGTGAGGAAAAAAGATGGTCCTCATTCTGCTGCTTCTACTGCCTTATGGGGACTGTGGGAAACTGAAGACAAAATGCCTCTTGTCTTTGGAAAGGGATGAGATAGATTCACCTAATTATTTCAGGCCAGGAGACCACCTCATCAGTGGGGTCCTCTCTGCCACAAACATTATGTTTCATCCTCATATCTTTAGCCAATGTCCTTCCACCAGCTTTTATTGGTAAGACGTTTTGTGGGGATGGAGTTCCTGGTGTTCCACTTGCTACCATTTCCATGAGATCCAACTCATCTCCAGTTACTTTCTGGGGGCTTTATCATGATCTGGTACCTGCCTTTAAGAACATAAGAAGATCCCAGTGGCAGATAAATTTGGGGGTGATTAGGCTCTCAGCGGCTACCAGTCACAATGGCTATGTTCTCCATTCACTGTCACAGGTACTATGCCTCTGGGTACCAGTAACTGAGAATCTCAAGTAGGGGAAGAGTTCTTGTGCTTCTCAGTTTTGCATGTGCATCTGGTTGGCCGCCTTGAGAATGCTGGAACAGATGAGCCTTTGGGCTGATTCTGCAGGATTCTTCTGAAAAATGATGGTAGGAGAAGGGTGTCTTTTTGCCTTAGGTTTAATATACAAGGGGGAAATATCTACTTTCTCAAAGCGGAATTATGATAGTGCTTTCTGGATCTTTTAATCACTTTCTTAGATCCATAATAATAATAATAATAATAATAATAATAATTTTATGCCCCACCCATCTGGCTGGCTTTCCCCAGCCACTCTGGGCAACTTCCAACAAAATATTAAAATACAGTGATCTGTTAAACATTAAAAGCTTCCCTAAACAGGGCTGCCTTCTGATGTCTTCTAAATGTCCGCTAGTTGTTCTTCTCTTTGGCATCTGGTGGGAGGGTGTTCCACAGGGCGGGTGCCACTACCGAGAAGGCCCTCTACCTGATTCCCTGTAACTTGGCTTCTTGGCGTGAGGGAACCGCCAGAAGGCCCATGGCGCTGGACCTCAGGGTCCGAGCAGAACGATGGAGGTGGAGACGCTCTTTCAGGTATACTGGCCCGAGGCCGTTTAGGGCTTAAACGTCAGCACCAACACTTTGAATATATTATGTCCCACATCCTTTGCCCATTTTATCGTAACGCAATTTACCTGGTCCTCTTTAGTGTCCCATTCCAAAAGCTTGTAAACGTACTGAGAACCAATGTAGATCTTTCAAGATTGGTATTATGTGGTCTCGGCGGTCGCTCCCAGTCACCAGTCTAGCTGCCGCATTCTAGATTAGTTGTAGTTTCCGGGTCACCTTTAAAGGTAGTCCCACATAGAGCGCATTGCAGTAATCCAAGCGAGAGATAACTAGTGCGTGCACCACTCTGGCGAGACCATCTGTGGGCAGGTAGGGTCTCAGCCTGCATACCAGGTGGAGCTGGTAGACAGCTGCCCTGGACTCAGAATTGACCTGCGCCTCCATGGACAGCTGTGAGTCCAAAATGACTCCCAGGCTGCGCACCTGGTCCTCCAGGGACACAGTTACCCCATTCAGGACCAGGGAGTCCTCCACACCTGCCTGCCTCCTGTCCCCCCAAAACAGTACTTCTGTCTTGTCAGGATTCAGCCTCAATCTGTTAGCCGCCATCCAACCTCCATCCGCCTCCAGACACTCACACAGGACCTTCACTGCCTTCACTGGTTCTGATTTGAAAGAGGTAGAGCTGAATATTAGAGGTAGAACAGAAATATCACTTGAAAAGTACTGGCATGTATATAATTTCTCCCCCCAGGAAAGGATCCACAAAGTACTGGCAGCTCCTCTCCTTCTTGTATGCCATTCAAGCGATCAACCAGAATCAAAAGCTGTTACCCAACATCACCCTGGGCTACAGCATCCATGAGAACTTTTTTGATGGAAGGGTGACCTATGATGCTTTGCTAGACATGCTGTCAATTGGGCAGCTGAGCTTTCCAAACTACAGCTGTGGTAAACAGACTAACTTACTGGCTGTTCTCGAAGGGTCCGACTCTCAAAACTCCATCCAGATTTCAAACGTGTTGGGCATCTATAAAATCCCACAGGTAGGAATGGAGAGAGGTATAATAGCATTATGATATTGGCAGTCTTATTTTCAACTACCCTCCTGTTGATCCCTAGCATCAAGTTTGCCTTCTTTACGGCTGCCACAACCTTCAAGGAAATCACTGTTCCCACCAAAGGGTCTTTGCAATAGACCTTCCTCCTTCCGAAGACCTTCCCAATCTCATGTTGGGCTTAGAAATATTTAGGCTTTGATCTGAAATCAAACAAGATCCAAATCTTCCTTCTCTTCCCAGGTCACTTATGCTTTTGTCTCTCATGTTCTGAATGATAAGAGGCATTTCCCTTTTTTCTACCGGATGGTCCCCAAAGAAGAAGCCCTGTACCCAGGGATTGTCAAGCTGCTCCAGCACTTCCGATGGACGTTGATTGGCCTCCTTGCACCAGACACCGACAATGGAGAGAGGTTCCTGAAGAGCTTGACACCCGTGCTCATCAAGAGCGGTGTCTGTGTTGTCATCTCACAAAGCATCCAAGGACTGAATACAAATGGAGTAGACATTCCTCGTCTTCCATTCGACAAGTGGAGGCAAGTGCATGTATTTGTTTACTACGGGGAAATGACTTATTTCTTAGATGGACTACTCATTATACAACAGTTTTTTGACATAGGGATGAAATCCATTGTTGGGAAAATCTTCATCACAACAGTTTTGTGGGATGTCGCCCTGGAACTGATGTATAATTTGATATCTTTCCAACACATCCATGGTATATTTTCCTTCTTCACTGAGACAAGTAAAGAGGCAAAATACGGTGATTTTCCACCCTTTTTCTTTGGTATTAAGAAGTTTTGGGAGGATGCTTTTAATTGTTCCTATTCAAAGCATGCATTCTCAGTGAAAGGCCGGACAAGATGCAGAGAGAGAGAGAAACTGGAGAGGCTTCCCCAAGAAGATCTGGAAAGAATCCTCTCTCTAGACAGCTACATGATCTACAACACTGTGCAAGCCGTGGCTCGTGCCTTAAATGCTGCATATTCATCTAGATCTAAGCAGAGGGGAACTGAGAGAATGGGACTTCAAAGGCTACAACCATGGCAGGTATTTTCTTTCCCTTCATAGACATCTCAACTGAGCATGACAATCGATTGTAGTGTTGCAGATATTGAATATTGTGCAGTTTGAAATGATTGGAAGCATAAGAACTGGAAGCATTCATTTAGATATTACTTACTCTCTCTCTCTCTCTCTCTCTCTCTCTCTCTCTCTCTCTCTCCATCTTTCTCTTTCTCCTGCTTTCCAGCCTCCAGGCTGTTTGCTTTATCTTCTGGAGAGCTTCCTTTACAAAACTCTATTGAGTTTTGGAGCCAAAGACAAAAAGGCAACTCCCTTCAAAAAGGAGATATTGCAATCCAATACCTTCATCACATGATCTAAGGTTACAACACTCACATGTTAAACCAGTTAGTTAATCTCAGCAAGAGCCCAGAGCCCTTTAGGGAAAAAAACTACTATGGAAAAATCCCAAAGTTTGCAAAACATGTTACCCATTTTCCATTTTCAACCTTCCTTAATACATATACATTTTTCCTTTCTGTTTGCTATTCTTATTCTTGCCTCATTGCACAGCCCCCCGAGCAACTGCTCCCATCATGTGCCCAATTCTCCTTATTCCGCAAGTTGGGATTATTTTTGGCAGGGGAGATGGCATTGATCAGGCTGTCTCTAGTCTCTCTTCCTTTGACACCCGCTTGACTCTGCTCTGGCTCTCTGCTCCCTCCACCAAGCTCCTGCCTTTCCCTGCTGAAGCCCATATTGGAGATTTCATTCAGGTTGCCTTGAAAGGAAAAGCGAACCTAATTCACTCTTTCTGAAACAATCCAAGGGGGCAGCATCCTTCAAAAACATGCTTACTAGGAGAAAATCACACAGAAACGCTGAAGAATTCTGATGAGTTTCTATTACTATTATTATTTAAAAAATGCGTCAGAGATGTGGAGAACTGAATTTAAGATTGGGGTGTGTGAGAGAAAACAGTATGAACCAAAAGTGACAAGATCCCTCCATGACTATTTGAGTCTGCAACCAGCCCTAAGCAAAGGGGAAGTGGATTGTCAGTATGCTTCCATTATTATTATTATTATTAGATAATTTTTATTAAATTTTCAATCTAACAATTCCAAATAAACATTTTACAAACTCTGAAATATCCGATGACTTCCCTTCTTCTCTTTCCATGGTTCATTTATACATCCCTTATATTTTGTTATAACCATTCAAATCAGTTTTCTACTTTTACATCCATCAAACATTATTTATGTGGTTGAGTTTATCTTAATGCTGCCACCATTTTCAGCTGCATACAGTTATTTTCCCTATATTCAATAAATGCTTTCCACTCTTCTTTCATTGTATCTTCTTCTTGCTGTCTTCTTCTGTATGTTAAATCTCCAATTTCTGCATATTCTGTCCACTTAAGCTGCCAATCCTCTTTAGCTGGGACCTCGCTGACTTTCCATTTCTGGGCCAGCAAAACAGGGGCCTATGCTTCCCTTTATTCTAAATGCTCTCATCTTTGCTTCTGTTCCAGCTCCACCCTTTCCTAGGAAACACCCAGTTCTACAATTCTTCCATGGACAGAGTGTATTTGGATGAGAACGGGGAGCTGGCAGCCGACTTGGACATTGTGAACTGGGTGGTGTTCCCCAATAAATCCGTCCTCAGAGTGAAGTTTGGGAGTATCGACAGACAAGGATCCCCAGACCTGAAGTGCTCCATCGACCAGGAGGCCATTGTGTGGCCCAAGTGGCTCAATCAGGTGACGGGGAGTGGGAATCATGCCTGTCATTTTGCTGTCTTTTCTATGAGCTGTAATAAGTGCTCCCTGTTCTGTGGGCTGCTGCCCTCAGTTGCCTGTCAACTCCAGCACTGGGCTGTTGTTCCAGATAGTTCCTACAGCTCCTCTGCTCAGCTGGGTGCCAAAGGAGGCTTCCTGCTAAACTGTGTGTATGGGGAAAAGGGGGTTCCTTGCTTTTCGGTTCTTACATGAATTTTATTAGTAGTGAATAGCTCATGGCCCATATACAGAACTTTATTTAATGGAGGTCCTTTGTTTTTTTCTGAATTTAATCATGAATAATTCATGTAATGGACAGTGATGGGAAATGCTTAGTTTCAAGCTATAGTCTAGATGCTACAGCAGATACTATGCCTCAAACAACAATTCTCATTGACGCTCTTCGTCTCTGTGCCTAGACCCTTCCTACTTCCAGGTGTGTGGAAAGCTGTCGCCCTGGATCCGTCAAGGTGATTCAGGAAGGGAAGCCTCTTTGCTGTTATGAATGTCTTCCCTGTGCAGAAGGGACCATCTCCACTCAGGAAGGTGGGTGACTCCAAGGGAAAGGCTGGCCTTGGGGAAGAGAGAAGGGTTCAGTCAGGAATCTCTCAAAACCATTTCTGGGCAGGACAAGGCTGGTATGCTTCATGTGTGGGAGTGAACCGGGTGATTCAAATCATCATCATCATCAATCTCTTTTTATGATTATAGTTTATGATATTGTTCTAAAATGTATCATCATCATCATATATATAAATATAGTAAGCTGATTGGGAAAGGAGGATATAAACATGTCAATCACTAAATGGCTGCCCACCCATTTCCCACTTCTTAGCCCTCCTACTCATCCTTACTCCAAAAAATACCTTTGATCAAATGTGAAGGAGGGAGGACTAAACCACAGAGCCTCTTGGTCTTGCTGATCGAAGGGTCAGCAGTTTGAAACCACGTGACGGGCTGAGGTCCTGTTTCTCTCTGAGCTTCTTCCATCCTAGCAGTTCGAAAGCACACCAGTGCAATTAGATGGATAGGTGTCACTGCAGCGGGAAGGTAAATGGTGTTTCCATGTGCTCTGGCATTCGTCATGGTGTCCCTTTGCACCAGAAGCGGTTTAGTCATGCTGGCCACATGACCCAGAAAGCTGTTTGTGGATAAACACCGGCTCCCTCGGCCTGAAGCGAGATGAATGCTGCATCCCTTAGTTGTCTTTGACTAGACTTAACTGTTCCGGGGTCCTTAAGGAGGGAGATTGTTATGGACCTAGGGTAGATATTAGACTTCTGCACAGACCCCTGGTCCTCCTTTTGGCCCTGGTATAGGGGGCTCCAAGCAGCCCAACCTGCCAGAGGCCAAGCTGGGGATCACCAGCCCTGGAATCTGTCCCAAATTT
The DNA here is from genome assembly GCF_965153285.1 of Podarcis tiliguerta. Taxonomy (NCBI): domain Eukaryota; kingdom Metazoa; phylum Chordata; class Lepidosauria; order Squamata; family Lacertidae; genus Podarcis; species Podarcis tiliguerta. The sequence goes on along the minus strand of NC_139535.1, from coordinate 2,694,266 downwards.
CTTTGGGGTAGAGCTAATGTTTAGAAAAACCTAATTAAATACCTGTAGTGATCTGTGGCTGTCCCAGACTGACTTGGTCTACGACTGAATCTCTCCCAAGAGGCTAGATACTGCTCAGGGCTTGGCCGAATCCAGTATATTAGATATTACTCTCTCTCTCTCTCTCTTTTGCAGATGCAGACCATTGCAAAAAATGCCCAGAAAACCAGCATCCAAACAAGAACCGAGATCAATGTGTGTTCAAGTATATCACCTTCCTAGCCTATGAAGAATCTCTGGGGGTTGTCCTACTTTCCCTTGCCCTACTGGGGTCCTTAGCCACAAGCTTTGTTTTAGGAATCTTTATTAAATACAACGAAACTCCCATAGTCAAAGCCAACAACCGGGACCTCTCCTACATCCTCCTGGTCTCCCTCCTGCTTTCCTTTTTGTCCTCCTTCCTGTTCATTGGGAGGCCAAGGAAAGGGACCTGCCTTCTCCGACAAATGGCCTTCAGCATCATCTTCTCTGTTGCTGTTTCTTCTGTGTTGGCAAAAACCATCACTGTGGTTCTGGCCTTCCTGGCCACCAAGCCAGGGAACTCAGTGAGGAGATGGCTGGGGAAGAGTCTGGCCAACTCCATTGTCATTTCTTGTTCCTGTGTCCAAGTTGTCATCTGCATGATCTGGCTGGGGATCTCGCCACCATTCCCAGACTCTGACATGCACTCCCAGCCTGGAGAGATCATCCTGCAATGCAACGAAGGGTCTGTGGCCATGTTCTATGGTGCCCTTGGCTACATGGGCTTCTTGGCGGCCATCTGCTTCACAGTGGCTTTCCTAGCCAGGAAGCTTCCTGGGGCCTTCAATGAAGCCAAGCTGATCACCTTCAGCATGCTGGTCTTCTGCAGTGTTTGGGTGTCCTTTGTGCCCACCTACCTGAGCACCAAGGGGAAATCCATGGTAGCCGTTCAGGTTTTCTCCATCTTGGCCTCCAGTGCTGGGCTCCTGGGCTGCATCTTCATTCCCAAATGCTACATTATTTTGCTGAGACCTGATCTGAATGCAAAGGAGCACCTGACAGCAAAAACTAAAGATAGCATCTGATTCTTAAAATACTATTTTTCAAGAAGGTAGAGAAGTGATGTTCTTGAAAATTGATGTTTCAATTTAAAAAATCATTACCATCATTTGATCATGTAGAACCAACCAACTTAATGGAAGTAGTTATGAAATTTGGATTTGGCTGAAAATTTGTTAATACTTTGGAAGATATAGATCACATAGATCACAGGAAATTCACATTTTGTAATTATTCTTGGAACAAAACAAGGATGTCCACTGTCACTCCTGTTATTTCTCCAAGTGAATCTCCAGCCCCCGGCTCTCTCACTTCCTCATTCATCGCCACCTCCTCTGCAGGTGCCACTAAGTGCTCTCTGTCTTTGAGCTCTTTGCTCTCCTACTTTTAAGGCTCGCTTGGTTCTGGAAGATGGTGGGTCTAGAATGGTTTCTAATGATGTGTCAGCCAGATGTTGCTCTGGCTCTCCCATGATTTCCCAACTTTTATCCTCATCTGCCTCTGAACTTTATACTTCCCTTTATACTGTCTTCCTCTTCCTCCTCCCTGGGAGGGTCAGATGGAGAGGGGGTCTCCCCCATTCCTCCCTGGCCCTTGGTCATCTTGGTCACCCTTCACCCCATACCTGCCAACTCATCAATATCTTCCTTAATTTATGGTGCCCAGAACTGGACACCATATTCAAGGTGTGGTCTGACCAAGGCAGAATAGAGTGGGACTATTACGTCCCTTGATCTGGACACTATACTTCTGTTGAAGCAGACTAAGATTTCACTTTTATAAACTTTATAGAACTGTTTAGAACTTTTACAGCAGCCTGGAACTTCCAAAACTGTATTGGAGAATCACGGGAGGTGGGAGCCATCCAGACACCAAGAAGCAATCAGGGTGCGTAGCGCAATCAAAGCGGTGTGGGAACTTTATCTCTGGGACCCATAGATGGCTGTGGGGACATGCAGCAGACCACGCTTATAGAGAGCATGAATCCCACAAAAATGTTTAGCTCCACTGGGCCCTTAACTTTAAAAAAGGGGGGAGTTTCAGGGAGCATGTGGAAGATCGGGGGAAATCAAAACCCATTCCTCCTGATCAGAACTGATGAGTTGATGACCACTGTAAGCAGATGAAAAGATTAGCAGGATTGCAATAACACTTGTAATGTAGCAATTGCTATGGAGAAAATGGAGTGATGTAAAATATGGACTATTGAACAGTATGCAGTTTAAAACCCATGGAGGGGAAGGTGAGAAGTCCAAAGATTTGGAGAGATCTTTAAATATAGATGTGTATGGTTGTCTTGTTATAATCTTATACTCGCAAAATCAAATAAAAACTATTAAAAGAAAAGAATTGATGAGCTGGTTGTGTTGAGTGCTCACAGCCCATCCCAAGCAAAACATTCAGCTTCATTGGGCCCTTAATCCAAAATGGGGGCTGAAGGGGCCACATAGGGCAGGGGGACTTGAAACCCATTCCTTGTGACCAAGAACAACAGGAAATTCACATAGGGGGTTCAAGCAACCCACCCTGAAAACAATATGAGCTTCATCCCTCTCTTAAACCAAAATAGGATTTCAGGGGCCACCTGGAAGGTTGGGGGGCTCTAACACATCCCTTGGGATTGCAGGCGGATGAGATGGTTGTGCACAACCTGCCACCCTCAAAAATATGTTTGTGGTGACATTTAAAACTAGCCCGTTTGGGGTGTCCTAAAAGCACGAGGGAAAGAAGGAGGAGCACAGCCACTCTTCATTTGTGATGTAGGCTTTTTGCTCTATCCCTCTCACCGTCTGCAGCTGTTTAGGGAATTGACAAGACAGGGGATATTTTATGCACCAAACCTTTCAGACTCAGTGCGAGAAATTATGAATCTCTGGAGAAATCCCTGGAGAAATCCCTGGGAAAAATAAGAATATTTATGAGGCGGGGAAGCATCGCCCTGGCAACCTTCTGGAGTCTCTCTGTGGCTTGAGGAGCAGATGCAGAGCTGGAGAAAACATGTTTGCAAGAACACAGAGAAGCAGCTGTCCTGTTTTGACATGGGCCAGCATAGGGTGGAAAGGTCAGCTTGGATTTTAGATAGCAATGCACCTTTGTTGGGGTGAGGACCAATATATCCTTTAGGATGTATGCAAATATATACACGCTCTACATCTGAACCCTGTGAACTCATGAAACCCACTCCCTTTATAAGGGGATTCTTATTCTTATTATTTTATATTCATTGAGTTTATATACTGTTGTATACATAGAGGTTTCAGGGGAGTTCACAGAAAAGATCACAACATATATAACCAGAATAAAAACAACAACCCAATAACACCCACCCCCCGAAAGGAGCCACATTTTAAAAGGGTATAGGATGTCAATCAGGTCAACCAAAGGCCTGGTTAAAGAGGAAGGTTTTTGCCCGGTGCCTAAAGGGGTATAATGAAGGCGCCAGGCAAACTTCCCTGGCAAGAGCATTCCACAGACAGGGAGCCACTGCAGAGAAGGCCCCTTTCTCATGTTGCTGCCCTACGGACCTCTTGAGGAGGAGGCACACGAAGGAGGGCCTCAGAAGATGATCTCAGGGTCCCGGTAGGTTTATATGGGAAGAGGCTGTCCTTGAGGTAATGCAGTCCTGAGATCACGCTGACATGCTTGGATCTCCACATCCCCAAGGCCATCTTCCTCCTTACCAGACACATTCTCCACTAACTGAACCTTCCGCACCATCTGAATTATCCCAAAAGATTTGTCTCTTAGCTTTGTCTCCTTGCGCATTCTCTGAGGTTTACAAAGAACTCCAAGCATTTGCAGTCATCCCCACCAAACAGAACTTTATTTCTGCAATACAGCACAACTTAAGATTTCTCAGGACAGGTGTTATGTGGTCCCGGCAGGCACTCCCAGTCACCAGTCTAGCTGCCACATTCTGGATTAATTGCAGTTTCCGGGACACCTTCAAAGGTAGCCCCACGCAGAGCGCAGTCATCCCCACCAAACAGAACTTTATTTCTGCAATACAACGCAACTTAAGTAAAGGCAACTCGCCGTTTGCACGGGGGCTGCATTCTGGGCCATCTTTCATTGCGCTGCTGGTTTTCGTCAGATCACCCACCACCATAGCTTGCTTCTTGACCTTGCTATGGACCTGTGGTTGGTCGCCTTGGTTGCCCAATGGACCTGGTAGGAATTTTTATCCAAATGGCAGATTGGCACCGGCCACTTGGTTTTTCGCCTACCTCGTAGCAAATCTTCACAACTTTTTGGGTATTGGCGGTTAGGCATTGGAATATGTTTGTGTATTGGAAGGCAGGGTGTGGCCATCGCCTACCTCTCCACTTTGTGGGTATTCCGGTAAAGGAATCTGGCAGTCGTGGATCCTGTCCGAGGCCCTTGCTGGTGGCTAGGGCCATGGCAATACCCCCGGTGACATCAGGGGGAGTTTACAGTTGTAATGAATAAGCTTAGTAGCCATGGAATAAGAGAAGAGGTCCTCTTGTGGATCAGGAATGGAAGTTAAAGGAAGCACAAAATAGTATTAAGTGGATAGTCCTTCAAATGGGGGGCTGTGGTGCCAGATGTTCTTGACCAAAGGCTCGCAAGAACAATCTGGCCACATCATTTGGCACCAACTAGAGATTCTGCACCAGACCCAAGGGCAGCCCCAGAAAGAGTGCATTGCAGTAGTCCAGCTCCAAGTTTTCCATTACTCCAGTGGTCAGGCTATTCCTGTTCACAAACAGCCATTGAGGACGCGTGGGTCTCTAGTGACAAAGGCGTATCCAAGAGTACCCCCAAACTATGCATTTGCTACATAGGCTTAGGATCCAAGGCCATTTCTCTTCTCATCCTGAAGCAAAGTTCTTAACAGGAGGTAATATTTCTGGGTTAGCGGCTCCTCCTGGGCTCCTGCCTGCGTTGCTCCGCTTGTGCTCGGCATCCCAAGGGTTAAAAGGAACAGAGCTGGGTTTCTAGAGAGGACAGGAAGTGGAGGCGTGGGGGGGGGGCAAGGTCCTCCCGAGCAAAAGCCCCTCCCTCGCCATTCCCGCCTGCAAGCGGAGGGGCTGCTTCCGTCTCCCTCTCTCTCTTGCAAGAGCTGCCTGGGGGTGAGTCTCGCCTCCCTCTCCCTCCGGGTGCAATGGGGAGAAGGGGCTGCGGGGGAGGATGCCTGGGGGGCTGGCCAGATGGGGGGGGCAGACATTCCCCCAAGCCAAGCCAGGGAGGGGGCGGGGGGCCAGGGCTCTGCCCCGCTCTTCTTGCTTGGCCCCGTGGGGGGGGAGGGGGTCTTGGAGGGGGGAGCCTGCAGAGAGAGCCCTGGAGTCTCGATCAAGAGTGGAGGAGGAGGAGGAGGAGGAGGAGGAGGAGGAGGAGGAGGAGGAAGGGTGTTCTTCCTCTTGGCCAGCATCGCTACTGTGTCTTTTCTCCTGGCAGATCGAGGAGACAGCAGAAACTGCTACATTTTTAGCCGGGCGATGAGAGCCAGATCTCTTATGATTGGATCGCTTTTCTAACGTAGCTCAGCTTTTTTCGTTCTTTAATCAGTTTGGTCATTTATACTGATGGCAGCCTCCAGGACGCACTTTGCATACCAAACTATATAGCAAACTATATCTGGTCTCGGGAACTATGCCCCACAAATAACCCAGAGATGCATTTTCAATAAAAGCACACATTCTGCTCATGTAAAAACACCAGGCAGGTTTGGAGTACATTGTCAGGAGCAGGGCTAGGCAAACTGAGGCCCGGGGGCTGGATGCGGCCCAATCGCCTTCTAAATCCGGCCCTGTTCTCATCCTGAAGCAAAGCTCTTAACCTGAGGTACTATTTCTGGGTTAGCGGAGTCTGTAACCAGAAGCATTTGTAGCCTGAAGTGTATGTAAGCCGAGGTACCACGGTATGTCCTTTTATTTAAAATGCATCTCTGGGTTATTTGTGGGGCATAGGAATTTGTTCCTTTTTCTCTCTCTTCAAAATATAGTCCGGCTCACCACATGGTCTGAGGGACCGTGGACCGGCCCATGGCTGAAAAAGGTTGCTGACCCCTGATCTATAGCTCTCCTTCTGGAGCCAGAGAGGATAGTCACTTTCAAGGGCACCATTTAAGACGTAGAGGTTTATCCTGAATGCTGTTTGAGCCAAGCAGATGCCTGCAAAGTTTGATTTCTGATCCCTTGAAGAACGGGTGAGGAGGAATCCACTGGCTTCCCGGTTGGGAGGAGACCATTTGTGCTGTGCATAAAGGGCATGATGATTAGGGCCCAATATGGCATTGAGATCCCCTCCCAAAACTACAGATGCCGTTGGGTTAAGCAAAATAAGGTCAGTGGTATAGATACTCAGAAGAGTCACTCTCTGCATCACTTCCACTATTATTAGGAAAGTGCTAGGGTGACCCTGCTGGGAGTACAAGATTCCCGATGGCTTCGCTCACAAGGGTCATAGGAACGTGCAAGCCCACTCACCACAACAAGGTGTTGATCCAGCGAGTGAGAAGTACAAATTTAACCGGGGACAAATACCACCTGTACATAATTTTTATGTAGTTCTCCTTCAGTAAAGTACATGCATAAAATTTCAAATCTATAATAATAATTTATTATTTATACCCCGCCATCTGGCTGGGTTTCCCCATCCACTCTCTGTGGCTTCCAACAGAATATTAAAATACAATAATCTATTAAACATTAAAAGCTTCGCTAAACAGGGCTGCCTTCAGATGTCTTCTCAAAGTCTGGTAGTAGTTTTTCTCTTTGACATCTGGTGGGAGGGCGTTCCACAGGGCAGGTGCCACTACCGAGAAGGCCCTATGCCTGGTTCCCTGTAACTTGGCTTCTCGCAGGGAGGGAACTGCCAGAAGGCCTTCGACACTGGATCTCAGTGTCTGGGCTGAATGATGGGGGTGGAGACTCCCCTTCAGGTATACTGGGCCAAGGCTGTTTAGGGCTTTAAAGGTCAGCACTAACACTTTGAATTGTGCTTGGAAACATGCTGGGAGCCAGTGTAGGTCTTTCAAGACCAGTGTTATGTGGTCTCAGTGGCCTAACTTCCAAATCTAACTTCCAAAGCCTTTCCCAGTCCGTCATTAATTTATTATGTCCCACATCCTTTGTCCATTTTATCATAACACATTTGTCCTGGTCCTCTTTAGTGTCCCATTCCAAAAGCAGATCGTTCATTTTTGACAGCAGTTTTCTACTACTTTCTACTATTTCTCTTTGAAATCTTGACACTTGATAACTAAATTGTTTCTTTTTAGGATTTTTTAAAGTTTCATTTAGTTGTAAATATTGTAACCAGTCTATTACATTTTCTCTTACTTCTATTCTCAGGTCTCTATTGTGCAGACCATGCCGGCCTTACGAAGTGGGGAGAGGAGTAAACAGAGGAAATTGGAACCACTGGAAATGTTTATAAATGGGGTTGTGTTGGGAAGGGGCTGCCCCATTTGTGCTTTTCCAGGCGCAGGAGAATCCAGTGAGAGCCAGTGTGGTGTATTGGTTAAGGAGTGGTAGACTCGTAATCTGGTGAACCGGGTTCGCATCTCCGCTCCTCCACATGCAGCTGCTGGGCGACCTTGGGCTAGTCACACTTCTCTGAAGTATCTCAGCCCCACTCACCTCACAGAGTGTTTGTTGTGGGGGAGGAAGGCAAGGAGAATGTTAGCCGCTTTGAGACTCCTTAGGGTAGTGATAAAGCGGGATATCAAATCCAAACTCTTCTTCTTCTTTTCTTCTTCCCTGCAGGGCCTCTGAGGCTCCATTTTCTTCTTCCTCTCTCCCAGGACCTTGCAGCTTGTTTTGGCTCCTTGACTCCTCAGGAAGGATGAAAGAGATGGATCCTGCAAAGCTAGCGAGGATGGAAGGGGGAAGATGGACGGTTGACCTGTTCAGGTTGTCTCCTGCATCCCTCCTCACAACCTCTGAGCGTTCCTCTCTAGGGCTCTCAGAGAGATCTGGTGAGTTCCAGGGGAGGGGAGATGGGGACATGGAGGGATGGAGCCAGAGAGGTATTGGGGCTTGCTCAGCCTGGGGGTGGGGGGAGGCAGGCAGGCCGGTGGAGATTGAGAAGGTGAGCACCTTTGTCATCTGCAGGGAATTTGAGCTAGGAATACATCACAGCTCCCCGGCCACCACGATGTATTGGCAGCTCAAAATGTCTAATACCAGTGCCGTGATCTTAATGCCCTAGCAATGTCAAAAAACTTACTGCTCCATCACACAGCAGTAGAAGCAACGAAGTCTGCATAAGGAAGTCAAGGAGGAGAATCGTGGAATCATGGACCCTCTTGGTAAAGCTCCCCGTTGGATCATAAGATCAGTTCTGAAATTCCATACATACCTCTATGTGAAGAACCTCCACTATTTGGATGGAGACCAACAGCACCTGGGATTCTCACATCCCCACCATGAACCCTGAATAGAAGGAGATCAACTGTGAATGTTCTTTGTCTAGTCATGCCTTTTTAAACAATGACCAGGTTTGTCTGAACTGCCCAGTAACTTCAATGTGAACCTCTGCTAATTCAGAGTGTTAAATCTGGATATGAAAACATCAATTCCCCCCCCCCCCCAAGAGATCCTAGAATATAGTTCCCTTTCTGTTCTTCAGACATAGAATATTCTGCCAGCTTTGACTTTTCAATGATAGTTAAAATTCGGTCACATGACTGGCAATCTTTCTTTTCTTCATTTTTTAGACCAAAAAAGTTTCTTATTAAATTGCGATGACATCTTCTCAATTTATAAACTTTCTCTAAATTGTGAAAAATTTCTCTGGCAGTAAGACATCTGCCTTAATACATTGTATCACTTCAAATCTGTATAACACTGTTCTCATTCTCCTATTCCACTGTGTAAATTTTCCTCTATGCATCCTAAAAATTACTTTCTACTTTTCAATCTGCCTTTAAAAATTGTTTCTGAGAGAATAATTAAGAGTACAATGGCAAAGTGGTCAAAATGTTAATGTCAGTTTCTGAGGTACAATGTGTCACTTTACAACTCTGCACCTGTCTTTCTGGATTATTCGTGGTTTTCTGGATTTTGTGGGCCCCAAACCCATTTTCTGTGGTATTTATATGTGTGGAGGTTGTCCCGGGTTGTTTGACCCTTGAAAATCATAGCTTTTTTTTCTTCTAGAAAAGGCTCTACAAGATTCTCTGTTTAGAGTTTATACAGAACACATTACATTACTTGATATACTAAAACACGTTTACATGTGCTTATATCTAATAGATCTATATATTCTTTACTGATTTAGATTATTTCTACATTTATCCCATTCGTTATTCAAGACAATAAGCTACACTCAAAAAACCAAAATAATTCAACATCAAATAATACTGCTACATTAGGTATGAAGAGGGAATTACAAGTGCTTCTATCTGTATGAGACTTTACAGACTTTTTCTGAGGCACATAGCAGCATAAAACAGGCAGCAGGTGCTCTCACAGAAAACCTCTCTCTCACTCGACAGTTGAGTACAGACCTAACTGAAAAAACGGCCTTCTGGAGTGACAGTCACCCTTTCCATAGCAACTTGGAGGCAACATTCACACACCGAGTTGTTAGGGAAGATGAGGTAATTTCTGTCCGGTTTCTGTTTCTGTTTTAGCCTCTGCCCGTTTTTTAAAGATAAGACCAATGTTAGAGTTGGAGTGGATTTCATGATTGTGGCAACAAAAATCTGTCCTAGAAAAGAGGTCGACAAATGCTGGTCGACAAAGGCCATGACCTCTGTAGAAAGAGCTCACATCTTCTGTTCTTCCTCTTTCACAAATGTTCATTAGCATTGCTAAATAATTGGGGGCTCCATTTCTTCCTGAGTATCTAATTAGTTTCTGTCTTTTTTGAAGGTGGTGATGAATTGGAAATGAAGAATGGGGGAGACCATGACAAAATCCACACAGTGGAGAAGCCATATCAAAATTGGGAGTATGGAGAGAGCTCCAGTCAGAGTTCCCGTTCCCATCAAAGAACTCAAAGCGGGAAGAAAGGCTATCAGTGCTCAGAATGTGGGAAGAGCTTCAGTCGGAAGGACAGTCTCACTACCCATCACAGAATTCATACAGGGGAGAAACCCTATCAGTGCTTGGAATGTGGAAAGAGCTTCAGTAAGAGCATCCATCTCACTACCCATCACAGAATTCATACAGGGGAAAAGCCCTATCATTGCTTGGAATGTGGAAATAGCTTCAGTCAGAGGAGCAGTCTCACTTCCCATCAAAGAATTCATACAGGGGAGAAACCCTATCAGTGCTTGGAATGTGGAAAGAACTTCAGTCACAGCGACAGTCTTGCTTCCCATCGAAGAATTCATACAGGAGAGAAACCCTATCAGTGCTTGGAATGTGGGAAGAGCTTCAGAAATAGGACAGGTCTCATTCACCATCAAAGAACTCATACAGGGACACCTCAGGTTAAGAAATTCATTCTGGAGGTCGATTCTTAACCTGAAACTGTTCTTAACCTGAAGCACACCTTTAGCTAATGTGGCCTCCCACTGCTGCCGTACTGCTGCCTCGCGATTTCTGTTCTCACCCTGAAGCAAAGTTCTTAACCCGAGGTACTATTTCTGGGTTAGTGGAGTCTGTAACCTGAAGCGTCTGTAACCTGAGGTACCACTGTACAGGGCATGAAGCGTAATAGAAATGTGGAAACAGCTTCTCTTCCAAGATGCTTCTAGCTTCCCATGAAGAAATTCATGTGATTGAGCAGGTGGTTGCTGAAGAACTCCAGGCATGCCTGGGGGATGGGGACCATTTGGATCCCTTCCAATCGGGAATCAGGCCTCATAAAAAATTGTTGTTGTTATTATTATTATTATTATTATTATTATTATTATTATTATTATGTTGAAACAGAAACTGACTTGATTGTGCTGGTCGATGATCTCCGGTACGCTAGGGGCAAAGGTGAAAGCTGTTTCCTGGTTCTGCTGGCGCTCTCAGTGGCCTTTGATACCATTGACCACGACATCCTTCTGGACCGTCTAGAGTTGCTGGGAGCTGAGGGTTATACAGTGGTTCCACTCCTTCCTCCTGGGCCGTGTTCAGAAAGTGGTGGGGGGGATGAGTGTTCAGACCCCTGGGCTCTCACTTGTGGGATAAAACTGGGTTTTATCATGAAGAGTAGGAACAGTGTATCCATAACTTGCCCAGGAAGCAAAGGGAGAGGTGAGTGCTTTCCTGTGGTTCCAGGACAAATCTCAGACAGTTGACCAACTACAGTCCCACACACATACACACAAAGAACAAGACAAAATGCTGACCGTGTAGAACGGGAGGAGGTCTTCCAGGAATGCCTCCAGACTCTCAATATTTTGTGGGACTGAATCACATCCCAAAATATTAGACAAGGGACACAGCTACATTGCTCAAATAACTGTGTTTTGAATGCATTATAAGCAAGCAACATGGTTTTTAAAAGCAGTGGTGGGATGGCATAGGGCATCTGACACCAGCGTTGAGTGCTCCTGCTTCCAGGTTCCATCCCACCCTCACCTTTGGGAGAGTCCAAAAAGGAAAGAATGAAAAGCCCATGGCAGAGGCACAATTCCGTCTTAACACCAAACCAGCCATACCTGTGGGATTTTGTAGATGCTTGACGCAGGTGACACATGTCTAGGCCACCAGGTGGCGCGTTGGAAGATGGCCGACAATAACATCTCTCTGACCCATAGGAGGTAATTAAGGGCTGCTATGGGAAGTAGGCAGCCTTCCCACCCCCCTGGATTTGGGGGGCACTGTCTTGCCAGCGGTGTTCACAATGCACCCCCTGATCCAAGAGATGGGGGTGCTGAACACTTGGCACGAGCCCTCAGTGAAGTCAGATCTTCGAAGAGCACAAAACCCACAAAGAGACGCCAGTTTTCAACCTACTTGTGAAAATCATCAGAGATCGCAAAGAAAGGAATATATGATAACAACAAGAAGAGAAAGAAAGTAATAAAGGACTTTCCGGATCGAACTGGATCGAACTGTCTAATTAAAGCAGTAAAATAAGTGATGCCTGGAATTATCCGGAATTTTGGACTCGTGCGGAGCTTGATGTATGGGTACCCTCAACAAAATTTAAAATTTGACTGTATAATTTGGAACTAATGTGATTTAAATAATGTGATGTGATTGGCCTGCTAATAAAACAATATTTTTTTTAAAAAAAAAGACACATGTCTAGAAATATCAGCTTCAGCATCTTCAAGAACAGCCAATAGGTTATCCCTCTTCCCACAGTCATAGTTTGGAATGTCTGCGTGCCCAGTAGAGAGCAGGTCTAGCAGGGCATCAGAAGTCATCCTTGCATCAAAACAATGGTCATAGATGACGTAGCCGAGGGTGACATTGGGTAAGAGCGTGGGGTCCTGATTGATTTCACGAATGGCAGCCAGGTAGGACAGGACATTCCAGAATTTCCCATGATAGTCACTGGAATGAAAAAGTGCCCTACATTGAATGAAAACGTTTCTAATTCTTGCTGTATCTAAACTCTCAGCTGTTTCCAGCACAGAAAATAAAATGAGTCCACCCTGAGATGCTCAAATACCTTCCATTAGCGACCTGTAGGAGAGAGGAAAGGCCCATCAGCCTCACTGAAGGTGGACTGACACCATAGTGAAACTGTGACCACAACTTTGACCATCATGAACATTTCATGAGATTGCGTTTCAGCTGTGTTTACGGTCAGCTGCAATATTTACCCCCTTGTAGGTTTGGGTTTTTAAATGCCACTTTCCACAATCATAACATTCTCAAATGCAGCATACTCATTTTCAGTCAGGACTTAAGCATCAGCTGCTGCTGCACCTTCAACTGAGAAGCACCTAGGTTCATGGTCCTGCCCACAAATCACAACAAATGTTCTAATTTCCCACCTTCACAGCATCAAGCAGTTGGTCCCTTACCTTTCCCGCCCCAACCTGGCCACAGTGATCCATGCAACGGCCACCTCCAGGCTTGACTACAGTAATTCGCTCTACGCGGGGCTGCCCTTGAAGCTGTTCCAGAAATTCCAGCAGGTGCAGAGTGCTGCAGTGAGGCTCCTCAGGGGTCTTTGCCATGGGAGCATATTCCAGCTGCACTGGCTCCCGGTGGAGTACAGGGTCAGATTTAAGGAGCTGGTTTTGACCTTTAAAGCCCTTCACGGCCTAGGACTCTCGTACCTACGGGACCACCTCTCCCAGTCTGCCCCACGGAGAGCCTCAAGGTCCATAAATAGCAACACCTTAGAGGTCCCGGGCCCTAAGGAAGTTAGATTAGGCTCAAGCAGAGCCAGGGCTTTTTCAACACTGGCTCCGGCCTGGTGGTGCGCTCTGTCTCATGAGACCAGGGCCCTGCAGGATCTGATTTCTTTCCACAGGGCGTGTAAGACAGAGTTGTTCTACCTGGCCTTTGGCTTGGAGTCAATTTGATTCCTTCCCCCTCTTTCTTTTTCCTTTCTCCTCCTGTGATGAGGCTGCATTTTAAGGTTTTAAGGTTTTAATATTGTATTTTAATCTTGTTTTTAAGTTGTATTCATTCTACTTGTTTTTATTATTGCTTGTTAGCTGCCCTGAGCCCGTCCTTGGCTGGGAAGGGTGGGGTATAAATAAAATTTTATATTATTATTATTATTATTATTATTATAGAGCACCACATAATCAAGTAAATCAGGATGAATGCTGAATCAGCAGGGTGTCTGGAGAAGCCTTGAATCAGGTGGAGAGCATTATTGTTTGGTTGAATTATTCATTGACTGAATCAGAAGCAGGACGTCACCTCACATTCCTCTCAAAAATGGGGTCCATTTTAGTGGACTCAGAGGAGAACTTTGGACAAATCCCTTGAGTTTTCATGAGAAGTAAAGGGAAGGGGAAGGGGGAAGAGTGATGTTGTGTCAGGCGTGGAGAGTTCTCCTCTCCCTTTGATAACATCACAGATAAGAATTAACAAGCAGTTGATCTATTTATAGTCCTTTTATTACAGCACCATGTTGCAAGCAGAAATACGCAGCTCTCCACAAGGAGGGAAGTTGGCTGCTCTAAATCCTCCTTCCGACTTCCGTAGCATCTTAGGTGTCAATGGGAAGTTCCTCCGAGTCTGTGTGAGGGGGGTTCCCCACACTCTCAAGTGACATCTCAACTAGCTGCCCCCTCCCTTCAGGTTCCCTTGTCATTGTCTCGTACCTGGGCAACTCCTCCCTCAGCTGTTCAGCTTCTGTCTCTCTCTGCTTCTGCACACGCTGTGGACTGTTGGACTTGCGTTCGACCAAGCAACTCTTTTGGTTGAGTCTGTGATTAACGACCTGAGCCTTTGATGAGGCTCCAAGCACGTTCCCCCATTACGCAAAGTATCCAGCACGCAGGGAAGGAGCCGAGATAGTATGTGCTACATTGCAAAGAGCGTTTTATTTCTAACTATGCAGACAGAAAAGAAATATACATGCTCTCTCTGTGAAAGCAGAGAGCAACTGAACAACAAAGGAACAGGAAACCAGTAAGCATGACATCCGTCTCCCATCTTCCGTGAGACTTCCAACAGTATGGAATCTCTGGAATGCAAAACAGAGTCTTGTGACTCCAAGCACTGCACAGTGGCACCAAGCAGAAACTAACATGGACAAGGTAGGGGTGGCTTTTCCCCTCCATCTCTCCATCGGAGATGAAACTAGTCTGCCATAGAATGCATTCCCCAGTCCTCATCCTTAGACTATTCCCTGACATGTTGTGATCATTTGGGTTGCCCTTTTTTAAATTTTGATGCCGTCAATCATGGTATCCTCCTGAACTGACTTAGTGAGATAATAATAATAATAATAATTTATACCCCGCCCATCTGACTGGGCTTCCCCAGCCACTCTGGGTGGCTCTGAGATGGCTGTCAGAGGCACCATATTACAGTGGTTGTGCTCATATCTTCAATGTCATGTCCAGAAAGTGACTGCTGTTCACCCCCCACCCCGGCATTTGTGCTATGGGGTGCTGCAAGGTACTATTCTCTCCCCAGCGCTATTTAAGATCTATACGCTATTTAAAATCTATATGAAGTCATGGGGTGCGGTCCTGAGGAGTTTGGGAGCAAGGGGCCACCAGTATGCCGATAACACACAGCTGTAGGGACATGGGTGGCACTGTGATCTACTGAGCTTTTAATGTTTAACAGACCACTGTATTTTTATATTTTGTTGGAAGCTGCCCAGAGTGGCTGGACAAACCCAGCCAGATGGGTGGCGTATAAAATTATTATTATTAGGGATCTAAGACAGTGATTAAAAGATCCAGAAAGCACTATCATAATTCCGCTTTGAGAAAGTAGATATTTCCCCCTTGTATACTAAACCTAAGCCAAAAAGACACCCTTCTCCTACCATCATTTTCCAGGAAAATCCTTCAGAATCAGCCCAAAGGCTCATTTGTTCCAGCCTTCTCAAGGCGGCCAACCAGATGCACATGCAAAACTGAGAAGCACAAGAACTCTTCCCCTACTTGAGATTCTCAGTTATTGGTACCCAGATGCATAGTGCCTGTGACAGTCAATGGAAAACATAGCCATTGTGACTGGTAGCCGCTGAGAGCCTAATCACCCCCCAATTTATCTGCCATTGGGATCTTCTTATGTTCTTAAAGGCAGGTACCAGATCATGAGAAAGGCCCCAGAAAGTAACTGGAGATGAGTTGGATCTCATGGAAATGGTAGCAAGTGGAACACCAGGAACTCCATCCCCACAAAACGTCTTACCAATAAAAGCTGGTGGAAGGACAGTGGCTAAAGATAAGGGAGGATGAAACATATTGAGCTTCTTGGGCTTGCTGGTTGGAAGGTTGGCGGTTTCACATTGCTCTGTCCCAGCTCCTGCCAACCTAGCAGTTTGATGTTGTTTTTATTTATTTTTATTTGATTAAAATAAATAAATAAATAGGCTGCTAGTTTGACAGTGATTTGAATGGTGCCTGATGACTGGCCAGGTGTTTTATGAATGGAAAGGTCGGTGGAAGTGGTCTACCCTTATCTACGGATGCGCTTCGGATAAGGAGACGAAAAGGGACAGTATAGTAAAAGGGGTGTCAATGGTGCAACGTTGAGGTACAGTTTAAGGTACAGTGTCCTGTTTGTTAACGAAGAAATAGTTCATATAGTTCTCCTTACAAAACTTCTTGCAGTCCTACTAGTGTACTCTGTTCATTACTATTCCTTTTTCAAATAGTTCATATAATTTGCTCTGGTCTTCTAAGAATCTCTGGTTCCCGCAGGTTTCGAATCCTTCCAGTTAATTTATCCAATTCTGCATAGCCCATCAATTTCAACCCGCCATTCTTCTTTCATTGGTAGTTCTTCTTGCTTCCATTTTTGTGCCAATAATGGCCTGAGCTGAGATTCCAGCCTGGCAAGGGGGGTGGACTAGATGACCCCCGGGATCCCTTCCAGACGCTCCCATGCTTCTAGTGAGGGGTCCCCTGCTCCTTGGGGGTCTTCTTCGCCCCTGCCAGCTGCTCCTCCTGCTTCTGGCCTTGGGGGGGGGGCAGCTCAAGGGGGTCTCCCAAATGGGGCATGGGGGGTGGCTTCTGCCTTGGAGGAGGAGCGAGCGGTGCTCCGCTTGTGCTCGGCTTGCCAAGGGTTAAAAGGCACAGAGCTGTGTTTCTAGAGAGGACAGGAAATGGAGGCGTGGGGGGGGGCAAGGTCCTCCCAGCAGAAGCCCCTCCCTCGCCATTCCCGCCTGCAAGCGGAGGGGCTGCTTCCGCCTCCCTCTCTCTCTTGCCAGAGCTGCCTGGGGGCGAGTCTCGCCTCCCTCTCCCTCCGGGTGCAATGGGGAGAAGGGGCTGCGGGGGAGGATGCCTGGGGGGCTGGCCAGATCGGGGGGGGCGCCAAATGGGGGGGGCAAGCTCTTCTTGCTTGGCCCCGTGGGGGGGGTCTTGGAGGGGGGAGCCTGCAGAGAGAGCCCTGGAGTCTCGATCAAGAGTGGAGGAGGAGGAGGAGGAGGAGGAGGAGGAGGAAGGGTGTTCTTCCTCTTGGCCAGCATCGCTACTGTGTCTTTTCTCCTGGCAGATCGAGGAGACAGCAGAAACTGCTACATTTTTAGCCGGGCGATGAGAGCCAGATCTCTTATGATTGGATCGCTTTTCTAACGTAGCTCAGCTTTTTTTGTTCTTTAATCAGTTTGGTCATTAATAATAATAATAATAATAATAATAATAATTTATTATTTGTACCCCGCCCATCTGGCTGGGTTTCCCCAGCCACTCTGGGCGGCTTCCATAGAAACAAAAAATACAGTAAAATATCACAGATTAAAAACTTCCCTGAACAGGGCTACCTTAAGATGTCTTCTAAATGTCAGGTAGTTATTTATACTGATGTCAGCCTCCAGGACGCACTTTGCATACCAAACTATATAGCAAACTATATCTGGTCTAGGGAACTGTGCCCCACCAATAACGCAGAGATGCATTTTCAATAAAAGCACACATTCTGCTCATGTAAAAACACCAGGCAGGTTTGGAGTACATTGTCAGGAGCAGGGCTAGGCAAACTGAGGCCCGGGGGCTGGATGCGGCCCAATCGCCTTCTAAATCCGGCCCTGTTCTCATCCTGAAGCAAAGTTCTTAACCTGAGGTACTATTTCTGGGTTAGCGGAGTCTGTAACCTGAAGCGTATGTAACCCAAGGTATTTTATTTAAAATGCCTGCAAAGTTTGATTTCTGATCTTTTGAAGAACGGGTGAGGCGGAATCCACTGGCTTCACGGTTGGGAGGAGACCATTTGTGCTGTGCATAAAGGGCATGATGATTAGGGCCCAATCTGGCATTGAGATCCCCTCCCAAAACTACAGATGCCGTTGGGTTAAGCAAAATAAGGTCAGTGGTATAAATATTCAGAAGAGTCACTCTCTGCATCACTTCCACTATTATTAGTAAAGTACTAGGGTGACCCTGCAGGGAGTACAAGATTCCCGAGGGCTTCGCTCACAAGGGTCATAGGAACGTGCAAGCCCACTCACCACAACAAGGTGTTGATCCAGCGAGTGAGAAGTACATTTTTGCTAATTTAACCGGGGACAAATACCACCTGTACATAATTTTTATGTAGTTCTCCTTCAGTAAAGTACATGCAGAAAATTTCACATCTATAATAATAATTTATTATTTATACCCCGCCCATCTGGCTGGGTTTCCCCATCCACTCTGGGCGGCTTCCAACAGAATATTAAAATACAGTAATCTATTAAACATTAAAAGCTTCCCTAAACAGGGCTGCCTTCAGATGTCTTCTAAAAGTCTGGTAGTTGTTCTTCTCTTTGACATCTGGGCGGGTGCCACTACCGAGAAGGCCCTCTGCCCGGTTCCCTGTAACTTGGCTTCTCGCAGGGAGGGAACCGCCAGAAGGCCTTCGACACTGGATCTCAGTGTCTGGGCTGAACGATGGGGGTGGAGACGCTCCTTCAGGTATACTGTGCCGAGGCCGTTTAGGGCTTTAAAGCTCAGCACCAACACTTTGAATTCTGCTTGGAAACATGCTGGGAGCCAGTGTAGGTCTTTCAAGACCGGTGTTATGTGGTCTCGGCGGCCTAACTTCCAAATCTAACTTCCAAAGCCTTTCCCTGTCCGTCATTAATTTATTATGTCCCACATCCTTCGCCAGTTTTATCATAACGCATTTAACCTGGTCCTCTTTAGTGTCCCATTCCAAAAGCAGATCGTTCATTTTTGACAGCAGTTTTGTACTAAGCTTCTACTATTTCTCTCTGCAATCTTGACACTTGATAACTAAATCCTTTCTTTTTAGGATTTTTTAAAGTTTCATTTAGTTGTAAATATTGTAACATTTTCTCTTACTTCTTCAAAGTCCTTTAATTTTTACTGGTTGTCAATTTCTGTTAACAGCTCTTTATATGTCGGCCAATTTAACCTCATATTTACTTTTTTCAAAGATAATGCTTCTAATGGGGAAAGTCACCATGCTGTTTTCTGTTAAAATAAATCTTTATATTTCCCCCCAAACTTTAAGAATCCAGTTTCTTATTATGACTATGAAAACTTTTATGAACTTTTGCCTTATGATACCATAGATAAGCATGCCTGGCGTTGCAGTCTTCAGGCTTGGGGACAAGATGGTGACTGGTTTTTGCACCAAGTTCTTTCCATAAGCCCCACTGAGTTCAATGGGATCTATTCTCAGGTCTCTATTGTGCAGACCGTGCCGGCCTTACGAAGTGGGGTGAGGTGCAAACAGAGGAAATTGGAACCACTGGAAAGGTTTATAAATGGGGTTGTGTTGGGAAGGGGCTGCCCCATTTGTGCTTTTCCAGGGGCAGGAGAATCCAGTGAGAGCCAGTGTGGTGCAGTGGTTAAGAGCGGTAGACTCGTAATCTGGTGAACCGGGGTCACATCTTCGCTCCTCCACATGCAGCTGCTGGGTGACCTTGGGCCAGTCACACTTCTCTGAAGTATCTCAGCCCCACTCACCTCACAAGAGTGTTTGTTGTGGGGAGGAAGGGAAAGGAGAATGTTAGCCGCTTTGAGACTCCTTTGGGTAGTGACAAAGCGGGATATCAAATCCAAACTCTTCTTCTTCTTTTCTTCTTCCCTGCAGGGCCTCTGAGGCTCCATTTGCTTCTTCCTCTCTCCCAGGACCCTGCAGCTTGTTTTGGCTCCTTGACTCCTCAGGAAGGATGAAAGAGATGGATCCTGCAAAGCTAGCGAGGATGGAAGGGGGAAGATGGACGGTTGACCTGTTCAGGTTGTCTCCTGCATCCCTCCTCACAACCTCTGAGCGTTCCTCTCTAGGGCTCTCAGAGAGATCTGGTGAGTTCCAGGGGAGGGGAGATGGGGACATGGAGGGATGGAGCCAGAGAGGTATTGGGGCTTGCTCAGCCTGGGGGTGGGGGGAGGCAGGCAGGCCGGTGGAGATTGAGAAGGTGAGCACCTTTGTCATCTGCAGGGAATTTGAGCTAGGAATACATCACAGCTCCCCGGCCACCACGATGTATTGGCAGCTCAAAATGTCTAATACCAGTGCCGTGATCTTAATGCCCTAGCAATGTCAAAAAACTTACTGCTCCATCACACAGCAGTAGAAGCAACGAAGTCTGCATAAGGAAGTCAAGGAGGAGAATCGTGGAATCATGGACCCTCTTGGTAAAGCTCCCCGTTGGATCATAAGATCAGTTCTGAAATTCCATACATACCTCTATGTGAAGAACCTCCACTATTTGGATGGAGACCAACAGCACCTGGGATTCTCACATCCCCACCATGAACCCTGAATAGAAGGAGATCAACTGTGAATGTTCTTTGTCTAGTCATGCCTTTTTAAACAATGACCAGGTTTGTCTGAACTGCCCAGTAACTTCAATGTGAACCTCTGCTAATTCAGAGTGTTAAATCTGGATATGAAAACATCAATTCCCCCCCCCCCAAGAGATCCTAGAATATAGTTCCCTTTCTGTTCTTCAGACATAGAATATTCTGCCAGCTTTGACTTTTCAATGATAGTTAAAATTCGGTCACATGACTGGCAATCTTTCTTTTCTTCATTTTTTAGACCAAAAAAGTTTCTTATTAAATTGCGATGACATCTTCTCAATTTATAAACTTTCTCTAAATTGTGAAAAATTTCTCTGGCAGTAAGACATCTGCCTTAATACATTGTATCACTTCAAATCTGTATAACACTGTTCTCATTCTCCTATTCCACTGTGTAAATTTTCCTCTATGCATCCTAAAAATTACTTTCTACTTTTCAATCTGCCTTTAAAAATTGTTTCTGAGAGAATAATTAAGAGTACAATGGCAAAGTGGTCAAAATGTTAATGTCAGTTTCTGAGGTACAATGTGTCACTTTACAACTCTGCACCTGTCTTTCTGGATTATTCGTGGTTTTCTGGATTTTGTGGGCCCCAAACCCATTTTCTGTGGTATTTATATGTGTGGAGGTTGTCCCGGGTTGTTTGACCCTTGAAAATCATAGCTTTTTTTTCTTCTAGAAAAGGCTCTACAAGATTCTCTGTTTAGAGTTTATACAGAACACATTACATTACTTGATATACTAAAACACGTTTACATGTGCTTATATCTAATAGATCTATATATTCTTTACTGATTTAGATTATTTCTACATTTATCCCATTCGTTATTCAAGACAATAAGCTACACTCAAAAAACCAAAATAATTCAACATCAAATAATACTGCTACATTAGGTATGAAGAGGGAATTACAAGTGCTTCTATCTGTATGAGACTTTACAGACTTTTTCTGAGGCACATAGCAGCATAAAACAGGCAGCAGGTGCTCTCACAGAAAACCTCTCTCTCACTCGACAGTTGAGTACAGACCTAACTGAAAAAACGGCCTTCTGGAGTGACAGTCACCCTTTCCATAGCAACTTGGAGGCAACATTCACACACCGAGTTGTTAGGGAAGATGAGGTAATTTCTGTCCGGTTTCTGTTTCTGTTTTAGCCTCTGCCCGTTTTTTAAAGATAAGACCAATGTTAGAGTTGGAGTGGATTTCATGATTGTGGCAACAAAAATCTGTCCTAGAAAAGAGGTCGACAAATGCTGGTCGACAAAGGCCATGACCTCTGTAGAAAGAGCTCACATCTTCTGTTCTTCCTCTTTCACAAATGTTCATTAGCATTGCTAAATAATTGGGGGCTCCATTTCTTCCTGAGTATCTAATTAGTTTCTGTCTTTTTTGAAGGTGGTGATGAATTGGAAATGAAGAATGGGGGAGACCATGACAAAATCCACACAGTGGAGAAGCCATATCAAAATTGGGAGTATGGAGAGAGCTCCAGTCAGAGTTCCCGTTCCCATCAAAGAACTCAAAGCGGGAAGAAAGGCTATCAGTGCTCAGAATGTGGGAAGAGCTTCAGTCGGAAGGACAGTCTCACTACCCATCACAGAATTCATACAGGGGAGAAACCCTATCAGTGCTTGGAATGTGGAAAGAGCTTCAGTAAGAGCATCCATCTCACTACCCATCACAGAATTCATACAGGGGAAAAGCCCTATCATTGCTTGGAATGTGGAAATAGCTTCAGTCAGAGGAGCAGTCTCACTTCCCATCAAAGAATTCATACAGGGGAGAAACCCTATCAGTGCTTGGAATGTGGAAAGAACTTCAGTCACAGCGACAGTCTTGCTTCCCATCGAAGAATTCATACAGGAGAGAAACCCTATCAGTGCTTGGAATGTGGGAAGAGCTTCAGAAATAGGACAGGTCTCATTCACCATCAAAGAACTCATACAGGGACACCTCAGGTTAAGAAATTCATTCTGGAGGTCGATTCTTAACCTGAAACTGTTCTTAACCTGAAGCACACCTTTAGCTAATGTGGCCTCCCACTGCTGCCGTACTGCTGCCTCGCGATTTCTGTTCTCACCCTGAAGCAAAGTTCTTAACCCGAGGTACTATTTCTGGGTTAGTGGAGTCTGTAACCTGAAGCGTCTGTAACCTGAGGTACCACTGTACAGGGCATGAAGCGTAATAGAAATGTGGAAACAGCTTCTCTTCCAAGATGCTTCTAGCTTCCCATGAAGAAATTCATGTGATTGAGCAGGTGGTTGCTGAAGAACTCCAGGCATGCCTGGGGGATGGGGACCATTTGGATCCCTTCCAATCGGGAATCAGGCCTCATAAAAAATTGTTGTTGTTATTATTATTATTATTATTATTATTATTATTATTATTATTATGTTGAAACAGAAACTGACTTGATTGTGCTGGTCGATGATCTCCGGTACGCTAGGGGCAAAGGTGAAAGCTGTTTCCTGGTTCTGCTGGCGCTCTCAGTGGCCTTTGATACCATTGACCACGACATCCTTCTGGACCGTCTAGAGTTGCTGGGAGCTGAGGGTTATACAGTGGTTCCACTCCTTCCTCCTGGGCCGTGTTCAGAAAGTGGTGGGGGGGATGAGTGTTCAGACCCCTGGGCTCTCACTTGTGGGATAAAACTGGGTTTTATCATGAAGAGTAGGAACAGTGTATCCATAACTTGCCCAGGAAGCAAAGGGAGAGGTGAGTGCTTTCCTGTGGTTCCAGGACAAATCTCAGACAGTTGACCAACTACAGTCCCACACACATACACACAAAGAACAAGACAAAATGCTGACCGTGTAGAACGGGAGGAGGTCTTCCAGGAATGCCTCCAGACTCTCAATATTTTGTGGGACTGAATCACATCCCAAAATATTAGACAAGGGACACAGCTACATTGCTCAAATAACTGTGTTTTGAATGCATTATAAGCAAGCAACATGGTTTTTAAAAGCAGTGGTGGGATGGCATAGGGCATCTGACACCAGCGTTGAGTGCTCCTGCTTCCAGGTTCCATCCCACCCTCACCTTTGGGAGAGTCCAAAAAGGAAAGAATGAAAAGCCCATGGCAGAGGCACAATTCCGTCTTAACACCAAACCAGCCATACCTGTGGGATTTTGTAGATGCTTGACGCAGGTGACACATGTCTAGGCCACCAGGTGGCGCATTGGAAGATGGCCGACAATAACATCTCTCTGACCCATAGGAGGTAATTAAGGGCTGCTATGGGAAGTAGGCAGCCTTCCCACCCCCCTGGATTTGGGGGGCACTGTCTTGCCAGCGGTGTTCACAATGCACCCCCTGATCCAAGAGATGGGGGTGCTGAACACTTGGCACGAGCCCTCAGTGAAGTCAGATCTTCGAAGAGCACAAAACCCACAAAGAGACGCCAGTTTTCAACCTACTTGTGAAAATCATCAGAGATCGCAAAGAAAGGAATATATGATAACAACAAGAAGAGAAAGAAAGTAATAAAGGACTTTCCGGATCGAACTGGATCGAACTGTCTAATTAAAGCAGTAAAATAAGTGATGCCTGGAATTATCCGGAATTTTGGACTCGTGCGGAGCTTGATGTATGGGTACCCTCAACAAAATTTAAAATTTGACTGTATAATTTGGAACTAATGTGATTTAAATAATGTGATGTGATTGGCCTGCTAATAAAACAATATTTTTTTTTAAAAAAAAGACACATGTCTAGAAATATCAGCTTCAGCATCTTCAAGAACAGCCAATAGGTTATCCCTCTTCCCACAGTCATAGTTTGGAATGTCTGCGTGCCCAGTAGAGAGCAGGTCTAGCAGGGCATCAGAAGTCATCCTTGCATCAAAACAATGGTCATAGATGACGTAGCCGAGGGTGACATTGGGTAAGAGCGTGGGGTCCTGATTGATTTCACGAATGGCAGCCAGGTAGGACAGGACATTCCAGAATTTCCCATGATAGTCACTGGAATGAAAAAGTGCCCTACATTGAATGAAAACGTTTCTAATTCTTGCTGTATCTAAACTCTCAGCTGTTTCCAGCACAGAAAATAAAATGAGTCCACCCTGAGATGCTCAAATACCTTCCATTAGCGACCTGTAGGAGAGAGGAAAGGCCCATCAGCCTCACTGAAGGTGGACTGACACCATAGTGAAACTGTGACCACAACTTTGACCATCATGAACATTTCATGAGATTGCGTTTCAGCTGTGTTTACGGTCAGCTGCAATATTTACCCCCTTGTAGGTTTGGGTTTTTAAATGCCACTTTCCACAATCATAACATTCTCAAATGCAGCATACTCATTTTCAGTCAGGACTTAAGCATCAGCTGCTGCTGCACCTTCAACTGAGAAGCACCTAGGTTCATGGTCCTGCCCACAAATCACAACAAATGTTCTAATTTCCCACCTTCACAGCATCAAGCAGTTGGTCCCTTACCTTTCCCGCCCCAACCTGGCCACAGTGATCCATGCAACGGCCACCTCCAGGCTTGACTACAGTAATTCGCTCTACGCGGGGCTGCCCTTGAAGCTGTTCCAGAAATTCCAGCAGGTGCAGAGTGCTGCAGTGAGGCTCCTCAGGGGTCTTTGCCATGGGAGCATATTCCAGCTGCACTGGCTCCCGGTGGAGTACAGGGTCAGATTTAAGGAGCTGGTTTTGACCTTTAAAGCCCTTCACGGCCTAGGACTCTCGTACCTACGGGACCACCTCTCCCAGTCTGCCCCACGGAGAGCCTCAAGGTCCATAAATAGCAACACCTTAGAGGTCCCGGGCCCTAAGGAAGTTAGATTAGGCTCAAGCAGAGCCAGGGCTTTTTCAACACTGGCTCCGGCCTGGTGGTGCGCTCTGTCTCATGAGACCAGGGCCCTGCAGGATCTGATTTCTTTCCACAGGGCGTGTAAGACAGAGTTGTTCTACCTGGCCTTTGGCTTGGAGTCAATTTGATTCCTTCCCCCTCTTTCTTTTTCCTTTCTCCTCCTGTGATGAGGCTGCATTTTAAGGTTTTAAGGTTTTAATATTGTATTTTAATCTTGTTTTTAAGTTGTATTCATTCTACTTGTTTTTATTATTGCTTGTTAGCTGCCCTGAGCCCGTCCTTGGCTGGGAAGGGTGGGGTATAAATAAAATTTTATATTATTATTATTATTATTATTATTATAGAGCACCACATAATCAAGTAAATCAGGATGAATGCTGAATCAGCAGGGTGTCTGGAGAAGCCTTGAATCAGGTGGAGAGCATTATTGTTTGGTTGAATTATTCATTGACTGAATCAGAAGCAGGACGTCACCTCACATTCCTCTCAAAAATGGGGTCCATTTTAGTGGACTCAGAGGAGAACTTTGGACAAATCCCTTGAGTTTTCATGAGAAGTAAAGGGAAGGGGAAGGGGGAAGAGTGATGTTGTGTCAGGCGTGGAGAGTTCTCCTCTCCCTTTGATAACATCACAGATAAGAATTAACAAGCAGTTGATCTATTTATAGTCCTTTTATTACAGCACCATGTTGCAAGCAGAAATACGCAGCTCTCCACAAGGAGGGAAGTTGGCTGCTCTAAATCCTCCTTCCGACTTCCGTAGCATCTTAGGTGTCAATGGGAAGTTCCTCCGAGTCTGTGTGAGGGGGGTTCCCCACACTCTCAAGTGACATCTCAACTAGCTGCCCCCTCCCTTCAGGTTCCCTTGTCATTGTCTCGTACCTGGGCAACTCCTCCCTCAGCTGTTCAGCTTCTGTCTCTCTCTGCTTCTGCACACGCTGTGGACTGTTGGACTTGCGTTCGACCAAGCAACTCTTTTGGTTGAGTCTGTGATTAACGACCTGAGCCTTTGATGAGGCTCCAAGCACGTTCCCCCATTACGCAAAGTATCCAGCACGCAGGGAAGGAGCCGAGATAGTATGTGCTACATTGCAAAGAGCGTTTTATTTCTAACTATGCAGACAGAAAAGAAATATACATGCTCTCTCTGTGAAAGCAGAGAGCAACTGAACAACAAAGGAACAGGAAACCAGTAAGCATGACATCCGTCTCCCATCTTCCGTGAGACTTCCAACAGTATGGAATCTCTGGAATGCAAAACAGAGTCTTGTGACTCCAAGCACTGCACAGTGGCACCAAGCAGAAACTAACATGGACAAGGTAGGGGTGGCTTTTCCCCTCCATCTCTCCATCGGAGATGAAACTGGTCTGCCATAGAATGCATTCCCCAGTCCTCATCCTTAGACTATTCCCTGACATGTTGTGATCATTTGGGTTGCCCTTTTTTAAATTTTGATGCCGTCAATCATGGTATCCTCCTGAACTGACTTAGTGAGATAATAATAATAATAATAATTTATACCCCGCCCATCTGACTGGGCTTCCCCAGCCACTCTGGGTGGCTCTGAGATGGCTGTCAGAGGCACCATATTACAGTGGTTGTGCTCATATCTTCAATGTCATGTCCAGAAAGTGACTGCTGTTCACCCCCCACCCCGGCATTTGTGCTATGGGGTGCTGCAAGGTACTATTCTCTCCCCAGCGCTATTTAAGATCTATACGCTATTTAAAATCTATATGAAGTCATGGGGTGCGGTCCTGAGGAGTTTGGGAGCAAGGGGCCACCAGTATGCCGATAACACACAGCTGTAGGGACATGGGTGGCACTGTGATCTACTGAGCTTTTAATGTTTAACAGACCACTGTATTTTTATATTTTGTTGGAAGCTGCCCAGAGTGGCTGGACAAACCCAGCCAGATGGGTGGCGTATAAAATTATTATTATTAGGGATCTAAGACAGTGATTAAAAGATCCAGAAAGCACTATCATAATTCCGCTTTGAGAAAGTAGATATTTCCCCCTTGTATACTAAACCTAAGCCAAAAAGACACCCTTCTCCTACCATCATTTTCCAGGAAAATCCTTCAGAATCAGCCCAAAGGCTCATTTGTTCCAGCCTTCTCAAGGCGGCCAACCAGATGCACATGCAAAACTGAGAAGCACAAGAACTCTTCCCCTACTTGAGATTCTCAGTTATTGGTACCCAGATGCAGAGTGCCTGTGACAGTCAATGGAAAACATAGCCATTGTGACTGGTAGCCGCTGAGAGCCTAATCACCCCCCAATTTATCTGCCATTGGGATCTTCTTATGTTCTTAAAGGCAGGTACCAGATCATGAGAAAGGCCCCAGAAAGTAACTGGAGATGAGTTGGATCTCATGGAAATGGTAGCAAGTGGAACACCAGGAACTCCATCCCCACAAAACGTCTTACCAATAAAAGCTGGTGGAAGGACAGTGGCTAAAGATAAGGGAGGATGAAACATATTGAGCTTCTTGGGCTTGCTGGTTGGAAGGTTGGCGGTTTCACATTGCTCTGTCCCAGCTCCTGCCAACCTAGCAGTTTGATGTTGTTTTTATTTATTTTTATTTGATTAAAATAAATAAATAAATAGGCTGCTAGTTTGACAGTGATTTGAATGGTGCCTGATGACTGGCCAGGTGTTTTATGAATGGAAAGGTCGGTGGAAGTGGTCTACCCTTATCTACGGATGCGCTTCGGATAAGGAGACGAAAAGGGACAGTATAGTAAAAGGGGTGTCAATGGTGCAACGTTGAGGTACAGTTTAAGGTACAGTGTCCTGTTTGTTAACGAAGAAATAGTTCATATAGTTCTCCTTACAAAACTTCTTGCAGTCCTACTAGTGTACTCTGTTCATTACTATTCCTTTTTCAAATAGTTCATATAATTTGCTCTGGTCTTCTAAGAATCTCTGGTTCCCGCAGGTTTCGAATCCTTCCAGTTAATTTATCCAATTCTGCATAGCCCATCAATTTCAACCCGCCATTCTTCTTTCATTGGTAGTTCTTCTTGCTTCCATTTTTGTGCCAATAATGGCCTGAGCTGAGATTCCAGCCTGGCAAGGGGGGTGGACTAGATGACCCCCGGGATCCCTTCCAGACGCTCCCATGCTTCTAGTGAGGGGTCCCCTGCTCCTTGGGGGTCTTCTTCGCCCCTGCCAGCTGCTCCTCCTGCTTCTGGCCTTGGGGGGGGGGCAGCTCAAGGGGGTCTCCCAAATGGGGCATGGGGGGTGGCTTCTGCCTTGGAGGAGGAGCGAGCGGTGCTCCGCTTGTGCTCGGCTTGCCAAGGGTTAAAAGGCACAGAGCTGTGTTTCTAGAGAGGACAGGAAATGGAGGCGTGGGGGGGGGCAAGGTCCTCCCAGCAGAAGCCCCTCCCTCGCCATTCCCGCCTGCAAGCGGAGGGGCTGCTTCCGCCTCCCTCTCTCTCTTGCCAGAGCTGCCTGGGGGCGAGTCTCGCCTCCCTCTCCCTCCGGGTGCAATGGGGAGAAGGGGCTGCGGGGGAGGATGCCTGGGGGGCTGGCCAGATCGGGGGGGGGCGCCAAATGGGGGGGGCAAGCTCTTCTTGCTTGGCCCCGTGGGGGGGGTCTTGGAGGGGGGAGCCTGCAGAGAGAGCCCTGGAGTCTCGATCAAGAGTGGAGGAGGAGGAGGAGGAGGAGGAGGAGGAGGAAGGGTGTTCTTCC
The DNA here is from genome assembly GCF_965153285.1 of Podarcis tiliguerta. Taxonomy (NCBI): domain Eukaryota; kingdom Metazoa; phylum Chordata; class Lepidosauria; order Squamata; family Lacertidae; genus Podarcis; species Podarcis tiliguerta. Next base: position 2,665,420 of record NC_139535.1, on the reverse strand, counting down.
TCTTGGCCAGCATCGCTACTGTGTCTTTTCTCCTGGCAGATCGAGGAGACAGCAGAAACTGCTACATTTTTAGCCGGGCGATGAGAGCCAGATCTCTTATGATTGGATCGCTTTTCTAACGTAGCTCAGCTTTTTTTGTTCTTTAATCAGTTTGGTCATTAATAATAATAATAATAATAATAATAATAATTTATTATTTGTACCCCGCCCATCTGGCTGGGTTTCCCCAGCCACTCTGGGCGGCTTCCATAGAAACAAAAAATACAGTAAAATATCACAGATTAAAAACTTCCCTGAACAGGGCTACCTTAAGATGTCTTCTAAATGTCAGGTAGTTATTTATACTGATGTCAGCCTCCAGGACGCACTTTGCATACCAAACTATATAGCAAACTATATCTGGTCTAGGGAACTGTGCCCCACCAATAACGCAGAGATGCATTTTCAATAAAAGCACACATTCTGCTCATGTAAAAACACCAGGCAGGTTTGGAGTACATTGTCAGGAGCAGGGCTAGGCAAACTGAGGCCCGGGGGCTGGATGCGGCCCAATCGCCTTCTAAATCCGGCCCTGTTCTCATCCTGAAGCAAAGTTCTTAACCTGAGGTACTATTTCTGGGTTAGCGGAGTCTGTAACCTGAAGCGTATGTAACCCAAGGTATTTTATTTAAAATGCCTGCAAAGTTTGATTTCTGATCTTTTGAAGAACGGGTGAGGCGGAATCCACTGGCTTCACGGTTGGGAGGAGACCATTTGTGCTGTGCATAAAGGGCATGATGATTAGGGCCCAATCTGGCATTGAGATCCCCTCCCAAAACTACAGATGCCGTTGGGTTAAGCAAAATAAGGTCAGTGGTATAAATATTCAGAAGAGTCACTCTCTGCATCACTTCCACTATTATTAGTAAAGTACTAGGGTGACCCTGCAGGGAGTACAAGATTCCCGAGGGCTTCGCTCACAAGGGTCATAGGAACGTGCAAGCCCACTCACCACAACAAGGTGTTGATCCAGCGAGTGAGAAGTACATTTTTGCTAATTTAACCGGGGACAAATACCACCTGTACATAATTTTTATGTAGTTCTCCTTCAGTAAAGTACATGCAGAAAATTTCACATCTATAATAATAATTTATTATTTATACCCCGCCCATCTGGCTGGGTTTCCCCATCCACTCTGGGCGGCTTCCAACAGAATATTAAAATACAGTAATCTATTAAACATTAAAAGCTTCCCTAAACAGGGCTGCCTTCAGATGTCTTCTAAAAGTCTGGTAGTTGTTCTTCTCTTTGACATCTGGGCGGGTGCCACTACCGAGAAGGCCCTCTGCCCGGTTCCCTGTAACTTGGCTTCTCGCAGGGAGGGAACCGCCAGAAGGCCTTCGACACTGGATCTCAGTGTCTGGGCTGAACGATGGGGGTGGAGACGCTCCTTCAGGTATACTGTGCCGAGGCCGTTTAGGGCTTTAAAGCTCAGCACCAACACTTTGAATTCTGCTTGGAAACATGCTGGGAGCCAGTGTAGGTCTTTCAAGACCGGTGTTATGTGGTCTCGGCGGCCTAACTTCCAAATCTAACTTCCAAAGCCTTTCCCTGTCCGTCATTAATTTATTATGTCCCACATCCTTCGCCAGTTTTATCATAACGCATTTAACCTGGTCCTCTTTAGTGTCCCATTCCAAAAGCAGATCGTTCATTTTTGACAGCAGTTTTGTACTAAGCTTCTACTATTTCTCTCTGCAATCTTGACACTTGATAACTAAATCCTTTCTTTTTAGGATTTTTTAAAGTTTCATTTAGTTGTAAATATTGTAACATTTTCTCTTACTTCTTCAAAGTCCTTTAATTTTTACTGGTTGTCAATTTCTGTTAACAGCTCTTTATATGTCGGCCAATTTAACCTCATATTTACTTTTTTCAAAGATAATGCTTCTAATGGGGAAAGTCACCATGCTGTTTTCTGTTAAAATAAATCTTTATATTTCCCCCCAAACTTTAAGAATCCAGTTTCTTATTATGACTATGAAAACTTTTATGAACTTTTGCCTTATGATACCATAGATAAGCATGCCTGGCGTTGCAGTCTTCAGGCTTGGGGACAAGATGGTGACTGGTTTTTGCACCAAGTTCTTTCCATAAGCCCCACTGAGTTCAATGGGATCTATTCTCAGGTCTCTATTGTGCAGACCGTGCCGGCCTTACGAAGTGGGGTGAGGTGCAAACAGAGGAAATTGGAACCACTGGAAAGGTTTATAAATGGGGTTGTGTTGGGAAGGGGCTGCCCCATTTGTGCTTTTCCAGGGGCAGGAGAATCCAGTGAGAGCCAGTGTGGTGCAGTGGTTAAGAGCGGTAGACTCGTAATCTGGTGAACCGGGGTCACATCTTCGCTCCTCCACATGCAGCTGCTGGGTGACCTTGGGCCAGTCACACTTCTCTGAAGTATCTCAGCCCCACTCACCTCACAAGAGTGTTTGTTGTGGGGAGGAAGGGAAAGGAGAATGTTAGCCGCTTTGAGACTCCTTTGGGTAGTGACAAAGCGGGATATCAAATCCAAACTCTTCTTCTTCTTTTCTTCTTCCCTGCAGGGCCTCTGAGGCTCCATTTGCTTCTTCCTCTCTCCCAGGACCCTGCAGTTTGTTTTGGCTCCTTGACTCCTCAGGAAGGATGAAAGAGATGAATCCTGCAAAGCTAGCGAGGATGGAAGGGGGAAGATGGACGGTTGACCTGGTCAGGTTGTCTCCTGCATCCCTCCTCACAACCTCTGAGCGTTCCTCTCTAGGGCTGTCAGAGAGATCTGGTGAGTTCCAGGAGAGGGGAGATGGGGACATGGAGGGATGGAGCCAGAGAGGTATTGGGGCTTGCTCAGCCTGGAGATGGGGCGAGGCAGGCAGGCGGGTGGAGATTGAGGAGGTGAGCACCTTTTTGGGCTCCACCACCTGCCTGCCTGCGCCTTTGTCATCTGCAGGGAATTTGAGCTAGGAATACATCACAGCTCCCCGGCCACCACGATGTATTGGCAGCTCAAAATGTCTAATAACAGTGCCGTGACCTGAATGCCCTACCAGTGTCAAAAAACTTACTGCTCCATCACACAGCAGTAGAAGCAACGAACTCTGCATAAGGAAGTCAAGGAGGAGAATCGTGGGATCATGGACCCTCTCGGTAAAGCTCCCCGTTGGATCATAAGATCAGTTTTGAAATTCCATACATACATTCCCCCCCCCCAGGAGATCCTACAATATAGCTCCCTTTCTGTTCTTCAGACATAGAATATTCTGCCAGCTTTAACTTTTCAATGATAGTTACAATTCTGTCACATGACTCTTGCAATCTTTTTCTTCTTCATGTTTTAGAGCAAAAAAGTTTCTTATTAAATTGCGATGACATCTTCTAAATTTATAAACGTTCTCTAAATTATGAAGAATTTCTCTGGCAGGAAGACATCTGCCTCAATACATTGTATCACTTCAAATCTGTATAACACTGTTCTCATTCTCCTATTCCACTGTGTAAATTTTCCTCTATGCATCCTAAAAATTACTTTCTACTTTTCAATCTGCCTTTAAAAATTGTTTCTGAGAGAATAATTAAGAGTACACTGGCAAAGTGGTCAAAATGTTAATGTCAGTTTCTGAGGTAAAACGTGTCACTTTACAACTCTGCACCTGTCTTTCTGGATTATTCGTGGTTTTCTGGATTTTGCGGGCCCCAAACCCATTTTCTGTGATATTTATATGCGTGGAGGTTGTCCCGGGTTGTTTGACCCTTGAAAAACGTAGCTTTTTGGGGGCCACTAGGTGGCGCGTTGGAAGATGGCCGACAATAACATCTCTCTGACCCATACGAGGTATTAAGGGGCTGCTAAGGGAAGTAGGCAGCCTTCCTGGCCCCCCCAAGGGGATGGGGGGGACTGCCCTGCCAGCGGTGTTCATAATGCACCCCCTGATCCGAGAGACGGGGGTGCCGAACACTTGGCACAAGCCCTCGGTGGAATCAGATCTTCCCGACGCCGATTCCAATCAGCGCGTGCTGGTTGCTTCAGCTTGGAATTATAATTGGAATATAATTGGAAATAATGGATTGGAAGAAGGCTGAAGCACATATATCAAGTGAAGCTCGACGATAAGACTGCTGATTAATGCATCTCTGTGACCGGGAGTGACGGATGGATAAGTAAATCCTTTGATGAACTGCTACTATGAGAATGTAAGGTTGGAACGAAGGGGGGGTGGAGGAAAAAAACTCTTTCTTTTTCCTTGGCATGATGTGACTATAATAACCCTCCACCCCAGAAAGAAATAAGATCGTCACGTTTTAATAATCATAAACAGAACTTTAAGACTGTGTGGGAGGAAATATAATACAATAAGAGAAGATCGAATGGTGAGAAGGAGGAAAATTTCTATGACGCAGTTAAAAAAAAATGGCGTTTCGCCAAGACAGGCTGGTCGGAGAAGAAGATCAGGGGGAGGAGAATCAGGATTGCATGAAAGAGAAGGAATGTTGGAATGCAAGTTTGACCTGACAGAGCCCCCTAATTTACTTGATTTATTGGGCCAGCCTGAGGAATAATAATGGACAGACCGAAGATTAACACTGTTTAAGGAAGTATTTAACAGAGGTTGTTCCTGAATAATATGAGTTTGGAAGAGCACAAAACCCACACAGAGACGCTAAATTTTCAATCTGTTTGTGAAAATCATCAGAGATTGCAAAGAAAGGAATAAATGATAACAACAAGAAGAGAAAGAAGGTAATAAAGGTCTATCCGAACCGAACTGGATGGAACTGTCGAATAAAAGCAGCAAACAAGTGATGTCTGGAGTCATCTGGAATTTTGGACTCGTGCGGAGCTTGATATATGGGTACCCCCCCAAAAAATTTTAAAATTTGGCTGTATAATCTGGAACTAATGTGATTTGAACTATGTGATGTGATTGGCCTGTTAATAAAAATTATTTCAAAAAAAAGAAAGAAAAACGTAGCTTTTTTTTTCTTCTAGAAAAGGCTCTACAAGATTCTCTGATTAGAGTTTATACAAAACACATTACATTACTTGATATACTAAAACACGTTTACATGTGCTTATATCTAATAGATCTATATATTCTTTACTGATTTAGATTATTTCTACATTTATCCCATTCGTTATTCAAGACAATAAGCTACACTCAAAAAACCAAAATAATTCAACATCAAATAATACTGCTACATTAGGTATGAAGAGGGAATTACAAGTGCTTCTATCTGTATGAGACTTTACAGACTTTTTCTGAGGCCCATAGCAGCATAAAACAGGCAGCAGGTGCTCTCACAGAAAACCTCTCTCTCACTCAACAGTTGAGTACAGACCTAACTGAAAAAACGGCCTTCTGGAGTGACAGTCACCCTTTCCATAGCAACTTGGAGGCAACATTCACACACAGAGTTGTTAGGGAAGTTGAGGTAATTTCTGTCAGGTTTGGGTTTCTGACCTCTGTAGAAAAACCTCACATCTTCTGTTCTTCCTCTTTCACAAATGTTCATTAGCATTGTTAAATTATTGGGGGCTCCATTTCTTCCTGAGGATCTAATTAGTTTCTGTCTTTGTTGTAGGTGGTGATGAATTGGAAATGCAGAATGGGGGAGACCATGACAAAATCCACACAGTGGAGAAGCCATATCAAAATTGGGAGTATGGAGAAAGCTCCAGTCAGAGTTCCCGTTCCCATCAAAGAACTCACAGTGGGAAGAAAGGCTATCAGTGCTCAGAATGTGGGAAGAGCTTCACTCGGAAGGACAATCTCACGTCCCATCAAAGAATTCATACTGGAGAGAAACCCTATCAGTGCTTGGAATGTGGAAAGAGCTTCAGTCACAGATCACATCTCGCTTCCCATCAAAGAATTCATACTGGGGAGAAACCCTATCAGTGCTTTGAATGTGGAAAGAGCTTTAATCACAGCCAAAGTCTCGCTTCCCATCAAAGAATTCATACAGGGGAGAAACCCTATCAGTGCTCGGAATGTGGGAAGAGCTTCAGTCGGAAGGACAGGCTTACTTTGCATCAAAGAATTCATACTGGAGAGAAACCCTATCAGTGCTTTGAATGTGGAAAGAGCTTTAATCACAGCAGCATTCTCACTTCCCATCAAAGAATTCATACTGGGGAGAAGCCCTATCACTGCTTGAAATGTGGGAAGAGGTTTCGTGAGAGTGGGGATCTCACTTCTCATCACAGAATTCATATAGGGGAGAAACCCTATCAGTGCTTGGAATGTGGGAAGAGCTTCAGTCAGAGAACCAATCTCACTTACCATCGAAGAATTCATACAGGGGAGAAACCCTATCAGTGCTTGGAATGTGGGAAGAGTTTCAGTGACAGCACCCATCTCACTTTGCATCACAGAATTCATACAGGGGAGAAACCCTATCAGTGCTTTGAATGTGGAAAGAGCTTCAGTCAGAGAACCAATCTCACTTACCATCGAAGAATTCATACAGGGGAGAAACCCTATCAGTGCTTGGAATGTGGGAAGAGCTTCAGTGACAGCACCCATCTCACTTACCATCACAGAATTCATACAGGGGAGAAACCCTATCAGTGCTTGGAATGTGGGAAGAGCTTCAGTGATAGCACCCATCTCACTTACCATCACAGAATTCATACAGGGGAGAAACCCTATCAGTGCTTGGAATGTGGAAAGAGCTTTAATCACAGCAGCATTCTCGCTTCCCATCACAGAATTCATACAGGAGAGAAACCCTATCAGTGCTTTGAATGTGGAAAGAGCTTTAATCACAGCAGCACTCTCACTTCCCATCAGAGAATTCATACAGGGGAGAAACCCTATCAGTGCTTGGAATGTGGGAAGAGCTTCAGAAAGAGGGCAGGTCTCACCCGCCATCAAAGAACTCATACAGTGGTACCTTAGGTTAAGAACTTAATTAGTTCTGGATGTCGATTCTTAACCTGAAACTTTTTTTTTTCTTTCAAAAATTTTATTAGTTTTTACAATATCAATGACAAACAAAAACATAAAACAAACAAAACATAACAAACATAAATCATACCCTTATTGAAAGTAACAGTTATTTAATTTGTAAAACGACTGCCTCGTTTCCCCTTAGTTGAATTTCATTGCATATCCTTATAACGGTTTTCCAAATCCCAATTTTAATACCCTTTAAATTAAACATTAACCACCTTAAATGTTCTCCTTCTTGTATTAAACATATTATTTTATCAGTTAACATAAATACAATCCTAAACCCATTAAGTATCTGGACGCTATTTCCAGTTATTTTAGCTTAACAAATTTAGCTAAATAATCATTAAATTTATTCCATTCTTCGTGGTGTTCCTCCTCCTTCTGGTCGCGGACGGCTAGCTCCATAAAATCCATCATCTTCATCTGCCATTCTTTTACTGTTGGTAATTCTTGAGTTTTCAGTGGTACCTTAGGTTAAGAACTTAATTCGTTCTGGAGGTCCATTCTTAACCTGAAACTGTTCTTAACCTGAAGCACCACTTTAGTTAATGGGGCCTCCCGCTGCTGCCTCGCGATTTCTGTTCTCACCCTGAAGCAAAGTTCTTAACCCGAGGTAGTATTTCTGGGTTAGTGGAGTCTGTAACCTGAAGCGTCTGTAACCTTAAGCATCTGTAACCTGAGGCAGCCAGGAAGGACAGGACATTCCAGAATTTCCCATGATAGCCACTGGAATGAAAAAGTGCCCTACATTGAATGAAAACAACATTTCTAATTATTGTTGTATCTAAACTCTCAGCTGTTTCCAGCACAGAAAATAAAATGAGTCCACCCTGAGATGCTCAAATACCTTCCATTAGCGGCCTGTAGGAGAGAGGAAAGGCCCATCAGCCTCACTGAAGGTGGACTGACACCATAGTGAAACTGTGACCACAACTTTCACCATCATGAACATTTCATGAGATTGCGTTTCAGCTGTGTTTACAGTCAGCTGCATTATTTACCCCCTTGTAGGTTTGGATTTTTAAAAGCCACTTTGCACAATCATAAAATTCTCAATTGCAGCAGACTCATTTTCAGTCAGGACTTAAGCATCAGCTGCTGCTGCACCTCAACTGAGAAGCACCTAAGTTCATGGTCCTGGCATATGGGGGCAACTGGAACCTATGAAATCAGAGTGTGGCTCCAGACAGTCAATATTTTGAAGGAGGGATTCCAGCGCATGGCAGAACTTTGTTTTCCTGCAGTTATAGTGCAAGAAAGGCCCCTTTGAAAAATGGTTTGCAATTTTGAATGTTACACAAAAATGTACAGAAAAGTGTAGAATGATTCAATGATTAGGAGGAAGGCATGTGAACCCCTCTTATTCAAATCTGGGTGGATATTCCAATGAATATTCACTGTTTATAATCTCCCTGCCCACAAATCGCAACAAATGTTTCATTTTTGATGGGAAGTTTTGCTTCTGCACATGCTGAGCTGAAGCATTCCGTGCTCACCCACCCTAGAATGTTCGGTTACCTGTTCTTAATGCATGGTTGACCACATCTATGAATGGGAATATCAATCAATAGTAACAGTTTAACAAGGAGGTTTTCATACCTGTCTAACTCTGTGTTCCTTTCCCAACCTTTAATCTATTGATGATTAATGCCTATATGCAGCCTATATGCAACCCTGGCTTTGTCTTTGTGTTAACCAATCAGCAACAAGCACATATGTGGCAATGCTGTAATATTCAATTAAAGGGACTCTCTGAGACATGCTCAAGAGATGCCTCCCGTATGACACTTGTCACTCGCCTGTTGTTTATTTCAACCCAACACATTTCCCCACCTTCACTCCATCAAGCAGTTGGTCCCTTACCTTTCCCTCCCCGACCTGGCCACAGTGATCCATGTGATGGTCACCTCCAGGCTTGAATATTGTAATTCGCTCTACTCAGGGCTGCCCTTGAAGCTGTTCCAGAAACTCCAGTAGGTGCAGAATGCTTCAGTGAGGCTCCTCACGGGGTCTCTGCCATGGGAGCATATTCACCCAGTGCTTTTCCAGCTGCACTGGCTCCCGGTGGAGTACAGGGTCAGATTTAAGGTGCTGGTTTTGACCTTTAAAGCCCTTCACGGCCTAGGACCCTCGTACCTACGGGAGTGCCTCTCCTGGTATGCCCCACGGAGGACCTTAAGGTCCATAAATAGCAACACCCTAGAGGTCCCGGGCCCTAAGGAAGTTAGATTAGCCTCAACCAGAGCCAGGGCCTTTTCAACTCTGGCTCCGGCCTGGTGGAACGCTCTGCCTCATGAGACCAGGGCCCTGCAGGATCTGATTTCTTTCCGCAGCGCCTCTAAGACAGAGTTGTTCTGCCTGGCCTTTGGCTTGGAGTCAATTTGATTCCTTCCCCCTCTTTCTTTTTCCTTTCTCCTCCTGTGATAAGACTGCATTTTAAGGTTTTAAGGTTTTAATGTTGTATTTTTATCTTGTTTTTAAGTTGTATTCATTCAACTTGTTTTTATTATTGCTTGTTAGGTGCCCTGAGCTATTATTGCTTGTTAGCTGCCAAAAAAGTTGAAAAACATCTTCATGTATGCGACAGTGGCCGCAAGAGTTCTGGTAGCACAAGGATGGAAGACTGAAGAAATCCCAACTAAAGAATTATGGCAAGAAAAATTGATGGATTATGCAGAACTGGCAAAATTGACTCATAAGCTACGGGACAAGGATAACTGTGACTTTAAGGATGAATGGGAACCTTTCACAATGTATTTGAAGACACAACAAAGCGAACTGGACTCTTTGGCAGGTTTTGAATAAACATCCACAATTTTTTTTTTTTTTTACTGATAATAATTAGCTAAACAGTTGGAGGATCTATACAACTCTGTAACATGCAGAAAATAGCATTATTGGAGAAACCAAAGACTGGAACTGAGGGAAGTCGGGGGGTGGGGTGGGGGATGGGTTTTGTGGGGGGAGGAAAAATGGGGGGGAATAAGGATATGTTTTTGGAAAATATGTTTTGTTATAACTTTGAATAAAAAAAATTGATTCCCTCCCCCTCTTTCTTTTTCCTTTCTCCTCCTGTGATGAGGCTGCATTTTAAGGTTTTAATGTTGAATTTTCATCTTGTTTTTAAGTTGCATTCATTCAACTTGTTTTTATTATTGCTTGTTAGCTGCCCTGAGCCCGGCCTTGGCTGGGGAGGGCGGGGTATAAATAAATTTATTATTATTATTATTATTATTATTATTATTATTATTATTGAGCACCACATAATCAAGTAAATCAGGATGAATGCTGAATCAGCAGGGTGTCTGGAGAAGCCTGGAATCAGGTGGAGAGCATTACTGTTTGGTTGACTGATTCATTGACTGAATCAGAAGCAGGATGTCACCTCACGTTCCTCTCAAAAATGGGGTCCATTTTAGTGGACTCAAAGGAGAACTTTGGACAAATCCCTTGAGTTTTCATGAGAAGTAAAGGAAAGGGGAAGAGTGATGTGTCAGGCGTGGAGAGTTCTCTCCCTTTGGTAACATCACAGATAAGAATTAACAAGCAGTTAATCTATTTATAGTCGTTTTATTACAGCACCATGTTGCAAGCAGAAATACACAGCTCTCCGCAAGGAGGGCAGTTGGCTGCTCTAAATCCTCCTTCCGACTTCCGTAGCATCTTAGGTGTCAATGGGAAGTTCCTCCGAGTCTGTGTGAGGGGGGTTCCCTACACTCTCAAGTGACATCTCAACTAGCTGCCCCCTCCCTTCGGGTTCCTTTGTTATTGTCTCGTACGTGGGCAACTCCTCCCTCAGCTGTTCAGCTTCTGTCTCTCTCTCTGCTTCTGCACACACTGTGGACTGTCGGACTTGCGTTCGACCAAGCGACTCTTTTCGTTGAGTCTGTGATTAACGACCTGAGCCTTTGATGAGGCTCCAAGCACGTTCCCCCATTACGCAAAGTATCCAGCATGCAGGGAAGGAGCCAAGATAGTATGAGCTACATTTCAAAGAGCGTTTATTTCTAACTATGCAGACAGAAAAGAAATATACATGCTCTCTCTGTGAAAGCAGAGAGCAACTGAACAACAAAGGAACAGGAAACCAGTAAACATGACATCCGTCTCCCATCTACCATGAGACTTCCAACAGTATGGAATCTCTGGAATGCAAAACAGAGCCTTGTGACTCCAAGCACTGCACAGTGGCACCAAACAGAAACTAACATGGACCAGGTCGGGGGGGTGGCTTTTCCCTTCCACCTCTCCATCGGAGAGGAAACTAGTCTGCCATAGAATGCATTCCCCAGTCCTCTTCTTTAGACTATTCCCTGACATGTTGTGATCATTTGGCTTGCCATTTTTTAATTTTGATGCCGTCAATCATGGTATCCTCCTGAACTGACTTAGTGAGATAATAATAATAATAATTTATACCCCGCCCATCTGACTGGGCTTCCCCAGCCACTCTGGGAGGCTCTGAGATGGCTGTCAGAGGCACCATATTACAGTGGTTGTGTTCATATCTTCAATGTCATGTCCAGAAAGTGACTGCTTCTCACCCCCACCCCAGCATTTGTGCTATGGGGTGCTGCAAGGTACTATTCTCTCCCCAGCGCTATTTAAGATCTATACGCTATTTAAAATCTATATGAAGTCATGGGGTGCGGTCCTGAGGAGATTGGGAGCAAGGGGCCACCAGTATGCCGATAACACACAGCTCTAGGGACATGGGTGGCACTGTCATCTACTGAGCTTTTGATGTTTAACAGACCACTGTATTTTTATATTTTGTTGGAAGCTGCCCAGAGTGGCTGGAGAAACCCAGCCAGATGGGTGGCGTATAAAATTATTATTATTAGGGATCTAAGACAGTGATTAAAAGATCCGGAAAGCACTACCAGAATGCCGCTTTGAGAAAGTAGATATTTCCCCCTTGTATACTAAACCTAAGCCAAAAAGGCACCCTTCTCCTACCATCATTTTCCAGGAAAATCCTGCAGAATCAGCCCCAAGGCTCATCTGTTCCAGAATTCTCAAGGCGGCCAACCAGATGCACATGGAAAACTGAGAATCACAAGAACTCTTCCCCTACTTGAGATTCTCAGTTGCTGGTACCCAGAGACATAGTGCCTGTGACAGTCAATAGAGAACATAGCCATTGTGACTGGTAGCCGCTGAGAGCCTAATCACCCCCCAATTTATCTGCCATTGGGATCTTCTTATGTTCTTAAAGGCAGGTACCAGATCATGAGAAAGGCCCCAGAAAGTAACTGGAGATGAGTTGGATCTCATGGAAATGGTAGCAAGTGGAACACCAGGAACTCCATCCCCACAAAAGGTCTTACCAATAAAAGCTGGTGGAAGGACAGTGGCTAAAGATAAGGGAGGATGAAACATATTGAGCTTCTTGGGCTTGCTGGTTGGAAGGTTGGCGGTTTGACATTGCTCTGTCCCAGCTCATGCCAACCTAGCAGTTTGATGTTTTATTTATTTTTTATTTGATTAAAATAAATAAATAAATTGGCTGCTAGTTTGACAGTGATTTGAATGGTGCCTGATGATTGGCCAGGTGTTTTATGAATGGAAAGGTCAGTAGAAGTGGTCTACCCTTATCTACGGATGCGCTTCGGATAAAGAGACAAAAAGGGACAGTATAGTAAAAGGGGTGTCAATGGTGCAACGTTGAGGTACAGTTTAAGGTACAGTGTCCTATTTGTTAACGAAGAAATAGTTCATATAGTTCTCCTTACAAAACTTCTTGCAGTCCTACTAGTGTACTCTGTTCATTACTATTCCTTTTTCAAATAGTTCATATAATTTGCTCCGGTCTTCTAAGAATCTCTGGTTCCCGCAGGTTTCGAATCCTTCCAGTTAATTTATCCAATTCTGCATAGCCCATCAATTTCAACCCGCCATTCTTCTTTCATTGGTAGTTCTTCTTGCTTCCATTTTTGTGCCAATAATGGCCTGAGCTGAGATTCCAGCCTGGCAAGGGGGGTGGACTAGATGACCCCCGGGATCCCTTCCAGACGCTCCCATGCTTCTAGTGAGGGGTCTCCTGCTCCTTGGGGTCTCCTCCTGCTTCTGCCAGCTGCTCCTCCTGCTTCTGGCCTTGGGGGGGGGGCGCAGCTCAAGCGGGTCTCCCAAATGAGGCATGGGGGGGGTTCCTGCCTTGGAGGAGGAGAGAGCGGTGCTCCGCTTGTGCTCGGCTTGCCAAGGGTTAAAAGGCACAGAGCTGGGTTTCTAGAGAGGACAGGAAGTGGAGGCGTGGGGGGGGGCAAGGTCCTCCCAGCAAAAGCCCCTCCCTCGCCATTCCCGCCTGCAAGCGGAGGGGCTGCTTCCGCCTCCCTCTCTCTCTTGCCAGAGCTGCCTGGGGGTGAGTCTCGCCTCCCTCTCCCTCCGGGTGCAATGGGGAGAAGGGGCTGCGGGGGAGGATGCCTGGGGGCTGGCCAGATCGGGGGGGGCAGACCTTCCCCCAAGCCAAGCCAGGGAGGGGGCGCGGGGGCCAGGGCTCTGCCCCGCTCTTCTTGCTTGGCCCCGTGGGGGGGGTCTTGGAGGGGGGAGCCTGCAGAGAGAGCCCTGGAGTCTCGATCAAGAGTGGAGGAGGAGGAGGAGGAGGAGGAGGAAGGGTGTTCTTCCTCTTGGCCAGCATCGCTACTGTGTCTTTTCTCCTGGCAGATCGAGGAGACAGCAGAAACTGCTACATTTTTAGCCGGGCGATGAGAGCCAGATCTCTTATGATTGGATCGCTTTTCTAACGTAGCTCAGCTTTTTTCGTTCTTTAATCAGTTTGGTCATTTATACGGATGTCAGCCTCCAGGACGCACTTTGCATACCAAACTATATAGCAAACTATATCTGGTCTCGGGAACTATGCCCCACAAATAACCCAGAGATGCATTTTCAATAAAAGCACACATTCTGCTCATGTAAAAACACCAGGCAGGTTTGGAGTACATTGTCAGGAGCAGGGCTAGGCAAACTGAGGCCCGGGGGCCGGATGCGGCCCAATCGCCTTCTAAATCCGGCTCTGTTCTCATCCTGAAGTAAAGTTCTTAACCTGAGGTACTATTTCTGGGTTAGCAGAGTCTGTAACCTGAAGCGTATGTAACCCGAGGTATTTTATTTAAAATGCATCTCTGGGTTATTTGTGGGGCATAGGAATTCATTCATTTTTTTCTTTCTTCAAAATATAGTCCAGCTCACCACATGGTCTGAGGGACGGTGGAGCGGCCCACGGCTGAAAAAGGTTGCTGACCCCTGGTCTATAGCTCTCCTTCTGGAGCCAGAGAGGTCGGGATAGTCACTTTCAAGGGCACCATTTAAGACGTAGAGGTTTAGCCTGAATGCTGTTTGAGCCAAGCAGATGCCTGCAAAGTTTGATTTCTGATCCCTTGAAGAACGGATGAGGCGGAATCCACTGGCTTCACGGTTGGGAGGAGACCATTTGTGCTGTGCATAAAGGGCATGATGATTAGGGCCCAATTTGGCATTGAAATCCCCTTCTAAACCTACAGATGCCTTTGGGTTCAGCAAAATAAGGTCTGTGGTATAAATTTCCCTTTCAACCCACAAGTCTCTGATCTGAGATTCCTGCCTCATTGGGGTCACATCAGCGTTAATTACCAACAGGGCCTGGTGGCTCAATTGGATTAACACTGCCCTGGCTTATGACTTGAATGAGGGGAGAGGGCTTGAAATGGCACGTAGGGTAGTGGAGACTAAGACCCCCAGGCCCCCTTTCGCTCTTCCACGTTTTACCCCTAGATCTGCCCCAGTTGAGAATGAATGAAATCCGTTGAGTAACTGCTCATCCGCTGTCCATGTTTCCTGGATCATTATGACGCAATGGTGGGAGAGAAAGCTTTAAAACAAGGATCTCTGCTGCATGCAGACCACCCGGCCACATTCCAGGATAAAAGCTAGGTCACTTGATTGTCACGCAGTTGCATTGTGGGTAATTTTTGCAGGAGCAAGAGCTTCGCATTGGTTTGAGATGGTTGTAACTGCGTCTCCTTCTGTGACGAGGGAGAAGGTGCTGTACCATCATGTTCCTGCTCCTCTGTTCTAGCGAGGAGACTGGGAGAATCAGTGCAGCGTGGTCAGCAAAATGTGAATTCCAGGCAAGCAGGGCTGCCATCTCTTCAGCAGGGGAGACTTCCTTTCACTTGTCCGAGGAGAGGGGAACTGTTTCTCCTGCGAATCCGGTTCCCTCAGGGCCAGGTGGGACTTCTGAGATGGGGAAGCACATGGGGCTCTGTTTCCAGGTTGGGGTTCTTCAAGTGCTTGTCAGAGGTTTCTTTTGCTTGCAGGGCAGATTCTTTGGGGAATCAGCTACTTGGGGTTGTAAAGATTCCTTGTATACTACTGGTATACACGGAATATTCAGAAGAGTCACTCTCCGCATCGCTTCCACTATTATTAGTAAAGTGCCAGGGCGATCCTGCAGGGAGTACAAGATTCCTGAGGGCTTCGCTCACACGGGTCATAGGAATGTGCAAGCCCACTCACCACAACAAGGTGTTGATTTAGCGAGTGAAATGTACTTTGCAAAAAGTACATTTTTGCAAATTTAACCAGGGTCAAATACCACCTGTACATCATTTTCATGTAGTTCTCCTTCAGTAAAGTACATGCAGAAAATTTCAAATCTATAATAATAATTTATTATTTATACCCCGCCCATCTGGCTGGGTTTCCCCATCCACTCTGGGCGGCTTCCAACAGAATATTAATATACAATAATCTGTTAAACATTAAAAGCGTCCCTAAACAGGGCTGCCTTCAGATGTCTTCTAAAAGTCTGGTAGTTGTTTTTCTCTTTGACATCTGGGCGGGTGCCACTACCGAGAAGGCCCTCTGCCCGGTTCCCTGTAACTTGGCTTCTCGCAGGGAGGGAACCGCAAGAAGGCTCTCAGTGCTGGACCTCAGTGTCTGGGCAGAACAATAAGGGTGGAGACGCTCCTTCAGGTATACTGGACCGAGGCCGTTTGGGGCTTTAAAAGTCAGCACCAACACTTTGAATTGTGCTCGGAAACGTACTGAGAACCAGTGTAGGTCTTTCAAGTCCGGTGTTATGTAGTCTTGGCGGCCTAACTTCCAAATCTAACTTCCAAAGTCTTTCCCAGTCCGTCATTAATATATTATGTCCCACATCCTTTGACCATTTTATCATAACGCATTTGTCCTGGTCCTCTTTAGTGTCCCATTCCAAAAGCAGATCATTCATTTTTGACAGCAGTTTTGTACTACCTTCTACTATTTCTCTCTGAAATCTTGACACTTGATATCTAAATCGTTTCTTTTTAGGATTTTTTAAAGTTTCATTTAGTTGTAAATATTGTAACCAGTCTATTACATTTTCTCTTACTTCTTCAAAGTCCTTTAATTTTAACTGGTTGTCAATTTCTGTTAACAGCTCTTTATATGTCGGCCAATTTAACCTCATATTTACTTTTTTCAAAGGTAATGCTTCTAATGGGGAAAGTCACCATGCTGTTTTCTGTTAAAATAAATCTTTATATTTCCCCCCAAACTTTAAGAATCGAGTTTCTTATTATGACTATGAAAACTTTTATGAACTTTTGCCTTATGATACCATAGATAAGCATGCCTGGCATTGCAGTCTTCAGGCTTGGGGACAAGATGGTGACTGGTTTGTGCACCATAAGCCCCACTGAATTCAATGGGATCTATTCTCAGGTCTCTACTGTGCAGACCATGCAGCTGCTGGGTGACCTTGAAGTCTCTCAGCCCCACTCACCTCACAGTGTTTGTTGTGGGGGAGGAAGGCAAGTAGAATGTTGGCCACTTTGAGACTCCTTTGGGTAGTGATAAAGCGGGATATCAAATCCAAACTCTTCTTCTTCCCTGCAGGGCCTCTGAGGCTCCATTTGCTTCTTCCGCTCTCCCAGGACCCTGCAGCTTGTTTTGGCTCCTTAACTCTTCAGGAAGGATGAAAGGGATGGATCCTGCAAAGCTAGCGAGGATGGAAGGGGGAAGATGGACGGTTGACCTGGTCAGGTTGTCTCCTGCATCCCTCCTCACAACCTCTGAGCGTTCCCTCCCAGGGACCTCCGAGAGATATGGTGAGTCCCAGGGGAGGGGAGATGGGGACATGGAGGGATGGAGCTGGAGAGGTATTGGGGCTTGCTCAGCCTGGGGGTGGGGGGAGGCAGGCAGGCGGGTGGAGATTGAGAAGGTGAGCACCTTTTTGGGCTCCACCACCTGCCTGCTTGCGCCTTTGTTATCTGCAGGCAATTTGAGCTAGGAATACATCACAGCTCCCCGGCCACCACGATGTATTGGCAGCTCAAAATGTCTAATACCGGTGCCGTGACCTGAATGCCCTACCAATGTCAAAAAACGTATTGCTCCATCACACAGCAGTAGAAGCCACGACTCTTTAAAGTAACCTGATGCTGCTTTGCAGTTTGAATGCAGATGGGGCCTATGCTGTGTGTCGCCCTTTCCTTTTCTTTTTGGAAAAACTTTTTATTTGCTTTTTTTAAAAAGGAACATATGAATAATAAATGATACAAACATGTAGACCGGGTCTTCTCATGCCATTTGTATATCTCAGAACTAGCAGAATAAATTTGAAGGAATGTCTATAACATGTGGTTCATCATTGATGGTCAGTGTATGAGTTCTGGGTTCATGAATTGGTTTAAACTGGAACACAAAAACGGGAAACAGGAGAGAACAGAGAGCATTCAACACCACATAGCTGGTTTTCTATTCAGGAGCTCTTCTGGTTGTTGTACTTCAGATTAAGGAGAGCCAGTGTGGTGCAGTGGTTAAGAGCGGTAGACTCGTAATCTGGGGAACTGGGTTCGCATCTCCGCTCCTCCACATGCAGCTGCTGTTAATGTTAGTTTCTGAGGTAAAACGTGTCACTTTACTACTCTGCACCTGTCTTTCTGGATTATTCGTGGTTTTCTGGATTTTGTGGGACCCAAACCCATTTTCTATGGTATTTATATGTGTGAAGGTTGCCCTGGGTTGTTTGTCCCTTGAAAAACATAGCTTTTTTCTCCTAGAAGAGACTCCACAAGATTCTCTGTTTAGAGTTTAAACAGAACACATAACATTACTTGATATACAAAAACACGTTTACATTTGCTTATATCTAATGTATCTATATCTATATATATTCTTTATTGATTTAGACTATTTCTACATTTATCCCATTCGTTATTCAAGACAATAAGCTACACTCAAAAAACCAAAATAATTCAACATCAAATAATACTGCTACATTAGGTATGAAGAGGGAATTACAAATGCTTCTATCTGTATGAGACTTTACAGACTTTTTGTGAGGCACATAGCAGCATAAAACAGGCAGCAGGTGCTCTCACAGAAAACCTCTCTCTCACTCGACAGTTGAGAACAGACCTAACTGAAAAAACGGCCTTCTGGAGTGACAGTCACCCTTTCCATAGCAACTTGGAGGCAACATTCACACACCGAGCTGTTTGTGAAGTTGAGCTAATTTCTGTCAGGTTTGGGTTTCTGACCTCTGTAGAAAGACCTCACATCTTCTGTTCTTCCTCTTTCACAAATGTTCATTAGCATTGTTAAATAATTGGGGGCTCCATTTCTTCCTGAGGATCTAATTAGTTTCTGTCTTTGTTGTAGGTGGTGATGAATTGGAAATGAAGAATGGGGGAGACCATGACAAAATCCACACAGTGGAGAAGCCATATCAAAATTGGGAGTATGGAGAGAGCTCCAGTCAGAGTTCCCCTTCCCATCAAAGAACTCAAAGCGGGAAGAAAGGCTATCAGTGCTCAGAATGTGGGAAGAGCTTCACTCGGAAGGACAATCTCACGTCCCATCAAAGAATTCATACTGGAGAGAAACCCTATCAGTGCTTGGAATGTGGAAAGAGCTTCAGTCAGAGCATCCATCTCACGTCCCATCAAAGAATTCATACTGGAGAGAAACCCTATCAGTGCTTGGAATGTGGAAAGAGCTTCAGTCAGAGCATCCATCTCACGTCCCATCAAAGAATTCATACTGGAGAGAAACCCTATCAGTGCTTGGAATGTGGAAAGAGCTTCAGTAACAGCAGCACTCTCACTTCCCATCGAAGAATTCATACTGGGGAGAAACCCTATCAGTGCATGGAATGTGGGAAGAGCTTCAGTCGAAAGGACAGTCTCACTTCCCATCAAATAATTCATACAGGGGAGAAACCCTATCAGTGCTTGGAATGTGGAAATAGCTTCAGTCAGAGGAGCAGTCTCGCTTCCCATCAAAGAATTCATACAGGAGAGAAACCATATCAGTGCTTGGAATGTGGAAATAGCTTCATTCAGAGGAGCAGTCTCGCTTCCCATCAAAGAATTCATAAAGGGGAGAAACCCTATCAGTGCTTCGAATGTGGAAAGAGCTTCGGTAGGAGCACCGAACTCACTTCCCATCAGAGAATTCATACAGGGGAGAAACCCTATCAGTGCTTCGAATGTGGAAAGAGCTTCCGGGATGGGACCTATCTCATTTCCCATCAAAGAATTCATACAGGGGAGAAACCCTATCAGTGCTTGGAATGTGGGAAGAGTTTCAGTCACACCAGCTGTGTCGCTTCCCATCAAAGAATTCATAAAGAAGAGAAACCCTATCAGTGCTTGGAATGTGGGAAGAGCTTCAGTCGAAAGGACATTCTCACTTCTCATCACAGAATTCATACAGGAGAGAAACCCCATCAGTGCTTGGAATGTGGGAAGAGCTTCAGTCAGAGGAGCCATCTCGCTTCCCATCGAATAATTCATACAGGGGAGAAACCCTATCACTGCTTGGAATGTGGGAAGAGTTTCAGTCACACCAGCGGTCTCGCTTCCCATCAAAGAATTCATAAAGAAGAGAAACCCTATCAGTGCTTGGAATGTGGGAAGAGCTTCACTCGAAAGGACCATCTCACATCCCATCAAAGAATTCATACTGGAGAGAAACCCCATCAGTGCTTGGAATGTGGGAAGAGCTTCAGTCACAGCACCCATCTCACGTCCCATCAAAGAATTCATACTGGAGAGAAACCCTATCAGTGCTTTGAATGTGGAAAGAGCTTCAATCACAGCACCCATCTCACTTCCCATCTGAGAATTCATACAGGGGAGAAACCCTATCAGTGCTTGGAATGTGGGAAGAGCTTCAGAAAGAGGTCAGGTCTCACCCGCCATCAAAGAACTCATACAGTGGTACCTTAGGTACCTTAGGTTAAGAACTTAATTAGTTCTGGAGGTCGATTCTTAACCTGAAACTTTTTTTTTCTTTCAAAAATTTTATTAGTTTTTACAATATCAATGACAAACAAAAACATAAAACAAACAAAACATAACAAACATAAATCATAACCGTATTGAAAATAACAGTTATTTACTTTGTAAAACGACTGCCTCGTTTCCCCTTAGTTGAATTTCATTGCATATCCTTATAACGGTTTTCCAAATCCCAATTTTAATACCCTTTAAATTAAACATTAATATCTTTAAATCTTCTCCTTCTTGTATTAAACATATTATTTTATCAGTTAACATAAATACAATCCTAAGCCCATTAAGTATCTCGACGCTATTTGTTATTTTAGCTTAACAAATTTAGCTAAATAATCATTAAATTTATTCCATTCTTCGTGGTGTTCCTCCTTCTTCTGGTCGCGGACGGCTAGCTCCATAAAATCCATCATTTTCATCTGCCATTCTTTTACTGTTGGTAATTCTTGAGTTTTCAGTGGTACCTTAGGTTAAGAACTTAATTCGTTTTGGAGGTCCATTCTTAACCTGAAACTGTTCTTAACCTGAAGCACCACTTTAGTTAATGGGGCCTCCCGCTGCTGCTTTGCAATTTCTGTTCTCACCCTGAAGCAAAGTTCTTAACCCGAGGTAGTATTTCTGGGTTAGTGGAGTCTGTAACCTGAAGCGTCTGTAACCTTAAGCATCTGTAACCTGAGGCAGCCAGGAAGGACAGGACATTCCAGAATTTCCCATGATAGCCACTGGAATGAAAAAGTGCCCTACATTGAATGAAAACAACATTTCTAATTCTTGCTGTATCTAAACTCTCAGCTGTTTCCAGCACAGAAAATAAAATGAGTCCACCCTGAGACGCTTAACTACTTCCATTAGCAACCTGTAGGAGAGAGGAAAGGCCCGTCAGCCTCACTGACATTGGACTGACACTATAGTGAAACTGACTACAACTTTCACCATCATGAACATTTCATGAGATTGCATTTCAGTTGTGTTTACAGTCAGCTGCATTATTTACCCCCTTGTAGGTTTGGATTTTTAAAAGCCACTTTGCACAGTCATAACATTCTCAATTGCAGCATAGTCATTTTCAGTCAAGACTTAAGCATCAGCTGCTGCTGCTGCACCTCAACTGAGAAGCACCTAAGTTCATGGTCCTGGCATATGGGGGCAACTGGAACCTATGAAATCAGAGTGTGCGTCCAGACAGTCAGTATTTTGGAGGAGGGATTCCAGCGCATGGCAGAACTTTGTTTTCCTGCAGTTATAGTGCAAGAAAGGCCCCTTTGAAAAATGGTTTGCAATTTTGAATGTTACACAAAAATGTACAGAAAAGTGTAGAATGATTAAATGATTAGGAGGAAGGCATGTGAACCCCTCTTATTCAAATCTGGGTGGATATTCCAATGAATATTCACTGTTTATAATCTCCCTGCCCACAAATCACCACAAATGTTCCATTTTTGATGGGAAGTTTTGCTTCTGCACATGCTGAGCTGAAGCATTCCGTGCTCACCCACCCTAGAATGTTCGGTTACCTGTTCTTAATGCATGGTTGACCACATCTATGAATGCGAATATTAATCATTAGTAACAGTTTAACAAGGAGGTTTTCATACCTGTCTGTGTTCCTTTCCCAACCTTTAACCTATTGATGATTAATGCCTATATGCAGCCTATATGCAACCCTTGCTTTGTTTTTGTGTTAACCAATCAGCAACAAGCACATACGTGGCAATGCTGTAATATTCAATAAAAGGGACTCTCTGAGACATGCTCGAGAGATGCCTCCCGTATGACACTTGTCACTCGCCTGTTGTTTATTTCAACCCAACACATTTCCCCACCTTCACTACATCAAGCAGTTGGTCCCTTACCTTTCCCTCCCCGACCTGGCCACAGTGATCCATGCAATGGCCACCTCCAGTGGGTGCAGAATGCTTCAGTGAGGCTCCTCACGGGGTCTCTGCCATGGGAGCATATTCACCCAGTGCTTTTCCAACTGCACTGGCTCCCGGTGGAGTACAGGATCAGATTTAAGGTGCTGGTTTTGACCTTTATAGCCCTTCACGGCCTAGGACCCTCGTACCTACGGGAGTGCCTTTCCTGGTATGCCCCACGGAGGACCTTAAGGTCCATAAATAGCAACACCCTAGAGGTCCTGGGCTTTTTCAACACTGGCTCCGGCCTGGTGAGACCAGGGCCCTGCAGGGTCTGATTTCTTTCCGCAGGGTGTGTAAGACAGAGTTGTTCTGCCTGGCCTTTGGCTTGGAGTCATTTTGATTCCTTCCCCCTCTTTCTTTTCCCATCTCCTCCTATTATGAGGCTGCCTTTTTAACGTTTTAATGTTGTATTTTAATCTTGTTTTTAAGTTGTATTCATTCAACTTGTTTTTATTATTGCTTGTTAGCTGCCCTGAGCCCAGCCTTGGCTGGGGAGGGCGGGGTATAAATAAAATTTTTTATAATTATTATTTTTATTATTATTATCATCATTATCAAAGAGCACCACATAATCAAGTAAATCAGGATGAATGCTGAATCAGCAGGGTCTCTGGAAAAGCCTTGGATCAGGTGGAGAGCATTATTGTTTGGTTGACTGATTCATTGACTGAATCAGAAGCAGGATGTCACCTCACGTTCCTCTCAAAAATGGGGTCCATTTTAGTGGACCCAAAGTAGAACTTTGGACAAATCCCTTGAGTTTTCATGAGAAGTAAAGGAAGGGGGAAGAGTGATGTGTCAGGCGTGGAGAGTTCTCTCCCTTTGGTAACATCACAGATAAGAATTAACAAGCAGTTAATCTATTTATAGTCCTTTTATACCAGCATCATGTTGCAAGCAGAAATACACAGCTCTCCGCAAGGAGGGCAGTTGGCTGCTCTAAATCCTCCTTCCGACTTCCGTAGCATTTTAGGTCCCAATGGGAAGTTCCTCCCCCCCCCTGACCTCTTTGCTCTCTGATATGTTCAATCCTCCGAGTCTGTGGTGAGGGGGGTTCCCCACACTCTCAAGTGACATCTCAACTAGCTGCCCCCTCCTTTCGGGTTCCCTTGTCATTATCTCATACCTGGGCAACTCCTCCCTCAGCTGTTCAGCTTCTGTCTCTCTCTCTACTTCTAAACACGCTGTGAAAAAGGGTGTGTGTGTGACTTTTCCCCTCCATCTCTCCATCGGACAGGAAACTGGTCTGCCATAGAATGCATTCCCCAGTCGTCGTCTTTAGACTATTCCCTGACATGTTGTGATCATTTGGGTTGCCCTTTTAAACATTTTTTTGATGTGCTATGGGGTGCTGCAAGGTACTCTTCTCTCCCCAGCGCTATTTAAGATCTATACGCTATTTAAAATCTATATGAAGTCATGGGGTGTGGTCATGAGGAGTTTTGGAGCAAGGGGCCACCAGTATGCCGATAAAACACAACTCTAGGGAAATGGGTGGCACTGTGACCTACTGATCCAACAACAAACTGGGGAGGAGTTATCCTCAAGTTATCCCCCCAGGGAGCGGGGCCAAGCAATGCCTATTGGCCGGTTGGGCCCACCCCCTGTGGAATGCCTGCACCTAAGCCTGGCACTATTGATCAATCCGCAGGCAGGCTGCAACCCTCCCCAGCAGGGCACCAAATTGCGGACGTTTGTCATTGGATCTCCCACCCTCCGTCCCCTTTTTCATATGTCTTATTTCCATACTAAGACCTTCCTATGAACATTGTCAGCTGCCATATTTGGGGCCTGGTGTCGGAACTCTGCACAACCGAGCTACTCCTCCTCGGACATTCTTCGTCATCTACTCTGATAGTGATTAACGACCTAAACCTTTGATGAGGCTCTAAGCACGTTCCCATTCTGCAGAGTATACAAACATCAGCCGAAGGACGAGAAATATATGAGCTACATTGCTACGATTTATTTCTAGCTACGCAGGACAGAAAAGAATATGCATCTGCTCTCTGTGAAGGCAGAGAACCAATTGGAACAAAGAAACAGGAAACGAGTAATAACAACATCCGTCTCCCATCTCCCGTGAGACTTCCAACAGTCTGGAATGTAAACAGAGTCTTGTGACTCCAAAAACTGCACAGCGGCATAAACAGAAATCTAACACCTGGCAGGAATTTTTCCATTTGGCAACTTGGCCCTGGCCATTTGATTTTCGCCTTCCTCATAGCAATCCTCACAACTTTGTGAGGTTAGGCATTGGGGAAGCCTTAGTCTTGGCTGGAGGGGAGGTTACAGCCTCTGTCCGCCCCTTCATGGTTAAGTGTATCCTGTTAAAGGGATCTGTGAGGAGTTGCTTCTGTCCAGATGCCAAGGCGGGGGCTAGGGCCATAGCACTCCTCCAACAGGGACCCCTCGGTGGTTACCCCTACATGATGTGGGTCATGAGGGGGGCAGGTGTGGATTACCCTTAGATGCACCCCCAGCAGATGGACTGGGGTGGAATAAATGGCTATACACAATGCCGATGCCAAACCATTCACATCTGTAATCAATAGAGTTGTGGCTCATTTGGACCCAATGTTATGCTGTTGTCTTGTCTGGTTTTTCATCACTTAGGGAGTGACAGGAACACAGGCGCTTGAGAAACAATCTGTAGGCTCTTTGGGTGATTCCCACTTCTAAAGGAGCAAGTGCATAGTTTGGGGGTACTCTTGGATACACCTTTGTCACTAGAGACCCACGTGTCCTCTATGGCTGTTTGTGAGCAGGAATAGCCTGACCACTGGAGCATTGGAAAACTTGGAGCTGGACTACTGCAATGCACTCTTTCTGGGGCTGCCCTTGGGTCTGGTGCAGAATCTCTAGTTGGTGCCAAATGACGTGGCCAGATTGTCCTTGCGAGCTTTTGGTCAAGAACATCTGACCCCCTCCCCATTTGAAGGACTATCCACTTAAACCTATTTTCTGCTTCCTGCAACTTCCATTCCTGATCCACCAGAGGACCTCTTCTCTTATTCCATGACTACTAAGCTTACCCTGGAGGCACTTTGTTGGAAGCTTTTTTGGAAGTTCAAGTGTTGGTTTGTCTGTTTCTTTATTAAATTTGTACACTGCCCTTCACCCAATGATCTTAGGGTGGTTCACAGCATAAAAATACAGGATAAGACCAAAAAGTATATAATAAAAACAAGAACAAAACCAAGAAACCTACAAAAAGATCTGCTGAATCGCCTCTGTCTTTACGTGAAATTTCAGTTCCCTTGTTCACCTCTCAAATTCATCAGAATAGCCCTATCCTGTGTTAGCATCAGTGCGGGGGGTGGGGGGTGGGATTCTGCCAGGGCTCACGTATGATAGTTCAGGGAACTTCCAGCTCTTAATCTTGGCATTTTTCACCAATCTTTGGCATTTGGATCTCACAGTTTGGAGGCAGATCTTGGAGTTTTCGCAAACATGTTTTTCTTCAGCCCTGCAGTTGCAGGTGGAGCTGCATAAAGTGTTTAGGAACTTGCAGAGGTGGTACTTCTTCTCCGTATAATTATCAAAATGATAGTGTGTGTGGTTTTCTTGCTTCCAAAGATCACATTTGAATCCACTAAACGTGATGTTATGGATCTGAGGCAGAAAGGTCTGGCAGATATATGCCTCCTGAGCCACCCAAAACTTGGGGGGGGGGGGGCTGAGATTTAGGACAGATGATAACTGCACCAGAATGAGGTTGGCTTGACTTCTCTCCACTTCACATGTGACCCCTCTGTAGGGCTCCGTTAGTAAGAAGAAAGTTACTGCATCTTGCAAGGACCACAACAAAAGGCTTCTAATTCTTTGTGAGGGAGGTGCTCATTCCTGTGAGGAAAAGGATGGTCCTCATTCTGCTGCTTCTACTGCCTTATGGGGATTGTGGGAAACTGAAGACAAAATGCCTCTAGTCATTGGGAAGGGATAAGATAGATTCACCTAATTATTTCAGGCCAGGAGACCACCTCATCAGTGGCGTCATCTCTGCCACAAACACTATGTTTCATCCTCATATCTTTAGCCAATGTCCTTCCACCAGCTTTTATTGGTAAGACCTTTTGTGGGGATGGAGTTCCTGATGTTCCACTTGCTACCATTTCCATGAGATCCAAGTCATCTCCAGTTACTTTCAGGGGCCTTTCTTATTATCTGGTACCTGCCTTTAAGAACATAAGAAGATCCCAATGGCAGATAAATTTGGGGGTGATTAGGCTCTTAGCGGCTACCAGTCACAATGGCTATGTTCTCCATTCACTGTCACAGGCACTATGCCTCTGGGTACCAGTAACGGAGAATCTCAAGTAGGGGAAGACTTCTTGTGCTTCTCAGGTTTGCATGTGAATCTGGTTGGCCGCCTTGAGAATGCTGGAACAGATGAGCCTTGGGGCTGATTCTGCAGGATTCTTCTGAAAAATGATGGTAGGAGAAGGGTGTCTTTTTGCCTTAGGCTTAATATACAAGGGGGAAATATCTACTTTCTCAAACTGGAATTATGATAGTGCTTTCTGGATCTTTTAATCACTGTATTAGATCCCTAATAATAATAATAATAATAATAATAATAATAATAATAATAATAATAAATTTTATGCCCCACCCATCTGGCTGGCTTTCTCCAGCCACTCTGGGCAGCTTCCAACAAAATATTAAAATACAGTGATCTGTTAAACATTAAAAGCTTCCCTAAACAGGGCTGCCTTCTGATGTCTTCTAAATGTCCGCTAGTTGTTCTTCTCTTTGGCATCTGGTGGCAGGGTGTTCCACAGGGCGGGTGCCACTACCGAGAAGCCCCTCTACCTGGTTCCCTGTAACTTGGCTTCTTGGCGTGAGGGAACCGCCAGAAGGCCCATGGCGCTGGACCTCAGGGTCCGATCAGAACGATGGGGGTGGAGACGCTCTTTCAGGTATACTGGACCGAGGCCGTTTAGGGCTTAAACATCAGCACCAGCACTTTGAATATATTATGTCCCACATCCTTTGCCCATTTTATCATAACGCAATTTACCTGGTCCTCTTTAGTGTCCCATTCCAAAAGCTTGTAAACGTGCTGAGAACCAATGCAGATCTTTCAAGATTGGTATTATGTGGTCTCGGCGGCCGCTCCCAGTCACCAGTCTAGCTGCCGCATTCTAGATTAGTTGTAGTTTCCGGGTCACCTTTAAAGGTAGTCCCACATAGAGCGCATTGCAGTAATCCAAGCAAGAGATAACTAGAGCATGCACCACTCTGGCGAGACAGTCTGCGGGCAGGTAGGGTCTCAGCCTGCATACCAGGTGGAGCTGGTAGACAGCTGCCCTGGACACAGAATTGACCTGTGCCTCCATGGACAGCTGTGAGTCCAAAATGACTCCCAGGCTGCGCACCGGGTCCTCCAGGGACACAGTTGCCCCATTCAGGACCAGGGAGTCCTCCACACCTGCCTGCCTCCTGTCCCCCCAAAACAGTACTTCTGCTTTGTCAGGATTCAGCCTCAATCTGTTAGCCGCCATCCAACCTCCATCCGCCTCCAGACACTCACACAGGACCTTCACTGCCTTCACTGGTACTGATTTGAAAGAGGTAGAGCTGAATATTAGAGGTAGAACAGAAATATCACTTGGACAGTACTGGCATGTATATAATTTCTCCCCCCAGGAAAGGACCCACAAAGTACTGGCAACTCCTCTCCTTCTTGTATGCCATTCAAGCGATCAACCAGAATCAAAAGCTGTTACCCAACATCACCCTGGGCTACAGCATCCATGAGAACTTTTTTGATGGAAGGGTGACCTATGATGCTTTGCTAGACATGCTGTCAATTGGGCAGCTGAGCTTTCCAAACTACAGCTGTGGTAAACAGACTAACTTACTGGCTGTTCTCGAAGGGTCCGACTCTCAAAACTCCA
Organism: Podarcis tiliguerta; assembly: GCF_965153285.1. Classification (NCBI taxonomy): domain Eukaryota; kingdom Metazoa; phylum Chordata; class Lepidosauria; order Squamata; family Lacertidae; genus Podarcis; species Podarcis tiliguerta. Next base: position 2,637,364 of record NC_139535.1, on the reverse strand, counting down.
TCCAGATTTCAAACGTGTTGGGCATCTATAAAATCCCACAGGTAGGAATGGAGAGAGGTATAATAGCATTATGATATTGGCAGTCTTATTTTCAACTACCCTCCTGTTGAACCCTAGCATCAAATTTGCCTTCTTTACGGCTGCCACAACCTTCAAGGAAATCACTGTTCCCACCAAAGGGTCCTTGCAATAGACCTTCCTCCTTCCGAAGACCTTCCCAATCTCATGTTGGGCTTAGAAATATTTAGGCTTTGATCTGAAATCAAACAAGATCCAAATCTTCCTTCTCTTCCCAGGTCACTTATGCTTTTGTCTCTCATGTTCTGAATGATAAGAGGCATTTCCCTTTTTTCTACCGGATGGTCCCCAAAGAAGAAGCCCTGTACCCAGGGATTGTCAAGCTGCTCCAGCACTTCCGATGGACGTTGATTGGCCTCCTTGCACCAGACACCGACAATGGAGAGAGGTTCCTGAAGAGCTTGACACCCGTGCTCATCAAGAGCGGTGTCTGTGTTGTCATCTCACAAAGCATCCAAGGACTGAATACAAATGGAGTATACATTCCTCGTCTTCCATTCCGCAAGTGGAGGCAAGTGCATGTATTTGTTTACTACGGGGAAATGACTTATTTCTTAGATGGACTACGCATCATACAACAGTTTTTTGACATAGTGATGAAATCCATTGTTGGGAAAATCTTCATTACAACAGTTTTGTGGGATGTCGCCTTGGAACTGATGTATAATGACATATCTTTCCAACACATCCATGGTATATTTTCCTTCTTCACTGAGACAAGTAAAGGGGCAAAATACGGTGATTTTCTACCCTTTTTCTATGGTATTAAGAAGTTTTGGGAGGATGCTTTTAATTGTTTCTATTCAAAGCATGCATTCTCAGTGAAAGGCCGGACAAGATGCAGAGAGAGAGGGAAACTGGAGAGGCTTCCCCAAGATGATCTGGAAAGAATCCTCTCTCTAGACAGCTACAGGATTTACAACACTCTGCAAGCCGTGGCTCATGCCTTAAATGCTGCATATTCATCTAGATCTAAGCAGAGGGGAACTGAGAGAATGGGACTTCAAAGGCTACAGCCATGGCAGGTATTTTCTTTCCCTTCATAGACATCTCAACTGAACATGACAATCGATTGTAGTGTTGCAGATATTAAGTATTGTGCAGCTTGAAATGATTGGAAGCATAAGAACTCGAAGCATTCATTTCCTTTTGGAAATGAATTATTGCCCAGGCGCATAGAAGTATTATGTATTATTCACTCTTTACTCGCAGAACTCATTATAACAGAATGAGAACATCATTCTGTCCAACACAGGCTCGGGATCTCTCTCTCTCTCTCTCTCTCTCTCTCTTACCTTCAGGAGAGCTTCCTTTACATATTGACTCTGTTGAGTTTTGGAGCCAAAGACAAAAAGGCAACTCTCTTCAAAAAGGAGATATTGCAATCCAATGCCTTCATCACATGATCTAAGGTTACAACACTCACATGTTAGCTAGCAGAGAACAGCAACCAGTTAGTTAATCTTAATCTCAGCAAGAGCCCGGAGCCCTTTAGAAAAAAACTACTATAGAAAAAACCCAAAGTTTGTAAAACACATTACCCATTTTCCATTTCAAACCTTCCTTAATACATATACATTTTTCATTTCTGTTTGCTATTCTTATTCTTGCCTCATTGCACAGCCCCCCAAGCATCTGCTCCCATCATGTGCCTAATTCTCCTTTCCCCGCAAGTTGGAATTATTTTTGGCAGGGGAGATGACATTCATCAGGCTGTCTCTAGTCTCTATTCCTTTGACACCCGCTTGACTCTGCTCTGGCTCTCTGCTCCCTCCACCAAGCTCCTGCCTTTCCCTGCTGAAGCCCATATTGGAGATTTCATCCATTAAACATTATTTACATGGTTGAGTTTATCTTAATGCTGCCACCGTTTTCAGATGTATACAGTCATTTTCCATATATTCAACAAATGCTTTCCACTCTTCTTTCAATGTTTGTTCTTCTTGCTCTCTTATTCTGCATGCTAAATCTCCAATTTCTGCATATTCTGTCCACTTAAGCTGCCAATCCTCTTTAGCTGGGACCTCGCTCACTTTCCATTTCTGGGCTAGCAAAACAGGGGCCTATGCTTCCCTTTATTCTAAATGCTCTCACCTTTGCTTCTGTTCCAGCTCCACCCTTTCCTAGGAAACACCCAGTTCTACAATTCTTCCATGGACAGAGTGTATTTGGATGAGAACGGGGAGCTGGCAGCCGACTTGGACATTGTGAACTGGGTGGTGTTCCCCAATAAATCCGTCCTCAGAGTGAAGTTTGGGAGTATCGACAGACAGGGATCCCCAGACCTGAAGTGCACCATCGACCAGGAGGCCATTGTGTGGCCCAAGTGGCTCAATCAGGTGACGGGGAGTGGGAATCATGCCTGTCATTTCGCTGTCTTTTCTATGAGCTGTAATAAGTGCTCCCTGTTCTGTGGGCTGCTGGCCTCAGTTGCCTGTCAACTCCAGCACTGGGCTGTTGTTCCAGATAGTTCCTACAGCTCCTCTGCTCAGCTGGGTGCCAAAGGAGGCTTCCTGCTAAACTGTGTGTATGGGGAAAGGGGGGCTCCTTGCTTTTCTGTTGTTACATGAATTTTATTAGTAGTGAATAGCTCATGGCCCATATACAGAACTTTATTTAATGGAGGTCCTTTGTTTTTTTCTGAATTTAATCATGAATAATTCATGTAATGGACAGTGATGGGAAATGCTTAGTTTCAAGCTATAGTCTAGATGCTACAGCAGATGACAACATACTATGCCTCAAACAACAATTCTCATTGACGCTCTTCGTCTTTGTGCCTAGACCCTTCCTACTTCCAGGTGTGTGGAAAGCTGTCGCCCTGGATCCGTCAAGGTGATTCAGGAAGGGAAGCCTCTTTGCTGTTATGAATGTCTTCCCTGTGCAGAAGGGACCATCTCCACTCAGGAAGGTGGGTGACTCCAAGGGAAAGGCTGGCCTTGGGGAAGAGAGAAGGGTTCAGTCAGGAATCTCTCAAAACCAATTCTCCCTCACCCTGAAGCCAGATGAACACTGCACCCCATAGTTGCCTTTGACTAGACTTAACTGTCCCGGGGTCCTTAAGGAGGGAGATTGTTATGGACCTAGGGTAGATATTAGACTTCTGCACAGACCCCTGGTCCTCCTTTTGGCCCTGGTATAGGGGGCTCCAAGCTGCCCAACCTGCCAGAGGCCAAGCTGGGGATCTCTAGCCCTGGAATCTGTCCCAAATTTCTTCAGGGTAGAGCTAATGTTTAGAAAAACCTAATTAAATACCTGTTGTGATCTGTGGCTGTCTCAGACTGACTTGGTCTACAACTGAATCTCTCCCCAGAGGCTAGATACTGCTCAGGGCTTGGCCGAATCCAGTGTATTAGATATTACTTACTCTCTCTCTCTCTGTCTCTCTCTGTCTCTCTCTTGCAGATGCAGACCATTGCAAAAAATGCCCAGAAAATCAGCACCCAAACAGGGACCGAGATCAATGTGGGTTCAAGGATATCACCTTCCTAGCCTATGAAGAATCTCTGGGGGTTGTCCTACTTTCCCTTGCCCTACTGGGGTCCTTAGCCACAAGCTTTGTTTTAGGAATCTTTATTAAATACAACCAAACTCCCATAGTCAAAGCCAACAACCGGGACCTCTCCTACATCCTCCTGGTTTCCCTCCTGCTTTCCTTTTTGTCCTCCTTCCTGTTCATTGGGAGGCCAAGGAAAGGGACCTGCCTTCTCCGACAAACGGCCTTCAGCATCATCTTCTCTGTTGCTGCTTCTTCTGTGTTGGCAAAAACCATCACGGTGGTTCTGGCCTTCCTGGCCACCAAGCCAGGGAACTCAGTGAGGAGATGGCTGGGGAAGAGTCTGGCCAACTCCATTGTCATTTCCTGTTCCTGTGTCCAAGTTGTCATCTGCATGATCTGGCTGGGTACCTCTTCCCCATTCCCAGAGTCTGACATGCACTCCCAGCCAGGGGAGATCATCCTACAATGCAATGAAGGCTCTGTGGCCATGTTTTATGGTGCCCTTGGCTACATGGGCTTCTTGGCGGCCATCTGCTTCACAGTGGCTTTCCTAGCCAGGAAGCTGCCTGGGGCCTTCAATGAAGCCAAGTTGATCACCTTCAGCATGCTGGTCTTCTGCAGTGTTTGGGTGTCCTTTGTGCCCACCTACCTGAGCACCAAAGGGAAATACATGGTAGCCGTTCAGGTTTTCTCCATCTTGGCCTCCAGTGCTGGGCTCCTGGGCTGCATCTTCCTTCCCAAATGCTACATTATTTTGCTGAGACCTGATCTGAACACAAAGCAGCACCTGACAGCAAAAACTAAAGATAGCATCTGATTCTTAAAATATTATTTTTCAAGAAGGTAGAGAAGTGATGTTCTTGAAAAATAATGTTTCAATTTAAAAAATCATTACCCTCATTTGATCATGTAGAACCAACCAACTTAATGGAAGTAGTTATGAAATTCGTATTTGGCTGAAAATTTGTTAATACTTTGGAAGATATAGATCACATAGATCACAGGGAATTCACATTACCAAAATTTTGTAATTATTCTTGGAATGGAACAAGGATGTCCACTGTCACTCCTGTTATTTCTCCAAGTGAATCCCCAGCCCCCGGCTCTCTCACTTCCTCATTCATCGACACCTCCTCTGCAGGTGCTGCTAAGTGCCCTCTGTCTTTGAGCTCTTTGCTCTCCTACTTTCAAGGCTCGCTGGGTTCTGGGACATGGTGGGTCTAGAATGGTTTCTAATGACGTGTCAGCCAGGTGTTGCTCTGGCTGTTTCATGATTTCCCAACTTTCATCCTCATCTGCCTCTTCCCTTTATACTTTCTTCCTCTTCCTCCTCCCTGGGAGGGTCAGGATGGAGAGGGGGTCTCCCCCATTCCTCCCTGGCCCTTGGTCATCTTGGTCACCCTCCAATCCACACCTGCCAACTCATCAATATCTTCCTTAATTTATGGTGCCCAGAACTGGACACAGTATTCCAGGTGTGGTCTGACCAAGGCAGAATAGAGCGGGACTATTACGTCCCTTGATCTGGACACTATACTTCTGTTGAAGCAGACTAAGATTTCAACATTATTTTTATTAGAGTTAAAAAAATTTATCTTTTCCCCCTGATTGTATAATTAAAAAAACACACCTTTCAATGTTGTATTTTAAAATGTTGTGAGCCATGCAGGGACCTTACAGTGAGGGAGGGTCATCAATATTATTATTTAATATATTAAAAAGTTGCTGCATCCCTCTGTTGACTCATGTTAAGCTTCTGGTGTAATAAGCCAGTTGTCCTATATTTAGGCCTCTGCTTATTCTCTTCAGCCTCAGCAAAGGTGTTGTTAACATTTTGCGCCTTCAGACCATATACACAGGGACCTAGGTCCACATTTGGCCAGAATCCTACCCGCTCAACTGTCATCTCTAACCCCCAACCCCCAAAAATATTTCGATTTCCCCCATGCCCCCGTTTCATTCCACTTCCTCAGAAAAATCCTCGAATGTTTCCACTGAATGTAGTAAGAAGGGAGCGTATTATGGAGGGGGGAGCTCCTGGCGCACATTTCCACAGTGGTGGGAATGTTCTGGGGGTTTTTAAATTAAAAATTTGATGATTTACAAAAGTGTGCAATGTCTCTCGTATTTTTTTTCCATGTAACATTTTTACAATTCAGTTTCATTTGTTGAGACATTATGAATAAAAGGGGGAGAGGGGTGAGGGGGGAGATGGGTGGGGTGTGGTTGGGTGGCGATGTTTCTATTTTACTTACTGTATGTAGGGTTTGGTGTCAGCGTTGCTTGTGCAGGTTCTTTGGTGTTCACTTGTGTTCCTTTGGTGGTGAGAGAGGTTGGGGTTGGCCTAGGGTGTGGTTGTTCATTTGTGGTTGGCTGTGGTGGTCTTTGTTTTCGTGCGTGAGTGGGGTGGGTGGGTGTTTTGGATCAGGTTACCCATATTGATTTGTATGCTGTTGGTGGGTTTTTGTCATTGTCTTGTTGGGCTGTGTGTGTGATAAAGAGGAGCCATACGGGGTGAAGGTGTCTTCTTCTATTTGTCCCCATGTCAGTTTCAGTTTATTGGTTAATTTTTCTAGTAGGCTGTTTCCCATACTATTTGATACCATTGGCCCATGCTTACTCTTGACAGGTCTCTCCAGTGGTGGGAATGTTGTGGGAAAGCGAATGACAATGAAACAGAGGAGGAGGAGGAAGAGGAGGAAAGGAAAGGGTGAAGGCTTGTTGCTTGGGGAGTGGGGTAGATAAAAGAGTGAAGGACAAGGCAGTTCTGGGCAGCCTGGGCAACTGTTGCTTAGGTGGACCGGAAAGCAAAGAAAATGGCCTTTGCTGCAGTTAGGCCAAAGGGGAGCAAAATAGGGAAGGGAGGGCTATCGAGCAAGAAGAGTGGGAGCTGCCCTTTTTGCTGCATATAACCAAGAAAAATAGAGTATGCACAAGAGTTATAACTTTTTGACTTCAAAAACAAACAAACAAACCCCACTCCCTGTATTATAATGGGAGGAACTTTTGCTTAGAAATACTCAAAAGGGGACTAATTCTTCTCAGTTGTGAAAAAATGTCACCCCGAAATATAAAGTTGGAATCACTGTATCTGTAACATTACTACTCATAAGTATTAGCACTTTTAAAAACTTTATGGAACTGTTTAGAACTTTTACAGCTGCCTGGAACTTCCTAAAACTCTATTGGAGAATCACGGGAGGCGGGGGCCATCCGTACTCCAGACACCAAGAAGCAATCAGGGTGCGTAGCGCAATCAAAGTGGTGCGGGAACTTTATGGTCCTCGTGTTCAGGACCCTTGTGTGTCTGGGACTCACAGATGGCTGTGGGGACATTCAGCAGACCACGCTTATAGAGAGCATGAAACCCACAAAAATGGTTAGCTCCATTGGGCCCTTAAGTTTAGAAAAGGGGGGGAGTTTCAGGGAGCATGTGGAAGATCGGGGGAAATCAAAACCCATTCCTCCTGATCAGAACTGATGAGTTGATGACCACTCTAAGCAGATGAAAACATTAGCAGGATTGCAATTACACTTGTAATGTAGCAATTCCTATGGAGAAAATGGAGTGATGTAAAATATGGACTATTGAACAGTATGCAGGTGAGAAGGTGAGAAGTCCAAAGATTTGGAGAGATCTTTAAGTATAGATGTGTATGGTTGTATTGTTATAATCTTATACTTGCAAAATCAAATAAAAACTATTAAAAGAAAAGAATTGATGAGTTGGTTGTGTTGAGTGCTCACAGCCCATCCCAAGCAAAACGTTCAGGTTCATTTGGCCCTTAATCCAAAATGGGGGCTGAAGGGGCCACATAGGGCAGGGGGACGTGAAACCCATTCCTTGTGATCAAGAACAACAGGAAATTCACATAGGGGGTTCAAGCAACCCACCCTGAAAACAATATTAGCTTCATCCCTCTCTTAAACCAAAATAGGATTTCAGGGGCCACCTGGAAGGTTGGGGGGCTCTAACACATCCCTTGGGATTGCAGGGGGCTGAGATGGTTGTGCACAACCTGCCACCCTCAAAAATATGTTTGTGGTGACATTTAAAACTAGCCCGTTTGGGGTGTCCTAAAAGCGCGAGGGAAAGAAGGAGGAGCACAGCCACTCTTCATTTGTGATGTAGGCTTTTTGCTCTATCCCTCTCACTGTCTGCAGCTGTTTAGGGAATTGACAAGACAGGGGACATTTTATGCACCAAACTTTTCAGACTCAGGGCGAGAAATTATGAATCTCTGGAGAAATCCCTGGGAAAAATAATAATATTTATGAGGCAGGGAAGCATCGCCCTGGCAACCTTCTGGAGTCTCTCTGTGGCTTGAGGAGCAGATGCAGAGCTGGGGAAAACATGTTTGCAAGAACCCAGAGAAGCAGCTGCCCTGTTTTGACATGGACCAGCATAGGGTGGAAAAGTCAGCTTGGATTTTAAATAGCAATGCACCTTCGATAGGGTCAGGACCAATATATCCTTTAGGATGTATGCAAATATATACACGCTCTACATAGAGTACCTACATCTGGACACTGTCAACTCATGAAACCCACTCCCTTTACAAGGAGATTCTTATTCTTATTATTTTATATTTATTGAGTTTATATACTGTTGTATACATAGAGGTTTCAGGGGAGTTCACAGAAAAGATCACAACATATATAACCAGAATAAAAACAACAGTCCAATAACACCCACCCCCCAAAGGAGCCACATTTTAAAAGGGTATAGGATGTCACTCAGGTCAACCAAAGGCCTGGTTAAAGAGGAAGGTTTTTGCCCGGTGCCTAAAGGTGTATAATGAAGGCGCCAGGTGAACCTCCCTGGCAAGAGCATTCCACAGACAGGGAGCCACTGCAGAGAAGGCCCCGTTTTTGTGTTGCTGCCCTACGGACCTCTCAAGGAGGAGGCACACGAAGGAGGGCCTCAGAAGATGATCTCAGGGTCCGGGTACGTTTATATGGGAAGAGGCGGCCCTTGAGGTATTGCAGTCCTGAGATCACGCTGACATGCTTGGATCTCCACATCCCCAAGGCCATCTTCCCCCTTACCAGACACATTCTCCACTAACTGAACCTTCCGCACCATCTGAATTATCACAAAAGCTTTGTCTCCTTGTGCATTCTCTGAGGTTTACAAAGAACTCCAAGGATTTTCCGTCATCCCCACCAAACAGAACTTTATTTCTCCAGTACAACACAACTTAAGTACAGGCAACTCGCCATTTGGGTCATCGCACAGCAGCAGACACGCAAAAGCCCATTTTGCCCCCCCCTTGTCTTCTGGGGCTGAAAACGACGTGTGGGTTGCACATGCACATCAATCTATCGCACGATGGTCCCCACCTGCATAAGAAAAAATGTGGGCTTGTGGGATTCGATCAGAATCATGTCAAATGGCTCAAGGCCAGACAACGCAATGGGTTCATTGCTGACACAATGGCTTGCTACATTTCCCATAATTCCTCATAGCAATCCCACCTGACCACCACAATTAACTGCTGGAGTCATGTTGGGGGGGGGGAGACACCGCATCCTGACACTTTCATCAAGCTGCCTCCTGAGTAAGCTGAGTAGCCATGGAATAAGAGAAGAGGTCCTCTTGTGGATCAGGAATGGAAGTTTCAGGAAGCAGAAAATAGTATTAAGTGGATAGTTCCTCCAAATGGGGGGCTGTGGGGCCAGATGTTCTTGACCAAAAGCTCACAAGAACAATCTGGCCACATCATGTTGCACCAACTAGAGATTCTGGACCAGACCCAAGGGCAGCCCCAGAAAGAGTGCATTGCAGCAGTCCAGCTCCAAGTTTTCCAGTGCTCCAGTGGTCAGGCTATTCCTGTTCACAAACAGCCATAGAAGACACGTGGGTCTCTAGTGACAAAGGTGTATCCAAGAGTACCCCCAAACTATGCATTTGCTACATAGGCTTAGGATCCAAGGCCATTATTGTGAAAATGAATTAATTGTAAGTAAAGAACCCTTTTTCTGTACCAGTCGGACTCCTGAGTATTTTATTTTACCTTTTTAGTCATGCTAATGTGTGAATGAGACTATTTTGCGTGGTGCCATGGCTGGCACAACCAAAGAAGTTGCCCTGTGCCATAGAACATATGAGTGGGCCTCCCTGCCTCCACCTAGCCGCTCCCTCGGTAGGAGAACAAAAGCCAGAGTTGTCTGAGAGGGTGGAGCTGGAAGCAGGATGGAAGTTGGATACACAAAGACATACATGCTCTGTGCTGGATTCAAAACAGTGATTAATACAGTGCTAATGCTCCATGCAGTATTAATGCGGTGAAGCCCTGCTACCTATGCTCTGTTTGCATATACACTGGGACCTCGGGTTAAGAGCTTAATTCGTTCTGGAGGTCCGTTCTTCACCTGAAACTGTTCTCAACCTGAGACACCACTAATGGAGCCAGTGTGGTGTAGTGGTTAAGAGCGATAGACTCGTACTCTGGGGAACGAGGTTCGCATCTCCGCTCCTCCACATGCAGCTGCTGGGTGACCTTGGGCTAGTCACACTTCTCTGAAGTCTCTCAGCCCCACTCACCTCACAGAGTGTTTGTTGTGGGGGAGGAAGGGAAAGGAGAATGTTAGCCGCTTTGAGACTCCTTAGGGTAGTGATAAAGCGGGATATCAAATCCAAACTCTTCTTCTTCTTCTCCTCCCACTGCTGCCGCCACCGTGTTGTTGTTGTTTAGTTGTTTAGGACTCTTCTTGACCCCATGGACCAGAGCATGCCAGGCCCTTCTGTCTTCCATTGTCTCCCGCAGTTTGGTCAAACTCATGCTGGTAGCTTCGAGACCATCTCGTCCTCTGTCGTCCCCTTCTCCTTGTGCCCTCCATCTTTCCCAACATCAGGGTCTTTTCCAGGGAGTCTTCTCTTCTCATGGCCAAAGTCTTGGAGCCTCAGCTTCAGGATCTGTCCTTCCAGTGAGCACTCAGGGCTGATTTCCTTCAGAATGGAGAGGTTTAACTTCTTGCAGTCCATGGGACTCTCAAGCGTTTCCTCCAGCACCATAATTCAAAAGCATCGATTCTTCGGCGATCAGCCTTCTTTAGGGTCCAGCTCTCACTTCCATACATCACTACTGGGAAAACCATAGCTTTAACTATACGGACCTTTGTTGGCAAGGTGATGTCTCTGCTTTTAAAGAGGCTGTCTAGGTTGGTCATTGCTGCCGTCGTACCACCAGGCGATTTCTGTTCTCATCCTGAAGCAAAGTTCTTAACAGGAGGTAATATTTCTGGGTTAGCGGCTCCTCCTGCTTCCGGCCTGGGGTGGGGGTGAGGGTGGTCGCAGCTCAAGGGGGTCTCCCAAATGAGGCATGGGCGGGGGGGGGGGGGCTCCTGCCTTGGAGGAGGAGCGAGCGGTGCTCCGCTTGTGCTCGGCTTGCCAAGGGTTAAAAGGCACAGAGCTGGGTTTCTAGAGAGGACAGGAAGTGGAGGCGTGGGGGGGGGGGCAATGTCCTCCCGAGCAAAAGCCCCTCCCTCGCCATTCCCGCCTGCAAGCGGAGGGGCTGCTTCAGCCTCCCTCTCTCTGCCTGGGGGTGAGTCTCGCCTCCCTCTCCCTCCGGGTGCAATGGGGAGAAGGGGCTGCAGGGGAGGATGCCTGGGGGGCTCGTCAGATCGGGGGGGGGGCAGACCTCCCCCCAAGCCAAGCCAGGGAGGGGGCGGGGGGGCAGGGCTTTTCCCCGCTCTTCTTGCTTGGCCCCGTGGGGGGGGGAGGGGGTCTGGGAGGGGGGAGCCTGCAGAGAGAGCCCTGGAGTCTCGATCAAGAGTGCAGGAGGAGGAGGAGGAGGAGGAGGAGGAGGAGGAGGAGGAAGGGTGTTCTTCCTCTTGGCCAGCATCGCTACTGTGTCTTTTCTCCTGGCAGATCGAGGAGACAGCAGAAACTGCTACATTTTTAGCCGGGCGATGAGAGCCAGATCCCTTATGATTGGATCGCTTTTCTAACGTAGCTCAGCTTTTTTCGTTCTTTAATCAGTTTGGTCATTTATACTGATGTCAGCCTCCAGGACGCACTTTGTATACCAAACTATATAGCAAACTATATCTGGTCTAGGGAACTATGCCCCACAAATAACCCAGAGATGCATTTTCAATAAAAGCACACATTCTGCTCATGTAAAAACACCAGGCAAGTTTGGAGTACATTGTCAGGAGCAGGGCTAGGCAAACTGAGGCCCGGGGGCCGGATGCGGCCCAATCGCCTTCTAAATCCGGCCCTGTTCTCATCCTGAAGCAAAGTTCTTAACCTGAGGTACTATTTCTGGGTTAGCGGAGTCTGTAACCTGAAGCGTATGTAACCTGAAGCGTATGTAACCCGAGGTACCACTGTATGTCCTTTTATTTAAAATGCATCTCTGGGTTATTTGTGGGGCATAGGGATTTGTTCATTTTTCTCTCTCTTCAAAATATAGTCCGGCCCACCACATGGTCTGAGGGACGGTGGACCGGCCCATGGCTGAAAAAGGTTGCTGACCCCTGGTCTATAGCTCTCCTTCTGGAGCCATAGAAGTCGGGATAGTCACTTTCAAGGGCACCATTTAAGACGTAGAGGTTTAGCCTGAATGCTGTTTGAGCCAAGCAGATGCCTGCAAAGTTTGATTTCTGATCCCTTGAAGAACGGGTGAGGCGGAATCCACTGGCTTCACGGTTGGGAGGAGACCATTTGTGCTGTGCATAAAGGGCATGATGATTAGGGCCCAATATGGCATTGAGATCCCCTCCCAAAACTACAGATGCCTTTGGGTTCAGCAAAATAAGGTCAGTGGTATAAATATTCAGAAGAGTCACTCTCTGCATCACTTCCACTATTATTAGTAAAGTACTAGGGTGACCCTGCAGGGAGTACAAGATTCCCGAGGGCTTCGCTCACAAGGGTCATAGGAACGTGCAAGCCCACTCATCACAACAAGGTGTTGATCCAGCGAGTGAGAAGTACATTTTTGCAAATTTAACCGGGGACAAATACCACCTGTACATAATTTTTACGTAGTTCTCCTTCAGTAAAGTACATGCAGAAAATTTCAAATCTATAATAATAATTTATTATTTATACCCCGCCCATCTGGCTGGGTTTCCCCATCCACTCTTGGGCGGCTTCCAACAGAATATTAAAATACAATAATCTATTAAACATTAAATTTAACCAATTTAACCTCATATTTACTTTTTTCAAAGATAATGCTTCTAATTGGGAAAGTCACCATGCTGTTTTCTGTTAAAATAAATCTTTATATTTCCCCCCAAACTTTAAGAATCGAGTTTCTTATTATGACTATGAAGCCTTTTATGATCTTTTGCCTTATGATACCATAGATAAGCATGCCTGGCGTTGCAGTCTTCAGGCTTGGGGACAAGATGGTGACTGGTTTTTGCCCCATGTTCTGTCCATAAGCCCCATTTAGTTCAATGGGATCTATTCTCAGGTCTCTACTGTGCAGACCATGCCGGCCTTACAAAGTGGGGAGAGGTGTAAACAGAGGAAATTGGAACCACTGGAAATGTTTATAAATGGGGTTTCTGTTGGGAAGGGGCTGCCCCATTTGTGCTTTTCCAGGGGCAGGAGAATCCAGTGAGAGCCAGTGTGGAGTAGTGATTAAGAGCGGTAGACTCGTAATCTGGTGAACCGGGGTCACATCTTCGCTCCTCCACATGCAGCTGCTGGGCGACCTTGGGCTAGTCACACTTTTCTGAAGTATCTCAGCCCCACTCACCTCACAGAGTGTTTGTTGTGGGGGAGGAAGGCAAGGAGAATGTTAGCCGCTTTGAGACTTCTTCGGGTAGTGATAAAGCGGGATATCAAATCCAAACGCTTGATCTTCTCTTCTTCTTCCCTGCAGGGCCTCTGAGGCTCCATTTGCTTCTTCCTCTCTCCCAGGACCCTGCAGCTTGTTTTGGCTCCTTGACTCTTCAGGAAGGATGAAAGAGATGGATCCTGCAAAGCTAGCGAGGATGGAAGGGGGAAGATGGACGGTTGACCTGTTCAGGTTGTCTCCTGCATCCCTCCTCACAGCCTCTGAGCGTTCCTCTCTAGGGCTCTCAGAGAGATCTGGTGAGTTCCAGGGGAGGGGAGATGGGGACATGGAGGGATGGAGCCAGAGAGGTATTGGGGCTTGCTCAGCCTGGGGGTGGGGGGAGGCAGGCAGGCGGGTGGAGATTGAGAAGGTGGGCACCTTTTCGGTCTCCTCCACCTACCTGCCTGCCTTCCTGCGCCTTTGACATCTGCGGGGAATTTGAGCTAGGAATACATCACAGCTCCCTGGCCACCACGATGTATTGGCAGCTCAAAATGTCTAATACCAGTGCCGTGACCTGAATGCCCTACCAGTGTCAAAAAACTTACTGCTCCATCACACAGCAGTAGAAGCAACGAACTCTGCATAAGGAAGTCAAGGAGGAGAATCGTGGGATCACGGACCCTCTTGGTAAAGCTCCCCATTGGATCATAAGATCAGTTTTGAAATTCCATACATACCTCTATGTGAGGAACCTCCACTATTTGGATGGAGACCAACAGCACCTGGGATTCTCACATCCCCACCATGAACCCTGAATAGAAGGAGATCAACTGTGAATGTTCTTTGTCTAGTCATGCCTTTTTAAACAATGACCAGGTTTGTCTGAACTGCCCAGCAACTTCAATGTGTTCCTCTGCTAATTCAGAGTGTTAAATGTGGATATGAAAACGACAAATTCCCCCCCCCCCGCAAGCGATCCTAGAATATAGCTCCCTTTCTGTTCTTCAGACGTAGAATATTCTGCCACCTTTAGCTTTTCAATGATGGTTAAAATTCTGTCACATGACTCTGGCAATCTTTCTTTTCTTCATGTTTCACTTCAAATCTGTATAACACTGTTCTCATTCTCCTATTCCACTGTGTAGAATTTCCTCTATGCATCCTAAAAATTTCTTTCTACTTTTCAATCTGCCTTTAAAAATTGTTTCTGAGAGAATAATTAAGAGTACACTGGCAAAGTGGTCAAAATGTTAATGTCAATTTCTGATGTAAAACGTGTCACTTTACAACTCTCTGTTGGGATATGAGTACTACGCAGCTGCAAACTGGCAGCTTGGTGTTTACATCACATGATGCCCCTGACCGTGGGAATGGATATTCCAGGAAGTTCACAGGGATTTGTTCTTTGTGTAATTTGAGACCTTCCTGTTGCCTATGTGAAGGAAGTCTAAGTCAGTTACTTGGAGGAGACTGAACTGAACGGACATGTTTTTGTACAGTTGTGCAGTCAGAAATAAACTAGAGATGTAGACTTTCTGACTTTCTTCTTTCTCCTGCTGGTATGCAAAGGGGGAAAGGGGGTGTGCATCTTCCACACAGGGAGGTGTCGCCTATCAAGATCTTCCTGGACTGCGAAGATGCCAGCCAGAGTAGACCACCGGCAAACAAACCCCGGGAGCCTGGGAGAGGGGCCAGCCTCTCCCGAGGGGGCTAGTTTTCCAACACTCTCCACCTGTTTTCTGGATTACTCGTGGTTTTCTGGATTTTGTGGGCCCCAAACCCATTTTCTGTGGTATTTATATGTGTGTAGGTTGCCCTGGGTTGTTTGACCCTTGAAAAACATAGCTTTTTTTTTCTTCTAGAAAAGACTCCACAAGATTCTCTGTTTAGAGTTTAAACAGAACACATTACATTACTTGATATACTAAAACACGTTTACAAGTGCTTATATATAATATATCTATATCTATATTCTTTATTGATTTAGACTATTTCTACATTTATCCCACTCGTTAGTCAAGACAATAAGCTACACTCAAAAAACCAAAATAATTCAACATCAAATAATACTGCTACATTAGGTATGAAGAGGGAATTACAAGTGCTTCTATCTGTATGAGACTTTACAGACTTTTTCTGAGGCACATAGCAGCATAAAACAGGCAGCAGGTGCTCTCACAGAAAACCTCTCTCTCACTCGACAGTTGAGAACAGACCTAACTGAAAAAACGGCCTTCTGGAGTGACAGTCACCCTTTCCATAGCAACTTGGAGGCAGCATTCACACACCGAGTTGTTTGTGAAGTTGAGGTAATGTCTGTCAGGTTTGGGTTTCTGACCTCTGTAGAAAGACCTCACATCTTCTGTTCTTCCTCTTTCACAAATGTTCATTAGCATTGTTAAATAATTGGGGGCTCCATTTCTTCCTGAGGATCTAATTAGTTTCTGTCTTTGTTGTAGGTGGTGATGAATTGGAAATGAAGAATGGGGGAGACCATGACAAAAGCCACACAGTGGAGAAGCCATATCAAAATTCGGAGTATGGAGAGAGCTCCAGTCAGAGTTCCCGTTCCCATCAAAGATCTCAAAGCGGGAAGAAAGGCTATCAGTGCTCAGAATGTTGGAAGAGCTTCGCTCGGAAGGACAATCTCATGTCCCATCAAAGAATTCATACTGGAGAGAAACCCTATCAGTGTTTGGAATGTGGAAAGAGCTTCAGTCAGAGCACCCATCTCACGTCCCATCAAAGAATTCATACTGGAGAGAAACCCTATCAGTGCTTGGAATGTGGAAAGAACTTCAGTCACAGCCACAGTCTTGCTTCCCATCGAAGAATTCATACTGGGGAGAAACCCTATCAGTGTTTGGAATGTGGAAAGAGCTTCAGTCAGAGGAGCACTCTCACTTCCCATCAAAGAATTCATAAAGAAGAGAAACCCTATCAGTGCTTGGAATGTGGGAAGAGCTTCAGTCGAAAGGACAGTCTCACTTCCCATCAAATAATTCATAAAGAAGAGAAACCCTATCAGTGCTTGGAATGTGGGAAGAGCTTCAGTCGAAAGGACAGTCTCACTTCCCATCAAAGAATTCATACAGGGGAGAAACCCTATCAGTGCTTGGAATGTTGGAAGAGCTTCAGTCAAAAGGACAGTCTCACGTCCCATCAAAGAATTCATACTGGAGAGAAACCCCATCAGTGCTTGGAATGTGGGAAGAGCTTCAGTCAGAGGAGCAGTCTCGCTTCCCATCGAAGAATTCATACAGGGGAGAAACCCTATCACTGCTTGGAATGTGGGAAGAGTTTCAGTCACACCAGCAGTCTCGCTTTCCATCAAAGAATTCATATTGGAGAGAAACCCTATCAGTGCTTTGAATGTGGAAAGAGCTTCAATCACAGCACCAATCTCACTTCCCATCAGAGAATTCATACAGGGGAGAAACCCTATCAGTGCTTGGAATGTGGGAAGAGCTTCAGAAAGAGGTCAGGTCTCACCCGCCATCAAAGAACTCATACAGTGGTACCTTAGGTACCTTAGGTTAAGAACTTAATTAGTTCTGGAGGTCTATTCTTAACCTGAAACTTTTTTCTTTCTTTCAAAAATTTTATTGGTTTTTACAATATTAATGACAAACAAAAACAAAAAACAAACAAAACATAACAAACATAAATCATAACCGTATTGAAAATAACAGTTATTTACTTTGTAAAACGACTGCCTCGTTTCCCCTTAGTTGAATTTCATTGCATATCCTTATAACGGTTTTCCAAATCCCAATTTTAATACCCTTTAAATTAAACATTAACATCTTTAAATCTTCTCCTTCTTGTATTAAACATATTATTTTATCAGTTAACATAAATACAATCCTAAGCCCATTGAGTATCTCGACGCTATTTGTTATTTTAGCTTAACAAATTTAGCTAAATAATCATTAAATTTATTCCATTCTTCGTGGTGTTCCTCCTCCTTCTGGTCGCGGACGGCTAGCTCCATAAAATCCATCATTTTCATCTGCCATTCTTTTACTGTTGGTAATTCTTGAGTTTTCAGTGGTACCTTAGGTTAAGAACTTAATTCGTTTTGGAGGTCCATTCTTAACCTGGAACTGTTCTTAACCTGAAGCACCACTTTAGCTAATGGGGCCTCCCGCTGCTGCCTCGTGATTTCTGTTCTCACCCTGAAGCAAAGTTCTTAACCCGAGGTAGTATTTCTAACCTGAGGCAGCCAGGAAGGACAGGACATTCCAGAATTTCCCATGATAGCCACTGGAATGAAGAAGTGCCCTACATTGAATGAAAACAACATTTCTAATTCTTGCTGTATCTAAACTCTCAGCTGTTTCCAGCACAGAAAATAAAATGAGACCACGCTGAGATGCTCAAATACCTTCCATTAGCGACCTGTAGGAGAGAGGAAAGGCCCATCAGCCTCACTGAAAGTGGACTGACACCATAGTGAAACTGTGACCACAACTTTGACCATCATGAACATTTCATAAGATTGCGTTTCAGCTGTGTTTACAGTCAGCTGCATTATTTACCCCCTTGTAGGTTTGGATTTTTAAAAGCCAATTTGCACAGTCATAACATTCTCAATTGCAGCATACTCATTTTCAGTCAGGACTTAAGCATCAGCTGCTGCTGCACCTCAACTGAGAAGCACCTAAGTTCATGGTCCTGGCATATGGGGGCAACTGGAACCTATGAAATCAGAGTGTGCCTCCAGACAGTCAGTATTTTGAAGGAGGGATTCCAGCGCATGGCAGAACTTTGTTTTCCTGCAGTTATAGTGCAAGAAAGGCCCCTTTGAAAAATGGGTTGCAATTTTGAATGTTACACAAAAATGTACAGAAAAGTGTAGAATGATTAAATGATGAGGAGGAAGGCATGTGAACCCCTCTTATTCAAATCTGGGTGGATATTCCAATGAATATTCACTGTTTATAATCTCCCTGCCCACAAATCACCACAAATGTTCCATTTTTGATGGGAAGTTTTGCTTCTGCACATGCTGAGCTGAAGCATTCCGTGCTCACCCACCCTAGAATGTTCGGTTACCTGTTCTTAATGCATGGTTGACCACATCTATGAATGGGAATATCAATCAATAGTAACAGTTTAACAAGGAGGTTTTCATACCTGTCTAACTCTGTGTTCCTTTCCCAACCTTTAACCTATTGATGATTAATGCCTATATGCAGCCTATATGCAACCCTTGCTTTGTCTTTGTGTTAACCAATCAGCAACAAGCACATACGTGGCAATGCTGTAATATTCAATAAAAGGGACTCTCAGACATGCTCGAGAGATGCCTCCCGTATGACACTTGTCACTCGTCTGTTGTTTATTTCAACCCAACACATTTCCCCACCTTCACTGCATCAAGCAGTTGGTCCCTTTCCTTTCCCTCCCCGACCTGGCCACAGTGATCCATGCAATGGCCACCTCCAGGCTTGACTATTGTAATTCGCTCTACTTAGGGCTGCCCTTGAAGCTGTTCCAGAAACTCCAGTGGGTGCAGAATGCTTCAGTGAGGCTCCTCACGGGGTTTCTGCCATGGGAGCATATTCACCCAGTGCTTTTCCAGCTGCACTGGCTCCCGGTGGAGTACAGGGTCAGATTTAAGGTGCTGGTTTTGACCTTTATAGCCCTTCACGGCCTAGGACCCTCGTACCTACGGGACTGCCTCTCCTGGTATGCCCCACGGAGGACCTTAAGGTCCATAAATAGCAACACCCTAGAGGTCCCGGGCCCTAAGGAAGTTAGATTAGCCTCAACCAGAGCCAGGGCTTTTTCAACACTGGCTCCGGCCTGGTGAGACCAGGGCCCTGCAGGATCTGATTTCTTTCCGCAGGGTGCGTAAGACAGAGTTGTTCTGCCTGGCCTTTGGCTTGGAGTCATTTTGATTCCCTCGCCCTCTTTCTTTTCCCATCTCCTCCTATGATGAGGCTGCCTTTTTAACATTTTAATGTTGTATTTTAATCTTGCTTTTAATTGTATTCATTCAACTTGTTTTTATTATTGCTTGTTAGCTGCCCTGAGCCCGGCCTTGGCTGGGGAGGGCGGGGTATAAATAAAATTTATGATTATTTTTATTATTATTATCATCATTATCAAAGAGCACCACATAATCAAGTAAATCAGGATGAATGCTGAATCAGCAGGGTGTCTGAAGAAGCCTTGAATCAGGTGGAGAGCATTATTGTTTGGTTGAATTATTCATTGACTGAATCAGAAGCAGGATGTCACCTCACATTCCTCTCAAAAATGGGGTCCATTTTAGTGGACCCAAAGTAGAACTTTGGACAAATCCCTTGAGTTTTCATGAGAAGTAAAGGAAGGGGGAACAGTGATGTGTCAGGCGTGGAGAGTTCTCTCCCTTTGGTAACATCACAAATAAGAATTAACAAGCAGTTAATCTATTTATAGTCCTTTGATTACAGCATCATGTTGCAAGCAGAAATACACAGCTCTCCGCAAGGAGGGCAGTTGGCTGCTCTAAATCCTCCTTCCGACTTCCATAGCATTTTAGATCCCAATGGGAAGTTCCTTCCCCCCCCCCTGACTTCTTTGCTCTGTGATATGTTCAATGGGCAACTCCTCCCTCAGCTGTTCAGCTTCTGTCTCTCTTTCTACTTCTATCAAAGAGCATTTGATAGAGAGTCACCAAAAGAGGAATTCTGGACGTAGCAACACTAAACTTCGGACTGGACTTAACGAACACACCACCGACGGAAGAAGAGCAAGCACTTGGTGCAGTTGGAGGAAAACTACAGTAACTACACTATGGCATTGCAAATATTAAGCTGGAACATTAATGGCTTTAACTCCCCTGAAAAAAGGAAGAGGGTCTTTCACCTACTTAAAAAAGAACAATTGGACTTGATTTGTTTGCAAGAAACACATGTGACAAGGTTGCACAGCAAGATATTAATAAATAAAAGATTGAGCCAAGAATTTATTTCATCAGATAAAGTTAAAAAAAGATGAGTAGTCCTATATGCAAGAGAGAGCTTATCACCGAAATTTATGTTTAAAGATGAACAAGGAAGAATCGTTGCAATTGAAATCCAATCACAGGGAGAGAAATTTTTGATAGTAGGCATTTACGCACCAAATAAAGGAAAATCGGAATTTTTTAAGAAGTTACATGAGACCCTGATGGACTATATGGATTACAATATGATCTTGATGGGAGATATGAATGGAGTAGTGTCTACAAATATGGACAAGGCACAGAGACAGGTAGTCACCAAGGATGGCAGATTACCAAAAACCTTTTTTGACATGACTGAAAATATGGATTTAGTTGACATTTGGAGAACAAAGAACCCTTTAGGAAGAGAGGGAACTTTCTTTTCTGAGGCTAAGATGACATGGACAAGAATTGATCAAATCTGGGTAACCAGAGGACTGGCCCCGAAGACCAATAAAGTAGAAATCAGCCCTAAAACTTGCTCCGACCATAATGCTGTGAAGATGGAAATGAAATTGATGCCAACTGGTTCCTTTAGATGGAGGATGAATGACGCCCTGTTTAGGAATGAGGAAGTGACCAAGAAGGCCCAAAAAACTCTGAGAGACTATTTTGAGATAAATATGAATACTACAGTGGAAAAAAGAGTAATTTGGGATGCAAGCAAGGTGGTTATGAGAGGTTTTTTTGATACAACAGAATGCAATTAAGAAAAGAGGGTGAAACCAAAGTCGCAAGAGATTCTGAAAGAAATAAAGTTATATCAAGTACAATATATGAAAATGATGAATCGGGAAATAGAATGGAAGATTAGACAGATGAGACAAAAGACATTTGAATTGGCAAATAAGTGTGGGAAATTTCTGGCCTGGCAATTGAAAAAAAGACAAAAACTTAATACAGTTACGAACTTGGAAGTGGAAGGAAAGAATATACAGAATCCAGTAGAAATTAGAAAGTGCTTCCAGAGGTATTTTAAACAACTATATACGCAGGAGAGGCAGAAAGAAATAGATATTGACAGATTCTTGAAAATTAATGGACTACAAAAAATTTCTCAGGAAAATAGGCTAATGTTGAACCATAAAATTACAGTGCAGGAAATAGAAGGGGCCATTAAGAATATGCAACTGGGTAAATCTCCAGGACCGGATGGACTGACTTCAAGATATTACAGATCTTTGAAAGAATGGATAATACAACCTTTAAAGGAAGTCTGTGATGACATATTGGAGGGGGAAAAGGCACCTGAGTCGTGGAAAGAAGCCTATATTACACTTATACTGAAAACAGAGACTGAAAAGACGCAACTTAAGAATTACCGCCCCATATCACTGCTTAATGTGGATTACAAAATTTTTGCAGTTATATTGGCTAAAAGATTTAAAAAAGTATTAGCAGAAGTAATTCATAAAGATCAAGCGGGCTTTCTCCCGGGCAGACACTTGTCTGATAATACGAGGAATATAATTAATATTATTGAAAAACTCCAAGTGAAGATCAACACCAAAGCAGTTTTGATATTTGTGGACGCGGAGAAAGCCTTTGACAACATTTCTTGGAGTTTTATGAAAAAGAATTTACAGGGGATGGGGGTGGGTGAAGGTTTTGGAAACGGTATAGGTGCAATTTATTTAGAACAGAAGGCTAAACTAATTGTGAATAATGTGGTGACAGAAGAATTTAAGATCGAGAAAGGAACACGACAAGGGTGCCCAATCTCTCCATTGGTTTTTATATCGGTCCTGGAGGTTCTGTTAAACATGATAAGAAGGGACCAATCAGTTAAAGGTATTCAAGTGGGAGCTAAACAGTACAAATTGAAAGCATTTGCTGATGACTTGGTATTGACCTTACAGGAGCCAGAATCTAGTACTAAGAGAGTATTGGAATTAATTCAAGATTTTGGTCAGGTAGCAGGCTTTAAGTTAAATAAGATGAAAACTAAGGTTTTAGAGAAAAACTTAACTGCGATGGAGAGAGAAAAGTTTCAGAAGGAGACAGGATTAATATTGGCTAAGAAAGTGGAATATTTGGGGGTTAATATGACTGTGAAAAATGTGAACTTATTTAAGGATAACTATGAAAAATGCTGGTCTGAAGTGAAAAAGGATTTAGAAATATGGCCAAATCTGAAACTATCACTGTTAGGTCGAATTGCTGTCATAAAGATGAATGTATTGCCAAGGTTGTTGTTTTTGTTTCAAACATTGCAAATCGTGGACAAAATGGATTGTTTCAAGAAGTGGCAGAGAGATATTTCTAGATTTGTCTGGCAGGGCAAGAAACCTCGAATAAAATTTAAGATATTAACAGATGCTAAAGAAAGGGGTGGATTTACCCTGCCAG
The DNA here is from genome assembly GCF_965153285.1 of Podarcis tiliguerta. Classification (NCBI taxonomy): domain Eukaryota; kingdom Metazoa; phylum Chordata; class Lepidosauria; order Squamata; family Lacertidae; genus Podarcis; species Podarcis tiliguerta. The sequence goes on along the minus strand of NC_139535.1, from coordinate 2,614,719 downwards.
ACCTTAAACTCTATTATGAATCAGCCGCATTTTGCTGGCTGAAAGAATGGATGCTTCTTGAAAATACTGATCTTTTAGATCTGGAAGGTTTAACAATGTATTTGGCTGGCATGCATATTTGTGGTATGACAAGGTTAAAGTTCATAGAGCCTTTAAGAATCATATTATCAGAAAAGCATTGTTTAATGTTTGGATAAGATACAAGGATTTGTTAGAAAATAAAACCCCAAGATGGTTGTGTTGAGAGCAGTAATGAGGTAAACTGCTGTGCCTCGGCTCTAAAGGGGAGGGATTGCCTGGGAAGTGAGCCAGCAGGATGTGACGTGAGCAGACTGGAATGTTCTGTGTGTTCTGTGAGAAACCGAAAGTGTCAGTGTCTGCTGAGCTGTACTCAGGGAGAGGACAGCTAAAATGCAGCTCCAGAGTGGGGGAGCGTGAGATCTGTTTTTACAGTGTTTTTTGGGAACAATAAAAGAAGCTACAGAAAGAATCTGCCTTTCTCATTACTCAAGCCTTTATCACACGTATGCTGCGCTTATTCTGCTAAGGTGTTTTACAACAGAGTTTCACGCGGCGGAAGCGTGCCGGACTTCAAAGGGGGCCATAAATCTGTCTGGGAAGATTTATGGGCAGCACTTGGACTCACTAATTATCCTAACAAGGTTATGGACTTCAGCACGTGTGGAAAAAGGCTTTGAAGCTGCGGAGGGCTGAGATCGCGTGTCAGATCTTCAAAAGGCACAGCGGAGAGACTCAGACGCAAGGAGTCAACAGCCCCACAGACTCCCGGTTTTGGCTGAGTGAGTATAAGCCTACAGAAGGGAAGGGCCATGGCTCAGGCAGCTTCAGAAAACTTTAATATCCCCTTTGAGAGGCTCAATGGAGCTAAGTGGGAGGCTGGGAGGCCTAGAGCAGCATGGCGAGCACTCCAAGAAGCTTGTGAAGCAGGAGTGAGCCAAGACGTGGCTGCTGCGACACCAGAAGGGGCAGAGAGCCAAGATGGCGCCGAGAGTCCAGCTGAGAGCAGCTGGGAGAAGCTCCCAAGAGAGGGGGGCAGTAGAGCTGCTGTGGCTGCTGCAGAGAGCTGCTTTGATGCTGAGATGTCTCTGTTTGAGAAGCCTGGAGAGGGGCCAAGCCCAAGCTGGAACCCCAGACCCACCAGACCCACCAGAGGGGGTGCAGGTTGTCGACCTGGGAGCCCCAGGGGTGCTGAGAGTGGGGGGGCAGAAAGAAGCAACGGCGCAGAGAAGCCTCTTTCTCCAAAGGCTACTACTAGTTGTTTACGTGAAGGAGCACAGAAATCTTCCCGTGGGAAGCCGTCTACAGTGGAAGCCTTCAAGGTCAACCATCTGGCGAAAGGAGAGATAACAGCGGTGGACTTGCGTGAGAGAAGTCCAGTCTCCATGGCAACTGAGAGAGTTGCAACAAAGGCTACAGTGAAGAAAGTCAACACAGGCCCCAGCCAAGGGGGCAGTGAGAGGGGGGTTGTTGCTATGGCGACCCAGGAATGTCAACAACACAACTCACTGACTGTTGTGATTGACAGTGGAGCGTCAAACTCGCTAGTGACATCTGGCTGTCTGCTGAGAGATTGCAGGCCAGTTGAAACTGAAAAATATGTGACTTTTGCGGATGGAAGCCGAAAGAGACTGACTGAGACAGGATTGTTTTACTGTCCTTTTCTTAAGCATGAAGTTAAGGCTTTTGCAGTGCCTGGTTTGACCAATTGTCTGTTAAGTGTACATGATTTGCTAACAGGGGGCTTTCAAGTTTCTTTTGCAGGTGACAAGTGCGAATTCTACAAGGATGGCAAACATGTCTATACAGTGCATGCCAAAGACAATTTGTTTACTGTTAACCTGTCTTTGTCCACAGGAGAAGAAGACGCAGAGGACGCCAAGGGGCAATGTGTGAATGTAGCGCCCCACAATGGTTGTGCCCATATTTGGCATAGACGCTTTGCTCATTTGGGCTGGTCATTTCTTAGAAAAGCACCAAGTTTAACTGAAGGGTGTGACTTTAAGAGTTGTGACAAGTTTTTAGATTGCAATGCATGTAAGCAATCTAAGATTGTAACTTGCTCCTATCCGAAATCAGAGAGACGTACCACACAACCTTTTGAGTTGATTCATGCAGATTTGTGTGGGCCAATGGCGGTGGAATCTTTGGGGAAGTCAAAGTTTTCTTTGATTCTGGTTGATGATTTTTCGAGAACTTCTTGGACCTTTGCTTTGAGAACCAAAGCTGAGGCAGCTAAAGTGATTAGGGATTGGATCATAGCTGTGGAGACGATGTATTCCACCAAAGTGCGTGGCTTTCAGAGTGACCGAGGTTCGGAATTCACAGGCTCTTCTCTGCAAGATTTTTTCAAGGAGAAGGGGATTAGCCACAGACTCACTGCTCCTTACTCTCCGCAACAGAATGGTGTGGCAGAGAGGAAAAACAGGACAGTGCAAGAGGCAGTTTCTGCAATCCTTTGGGATTCAAAGCTACCCCAAAAGTTCTGGTCTGAAGCTTGGAAGTATGTGGTACATACACAGAACAGAGTGTACAACTCTAGTGTGGGAAATACACCGTATTTCTTACTGCATGGAAAAAAGCCCAAGGTTAATTACTTCCGTGTGTTTGGTTGTGAAGCCTGGGTGCTTATTCCAAAGGCTCTACGCAGAAAAGACGAGCCAAGAGCGAAAAAAATGATCTTTGTAGGGTATGAACCTGGCTCAAAGGCCTGGAGGTTTGCGTACCCCAGTGGTGATCAGTCAAGACTGGTTGTGAGTAATAGTGCAGAGTTTTGTGAGCAAGCAGGCTGGGATCGTCTGCACACAAACCCAGAGGTGGTTATGCAACAGTCCTATGACTCAGACGCTGAAGAGGAGGATGATGAAGTAGTTGCAAGGGACCAAGGTCAAGAGCAACAAAGTCCAAGACAGGGACAACTTAGACTCCCTCAGAGGGGGGAACCTAGAACACCTCCTCTGACAAGAGTCAAGCTTGAACCAAAGAGTGAGCCTTCTTCACCCGTTGAACCAGCTGTGAAGCCCAAAAGGCGCAGCAGGTCAGAGGGGGAAGATGCTGAGGTTGAGGAAGAAGAAGCAAGGGTCACACTGAGGAGATCAGCGAGGACAAGGAGACCTCCTGATCGGTATGAGGCTTCAGGTGTCTGGGTAGGTTCAGCTAGATGTGAACCTGAGTCTTTTGAGGATATTCAGAGTTTACCTGAGGAAGAAGCAGCTGAGTGGCACAAGGCAATGGACAAAGAGTTGAAGTCCATGAAGGATCTAGGCGTGTTTTCACTCACTGAACTGCCACCAGGCAAACAGGCAGTAGGTTGCAGGTGGGTTTACCGTTTGAAACCCACAGAGACTGGACAGCCGCAGTATAGAGCGAGATTAGTTGCACGTGGATTTTCTCAGAAGAAGGGAGTACACTTCACGGAAGTGTATTCGCCGACATCGCGTGCAGAGACTCTGAGAACGCTTTTAGCTTGTGCGGCACAGAGTGGCTGGAAGGTAAACCACTTTGATGTGAATGTTGCCTACCTAAACTCAGATCTCCAGGAGGAGCTGTACATGAAGCCTCCTCCAGGGTTTGAGACCAAGAGGCAGGATGTTGTGTGGAGGTTGCACAAATCTATCTACGGTTTGCGTCAATCTGCCAGAAACTGGAACATGTGCCTGAATGAAGCCTTGGAAGAGTTAGGTTTCAGAAGAAGTGTTGCTGATAGTTGTGTCTATTTGAGGGGTTCAGGTGCAACCCAAGAGTCTCTACAGGTCTACGTAGATGACATTTTATTCTTCTCAGCAACAGATGAACAGGCAGAAAAGTTTGCCAAAGATCTAGGGAAACGTTTCAAGTTGAAACAGCTTGGTGCTGTCAGAACTTATCTTGGTGTCAATGTTGAACGCACACAAGATGGAAGTTTCTTGCTCAGTCAGAGAGGTAAAATTGAGCAATTGCTGCAGAAAATGAGAATGAGTGATTGTGCAGGAGTCAGGAGTCCAATGGAAACTAATTTTGTGAAAGACAGCCAGCAAGGAGACAGTGCTGTGTTTGAGAATACTGAAGTGTTTCAGTCAGCCCTAGGGAGTTTGTTGTACTTGTCCCAGTGGAGCAGGCCTGATGTTGCTTTTGCTGTCAATCTGCTCAGCAGGGAAGCATCAAACCCTAGTGTGCATGCCTGGAATGGCATGAAGAGAGTTCTGAGATATCTGCAGGAAACAAAAGACCTTTGTCTTAGGTTGCCAGCACAGGGAGAAGCCAAGCTGGTCGGCTATGTGGATGCAGATTGGGCTTCCATGAAGGACCGCAAATCTGTGTCTGGTCTAGTGGTTAAGTTTGGGAACTCAGTAGTTGGATGGAGATCCAAGAAGCAGAGTCTTATAGCGCTCTCATCCACTGAGGCTGAGTTCAGTGCTCTTTCAGAGATATGCACAGAGCTGGAGTTCTATGCTTGCTTAGTGCAAGAAATCTGTGGGGTGGATTGTCAACCAATACGTGTGTTTGAAGACAATCAACCATGCCTACGTTTGGCAGAGTCTGGACAGTTCAAAGCGAGAACGAAACATTTAGATATTCGCTTTCGAAATGTGTGTCAAAGCGTTCAAGAGGGATTAGTAGCACTGAAGTATTGTCCCTCTGCAAAGAACCTAGCCGATGGCTTAACGAAGCCACTCTCCTTCCAGAGACATGGAGAGTTTTGCGTGGGTTTAGGTTTGGAACGACCAAGGGTCGATTCTACCCTCCGATCCGAGGCAAGAGGGGGTGTTGAGAGCAGTAATGAGGTAAACTGCTGTGCCTCGGCTCTAAAGGGGAGGGATTGCCTGGGAAGTGAGCCAGCAGGATGTGACGTGAGCAGACTGGAATGTTCTGTGTGTTCTGTGAGAAACCGAAAGTGTCAGTGTCTGCTGAGCTGTACTCAGGGAGAGGACAGCTAAAATGCAGCTCCAGAGTGGGGGAGCGTGAGATCTGTTTTTACAGTGTTTTTTGGGAACAATAAAAGAAGCTACAGAAAGAATCTGCCTTTCTCATTACTCAAGCCTTTATCACACGTATGCTGCGCTTATTCTGCTAAGGTGTTTTACAACAGAGTTTCACGCGGCGGAAGCGTGCCGGACTTCAAAGGGGGCCATAAATCTGTCTGGGAAGATTTATGGGCAGTACTTGGACTCACTAATTATCCTAACAGGTTGTCACCAATGGAAGCGAAGGCAAAGAAAAAACTCAATATGGAGGCCAAATGGCCGAAGTATTGGGAAATTCTGGAGCAAGAGGGAGACAGGCTAAAATTGCACAGTTTGGAAAAATTGAAAAACAGAGTTCGAGATTGGCTCCATTATTATCAAATAATGGAGGCATATAATTTGGACAAAAAATTAGGCTTCCAGGTGGAAAAATCAAAATTAGAAACAGAATTGTTAGAACCCAAACTTAAGAATTTGTCAAGAATGTATAACTTGCTGCTGAAATGGAATACTCAAGATGAAACGGTGAAATCTGCTATGATTAAATGGGCACAAGATGTTGGGCATAATATTATGATGGCTGACTGGGAACAGTTATGGACCACAGGTATGAAGTTTACGGCATGCAATGCCTTCAAGGAGAATTTAATGAAAATGATTTATAGGTGGAACATAGCACCAGTCAAGCTGGCAAAAATCTATCAGCTGCCCGATAATAAGTGTTGGAAATGTAAAGAGACGGAAGGTACATTCTTCCACCTTTGGTGGACGTGCCCAAGGATTAAGATCTTCTGGGAAATGATATATAATGAAATGAAAAAGGTATTTAAATATACCTTTTTGAAGAAACCAGAGGCCTTTCTCCTGGGCATGGTCAGCCAAGGAAGGATAGAATCATTTTTATGTACGCCACAAAAGCAGCAAGAATACTCATCACAAAACATTGGAAGACACAAGATCTACCCACCCGGGAAGAATGGCAGATGAAGCTGATGGACTATATGGAAATGGTGGAAATGACTGGCAGAATCCGAGACCAGGGAGAAGAGTCGATGGAAGAAGATTGGAAAAAAATCAAAGTATATTTACAGGAATATTGCAAAATTAATGAATGTTAGAAGAATACTGGAAGGAAGGTATATGGTTTTAGCAGAAATGTTATAAAGAATTAAGCAAAAACTGATTGTTAATGGGTTGAAGTGGAAAATTTAAAGTTAGATTGTGTTAAGATAAACTATAGAACAAAAAATTAAGAAAGAGGGAAAGGATTTGCTGAATTAGCTAATTTGAACTAGAATACAAAAAAGGAGGTGTGAGGAAGTCGAGGAAATAATTAAATGAAAGATAAAGATATGGAAATTGGATGTGTTTTTAAATGTTTTGGTTTTTTCTTGTTATTTTGATGTATTGTTCTTTTCCCCCCCCCCCCCCTTCTATTTTTGATGCATTGTCTGTTAAATTTTTTTATTGTTTCTTCTTTTCTTTTATATTTTTTCTCTGTAACTATAAAACTTTTAATAAATATCTTTAAAAAACAAAAATGGGGTCCATTTTAGTGGACCCAAAGTAGAACTTTGGACAAATCCCTTGAGTTTTCATGAGAAGTAAAGGAAGGGGGAAGAGTGATGTGTCAGGCATGGAGAGTTCTCCTCTCCCTTTGGTAATATCACAGATAAGAATTAACAAGCAGTTGATCTATTTATAGTCCTTTTATTACAGCACCATGTTGCAAGCAGAAATACACAGCTCTCCGCAAGGGGGGCAGTTGGCTGCTCTAAATCCTCCTTCCGACTTCCGTAGCATTTTAGGTCCCAATGGGAAGTTCCTCCCCCCCTCTGACTTCTTTGCTCTCTGATATGTTCAATCCTCCGAGTCTGTGGTGAGGGGGGTTCCCCACACTCTCAAGTGACATCTCAACTAGCTGCCCCCTCCTTTCGGGGTCCCTTGTCATTATCTCATACCTGGGCAACTCCTCCCTCAGCTGTTCAGCTTCTGTCTCTCTCTCTACTTCTAAACACGCTGTGAAAAAGGGTGTGTGTGTGACTTTTCCCCTCCATCTCTCCATCGGACAGGAAACTGGTCTGCCATAGAATGCATTCCCCAGTCGTCGTCTTTAGACTATTCCCTGACATGTTGTGATCATTTGGGTTGCCCTTTAAAAAATTTTTTTTATGTGCTATGGGGTGCTGCAAGGTACTCTTCTCTCCTCAGCGCTATTTAAGATCTATACACTATTTAAAATCTATATGAAGTCATGGGGTGTGGTCATGAGGAGTTTTGGAGCAAGGGGCCACCAGTATGCCGATAAAACACAACTCTAGGGACATGGGTGGCACAGTGAACTTCTGATCCAACAACAAACTGGGGAGGAGTTATCCCCAAGTTATCCCCCCAGGGAGCGGGGCCAAGCAATGCCTATTGGCCGGTTGGGCCCACCCCCTGCGGAATGCCTGCACCTAAGCCTGGCACTGTTGATCAATCCGCAGGCAGGCTGCAACCCTCCCCAGCAGGGCACCAAATTGCGGACGTTTGTCATTGGATCTCCCACCCTCCGTCCCCTTTTTCATATGTCTTATTTCCATACTAAGATCTTCCTATGAACATTGTCAGCTGCCATATTTGGGGCCTGGTGTCGGAACTCTGCACAACCGAGCTACTCCTCCTCGGACATTCTTCGTCATCTACTCTGATAGTGATTAACGACCTAAACCTTTGATGAGGCTCTAAGCACGTTCCCATTCTGCAGAGTATACAAACATCAGCTGAAGGACGAGAAATATATGAGCTACATTGCTACGATTTATTTCTAGCTACGCAGGATAGAAAAGAATATGCATCGGCTCTCTGTGAAGGCAGAGAACCAATTGGAACAAAGAAACAGGAAACGAATAATAACAACATCCGTCTCCCATCTCCCGTGAGACTTCCAACAGTCTGGAATGTAAACAGAGTCTTGTGACTCCAAAAACTGCACAGCGGCATAAACAGAAATCTAACACCTGGCAGGAATTTTTCCATTTGGCAACTTGGCCCTGGCCATTTGATTTTCGCCTTCCTCATAGCAATCCTCACAACTTTGTGAGGTTAGGCATTGGGTAAGCCTTAGTCTTGGCTGGAGGGGAGGTTACAGCCTCTGTCCACCCCTCCTTGGTTAAGGGTATCCTGTTAAAGGGATCTGTGAGGAGTTGCTTCTGTCCGGATGCCCAGGTGGGGGCTAGGGCCATAGCACTCCTACAACAGGGACCCTTCAGTGATTACCCCTACTTGATGTAAGTCATGAGGGGGGCAGGTGTGGATTACCCTTAGATGCACCCCCAGTAGATGGACTGGGTGGAATAAATGGCTATACGCAATACCGATGCCAAACCATTCACATCTGTAATCAATAGAATTGTGGCTCATTTGGACCCAATGTTATGCTCTTGTCTTGTCTGGTTTTTCATCACTTAGGGAGTGACAGGAACACAGGAGCTTGACACACAATTTGTAGGCTCTTTGGATGATTCCCACTTCTAAAGGAGCAAGTGCATAGTTTGGGGGTACTCTTGGATACACCTTTGTCACTAGAGACCCATGTGTCCTCTATGGCTGTTTGTGAACAGGAATAGCCTGACCACTGGAGTAATGGAAAACTTGGAGCTGGACTACTGCAATGCACTCTTTCTGGGGCTGCCCTTGGGTCTGGTGCAGAATCTCTAGTTGGTGCAAAATGATGTGGCCAGATTGTCCTTGCGAGCTTTTGGTCAAGAACATCTGACACCACACACCCCCATTTGAAGGACTATCCACTTAAACCTATTTTCTGCTTCCTGCAACTTCCATTCCTGATCCACCAGAGGACCTCTTCTCTTATTGCATGACTACTAAGCTTACCCAGGAGGCACCTTGTTGAAAGCTTTTTTGGAAGTGCAAGTGTTGGTTTGTCTGTTTCTTTATTAAATTTGTACACCGCCCTTCACCCAATGATCTCAGGGTGGTTCACAGCATAAAAATACAGGATAAGACCAAAAAGTATATAATAAAAACAAGAACAAAAACCTACAAAAAAATCTGCTGAATCACCTCTGTCTTTATGTGAAATCTCAGTTCCCTTTTTCACCTCTCAAATCCATCAGAATAGCCCTATCCTGTGTTAGCATCTGTGCGGGGGGGGGGGGGGGGATTCTGCCAGAGCTCACGTATGATAGTTCAGGGAACTTCTAACTCTTAATTTTGGTATTTTTCACCAATCTTTGGCATTTGCATCTCACAGTTTGGAGGCAGATCTTGGAGTTTTCGCAAACATGTTTTTCTTCAGCCCCGCAGTTGCAGGTTGAGCTGCATAAAGTGTTTAGGAACTTGCAGAGGTGGTACTTCTTCTCTGTATAATTATCAAAATGATAGTGTGTGTGGTTTTCTTGCTTCCAAAGACCACATTTGAGTCCACTAAACGTGATGTTATGGATCTGAGGCAGAAAGGTCTGGCAGATATATGCCTCCTGAGCCACCCAAAACTTGGGGGGGCTGAGATTTAGGACAGATGATAACTGCACCAGAATGAGGTTGGCTTGACTTCTCTCCACTTCAGATGTGACCCCTTTGCAGGGCTCCGTTAGTAAGAAGAAGGTTACTGCATCTTGCAAGGACCACAACAAAAGGCTTCTAATTCTTTGTAAGGGAGCAGTCATAAAAGAGGTGCTTGTTATTGGGAAGAAAAAGATGGTCCTCGTTCTACTGCTTCTACTGCCTTATGGGGACTGTGGGAAACTGAAGACAAAATGCCTCTTGTCTTTGGAAAGGGATAAGATAGATTCACCTAATTATTTCAGGCCAGGAGACCACCTCATCAGTGGGGTCATCTCTGCCACAAACACTGTGTTTCATCCTCATATCTTTAGCCAATGTCCTTCCACCAGCTTTTATTGGTAAGACCTTTTGTGGGGATGGAGTTCCTGATGTTCCACTTGGTACCATTTCCATGAGATCCAACTCATCTCGAGTTACTTTCAGCAGCCTTTCTCATTATCTGGTACCTGCTTTTAAGAACATTAGAAGATCCCAATGGCAGATAAATTAGGGGATGATGAGGCTCTCAGCGGCTTCCAGTCACAATGGCTATGTTCTCCATTCACTGTCACAGGCACTATGCCTCTGGGTACCAGTAACTGAGAATCTCAAGTAGGGGAAGAGTTCTTGTGCTTCTCAGTTTTCCATGTTCATCTGGTTGGCCACCTTGAGAATTCTGGAACAGATGAGCCTTTGGGCTGATTCTGCAGGATTTTTCTGAAAAATGATGGTAGGAGAAGTGTGTCTTTTTGCCTTAGGTTTAATATAAAGGGGGGAAATATCTACTTTCTCAAAGCAGAATTATGATAGTGCTTTCTGGATCTTTTAATCACTGTCTTAGATTAATAATAATAATAATAATAATAATAATAATAATAATAATAATAATAATTTTATACCCCACCCATTTGGCTGGCTTTCTCCAGCCACTCTGGGCAGCTTCCAACAAAATATTAAAATACAGTGGTCTGTTAAACATTAAAAGCTTCCCTAAACAGGGCTGCCTTCAGATGTCATCTAAAAGTCGGCTAGCTGTTCTTCTCTTTGACATCTGGGCGGGTGCCACTACCAAGAGGGAACCGCCAGAAGGCCCGTGGCGCTGGACCTCAGTGTCCGGGCAGAACGATGGGGGTGGAGACGCTCTTTCAGGTATACTGGCCCGAGGCCATTTAGGGCTTAAACGTCAGCACCAACACTTTGAATATATTATGTCCCACATCCTTCGCCCATTTTATCATAGCACAATTTAACTGGTCCTCTTTAGTGTCCCATTCCAAAAGCTTGGAAACGTACTGAGAGCTAATGTAGATCTTTCAAGACTGGTGTTATGTGGTGTCGGCGGCCACTCCCAGTCACCAGTCTAGCTGCCGCATTCTGGATTAGTTGTAGTTTCTGGGTCACCTTCAAAGGTAGCCTCACATAGAGCGCATTGCAGTAATCCAAGCAAGAGATAACTAGAGCATGCACCACTCTGGCGAGACCATCTGCGGGCAGGTAGGGTCTCTGCCTGCGTACCAGATGGAGCTGGTAAGCAGCTGCCCTGGACACAGAATTGACCTGCGCCTCCATGGACAGCTGTGAGTCCAAAATGACCCCAGGCTGCGCACCTGGTCCTTCAGGGACACAGTTGCCCCATTCAGGACCAGGGAGTCCTCCACACCTGCCTGCCTCCTGTCCCCCAAAACAGTACTTCTGTCTTGTCAGGATTCAGCCTCAATCTGTTAGCCGCCATCCAACCTCCATCCGCCTCCAGACACTCACACAGGACCTTCACTGCCTTCACTGGTTCTGATTTGAAAGAGAGGCAGAGCTGAATATTAGCGGTAGAACAGAAATATTACTTGGACAGTGCTGGCATGTATATAATTTCTCCCCCCAGGAAAGGACCCACAAAGTACTGGCAGCTCCTCTCCTTCTTGTATGCCATTCAAGCGATCAACCAGAATCAAAAGCTGTTACCCAACATCACCCTGGGCTACAGCATCCATGAGAACTTTTTTGATGGGAGGGTGACCTATGATGCTTTGCTAGACATGCTGTCAATTGGGCAGCTGAACTTTCCAAACTACAGCTGTGGTAAACAGACTAACTTACTGGCTGTTCTCGAAGGGTCCGACTCTCAAAACTCCATCCAGATTTCAAACGTGTTGGGCATCTATAAAATCCCACAGGTAGGAATGGAGAGAGGTATAATAGCATTATGATATTGGCAGTCTTATTTTCAACTACCCTCCTGTTGATCCCTAGCCTCAAATTTGCCTTCTTTACGGCTGCCACAACCTTCAAGGAAATCACTGTTCCCACCAAAGGGTCCTTGCAATAGACCTTCCTCCTTCCGAAGACCTTCCCAATCTCATGTTGGGCTTAGAAATATTTAGGCTTTGATCTGAAATCAAACAAGATCCAAATCTTCCTTCTCTTCCCAGGTCACTTATGCTTTTGTCTCTCATGTTCTGAATGATAAGAGGCATTTCCCTTTTTTCTACCGGATGGTCCCCAAAGAAGAAGCCCTGTACCCAGGGATTGTCAAGCTGCTCCAGCACTTCCGATGGACGTTGATTGGCCTCCTTGCACCAGACACCGACAATGGAGAGAGGTTCCTGAAGAGCTTGACACCCGTGCTCATCAAGAGAGGTGTCTGTGTTGTCATCTCACAAAGCATCCAAGGACTGAATAAAAATGGAGTATACATTCCTCGTCTTCCATTCCGCAAGTGGAGGCAAGTGCATGTATTTGTTTACTACGGGGAAATGACTTATTTCTTAGATGGACTACTCATTATACAACAGTTTTTTGACATAGGGATGAAATCCATTTTTGGGAAAATCTTCATTACAACAGTTTTGTGGGATGTCGCCCTGGAACTGATGTATAATGACATATCTTTCCAACACATCCATGGTATATTTTCCTTCTTCACTGAGACAAGTAAAGGGGCAAAATACGGTGATTTTCTACCTTTTTTCTTTGGTATTAAGAAGTTTTGGGAGGATGCTTTTAATTGCTCCTATTCAAAGCATACATTCTCAGTGAAAGGCCGGACAAGATGCAGAGAGAGAGAGAAACTGGAGCAGCTTCCCCAAGATGATCTGGAAAGAATCCTCTCTCTAGACAGCTACATGATCTACAACACTGTGCAAGCCGTGGCTCGTGCCTTAAATGCTGCATATTCATCTAAATCTAAGCAGAGGGGAACTGAGAGAATGGGACTTCAAAGGCTACAGCCATGGCAGGTATTTTCTTTCCCTTCATAGACCTCTCAACTGAACATGACAATCGATTGTAGTGTTGCAGATATTAAGTATTGTGCAGTTTGAAATGATTGGAAGCATAAGAACTAGAAGCATTCATTTCCTTTTGGAAATGAATTATTGCCCAGGCGCATAGAAGTATTATGTATTATTCACTCTTTACTCGCAGAACTCATAATAACAGAATGAGAACATCATTCTGTCCAACACAGGCTCGGGATCTCTCTCTCTCTCTCTCTCTCTTACCTTCAGGAGAGCTTCCTTTACATATTGACTCTGTTGAGTTTTGGAGCCAAAACAAAAAGGCAACTCCCTTCAAAAAGGAGATATTGCAATCCAATACCTTCATCACATGATCTAAGGTTACAACACTCAAATGTTAGCTGGCAGAGAAGAACAACCAGTTAGTTAATCTTAATCTCAGCAAGAGCCCAGAGCCCTTTAGAAAAAAACTACTATGGAAAAAACCCAAAGTTTGCAAAACACATTACCCATTTTCCATTTTAAACCTTCCTTAATACATCTCTACACTTCAGAGATGTAAAGGCAATATTAAGTTAAGAAAGGTTATAAGAAGTGATTCAGATGGAGGATTATCAGAGGTGCTGTTGGAAGTCCTAGAAGAATGTATTTGTGATAAACTGTGTGGTACGTTTTATAATTTTGTATGCTAAAAATCAATAAAAATATTTATATATAAAAAATAAACTTTCCTTAATACATATACATTTTTCATTTCTGTTTGCTATTCTTATCCTTGCCTCATTGCACAGCCCCCCGAGCAACTGCTCCCATCATGTGCCCAATTCTCCTTTCCCCGCAAGTTGGAATTATTTTTGCAGGGGAGATGACATTGATCTAGTCTCTCTAGTTTAGTCTCTCTTCCTTTGACACCCGCTTGACTCTGCTCTGGCTCTCTGCTCCCTCCACCAAGCTCCTGCCTTTCCATGCTGAAGCCCATATTGGAGATTTCATTCAGCTTGCCTTGAAAGGGAAAACAAACCTAATTTCTGAAACAATCCAAGGGGGCAGCATCCTTCAAAAACATGCTTACTAGGAGAAAATCACACAGATATGCTGAAGAATTCTGATGAGTTTCTATTATTATTATTTAAAAAATGCTTCAGAGATGTGGAGAACTGAATTTAAGATTGTGGTGTGTGAGAGAGAGAAAACAGTATGAACCAAAAGTGACAAGATCCCTCCATGACTATTTGAGTCTGCAACCAGCCCTAAGCAAAGGGGAAGTGGATTGTCAGTATGCTTCCATTGTTATTATTATTAGATAATTTTTATTAAATTTTCAATCTAACAATTCCAAATAAACATTTTACAAACTCTGAAATATCCGATGACTTCCCTTCTTCTCTTTCCATGGTTCATTTATACATCCCTTATATTTTGTTATAACCATTCAAATCAGTTTTCTACTTTTACATCCATCAAACATTATTTATGTGGTTGAGTTTATCTTAATGCTGCCACCATTTTCAGCTGCATACAGTTATTTTCCCTATATTCAATAAATGCTTTCCACTCTTCTTTCAATGTATCTTCTTCTTGCTGTCTTCTTCTGTATGTTAAATCTCCAATTTCTGCATATTCTGTCCACTTAAGCTGCCAATCCTCTTTAGCTGGGACCTCGCTCACTTTCCATTTCTGGGCCAGCAAAACAGGGGCCTATGCTTCCCTTTATTCTAAATGCTCTCATCTTTGCTTCTGTTCCAGCTCCACCCTTTCCTAGGAAACACCCAGTTCTACAATTCCTCCATGGACAGAGTGTATTTGGATGAGAACGGGGAGCTGGCAGCCGACTTGGACATTGTGAACTGGGTGGTGTTCCCCAATAAATCCGTCCTCAGAGTGAAGTTTGGGAGTATCGACAGACAGGGATCCCCAGACCTGAAGTGCTCCATCAACCAGGAGGCCATTGTGTGGCCCAAGTGGCTCAATCAGGTGACGGGGAGTGGGAATCATGCCTGTCATTTTGCTGTCTTTTCTTGAGCTCTAATAAGCGCTCCCTGTTCTGTGGGCTGCTGCCCTCAGTTGCCTGTCAACTCCAGCACTGGGCTGCTGTTCCAGATAGTTCCTACAGCTCCTCTGCTCAGCTGGGTGCCAAAGGAGGCTTCTTGTTAAACTGTGTGTATGGGGAAAGGGGGGTTCCTTGCTTTTCGGTTGTTACATGAATTTCTATCAGTAGTGAATGGCCCATATACAGAACTTTATTTAATGGAGGTCCTTTGTTTTTTTCTGAATTTAATCATGAATAATTCATGTAATGGACAGTGATGGGAAATGCTTAGTTTCAAGCTATAGTCTAGATGCTACAGCAGATACTATGCCTCAAACAACAATTCTCATTGACGCTCTTCGTCTCTGTGCCTAGACCCTTCCTACTTCCAGGTGTGTGGAAAGCTGTCGCCCTGGATCCGTCAAGGTGATTCAGGAAGGGAAGCCTCTTTGCTGTTATGAATGTCTTCCCTGTGCAGAAGGGACCATCTCCACTCAGGAAGGTGGGTGACTCCAAGGGAAAGGCTGGCCTTGGGGAAGAGAGAAGGGTTCAGTCAGGAATCTCTCAAAACCATTTCTGGGCAGGACAAGGCTGGTATGCTTCATGTGTGGGAGTGAACCGGGTGATTCAAATCATCATCATCATCAATCTCTTTTTATGATTATAGTTTATGATATTGTTCTAAAATGTATCATCATCATCATATATATAAATATAGTAAGCTGATTGGGAAAGGAGGATATAAACATGTCAATCACTAAATGGCTGCCCACCCATTTCCCACTTCTTAGCCCTCCTACTCATCCTTACTCCAAAAAATACCTTTGATCAAATGTGAAGGAGGGAGGACTAAACCACAGAGCCTCTTGGTCTTGCTGATCGAAGGGTCAGCAGTTTGAAACCACGTGACGGGCTGAGGTCCTGTTTCTCTCTGAGCTTCTTCCATCCTAGCAGTTCGAAAGCACACCAGTGCAATTAGATGGATAGGTGTCACTGCAGCGGGAAGGTAAATGGTGTTTCCATGTGCTCTGGCATTCGTCATGGTGTCCCTTTGCACCAGAAGCGGTTTAGTCATGCTGGCCACATGACCCAGAAAGCTGTTTGTGGATAAACACCGGCTCCCTCGGCCTGAAGCGAGATGAATGCTGCATCCCTTAGTTGTCTTTGACTAGACTTAACTGTTCCGGGGTCCTTAAGGAGGGAGATTGTTATGGACCTAGGGTAGATATTAGACTTCTGCACAGACCCCTGGTCCTCCTTTTGGCCCTGGTATAGGGGGCTCCAAGCAGCCCAACCTGCCAGAGGCCAAGCTGGGGATCACCAGCCCTGGAATCTGTCCCAAATTTCTTTGGGGTAGAGCTAATGTTTAGAAAAACCTAATTAAATACCTGTAGTGATCTGTGGCTGTCCCAGACTGACTTGGTCTACGACTGAATCTCTCCCAAGAGGCTAGATACTGCTCAGGGCTTGGCCGAATCCAGTATATTAGATATTACTCTCTCTCTCTCTCTCTTTTGCAGATGCAGACCATTGCAAAAAATGCCCAGAAAACCAGCATCCAAACAAGAACCGAGATCAATGTGTGTTCAAGCATATCACCTTCCTAGCCTATGAAGAATCTCTGGGGGTTGTCCTACTTTCCCTTGCCCTACTGGGGTCCTTAGCCACAAGCTTTGTTTTAGGAATCTTTATTAAATACAACGAAACTCCCATAGTCAAAGCCAACAACCGGGACCTCTCCTACATCCTCCTGGTCTCCCTCCTGCTTTCCTTTTTGTCCTCCTTCCTGTTCATTGGGAGGCCAAGGAAAGGGACCTGCCTTCTCCGACAAATGGCCTTCAGCATCATCTTCTCTGTTGCTGTTTCTTCTGTGTTGGCAAAAACCATCACTGTGGTTCTGGCCTTCCTGGCCACCAAGCCAGGGAACTCAGTGAGGAGATGGCTGGGGAAGAGTCTGGCCAACTCCATTGTCATTTCTTGTTCCTGTGTCCAAGTTGTCATCTGCATGATCTGGCTGGGGATCTCGCCACCATTCCCAGACTCTGACATGCACTCCCAGCCTGGAGAGATCATCCTGCAATGCAACGAAGGGTCTGTGGCCATGTTCTATGGTGCCCTTGGCTACATGGGCTTCTTGGCGGCCATCTGCTTCACAGTGGCTTTCCTAGCCAGGAAGCTTCCTGGGGCCTTCAATGAAGCCAAGCTGATCACCTTCAGCATGCTGGTCTTCTGCAGTGTTTGGGTGTCCTTTGTGCCCACCTACCTGAGCACCAAGGGGAAATCCATGGTAGCCGTTCAGGTTTTCTCCATCTTGGCCTCCAGTGCTGGGCTCCTGGGCTGCATCTTCATTCCCAAATGCTACATTATTTTGCTGAGACCTGATCTGAATGCAAAGGAGCACCTGACAGCAAAAACTAAAGATAGCATCTGATTCTTAAAATACTATTTTTCAAGAAGGTAGAGAAGTGATGTTCTTGAAAATTGATGTTTCAATTTAAAAAATCATTACCATCATTTGATCATGTAGAACCAACCAACTTAATGGAAGTAGTTATGAAATTTGGATTTGGCTGAAAATTTGTTAATACTTTGGAAGATATAGATCACATAGATCACAGGAAATTCACATTTTGTAATTATTCTTGGAACAAAACAAGGATGTCCACTGTCACTCCTGTTATTTCTCCAAGTGAATCTCCAGCCCCCGGCTCTCTCACTTCCTCATTCATCGCCACCTCCTCTGCAGGTGCCACTAAGTGCTCTCTGTCTTTGAGCTCTTTGCTCTCCTACTTTTAAGGCTCGCTTGGTTCTGGAAGATGGTGGGTCTAGAATGGTTTCTAATGATGTGTCAGCCAGATGTTGCTCTGGCTCTCCCATGATTTCCCAACTTTTATCCTCATCTGCCTCTGAACTTTATACTTCCCTTTATACTGTCTTCCTCTTCCTCCTCCCTGGGAGGGTCAGGATGGAGAGGGGGTCTCCCCCATTCCTCCCTGGCCCTTGGTCATCTTGGTCACCCTTCACCCCATACCTGCCAACTCATCAATATCTTCCTTAATTTATGGTGCCCAGAACTGGACACCATATTCAAGGTGTGGTCTGACCAAGGCAGAATAGAGTGGGACTATTACGTCCCTTGATCTGGACACTATACTTCTGTTGAAGCAGACTAAGATTTCACTTTTATAAACTTTATAGAACTGTTTAGAACTTTTACAGCAGCCTGGAACTTCCAAAACTGTATTGGAGAATCACGGGAGGTGGGAGCCATCCAGACACCAAGAAGCAATCAGGGTGCGTAGCGCAATCAAAGCGGTGTGGGAACTTTATCTCTGGGACCCATAGATGGCTGTGGGGACATGCAGCAGACCACGCTTATAGAGAGCATGAATCCCACAAAAATGTTTAGCTCCACTGGGCCCTTAACTTTAAAAAAGGGGGGAGTTTCAGGGAGCATGTGGAAGATCGGGGGAAATCAAAACCCATTCCTCCTGATCAGAACTGATGAGTTGATGACCACTGTAAGCAGATGAAAAGATTAGCAGGATTGCAATAACACTTGTAATGTAGCAATTGCTATGGAGAAAATGGAGTGATGTAAAATATGGACTATTGAACAGTATGCAGTTTAAAACCCATGGAGGGGAAGGTGAGAAGTCCAAAGATTTGGAGAGATCTTTAAATATAGATGTGTATGGTTGTCTTGTTATAATCTTATACTCGCAAAATCAAATAAAAACTATTAAAAGAAAAGAATTGATGAGCTGGTTGTGTTGAGTGCTCACAGCCCATCCCAAGCAAAACATTCAGCTTCATTGGGCCCTTAATCCAAAATGGGGGCTGAAGGGGCCACATAGGGCAGGGGGACTTGAAACCCATTCCTTGTGATCAAGAACAACAGGAAATTCACATAGGGGGTCCAAGCAACCCACCCTGAAAACAATATTAGCTTCATCCCTCTCTTAAACCAAAATAGGATTTCAGGGACCACCTGGAAGGTTGGGGGGCTCTAACACATCCCGTGGGATTGCAGGGGGCTGAGATGGTTGTGCACAACCTGCCACCCTCAAAAATATGTTTGTGGTGACATTTAAAACTAGCCCGTTTGGGGTGTCCTAAAAGCACGAGGGAAAGAAGGAGGAGCACAGCCACTCTTCATTTGTGATGTAGGCTTTTTGCTCTATCCCTCTCACCGTCTGCAGCTGTTTAGGGAATTGACAAGACAGGGGATATTTTATGCACCAAACCTTTCAGACTCAGTGCGAGAAATTATGAATCTCTGGAGAAATCCCTGGAGAAATCCCTGGGAAAAATAAGAATATTTATGAGGCGGGGAAGCATCGCCCTGGCAACCTTCTGGAGTCTCTCTGTGGCTTGAGGAGCAGATGCAGAGCTGGAGAAAACATGTTTGCAAGAACACAGAGAAGCAGCTGTCCTGTTTTGACATGGGCCAGCATAGGGTGGAAAGGTCAGCTTGGATTTTAGATAGCAATGCACCTTTGTTGGGGTCAGGACCAATATATCCTTTAGGATGTATGCAAATATATACACGCTCTACATAGAGTACCTACATCTGAACCCTGTGAACTCATGAAACCCATTCCCTTTATAAGGGGATTCTTATTCTTATTATTTTATATTCATTGAGTTTATATACTGTTGTATACATAGAGGTTTCAGGGGAGTTCACAGAAAAGATCACAACATATATAACCAGAATAAAAACAACAACCCAATAACACCCACCCCCCGAAAGGAGCCACATTTTAAAAGGGTATAGGATGTCAGTCAGGTCAACCAAAGGCCTGGTTAAAGAGGAAGGTTTTTGCCCGGTGCCTAAAGGGGTATAATGAAGGCGCCAGGCAAACTTCCCTGGCAAGAGCATTCCACAGACAGGGAGCCACTGCAGAGAAGGCCCCTTTCTCATGTTGCTGCCCTACGGACCTCTTGAGGAGGAGGCACACGAAGGAGGGCCTCAGAAGATGATCTCAGGGTCCCGGTAGGTTTATATGGGAAGAGGCTGTCCTTGAGGTAATGCAGTCCTGAGATCACGCTGACATGCTTGGATCTCCACATCCCCAAGGCCATCTTCCTCCTTACCAGACACATTCTCCACTAACTGAACCTTCCGCACCATCTGAATTATCCCAAAAGATTTGTCTCTTAGCTTTGTCTCCTTGCGCATTCTCTGAGGTTTACAAAGAACTCCAAGCATTTGCAGTCATCCCCACCAAACAGAACTTTATTTCTGCAATACAGCACAACTTAAGATTTCTCAGGACAGGTGTTATGTGGTCACGGCAGGCACTCCCAGTCACCAGTCTAGCTGCCACATTCTGGATTAATTGCAGTTTCCGGGACACCTTCAAAGGTAGCCCCACGCAGAGCGCAGTCATCCCCACCAAACAGAACTTTATTTCTGCAATACAACGCAACTTAAGTAAAGGCAACTCGCCGTTTGCACGGGGGCTGCATTCTGGGCCATCTTTCATTGCGCTGCTGGTTTTCGTCAGATCACCCACCACCATAGCTTGCTTCTTGACCTTGCTATGGACCTGTGGTTGGTCGCCTTGGTTGCCCAATGGACCTGGTAGGAATTTTTATCCAAATGGCAGATTGGCACCGGCCACTTGGTTTTTCGCCTACCTCGTAGCAAATCTTCACAACTTTTTGGGTATTGGCGGTTAGGCATTGGAATATGTTTGTGTATTGGAAGGCAGGGTGTGGCCATCGCCTACCTCTCCACTTTGTGGGTATTCCGGTAAAGGAATCTGGCAGTCGTGGATCCTGTCCGAGGCCCTTGCTGGTGGCTAGGGCCATGGCAATACCCCCGGTGACATCAGGGGGAGTTTACAGTTGTAATGAATAAGCTTAGTAGCCATGGAATAAGAGAAGAGGTCCTCTTGTGGATCAGGAATGGAAGTTAAAGGAAGCACAAAATAGTATTAAGTGGATAGTCCTTCAAATGGGGGGCTGTGGTGCCAGATGTTCTTGACCAAAGGCTCGCAAGAACAATCTGGCCACATCATTTGGCACCAACTAGAGATTCTGCACCAGACCCAAGGGCAGCCCCAGAAAGAGTGCATTGCAGTAGTCCAGCTCCAAGTTTTCCATTACTCCAGTGGTCAGGCTATTTCTGTTCACAAACAGCCATTGAGGACACGTGGGTCTCTAGTGACAAAGGCGTATCCAAGAGTACCCCCAAACTATGCATTTGCTACATAGGCTTAGGATCCAAGGCCATTTCTCTTCTCATCCTGAAGCAAAGTTCTTAACAGGAGGTAATATTTCTGGGTTAGCGGCTCCTCCTGGGCTCCTGCCTGCGTTGCTCCGCTTGTGCTCGGCATCCCAAGGGTTAAAAGGAACAGAGCTGGGTTTCTAGAGAGGACAGGAAGTGGAGGCGTGGGGGGGGGCAAGGTCCTCCCGAGCAAAAGCCCCTCCCTCGCCATTCCCGCCTGCAAGCGGAGGGGCTGCTTCCGCCTCCCTCTCTCTCTTGCCAGAGCTGCCTGGGGGTGAGTCTCGCCTCCCTCTCCCTCCGGGTGCAATGGGGAGAAGGGGCTGCGGGGGAGGATGCCTGGGGGGCTGGCCAGATCGGGGGGGGGGCAGACCTTCCCCCAAGCCAAGCCAGGGAGGGGGCGCGGGGGCCAGGGCTCTGCCCCGCTCTTCTTGCTTGGCCCCGTTGTGGGGGGTGAGGGGGTCTTGGAGGGGGGAGCCTGCAGAGAGAGCCCTGGAGTCTCGATCAAGAGTGGAGGAGGAGGAGGAGGAGGAGGAGGAGGAGGAAGGGTGTTCTTCCTCTTGGCCAGCATCGCTACTGTGTCTTTTCTCCTGGCAGATCGAGGAGACAGCAGAAACTGCTACATTTTTAGCCGGGCGATGAGAGCCAGATCTCTTCTGATTGGATCGCTTTTCTAACGTAGCTCAGCTTTTTTCGTTCTTTAATCAGTTTGGTCATTTATACTGATGTCAGCCTCCAGGACGTACTTTGTATACCAATCTAGATAGCAAACTATATCTGGTCTAGGGAACTATGCCCCACAAATAACCCAGAGATGCATTTTCAATAGAAGCACACATTCTGCTCATGTAAAAACACCAGGGAGGTTTGTCAGGAGCAGGGCTAGGCAAACTGAGGCCCGGGGGCCGGATGCGGCCCAATCGCCTTCTAAATCTGGCCCTGTTCTCATCCTGAAGCAAAGTTCTTAACCTGAGGTACTATTTCTGGGATGGCAGAGTCTGTAACCTGAAGCGTATGTAACCTGAAGCGTATGTAACCCGAGGTACCACTGTATGTCCTTTTATTTAAAATGCATCTCTGGGTTATTTGTGGGGTATAGGGATTCGTTCATTTTTTTCTCTCTTCAAAATATAGTCTGGGCCACCACATGGTCTGAGGGATGGTGGACCCTCAGCACAGCTGAAAAAGGTTGCTGACCCCTGATCTATAGCTCTCCTTCTGGAGCCAGAGAGGTCGGGATAGTCACTTTCAAGGGCACCATTTAAGATGTAGAGGTTTAGCCTGGATGCTGTTTGAGCCAAGCAGATGCCTGCAAAGTTTGATTTCTGATCTTTTGCACAACGGGTGAGGAGGAATCTACTGGCTTCACGATTGGGAGGAGACCATTTGTGCTGTGCATAAAGGGCATGATGATTAGGGCCCAATCTGGCATTGAGATCCCCTCCCAAAACTACAGATGCCGTTGGGTTCAGCAAAATAAGGTCAGTGGTATAAATATTCAGAAGAGTCACTCTGCATCACTTCCACTATTATTAGTGAAGTACTAGGGCGATCCTGTTGGGATTACAAGATTACCGATGGCTTCGCTCACAAGGGTCATAGGAACGTGCAAGCCCACTCACCACAACAAGGTGTTGATCCAGCGAGTGAGAAGTACATTTTTGCAAATTTAACCAGGGTCAAATACCACCTGTACATCATTTTCATGTAGTTCTCCTTCAGTAAAGTACATGGAGAAAATTTCAAATCTATGATAATAATAATAATTTATTATTTATACCCCGCCCATCTGGCTGGGTTTCCCCATCCACTCTGGGCGGCTTCCAACAGAATATTAAAATACAATAATCTATTAAGCATTAAAAGCTTCGCTAAGCAGGGCTGCCTTCAGATGTCTTCTCAAAGTCTGGTAGTAGTTTTTCTCTTTGACATCTGGTGGGAGGGCGTTCCACAGGGCAGGTGCCACTACCAAGAAGGCCCTCTGCCTGGTTCCCTGTAACTTTGCTTCTCGCAGGGAGGGAACCGCCAGAAGGCCTTCGACACTGGATCTCAGTGTCTGGGCTGAACGATGGGGGTGGAGACTCTCCTTCAGGTATACTGGGCCGAGGCCGTTTAGGGCTTTAAAGGTCAGCACCAACACTTTGAATTGTGCTTGGAAAAATGCTGGGAGCCAGTGTAGGTCTTTCAAGACTGGTGTTATGTGGTCTCGGCGGCCTAACTTCCAAATCTAACTTCCAAAGCCTTTCCCTGTCTGTCATTAATTTCTTATGTCCCACATCCTTCGCCAGTTTTATCATAACGCATTTAACCTGGTCCTCTTTAGTGTCCCATTCCAAAAGCAGATTGTTCATTTTTGACAGCAGTTTTGTACTACCTTCTACTATTTCTCTTTGAAATCTTGACACTTGATAACTAAATCGTTTCTTTTTAGGATTTTTAAAAGTTTCATTTAGTTGTAAATATTGTAACCAGTCTATTACATTTTCTCTTACTTCTTCAAAGTCCTTTAATTTTAACTGGTTGTCAATTTCTGTTAACAGCTCTTTATATGTCGGCCAATTTAACCTCATATTTACTTTTTTCAAAGATATTGCTTCTAATGGGGAAAGTCACCATGCTGTTTTCTGTTAAAATAAATCTTTATATTTCCCCCCAAACTTTAAGAATCGAGTTTCTTATTATGACTATGAAAACTTTTATGAACTTTTGCCTTATGATACCATAGATAAGCATGCCTGGCATTGCAGTCTTCAGGCTTGGGGACAAGATGGTGACTGGTTCTATCCATAAGCCCCACTGAGTTCAATGGGATCTATTCTCAGGTCTCTATTGTGCAGACCATGCCGGTCTTATGAAGTGAGGAGAGGAGTAAACAGAGGAAATTGGAACCACTGGAAATGTTTATAAATGGGGTTTCTGTTGGGAAGGGGCTGCCCCATTTGTGCTTTTCCAGGGGCAGGAGAATCCAGTGAGAGCCAGTGTGGTGTATTGGTTAAGAGCAGTAGACTCGTAATCTGGTGAACCGGGTTCGCATCTCCGCTCCTCCACATGCAGCTGCTGGATGACCTTGGGCTAGTCACACCTTCCTGAAGTCTCTCAGCCCCACTCACCTCACAGAGTGTTTGTTCTGGGGGAGGAAGGCAAGGAGAATGTTAGCCGCTTTGAGACTTCTTCGGGTAGTGATAAAGCGGGATATCAAATCCAAACTCTTCTTCTTCTCTTCTTCTTCTTCCCTGCAGGGCCTCTGAGGCTCCCTTTGCTTCTTCCTCTCTCCCAGGACCTTGCAGCTTGTTTTGGCTCCTTGACTCCTCAGGAAGGATGAAAGAGATGGATCCTGCAAAGCTAGCGAGGATGGAAGGGGGAAGATGGACAGTTGACCTGGTCAGGTTGTCTCCTGCATCCCTCCTCACAACCTCTGAGCGTTCCTCTCTAGGGCTCTCAGAGAGATCTGGTGAGTTCCAGCGGAGGGGAGATGGGGACATGGAGGGATGGAGCCAGAGACGTATTGGGGCTTGCTCAGGCTGGGGGTGGGGGGAGGCAGGCAGGCGGGAGGAGATTGAGAAGGTGAGCACCTTTCTGGGCTCCACCACCTGCCTGCCTGCCTGCCTGCCTGCGCCTTTGTTATCTGCATGCAATTTGAGCTAGGAATACATCACAGCTCCCCGGCCACCACGATGTATTGGCAGCTCAAAATGTCTAATACCAGTGCCGTGACCTGAATGCCCTACCAGTGTCAAAAAAACTTACTGCTCCATCACACAGCAGTAGAAGCAACGAACTCTGCATAAGGAAGTCACGGAGGAGAATCGTGGGATCATGGACCCTCTTGGTAAAGCTCCCCGTTGGATCATAAGATCAGTTTTGATATTCCATACATACCTCTATGTGAGGAACCTCCACTATTTGGATGGAGACCAACAGCACCTGGGATTCTAACATCCCCACCATGAACCCTGAAGAGGAGGAGATCAACTGTGAATGTTCTTTGTCTAGTCATGCCTTTTTAAACAATGACCAGGTTTGTCTGAACTGCCCAGTAACTTCGATGTGTTCCTCTGTTAATTCAGAGTGTTAAATGTGGATATGAAAACGTCAAATTCCCCCCCCCAGGAGATCCTAGAATATAGTTCCCTTTCTGTTCTTCAGACATAGAATATTCTGCCAGCTTTGACTTTTCAATGATTGTTAAAATTCTGTCACATGACTCTGGCAATCTTTCTTTTCTTCATTTTTTAGACCAAAAAAGTTTCTTATTAAATTGCGATGACATCTTCTAAATTTATAAACTTTCTCTAAATTGTGAAAAATTTCTCTGGCAGTAAGACAGCTGCCTTAATACATTGTATCACTTCAAATCTGTATAACACTGTTCTCATTCTCCTATTCCACCGTGTATCCCACCGTGTATTCCACCGTGGTGATCATGCTGTGATCACCAATAGTCAGCATGGATTTCTGAAAAATAAGTCATGTCAGACTAACCTGATCTCATTTTTTGACAGAATTACAAGCCTGGTAGATGAAGGGAACGCAGTGGATGTAGTCTACCTTGATTTCAGCAAGGCATTTGACAAGGTGCCCCATGATATTCTTGTAAAGAAGCTGGTAAAATGCGGTCTTGACTATGCTACCACTCAGTGGATTTGTAACTGGCTGACTGACCGGACCCAAAGGGTGCTCATCAATGGTTCCTCTTCATCCTGGAGAAGAGTGACTAGTGGGGTGCCACAGGGTTCTGTCTTGGGCCCGGTCTTATTCAACATCTTTATCAACGACTTGGATGATGGACTCAAGGGCATCCTGATCAAATTTGCAGATGACACCAAACTGGGAGGGGTGGCTAACACCCCAGAAGACAGGATCACACTTCAAAACGACCTTGACAGATTAGAGAACTGGGCCAAAACAAACAAGATGAATTTTAACAGGGAGAAATGTAAAGTATTGCACTTGGGCAAAAAAAATGAGAGGCACAAATACAAGATGGGTGACACCTGGCTTGAGAGCAGTACATGTGAAAAGGATCTAGGAGTCTTGGTTGACCACAAACTTAACATGAGCCAACAGTGTGACGCGGCAGCTAAAAAAGCCAATGCAATTCTGGGCTGCATCAATAGGAGTATAGCATCTAGATCAAGGGAAGTTATAGTGCCACTGTATTCTGCTCTGGTCAGACCTCACCTGGAGTACTGTGTCCAGTTCTGGGCACCACAGTTCAAGAAGGACACTGACAAACTAGAACGTGTACAGAGGAGGGCAACCAAAATGGTCAAAGGCCTGGAAACAATGCCTTATGAGGATCGGCTAAGGGAGCTGGGCATGTTTAGCCTGGAGAAGAGGAGGTTAAGGGGTGATATGATAGCCATGTTCAAATATATAAAAGGATGTCACATAGAGGAGGGAGAAAGGTTGTTTTCTGCTGCTCCAGAAAAGCGGACACGGAGCAATGGATACAAACTACAAGAAAGAAGATTCCACCTAAACATTAGGAAGAACTTTCTGACAGTAAGAGCTGTTCGACAGTGGAATTTGCTGCCAAGGAGTGTGGTGGAGTCTCCTTCTTTGGAGGTCTTTAAGCAGAGGCTTGACAACCATATGTCAGGAGTGCTCTGATGGTGTTTCCTGCTTGGCAGGGGGTTGGACTCGATGACCCTTGTGGTCTCTTCCAACTCTATGATTCTATGATTCTATGATTCTGTGTAGAATTTCCTCTATGCATCCTAAAAATTAATTTCTACTTTTCAATCTGCCTTTAAAAATTGTTTCTGAGAGAATAATTAAGAGTACACTGGCAAAGTGGTCAAAATGTTAATGTCAGTTTCTGAGGTAAAACGTGTCACTTTACAACTCTGCACCTGTCTTTCTGGAATATTCGTGGTTTTCTGGATTTTATGGGCCCCAAACCCATTTTCTGTGGTATTTATATGTGTGGAGGTTGCCCTGGGTTGTTTGACCCTTGAAAAATGTAGCTTTTTTTCTCCTAGAAAAGACTCCACAAGCTTCTCTGTTTAGAGTTTATACAGAACACATTACATTACTTGATATACTAAAACACGTTTACATGTGCTTATATCTAATATATCTATATATATTCTTCATTGATTTTTTTCCATATAATTTTTATTCAGTTTACAAATAAAACAAATTAATACAATTCATACAATTTTTTAATTCATTCTCTTTTTTTGACTTCCCTCAACTTGGCTGCTACTCCTTCCCTTCTTAATTTCCTACACATTTCTGAAATCTCATCTAATTTATAAATTAAATCTTGTTTCACTCCAATTCTAATATTTCTTTTTTACAAAGCTTCATTAAAAGTTACAAGCGTTATTTGTTTTTCACTTAAATTATGCATATATTCTGAAAACTTTTCCCATTCTTCAGTAAATCTCTGATCTCGTCGATTTCAAATTCTTCCTGTCAGTATTCTTCATTGATTTAGATTATTTCTACATTTATCCGATTCGTTATTCCAGACAATAAGCTACACTCAAAAAGCCAAAATAATTCAACATCAAATAATACTGCTAAATTAGGTATGAAGAGTGAATTACAAGTGCTTCTATCTATATGAGACTTTACAGACTTTTTCTGAGGCACATAGCAGCATAAAACAGGTAGCAGGTGCTCTCACGGAAAATCTCTCTCTCACTCGACAGTTGAGACCAGACCTAACTGAAAAAACGGCCTTCTGGAGTGACAGTCACCCTTTCCATAGCAACTTGGAGGCAACATTCACACACAGAGTTGTTAGGGAAGTTGAGGTAATTTCTGTCCGGTTTGGGTTTTTGTTTTAGCCTCTGCCCGTTTTTTAAAGATAAGACCAATGTTAGAGTTGGAGTGGATTTCATTATTGTGGCAACAAAAATCCATCCTAGAAAAGAGCCAGACTTTCTGAACCTCTGTTTCTCAAAAATATGTCTGTGAATGCTGGTCGACAAAGGCCATGACCTCTGTAGAAAGACCTCACACCTTCTCTTCTTCCTCTTTCACAAATGTTCATTAGCATTGTTTAATAACCAAGGGCTCCATTTCTTCCTGAGTATCTAATTAGTTTCTGTTTTTTTTGAAGGTGGTGATGAATTGGAAATGCAGAATGGGGGAGACCATGACAAAATCCACACAGTGGAGAAGCCATATCAAAATTGGGAGTATGGAGAAAGCTCCAGTCAGAGTTCCCGTTCCCATCAAAGAACTCAAAGCGGGAAGAAAGGCTATCAGTGCTGAGAATGTGGGAAGAGCTTCAGTCGGAAAGACAGTCTCACTTTGCATCAAAGAATTCATACTGGAGAGAAACCCTATCAGTGCTTGGAATGTGGAAAGAGCTTCAGTCACAGATCACATCTCGCTTCCCATCACATAATTCATACAGGGGAGAAACCCTATGAGTGCTTTGAATGTGGAAAGAGCTTCAGTAAGAGCACCCATCTCACTTCACATCGAAGAATTCATACAGGGGAGAAACCCTATCAGTGCTTGGAATGTGGAAAGAGCTTCAGTCACAGCAGCAATCTCACTTCCCATCAAAGAATTCATACAGGGGAGAAACCCTATCACTGCTTGGAATGTGGGAAGAGCTTTTGTCAGAGTGGGGCTCTCACTTCTCATCAAAGAATTCATACAGGAGAGAAACCCTATCAGTGCTTTGAATGTGGAAAGAGCTTCAGTTAGAGCACTCATCTCATGTCCCATCAAAGAATTCATACAGGGGGAAAGCCCTATCACTGCTTTGAATGTGGAAAGAGCTTCAGTAAGAGCACCCATCTCATGTCCCATCAAATAATTCATAGAGTGGGAAAGCCCTATCACTGCTTTGAATGTGGAAAGAGCTTCAGTCAGAGCAGCCATCTCACTTCCCATCTCAGAATTCATACAGGGGAGAAACCCTATCAGTGCTTTGAATGTGGAAAGAGCTTCAGTCAGAGCAGCCGTCTCACTTCCCATCACAGAATTCATACAGGGGAGAAACCCTATCACTGCTGGGAATGTGGGAAGAGTTTCAGTCGGAGTGCCCATCTCACTTCCCATCGAAGAATTCATACTGGAGAGAAAGCATATCAGTGCTTGGAATGTGGAAAGAGCTTTTGTCAGAGTGGGGATCTCACTTCCCACAAAAGAATTCATACTGGAGAGAAACCCTATCAGTGCTTGGAATGTGGAAAGAGCTTCAGTCACAGATCACATCTCGCTTCCCATCACATAATTCATACAGGGGAGAAACCCTATGAGTGCTTTGAATGTGGAAAGAGCTTCAGTAAGAGCACCCATCTCACTTCCCATCGAAGAATTCATACAGGGGAGAAACCCTATCAGTGCTTGGAATGTGGAAAGAGCTTCAGTCACAGCAGCAGTCTCACTTCCCACCAAAGAATTCATACTGGAGAGAAACCCTATAAGTGCTTGGAATGTGGAAAGAGCTTCAGTCAGAGCACCAATCTCACTTCCCATCAAAGAATTCATACAGGGGAGAAACCCTATCACTGCTTGGAATGTGGGAAGAGCTTTTGTCAGAGTGGGGCTCTCACTTCTCATCAAAGAATTCATACAGGAGGGAAACCCTATCAGTGCTTTGAATGTGGAAAGAGCTTCAGTAAGAGCACCCATCTCACTTCTCATCAAAGAATTCATACAGGAGAGAAACCCTAGCACTGCTTGGAATGTGGAAAGAACTTCAGTCACAGCCACAATCTTGCTTCCCACCAAAGAATTCATACAGGGGAGAAACCCTATCAGTGATTGGAATGTGGGAAGTTTCAGAAGGAGGGTAGGTCTCATCCACCATCAAAGAACTCATGCAGTGGCACCTCAAGTTAAGAACTTAATTCGTTCTGGAGGTCGATTCTTAACCTGAAACTGTTCTTAACGAGAAGCACCACTTTAGCTAATGGGGCCTCCCGCTGCTGCCGTGCTGCTGCCTCGCGATTTTTGTTCTCACCCTGAATCAAAGTTCTTAACCCGAGGTATTATTTCTGGGTTAGCGGAGTCTGTAACCTGAAGCGTCTGTAACCGGAGGTACCACTGTACAGGGCATGAAGCGTATTAGAAATGTGGAAACAGCTTCTCTTCCAAGAGGCGTCTAGCTTCCCATGAAGAAATTCATGTGATTGAGCAGGTGGTTGCTGAGCAACTCCAGGCATGTCTGGAGGATGGGGACCATTTGGATCCCTTAGAATCGGGAATCAGGCCTCATATTGTGGTCCGGGGCCCTAAGGAAGGAACGCTCTGCCTCATGAGACCAGGGCCCTGCAGGATCTGATTTCTTTCCGCAGGACCTGTAAGTCAGAGTTGTTCCGCCTGGCCTTTGGCTTGGAGCCAATTTGATTCCCTCCCTCCCTCTCTTTCTTTTTTTCTTTCCTTCTCCTCCTGCGTTGAGGCTACATTTTATTTTAATGTTGTAATATTTTAATGTTGTAGTTTAATTTGCTGCCAAGGAGTGTGGTGGAGTCTCCTTCTTTGGAGGTCTTTAAGCAGAGGCTTGACAACCATATGTCAGGAGTGCTCTGATGGTGTTTCCTGCTTGGCAGGGGGTTGGACTCGATGGCCCTTGTGGTCTATTCCAACTCTATGATTCTATGATTCTAATTTTGTTTTTAAGTTGTAATCATTCAACTTGTTTTTATTATTGCTTGTAATCCGCTCTGACCCCGGCCTTGGCTGGGGAGGGCAGGGTATAAATAAAAAAATATTATTATTGTTGTTATTGTTGTTGTTATTATTATTATTATTATTATTATCATTATTGTTATTATAATATTGGGACTGAAACTGCCTTGGTTGTGCTGGTCCGTGATCTCCAGCGTGCTAAGGACAAAGGTGAAAGGTGTTTCCTGGTTCTGCTGGAGCGTTCAGTGGCCTTTGATACCATTGACCACGACATCCTTCTGGACCATCTAGAGGAGCTGGGAGCTAAGGGTTATACAGTGGTTCCACTCCTTCCTCCTGGGCCGTGTTCAGAAAGTGGTGGTGGGGGATCAGTGTTCAGAACCTTGGGCTCTCACTTGTGGGGTGCCTCAGGGTTCCATCCTCTCCCTCATGCTTTTTAACATCTACATGAAGCTCCTGGGAGAGATCATCAGGGGGTTTGGGCTGGGTGTTCGTCAGTATGCGGATGATACCCTGCTCTAACTCTTTTAAACAGGAACCAGTGAAATCGGTGAAGGTCCTGTGTGAGTGTCTGGAGGCGGTTGGAGGATGGATGGCAGGTAACTGATTGAGGCTGAATCCTGACAAGACAGAAGTGCTGTTCTTGGGTGACAGTGGGCAGGCTGGTGTTGAGGACTCGCTTGGGCTACTGCAACACATGCTATGTGGAGCTACCTTTGAAGGTGACCTGGAAACTACAACTAATCCAGAGTGCAGCAGCTAGACTGGTGACTGGGAGTAGCTGCCGAGACCACATAACACCGGTCCTGAAAGACCTGCATTGGCTCCCAGTATGTTTCTGGACACAATTCAAAGTGGTGGTGCTCATCTTTAAAGCCCTTAACCACCTTGGCCCAGTATACCTGAAGGAGTGTCTCCTCCCCCATCCCTATGTCTGGACACTGAGGTCCAACTCCCAGGGTCTTCTGCTGGTTCCCTCACTGCAGGAAGTGAGGTTACAGGGCCTTCTCAGTAGTGGCACCTGCCCTGTGGAATGCCCTCCTACCAGATGTCAAAGAAATAAACAACTGTCTGACTTTGAGATGACATCTCAAGGGAGCCCTGTTTAGGGAAGCTTTTAATATGTGATGAATTATTGTATTTTAATATTTTGCTGGAAGCCACCCAGAGTGGTTGGAGAAACCCAGCCAGATGGATGGGGTATAAATAAACTATTGCTATTGTTATTTTTTTAAGCACTTTCCCACGCAATATGGGAATCCACATCCATCTGAAATTCAGGAGCAGTTGGAAAATCCCCAGATTCTGGGGATCTACATTTGGGGCCATCTGGTAGAAAAAGGAGAATTGGGTTTCATCATGAATAGTAGGAACAGTGTGTCCATAACTTGCCCAGGATGCAAAGGGAGAGGTGAGTGCTTTGCTGTGGTTCCAGGACAAATCTCAGACAGTTGACCAACTACAGTCCCCCACACACGTACACAAAAAACAAGACAAAATGCTGACCGTGTAGAACGGAAGGAGGTCTTCCAGGAATGCCTCCAGACTCTCAATATTTTGTGGGACTGAATCACATTCCAAAATATTAGACTAGGGACTCAGCTACATTATTCAAAAAACTGTGTTTTGAATGCATCATAAGCAAGCAACATGGTTTTTAAAAGCAGTGGTGGGATGGCATAGGGCATTTGACACCAGTGTTGAGTGCTCCTGCTTCCAGGTTCCATCCCACCCTCACCTTTGGGAGAGTCCAAAAAGCAAAGAATGAAAAGCCCATGGCAGAGGCACAATTCTGTCTTAAAACCGAACCAGCCATACCTGTGGGATTTTGTAGATGCTTGACACAGGTGACATATGTCTAGAAATATCAGGTTCACTATCTTCAAGAACAGCCAACAGGTTATTCCTCTTCCCACAGTCATAGTTTGGAATGCCTGTGTGCCCAGTAGAGAGCAGGTCTAGCAGGGCATCAGAAGTCATCCTTGCATTAGAATAATGGTCATAGATGACATAGCTGAGGGTGACGTTGGGTAGGAGCCTGAGGTCCTGATTGATTTCACAAATGGCAGCCAGGAAGGACAGGACATTCCAGAATTTCCCACGATAGACACTGGAATGAAAAAGTGCCCTACATTGAATGAAAACAACGTTTCTAATTCTTGCTGTATCCAAACTCTCAGCTGTTTGCAGCACAGAAAATAAAATGAGTCCACCCTGAGATGCTCAAATACCTTCCATTAGCGACCTGTAGGAGAGAGGAAAGGCCCATCAGCCTCACTGAAAGTGGACTGACACCATAGTGAAACTGTGACCACAACTTTGACCATCATGAACATTTCATGAGATTGCGTTTCAGCTGTGTTTACGGTCAGCTGCAATATTTACCCCCTTTTAGGTTTGGGTTTTTAAATGCCACTTTCCACAATCATAACATTCTCAAATGCAGCGTACTCATTTTCAGTCAGGACTTAAGCATCAGCTGCTGCTGCACCTCAACTGAGAAGCACCTAAGTTCATGGTCCTGGCATATGGGGGCAACTGGAACCTATGAAATCAGAGTGCGCCTCCAGACGGTCAATATTTTGCAGGAGGGATTCCAGCGCATGGCAGAAATTTGTTTTCCTGCAGTTAAAGATTTCTGCCATAGTGCAAGAAAGGCCCCTCTTAAAAATGGTTTGCAATTTTGAAAGCTACACAAAAATGCACAGAAAAGTGTAGAATGATTAAATGATTAGGAGGAAGGCATGTGAACCCCTCTTACGCAAATCTGGGTGGATATTCCAAGGAATATTCACTGTTGTATAATCTCCCAGCCCACAAATAACAACTCCAGCGGGTGCAGAATGCTGCAGCGAGGCTCCTCACAGGGTCTCTGCCATGGGAGCATATTCACCCAGTGTTTTTCCAGCTGCACTGGCTCCCGGTGGAGTACAGGGTCAGATTTAAGGTGCTGGTTTTGACCTTTAAAGCCCTTCACGGCCTAGGACCCTTGTACCTATGGGACTGCCTCTCCTGGTATGCCCCACGGAGGACCTTAAGGTCCATAAATAGCAACACCCTAGTGGTCCCAGGCCCTAAGGAAGTTAGATTAGGCTCAACCAGAGCCAGGGCTTTTTCAACACTGGCTCTGGCCTGGTGGAATGCTCTGTCTCATGAGACCAGGGCCCTGCAGGATCTGATTTCTTTCCACAGGGCATGTAAGACAGAGTTGTTCTGCCTGGCCTTTGGCTTGGAGTCAATTTGATTCCTTCCCCCTCTTTCTTTTTCCTTTCTCCTCCTGTGATGAGGCTGCATTTTAAGGTTTTAAGGTTGTATTTTAATCTTGCTTTTAAGTTGTATTCATTCAACTTGTTTTTATTCTTGCTTGTTAGCTGCCCTGAGCCCGTCCTTGGCTGGGGAGGGCGGGGTATAAATAAAAGTTATTATTATTATTATTAAAGAGCACCACATAATCAAGTAAATCAGGATGAATGCTGAATCAGCAGGGTGTCTGGAGAAGCCTTGAATCAGATGGAGAGCATTATTGTTTGGTTGACTGATTCATTGACTGAATCAGAAGCAGGATGTCACCTCACATTCCTCTCAAAAATGGGGTCCATTTTAGTGGACTCAAAGGAGAACTTTGGACAAATCCCTTGAGTTTTCATGAGAAGTAAAGGGAAGGGGAAGGGGGAAGAGTGATGTTGTGTCAGGCGTGGAGAGTTCTCCTCTCCCTTTGATAACATCACAGATAAGAATTAACAAGCAGTTGATCTATTTATAGTCCTTTTATTACAGCACCATGCTGCAAGCAGAAATACGCAGCTCTCCGCAAGGAGGGCAGTTGGCTGCTCAAAATCCTCCTTCCGACTTCCGTAGCATCTTAGGTGTCAATGGGAAGTTCCTCCGAGTCTGTGTGAGGGGGGTTCCCTACACTCTCAAGTGACATCTCAACTAGCTGCCCCCTCCCTTCGGGTTCCTTTGTCATTATCTCATACCTGGGCAACTCCTCCCTCAGCTGTTCAGCTCCTCTCTCTCTCTCTGCTTCTGCACACGCTGTGGACTGTTGGACTTGCGTTCGACCGAGCGACTCTTGGTTGAGTCTGTGATTAACGACCTGAGCCTTTGATGAGGCTCCAAGCACGTTCCCCCATTACGCAAAGTATCCAGCATGCAGGGAAGGAGCCGAGATAGTATGAGCTACATTTCAAAGAGCGTTTTATTTCTAACTATGCAGACAGAAAAGAAATATACATGCTCTCTCTGTGAAAGCAGAGAGCAACTGAACAACAAAGGAACAGGAAACCAGTAAACATGACATCCGTCTCCCATCTTCCGTGAGACTTCCAACAGTATGGAATCTCTGGAATGCAAAACAGAGTCTTGTGACTCCAAACACTGCACAATGGCACCAAGCAGAAACTAACATGGACAAGGTAGGGGTGACTTTCCCCCTCCACCTCTCCATTGGAGATGAAACTAGTCTGCCATAGAATGCATTCCCCAGTCCTCATCTTTAGACTATTCCCTGACACGTTGTGATCATTTGGGTTGCCCTTTTTTAAATTTTGATGCCGTCAATCATGGTATCCTCCTGAACTGACTTAGTGAGATAATAATAATAATAATAATTTATGATTTATACCCCGCCCATCTGACTGGGCTTCCCCAGCCACTCTGGGTGGCTCTGAGATGGCTGTCAGAGGCACCATATTACAGTGGTTGTGCTCATATCTTCAATGTCATGTCCAGAAAGTGACTGCTTCTCACCCCCACCCCGGCATTTGTGCTATGGGGTGCTGCAAGGTACTATTCTCTCCCGAGCGCTATTTAAGATCTATACGCTATTTAAAATCTATATGAAGTCATGGGGTGCGGTCCTGAGGAGTTTGGGAGCAAGGGGCCACCAGTATGCCGATAACACACAGCTCTAGGGACATGGGTGGCACTGTGATCTACTGAGCTTTTAATGTTTAACAGACCACTGTATTTTTATATTTTGTTGGAAGCTGCCCAGAGTGGCTGGACAAACCCAGCCAGATGGGTGGCGTATAAAATTATTATTATTAGGGATCTAAGACAGTGATTAAAAGATCCAGAAAGCACTACCATAATTCTGCTTTGGGAAAGTAGATATTTCCCCCTTTTATACTAAACCTAAGCCAAAAAGACACCCTTCTCCTACCATCATTTTCCAGGAAAATCCTGCAGAATCAGCCCAAAGGCTCATCTGTTCCAGAATTCTCAAGGCGGCCAACCAGATGCACATGCAAAACTGAGAAGCACAAGAACTCTTCCCCTACTTGAGATTCTCAGTTATTGGTACCCAGAGGCATAGTGCCTGTGACAGTCAATGGAGAACATAGCCATTGTGACTGGTAGCCACTGAGAGCCTCATCATCCCCCAATTTATATGCCATTGGGATCTTCTTATGTTCTTAAAGGCAGGTACCAGATCATGATAAAGCCCCCAGAAAGTAACTGGAGATGAGTTGGATCTCATGGAAATGGTAGCAAGTGGAACACCAGGAACTCCATCCCCACAAAAGGTCTTACCAATAAAAGCTGGTGGAAGGACAGTGGCTAAAGATAAGGGAGGATGAAACATACTGAGCTTCTTGGGCTTGCTGGTTGGAAGGTTGGCGGTTTGACATTGCTCTGTCCCAGCTCCTGCCAACCTAGCAGTTTGATGTTGTTTTTATTTATTTTTTATTTGATTAAAATAAATAAATAAATTGGCTGCTAGTTTGACAGTGATTTGAATGGTGCCTGATGATTGGCCAGGTGTTTTATGAATGGAAAGGTCGGTGGAAGTGGTCTACCCTTATCTACGGATGCGCTTCGGATAAGGAGACGAAAAGGGACAGTATAGTAAAAGGGGTGTCAATGGTGCAACGTTGAGGTACGGTTTAAGGTACAGTGTCCTGTTTGTTAACGAAGAAATAGTTCATATAGTTCTCCTTACAAAACTTCTTGCAGTCCTACTAGTGTACTCTGTTCATTACTATTCCTTTTTCAAATAGTTCATATAATTTACTCCGGTCTTCTACGAATCTCTGGTTCCCGCAGGTTTCGAATCCTTCCAGTTAATTTATCCAATTTTGCATAGTCCATCAATTTCAACCCGCCATTCTTCTTTCATTGGTAGTTCTTCTTGCTTCCATTTTTCTGCCAATAATGGCCTGAGCTGAGATTCCAGCCTGGCAAGGGGGTGGACTAGATGACCGCTGGGTTCCTTCCAGACGCTCCCATGCTTCTAGTGAGGGGTCTCCTGCTCCTTGGGGTCTTCTTCGCCCCGGCCAGCTGCTCCTCCTGCTTCTGGCCTGGGGGGGCGCCGCTCAAGGGGGTCTCCCAAATGAGGCGGGGGGGGGGGGCTCCTGACATGGAGAATGAGCGAGCGGTGCTCCGCTTGTGCTCGGCTTGCCAAGGGTTAAAAGGAACAGAGCTGGGTTTCTAGAGAGGACAGGAAGTGGAGGCGTGGGGGGGCAAGGTCCTCCCAGCAAAAGCCCCTCCCTCGCCATTCCCGCCTGCAAGCGGAGGGGCTGCTTCCGTCTCCCTCTCTCTTTTGCAAGAGCTGCCTGGGGGTGAGTCTCGCCTCCCTCTCCCTCCGGGTGCAATGGGGAGAAGGGGCTGCGGGGGAGGATGCCTGGGGGGCTGGCCAGATCGGGGGGGGGGGCAGACCTTCCCCCAAGCCAAGCCAGGGAGGGGGCGGGGGGGGGCAGGGCTCTGCCCCGCTCTTCTTGCTTGGCCCCGTTGTGGGGGAGGGGGAGGGGGTCTTGGAGGGGGGAGCCTGCAGAGAGAGCCCTGGAGTCTCGATCAAGAGTGGAGGAGGAGGAGGAGGAGGAAGGGTGTTCTTCCTCTTGGCCAGCATCGCTACTGTGTCTTTTCTCCTGGCAGATCGAGGAGACAGCAGAAACTGCTACATTTTTAGCCGGGCGATGAGAGCCAGATCTCTTATGATTGGATCGCTTTTCTAACGTAGCTCAGCTTTTTTCGTTCTTTAATCAGTTTGGTCATTTATACTGATGTCAGCCTCCAGGACGCACTTTGCATACCAAACTATATAGCAAACTATATCTGGTCTAGGGAACTATGACCCACAAATAACCCAGAGATGCATTTTCAATAAAAGCACACATTCTGCTCATGTAAAAACACCAGGCATGTTTGGAGTACATTCTCAGGAGCAGGGCTAGGCAAACTGAGGCCCGAGGGCTGGATGCGGCCCAATCGCCGTCTAAATCCGGCCCTGTTCTCATCCTGAAGTAAAGTTCTTAACCTGAGTTACTATTTCTGGGTTAGCAGAGTCTGTAACCTGAAGCGTATGTAACCCGAGGTATTTTATTTAAAATGCATCTCTGGGTTATTTGTGGGGCATAGGAATTCATTCATTTTTTTCTTTCTTCAAAATATAGTCTGGCCCACCACATGGGCTGAGGGACGGTGGACCGGCCCATTGCTGAAAAAGGTTGCTGACCCCTGGTCTATAGCTCTCCTTCTGGAGCCAGAGAGGATAGTCACTTTCAAGGGCACCATTTAAGACGTAGAGGTTTAGCCTGAATGCTGTTTGAGCCAAGCAGATGCCTGCAAAGTTTGATTTCTGATCCCTTGAAGAACGGATGAGGCGGAATCCACTGGCTTCACGGTTGGGAGGAGACCATTTGTGCTGTGCATAAAGGGCATGATGATTAGGGCCCAATTTGGCATTGAAATCCCCTTCTAAACCTACAGATGCCTTTGGGTTCAGCAAAATAAGGTCTGTGGTATAAATTTCCCTTTCAACCCACAAGTCTCTGATCTGAGATTCCTGCCTCATTGGGGTCACATCAGCGTTAATTACCAACAGGGCCTGGTGGCTCAATTGGATTAACACTGCCCTGGCTTATGACTTGAATGAGGGGAGAGGGCTTGAAATGGCACATAGGGTAGTGGAGACTAAGACCCCCAGGCCCCCTTTCGCTCTTCCACGTTTTACCCCTAGATCTGCCCCAGTTGAGAATGAATGAAATCCGTTGAGTAACAGCTCATCCGCTGTCCATGTTTCCTGGATCATTATGACGCAATGGTGGGAGAGAAAGCTTTAAAACAAGGATCTCTGCTGCATGCAGACCACCCGGCCACATTCCAGGATAAAAGCTAGGTCACTTGATTGTCACGCAGTTGCATTGTGGGTAATTTTTGCAGGAGCAAGAGCTTCGCATTGGTTTGAGATGGTTGTAACTGCGTCTCCTTCTGTGACGAGGGAGAAGGTGCTGTACCATCATGTTCCTGCTCCTCTGTTCTAGCGAGGAGACTGGGAGAATCAGTGCAGCGTGGTCAGCAAAATGTGAATTCCAGGCAAGCAGGGCTGCCATCTCTTCAGCAGGGGAGACTTCCTTTCACTTGTCCGAGGAGAGGGGAACTGTTTCTCCTGCGAATCCGGTTCCCTCAGGGCCAGGTGGGACTTCTGAGATGGGGAAGCACATGGGGCTCTGTTTCCAGGTTGGGGTTCTTCAAGTGCTTGTCAGAGGTTTCTTTTGCTTGCAGGGCAGATTCTTTGGGGAATCAGCTACTTGGGGTTGTAAAGATTCCTTGTATACTACTGGTATACACGGAATATTCAGAAGAGTCACTCTCCGCATCGCTTCCACTATTATTAGTAAAGTGCCAGGGCGATCCTGCAGGGAGTACAAGATTCCTGAGGGCTTCGCTCACACGGGTCATAGGAATGTGCAAGCCCACTCACCACAACAAGGTGTTGATTTAGCGAGTGAAATGTACTTTGCAAAAAGTACATTTTTGCAAATTTAACCAGGGTCAAATACCACCTGTACATCATTTTCATGTAGTTCTCCTTCAGTAAAGTACATGCAGAAAATTTCAAATCTATAATAATAATTTATTATTTATACCCCGCCCATCTGGCTGGGTTTCCCCATCCACTCTGGGCGGCTTCCAACAGAATATTAATATACAATAATCTGTTAAACATTAAAAGCGTCCCTAAACAGGGCTGCCTTCAGATGTCTTCTAAAAGTCTGGTAGTTGTTTTTCTCTTTGACATCTGGGCGGGTGCCACTACCGAGAAGGCCCTTTGCCCGGTTCCCTGTAACTTGGCTTCTCGCAGGGAGGGAACCGCAAGAAGGCTCTCAGTGCTGGACCTCAGTGTCTGGGCAGAACAATGAGGGTGGAGACGCTCCTTCAGGTATACTGGACCGAGGCCGTTTGGGGCTTTAAAAGTCAGCACCAACACTTTGAATTGTGCTCAGAAACGTACTGAGAACCAGTGTAGGTCTTTCAAGTCCGGTGTTATGTAGTCTTGGCGGCCTAACTTCCAAATCTAACTTCCAAAGTCTTTCCCAGTCCGTCATTAATATATTATGTCCCACATCCTTTGACCATTTTATCATAACGCATTTGTCCTGGTCCTCTTTAGTGTCCCATTCCAAAAGCAGATCATTCATTTTTGACAGCAGTTTTGTACTACCTTCTACTATTTCTCTCTGAAATCTTGACACTTGATATCTAAATCGTTTCTTTTTAGGATTTTTTAAAGTTTCATTTAGTTGTAAATATTGTAACCAGTCTATTACATTTTCTCTTACTTCTTCAAAGTCCTTTAATTTTAACTGGTTGTCAATTTCTGTTAACAGCTCTTTATATGTCGGCCAATTTAACCTCATATTTACTTTTTTCAAAGGTAATGCTTCTAATGGGGAAAGTCACCATGCTGTTTTCTGTTAAAATAAATCTTTATATTTCCCCCCAAACTTTAAGAATCGAGTTTCTTATTATGACTATGAAAACTTTTATGAACTTTTGCCTTATGATACCATAGATAAGCATGCCTGGCATTGCAGTCTTCAGGCTTGGGGACAAGATGGTGACTGGTTTGTGCACCATAAGCCCCACTGAATTCAATGGGATCTATTCTCAGGTCTCTACTGTGCAGACCATGCAGCTGCTGGGTGACCTTGAAGTCTCTCAGCCCCACTCACCTCACAGTGTTTGTTGTGGGGGAGGAAGGCAAGTAGAATGTTGGCCACTTTGAGACTCCTTTGGGTAGTGATAAAGCGGGATATCAAATCCAAACTCTTCTTCTTCCCTGCAGGGCCTCTGAGGCTCCATTTGCTTCTTCCGCTCTCCCAGGACCCTGCAGCTTGTTTTGGCTCCTTAACTCTTCAGGAAGGATGAAAGGGATGGATCCTGCAAAGCTAGCGAGGATGGAAGGGGGAAGATGGACGGTTGACCTGGTCAGGTTGTCTCCTGCATCCCTCCTCACAACCTCTGAGCGTTCCTCTCTAGGGCTCTCAGAGAGATCTGGTGAGTTCCAGGGGAGGGGAGATGGGGACATGGAGGAATGGAGCTGGAGAGGTATTGGGGCTTGCTCAGCCTGGGGGTGGGGGGAGGCAGACAGGCGGGTGGAGA
Organism: Podarcis tiliguerta; assembly: GCF_965153285.1. Classification (NCBI taxonomy): domain Eukaryota; kingdom Metazoa; phylum Chordata; class Lepidosauria; order Squamata; family Lacertidae; genus Podarcis; species Podarcis tiliguerta. The sequence goes on along the minus strand of NC_139535.1, from coordinate 2,573,724 downwards.
TTGAGAAGGTGAGCACCTTTCTGGGCTCCACCACCTGCCTGCCTGCCTGCGCCTTTGTTATCTGCAGGCAATTTGAGCTAGGAATACATCACAGCTCCCCGGCCACCACGATGTATTGGCAGCTCAAAATGTCTAATACCGGTGCCGTGACCTGAATGCCCTACCAATGTCAAAAAACGTATTGCTCCATCACACAGCAGTAGAAGCCACGACTCTTTAAAGTAACCTGATGCTGCTTTGCAGTTTGAATGCAGATGGGGCCTATGCTGTGTGTCGCCCTTTCCTTTTCTTTTTGGAAAAACTTTTTATTTCCTTTTTTTAAAAAGGAACATATGAATAATAAATGATACAAACATGTAGACCGGGTCTTCTCATGCCATTTGTATATCTCAGAACTAGCAGAATAAATTTGAAGGAATGTCTATAACATGTGGTTCATCATTGATGGTCAGTGTATGAGTTCTGGGTCATGAATTGGTTTAAACTGGAACACAAAAACGGGAAACAGGAGAGAACAGAGAGCATTCAACACCACATAGCTGGTTTTCTATTCAGGAGCTCTTCTGGTTGTTGTACTTAAGATTAAGGAGAGCCAGTGTGGTGCAGTGGTTAAGAGCGGTAGACTCGTAATCTGGGGAACTGGGTTCGCATCTCCGCTCCTCCACATGCAGCTGCTGTTAATGTTAGTTTCTGAGGTAAAACGTGTCACTTTACTACTCTGCACCTGTCTTTCTGGATTATTCGTGGTTTTCTGAATTTTGTGGGACCCAAACCCATTTTCTATGGTATTTATATGTGTGTAGGTTGCCCTGGGTTGTTTGACCCTTGAAAAACATAGCTTTTTTTCTCCTAGAAAATACTCCACAAGATTCTCTGTTTAGAGTTTAAACAGAACACATAACATTACTTGATATACAAAAACACGTTTACATTTGCTTATATCTAATGTATCTATATCTATATATATTCTTTATTGATTTAGACTATTTCTACATTTATCCCATTCGTTATTCAAGACAATAAGCTACACTCAAAAAACCAAAATAATTCAACATCAAATAATACTGCTACATTAGGTATGAAGAGGGAATTACAAATGCTTCTATCTGTATGAGACTTTACAGACTTTTTGTGAGGCACATAGCAGCATAAAACAGGCAGCAGGTGCTCTCACAGAAAACCTCTCTCTCACTCGACAGTTGAGAACAGACCTAACTGAAAAAACGGCCTTCTGGAGTGACAGTCACCCTTTCCATAGCAACTTGGAGGCAACATTCACACACCGAGCTGTTTGTGAAGTTGAGGTAATTTCTGTCAGGTTTGGGTTTCTGACCTCTGTAGAAAGACCTCACATCTTCTGTTCTTCCTCTTTCACAAATGTTCATTAGCATTGTTAAATAATTGGGGGCTCCATTTCTTCCTGAGGATCTAATTAGTTTCTGTCTTTGTTGTAGGTGGTGATGAATTGGAAATGAAGAATGGGGGAGACCATGACAAAATCCACACAGTGGAGAAGCCATATCAAAATTGGGAGTATGGAGAGAGCTCCAGTCAGAGTTCCCCTTCCCATCAAAGAACTCAAAGCGGGAAGAAAGGCTATCAGTGCTCAGAATGTGGGAAGAGCTTCACTCGGAAGGACAATCTCACGTCCCATCAAAGAATTCATACTGGAGAGAAACCCTATCAGTGCTTGGAATGTGGAAAGAGCTTCAGTCAGAGCATCCATCTCACGTCCCATCAAAGAATTCATACTGGAGAGAAACCCTATCAGTGCTTGGAATGTGGAAAGAGCTTCAGTAAGAGCAGCACTCTCACTTCCCATCAAAGAATTCATACTGGAGAGAAACCCTATCAGTGCTTGGAATGTGGAAAGAGCTTCAGTAACAGCAGCACTCTCACTTCCCATCGAAGAATTCATACTGGGGAGAAACCCTATCAGTGCATGGAATGTGGGAAGAGCTTCAGTCGAAAGGACAGACTCACTTCCCATCAAATAATTCATACAGGGGAGAAACCCTATCAGTGCTTGGAATGTGGAAATAGCTTCAGTCAGAGGAGCAGTCTCGCTTCCCATCAAAGAATTCATACAGGGGAGAAACCCTATCAGTGCTTGGAATGTGGAAATAGCTTCAGTCAGAGGAGCAGTCTCGCTTCCCATCAAAGAATTCATACAGGAGAGAAACCATATCAGTGCTTGGAATGTGGAAATAGCTTCATTCAGAGGAGCAGTCTCGCTTCCCATCAAAGAATTCATACAGGGGAGAAACCCTATCAGTGCTTCGAATGTGGAAAGAGCTTCGGTAGGAGCACCGAACTCACTTCCCATCAGAGAATTCATACAGGGGAGAAACCCTATCAGTGCTTCGAATGTGGAAAGAGCTTCGGTAGGAGCACCGAACTCACTTCCCATCAAAGAATTCATACAGGGGAGAAACCCTATCAGTGCTTGGAATGTGGGAAGAGTTTCAGTCACACCAGCTGTGTCGCTTCCCATCAAAGAATTCATAAAGAAGAGAAACCCTATCAGTGCTTGGAATGTGGGAAGAGCTTCAGTCGAAAGGACATTCTCACTTCTCATCACAGAATTCATACAGGAGAGAAACCCCATCAGTGCTTGGAATGTGGGAAGAGCTTCAGTCAGAGGAGCCATCTCGCTTCCCATCGAATAATTCATACAGGGGAGAAACCCTATCACTGCTTGGAATGTGGGAAGAGTTTCAGTCACACCAGCGGTCTCGCTTCCCATCAAAGAATTCATAAAGAAGAGAAACCCTATCAGTGCTTGGAATGTGGGAAGAGCTTCACTCGAAAGGACCATCTCACATCCCATCAAAGAATTCATACTGGAGAGATACCCCATCAGTGCTTGGAATGTGGGAAGAGCTTCAGTCACAGCACCCATCTCACGTCCCATCAAAGAATTCATACTGGAGAGAAACCCTATCAGTGCTTTGAATGTGGAAAGAGCTTCAATCACAGCACCCATCTCACTTCCCATCTGAGAATTCATACAGGGGAGAAACCCTATCAGTGCTTGGAATGTGGGAAGAGCTTCAGAAAGAGGTCAGGTCTCATCCGCCATCAAAGAACTCATACAGTGGTACCTTAGGTACCTTAGGTTAAGAACTTAATTAGTTCTGGAGGTCGATTCTTAACCTGAAACTTTTTTTTTCTTTCAAAAATTTTATTAGTTTTTACAATATCAATGACAAACAAAAACATAAAACAAACAAAACATAACAAACATAAATCATAACCGTATTGAAAATAACAGTTATTTACTTTGTAAAACGACTGCCTCGTTTCCCCTTAGTTGAATTTCATTGCATATCCTTATAACGGTTTTCCAAATCCCAATTTTAATACCCTTTAAATTAAACATTAATATCTTTAAATCTTCTCCTTCTTGTATTAAACATATTATTTTATCAGTTAACATAAATACAATCCTAAGCCCATTAAGTATCTCGACGCTATTTGTTATTTTAGCTTAACAAATTTAGCTAAATAATCATTAAATTTATTCCATTCTTCGTGGTGTTCCTCCTTCTTCTGGTCGCGGACGGCTAGCTCCATAAAATCCATCATTTTCATCTGCCATTCTTTTACTGTTGGTAATTCTTGAGTTTTCAGTGGTACCTTAGGTTAAGAACTTAATTCGTTCTGGAGGTCCATTCTTAACCTGAAACTGTTCTTAACCTGAAGCACCACTTTAGTTAATGGGGCCTCCCGCTGCTGCTTTGCAATTTCTGTTCTCACCCTGAAGCAAAGTTCTTAACCCGAGGTAGTATTTCTGGGTTAGTGGAGTCTGTAACCTGAAGCGTCTGTAACCTTAAGCATCTGTAACCTGAGGCAGCCAGGAAGGACAGGACATTCCAGAATTTCCCATGATAGCCACTGGAATGAAAAAGTGCCCTCCATTGAATGAAAACAACATTTCTAATTCTTGCTGTATCTAAACTCTCAGCTGTTTCCAGCACAGAAAATAAAATGAGTCCACCCTGAGATGCTCAAATACCTTCCATTAGCGGCCTGTAGGAGAGAGGAAAGGCCCATCAGCCTCACTGAAGGTGGACTGACACCATAGTGAAACTGTGACCACAACTTTCACCATCTTGAACATTTCATGAGATTGCGTTTCAGCTGTGTTTACAGTCAGCTGCATTATTTACCCCCTTGTAGGTTTGGATTTTTAAAAGCCACTTTGCACAGTCATAACATTCTCAATTGCAGCATACTCATTTTCAGTCTGGACTTAAGCATCAGCTGCTGCTGCACCTCAACTGAGAAGCACCTAAGTTCATGGTCCTGGCATATGGGGGCAACTGGAACCTATGAAATCAGAGTGTGCCTCCAGACAGTCAGTATTTTGGAGGAGGGATTCCAGCGCATGGCAGAACTTTGTTTTCCTGCAGTTATAGTGCAAGAAAGGCCCCTTTGAAAAATGGTTTGCAATTTTGAATGTTACACAAAAATGTACAGAAAAGTGTAGAATGATTAAATGATTAGGAGGAAGGCATGTGAACCCCTCTTATTCAAATCTGGGTGGATATTCCAATGAATATTCACTGTTTATAATCTCCCTGCCCACAAATCACCACAAATGTTCCATTTTTGATGGGAAGTTTTGCTTCTGCACATGCTGAGCTGAAGCATTCCGTGCTCACCCACCCTAGAATGTTTGGTTACCTGTTCTTAATGCATGGTTGACCACATCTATGAATGGGAATATCAATCAATAGTAACAGTTTAACTAGGAGGTTTTCATACCTGTCTAACTCTGTGTTCCTTTCCCAACCTTTAATCTATTGATAATTAATGCCTATATGCAGCCTATATGCAACCCTTGCTTTGTCTTTGTGTTAACCAATCAGCAACAAGCACATACGTGGCAATACTGTAATATTCAATAAAAGGGACTCTCTGAGACATGCTCGAGAGATGCCTCCCGTATGACACTTGTCACTCGTCTGTTGTTTATTTCAACCCAACACATTTCCCCACCTTCACTGCATCAAGCAGTTGGTCCCTTACCTTTCCCTCCCCGAGCTGGCCACAGTGATCCATGCAATGGCCACCTCCAGCCTTGACTATTGTAATTCGCTCTACTCGGGGCTGCCCTTGAAGCTGTTCCAGAAACTCCAGTAGGTGCAGAATGCTTCAGTGAGGCTCCTCACGGGGTCTTCCATGGGAGCATATTCGCCCAGTGCTTTTCCAGCTGCACTGGCTCCCGGTGGAGTACAGGATCAGAATTAAGGTGCTGGTTTTGACCTTTAAAGCCCTTCACGGCCTAGGACCCTCATACCTACGGGACTGCCTCTCCTGGTATGCCCCACGGAGGACCTTAAGGTCCATAAATAGCAACACCCTAGAGGTTCCGGGCCCTAAGGAAGTTAGATTAGCCTCAACCAGAGCCAGGGCTTTTTCAACACTGGCTCCGGCCTGGTGAGACCAGGGCCCTGCAGGGTCTGATTTCTTTCCGCAGGGTGTGTAAGACAGAGTTGTTCTGCCTGGCCTTTGGCTTGGAGTCATTTTGATTCCCTCCCCCTCTTTCTTTTCCCATCTCCTATGATGAGGCTGCCTTTTTAACATTTTAATGTTGTATTTTAATCTTGCTTTTAAGTCGTATTCATTCAACTTGTTTTTATTATTGCTTCTTAGCTGCCCTGAACCCGGCCTTGGCTGGGGAGGGCGGGGTATAAATAAAATTTATTATGATTTTTTATATTATTATTATCATCATTATCAAAGAGCACCACATAATCAAGTAAATCAGGATGAATGCTGAATCAGCAGGGTCTCTGGAGAAGCCTTGAATCAGGTGGAGAGTATTTTTGTTGTTGTTGACTGATTCATTGACTGAATCAGAAGCAGGATGTCACCTCACGTTCCTCTCAAAAATGGGGTCCATTTTAGTGGACCCAAAGTAGAACTTTGGACAAATCCCTTGAGTTTTCATGAGAAGTAAAGGAAGGGGGAAGAGTGATGTGTCAGGCGTGGAGAGTTCTCTCCCTTTGGCAACATCACAGATAAGAATTAACAAGCAGTTGATCTATTTATAGTCCTTTTATTACAGCACCATGTTGCAAGCAGAAATACACAGCTCTCCGCAAGGAGGGCAGTTGGCTGCTCTAAATCCTCCTTCCGACTTCCGTAGCATTTTAGGTCCCAATGGGAAGTTCCTCCCCCCCTCTGACTTCTTTGCTCTCTGACATGTTCAATCCTCTGAGTCTGTGGTGAGGGGGGTTCCCCACACTGTCAAGTGACATCTCAACTAGCTGCCCCCTCCTTTCGGGTTCCCTTGTCATTATCTCATACCTGGGCAACTACTCCCTCAGCTGTTCAGCTTCTGTCTCTCTACTTCTAAACATGCTGTGAAAAAGGGTGTGTGTGTGACTTTTCCCCTCCATCTCTCCATCGGACAGGAAACTGGTCTGCCATAGAATGCATTCCCCAGTCGTCGTCTTTAGACTATTCCCTGACATGTTGAGATCATTTGGGTTGCCCTTTTAAACATTTTTTTGATGTGCTATGGGGTGCTGCAAGGTACTCTTCTCTCCCCAGTGCTATTTAAGATCTATACGCTATTTAAAATCTATATGAAGTCATGGGGTGTGGTCATGAGGAGTTTTGGAGCAAGGGGCCACCAGTATGCCGATAAAACACAACTCTAGGGAAATGGGTGGCACTGTGACCTACTGATCCAACAACAAACTGGGGAGGAGTTATCCTCAAGTTATCCCCCCAGGGAGCGGGGCCAAGCAATGCCTATTGGCCGGTTGGGCCCACCCCCTGTGGAATGCCTGCACCTAAGCCTGGCACTATTGATCAATCCGCAGGCAGGCTGCAACCCTCCCCAGCAGGGCACCAAATTGCGGACGTTTGTCATTGGATCTCCCACCCTCCGTCCCCTTTTTCATATGTCTTATTTCCATACTAAGACCTTCCTATGAACATTGTCAGCTGCCATATTTGGGGCCTGGTGTCGGAACTCTGCACAACCGAGCTACTCCTCCTCGGACATTCTTCGTCATCTACTCTGATAGTGATTAATGACCTAAACCTTTGATGAGGCTCTAAGCACGTTCCCATTCCGCAGAGTATACAAACATCAGCAGAAGGACGAGAAATATATGAGCTACATTGCTACGATTTATTTCTCGCTACGCAGGACAGAAAAGAATATGCATCTGCTCTCTGTGAAGGCAGAGAAACAATTGGAACAAAGAAACAGGAAACGAGTAATAACAACATCCGTCTCCCATCTCCCGTGAGACTTCCAACAGTCTGGAATGTAAACAGAGTCTTGTGACTCCAAAAACTGCACAGCGGCATAAACAGAAATCTAACACCTGGCAGGAATTTTTCCATTTGGCAACTTGGCCCTGGCCATTTGATTTTCGCCTTCCTCATAGCAATCCTCACAACTTTGTGAGGTTAGGCATTGGGGAAGCCTTAGTCTTGGCTGGAGGGGAGGTTACAGCCTCTGTCCGCCCCTTCTTGGTTAAGTGTATCCTGTTAAAGGGATCTGTGAGGAGTTGCTTCTGTCCAGACGCCCAGGCGGGGCCTAGGGCCATAGCACTCCTCCAACAGGGACCCTTCGGTGATTACCCCTACTTGATGTAAGTCATGGGGGGGGGGCAGGTGTGGATTACCCTTAGATGCACCCCCAGTAGATGGACTGGGGTGGAATAAATGGCTATACGCAATGCCAGTGCCAAACCATTCACATCTGTAATCAATAGAATTGTGGCTCATTTGGACCCAATGTTATGCTGTTGTCTTGTCTGGTTTTTCATCACTTAGGGAGTGACAGGAACACAGGAGCTTGACACACAATTTGTGGGCTCTTTGGATGATTCCCACTTCTAAAGGAGCAAATGCATAGTTTGGGGGTACTCTTGGATACACCTTTGTCACTAGAGACCCACGTGTCCTCTATGGCTGTTTGTGAACAGGAATAGCCTGACCACTGGAGCAATGGAAAACTTGGAGCGGGACTACTGTAATGCACTCTTTCTGGGGCCGCCCTTGGGTCTGGTGCAGAATCTCTAGTTGGTGCCAAAAGATGTGGCCAGATTGTTCTTGCGAGATTTTGGTCAAGAACATCTGGCACCACACACCTCGCCCATTTGAAGGACTATCCACTTAAACCTATTTTCTGCTTCCTGCAACTTCCATTCCTGATCCACCAGAGGACCTCTTCTCTTATTCCATGACTACTAAGCTTACCCAGGAGGCACATTGTTGAACGCTTTTTTGGAATTCCAAGTGTTGGTTTGTCTGTTTCTTTATTAAATTTGTATACTGCCCTTCACCCAGTGATCTCAGGGTGGTTCACAGCATAAAAATACAGGATAAGACCAAAAAGTATATAATAAAAACAAGAACAAAAACCTACAAAAAAATCTGCTGAATCACCTCTGTCTTTACGTGAAATTTGAGTTCCCTTTTTCACCTCTCAAATTCATCAGAATAGCCCTATCCTGTGTTAGCATCTGTGCGGGGGGGGGGGGAGATTCTGCCAGGGCTCACGTATGATAGTTCAGGTAACTTCTAACTCTTAATCTTGGTACTTTTCACCAATCTTTGGCATTTGCATCTCACAGTTTGGAGGCAGATCTTGGAGTTTTCACAAACATGTTTTTCTTCAGCCCTGTAGTTGCAGGTGGAGCTGCATAAAGTGTTTAGGAACTTGCAGAGGTGGTACTTCTTCTCCGTATAATTATCAAAATGATAGTGTGTGTTGTTTTTTTGCTTCCAAAGATCACATTTGAGTCCACTAAACATGATGTCATGGATCTGAGGCAGAAAGGTCTGGCAGATATATGCCTCCTGAGCCACCCAAAACTTGGGGGGGGGGGGCTGAGATTTAGGACAGATGATAACTGTACCAGAATGAGGTTGGCTTGACTTCTCTCCACTTCAGATGTGATCCCTTTGCAGAGCTCCGTTACTAAGAAGAAAGTTACTGCATCTTGCAAGCACCACAACAAAAGGCTTCTAATTCTTTGTAAGGGAGGTGCTCGTTCCTGGGAGGAAAAAGATGGTCCTAGTTCTACTGCTTCTACTGCCTTATGGGGACTGTGGGAAACTGAAGACAAAATGCCTCTTGTCTTTGGAAAGGGATAAGATAGATTCACCTAATTATTTCAGGCCAGGAGACCACCTCATCAGTGGCGTCATCTCTGCCACAAACACTATGTTTCATCCTCATATCTTTAGCCAATGCCCTTCCACCAGCTTTTCTTGGTAAGACCTTTTGTGGGGATGGATATTAAATATTAAAATATTATTAAAATAAAATATTAAACTACAGTGGTGTGTTAAACATTAAAAGCTTCCCTAAACAGGGCTGCCTTCAGATGTCTTCTAAAAGTCTGGAAGTTGTTCTTCTCTTTGGCATCTGGTGGGAGGGTGTTCCACAGGGCAGGTGCCACTACCAAGAAGGCCCTCTGCCTGGTTCCCTGTAACATGGCTTCTTGGAGTGAGGGAACCGCCAGAAGGCCCTCGGAGCTGGACCTCAGTGTCCGGGCAGAACGATGGGGGTGGAGACACTCCTTCAGATATACTGGACCAAGGCCATTTAGGGCTTAAACGTCAGCACCAACACTTTGAATATCATATGATATGATAACATTTTATCATAACACAATTTACCTGGTCCTCTTTAGTGTCCCATTCCAAAAGCTTGTAAACGTACTGAGAACCAATGTAGATCTTTCAAGATTGGTGTTATGTGGTCTCGGCGGCCTCTCCCAGTCACCAGTCTAGCTGCCGCATTCTAGATTAGTTGTAGTTTCCGGGTCACCTTTAAAGGTAGTCCCACATAGAGCTCATTGCAGTAATCCAAGCGAGAGATAACTAGAGCGTGCACCACTCTGGCGAGACAGTCTGTGGGCAGGTAGGGTCTCAGCCTGTACACCAAGTGGAGCTGGTAGACAGCTGCCCTGGACACAGAATTGACCTGTGCCTCCATGGACAGCTGTGAGTCCAAAATGACCCCAGGCTGTGCACCTGGTCCTTCAGGGACACAGTTGCCCCATTCAGGACCAGGGAGTCCTCCACACCTGCCTGCCTCCTGTCCCCCCAAAACAGTACTTCTGTCTTGTTAGGATTCAGCCTCAATCTGTTAGCCGCCATCCAACCTCCATCCGCCTCCAGACACTCCCACAGGACCTTCACTGCCTTCACTGGTTCTGATTTGAAAGAGGTAGAGCTGAATATTAGCGGTAGAACAGAAATATTACTTGGACAGTACTGGCATGTATATAATTTCTTCCCCCAGGAAAGGATCCACAAAGTACTGGCAGCTCCTCTCCTTCTGGTATGCCATTCAAGCGATCAACCAGAATCAAAAGCTGTTACCCAACATCACCCTGGGCTACAGCATCCATGAGAACTTTTTTGATGGAAGGGTGACCTATGATGCTTTGCTAGACATGCTGTCAATTGGGCAGCTGAACTTTCCAAACTACAGCTGTGGTAAACAGACGAACTTACTGGCTGTTCTCGAAGGGTCCGACTCTCAAAACTCCATCCAGATTTCAAACGTGTTGGGCATCTATAAAATCCCACAGGTAGGAATGGAGAGAGGTATAATAGCATTATGATATTGGCAGTCTTATTTTCAGCTACCCTCCTGTTGATCCCTAGCATCAAATTTGCCTTCTTTACGGCTGCCACAACCTTCAAGGAAATCACTGTTCCCACCAAAGGGTCCTTGCAATAGACCTTCCTCCTTCCTAAGACCTTCCCAATCTCATGTTGGGCTTAGAAATATTTAGGCTTTGATCTGAAATCAAACAAGATCCAAATCTTCCTTCTCTTCCTAGGTCACTTATGCTTTTGTCTCTCATGTTCTGTATGATAAGAGGCATTTCCCTTTTTTCTACCGGATGGTCCCCAAAGAAGAAGCCCTGTACCCAGGGATTGTCAAGCTGCTCCAGCACTTCCGATGGACGTTGATTGGCCTCCTTGCACCAGACACCGACAATGGAGAGAGGTTCCTGAAGAGCTTGACACCCGTGCTCATCAAGAGCGGTGTCTGTGTTGTCATCTCACAAAGCATCCAAGGACTGCATACAAATGTAGTAGACATTCCTCGTCTTCCATTCCGCAAGTGGAGGCAAGTGCATGTATTTGTTTACTACGGGGAAATGACTTATTTCTTAGATGGACTACTCATCATACAACAGTTTTTTGACATAGGGATGAAATCCATTGTTGGGAAAATCTTCATTACAACAGTTTTGTGGGATGTCGCCCTGGAACTGATGTATAATGACATATCTTTCCAACACATCCATGGTATATTTTCCTTCTTCACTGAGACAAGTAAAGGGGCAAAATACGGTGATTTTCTACCCTTTTTCTATGGTATTAAGAAGTTTTGGGAGGATGCTTTTAATTGTTTCTATTCAAAGCATGCATTCTCAGTGAAAGGCCGGACAAGATGCAGAGAGAGAGAGAAACTGGAGAGGCTTCCCCAAGAAGATCTGGAAAGAATCCTCTCTCTAGACAGCTACATGATCTACAACACTGTGCAAGCCGTGGCTCGTGCCTTAAATGCTGCATATTCATCTAAATCTAAGCAGAGGGGAACTGAGAGAATGGGACTTCAAAGGCTACAACCATGGCAGGTATTTTCTTTCCCTTCATAGACATCTCAACTGAACATGACAATCGATTGTAGTGTTGCAGATATTGAATATTGTGCAGTTTGAAATGATTGGAAGCATAAGAACTGGAAGCATTCATTTAGATATTACTTTCTCTCTCTCTCTCTCTCTCTCTCTCTCTCTCTCTCTCTCTCTCTCTCTCCATCTTTCTCTTTCTCCTGCCTTCCAGCCTCCAGGCTGTTTGCTTTATCTTCTGGAGAGCTTCCTTTACAAAACTCTATTGAGTTTTGGAGCCAAAGACAAAAAGGCAACTCCCTTAAAAAAGGAGATATTGCAATCCAATACCTTCATCACATGATCTAAGGTTACAACACTCACATGTTAAACCAGTTAGTTAATCTTAATCTCAGCAAGAGCCCAGAGCCCTTTAGGAAAAAAAACTACTATGGAAAAATCCCAAAGTTTGCAAAACACATTACCCATTTTCCATTTTAAACCTTCCTAAATACATATACATTTTTCATTTCTGTTTGCTATTCTTATTCTTGCCTCATTGCACAGCCCCCCGAGCAACTGCTCCCATCATGTATCCAATTCTCCTTTCCCCGCAAGTTGGAATTATTTTTGGCAGGGGAGATGACATTGATCAGGCTGTCTCTAGTCTCTATTCCTTTGACACCCGCTTGACTCTGCTCTGGCTCTCTGCTCCCTCCACCAAGCTCCTGCCTTTCCCTGCTGAAGCCCATATTGGAGATTTCATTCAGGTTGCCTTGAAAGGAAAAGCGAACCTAATTCACTCTTTCTGAAACAATCCAAGGGGGCAGCATCCTTCAAAAACATGCTTACTAGGAGAAAATCACACAGAAACGCTGAAGAATTCTGATGAGTTTCTATTACTATTATTATTTAAAAAATGCGTCAGAGATGTGGAGAACTGAATTTAAGATTGGGGTGTGTGAGAGAAAACAGTATGAACCAAAAGTGACAAGATCCCTCCATGACTATTTGAGTCTGCAACCAGCCCTAAGCAAAGGGGAAGTGGATTGTCAGTATGCTTCCATTATTATTATTATTATTATTATTAGATAATTTTTATTAAATTTTCAATCTAACAATTCCAAATAAACATTTTACAAACTCTGAAATATCCGATGACTTCCCTTCTTCTCTTTCCATGGTTCATTTATACATCCCTTATATTTTGTTATAACCATTCAAATCAGTTTTCTACTTTTACATCCATCAAACATTATTTATGTGGTTGAGTTTATCTTAATGCTGCCACCATTTTCAGCTGCATACAGTTATTTTCCCTATATTCAATAAATGCTTTCCACTCTTCTTTCATTGTATCTTCTTCTTGCTCTCTTATTCTGCACGCTAAATCTCCAATTTCTGCATATTCTGTCCACTTAAGCTGCCAATCCTCTTTAGCTGGGACCTCGCTGACTTTCCATTTCTGGGCTAGCAAAACAGGGGCCTATGCTTCCCTTTATTCTAAATGCTCTCATCTTTGCTTCTGTTCCAGCTCCACCCTTTCCTAGGAAACACCCAGTTCTACAATTCTTCCATGGACAGAGTGTATTTGGATGAGAACGGGGAGCTGGCAGCCGACTTGGACATTGTGAACTGGGTGGTGTTCCCCAATAAATCCGTCCTCAGAGTGAAGTTTGGGAGTATCGACAGACAGGGATCCCCAGACCTGAAGTGCACCATCGACCAGGAGGCCATTGTGTGGCCCAAGTGGCTCAATCAGGTGACGGGGAGTGGGAATCATGCCTGTCATTTTGCTGTCTTTTCTTGAGCTCTAATAAGCGCTCCCTGTTCTGTGGGCTGCTGCCCTCAGTTGCCTGTCAACTCCAGCACTGGGCTGTTGTTCCAGATAGATCCTACAGCTCCTCTGCTCAGCTGGGTGCCAAAGGAGGCTTCCTGCTAAACTGTGTGTCTGGGGAAAAGGGGGTTCCTTGCTTTTCGGTTCTTACATGAATTTTATTAGTAGTGAATAGCTCATGGCCCATATACAGAACTTTATTTAATGGAGGTCCTTTGTTTTTTTCTGAATTTAATCATGAATAATTCATGTAATGGACAGTGATGGGAAATGCTTAGTTTCAAGCTATAGTCTAGATGCTACAGCAGATACTATGCCTCAAAGAACAATCCTCATTGACGCTCTTCGTCTCTGTGCCTAGACCCTTCCTACTTCCAGGTGTGTGGAAAGCTGTCGCCCTGGATCCGTCAAGGTGATTCAGGAAGGGAAGCCTCTTTGCTGTTATGAATGTCTTCCCTGTGCAGAAGGGACCATCTCCGCTCAGGAAGGTGGGTGACTCCAAGGGAAAGGCTGGCCTTGGGGAAGAGAGAAGGGTTCAGTCAGGAATCTCTCAAAACCATTTCTGGGCAGGACAAGGCTGGTATGCTTCATGTGTGGGAGTGAACCGGGTGATTAAAATCATCATCATCATCAATCTCTTTTTATGATTATAGTTTATGATATTGTTCTAAAATGTATCATCATCATCATATATATAAATATAGTAAGCTGATTGGGAAAGGAGGATATAAACATGTCAATCACTAAATGGCTGCCCACCCATTTCCCACTTCTTAGCCCTCCTACTCATCCTTACTCCAAAAAATACCTTTGATCAAATGTGAAGGAGGGAGGACTAAACCACAGAGCCTCTTGGTCTTGCTGATCGAAGGGTCAGCAGTTTGAAACCACGTGACGGGCTGAGGTCCCGTTTCTCTCTGAGCTTCTTCCATCCTAGCAGTTCGAAAGCACACCAGTGCAATTAGATGGATAGGTGTCACTGCAGCGGGAAGGTAAATGGTGTTTCCATGTGCTCTGGCATTCGTCATGGTGTCCCTTTGCACCAGAAGCGGTTTAGTCATGCTGGCCACATGACCCAGAAAGCTGTTTGTGGATAAACACCGGCTCCCTCGGCCTGAAGCGAGATGAATGCTGCATCCCTTAGTTGTCTTTGACTAGACTTAACTGTTCCGGGGTCCTTAAGGAGGGAGATTGTTTTGGACCTGGGGTAGATATTAGACTTCTGCACAGACTCCTGATCCTCCTTTTGGCCCTGGTATAGGGGGCTCCAAGCAGCCCAACCTGCCAGAGGCCAAGCTGGGGATCTCTAGCCCTGGAATCCATTCCAAATTTCTTTGGGGTAGAGCTGATTAAATACCTGTAGTGATCTGCGGCTGTCTCAGACTGACTTGGTCTACAACTGAATCCCTCCCCAGAGGCTAGATACTGCTCAGGGCTTGGCTGATTCCAGAGTAGTAGACATTACTCTTTTTTTTTCTCTCTCTCTCTTTCTCTTGCAGATGCAGACCATTGCAAAAAATGCCCAGAAAATCAGCATCCAAACATGAACCGAGATCAATGTGTGTTCAAGTATATCACCTTCCTAGCCTATGAAGAATCTCTGGGGGTTGTCCTACTTTCCCTTGCCCTACTGGGGTCCTTAGCCACAAGCTTTGTTTTAGGAATCTTTATTAAATACAACGAAACTCCCATAGTCAAAGCCAACAACCGGGACCTCTCCTACATCCTCCTTGTCTCCCTCCTGCTTTCCTTTTTGTCCTCCTTCCTGTTCATTGGGAGGCCAAGGAAAGGGACCTGCCTTCTCCGACAAACGGCCTTCAGCATCATCTTCTCTGTTGCTGTTTCTTCTGTGTTGGCAAAAACCATCACTGTGGTTCTGGCCTTCCTGGCCACCAAGCCAGGGAACTCAGTGAGGAGATGGCTGGGGAAGAGTCTGGCCAACTCCATTGTCATTTCCTGTTCCTGTGTCCAAGTTGTCATCTGCATGATCTGGCTGGGAATCTCACCACCATTCCCAGACTCTGACATGCACTCCCAGCCTGGGGAGATCATCCTGCAATGCAACGAAGGGTCTGTGGTCATGTTCTATAGTGCCCTTGGCTACATGGGCTTCTTGGCAGCCATCTGCTTCATGGTGGCTTTCCTAGCCAGGAAGCTGCCTGGGGCCTTCAATGAAGCCAAGCTGATCACCTTCAGCATGCTGGTCTTCTGCAGTGTTTGGGTGTCCTTTGTGCCCACCTACCTGAGCACCAAGGGGAAATACATGGTAGCCGTTCAGGTTTTCTCCATCTTGGCCTCCAGTGCTGGGCTCCTGGGCTGCATCTTCATTCCCAAATGCTACATTATTTTGCTGAGACCTGATCTGAACGCAAAGGAGCACTTGACAGCAAAAACTAAAGATAGCATCTGATTCTTAAAATACTATTTTTCAAGAAGGTAGAGAAGTGATGTTCTTGAAAATTGATGTTTCAATTTAAGAAATCATTACCCTCATTTGATCATGTAGGACCAACCAACTTAATGAAAGTAGTTATGAAATTTGGATTTGGCTGAAAATTTGTTAATACTTTGGAAGATATAGATCACATAGATCACAGGGAATTCACATTTTGTAATTATTCTTGGAACGGAACAAGGATGTCCACTGTCACTCCTGTTATTTCTCCAAGTGAACTCCAGCCCCCGGCTCTCTCACTTCCTCATTCATCATCACCTCCTCTGCGGGTGCTGCTAAGTGCCCTCTGTCTTTGAGCTCTTTGCTCTCCTACTTTTTTTTTTAAAAAAAAATATTTATTAGATATTTTATAGTTATAAAAGAAAAACAATGAAAAAAAATACTTTTTAGGCTCGCTGGGTTCTGGAAGATGGTGGGTCTAGAATGGTTTCTAATGATGTGTCAGCCAGATGTTGCTCTGGCTCTCCCATGATTTCCCAACTTTTATCCTCATCTGCCTCTGAACTGTGACTTCCCTTTATACTGTCTTCCTCTTCCTCCTCCCTGGGAGGGTCAGATGGAGAGGGGGTCTCCCCCATTCCTCCCTGGCCCTTGGTCATCTTGGTCACCCTTCACCCCATACCTGCCAACTCATCAATATCTTCCTTAATTTATGGTGCCCAGAACTGGACACAGGTGTGGTCTGACCAAGGCAGAATAGAGTGGGACTATTACGTCCCTTGATCTGGACACTATACTTCTGTTGAAGCAGACTAAGATTTCACTTTTATAAACTTTATAGAACTGTTTAGAACTTTTACAGCTGCCTGGAACTTCCAAAACTGTATTGGAGAATCACGGGAGGCGGGAGCCATCCGTACTGCAGACACCAAGAAGCAATCAGGGTGCGTAGCGCAATCAAAGTGGTGTGGGAACTTTATGATCCTTGTGTTCAGGACCCTTGTGTTTCTGGGACCCATAGATGGCTGTGGGGACATGCAACAGACCACGCTTATATAGAGCATGAAACCCACAAAAATGGTTAGCTCCACTGGACCCTTAACTTTAGAAAAGGGGGGAGTTTCAGGGAGCATGTGGAAGATTGGGGGAAATCAAAACCCATTCCTCCTGATCAGAACTGATGAGTTGATGACCACTGTAAGCAGATGAAAACATTAGCAGGATTGCAATAACACTTGTAATGTAGCAATTGCTATGGAGAAAATGGAGTGATGTAAAATATGGACTATTGAACAGTATGCAGTTGAAAACCCATGGAGAGGAAGGTGAGAAGTCCAAAGATTTGGAGAGATCTTTAAATATAGATGTGTATGGTTGTATTGTTATAATCTTATACTTGCAAAATCAAATAAAAACTATTAAAAGAAAAGAATTGGTGAGTTGGCTGTGTTGAGTGCTCACAGCCCATCCCAAGCAAAACGTTCAGGTTCATTTGGCCCTTAATCCAAAATGGGGGCTGAAGGGGCCACAAAGGGCAGGGGGACTTGAAACCCATTCCTTGTGACCAAGAACAACAGGAAATTCACATAGGGGGTTCAAGCAACCCACCCTGAAAACAATATTAGCTTCATCCCTCTCTTAAACCAAAATAGGATTTCAGGGGCCACCTGGAAGGTTGGGGGGCTCTAACACATCCCTTGGGATTGCAGGGGGCTGAGATGGTTGTGCACAACCTGCCACCCTCAAAAATATGTTTGTGGTGACATTTAAAACTAGCCCGTTTGGGATGTCCTAAAAGAACGAGGGAAAGAAGTTAACACACTAGCCACTTTTCATTTGTGATGTAGGCTTTTTCCTCTATCCCTCTCACCATCTGCAGCTGTTTAGGGAATTGACAAGACAGGGGACATTTTATGCACCAAACTTTTCAGACTCAGCGCGAGAAATTATGAATTTCTGGAGAAATCCCTGGAGAAATCCCCGGGAAAAATAATAATATTTATGAGGCGGGGAAGCATCGCCCTGGCAACCTTCTGGAGTCTCTCTGTGGCTTGAGGAGCAGATGCAGAGCTGGAGAAAACATGTTTGCAAGAACACAGAGAAGCAGCCGCCCTGTTTTGACATGGGCCAGCATAGGGTGGAAAGGTCAGCTTGGACTTTAAATAGCAATGCACCTTCGATAGGGTCTGAACCAATATATATTAGAATGTATGCAAATATATACAAGCTCTACATAGAGTACCTACATCTGAACACTGTGAACTCATGAAACCCACTCCCTTTACAAGGAGATTCTTATTCTTATTATATATTATTTATTGAGTTTATTTACCGTTGTATACATAGAGTTCTCAGTGGAGTTCACAGAAAAGATCACAACATATATAACCAGAATAAAAACAACCCAATAACACCCACCCCCCGAAAGAAGCCACATTTTAAAAGGGTATACGATCTCAATCAGGTCAACCAAAGGCCTGGTTAAAGAGGAAGGTTTTTGCCCGGTGCCTAAAGGTGAATAATGAAGGCACCAGGCAAACCTCCCTGGCAAGAGCATTCCACAGACAGGGAGCCACTGCAGAGAAGGCCCCGTTCTTGTGTTGCTGCCCTACGGACCTCTTGAGGAGGAGGCACACGAAGGAGGCTGCAGAAGATGATCTCAGGGTCCCGGTAGGTTTATATGGGAAGAGGCTGTCCTTGAGGTATTGCAGTCCTGAGATCACGCTGACATGCTTGGATCTCCACATCCCCAAGGCCATCTTCCCCCTTACCAGACACATTCTCCACTAACTGAACCTTCCGCACCATCTGAATTATCACAGAAGCTTTGTCTCCTTGTGCATTCTCCGAGGTTTACAAAGAACTCTAAGTAATAATAATAATAATAATAATAATAATAATAATAATAATAATAATTTATATATACCCCGCCCATCTGGCTTAGTTTCCCTAGCCACTCTGGGTGGCTTCCAATCAAATTTTAAAAACAATACAGCATTAAATATTAAAAACTTCCCTAAACAGGGCTGCCTTCAGATGTCTTCTAAAAGTATGGTACTTGTTGTTCTCTTTGACATCTGAAGGGAGGGCGTTCCACAGGGCGGGCGCCACTACCGAGAAGGCCCTCTGTCTGGTTCCCTGTAACCTCACTTCTCGCAATGAGGGAACTGCCAGAAGGCCCTCGGCGCTGGATCTCAGTGTCCAGGCTGAACGATGGGGGTGGAGACGCTCCTTCAGGTATACAGGACCAAGGCCGTTTCGGGCTTTCAAGGTCAGCACCAACACTTTGAATTGTGCTTGGAAACGTACTGGGAGCCAATGCAGATCTCTCAGGTCCGGTGTTATGTGGTCCCGGCGGCCACTCCCAGTCACCAGTCCAGCTGCCACATTCTGGATTAATCGCAGTTTCTGGGTCACCTTCAAAGGTAGCCCCACGTAGAACGCAGTCATCCCCACCAAACAGAACTTTATTTCTGCAATACAACACAATTTTAATACAGGCAACTTGCTGTTTGCACGGGGGTTGCATTCTGGGCCATCGCACAGCAGCAGACACGCAAAAGCCCATTTCACGCCCCCCCCCCGGGTCTTCTAGGGCCAAAAGCGACGTGTGGGTTGCACACGCACGTCAATCTATTGCGCTCATGATGTTCCCCACCTGCATAAGAAAAAATGCTTACTAAAATACAGAGTTTCATAACTTAAGTTATGACCTGCCTATCTCCCATACAGCTGTAACATATAATGCATCTCTAACAGCAACAGCTTGGAAGGAAAAGGAGGGGGTGGGGAATCAACGATGAAGTCAACGTATCCAGAGGAGGGCAACCAAAATGGTCAAAGGCCTGGAAACGATGCCTTATGAGGAACGGCTAAGGGAGCTGGGCATGTTTAGCCTGGAGAAGAGGAGGTTAAGGGGTGATATGATAGCCATGTTCAAATATATAAAAGGATGTCATATAGAGGAGGGAGAAAGGTTGTTTTCTGCTGCTCCAGAGAAGCGGAGACGGAGCAATGGATCCAAACTACAAGAAAGAAGATTCCACCTAAACATGAGGAAGAACTTCCTGACAGTAAGAGCTGTTCGACAGCGGAATTTGCTGCCAAGGAGTGTGGTGGAGTCTCCTTCTTTGGAGGTCTTTAAGCAGAGGCTTGACAACCATATGTCAGGAGTGCTCTGATGGTGTTTCCTGCTTGGCAGGGGGTTGGACTCGATGGCCCTTGTGGTCTCTTCCAACTCTATGATTCTATGATTCTATTCTATGATTCTATGAAGTATTTAAAGTACATCTTTTAAAAAGCGATGTATAAGTAAAGTATCTTTTCTATCTACTCTGATGTCCCTATGATGAGCTTTCTACCTGAACAATCATTTTCTACGCTAACATCCTGCTGAATATTTCTTCTTCTCTAGTAGGATTTCTGTTTATCACTGAAACTTTTTTCCATGGTTCGTGGACTACGTTCGTTCAGGCGATCGGGGAATCGTAGAGTTGGAAGGGCCTGGATGGTAATCTAGTCCAAACCCCTGCAATGGGAGAATCTTAACTCATTCATGACAGGTGGCTGCCCAACACTCCAAGGAAGGAGAGTCCACAATCTTCCGAGGTGAGGGAGTCCGTTCCACTGTCAAACATCTCTTACTGTTGGAAAGTTCTTCCTGACATTTAGTCAGAATCTCCTGCCTTGGAACTTGAATCCATTGGATCTGATCCTACCTTCCAGAGCAGGAGAAACCAAGCTTGCTCCATCTTCCATGGGACAGACCTTTAGATATTTGAAGGTACTCTATCACATCTCCTCTCAGTTTCCTCTTTTCCAGGCTAAACGCACCCAACTCCTTCAACTGTTCCTCATAAGGCTCGGTTTCCAGACCCTTGATCATCTTGGGTCCCCCTTCAGTGGAATTTGCTGCCAAGGAGTGTGGTAGAGTCTCCTTCTTTGGAGGTCTTTAAGCAGAGGCTTGACAACCATATGTCAGGAGTGGTCTGATGGTGGTTCCTGCTTGGCAGGGGGTTGGACTCGATGGCCCTTGTGGTCTCTTCCAACTCTGTGATTCTATGATTCTATTCTATGATTCTCTGCACATACAATCTTCTTAAATTGTGGTGCCCAGAACTGCACACAGTATTCCATGTGTCTGCTGACAGAGGCTAAATAGAGCGGTCCTATTCAGCCTTGGTCAGACCACACCTAGAATGTTGTGTCCAGTTCTCGGCACCACAATTTAAGAACATTATATTTGCAGAAGAGGGCGACCAAGAGCGGTACCAGCACTTTTTCTCTAGAAAAAAGGGTGCCAGAACTGATCCCTCATTGCCCCTTCACCGTTGCCCCCCCCCTTCTGTGAGTACTTCTGTGACAGGCTGTTGTGCTCACAGCATTCAATTTCTAATCACGGCAGGTTCAACTAAGACCGCTAGATCCTTTTCACAAGTACTACTGGCTAGCTAAGTGTCTTATACACTTATACATGTGGAGCTAGTTATTCCTGCCTGAGCTTACATTTGTCCCTACTGAAATTCATTTCATGATTCTAAGCTCACATCCTTCTGGGAGTTTCTCTATTTATCACCGAAACTTTAATCCACGCTTCATGTGCTGGGTTCTTTCGTGCTCCATAAATTCTGCAAATGAGCCAATTCATGGCTTCTTCAATGTGAAGACAGTTGGGTCATAGAATCATAGAGTTGGAAGAGACCACAAGGGCCATCGAGTCCAACCCCCTGCCAAGCAGGAAACACCATCAGAGCACTCCTGACATGTGGTTGTCAAGCCTCTGCTTAAAGACCTCCAAAGAAGGAGTCTCCACCACACTCCTTGGCAGCAAATTCCACTGTCGAACAGCTCTTACTGTCAGGAAGTTCTTCCTAATGTTTAGGTGGAATCTTCTTTCTTGTAGTTTGGATCCATTGCTCCGTGTCTGCTTCTCTGGAGCAGCAGAAAACAACCTTTCTCCCTCCTCTATGTGACATCCTTTTATATATTTGAACATGGCTATCATATCACCCCTTAACCTCCTCTTCTCCAGGCTAAACATGCCCAGCTCCCTTAGCCGTTCCTCATAAGGCATCGTTTCCAGGCCTTTGACCATTTTGGTTGCCCTCCTCTGGACACGTCCATGGAGGCTCTTTCCACACACTTATATGGATGGTTCTGTGTGGCTTCTTTGGTGCACTTTAAGGTTTCCGCCTACAGGGAAGCATTTCCCACAAACTTTGCATTCCTACGGTTTCTCCCCTGTGTGGATGCGCCGTTGAACCTTAAGTTGCGACGACAAACAGAAACTCTTTCCACATTCCTCACATGTAAACGGCTTCTCCCCTGGGGGAGTTCTCAGATGAAAACTGAGACCATGGGCCTCCACAAAGCCCTTTCCACATTCCATACACTTGTATGGCTTCTCCCGTGTGGATTCTCTGATATTTAGTAAGGGTCCCATAATCACTGAAGCTCTTTCCGCGCTCCAGGCATCAGGTGTGTGTGGGTCCTTTTGGATCCCCCACCCGTCATTCGCTGCAACCCCCCCCCTTTGCTTTCCCCAACAGGAGCCAACTCCTAGAGGCTGAGGGGTCTCTGCCCTCCTCCAATAAAAAATTTGAGGGGACAGCCTCACCACCCCTACCCTGAAGTTGATGGGCATTGCCATTCAAATGGTGCGCATGCATGGGGTTGATTATGCGGGTCGGGGCTGGTGTGCCCCCCTACATTCCCTTCTCTCTGCACCTCCCGGCTTTTGCTTTTGCTAAAGCTGAAAGTGTGTCTCCACCCTCATCATTCAGCCCAGACACTGAGGTCCAGCGCCGAGGGCCTTCTGGCAGTTCCCTCACTGCGAGAAGCCAAGTTACAGGGAACCAGGCAGAGGGCCTTCTCGGTAGTGGCACCCGCCCTGTGGAACGCCCTCCCTTCAGATGTCAAAGAGAACAAGAACTACAAGACTTTTAAAAGACATCTGAAGGCAGACCTGTTTAGGGAAGCTTTCAATGTTTAATAGGTTATTGTATTTTAATATTCTGTTGGAAGCCTCCGAGAGTGGCTGGGGGAAACCCAGCCAGAAGGGTGGGGTATAAATAATAAATTAAATTAATCTGTCATGGATGCTTAAGCTGAGGTCCCCGCATTGCACGGGGGGGGGGGGGGGGAGTTTGGACTAGAAGTTCCATGGGGTCCTTTCCAACTCTTACGATTCAGCCCTGTTTAGGAAAGTTTTTAATGTCTGGTGTTTTTATTAATTAATTAATTAATTAATTAATATTATTATTATTATTATCACTATCAATTCTGTGTGGTTTGGCGCAAACATGTTCCTCTCCACTTGTGCCACCTGTAGTTGGAGCCACAGAGTCCAGGTTGTCGCAGAGGTGCTGGCGGTGATTCTCTCCCCCCCCTTGTAATTATCAAAATCACTGTGATTTATTCTCTCGCTCTCTGCAACACTCCATGGTTGTTTCCCTGCCTTCGAGTCCAACAGCAACGAAAAGCAGAATCAAGTCACATCTTGAACAGAGCCCCAGGGAAATTGGTGCAAAGTTGGTGCATAAAGGGGTCGTTTGCCACTGAGAGCCTGGGTGGAGGTTTAGGGTAGTTGCAGGGCTGCAGACTCTGTTGGAGCGAGAAGAGAGCTGCAGCTCAGAGGCAGAGCATCTGCTTTGCATGCAGAAGGTCGCAGGTTCAATCCCTGGCATTTCCAGGTACCTCTGGGGAGAGACCCTCTGCCTGAAAGCCCGTAGAGCTGACTGCCAGTCAGAATAGGCAGTAGTGATGTAAATGAACAGATTTGGTATAAGGCATTTATCCAGGTTCCTGATCCTACCATCATACACTTGGTCTCTGAATTTCTAGCTGGGCTCCTGGCTGAGTGAAGACCCTGCAGTTGAGGGCAGTCTCAGGGGAGGTAGCAGGCAGAGCCAACATGATCATCCTCATTCTGCTGCTCCTGCTAATGCCCCGCGATGTCTATGGGGAAGCAAAGGCAAAATGCCCCATAAATCTGATCCCAGATGAAAACGAAGCTGTGAATTACTACATGCCAGGAGACCACCTCATTGGCGGAGTCCTGTCTCCAAAAAGGGGTTTCTTTGAACCATTCCTGTTTTCCAAACCTCCATTGTCTAAGACTATAGCGTAAGTCCCAGAATGAATGTTTTGAATAAATTCTTTTATGCAACTGACAGATGGAAAAGTATTTTCCCCCCTTTCTTTTCTTCCTTTCCCCTCCCTTTTAAGCTTTCCCTTCAACTTCAGTGTCCTCTGCTCTGGGCCATTGTTGGGATCCAAGGGTCACACACAACACACACACATTAGGGGGCTGAGGGATTGATAGACCCTGTGTGAGAGGCAAGGAAGATCTCCCAGGGTGAGAGACTGGGAGAAGAAGGAAAGCTCCCAGCTGAGAACTGGGAGGGTCCACCACTTTCTGTTAATGACAAGGGTTAAGAGCTACCTTTGAGAGAGGACTCTGTGAGAGCTCGTTCTCTGTTTTTGTGTTAATTTAAATTTGTTTCTTTATGCTTGCTGAACACCATTTGCCACTTTAATGCTCATTTGTCCAGTTTGGGTGAATCATTTGCAGAGTGTCCGTAACGAGGTACTGGCATGTCTTCTCCTTCCTGATCGCCATTCGTGAGGTCAACCAGAACCCCAAGCTCTTACCCAACGTGACGCTGGGATACAGCTTCTATGAGAACCTTTTCGATGAAAGAATCACTTCTGATGCCATGATAGACATCCCTGCGGGTGGCGAAAGCAGCAACATCCCAAACTACCAGTGTGGGAAACGGAATAACCTGCTGGCTGTTCTTGAAGGGGCCAATTCGGACATCTCCAGACAGATTTCAACCATGCTGAGCATGTACAAAATCCCACAGGTATTTACTCTCTGAGTAAATCAAGAACGAGCCTTTTCTTGAAGCCCATTCTCGAGATTCCACCACAATTGAGGGTGCCCCCCAAAACAAGAGCTTGGGGGTGGATGAAATCTCCCTTTATAGAGATAAAATAGAAAAGATGCAAACTTGAAACTTGAGATGTATATTTTCAGGATGATTGTAATTTTTAAAACTGCATTTTAAATCATTGTAATCTGGGAAGTGAAGGGTGAAGGGCAGGTGAATCACCATAAACATAATACAATAAAACCATCTCTGTACACACACGCACCAGAATGTTGTTGTTGTCACCCATCTGTCTTGAGAGACAGTGGACTGTTATCATGATGACACTTGTCTTTTCCTCTTTCCTCCTTAGCTCAGCTATGGCTTTGCTCTTGATGACAAAACCCAGTTCCCTTTTGTCTACCGGATGTTCCAAAACGAAGAAGCCCAGTGCCTGGGGATTGTCAAACTGCTCCTGCATTTCGGGTGGATGTGGGTCGGCCTCTTTACCCCAGACAATGACAACGGAGAAAGGTTCAGGAGGGCTTTGACATCTCAGCTCATCGGGAGCAACATCTGCGTTGCCTTCTCCAAAAGGCCGTATGAAACATGGTTCCAGAGTGACTCTCCAGACATGTGGAGACGAGTCAATGTATTTGTTTGCTATGCAGACTCTGGCTTTGCTTTTGGTCCTGTTGTCACTGTGCAACAAATCCTGGAAGAGAAGCTGACAGCAGCTGCGGTTAAAGTGTGGATCACCACAGCTGTGCAGGACATCAACGTGATCTTGTATTATGATTTTGCCTTGTTCCGGCACATTCTCGGCTCGCTCTCATTCACGAAGACAAGCAAGCAGGTGAAACAAGACTTCTACGAACCATATTCCTCCTTTCTCGAGTCACTTTGGAAGAGCGCATTTGACTGCTCCAAGCATGAGCTGTCTGTGAAAGGCTGGACAAGATGCACAGTGCATGAGGAAATGGATCTCCTGCCACAACGTGAGCGTGAAAGGATCCTGACCCAAGACAGCTACAGGAACCACGACATTGTCCAGGTCCTGGCCCATGCTTTGAATGCTGTTTATTCACAGAGATCCAAGCACAAGGTCACAGGGGAAGGCGCTAGGTTGGAACTTCAAAGGCTGCATCCATGGCAGGTAGGGATGGAAATGTCCATTTCAGCTTCTTCCCTCTACCACAACCCTGAATTCATTCCTCCGGATTTCTAAGCAATTTCTGAGTTATTTTTGTTTGTTTGTTTTTTTAAAACCCTCACAAAAATTCTTCTGCACTTGTGTGCAAATTTATGCATGCATCTTTGACCCATGTACACATCTTTGCCAGCCATTTCTCCTAACAAAAAAGAATGCAGCATAAATCCTCTTTTAAAGACATCCAAGTTGTTGAACATCACTGTGGGAGAGAGTTCCACAGGTTAACTATGCACTGCATGAATAAGCACTTCATTTTATCTATCCTCAGTCTTTAGGCTGGCCTCAACTAGAGCTAGGGCTTTCTCGGCTGCAGCTCCAATCTGGTGGAACGCTCTGTCACAAGAGACTAGGGCCCTGCGGGACCTGACATCTTTCCGCAGGGCCTGCAAGACAGAGCTGTTCCACCAGGCCTTTGGTCAGGGCCCAGCCTGACTCCCTCCTCTGGCAACCTGTACAGAATTTTGCTTAACGGTTGCCATTAACTTGATTTTAATTAATTTTTATAATGAAATGTTTTTAGAATGTTGGATTATTTGATTGTTTGATTATTTGATTGTTGTTAGCCGCCCTGAGCCCGGCTTCGGCTGGGGAGGGTGGGATATAAATAAAATTTATTATTATTATTATTATTATTAGCGAAGGATGCGTAAGAAGCCTTATAAATGCAATAAATAAATATATAACAACTGGGAGTGGGGTGGAGTGTTAACCCCAGTAAGGTGAACTCCAGTCGTAGGAATATGACATATGTCCTCTTTTTGCAGGACATGTCCTCTTTTTCATGGGTAGAGTCACCATAGAGATCCATAGTTAAAAGCAGATGTCATCAAATGTGTCCTCTTTTTTTGCCCTTCGAAATATGGCAGCCCTGGAGCTCACAGGGAGCAGGGCTGAGATATTGTGTTGAACCAAAGTTGAACTGTTCCTGAAGCTCTCTTTGCAAATGCCATCCTGGCAGTCAAGACAACCCCACAATTAACTGGTAGTTGTTGCAGCAGTGCGCTCCTTTGTGCATATATTTGCTTGCTTTGGTATAAGCTAACTGGCTTGCTTTCATGTGATCCTTACCTGTGGGCTTGGGGTGCTGGGCTCTGAGCCCAGAAAGGGGAACTATCAGCAAGATGTGGGTATTTGCCACCTGTGCCCTCATCTGCTCAGGCGAAGTGATGGGAAGTCCTGGTGAAAATGACCTTTGCCACTTTGTGGTCAATGTTTGCTTGGGTGCTGACAAGCCATCTCCTTGCAGTTATGTACATGCTAAGTCTACAAAGGTTGAGAGACCCGACCGGCTGATTTGCTGCAAGTCTATACTTTTCTTTTAATAAAGCACTAGAACTCATCACTCTGGCATTTTTGACATCCTTCCTTCGTATCACTGCACCCAACCACTCCCAGGCGCCCTCCTTTGGGCCTGATCTTCGGGAGAGATATCCAACACTGTTTCTGAATGTTTTCCAAATGATGGCGTTTCCTCTATCATTCTAGTTTATCGCTTTCTTAAGAGAAGCCCACCTTGCTAATAATACTTCTGTCGATGGGAAGGAGGAGCCGGCAGCCGACTTCGACATCATAAACTGGGTGCGGTTTCCCAACAAGTCTCACGGGAGAGTGAAAGTTGGGAGCGTCGGAGGACAACATTCCCAACAATTCACCATCAACCCAGGCGCTGTGGAGTGGCCTTTGCCATTTGACAAGGTAGAGGAAACGGCTTGGGGTTTTTTTTTGTCCATTTGCTGTCTCTAACACGCACTCACGTCCGCTAAGTTAAAGCGCTTTCTGCACAGCCAAGTGGAGCCTGTGGTCAGACCGCCATGAAAGTGGCAGCTAGATCGTGAAAGGGCCCTGGGCGAGAGGCAAGGAACTGGAGAGTCCACAGTGTGAGAGACTGGGGGAGAAAGCAAATCTCCCAGGTGAGATCTGGGAGGGCCAGCCATTTTCTGTGGGGGTGGTAGGATTGAGAACTACCGTAGTTTTTGTCAATATGCCTTTCAACCGATATCAGCGACTGGGCTCAATAACTGGATCTGCCCCGACTGGGCTAGGCGACTGTAGCACTTTCAGAGACCTTCCAGTCCTGGAAAACAGGACCCAGTGCACTGGACTCACAACTGTGCATTGTGAACACCAGATTCATGCAGAGTATAAATAATGCGGAAGCTAGCTGTGAAGCATGTTGTTGTTGTTGTTTAGTCGTTTAGTCGTGTCCGACTCTTTGTGACCCTATGGACCAGAGCACGCCAGGCACTCCTGTCTTCCACTGCCTCCCGCAGTTTGGTCAAACTCATGTTCGTAGCTTCGAGAACACTGTCCAACCATCTCGTCCTCTGTCGTCCCCTTCTCCTTGTGCCCTCCATCTTTCCCAACATCTGGGTCTTCTCCAGGGAGTCTTCTCTTCTCATGAGGTGGCCAAAGTATTGGAGCCTCAGCTTCACAATCTGTCCTTCCAGCGAGCACTCAGGGCTGATTTCCTTCAGAATGGATAGGTTTGATCTTCTTGCAGTCCATGGGACTCAAGAGTCTCCTCCAGCACCATAATTCAAAAGCATCAATTCTTTGGCGATCAGCCTTCTTTATGGTCCAGCTCTCACTTCCATACATCACTACTGGGGAAACCATAGCCTCCTACATGGATCACTGCCTTGCCGTGGCAAAGGGGCTTTCAGAGAAGCTATGAACTATGCCGAGCAGGGCACCCAAGATGGACAGGTCATAGTGGAGAGTTTTGACCAAACGTGTTCCACCTGGAGGAGGAACTGGCAAGCCACTCCAGTATCCCTGCCAAGAAAACTCCATGGACAAAGACAACAGGCTGTGAAGCATAACTCCTTTTATTTCTAATAGCTACTACAAACTAACGAACTACTGGCTTGCATGAGTGTTACATCTTCCACTCAGCCATCTGGTCACTACGTAGATAAGACTCTCTCCACACACAGAGTCAGGCAGTCAGTCAGGAGTGGAAGAGGAGAAGAGCAGTTTCCGGCCCCTCCTTTCTCAAAACATCAGATCAGGAGATTCTGTCAGTGGGAGGGGTGAAAATATCAACAGTTTTGTACATGCACTTTGTACACTGTTTCTGAGCTTTGCATACGATGCCGCTGGTTTCCCCCCTCCCTTAATTTTCAGAGGGCTGTTGTTATTGGGAAGCCATTATGCAATACGGTGGTACCTTGGGTTAAGTACTTACTGTAATTCGTTCCGGAGGTCCGTACTTAACCTGAAGCACCACTTTAGCTAATGGGGCCTCCTGCTGCCACCGCGCCATCAGAGCACGATTTCTGTTCTCATCCTGAAGCAAAGTTCTTGACCTGAAGCACTATTTCTGGGTTAGTGGAGTCTTTAACCTGAAGCGTATGTAACCTGAAGTGTATGTAACCCGAGGTACCACTGTACAGTTGCCCCTGAGATAATAATATGGCCCATCTGCTTCAGTACCCTGTTCTCCCAGTGGCCAGCCACCTTGTGGGAAGCCTCTAGGCAGGGCCTGAGCACAACAGCGCTCTGGCCCCCTGCAATTCCCAACAACTGCCGTGAGTCAGAGGCACATTGCCTCAGACAGTGGAGGCAGAACATAGCATTGTACTCCGTCCAAGTTGATGACCATCATTGCTTCCTGTGGGGGAGAGTTCCAAAGTTTAACTATGCATAGAAAAGCCAGTTATGGGTTCCACAGCCGTGCGATTACCATATTTTTTGCTCTATAAGACTCACTTTTTCCCTCCTAACAAGTAAGGGGAAATGTGTGTGCGTCTTATGGAGCGAATGCAGGCTGCACAGCTATCCCAGAAGCCAGAACAGGAAGAGGGATCGCTGCTTTTGCTGCACAGCAATCCCTCTTGTTGTTCTGGCTTCTGAGATTCAGAATATTTTTTCCCTTGTTTTCCTGCTCCAGAAACTAGGTGCGTCTTATGGTCTGGTGCATCTTATAGAGCGAAAAATACGGTATAATGTATATTCTACAAAAAAAGTTTTTCCCCTCTTGATGCTTCCTTTCTTTCAGACGGTGCCCCTTTCCAGATGCACCCAAAGCTGCCGCCCTGGATTTGCCAAAGAGATCCAAGAAGGCCAGCCGGTTTGCTGCTACTCTTGTGCTCCTTGTGCGGAAGGGACCATCTCCACTCAGGAAGGTGAGCGACTCTGAAGGAAAGATGCTCTTGGGCTTGGGCACTTTCAATTCCCACCATCAATTCCATGAAGCTCTGGCGGGGCACCTAATTAGGCTCACCAGTTTCCCCCGTTGGAACGACCTTTCTGGTGAAGTCATGCTACATATAAAGCTTTGTATTTTTCTCTGTAAACCTTCATAAAATTTATTAAAAATTTAAAAATTAAAATAAGATAATGTTTGTTTATAGAAAGTGGCTTCGTTGGGTGTTATATTAGAGTGAACAAAGTGAATATTGTTATTTATAGCAAACAGATGAAGAATCGGAAGTTCTTTATTTTCTGGATCTTTTCCCCCATCTTTCTCTTTTTTCTTTTCCTATCCCCCCCCCCCTTTCGTATGTGTATGTGTCTGAATTGCATCTAGGTAAAAGCCTTGGTTTGGTTTTTTAAAAAGGGGGAAAGATATTAAGTTTAATAATAATAATAATAATAATAATAATAATAATAATAATAGTAATAATAATAATAATATATGTACCCTGCCCAGTGACTGGGTTGCCCCAGCCATTCTGGATGGCTTCCTTCATATATAAAAACATTAAACCTTAAAAAGCTTCCCTATACTGGGCTACCTTCAGATGTTTCCTAAATGTTATATAATTACTCATCTCCTGGACATCTGATGGGAGGGCATTCCACAGGGTGGGTGCCACTACCGAAAAGGCCCACAGCCTGGTTCATCACAAGAGCATCTGGTTTGCCTACAGAAGGCTCCACATTCAGTCCCTGCCATTTCCACGTAGGGATGTGCGATACCCTTGTCTGAAATCCTGGAAAGCCACGGCGAGCAAGTATGGACAATACAGGGCAGACTGTATTGCCTAGCAATGGTGATGATGTCACAATGGACAATGACAACCCCTCCTCCATGCTGCTGGTTCTGTTCTAAGCATTGGTGCTGGTGGTAGAAAAATCACTTTTTATTTTTCAGATGCAGACCATTGCAAGAAATGCCCAGAAAATCAGCACCCAAACAAGGACCGAAGTCAATGTGTGCCCAAGATTATCACCTTCCTGGCCTATGTAGACTCCTTGGGGATCCTCCTGACTTCCTTTGCTCTCTTATTGTCCTTGACCACAGGGATTGTGTTAGGAATCTTCATCAAATACCTTGACACTCCCCTAGTTAAAGCCAACAACAGGGACCTCTCCTACATCCTCCTCGTCTCCCTCCTGCTTTCCTTTTTGTCCTCCTTCCTCTTCATTGGCCAGCCAAGAAAAGAGACCTGCCTTCTCCAACAAACGGCCTTCAGCATCATCTTCTCAGTTGCTATCTCTTCTGTGTTGGCAAAAACCATCACTGTGGTTCTGGCCTTCCTGGCCACCAAGCCAGGGAACTCAGTGAGGAGATGGCTGGGGAAGAGTCTGGCCAACTCCATCGTCATTT
The DNA here is from genome assembly GCF_965153285.1 of Podarcis tiliguerta. Classification (NCBI taxonomy): domain Eukaryota; kingdom Metazoa; phylum Chordata; class Lepidosauria; order Squamata; family Lacertidae; genus Podarcis; species Podarcis tiliguerta. The sequence goes on along the minus strand of NC_139535.1, from coordinate 2,542,237 downwards.
CCTGTTCCTGTGTCCAAGTTGTCATCTCCAGTCTATGGCTGGGACTGTCTCCCCCTTTCTCAGAATCCGATATGCACTCCCAGCCTGGAGAGATCATCCTGCAATGTAATGAAGGGTCTGCTGCCATGTTTTATGGTGCCCTTGGCTACATGGGCTTCCTGGCTGCCATCTGCTTCATAGTGGCTTTCCTAGCCAGGAACCTGCCTGGGGCCTTCAATGAAGCCAAGCTGATCACCTTCAGCATGCTGGTCTTCTGCAGTGTTTGGGTGTCCTTTGTGCCCACCTACCTGAGCACCAAGGGGAAGTACATGGTAGCCGTGCAAGTCTTCTCTATCTTGGCCTCCAGTGCTGGGCTTCTGGGCTGCATCTTCCTTCCCAAGTGCTACATTATTATATTGAGGCCTCATCTGAACACAAAGGAGCACCTCACAATGAAGACAAAAGCTTCTATCTGATCTTTCCACTAGCGTTGGGGAAATAAGGCCCATAAGCAACTTACAGCAAATGTGAGGATAGCCATTTAAGAAAACCATGCTCAAGGTTATGTGTAATCATATTCCTCTAAGCTGCTACAGCCTCAGGAGAGGCCAGTCATCATATTCTGTCTATAGAAGTCCACTGTAGCATTGATGTATTTGAACCCGCAGCCACATAACACCCATCCCACATTTTTAAGAACTCAATATTTTAGGTTGGAGCAGCTACATTTCAGAACTTCTTGCCAACTGAGATCAAGCTGTTCCCTTCACTGTACGGTTTTTGGCTCCTACTAAAACCATTTTTCTTTAGAGGAGGCTACCCAGCTGTACAGAAAGTTGATGGAAGTTTTAATCTGTTTTTAATCTGCTGTTATATTAACTTCTTGAAAGTCTTAAATTATGGATATTGGTTTTTCTTGTTGATAATTTTCTTGTTTCGTCTTTTTTTTGCAAATAGCTTTGAGTTTTTTAAAACAACCATATGGTGTATGTGTTTTATGAAATAAATAAATAATAAATTACTAAACCGTGGCTGTTAAATTTACATCCTGCTCTTCATCCCAGGATAACAGATGCATAAGTGATAAAACCATTAAAAACTTTATGACTTAACTCCGTTTTTGCTATGGCTACTTTTTCTGGTTTAGATATAGATAGATAGATAGATAGATAGATAGATAGTCTGCCAGTTCTGCGACGCACACCAAGTTTTGATTTGCTAGCCAAGAGGTTTTCCATGGCAGGGGGCTGGATTCCTTTGTGCCCCCGCCTGCCTGCTTTTCTTTGTGAATTCCTTTGTTCGGTTGGAATCCCATGGAAAGGAGTGCCTTCGGAAGCAGCAGTTTTATTCTTGTAGTTCTGATAATCTTTGGTTTCCATGTTCACTGGTTCTCTCCAACTTTCACTTTCTCTCCAGCCACCTGCTGGAATAAAGAGAAGGATGATGAGGCAGAGACTCAGATTGAGAACCAACCCTAATTAATTAAGGTAAATGTAAAGGACGCATTAGGGACGCAGGTGGCGCTGTGGGTAAAACCTCAGCGCCTAGGACTTGCCGATCGTCAGGTCGGCAGTTCAAATCCCCGTGGCGGGGTGCGCTCCCGTTGCTCGGTCCCAGCGCCTGCCAACCTAGCAGTTCGAAAGCACCCCTGGGTGCAAGTAGATAAATAGGGACCGCTTACTAGCGGGAAGGTAAACGGCGTTTCCGTGTGCGGCTCTGGCTCGCCAGATGCAGCTTGTCATGCTGGCCACATGACCCGGAAGTGTCTTCGGACAGCGCTGGCCCCCGGCCTCTTGAGTGAGATGGGTGCACAACCCTAGAGTCGGACACGACTGGCCCGTACGGGCAGGGGTACCTTTACCTTTTAAAGGACCCATTGGACGGTTAAGTCCAGTCAAAGGCGGCTATGGGGTTGCGGCGCTCATCTCGCTTTCAGCTGTCCACAGACAGCTTTCCGGGTCATGTGGCCAGCATGACTAGATTGCTTCTGGCGCAAGGGAGGACAGTGACGGAAGCCAGAGTACATGGAAAAGCTGTTTGCCTTGCCGTCACAGCAGTACCTATTAATTTACTTGCACTGGTATGTTTTTGAACTGCTAGGTTGGCAGAAGCTGGGACAGAGCAACGGGAGCTCACCCCGTCATGGGGATTTGAACCACCGACCCTCTGATTGGCAAACCCAAGAGGCTCAATAGCTCACAGCACTGCCCACATTCCTAGAGCTGTGTGTTATTGGCATACTGGAGACCCCTTGATCTCAAACTCCTCAGGAGCACACCCCATGACTTCATATAGATGTTAAATAGTGTATTGATCTTAAATAGCTCTGGGGAGAAAAATAGCATGTTGCAGAAGCCCATAGCACAAATGCTGGGGGGTGGGAGTGAGGAACAATAATCCAGCTTTACTTTCTGGACATGACACTGAAGATACGAACATAATCAACAACGGCAGCAAGAGTACTATTGGCACAGAAATGGAAACAAGAAGAACTATCAACGAAAGAAGAATGGCAGTCGGAATTAATGGACTATGCAGAATTAGATAAAATGACAGGAAGGATTCGAAACCTGTGGGATCAGAGATTCTCAGAGGACTGGAGTAAATATGTAAACTATTTGAAAAGCCATTGTAATCAACAGATTACACTAGTAGGACCACACTACAAGAGGTTTTGTAAGGAGGGCTATGTGAAATATTGCAGAGAAAAGCGTGAAGATAATTATTAGTGAAGGACCATTAAAAGTAATAGCGAAACTAATGAAATGCAGATTAAGTGATAAAGACTGAAAAATCTTCGGACCTGGTTGATGGAAGTGACTTCTGGTGACTTCTGTTTCAGTGTATCTGAAGAAGTGTGCATGCACACGAAAGCTCATACCAATAACAAACTTAGTTGGTCTTTAAGGTGCTACTGGAAGGATTTCTTAAAATTTTTGTTTCGACTAAAGGATATTGTTGAATTTAAAAAGGGGCAACCCAAATTATCACGACATCACTCTTCCTCCCACTTCCTCTACTTCTCATGAAAACTCAAGGGATTTGTCCGAAGTTCTCCTTTGAGTCCACTAAAATGGACCCCATTTTTGAGAGGCATGCGAGGTGACAACCTGCTTCTGAACCAGGAAGGACTGGTGTATATATAACTCATAATGTTTTGAAGTAACAAAGTCAAGCTCCGGTGGACCATACACCTCGATCCAGGATTGTATGATGGTGTTTCTATAAAGAAAGTTTGACCCTTTTCCTCTCGCTGCTCCTGGCTCTGGGTGAGTTCTCACAGGCATGTTTTTCTCCAACTCTGCCCCAAGAGCCACACAAGAGATCCCATGAAGTTGCAGGTGTGATCTTGCTTCCCCTTATAATTCTCCAAACCACTGTGATTTATTTCTCCTCACTCAAGGGATGAGTCCAACGGCATAAGCACCAGAATCTAGGGCAACATGAGGCAATTTCTTGCATGAGCCTGAAAAAGCTAATGCATAAAGACTTTCTCTTGTGCCACTGAGAACCTGAGCTGGGATATAGGACAGGCTCTATGTGTGTTGCTCGTGGGTGGCTGCATGGAAACTCTGACAGGGCACTGTTTGCGATCACTTCCTTCATCTCTCAAGCCCTGGCTGGACTCTGCAAATGCTTGCAAAGTCAGTGCAGCTTGAGTCTATGGTTTTCTGGAGCGGAAGTTAAGAGGAGCAGCTATAAGGGAGATGATTGTGGCAAGCAGACTCAGAATAAGACATCTATTTGCATTCCTCTTGCTGGGCTGTATAACCTTTGGGATGTTGAAGGGGAAATGTTTATTGAATTTCATAAGGGATCAAAATAAGCCACCAAGCTACTACAAACCAGGAGACCACCTCATCAGTGGGCTCACATCTGTAATACCTGTCCGATTTCTGCCATTCAACTTCTCCGAGCCTCCCTACACAAGACTTAACTTGTGAGTAATTACATGGTATAAAGAGCTTAATGCTTTTTGTGTTTTTAACTTATATTTTTATGGTCTGAACCACCTTGAGATCTACAGATGAAGGGCGGTATACAAATTCAATCAATCAATCATGCTCTCTGACTGATTGAAGGCTTCTCCAGGGCCCCCTCCTGATTCAGCATTCATCCTGATTTACTTGATTATGTGGTGGTCTTTACTGAGCATTTGTCGTGATTTGTGGGCAGGGAGATCCTACAACAATGAATATTCATTGAGCATCCATTTGCATATGAGGCATTTCTGCTTAACTTTGAAAATTTCAAAGAATTCTCACTATAGCAGAAACCTTCAATTGCAGGAAACCAAAGTTCTGCCATGCGCTGGAATCCTTCCTGCAAAATATTGACTGTCTGGAGGCACACTCTGATTTCATAGGTTCCAGTTGCCCCCATAGGCCAGGACCATGAACTTAGGTGCTTCTCAGTTGAAGGTGCAGCAGCAGCTGATGCTTAAGTCCTGACTGAAAATGAGTCTGCTGCATTTGAGAATGTTATGATTGTGCAAAGGGGCATTTAAAAACCCAAACCTAAAAGGGGGTAAATATTGCAGCTGACCGTAAACACAGCTGAAACGCAATCTCATGAAATGTTCATGATGGTGAAAGTTGTGGTCACAGTTTCACTATGGTGTCAGTCCACCTTCAGTGAGGCTGATGGGCCTTTCCTCTCTCCTACAGGTCGCTAATGGAAGGTATTTGAGCATCTCAGGTGGACTCGTTTTATATTCTGTGCTGGAAACAGCTGAGAGTTTAGATGCAGAAAGAATTAGAAACGTTGTTTTCATTCAATGTAAGGCACTTTTTCATTCCAGTGGCTATCGTGGGAAATTCTGGAATGTCCTGTCCTTCCTGGCTGCCATTCGTGAAATCAATCAGGACCCCAGGCTCTTACCCAACGTCACCCTCGGCTATGTCATCTATGACCATTATTCTAATGCAAGGATGACTTCTGATGCCCTGCTAGACCTGCTCTCTACTGGGCACGCAGGCATTCCAAACTATGACTGTGGGAAGAGGGATAACCTGTTGGCTGTTCTTGAAGATGCTGAAGCTGATATTTCTAGATATGTCTCAACTGTGTCAAGCATCTACAAAATCCCACAGGTATGGCTGGTTTGGTGTTAAGACAGAATTGTGCCATGGGCTTTCCTTTCTTTCTTTTTTGGAATCTCCCAAAGGTGAGGGTGGGATGGAACCTGGAAGCAGGAGCACTCAACACCGGTGTCAGATGCTTGCTGCTTTTTACCCTTTGCCACCCACCATGGCTTTTTAAAACCATGTTGCGTTTTTATAATGCATTCAAAACACAGTTTTTTGAGTAATGTAGCTGAGTCCCTAGTCTAATGTTCTGGGATGTGATTCAACCCTACAAAATATTGAGAGTCTGGCGGCATTCCTGGAAGACCTCCTTCCATTCAACAGGGTTAGCATTTTTTCTTGTTCTCTCTCTCTCTCTCTCTCTCTCTCTCTCTCTGTGTGTGTGTGTGTGTGTGTGTATGTGTGACTGTAGTTGGTCAACTGTCTGAGATTTGTCCTAGAACCAGATCAAAGCACTCACCTCTTCCTTTCATTTCCTAGGCGAGTTATGGATACACTGTTCCTGCTCTTCATGATAAAACCCAGTCCCCCTTTTTCTACCAGATGGCCCCCAAAGTAGACCCCCAGAATCTGGGGATTGTCCAACTGCTCCTACACTTCAGATGGACGTGGATTGGTCTCTTTGCTCTAGAGAATGACAACGGAGAAAGGTTCCTGAGAATTCTGACTGCTCGGATGATCAAGAGTAGTATTTGTGTTGCCTTCTCAGAAAGCATCCCAAGGCAGACCACCGCAATGTTTGCCATCCCTGCCACTTCACTTTTCATGTGGGCACAAGTCAACGTATATGTCTATTATGGGGAGATCCGCTCCTTTCTTCCTCCGCTAGGTATTATACAACAGATAGTTGTACAGTTGATGAAACCCATTGTGGGGAAAGTCTGGATCACAACCGCTATTTGGGACATTGGCTTGTCTTTGGCTTACAGCAGTGTGAATTTCCGGCACATCCAAGGGTTTTTTTCCTTCTTAGTCAGGAACCAAAGAAAGGCAAAATGGGGCAAGTATGAAGCCCTTGTTTCTGCTATCAGAAAAACTGTGGAGGTAGCCTTTCCCTGTGTCTACTTAAAACCAGCATTGTCTGTGAGAGGGCGAACGAGGTGCAAGGAAATGAAGGATCTGGAGACCCTGGACCAGGATGCATTGAAAGAAAGCCTGTCTTTTGAAAGCAACAACATTTACAACACTATCCAAGTTGTGGCCCATGCCTTAAATACTGCTTATTCATCTGGATCCAGGTGGAGGAGGGTGATGGGTGGAGAGAGGCTAGAATTCCAAAGGCCAAAGGCCTGGCAGGTACTAGCTTTTCTTTTCACACTTGTAGCTCTGTCCATGTCCATCACCATCCCGTCAGGAGTAGGGGTTGCTTTCTCCTCGATTCACACAGGAAGGGAAGATGAGCTTGCATGATGGCTTTATATTTCAAATGTGCCATATGTAGACCTTTTTCTTCTATTAGAATTAGGCTCCTCTTACCAAGCGCTCTTCTTCTGGCAAAAAAGGTGCCAGTACTGCACCCTTGAGTACCCTCCCCCCCCCCCGCCCAGAAAAAATCACAGTTCATACCCTTAATCTATGGACTCAACTACATAAGTAAAGAAAAAATGTTTTATATGCGTTATAACACTGTGACACCAGCTGGCGGTGTTCCATCTTTCACCAACGTGATTTCCCAATATGAGGTTTACAACGTGTTTTCCTGAAATGATTTTTTGGTGTGTCTCGATCCAGCCTACATGTGCGTCTGTGTAAGAATGCGCAACCACACCAGTGCAAATGATGTGCAGACTGCAGCTGCGTGCACACTGTAGAGCACATTGCTTCCTCCAGAGAACTGAGGGAACTACGTATAGTTTACCCCTCACAATTCATGCTGGGGCCAATAAATCAGAACTCAAAAGAAGCAGGGCTGAGATACCCAACTTATTTTCCTATTTTCTTAATGCTGGCATTTGCTTCCCATCATTCTAGCTCCACGCTTTCTTGAGGAACCTCCAGGTTTACAATACCTCCAGAGGTGGCATGTATTTCGATGAGGACGGCAACCCAACAGCGGACTTTGATCTTATGAACTGGGTGAAGCTTCCCAATAAATCTGTTCTTGGACAGAAAGTTGGGGCTGTGGAGAGGCAGGCATCCTTAGGCAGGAAAGTTTCCATCGAAACTGCATGGCCCGGACTATTTAACAAGGTGGGGAATGACCATTTGCTGTCCCCCCTCCTTTCCTTTCGTATTTGTTTATGTCTAATAAAATAAATATTTGGGTTGTGGGTTTGTAAGTAAAGTGATGACATCCTGCTCTGTAAAGATGCAAAAGAGAAAATACTTAGCGAAAATGTTCAAAGACCCAAGAGATGCTTGAAAAGTACTGAGGGTCTTAGTGGAATTCTTCTTCTGCTGGTTATAGCAATTGTGCTGCACTAGACGGTGTATGATTTTGAATTCTATTTTATTGCTTCTTTAATTTCTTTTTTTTATAATATTTTATTAACATTTTCAAAACATTACAAAAGGAAAAAGAAAAAGAAGAAAAAAAAACAATTAAAAACAATTCGATCTTTCATAACTTATCTTGCATTTGCTTGTTTCCCGGACCTCCCCACACCTCCCCTCTTTGTATTCCAGTTCAATTTATTTATTCAGCAAATCCTTTCCCTCTTTACCTTTATCCTTATCTTTGATCTTAATATATTATAACTTTGAATTTTCACCTTTTAACAATCCGTTTTTACATATTCCTTCATGACATTATTACTAAAAACCACTTAACCTCAATCCAACATCATTCTAACATTCATTAATTTTGCAATATTCCTGTAAGTAGTCTTTAAATTTCTTCCAATCTTCTTCCACCAACTCTTCTCCCTGGTCTCGGATTCTGCCAGTCATTTCCGCCAATTCCATATAGTCCATCACCTTCATCTGCCGTTCTTCCAGAGTGGGTAATTCTTGTGTCTTCCAATACTTCGTGATAAGTATTCTTGCTGCCGTTGTAGCATACATAAAGAAAGTTCTGTCCTTCTTTAACACCAAATGGCCGACCATGCCCAATACAATTTCTTACCTATTGTATTTTACTGTATGACAAGTTTATCACAAATGGATTTAAAAATCAATATAAATATTCAATGTAAAAGGTGCTGTATCTCCCACCTTTCGCCACCGATCCAAAGAAATATCAATCCCCAGATGGAACATTTTGTATGCCTTGGAAGTTTCTGAACATTTCACAAGGTCAGTCCCACACAGAGCATGTTATAGTAGCCACTCTCTATAGCTCTCCATCAAAAGAACTACTTCTGGAAATGTTAATGTCCCCCTGGGTCTGTTCAAACCATATGAGTCATTTGCATGACTCCTAACATGTTTTGCTTGATTGTCCTTGTCTATGCGATTTAGACACTTCCTCAGGCAAGGTGCACTGAAAGCTGTCGCCAGGGATATTCCATGGAGGTTCAGGAAGGAGAGCCAATTTGCTGCTATAATTGTGTTGCCTGCGCAGAAGGGACCATCTCCTCTCAAGAAGGTAAGCCTCTCTAGAGGTAACCCTTAGTGGGGAATAAAGTTTCATTCATTCATTCATTCATTCATTCATTCATTCATTCATTCATTCATTCACTGAGTCTCTAAGAGGCTATAGCTCCGTGGTGGAGCAATTGCTTTGCAAAATATCCCAAGCGCACTTCCTACGAATCCTGGGATCTTCCATAATGAATTGGGATTCCGCAGCCAACAGGCAGGATTTCCTTGATGGATGATTGGTTGACCACAAACTTGACATGAGGCAACAGTGTGACGCGGCAGCCAAAAAAGCCAATGCAATTCTGGGCTGCATCAATAGGAGTATAGCATCTAGATCAAGGGAAGTAATAGTGCCACTGTATTCTGCTCTGGTCAGACCTCACCTGGAGTACTGTGTCCAGTTCTGGGCACCACAGTTCAAGAAGGACACTGACAAACTGGAACGTGTCCAGAGGAGGGCAACCAAAATGGTCAAAGGCCTGGAAACGATGCCTTATGAGGAACGTCTAAGGGAGCTGGGCATGTTTAGCCTGGAGAAGAGGAGGTTAAGGGGTGATATGATAGCCATGTTCAAATATATAAAAGGATGTCACATAGAGGAGGGAGAAAGGTTGTTTTCTGCTGCTCCAGAGAAGCGGACACGGAGCAATGGATCCAAACTACAAGAAAGAAGATTCCACCTAAACATTAGGAAGAACTTCCTGACAGTAAGAGCTGTTCGACCGTGGAATTTGCTGCCAAGGAGTGTGGTGGAGTCTCCTTCTTTGGAGGTCTTTAAGCAGAGGCTTGACAACCATATGTCAGGAGTGCTCTGATGGTGTTTCCTGCTTGGCAGGGGGTTGGACTCGATGGCCCTTGTGGTCTCTTCCAACTCTATGATTCTGTGATTCTATGATTCTATGTCGTGACATGATGGAAATGGTTCACCTAAGTCAGAGTACACAGCACTAGGCTGGATGGACCAATGGTCTGAGCCAATGAGGAAATGGTTCTTTGCTACACTAAAATAGGACAAATTTACATGCTAAAAACCATTGGTCACCACAAAGGTATAATCAAGCTGCGGTAGAATGATTTGGCTTGGAGAAGAAAGTATATTGTCTTTCCAGTGGATGTTTAAATCTCCAAATGTCAATTAAATTAAAACTTTCCACCAAATTTAAAAAAGGAGTTGGTAGTTTTATATGCTAAAAACCACAAAGGTACAATCAAGTTCACAAATGTTTTTTTTAATATAAATGATTCCCAGCATATTATATACATCATCTTGCCTACTCTGTTGTTTGCAGATGCAGAACAATGCAGCAAATGTCCAGAAGACCAGTATCCAAACAAGGATCACTTTCAATGTCTTCCCAAATTGATCACCTTTCTGGCCTTTGAAGGCTCTTTGGGAATAGTCCTGGCGTCCATTGCTCTATTCTTGTCCTTAACCACTGGTTTTGTGTTAAGAGTCTTTATTAAATACAAACACACTCCCATCGTCAAAGCCAACAACCGGGATCTCTCCTACATCCTCCTCGTCTCCCTCCTGCTCTCCTTCTCGTCCTCCTTCCTGTTCCTTGGGCAGCCAAGAAAAGTCACCTGCCTTCTCCAGCAAATAGCTTTCTGTGTGATCTTCACAGTTGCAGTTTCTTCTGTGTTGGCCAAAACCATCACTGTGGTGCTCGCCTTTCTGGCTACAAAGCCAGGGAACAGGGTGAGGAGATGGCTGGGGAGGAGTCTAGCCAACTCCATTGTCATTTCCTGGTCCAGTGTCCAAGTAATCATCTGTACCATCTGGTTGGGATTCTCACCCCCATTTCCAGACTCCGACATGCACTCCCACATGGGAGAAATTGTTCTGCAATGTAACCAAGGGTCTGTGGCCATGTTCTATGGTGCCCTCAGCTACATGGGCTTCCTGGCTGCCATCTGCTTCACGGTGGCTTTCCTAGCCAGGAAGCTGCCTGGGGCATTCAATGAAGCCAAGCTGATCACCTTCAGCATGCTGGTCTTCTGCAGTGTTTGGGTGTCCTTTGTGCCCACCTACCTGAGCACCAAGGGGAAGTACATGGTAGCCGTGCAGGTCTTCTCTATGTTGGCCTCCAGTGCTGGGCTCCTGGGCTGCATCTTTCTCCCCAAGTGCTACATTATTTTACTGAGGCCTGATCTGAATACAAAGGAGCACTTGACAACGAATGCTTAGGATAGCATCTGAATCTTGAAACATTCCATTTTTACAACAGATGTGCACCACAACAGCTTTGAAACCCATATACATGTCATGAGCATATAGCTTCTTAGATGTAAACATTTCTTCCATTTACATAAATCATGAATGATGTAAGTAAGTTCAGAATTATTGTGTAAGTGGCCACATACAGCGAGCCTTGTAGCCAAAGTAGAGATTGCTATTGACAACAGTCCCAAGGGAGTCAGACCGTCCAATAACCAACAGGTTCAGGTCCAATGAATTGAGAAAGGTTCAAAGTCAAATGGACATTCGAAACCTTTGATAAAGATCCAGGATTGGAGTTCTAGGGTCGGTTCCAAAACCACAGTCAAGTGGAGCTCCTGAAAGAATCACACCGTTGTCCATCAACAGTGACAGTTGAGCAGACACTGAGTCTCTGCCTTGCTTCCCTCCCAGTCTTAGTTGACGGTGTCAGTATTTTCATCCCTTCCATTGCAAGGATCACCAGATCATGTTTGTTTTACTTTCTGTCTGTGAGAAAGGAGGGGGTGGAAACTACTCTTCCAGACTTCCGTCTCCAGTACTACGTGCTTTTCCTTTGATCTGTCTAGAGACAGGATCTCAGCATGAAAGCTGTTTCTCTCGTACATGTCTGTTATGTTCTTTTAGTTGTTTAATCAGCAGAAATAAATTAGGTATGCTACAAAACCTCCACAGCTTTGCTTCCGTTACTCTGCTGTATTTGAGGTGCTCACATGAGCGAGTCCACAGCACCAGGACCTATTCCTCAGGAATGCTGTGTTGCTGTTCCTGCGATCGGAAGGTCGGAGAAGGTGCTTCCGTCACCCAGCCCATGCAGGTGCTGAAGACGTGGGCTGAACATGGGTGTACGGAAAGACGGACCTGAGCTTGCCCTAGCTGTCTCTCTCCTCTTAAGAAAACATGTGATTGTCACCTGCCCTGAACTCACAGAGAAGGGGGCACCTCCGGTTCTGGTGATGTGTCCACTTCCCTTGGCTCCTGTGAACTCTTGGCTGCCCCTTCAATGTCCTCTGAGGTCCAAACAGTACCTCCTAAGTCGCCAACCTCCCCTTCCTCTTCTTCGGCTTGCTTCTGTAAGTACCAATTACAGATATACCCCTCACTGGGACCCTCTTTCCCTTCCTTGATGTCCTGCTAGTTCATGACACTAATGAACCCTACTGATCTTGAGGCAGCTAGTGCCTCTCTGAGGTCAGTGTGACTACTTTTGCAAATAATGTGCAATTGAGGTATGATTGTACACCCACGGATATTTTTTCAAAGGGCCAGTCAAACAACAGCTTCTAGTCCAACTGTTGTTAGGCAAACATCTTCCTCTGCTTCTTCAAATCAAATACATTTATTGGCATCATAGTATAAAACGTTTCAGGTCACTGGAATAATTAAAAGGACAAAGGTGAAATTGGCAAGGGTTATAAGGTCACGCCATAATTGTGTCCACTTAGATATTCTGCTACACCCTGTCTAATTCCCGAAAGGATGGTTTGTTGGGAACCCTTTCGGGTAAAATTGTGGTGTAAAAAAAAAGAAGCTACTAGAGCAGTGATAACTTTGACCAGTTTCAACACATAAGGTTAAGTATGGAAAGCGCTTCAATCTGAGCAGGCTGAAAGCAAAGAGTAAGGTTACCGTAACTTCCATCATAGAGCTTCAGTACGCTGATGACAACGAAGTGTGTACACACTCTGTAGATGACCTCCAAACCACCCTAAATATTTTCACAGAAGCTTACAAAAAGCTTGGCCTATTGCTCAACATCCAAAAAACCAAAGTGTTGCACCAACAAGTACAAAATAACCCCTCTGCAGTGCCACAAATCCAACTCAATGGTGTAACGTTGGAAAATGTCGATCACTTCTCCTACCTGGGCAGTTATCTTTCCACAAGGGCCGACATTGATGCCAAAATCCAGCATCGCCTGAGCTCTGCAAGTGCGGCTTTCTCCCGATTGAAGTGCAAAGTGAGGACTGGGACATTTGCAGGGAAATCAAAATGCTTGTTTACAAAGCTATTGTACTACCAACCTTACTGTATGCTTGTGAAACATGGACCACTTATAAACGCCATCTCCAACTCCTTGAAACATTCCATCAACGGTGTATCAGAAAATTTTTACACATCACTTGGGAAGACAGGCGAACTAATACCAGTGTACTGGAAGAAGCAAGGATCACCAATGTTGAAGCAATGATTCTTCAACATCAACTTCGTTGGACTGGTCATGTTGTGCGGGTGCCTGATTATCGTCTTCCAAAGCAACTACTTTATTCCAAACTTAAAAATGGAAAGCGTAATGCTGGTGGTCAACAAAAGGGTTTAAAGACTGTCTCGAGGCAATTTAAAAAAAAAATGTAGTATAAACACCAACAGTTGGGAAACACTGGCCTGCGAGTGCTCCAATGGGAGAACAGCCTTTACCAAAGGTGTCATGGGCTTTGAAGACACTCAAACTCAGGAAGCAAGGGAGAAACGTGCTAAGAAGAAGGCATGCTTAGCAAATTCACACCATGATCAACTTCCGCCCAGAAATCAATATCCCCACTGTGGAAGGATGTGTGGATCCAGAATTGGCCTCCACAGTCACTTACGGACTCATTGTTAAAACCATGTTTATGGAAGACAATCTTACTCGGCTATGAGTGATTGCCAAAGAAGAAGAAGACATTGTGTAGCTCTTAATTTTGATGTTTACTTCGGTGGTTGCAAGGGCAATCTTTGGACAAATCTCTGGAGCTCTGTTGAAATGAAAATGAAAAAAAAAAAATCACTATGATTTTGATAATAATTTAAGGGAAGAAGCATTGACTCCGCAATTTTCTGAACTTCCTATGTGGTTGTACACACAGGTGCAGGACTAGAATAACACACGTCTGCAAAAACTCCCAGATGTGACTCCAGACTCTGAGAAGTTGGTGGGGCTGGTAGCTGACCATGTCTAACTGTCACAGAACATTCCCATCTGTAAAGGACATAGTTCAAAGCCGGGGTTAACTCTTCTATTACTCAATAAAAACAGTTGCCGAGACTAAAGATCCCTTCCTCCCCACAGTCGTCTACAGGATGTCTCCTCCTCTCCAGGGCTTTCCCCAAGCAATCCCCAAGGGAGGGGTCACCACCACTCCCCAGGCTCTGAGACTTCTTCCCTTGGAGTTTCCCCCCAGCTGGTTCCTCCCACCATTCCTCTGCATCAAAACCAGTCCATGACACTTAACTTGCAGGGAAAAGCACATACACAAGAGTCACGGTCAAGGTTTCCTTTTTGGGCAGTGGCTGGAGCTTCCAGCCCATGAGCCACCTTAGAATAGAATAGAATAGAAATAGAATAGAATAGAAATTTATTTGTCATTGTCCGTATATACACAGTATACACAACAACGAAAATCAAACACCCACCCAAAGATCGGCTTCACATACACATTTGCACGTACCTCCAACACTCTCATCCCATTCAGACATAATCTATAAAACATACATAATCCAGAATATAACATGACCTATTAAAAGCATAGCATGACCTAAACCCTATCTCATTCCTTCCTACTCCCTGCTTGCTATTTCTTACAACTGGCCCTGAGATCATTATTTAGTGCAATCAGAGCTCTTGGATAGAAACTATTCAGAAGGCGTGTGGTTCGTGTTTTCATTGTCCTATATCTTCTGCCCGAAGGCAACAGTTCAAAGAAGTTGTGAGCAGGATGGGTGGGATCTCTCAGGATATTGTGTGACTTCTTCAAAGTGCGAGACGTGAAGATCTCATCCAGGGTTGGTAGCTGGAGCCCTATAACATTCTGGGCAATTTTTGTTATTCTCAGTAAAGCTTTTTTATCCGTTTCAGAGCTGCTTCCATACCACGATAATATACTATAGGTTAAGACACTCTCGATGGTACTGTGATAATAGGACAGGAGTAGGTGCTGAGATAGATTCAGTCCCCTGAGCATTCTCAGGAAATACAACCTCCCCTGCACCTTCCTCACAACCATGTTAATATTTGCAGTCCATGAGAGGTCCTCAGAGATATAAATGCCCAGGTATTTAAAACTACCAACCCTCTCCACCTCCTCGCCATTTACCTTAGGTAAAAGCTAAAGGTAAAGATGGTTAAGTCGAGTCAAAGGCAAATATGGGGTTGTGGCTCTCGTCTCACTTTCAGGCCACGGGAGCTGGCGTTTGTCCACAGACAGCTTTCCGGGTCATGTGGCCAGCAGGACTAAACCGCTTGTGAAAACGGAACACTGTGATGGAAGCCAGAGCACACAGAAACACCGTTTACCTTCCTGCCGCAGCGGTACCTATTTATCTACTTGCACATTGACGTGCTTTTGAACTGCTAGGTGGGCAGGAACTGGGACGGAGCAACAGGAGCTCACCCCGTTGCGGGGATTCGAACCGCCAATCTCCTGATCGGCAAGCCCAAGAGGCTCAGTGGTTTAGACCACAGCGCCACCCGTGTCCTTGTAGCCACCTTAGGGCTGCCAGGAACTCCCCATTTGACCCACAGGGCTGCTGTTGTGGTCAATCCATACCCACCTGCTCTATACTTGACATGTGTTTATGGTTTGGATGCCGTCTCAGAGCAGTCCAAACTCACTGCCAAAGGTTTGCTTCTATACCCCCACCCTCACCATGCATGTAGATTCCCCTCCCCCATATTTGTTGACCTCTGGAGATGAAAAGGCAGGGAAACCTGTTCTCTGGCAGTGACAAAACAGAGAGCCAATGGGATGGAGCAGAGGGGGGAGAGCCAATCCGGGAGATGGAGCCTAAGGCCCACCCTCCACACTTTGAAGGTTTCAGAGGGACTATCCAGACGGAAGAAAGGAGTGCACCTGGTGGAAAGGAAAAGGGGAAAGCGACTGCTGAACCCGTTTTTAAATTCAAAACATAGCTGCAAAAGGAAACATGGCACGTGGAAGGTTGTGCCCCAATCTTGCCCTCTGGAAGTGTGTGTTTTGAAGCAATCTCCTCTCACGGCATGTCATGGTCCGGTTCACGGACGATCGAAGTCCTGGCTGGGGATGTCGGGACCGGGGGCAGGATGGCGGGGTGGGAGCAGGAACGGGGGTCCAGAAGCCAGGAGTCAGGAAGCCAAGAGTCCGCAGGTCAGAGAGCCGGGAGTCAAGAAGCCAAGGGTCTGAAGGTCAGGAAACAAGGTGTCATGAAGTCAGGGGTCCGAGGATCAAGAAGCAAGGAGTCAAGGAACCAAACTCAGCAAGGCAGGGAATGTGTTGCTGCGACAAAGAGCCGAAGGGAAATGCTGACCCTTCCCGGCTCTTGCCACCAGGTGCTGGGAGTTACCAATCGGCCTCACCTGTGCCACCTCGCCTTGCCTCTCCAGAACAAACTTAGGAAGGCCCCAGTCCTGGTCACAGGGCCTGGCTCCTGTACACACTCATGACACGGCAGGTATCAGGTGAGGCAAAGGCCAACAGGGGCTCTGCCTGGGATCCATGTTCCCTCAGCCTTACCTGTACACACACGATTATCTGCACCTGTGCCTCTTTATGCAATTTCTATCAGAATGCTTCAAAGCCTCCCAGTATGGCGTTTATTAGGCTTGGACATGGAGATGGGCTCCACCACTTGTTCCAGAAGTAACTTAAACTGGTTTATTAAGTGGATTCTTTATACATAACTCAAAGGTGAGTTTGGGCAGTTTCCACGGGCTTACCTATTTATTTGTTACCTGCCCCTCTCAATAAGGCCCCAAGGCAAATTCCAATGGTATAGGTAAAGGTAAAGGGACCCCTGACCATTAGGTCCAGTTGTGACCGACTCTGGGGTTGCGGCACTCATCTCGCTTTATTGGCCGAGGGAGCCAGCGTACAGCTTCTGGGTCATGTGGCCAGCATGACTAAGCTGCTTCTGGTGAACCAGAGCAGCGCACGGAAACGCCGTTTACCTTCCCGCCAGAGTGGTACCTATTTATCTACTTGCACTTGACGTGCTTTCGAACTGCTAGGTTGGCAGGAGCAGGGACTGAGCAATGGGAGCTCACCCCGTTGCGGGGATTCGAACCGTTAATCTTCTGATCAACAAGTCCTAGGCTCTGTGGTTTAACCCACAGCGCCACCCTCGTCCCTCATTGGCATAACCGCATGAAATTGTAAAAACCATTAAAACAGCTTACACAATTACAAAAGAAAACAAAACATGCCAAACAGAGCAGAAAAAGTGAAACAGAACAGAAGAGGCTGGATGCCCATGAATATATTCAGACAACACAGTTTACACCTGAATGGAGTGAATTCCAGAATTTAGGGACTGGCAGAGAGATTTCTGTTTTCCCAAAGTCTAAAGGTAAAGGGACCCCTGACCATTAGGTCCAGTCGTGAATAATAATAATAATAATAATAATAATAATAATAATAATAATAATTTATTATTTATACCCCGCCCATCTGGCTGGGCTTCCCCAGCCATTCTGGGCGGCTTCCAAAAGAATACTAAAATACTGTGACTCTGGGGTTGCGGCGCTCATCTTGCTTTACTGGCCAAGAGAGCCAGCGTACAGCTTCCGGGTCATATCGCCAGCGTGACTAAGCTGCTTCTGGCGAACCAGAGCAGCGCACAGAAACGCCGTTTACCTTCCCGCCAGAAGGTAACTACTTGCACTTTATCTACTTGCACTTTGACGTGCTTCCGAACTGCTATTTGGCAAATCTCCAGTGTCACTCTTAAGTAACTCTTAGCCTTCTCCCTTCGTGTAGCTACTTGTTGGAACTGGTTCCATGGGGTGGAAGCGATGCCCCTCGCCCGTTCTGCTAAAGCCAGTACAAACAGGAGGACTTATCTGCCCTGTTCCTCCCCAGCCGGGGCTAAGACCACTTGGCCCAGTCGTTCGTTCTTCTGCCTTCCCACCAAAGGAAATATCGCCAGCACCCATATAGCACAATGTATACATTTCATCATAAAGACGATCTCCCTAACCTGGTTTGTCCCAAGGAAGGATATGGTGGATTTGCAAGGACAAGAATGGCGTGGGGGTTGCCTGTTGCAAAGATCCACGAGACAAAAACACCTTGCAGCATTTGAGGAACTTCAGTAAGAGTTGCAAGGTAGATATAAGAAGTAGATATATTAAGAAAAAGTTTAATTATGATAAAAGTGTGTATGGCAATAAGTAATATGAAATCGAAATATGGAATAGACGGGAGGTTGGGTCTTTAGTGTGAAGACCAATTTATGTTTCATTGTTTGTTAAGAAAATTATGTGTCTGTGGTTATTCCTGTGTGTAATTTGGTATTTGTGTTTTTCCTTTTTTCTTGCTGCATCAAAAAAAGAAAAGAAAAGAGTTGGGCATGTTTAGCCTGGAAAAGAGGAGACTGAGAGGAGATAGGGTAAAAGGTAAAGGTAAAGGTACCCCTGCCCGTACGGGCCAGTCTTGACAGACTCTAGGGTTGTGCGCCCATCTCACTCAAAGAGGCCGGGGGCCAGCGCTGTCCGAAGACACTTCCGGGTCACGTGGCCAGCGTGACATCGCTGCTCTGGCGAGCCAGAGCCGCACACGGAAACGCCATTTACCTTCCCGCTAGTAAGCGGTCCCTATTTATCTACTTGCACCCAGGGGTGCTTTCGAACTGCTAGGTTGGCAGGCGCTGGGACCGAACGATGGGAGCGCACCCCACCGTGGGGATTCGAACCGCCGACCTTTCGATCGGCAAGCCCTAGGCACTGAGGCTTTAACCCACAGCGCCACCCGCGTCCCGAGGAGATAGGGTAGTCATCTTCAAATATCTCCAGGGCTGCCACATGGAAGAGGGAACATGCTTCTTATCTCCTGCTCCGGAGGGTAGGACTTGAACCCATGGCTTCAAGGAGATTCCAACGAAACATCAGGAAGAACGTTCTGACAATAAGAGCTGTTCCAACAGTGAAACGGACTCCCTTGGGAGGTTGTGGACTTGCTTTCCTGGGAGGTTTTTAAGCAGAGGCTGTATGGCCATCTGTCAGAGATGCTTTAGCTGAGATTCCTGCATTGCAGGGGATTAGACTAGATGACCCTGGGGTCCCTTCCAACTCTAAGATTCTATGATGTCCTCCAACCACTAGCCAT
Source organism: Podarcis tiliguerta (assembly GCF_965153285.1). Taxonomy (NCBI): domain Eukaryota; kingdom Metazoa; phylum Chordata; class Lepidosauria; order Squamata; family Lacertidae; genus Podarcis; species Podarcis tiliguerta. The sequence continues at coordinate 2,523,374 of NC_139535.1, read as the reverse complement.
TCTTTTGCACCAGGTTCCGCTTGGTGGACCTGGGGGTTCAAGCGAGAAACAAAGCAGATCCTGCAAGTCTGAAGTCTGCTCAATTTGTTTATTTGACTGCTTCCCTACCCTTCACCACAAGCTCCTAGGGCAAGATACAACAATATAAACGTACAAAATTATATTTAAAAAAAACAAGTTAAACTTTTCATACAATTATAAAAAAAAGTAAAGCAATAGAGCAGTTCTAGGCAGAAGCAGAGCTGCATAGATTAAACAAAACTGAAAAGGGAGGGGGTCCCAGAAAACATACTTTTAACTCTCCAGTCGCAACCGTGAAGAAGGAATTCCACAATTTAGGGCAAACTTGGGTCCCCCAGACGTTGGACTACAACTACCACTATCTACGGGACTGCCTCTCCTGGTCTGCCCCGCAGAGGACCTTAAGGTCCATGAATAAACATAGTTTAGAGGTCCCGGGCCCTAAGGAAGTCAGACTATCCTCCACCAGGGCTGGGGCCTTCTCAGTGATGGCTCCGACCTGGTGGAATGCTCTGTCCCAGGAGACCAGGGCCCTGCAGGATTTAACTTCCTTCTGCAGGGCCTGTAAGACAGACCTATTCCGTCTGGCTTTCAATTTGAACTTAGCCTGATATTTTATTCCCCCTCCTTCCCTCCCCCTCCCCTTTTTATGAAGATTACCCGCTCTGGGATCCCACAGCTAATTCTCCCCTGGTCTCCTCGCTGGCCCAAATAGGACTAATTTAGCCAGCTAGCCTTGGTGATCATCTAATGTTTATTGGATGGATTTTCCCCTTAAATTGATTTTTGAATTCTGAATTTATTGTTATTCACTTTTTATACTGTATTTTATGCTGTTTTTTGTTGCATCAATTGTTTTCAATTTGTTGTTTGCCGCCCTGAGCCCGGTTTTCTGAACCGGGAAGGGCGGGGTATAAATGAAAAAAATATTTATCTATTTATCCATGAAAACAGGTCCTGTAGTCCAACAACACCTGGTCAGAAAGTTGCTGTAGGGGCTACCCTGGAGAAAACTCTCCTCTGAGCCTTCTCCATAACTAAAGTCTTCAAACTGAGCTATTTCTTAACATGGCCATTGCATTGATGACGCTTCAAGTCCCTTCCAACTCTTCAATTCTATGCCTCTATGAACCAATCGCCCACTGTAGGCCAGTGCTACTCTAAAATAGCAAGGCTTCTTTCGTCAACCACTCAGGTGGGATGGATCCTGCTTGAATCTGAGCAACAAGCGGGGTCTGCCGAGTGGCACGTCTGCACTTACTGTTTCCAGATGTGATTATTTACAGTTATTTATTTAAGGTGGGGGACATTTTTCCAGCCCAAGAGCCACATTTCCTTCTGGGCAAACTTTCAGAGGTGAGAGACCAGTGATGAAAGAATAAGAAAATGAAGAGTTTGGATTTGATATCCCGCTTTATCACTACCCGAAAGAGTCTCAAAGCGGCTAACAGTCTCCTTTCCCTTCCTCCCCCACAACAAACACTGTGAGGTGAGTGGGGCTGAGAGACTTCAGAGAAGTGTGACTAGCCCAAGGTCACCCAGCAGCTGCATGTGGAGGAGCAGAGACGCGAACCCGGTTCACCAGATTACGAGTCTACCACTCTTAACCACTACACCACACTGGCCATGTGGCCAGAGGTGAAAGTGGGAAGATCAGGAAACGAACATTTTACCTTTTGTGCAGTAGGCTAGTTTCTGCACAAGCCCTGCTCTGCCTTTCACCCAAGCCAAGAGGTGACATTATCAGAGTTTGAGGACATACCCAAGTGTGGCAAAAACACTCAAGGAAGAGTGCGAAATAGGAGCATGCACTGTGGGAGTTTTCCGCAGGCCGGACAGAGTGCTTTCAGCTCTTGTACCAGAGGTTCCCACTCCTAATTTAAGGGATCTTGGGACAGGCTACATCAAATATAAAATCAAACTAATAACGAAATAATAATAATAAACATTAAAACCGTATAAAATCAGTCTCCATAACCTCCTTCCTACAAAAATAAAGAGTCTGGAGCTCAGCGCCTGAAACTTCTACCTTCTCAGAAAAGAAATGTCACAATGTCATCATGAAGTTATCAGATTAAAATGGCACAGGACAGTATAGGAACCATCTTTGCAACTGCAGATATACAGAGGGATCTTTCTCCGTGGTAGAGGGGTGGTCACTTGGAAGAATTAGAAAAGTTTATTCTGCCCAGGTGGCCAGAGGAGCCTTTAATCAGAAGATTTCATGGAAGATGTTGGCTGCTGTAGATGCTTGCTCACCATAGTCATCCTCTCATTAGCAATGTTGGGGAGCCAACATACAATCTGTCGTATTGTGAGCATTTATACGGTTTCTCTGTATTTCCTCTCAAGGATCGCAGATTTGATTAGACAGATAAGCTCTCGAGTCATTTAGATTCCATATCCGATGTATGGATCCTCTACTTTGAAGGCCTGTTCCGTAACTGAAATTCTTTCCACGTTACAGGCATCGGCAGAACTGACAGCAACCACCCCTTTATGAATTCTTTCGTGTACATTAAGGTTTGACCTCTGGCTGCAGCTTTTCCCGCAGACTGAGCACGTATATGGTTTCTCCCCCGTGTGGATTCTTCGGTGTACGTTAAGGCTCGAGCTCTGGCTGAATCGCTTTCCACATTCCGAACATTTATATGGTTTCTCTCCTGCATGGGTTCTCTGATGGCTTGTAAGGTGTAGTCTCCGGATGAAAGTCTTCCCGCACTCTGAGCATATATATGGCCTCACTCCCGTGTGGATTTTCTGATGTTCGGTAAGGCTAGAGTTGTGACTGAAACTCTTCCCACACTCCGAGCATGTGTACGGCTTCTCCCCGGTGTGCACACTTTGATGACGTATGCAGCTGATGTGGTTACGGAAGCTCCTTCCACATTCGGAGCACTTATATGGCTTCATCCCCATGTGGATCTTCTGGTGCGAAGTAAAAGAGGTCCTCCAGCTGAAGCTCTTCCCGCACTCCAAGCACTCATACGGCTTCTCCCCTGTATGGATTCTCTGATGTAACTTAAGGTTCATGCTGTGGTTGAAGCTCTTTCCGCACTCTGAGCATTTGTACGGCTTCTCGCCTGTGTGGATGGTGAGGAGATGCCGTGTGAGGCTTTTGCAGTGAGTGAAGCACTTCCCACACTCGGAGCATTTGTGTGGCTTCTCCCCTGTGTGGATTATCTGATGTGAGCTAAGGTGTATCCGCTGCCTGAAGCTCTTTCCGCACTCCAAACATTTGTAAGTCTTTTCCTCGGTGTGGATTCTCTGATGCGACCGAAGGTGCGCGCTGCTAACAAAACTCTTCCCACACTTTGAGCAGTCATATGGTCTATCCCCTGTGTGGAGTTTCTGGTGTGAAGTAAGATACGCCCTGAGGCGGAAGCTCTTTCCACACTCGGAGCAGTTATACGGTTTCACCCCAGTGTGGATCGTCAAGTGCCGTGTAAAACTCGTGCTGTGCTGGAAACTCTGTCCACAGTCCCAGCACTGATATGGCTTCTCTGCTATGTGGACTGTTAGATGTTCACTAACATGTGCACTACAGCTGAAGCTCTTCTCACAGACCGGGCATTTATACGCCTTCTCCTCCATGTGGATTCTCATGTGAGTATTAAGGCTTGATTCACAACTAAAGCTTTCCTCGCAAACACTGCACTGAATACTTTTCTTCTCTTGGTCTTCGGCTGGGATTTGACACAAGTCGCTACACTGAGAAGCAAAGGAGTTCTCCTCTTCTGGTTCCATTTGCCTTCTCTGAGCTTTCTCGTCTATACAGCCAGCTCCTTCCAAGAACGTGCTGTGTGCTTCTCCCTCGGTCTCACTCTCCCATTCACCTGCTGTAACCAAGAGAGGAAAGCAGACATAAAGCAGAGTTGCTAATAATAATAATAATAATAATAATAATATTTGTACGCTGCCCATCTGACTAGGTTGCCCCAGCCACTCTGAGCGGCTTCCAACATATATAGAAACAAAACAAAACATTGGACGGCCTCGGTCCAGTATTATCTAAAGGAGCGTCTCCACCCCCATCGTTCTACCCGGACACTGAGGTCCAGCGCCGAGGGCCTTCTGGTGGTTCCCTCATTACGAGAAGCCATGTTACAGGGAACCAGGCAGAGGGCCTTCTCGGTAGTGGCACCCGCCCTGTGGAACGCCCTCCCACCAGATGTCAAAGAGAACGACAACTACCAGACTTTTAGAAGACATCTAAAGGCAGCCCTGTTTAGGGAAGCTTTTAATGTTTGGTGCATTACTGTATTTTAATATTTTGTTGGAAGCTGCCCAGAGTGGCTGGGTGGGATGTAAAGAATTTATTATTATTATTATTATTATTATTATTATTATTATTATTATCACACATTGAAAAGCTTCCCTAAACAGGGCTGCCTTCAGATGTCTTCTAAAGGTTATTATCACCTCTTTGACATCTGATGAGTTACTCATCTCTTTGACATCTGATGGAAGGGCGTTCCACAGGGCCACTACTGAGAAGGCCCTCTGCTGGTTCCCTGTACCTGGTTCCTTCCCTGAAGGAACAAGATGGCCTAGATACATTTCAGTCTGGTTTCAGGCCCAGTGTTGGCTCTGACACAGCCTTGGTTGTCTGAGGAAGAAACCTTCTTGGAATTGAAGGATGGGTTGAACCCTGCTGGCTTTCCTTGACCCACCAATGACTTTTGAAACCATTGACCGTGGTGTTCTCCTGGAGTGGCTCAAGAGGGTGCCAGATGGAGGTCCTGTTTTATAATGGTTTCACTCCTACCCGCAGGGTGGCTACCAGGAAATAGCACTAGGAGACTGTTGCTATGCTCCATGGTTTGGGGGCTGCAGTGTCCCACCATGATTCATTCTGTCTCCTATGCTGTTTAACACCTATATGAAACTGTTGGGAGTGGTCATCCAGCAATTTGGAGCATGATGCCGGCACACAGCTCCATCTTTCACTTCCTTTGGAATTGGGAGAGGCTGTGAAGATGTTGGACAGGTATCTGCGTGGGAAGAATTTACTTCTCAACCACTGGGTTCATCTCACAGGCAAGGGGAAACAACTGAAACAAAACATGAAGCCAAGGAATAAAAGAGAGTTCAGTATCCAGTTAGCGACCCAAGTAATAATAATAATAATAATAAATAAATTAATACATAAATATTTATACCCCGCCCATCTGGCTGGGCTTCCCCAGCTACTCTGGGTGGCTTCCAACAAAATATTAAAATACAGTAATGCATCAAACATTAAAAGCTTCCCTAAACAGGGCTGCCTTCACATGTCTTCTAAAAGTCTGGTGGTTGTTCTTCTCTTTGACATCTGGTGGGAGGGCGTTCCACAGAGCAGGTGCCACTACCGAGAAGGCCCTCTGCCTGGTTCCCTGTAACTTGGCTTCTCACAGGGAGGGAACCGCCAGAAGGCCCTCGCAGCCGGACCTCAGTGTCCGGGCAGAATGATAGGGGTGGAGATGCTCCTTCAGGTATACTGGACTGAGGCCGTTTAGGGCTTTAAAGGTCAGCACCAACACTTTGAATTGTGCCCGGAATTGTGCTGGAGGTTTGCAGAACCTCCAGTTAAGCCAAAAGTCTGCTCTGATCAGAATTCGAAGGCATGTTACATAGGCGCAAAAAGAGCCATGAAACATCAAAACATTCAACATTCTCAAGACTTAAAAAGGTACGTCTGGAGGCATCTCTCACTTTCTCAGAGGGAACCCCAGAAAAGAAGAGGATATCATTCAATAAAAGGACCTCAATCAAAATTTCAACCTCCAGCATCCGCCACACAAGGCAGAGAGGGAGCCTTACCGACAGACTCCAGGTTCCCCCAGTTCTCCTCCATGACTTCCCCGTGCAAAGCTCTCTGGGCCGAATCCAGCAGATCCCACTCCTCCTCTGTGAAGTAGACACCCACCTCGTCAAAGCTCATCGGAGCCTAGAATAAGGAAGAAAAGGCAGCTTGTCCGTCTAGGTAATCCAAAAAGGAGGACCCAACAAGAAAGAGAAGACAACATGTCTGACAGTTCTCCTGGAGCGTGAAAAGCATTCAAATAATAAAAATCATAAATAATAAATTTTATTTATACCCCGCCCTCCCCAGCCAAAGCCAAGCTCAGAGCGGCTAACAACAGTAAAACGTTAAAACATTCTAAAATCATTTCATTATCAAATTAATTCCAATCAAATTAATGGCAACCATTGGGCTAGAAGTTCTGTGAGGATTGCCAAAGGAGGGAGTCAGACTGTGTCTTGGCCAAAGGCCTGGTGGAACAGCTCTGTTCTGCAGGCCCTGCAGAAAGATGTCAAATCCCGCAGGGCCCTAGTCTCTTGTGACAGAGCATTCCACCAGATCGGAGCTACAGCCGAAAAAGCCCTGGCTCTGGTTGAGGCCAGCCTAACCTCTCTGTGGCCTGGGACCTTCAAGATGTTTTTGTCTGAAGACCGTAAATTCCTCTGTGGGACATACCAGGAGAGGCGGTCCCGTAGTTATGAGGGTCCTAGGCCGTATAGGGCTTTGAAGGTTAAAACCAGCACCTTAAACCTGATCCTGTACTCCACCGGGAGCCAGTGCAGCTGGTATAGCACCGGGTGAATGTGATCTCGCAGCGAAGACCCCGTAAGGAGTCTCGCCGCGGCATTCTGCACCCGCTGAAGTTTCTAGGTCAGTCTCAAGGACAGCCCCACGTAGAGCGAGTTACAATAATCCAGTCTGGAGGTGACCGCCGCGTGGATCACAGTGGCTAGGTCAGGGCGAGAGAGGTAAGGAGCCAACTGCTTAGCTTGGCGGAGATGAAAAAATGCCACCTTTGTTATAGCTGCAATCTGTGCCTCCATGGAAAGGGAGGTGTCGAAGATTACACCCAAACTCTTAACGGACGGTGCTGGCACTAATTGCACCCCCGCAAGAGATGGGAGTTGCCCCCTCAATCCCATATCGTCCCTTCCTAGCCAAAGGACCTCTGTCTTCGAAGGATTTAACTTCAACCGGCTCCCACGTAACCATCCAGCCACAGCTTCCAAGCATCTGGTCAGTGTGTCTGGGGCCGAGTCAGGATGGCCATCCATCAACAGACAGAGTTGGGTGTCATCAAAGCCCACCTAGCTAACAATGTTGGTTAGAACAGTGGCCAAACAGATGCCCAATGTAAAAAGCAGAGAAGCAACGAGGACTCGAGAGCAAAAGGAGCAGCAACACTCTTCCCTCCCGGCAATTGGGATTATTCAGAGGCACCTGCATTGCTCGGACCATGAAGGCTGAACAAAGGTATTGTGGCTGGAGACGAAGGAAGGCCTTCTCCCTCCAGGAGTCTGTCTAACCCCCTTTTAAAGTTGGCAGCCATCACAGCAACTCGTTGGAGCAAATCCCGTAACTCAGGCATAGGCAAACTTGGCCCTCCAGATGTTTTGGGACTACAACTCCCATCATCCCTAACTAACAGGACCAGTGGTCAGGGATGACGGGAACTGTAGTCCCAAAACATCTGGAGGGCTGAGTTTGCCTACGCCTGCTGTAACTATATGCTGCGTGCCTAAGCACTTTCTTTCGCCACTTCGGGAATTCCAAGCATTGAGCTTTTATTACCTTATTCGACTGGACAGCAACTCCTTCCCCTCCACCAACCGCGGGAGAAATTGCCAGGGTTGTGCCACTTCCTGGGAGGGAGAAAAGGAGACGTGGAGATGCTTAATTCTGTTATCTTCTTGCCAATTAATTGCTATTGCATTTTACATTAAAAAAAAAAACAAATTCCACAGGGCGGGTGCCACTACCGAGAAGGCCCTCTGCCTGGTTCCCTGTAACTTGGCTTCTCACAGTCAGGGAACCGCCAGAAGGCCCTCGGCGCTGGACCTCAGTGTATACTGGACTTCAGATATACTGGACTGAGGCCATTTAGGGCTTTAAAGGTCAGCACCAGCACTTTGAATTGTGCTCGAAAACAACTCTCAATTACTATTGAGAGTGGGAGAAAACTTTTTCTATATCCACTTAATGCTGTGCATAATTCCATAAACTACTGTTGTGTCACCTGTCACTCGCCTTTCCTGTAAACGCTGCAACCGTTCCTCCCTGGGGACTTGATCCACGCCTTTGATCTACCTCGTGGGGATAAAATGGGGAGAATCATCTACACCACTTCAAGGTGAGATAGAAATGCGATTATCAATAAGCAGTATGTCAGGCGTGGAGAGTCCTCCTCTCCCTTCAGTAACTTCACAGACAAGAATTAACTATAAGAACTGCTGCTGCTGCGGCTGCCACCCAGGAGGACTCCCCTGCTCAGCACCTGAGGGCCCCAGTCCTACCACTCACCACCTGGCCTAGGGCGGGGCCTGATAAAGGACTGTGTGACGCGGCAGCTAAAAAAGCCAATGCAATTCTGGGCTGCATCAATAGGAGTATAGCATCTAGATCAAGGGAAGTAATAGTGCCACTGTATTCTGCTCTGGTCAGACCTCACCTGGAGTACTGTGTCCAGTTCTGGGCACCACAGTTCAAGAAGGACACTGACAAACTGGAACGTGTCCAGAGGAGGGCAACCAAAATGGTCAAAGGCCTGGAAACGATGCCTTATGAGGAACGGCTAAGGGAGCTGGGCATGTTTAGCCTGGAGAAGAGGAGGTTAAGGGGTGATATGATAGCCATGTTCAATTAAGTTTTAGATTTTGATTTAAGTGGAAATTGTTTCCTATTTGGTTGTGCATTTTTTTGATGTGGTTTACTTATTGTTTATGACTTTTGTAATTATGTAAATTTTGTTATGCTGTAAGCTGCCTTGAACATTGTTTTTTTAACTATGGAAAGGCGGCATACAAATAAAATATGATGATGATTAACGAGCAGATTATATTTTATGGTCTTTTTTTATTCAGTCATCTGGCTGCAAGCAAAAATCCACATCCCGCCACAAGGAGAGCAGTTGGCTACTCTAAATCCTCTCCCTTCTATCCCCAGAAACATCCTGGGCATCAACAGGAAATTCCTCCTCTCTGCATCCTTAGTTCTCTAATACGGACGAAACCTCCTTGTTCTTGAGGAGGGAGGGTTCCCCACACTCTCTAATGACGTCTCTACTGGCTGTTCCCTCCCTTTTGTTTCTCTTGCCATTATCTCATAACTAGGCAACTCCTGTCTAAGCTGTTCAGTGTCTGTGTCTCTCAAAACAGGAGCAAATCTTAGAATCATAGAGTTGGAAGAGACCACAAGGGCCATCGAGTCCAACCCCCTGCCAAGCAGGAAACACCATCAGAGCACTCCTGACATATGGTTGTCAAGCCTCTGCTTAAAGACCTCCAAAGAAGGAGACTCCACCACACTCCTTGGCAGCAAATTCCACTGTCGAACAGCTCTTACTGTCAGGAAGTTCTTCCTAATGTTTAGGTGGAATCTTCTTTCTTGTAGTTTGGATCCATTGCTCCGTGTCCGCTTCTCTGGAGCAGCAGAAAACAACCTTTCTCCCTCCTCCATGTGACATCCTTTTATATATTTGAACATGGCTATCATATCACCCCTTAACCTCCTCTTCTCCAGGCTAAACATGCCCAGCTCCCTTAGCCGTTCCTCATAAGGCATCGTTTCCAGGCCTTTGACCATTTTGGTTGCCCTCCTCTGGACACGTTCCAGTTTGTCAGCGTCCTTCTTGAACTGTGGTGCCCAGAACTGGACACAGTACTCCAGGTGAGGTCTGACCAGAGCAGAATACAGTGGCACTATTACTTCCCTTGATCTAGATGCTATACTCCTATTGATGCAGCCCAGAATTGCATTGGCTTTTTTAGCTGCCGCGTCACACTGTTGGCTCATGTCAAGTTTGTGGTCAACCAAGACTCCTAGATCCTTTTCACATGTACTGCTCTCAAGTACTGCTCTCCCCCCTCCTCTTCAAAGAGGAGCTGATCTGCCTGAGAATGCATTCCCCAATCCTCTGATTCAGACCATTCCCTGACACAGTAGAATGAAAGCAACCGAGGCGGAAGAGGAGGCCAAGTTGAACTGGGCCCCATCATGGTCCTTACCCAGCAAGGTGGCACCTCCACTGCCCTCCTGCACAATCCACCTGTAAGGTGCCCTCAGTGTTATGGCCGAAGGGGCCGCCTCAGCCTCTGCCAAGTTGGTAGTTGGGTCTGCAACCATTTCTTCCACCTGAAACGGAATTATAAGGATCCAAGACGAGGGACACAGAAAGGGATTAAGAAATGGTTTATGTGAAGGCCATCATTGTTTGGCCTGTGAATTAACCCACAGTACTAAGACAGCCTCTTCTCTCATTTTTTAAAATAGTATACTGCCCTATGCCCGCAGGTCTCAGGGCGGTTCAGAACATAAAAACACAAAATACATAATAAAACCAAGAAAAACCCAATAATCTCCCCAACATATTTTTTAAAGGGGATTGGATGCCAATCAGCCAAAGGCCTCGTTAAAGAGGAATGTTTTTGCCTGGTGCCTAAAAGTGCACCATGATATATTGGTGATATAGGTGAAACTCAAAAAATTAGAATATCGTAGAAAAGTTCATTTGTTTCAGTAATTCAACTTACAGCTGATGAAAACCCCAAATTAACAATCTCAGAAAATTAGAATATTAAATGAAATCAGCAAAACAAGGATTGCAAATAGAGCAATACTGGACCTCTGAGAAGTAGAAGCATGCATATGTACTCAGTACTTGGTTTGGGCCCCTTTTGCATCAATTACTACCTCTGAACCAGACTGAGAGACCATTTAAAGGCTCAGGAACCCATTGCAGGAGTTATGGATTGAATAGCTACTGCGCCTTTCCACAATATTCTAATCTTCTGAGATGGTTAATTTGGGGTTTTCATCAGCTGTATGCTATAATCATCACAATTATAACAAATTAAGGCTTGACGTATCTCGCTTTGCATGTCATGAGTCTATCTCATATATTAGTTTCACCTTTTAAGTTGAATTACTGAAATAAATGAACTTTTTCCACGATATTCTAATTTTTCGAGTTTCACCTGTATATCACCAGCTAAACACCATGATATAACACGGATGTATCACAATGTCTGAAATAAGGATGGCGCTATGTAGAGACTTCAGCTGGCTTCAACTTTCCCCCACGTCATGGTTTTTGCACAGCGCACACACACACATCGTGAATGTCGTGATGTATTGCCAGGTCAAAAAACCAGTTTTGGGTGATATATCGCTGTATCGCCCATGTTGCATATTTAGCAGATTAACTGCACTGCGAAAAGCGTGCTGGGGAGACCGCATGTTCGGGAAACAATAAAAAATGCAAAAATATATTTTGCTTGGCTTTAATTACAAAAACTCCTCTTACATTAAATCTATTAAGCATGAACCCATTCACCAGGGTACTGAGAGAGGTACACACTGCTCTTAATATACTATACCCAACTGCTGACACAGCTTAATTCACACAACTTAACAGCACCTGCTATACTGCTCCACAGCTGTAAAACTAGGTCATGATTTTTACGCTGTCCTTTAAAGAGATACACATCTTGTGAAGCAATAATGAACCATTCAACAGCCCAGCCCTATGAAGAGCTGGAAAGGACTGCCTGCCTGAAATCACTGCCTGCCAGTGTTGACAATACTAGGCTAGACACATCAGTGAACTGTGTTTCCTTTGTACTACTAGGATAAAACACACTCTTACCTGTTTCCGCTTCTTCCCCTCCACCTGGCTCAGGAGGAAGCCTTCTGCCAGGGCCACCGCCTGGGAGCTGGTCTCCGCTCCGCACTCCCTGACCCAGTTCTCCATCTCCGGGGGGAGGACAGCCAGGAACTGCTCCAGAATCACCAGGTCCAGCATCTGGGCCTTGGTGAGCCTTTCCGGCTTCAGCCACCGACGGCAGAGATTGTAGAGTTGGCTGCAAACCTCTCGGGGTCCCCCGGCCTCTTGGTAGCCAAACTCCCTGAAGCGCTGACACTCTGAGCTGGTGTTGTCATTGCCCGGAATCTTCTGCATGGTTCTTTCCCAGAATCCTCCACGGCTCCTGATCTTGTGCCCCCTTTGTGTTTCAGGACTTCCCTTTAATCCGTGCTCTGCATCTGGTTCCATAAAGGCCAAAGGCAAACAGCTGGGATGTGCGGTATTGAAAGCCAAGAAGCTGCAAAAGGTGGGGGTGGGGTTAGAGAGAGGTAAAGCAGTGGTTCCCAAACCTTTTCGGGCTCCCACCCTCCCGGTTCCAATTACAAAGTCTCAACTTGGCCATCCAGCGCCGAGGGCCTTCTGGTGGTTCCCTCACTGTGGAAAGCAAAGCTACAGGGAACCAGGCACAGGGCCTTCTCAGTAGTGGCACCCACCCTGTGGAATGCCCTCCCATAAGATGTCAAAGAGATAAACAACTACAGTCATACCTCGGGTTACAGCCACTTCTGGTTGCGTTTTTTTGGGTTACGGACCACCGAAACACGGAAGTACCGGAACAGGCTATTTCCGGGTTTCGGTAGTCGTGCATGCGCAGAAGCGCTAAATTGCGCTCTCTGCATGTGCAGAAGTGCCGAATTGCAACCCGCACGTGCGCAGACATGCAGACATGGGTTGCAAACGCTGCAGGTTGTGAACGTGCATCCCGCATGGATCACGTTTGCAACCCGAGCGTCCACTGTACCTGACATTTAGAAGACATCTGAAGGCAGCCCTGTTCAAGGAAGTTTTAAAAACATTTTAATGTATTTTTAACCTTTGTTGGAAACCGCCCAGAGTGGCTGGGGAGACCCAGCCAGATGGGCAGGGTATAAATAATAAATTACTATTATTATTATTATTATTATTATTATTATTATTATTATTATTATCATCATCATCATCCGTCATGGATGCATTACCTGAGATTTCTGCCGTGCAGGGGCTGAACTAGATTTTTTAAAAATAATCTTTTTCATTGTTTTTCAATGATATAAACATACAACATAAAACAGTACAAAATCCAAATGTCAAGATTACTCTGAATCGCCTGTCTCTCCCCCCCCCCCCCCCATGGGTCCTTTTAATTCTATTTTCAGCTGCGTATCAGTACTTCTCCAGTTTTTCATCTTCCTAAGTTATCTATACGTTCTATTACATTACAAGTGTATTTAAAATCCTGCTAATGTTTTGACCTGTTTACAATGATTTCCCATTCTTAAAGAAAAGAATTTCTTGCCTTCTTGATTCCTAAGCTTCCCAGTTAATTTTGCCATTTTGGCATAGTTCATCAGTTTGATTTGCCATTCTTCTCTGGTCGGGGCTATCTCTCCCTTCCATCTCTGGAGGTTGGACTAGATGCAGCGGCGTAGCGTGGGTTGTCAGCACCCGGGGCAAGGCCAGTAATTTGCGGCCCCCTAACCCGGGGCAAGGCAAGTAATTTGCGCCCCCCCCCACTTCACTGTCCCTCCCCCAGATAGTCCCTTGCTCTCTCTCCGCACCGCAACGCACGCCTGGCACCCTCCCCTCCACAGTGGGCGGCGACCCGGCGGCTCGGATCGGATTCGCACAGCCAGCACTGCAGTGAGAGAGAGAGAGTGAGTGAGCCAGGTAGGGGCACAGAGCTGCGAGTGCGAGCGCCCCCCCCCAGATGTTGCGGCCGGTGCGGCCGGCCCCCCCTGCACCCCCCACGCTACGCCACTGACTAGATGACCCTCTGGGGTCTCTCCCAGCTCTATAATTCTATGACTCTATCCCCAGCGACCCCTACCTTACCCTCTAAAAACATAAAATTCGAAACAGCCGTTTGCATGACCCACTAAGGAAGACGGTAACACAATAAAACTCGAAACAGCAACAATTAATCACACATTTATGCAAAATCCAATTAAACTATTTCCTTTAATTCAACAAGACTGCTTTTCAAAGGCTGCTAGTCATTTAATAATAATAATAATAATAATAATAATAATAATAATAAATTTATTTATATCCCGCCCTCCCCGGCCAGAGCCGGGCTCAGGGTGGCTAACACCAGTAAAATTACAATAAAAACCAATTTAAAATACAGGTTAAAATGCAATTTAAAATGCAGCCTCATTTTAAAAGTAGCCCACAGATCAAAACCATAAGGGGAGGGAAACACAAGGGTCAGACTGAGTCCAAACCAAAGGCCAGACAGAACAGCTCTGTCTTGCAGGCCCTGCGGAAAGATGTCAAGTCCCGCAGGGCCCTAGTCTCTTGTGACAGAGCGTTGCACCACGTCGGGGCCAGTACTGAAAAGGCCCTGGCCCTAGTTCAGACCAATCTAACCACCTTGTGACTTGGGACCTCCAAAGTGTTGTCATTTGTGGACCTTAAGGCCCTCCGTGGGGCATACCAGGAGAGGCGGTCCCGTGGGTACGTGGGTCCTGGGCCGCATACCTTATACCTCCCGTGTTCCCTTTCCTTTCAGTGCTACCTACCTTGGGAACCACTGGTGTAAAAGGTTGGGGGTTTCAGACTAACTCGCTCCGTTGCCTTTTGCTTACCTGTTGTTCTTAAGGATGCCGTTTACATCGGCACAGAGAATTAATGCATTTATATAATAAAATCAATATGTATTCTGGTTTTAAGAAAACCACCCTACCCCACGGACATAAAAATGCCTGAGAACTGAGAACCATAAGTCTATGCAACCATCTTGATTCAGTACAGCTCAAGGCTATTTTTCTTTTCTTTACAAAAAAAGGGTGGCAGTTGTTTTAATTTAGACCATGGAACCCTTTGTAATTATATACTAAGCATCCCTCTCCCTTTGGTATACTATATTATTGACTCAGAAAACTGCATAGCTGACTCTTATGCTTCTTTATTTGCCATGGTGACAACTGACATATTTTTTTAAAAAATAAAAAGAACTAATTTTTCTTTCATTTCTTTTTTCTGCAACTTGTTTGTTGTCAATAAAAATAAATAAAAACATATACGAGGGGAACCCCTCTAACGTGGTTTTCAGAAATATAAAATAAATTGGGGGGATTTGATTTCAATCAAATCAATTTAAATCACGATTTAAATCTCTAGTCGGTATGACTTGATTTAAATCATTTTTTTACAGAAAGACTCATTCTTGCTGGTATAATCTTAATATTTACAACCAGATGAAGGTTTCATTTTTGGAATAATAAATTTTCAGAGTAGTTTTTACAGTTATATCAAAAATTACTGATTTGGTAATACATAAACCGATAATTAAGAAATTACTGTGAGGTTTAATAAGTTATATTTGGACAACGTTTCTGCTGTACTTTATTGGAAGGAGAAAAAGAATCATTTCCTTAATAACAATTTAAACAATTTATTAAACTGAAACAATAACATTATAGCATATGTATCCATGTTTGTTAACTGACGTAGTTAAACAATTTTTTTAAAAAACAAGAACCTTAGACCGAGTTTTAGCACACATGAAAAACTTAAACAAATCCTTATTTCCTGATGAATAGCCTTTGGAATATAATGTAACTTACATTCAATTATTTGAATATGATTTTTTTTAAAAATCAGATTATTAAAATTTGAATTGGATTTTTTAAATAAAATGCCTTTGGAGGAAAAATCATTCTAGAGATAGTTTTCTATTTAACTATCTTTAGAATGATTTTTCCTCCAAAAGCATTTTATTTTAAAAATACAATTTAAAATTTAAAAATCTGATTTTTAAAAAAAATCAACACATTGATTTTTTTATCCACCCTGAAATAAAGCATTAAAATTATGAATAGAAAATTAAAATAAAGTAGAGTCAGCAAGCATTTTTCACTTGCTCAGTTGATGTGCGACCGGGATCGTTTTGCACCCAGAAGAGGGCAGAATGGGGATGGAACAGGATGGGCTTCGGTGCGATCCCCACAATAGGGGCCTGGAACATATTCGGAAAATTAAAATCAACAGTAGAGATAAAGCACATGTAACTTCTATGTGTTTGGGTAGGGCTTGCTTAAACAAAAAATGTTTTAATCAGGCACTGGAAAGCCTGGGTGTCACCACACTAAAACAGCAGCTCCCCAGCGACCTGCAGAAAGTAAGGTTTCCCCCCAGGGGATGCCTCAAAGCTGCCCCCTCTTTTCCCACCAGGAAAAAGTGCAGAACGAGTAATATGTGGGCACAGTGCCAGTCCCGCAGACTGGAGTGGTCAAGCAGGCACATAAAGGGGGTATGGCGATTCTGTAAGTCAACTGGTCCCAAGCTGCTAAGGGAAGAGAACGCATGTGTTTCAAAAGGTGTTTCCCCCCTGAATATTTTGTTATATTTATTCATTTTTTATCTATAAAAGGTAAAGGTACCCCTGACCGTTAGGTCCAGTCACAGACGACTCTGAGGTTGTGGCGCTCATCTCGCTTTATTGGCCGAGGGAGCCGGCGTACAGCTTCCGGGTCATATGGCCAGCATGACTAAGCCGCTTCTGGCGAACCAGAGCAGTGCATGGAAACACCGTTTACCTTCCCGCCAGAGCGGGATTTATCTACTTGCGCTGGTGTGCTTTCGAACTGCTACGATGGCAGGAGCAGGGACTGAGCAACAGGAGCTCACCCCGTCGTGGGGATTTGAACCATCAACCTTCTGATCGGCAAGTCCTAGGCTCTGTGGTTTAACCCACAGTGCCACCCACGCCCCCTTTTTTTATTTATAAAAGTATTTATATGCCCTCCATGTCGTAAAAGAAAAGATCAAAGAGGTTTACAGCAACGAAACAAAAAACCGTACAATAAAAATAAAAATAAAAAGCAGGCATCAATTAACTATGGGTTCTTAACTGCATGAACTGTGAGATTTCTGATGGCAATTCCCGAAGGTTTTGAAACTTGCCTAATAAGGAGTCATCGGACAGAAAAAGTGGAATGCGCACACACAACACACACACATTTCGGCATCGCAGGGGGTTGGACTGGATGATCTTCAAGGGTCCCCTCCAACTCTATAGTCCTGTGAAATTTATATCCATTCATAATAATAATAATAAATTTTTATTTGTACCCTGCCCTCCCTGGCCAGAGCCAGGCTCAGGTCGGCTAACATCATAAAACTAACACAGTGTACAAAGAACGTAAGAACATAAAAACAGGCAATCAATTAATTAAAATACATCTTAAAATTAGTTCAGAGCAAATTAAAATCTGGACAGATGGCAGTCCAGGGGTAAAATTGAGAGTGGTTAATAATTCTCCAGGGCCAAATGGTCTTATAAAGGACCTGTGAGCGGGCCAGGAGGCCTCTTTAATGCTTGTTCTTATACAGAAAGAGAAGGGGCCTGCCTGTACAGTATTTAGAACATATTCAGAAAATTAAAATCAACAGTAGCTAACAAGAGCCGCTGTAACAAGAGCACATGTAACTTCTATGTGTTTGGCCTGGCAGAACAGCTCCGTCTTGCGGAAGTCCCTGCGGAAAGATATCAAATCCCGCAGGGCCCTGGTCTCTTGTGGGAGAGCATTCCACCAGGCTGGGGCCACGGCCGAAAAGGCCCTGGCTCTAGCCAAGGTCAGTCTAATCTCCTTGGGACCCGGGATCTTCCTATATCGCTTTAACGTGTAAAGAGGCTTCCAAGCGGTTTGCGAAACACAGACATTTAAGATGCAAGCTTATCCATGAGTAAAATACACAATAAGACAACAGGATCGACGTATTAAAGTACTGAGACATCCATAAACAAAGAGCAGAGCGTTTGTGACCCGAGATCACATTCACCCGGTGCTATACCAGCTGCACTGGCTCCCGGTGGAGTACAGGATCAGGTTTAAGGTGCTGGTTTTAACCTTCAAAGCCCTATACGGCCTAGGACCCTCATACCTACGGGACCGCCTCTCCTGGTATGCCCCGCGGAGGAACTTACGGTCTTCAAATAAAAACATCTTGAAGGTCCCAGGCCTCAGAGAGGTTAGGCTGGCCTCAACTAGAGCCAGGGCTTTTTCGGCTGCGGCTCCAACCTGGTGGAACGCTCTGTCACAAGAGACTAGGGCCCTGCAAGACTTGACATCTTTCCACAGGGCCTGCAAGACAGAGCTGTTCCACCAGGCCTTTGGTCAGGGTGCAGCCTGACTCCCTCCTTTGGCAATCTTTACAAAACTTTAGTTTATGGTTGCCATCAATTTTGATTTTAATTAATTTTATAATGTTTTATAATGTTGCATTATTTTAGTGTTGTTAGCCGCCCTAAGCCCGGCTTTGGCTGGGGAGGGCAGGATATAAATAAAATTATTATTATTATTATTATTATTATCATCATCATCATCATCCTCATCATCCTCATCCTTGCATTCCCGCCTTGCTCTCCGCCACTGTACTCTGAGATAGTTCAGCTGGGAGAATATGAGACTCTCCATTTCTGGGCCGGCCCACGTTGGGCAAAAGATTCCTGCATTTCAGGGGGGGTGGACTAGATGACCGCCAGGGATCCCTTACTTCCAACTCTACGATTCTGATCTAATGACCTCTTTCCTCTTGGTGCCTGCAGCCTTGCACAAAAATCCCTTGGGAGTCCACTGATGCCGAACCCCCCATTTTATTCATTCATTGCATTTAGATCCCATTCCCCCCCCCCTTTGCACACAGGGTACCCCCAAAACTGCATCATGCCGTGGGGGTGGGGGGAGAGACACGGCCTGGGGAAAAAACCCTTTCTCCCCACCTTAGGGCCTGGGTGCGAATCCTGTCTTGCAAATAGGGAAGTTCAGCCCCCACCGGAAAAACCCACCCCCACCCCCACCAAAAAGGGCAAAGGAACCCCCCCCCCCTGCGCGTGCAATGAACCTGAATCCCCAAATGTCCTTGAGTCTCTCTCTTTCTTTTTATCCATCCATCCATCCACTTACCTGCGCGGAGGATGGCAAGCAGGGACCAGCCGCGGAAACCTGCGCGCGGAAAAAGAGGACCTTCAGCCAATGGGGAAAAGGCACCCCTTTGCCCGCGTCAGCAGTTGCTAGGCAGGGCGGGGGTTTCGCGCGGAAAAGGAAGGAGGTTTTTTGCAGGAAATGGGAGGGGAGAGCCACGTGTCAGTCTTCCTTGCACCCCGTGGGCTGGTGGGAGTTGTAGTCTCGATGCATCTGGCGGGGGGTGGGGGACACGCCAGGCTGGCAAAGCGTCCTGCGTTCAGGAGCCGCGCCTTGGAGACGAATGAAACCTCCTTTAAGGCTTGGAGCCTCTGCAAAATGCATCATTTCTCCGCCCGCCCCCCCCCCGCCACAATTGCATCCTTGCAGGGATCCCTCCTCCGTGGGATCCTCCCTCTTAGAGCACAAAGGGGTCAGTGCTTCCCCCGCCCCCGAATGAATTGGGATGCGGTGGGGGCAGGTTGGAATGGGAAGAAGGGGTGGATGGTAAAAAACAACAACCAGTCATTTATTGCATTAATGAACTCCAGGTGGCCTGCATAATTCTCTCCCCTGCCCATCCATTGCAGCCTCACAACAACCCTGGGGGGTAGGCGAGGCTGAGAAATCGTTCCTGTTCCCCAAGCTCACCCAGAGATTTGAACCCTTGTCTCTCCCAGGTTTTCAAACTCCTCCCCCTGGGCCACACTTTTCAGAATAAAAACTTGCATACCGAATTTGTTTTTATTGATAAGAAATGCATCAGAAAACAACAAAGAAACGACTCCTAGAACGTGAAAATCTGTCCATATTCTGCAAATAAAAAAAAACACCCCATTTTGATACTATACTATTTTTACCAGATTTTTTTCAATGAATCCGGGGACACATAATTTTTTTTTAAAGCTGAGCAGCAACAGGGAGTCAGTAGCGGGGATGGTAAGGCAAAAGACCCCAGGCCCAAGCACACATGCATATTGTATAAAGGTGCAAAGTCCTCCTTTCGCACCCTGTAAACATAAATGCACAGAGCTTTTAAAAAACTGGGCAACGGCCGCCTGCCCGTGACTCCCGAGCCTCCCCCAATCAGTCAAAACAAAGGGGGAAGGGGGCAGGAGATCGCACAAGACACATCATATGCGCACAAGACACATCATATGGGGACTTCCGGCGAGGAAAAATGGTGGGCGCCATGGCAGCGGGCAACTCCTGAAGCCAGCCAGAGCCAACTGCGCTATCAGGCTGGCTCCGGGCTGCTGAGGCTCCCACTGCCACATTTCCCAGGGACAGATTTGCAAATCTGGGGACATTCCGGGGACGGAATTTGTCCGGGGACAGATTTGCAAATCCGGGGACTGTCCCCGGGAACTGGGGACATCTGGTAACACTATACTATACTACACTGAGGTGCTTAAATGTCTCTTTGATTGTCCCCGAACCTTCCAACGCCAACAGTGTGACGCGGCAGCTAAAAAAGCCAATGCAATTCTGGGCTGCATCAATAGGAGTATAGCATCTAGATCAAGGGAAGAAATAGTGCCACTGTATTCTGCTCTGGTCAGACCTCACCTGGAGTACTGTGTCCAGTTCTGGGCACCACAGTTCAAGAAAGACACTGACAAACTGGAACGTGTCCAGAGGAGGGCAACCAAAATGGTCAAAGGCCTGGAAACAATGCCTTATGAGGATCGGCTAAGGGAGCTGGGCATGTTTAGCCTGGAGAAGAGGGGGTTAAGGGGTGATAGGATAGCCATGTTCAAATATATAAAAGGATGTCACATAGAGGAGGGAGAAAGGTTGTTTTCTGCTGCTCCAGAGAAGCGGACACGGAGCAATGGATCCAAACTACAAGAAAGAAGATTCCACCTAAACATTAGGAAGAACTTCCTGACAGTAAGAGCTGTTCGACAGTGGAATTTGCTGCCAAGGAGTGTGGTGGAGTCTCCTTCTTTGAAGGTCTTTAAGTAGAGGCTTGACAACCATATGTCAGGAGTGCTCTGATGGTGTTTCCTGCTTGGCAGGGGGTTGGACTCGATGGCCCTTGTGGTCTCTTCCAACTCTATGATTCTATGATTCTATGATTCCTACCACACCAGGGTGGTGGTGCCACAGTCTTTTGAGGGCCACTGTCCTAGTCTGGTACTCCAACTCCTAAACCACAAATGGCTCCCTAGGGACAGGGGACAAAGAGGAATAGGTTTGGGGGGATTCAGCAAGGAAGGAGACATAGAAAGAAGATCAGGCCAAAGGCCCATTTAGTACGGCATCCTGTTCTCACAGGGACCAACCTCGTGGGAAACCTACAAGCGAGAGCAACTCTCCCCTCCTGCAGTTTCTAGCGACTGCCACTCAGGCGCGTGGCTTCAGTTTATTTTGCTTCTTGAGACTTTAGCTTCAGGAGACAGGAAGGAACTTCAGTTTACCCACAGGAGAACCACAGGAGGGGGAGAGTTGCTCCTGTGTTCAGGTCCTGAAGTGGATGGTGTAATAATATAATATAATATAATATAATATAATATAATATAATATAATATAATATAATATAATATAATATAATATAATATAATATAATATAATATAATATAATATATTATTATAATATAATATAATATAATATAATAATTTATTATTTATACCCCACCCATTTGGCTGAGTTTCCCCAGCCACTCAGGGCGGCTCCCAATCGAGTGTTAAAAACAATACAGCGTTAAATATTAAAAACTTCCCTAAACAGGGCTGCCTTCAGATGTCTTAAAGGTAAGAAGAAGAAGAAGAAGAAGAGTTTGGATTTGATATCCCGCTTTATCACTACCCAAAGGAGTCTCAAAGCGGCTAACATTCTCCTTTCCCTTCCTCCCTTTTCCTCCTTTCCCTACCTGCCTGCAGACTGTCTCGCCAGAGTGGTGCATGCTCTGGTTATCTCTCGCTTGGACTACTGGAATGCGCTCTATGTGGGGCTACCTTTGAAGGTGACTCGGAAACTACAACTAATCCAGAACGCGGCAGCTAGACTAGTGACTGGGGGCAGCCGCCGAGACCATATAACATCGGTCTTGAAAGACCTACACTGGCTCCCAGTACGTTTCCGAGCACAATTCAAAGTGTTGGTGCTGATCTTTAAAGCCCTAAATGGCCTCGGCCCAGTATATCTGAAGGAGCGTCTCCACCCCCATTGTTCATTCAGGGTGCTGAGGTCCAGCGCCGAGGGCCTTCTGGCGGTTCCCTCATTGCGAGAAGCAAAGCTACAGGGAACCAGGCAGAGGGCCTTCTTGGTAGCGGCGCCTGCCCTGTGGAACGCCCTCCCATCAGATGTCAAAGCGATAAACAACTACCTGACATTCAGAAGACATCTTAAGGCAGCCCTGTTCAGGGAAGTTTTTAACGTGTGATATTTTAGTGTATTTTTGGTTCCTATGGAAGCCGCCCAGAGTGGCTGGGGAAACCCAGCCAGATGGGCGGGGTACAAATAATAAATTATTATTATTATTATTATTATTAGGGAAACATTGACAGCTATGGTGTGTGCTCTCCGTTCTAATTTTTGGAGCACAAGAAAAGCACTGCTGGATCAGGCCAAGGCCCCCTCTGGACCAGCATCCTGTTCTCACAGTTAGCTGCCCACATACCCCAGTAATAAGATCATTAAGTTTGCATATGATACAAAGGTAGTTGGTTTAATCACGGCTGGAGAGGGGGAGGCAGCCTATAGGAAGGAAGTTGAGCAGTTGGGGGAGCGGTGCAGGAAAAACAACTTAACTTAAAGAAAACAAGAAAGATTATTGTGGACTTTAGGAAATGTAAATTGAATATTCAGCCACTCATTATTGAGGGGAAGTGCGTGGAACAGGTCTCTGTGTTTCGGTCTCTGGGAATGGAGTTGAGAGATGACCTAACCTGGGGAGAAAACAGCAAAAACCTGACGAAGAGAGCACAGTGGAGGTTATATTTTCTGAGAATCCTCTGGAAAAATAATCTCTCAAAGGACCTGTTGATGGCATTTTACTATTGTACTGTGGAGAGTGTATTAACTTATGGTCTGTGTGTGTCGTTTGGGAGCTGCACGGCCAGGGGAAAAACAATACTGTTCAGGGTTGCAAAGACTGCGGAGAGAATAATTGGGTGCACTCTTCCCACCTTGGATCAAATCTATGCTTCCAGGTGCCATAAGAAAGCTGCAGAGATAGCGCAGGATAGTGCGCACCCCGGAAATGATCTCTTTCAGCTGCTGCCTTCTGGAAGAAGGTACAGGGTTATAAAGACAAGGACTAGCCGCCTGAGAAACAGTTTCTACCCTAATGTGATTTTGGTTTTAAACACATCCAAGGAGTCTGTGCGGAACGTGGGTGGCGCTGTGGGTAAAAGCCTCAGCGCCTAGGGCTTGCCGATCGCATGGTCGGCGGTTCGAATCCCCGCGGCGGGGTGCGCTCCAGTTGTTCGGTCCCAGCGCCTGCCAACCTAGCAGTTCGAAAGCACTCTCGGGTGCAAGTAGATAAATAGGGACCGCTTACTAGCGGGAAGGTAAACGGCGTTTCCGTGTGCGGCTCTGGCTCGCCAGAGCAGCGATGTCACGCTGGCCACGTGACCCGGAAGTGTCTCCGGAGAGCGCTGGCCCCCGGCCTCTTGAGTGAGATGGGCGCACAACCCTAGAGTCTGTCAAGACTGGCCCGTATGGGCAGGGGTACCTTTACCTTTACCTTTTAAGGAGTCTGTAGAGGGACACGGGTGGCGCTGTGGGTTGAACCACAGAGCCTAGGACTTGCTGATCGGAAGGTCAGCGGTTCGAATCCCTGCGATGGGGTGAGCTCCCATTGCTTGGTCCCTGCTCCTGCCAACCTAGCAGTTCAAAGGCACATCAAAAGCACAAGTAGATAAATAGGTACCGCTCCGGCGGGAAAGTAAACGGTGTTTCCGTGCGCTGCTCTGGTTTGCCAGAAGTGGCTTAGTCATGCTGGCCACATGACCCAGAAGCTGCACACCGGCTCCCTCGGCCAATAAACCGAGATGAGCGTCGCAGCCCCAGAGTTGGCCATGACTGGACCTAATGGTCAGGGGTCCCTTTACCTTACCTAAGGGAGTATATTGTATTTAATTATGGGGTATCAGAGTTTTTAGGGGGCTAACCAGGCTGGGATAGCAGGCTTGTTGGTTTTGAATGTCTGATGTAGATTTTTTTTCAATTTCGTTGTTCTGTATGGGACAATGACACTAAAGATTATCATATCATATCAACGCGCCAGCAGGATCCGTTCCCACTCTGGTTTCCAGCAACTGGGATTCAGAAGAATCGCTGGCTGCCTCCAGTTGTGGGGCCAGAGCAACGTGGTGGCCATTTATCCTGGCTAGCAGCCTCTGACAGCCTTAATATCCATGAATTCTTGGGCTGCATAACCCTTTTGGGGTCCTTTCTAACTCTAAAATTCAACGATCCAGCTCTATGGATTGGTCCAGTCCTCAAACACACACACGCAGCCAGGCCGGACTTGCAGGGGTGTCGCGCAATGCAAAATAATGCAAGCCCCACATGGGAGATCGGAGCCCCCCACCCCCACCCAAATCACCCCATTGACATTTTTGGGCACCTTGAATTCTGGCCTCCTTCCTGCAGGTCCTCGTCTCCGAGCAAAACTCTGGCGGCGGCTGGTTTTGCAAAGGGCATTCTCACGATGGAGCATAGAGATAAGCCAACTCAAAAGAAGGAACAAAAAAAACACACGCACAACAACACACCTCCCACATACGCACAGAGCAAACACTTCCGGTTCTCATTCCTCTAAAAGGAGCTTGGGGGAAAGAGGAGAAAGAGGTGCCTCTTCGCAGCTCTATGGCCTCGTTCGAAAGGGAACCTGAAGTGTCAGTTGCGGGCGTTTTAGAGGGGTGCACAATAATGAGAGTTTTAAAAGAGCTTTGCAGGGACATCTTAGGGAGAAACTGGATAGAGATTTCTGTCTTACATGCTAGAAGCATGGGCGAAGCCAGGATTTATGTGGGGGGTGGGGAAGGACACCCACCTGCCACCTTCTTCTGCCTGGCTCTGTCCATAGCTGTCAACTTTCCCCTTTTCTTGCAAGGAATCCTATTCGGAATACGACTACTACTACTACTACTACTACTACTAATAATTTATTATTTATACCCCGCCCATCTGGCTGGGTTTCCCCAGCCACTCTGGGCTGCTTCCAGCAAACACTAAAACACAGTAACATATTAAACATTAAAAGCCTCCCTAAACAGGGCTGGCTTTAGATGTCTTCTAAAAGTTTGGAGGGACACGGGTTAAACCAAAGAGCCTAGGACTTACCAATCAGAAGGTCAGCAGTTTGAATCCCCGCAACGGGGTGAGCTCCCGTTGCTCGGTCCCTGCTCTTGCCAACCTAGCAGTTCGAAAGCAGGTCAAAGTGCAAGTAGATAAATAGGTACCGCTCCGGAGGGAAGGTAAACAGCGTTTCCGTGCGCTGCTCTGGTTCACCAGAAGCGGCTTAGTCATATTGGCCACATGACCCGGAAGCTGTACGCCGGCTCCCTAGGCCAATAAAGCGAGATGAGCGCCACAACCCCAGAGTCGGTCACGACTGGACCTAATGGTCAGGGATCCCTTTACCTTTTAAAAGTTTGGTAGTTATTTTTCTCTTTGACATCTGGTGGGAGGGCGTTCCACAAGGGCGGGCACCACTACCGAGAAGGCCCTCTGCCTGGTTCCCTGTAACTTGGCTTCTTGTAGCGAGGGAACCGCCAGAAGGCCCTCGGTGCTGGACCTCAGTGTCCAGGCAGAACGATGGGGGTGGAGACAACCCTTCAGGTATAGACCTTATTTTGTCATGGAAATGAGGCACAAGGTATTGGCACAAAAATGGAAGCAAGAGGAATTACCGACAAAAGAAGAATGGCAGATGAAATTGATGGACTATGCAGAATTAGATAAATTAACAGGAAGGATTCGAAACCTGCAGGACCAGAGATTCTTAGAAGACCGGAGTGAATATATGAACTATTTGAAAAGCAATTGTAATGAACAGAATACGCTAGTAGGACTGCAAGATGTTTTGTAAGGAGGACTATTTGAAATATTGCAGGAAAGACTATGAGAATTATTAGTTAATGATAATTAAGAGCAATAGAGAAATTAAGAAATGCAGAATAAGTGATAAAGAATGAAAAATCACCAGAGGTGTTGACGGAAGTCTAAAACATTGTATAAGATAAGAAGTTATGTTATATGTTTGTTGGAAATATGTTTTAAAAAACCAATAAAAATGTGTGTATGTATATATGTGTGTGTGTGTGTGTGTGTATGGCAATGCGGCACAAGGTTGGGGAGGGCCACAATATTAATCAATTCTTCTAGCTATTCTAGCCTTATGTTTAGTTAAAAGCATCAATTAAAGTTGTGACGCTCCGCACCACATAGCTGCTAGAGGCCCAAGTGATTTCAGTGACATGTCAGGCAAGGTGTGCCTCAGCCCTGTGAACACCATTCCTACAATCCTGTTCTCACAAACAGTGGTCAAACAGAAGCCATACTTGAAAGACCACAAGTATGATCCAAGCACAGCACTCTCCCCTCCAGCAGTTCTGCGCAGCTGGTATTCAGAAGCCAACTGCCACCAAATGTGGAGGAATGTCCCCATCAAAAAATCCATTGAGAAAGAGTGACCAGGCCCATCAGGACCTACTTGCCCTACATGGAAGGCCACCAAAGTCCCAGACGATCTGAGGAAAGGGGGAGATAGAAAGGCCTAGATTGGGCTGGACACTAATACATTTTCCCCAGACTGTGTCAGTGAGAGTGGTGTAAAAGGTAAAGGTAAAGGTACCCCTGCCCGTACGGGCCAGTCTTGACAGACTCTAGGGTTGTGCGCCCATCTCACTCAAAGAGGCCGGGGGCCAGCGCTGTCCGGAGACACTTCCGGGTCACGTGGCCAGCGTGACATCGCTGCTCTGGCGAGCCAGAGCCGCACACGGAAACGCCGTTTACCTTCCCGCTAGTAAGTGGTCCCTATTTATCTACTTGCACCCGAGAGTGCTTTCGAACTGCTAGGTTGGCAGGCGCTGGGACCGAACAACGGGAGCGCACCCCGCCGCGGGGATTCGAACCGCCGACCTTTCGATCGGCAAGCCCTAGGCGCTGAGGCTTTAACCCACAGCGCCACCCGCGTCCGAGAGTGGTGTAGAGTGAGCTTAAATAGAACTAATCCCCTACAGAGCTAATTGCCCTTGTAGTTTCCGACATTACCCCTGCGGGAGAGTCCACCTCTCCTATTCTTGCAGGATGAGGATTCCCACGTACAGAGAAGGAACAGAATTGTTCTGATTCAGTTGGAGGGCTTTTCTTAGGTTCTTGTGAGCAAAGTCCAGGCCAAATGCCCCCCTTCACTTTGAATCATTCCAAACTGTGGAGATACTCACCGCAAACATACTTTTCTCCAGCTTTGCACCTGCCCCATGAATCAAACAAAGACTCTGCAAAGTTGCAGCAGCAAAACTTCCACCATCTGCAATTATGAAAATCACAGTGATTGCTTCTTCTGAAAGCTCAAGAGATGTTCCTGGAGATTGCCTAAACATCAGAACCAATAAAAGCACGGTGTTATTCATTGCACAGTTTCTGGAAAGAAAAGTTGGTGCAAATCATATTTCTCATGTCTTAGGCAGGCTGAGTCAAGGTTTAGAGCAGGTGAAAGGTTGGGGGAGTGGATATAAATTTTGCATGGCATTTAATGGCTCCAAAGCCATTGCTGAACACCAGCCAGATTGGGACTGTAGGACGCAGAGGCAGAATGAGATCCCTGCTGATTCTCCTGCTAATGCCCCATGGAGTCAGTGGCAACCTGAAGGCAAAATGCACCTTGAAACTGGTCAGGGATTAATCTGAAGCACCCAGTTATTACCGGCCTGGAGATTTTATGATCAGTGGGATCGTATCTCCAACATCTATTGATCAACAACATCCATATGTCTTTTCCGAGACCCCCGTCACAAGGATTAAGCCGTGAGTAATTTTTCTACCACCAAGGGAATGGTTCCTGTTTACCAGAAAAATGGCTTGTGGCTCTTCAGAGGTTGCTGGACTATTTCCAAGGTGCCAGCAATTTATTAATCTTATTAGGACAAATAAATTGCAATAATTTTGAGGAAGGCAATAGTAGACCAATGGTAGATCCTGTAAAAACCCTTCTTAGCTAAATATATTCCTCTCCATCCCACCCCATTTCCCCTTTGTGTCATGTATTTTTCAATTACAGTGGTACCTCGGGTTAAGTACTTAATTCATTCCGGAGGTCTGTTCTTAACCTTAAACTGTTCTTAACCTGAAGCAACACTTTAGCTAATGGGGCCTCCTGCTGCTGCCGTGCCGCCGGAGCACAATTTCTGTTCTCATCCTGAAGCAAAGTTCTTAACCTGAGGTAATATTTCTGGGTTAGCGGAGTCTGTAACCTGAAGCGTATGTAACCTGAAGTGTACGTAACCCGAGGTACCACTGTATGAGGTTCAGGACAGAATTCTCTTCTTGCCAAAGAGCAGGGAAAGCATGCTTTAAATGAAACAATCTAGTCCTGGGGATTTTCCTCGGTAGAGGAGTCTCCAAACTATGAACTGTTCAAATTTATCACACAGGTTTCATTCCTAAATAAATATGTATTGATGAGCTTGGTGATTCTTCATCTGCACTCAAATTGCACCAAAGTGCCAGTCCTTTTTAAAAAACACTTGAGTACTTTTTCACACACTCACTTTGAAGTAGCCAAGGCCACTGAAAGAACAGCAGCCCTTGCACAAATTTCCTAGTATTTCATGAACTTTTAAATTGATTTATTTTTTGCAGGTGGATATTTAAGTCCTAGGGACGCGGGTGGCGCTGTGGGTTAAAGCCTCAGTGCCTAGGGCTTGCCGATCGAAAGGTCGGCGGTTCGAATCCCCGTGGCAGGGTGCGCTCCCATTGTTCGGTCCCAGCGCCTGCCAACCTAGCAGTTCGAAAGCACTCCCGGGTGCAAGTAGATAAATAGGGACCGCTTACTAGCGGGAAGGTAAACGGCGTTTCCGTGTGTGGCTCTGGCTTGCCAGAGCAGCGATGTCACGCTGGCCACGTGACCCGGAAGTGTCTCCGGACAGCGCTGGCCCCTGGCCTCTTGAGTGAGATGGGTGCACAACCCTAGAGTCTGTCAAGACTGGCCCGTACGGGCAGGGGTACCTTTACCTTTTACCTTTTATTTAAGTCCTACTGGTACGTCTTGTCCTTCTTGTTCACCATCCAGGAGATCAACCAGGATCCCAGGCTCTTACCCAACATCACTCTGGGCTACAACCTCTATGAGAACTATTTGGATGAGAGGATGACTTCTGCTGCCATGCTAGACTTGCTTGGAGGCGGGAATAGCAATGTCCCAAACTATATCTGTGGAAGACAGAATAACCTGCTGGCTGTTCTTGAAGAGGCCAATTCTGTCATCTCAAAAGAGATTTCAGCCATGTCAGCCATCTACAAAATCCCACAGGTATGAAGGGAGGACAAGGGGAGACGGAATATATTTGTCCTTTCAGCTTAATAAAGATGTTCCTCATCATGAAGGTACAGCAAAATACTAATCTCTTCTTTCTCTGACTAGATCAGCTATGGTTTCACTAGGCAAGTTCTTGAAGTTGAAACCCAGTCCCCTTTTGTTTATCGGATGGTCCCCAAAGAAGAAGCTCAGTACCCAGGGATTGTCAAGTTGCTCTTGCATTTTGGATGGACGTGGGTTGGCCTCTTCGCTCCGGATGATGACAGTGGAGAAAGGTTTGTGCGCACCTTGGTCCCTCTGATTATCAGCAAAGGGATTTGTGTTGCTTTGTCAAAAAAAGTAACTCAGATAGATCTATATGACATGCTTTCCCCAAGCGAACCATTTTTCATCTGGAGACAAGTCAGCGTATTTGTTTACTATGTACCTGCTTACATGGGATTGGCACTAATTGTTGCACTACAGGTGCGACATGGGAAACAAATTGGGCCCAAAGTCTGGATCACGACCCCTTTTCAAGACATGAACTTGAACTTGTCTATTCATCCTGATGCCTTTCAGCATATCCATGGATCTTTGTCTTTTGTAATGAAGTTCAAGATAAGAAAGACACATCAAAACTACAAACCAGATTCCTACCTCCTTAGGCAGTTTTGGAAGGAAGCATTTCATTGTTTATATTCAAAGCATGTGTTGGCCGCGAAAGGCCGGGCAAGATGCACAGAGAAGCAGAAACTGGAAAAACTGCCTCAAGAGGAGCTGGAGAGAGCCATGTCTCAGGACATCTCCACCACTTTTTTTAGTGTTCAAACTGTGGCACATGCCTTAAATGTTGCACATTCATCTAGATCAAAGCTGATGGCGCTGGTGGGTGAAAGAGACAAAAGGCTAGAGCCATGGCAGGTATTTCCTCCACCTTTCTGCAAATGGTAACGCCTTGTCCCAAATTTAGCAGTGAGCAAAAATGTTTCCTATCAGGATTCTAGATTATGTGGCAACCATTATGAGGGCTCCCTTCAGATGTTTGTGCAAGGAAGAGGAGCTACTCAGTATGTCCAACTCATGTGCTGATATTGTGCTGAAAGTCTTCTCTGCAGTGGCCCCTGTACTGTGGAATAATATTCACTTGAGATAAATTGGACAACTGTGGCAATGGCATTTTGTCAGCTGGTTAAAATATACAACATTCCCAATGACTTGTTTTTAGAACTGCCTCTGTTGGGCTTTCTGGATATCTGTTGTGTTTTTTATACTTCGTTGGAAAGCACTCAGAGTGGCTGGGGCACAAGTAATAAATTGTTGGTTTTGTTGTTAATGGTCTTTGCTTGAATTAACAGTTTTATCAGTAGAATAGAATGGATATGGTTTGTGGCTGACATGAGATGTGCACCGGCCCTAATTAATAACAGCTGTTGTAGAATTAAAAAACAGCAACACCTCATTCACCAAAAGCTCTTTTATTTTGAGAGCTCAGGAGTTCATTTACTTGCGTGAGAGTCAGGATGGTCTCTGAGCTCATACAGTACAAGAATATGCATGTAAAATTTCAACACGCAGGGCACATGTAAACTTCCCCAATTTTGCAGTGGAAAAGTACAAGTTAGTTTTGACATGCAGCAGCAGGTCAAAATAAAATTATTTGCACTTTAGTGTTAGTTTGCAAGCAATCAACTTGAAAGCATAAGAATAGGAAGCTTTTGTTCCAAAAATTGCAGACAGCTTCACCCTTAGTTCAGGCCAACTTGCTTTTAATTTTAACTGTGGCAGAGTTCATACCTGTCAGGGGTTCAGGAGAAGAGTCGCAGGAGAGGCAGGAAACGGAGAGCGAGGGGGAGGAGTCTGAAGGAAATGTCAGCGACGACAGTAGTCCGAGGTCTCTGAGTCTCTCCAGTGACTCGGAGGATTCACAGAAAGGGGCCCCCATGGTCAGGGCAAGGGGGACACCTCGGGAAGAAAGGGCCAGAGGGGACTCAGAGAGTAACAGCTGGAAATCCGGACCAGCTTCCCCCCCAGAGGGCAGTAGGGGGGAGGAGTCCAAGGCATCGGGATCAGGGAGCGCGCAGGCAGAGGGAGAACGTGAGGCAGGAGTGGCCACACCCTCGTCAGGGAGCGAGGAAACGGTCATCAGGAAAGTTAAACGCGCGCGCGCGCCAAGTTCAAATGTACAGGAGGGCGGCAAGGTGAGCAGCCCGGGTAGGGAGCCAGGTCCTAAAGCCCGCCGAAGAGAGGGGGAGGAGTCAGAGGGGTCAAGCTCCGCGTCAGAAGAGTCCAGGAGGGAAGAGACACCGGGGGGTAGTAAGACCCAGAGGAAGAGAGAGAGAAGGAAGAGGTGGAGTAAGATTAGGGTGTTAAGCTGGTGCACAGGGGGCGGAGATCCAGATAGAGCTTCGCCGGTCTAAAGCTCAGACGTAGAGCTGGGACGCTGAGACTTGTAAATGGACACTATTCTTCAATAAAGACTTTGATACTGTACTACCGGCTAGCGTTGGTCCTTGGTGAGCTGGGACCCGGAGCCAGCTCTGACAGTAAGCTCTATCTCCAATTTTAAAGTTTTGGCACCAAGAACCTCGCCACGTGAGTTGACGCAGCGAGGGCAGAGGAGGGGTGCTTCCAGCTCACAAAACTCAGGCAAGATGACGACGGAAGAGCAGATATCAGCCCTGCAAGAAGCTGTGACACGACTCAGCACGGAGGTAATTGCATCCAGAAAAAGAGAGGAGGAAATGAGTAGCGCCTACCGGGATCTCCAAGTAAGATTGGACGTGATTTCCAAACAGGGGCCACCTGGATCCAGAGCAGAGGGCATTGGATTGGGAAAGAGGGGAGGCAGCCTTGTATCCCATTTTGACGGGAGTTTACAGCAGTACCCCAACTTTAGAGCAGACCTGTTGTTTGCGCTGGATCTGCTTGACAAAGACTTTAGAGATGAAAGAGAGAAAGTGGGGTTTATCCTATCCCATTTGCATGGTGAAGCCAAAACGTGGCTGAGAAATTTATGGAGGGACAATGATCCGGCGCTCCAAGACGCGAAGGCTTTCATTAAAGCTATGGACTCGTGTTTTTTATCAAAGATAGACGTTGATATTGCCAGGAGAGACATACATGGACTTAAGCAAGGCAAAGCCAGCGTGAGGCAGTACCATACGCGTTTCTTCGGACTGGTTCATGCACTGGGATGGGACAAAGCTTCTGCGCCAGTGAGAGATCTCTTTTGGGAGGGCTTGAATGCAGAAGTAAAAGCTGAAATTGGAAGGGGGGAGAGGCCAAGGAGCACCCAGGAAGTGGTCCAGAGGGCTCTGGAGATCGGGGTGCATCTGGAGGAACGTCCTTACAACAGAGAAGAAGGACGTTGGGGAAGGGCACCAGCCCGAGCACCTCCCTTCTATCCCAAAGAAGCAGCGCGTGCGCAGTCCACGCCCTCACAGGGCGGGGGAGAGGAACCGATGGAACTCGGAGGTGCCAGGGCTCAGTCAGCTACCAGAGCCCTCACGCCGGGAGCAGTCAAACCGAAGCCTCCTAGAGGGAACAGGAAGTGCTACATCTGCGACAGTGCTCAACACATGGCGAAAGAGTGTCCCCAGAGGCTCCACAAGCATACTGCAGCATCGGCAACAGTGACAGAAGCAACGCAGCAGGGAAACGACAGAGTCTGGCTGGAGGAAGAGGTACTGGGGTCCAGCCAGACAAATCAATGAAACAATCCCCAGAGATTTTGCAGCCCACGGACCCCCTCCCACCCAAACCAGTGGTGCAGCTTACAGCGTCTCTCCAACTGCCCAACGGAAGCACTCTGGAAGTGCCGATCACCATTGACTCTGGCAGCAACGCCGACTTTATAGGACTGGATTTTATTCAGCAACACAATATACCACTGCTGCCAGCCACACTGCCCCTGAAGGTTGTCACAGTGGATGGCAGAGACTTGTTAGGGGGGCAGGTGGTGCAACAAACGCAACCAATGGTGATGCGGATTGGGAACCACCAAGAGGTCATCAGCTTCAACGTCACCAAACTGTCAGGCACGCCGGTAGTCTTGGGCATGAGTTGGCTGCACAGGCACAGTCCAGCATTGGCGTGGTACCAACGCCAACTGACCTTCGGTTCCTCCTATTGCGCGGAACATTGCATTCTTCATAGCCCGGAAGAAGGAGGGGAAGACACGCAGCTACAATTGAGCACGCTGCAAGCAGTGCCACGCAAGTACGCTGCGTTTTTGGAGGTTTTCTGCGAGAAGGAAGCGGACAAGCTGCCTCCCCACAGGCCCTATGACTGCCAGATTGACCTCCTGCCAGGGGCGACGCTGCCAGCCGGGAAACTGTATTCCATGTCTGAAGACGAGCTGCAGGAACTCAAGGAGTTCATAGACCTCAACTTGAAGCGCGGTTTCATCCGGGAGTCGAAGGCAGCGGGGGGCAGTCCTGTATTCTTTGTGAAGAAAAAGGACACGCCCCAAAAAAGACTTGTAGTGGATTTCAGGCTCTTAAATTCAAAGACCAAGCCCACAGCCTTTCCAATGCCCAAAATAGATGACCTGCTTGCAACGGTGAGGAAAGGACGCGTTTTTACAAAGTTGGATCTGAGAGGGGCGTACAACCTGATTCGCATACGGGAGGGGGACGAGTGGAAGACTGCCATGTTCACGCCCCTGGGCACATATGAATACAGAGTTATGCCCTTCGGTTTACAAAATGGCGCCCACTGTTTTCAAGCGTTCATGCATCACGTCCTGGCGGGTCTTCTCTACAAGAAATGCGTCTGCTTCTTGGACGACATCCTGATATTCTCAGAATCTGAGGAGACCCACGAGGGGGACGTCAAGGCGGTTCTGCAGCGACTGCAGGAGCATCGGCTATACGCCAAGCTGGAGAAGTGCCAGTTCGACAGGAAGGAGGTGGATTTCCTGGGCTACAAGCTGTCGGACAAGGGGCTCGCCATGGACAGCGCCAAGGTTCGCGCGGTGTTGGATTGGAAGAGCCCGCGCAATCGGAAGGAGGTCCAGAGGTTTGTGGGGTTTGCCAACTTTTACCGCAAGTTCATCAAGGGGTTCGCGATGCAGACAGCGGCCATTACCGACACGCTCAGCTCAAAGAAGAAGAGGTTCATCTGGACGGAGCAAGCGGAGCAGTCCTTCCAGAACCTCAAGCGTCTCTTCTCGTCCGAAGGGCAGCTACTGCATGTGAATCCCGGCAAACCGCTGAGGGTTGAGACGGACGCCTCAGACAGAGCCGTGGGCGCCGTACTGTTGCAGGAGGACCCACAGGGGGACTGGCGCCCGTGTGCCTTCTACTCCAGGAAGCTCAGCAAGTCAGAGCAGAACTACACCATCTGGGACAGGGAGTTGCTGGCCATTCATGCAGCATTCAAGGCGTGGCGGCACTTCCTCATCGGGGCCAAACACACGGTGCAGGTTCGCACGGATCATAAGAACTTGGAGTACTGGCGCACGGCAAGGTTCCTGAACCAGCGGCACATCAGATGGGCGGAGTTCTTTGCGGATTTCGACTTCAGGATAGAATACATCCCAGGCGACAACAACATCATGGCAGATGCACTGTCCAGAAAGCCGCAATACCTCGAAGAAGCGGCGCCAGCAGCGGCCAAACACATTTTCGCCCAGAAAGCCTGGGCGTGCGCTTCTGCAACTGTGGACATAGAGGCGGTCCGTCGAGCACTGCAGGAGGACTCCTTCGCTCTAGCCAAGATGGAGGAGGTGCGCAAGGGCACGGTGAAAAACGACGAGTTCCA
The DNA here is from genome assembly GCF_965153285.1 of Podarcis tiliguerta. Classification (NCBI taxonomy): domain Eukaryota; kingdom Metazoa; phylum Chordata; class Lepidosauria; order Squamata; family Lacertidae; genus Podarcis; species Podarcis tiliguerta. The sequence goes on along the minus strand of NC_139535.1, from coordinate 2,488,361 downwards.
AATACGAGACGGATTGCTCATCCGCAGAGGAGCACTCTATGTACCGGGAGATGAGCTCCGTGCGAAAGTGCTGCAACAGTTACACGACGCGCCAACCGCCGGGCACTTCGGCAAAGAGAAGACGGCGGAACTCGTTGCCAGAGATTTCTGGTGGCCCAAGATGAGGGGGGAAGTCGCGGAGTACGTCTCGAGGTGCGACACCTGCCAAAGGGCCAAGTCAGTACACAAACCTCCGGCAGGACTGCTCGAACCGCTGCAGACCCCGAGCGAACCGTGGGAGAGGGTGGCACTGGACTTTGTCACGGATTTACCCAGCTCGAGGGGTAAAACGGCAGTGCTAGTGGTGGTGGACATGTTCACTAAAATGGCCCACTTCATTCCGTGCGCGAAGGTGGCCACGGCAGAACAGACTGCCAAACTGTTCATAGACCACGTCTTCAGAGTGCATGGACTGCCACGGTCTATCTTGTCCGACAGGGGGCGCCAGTTCATTTCGAGCTTCTGGCAGAAGCTGATGGGTTTCCTGAACGTCAAGATCAACCTAGCGTCGGCGAGACACCCGCAGACCAACGGACAAGCGGAGCGCGTCAACGCCATCATGCAGCAGTACCTGAGATGCTATGCAAATCAACAGCCGACGACATGGGTGGACTACCTGCCGCTCGCTGAGTTCGCCTACAACAACACGAAGCACGTGTCCACAGGGGTGACGCCGTTCTTCGCCAACAACGGGAGGCATCCCAGAACCTTCCCGGGATTGGAGAGACTAGGGGAGGGGGAGCCACAGGCAGCGGAAGTCTTGGCGGCGGAATTGCAGGAAGTCCACGAGCAGCTTAGGAGGCAGTTAGAGCTTGCAAAGCACGCATACAAACTGCAGGCTGACAAGCACAGAAGGGTGGGGGAAGACATACAGGTGGGTGACTGGGTGTGGTTAGCGGCCCACGCAGTGCCGACCAGATCCTTAGCTAAGAAGAAACTCGGACATAAGCAGCTAGGACCTTACCTGGTTGAGGCACAGATCAATCCGGTGGCCTTCCGGTTGACACTTCCGGAAGGATCCAGAATGCACCCAGTATTCCATAGGTCGGTGCTCACGCCCTACAAAGCACCTCACCGATTTCAGGCGCAAGGCACGGCACCAGACCAGTATAGGGAGATCCCCCCAAGGAGGGAGTCGCCAAGTAGGGAACCCATCAACCAGGTCACAGAGATTTTGGACTCGAGATGGGGGGAAGAGGGAGTAGAATATTTTCTCGCAAGGGAAGGTACCCCGGCCAGCGCCAACAGTTGGGTGCCGGACTATGCCCTGGACGAGCCACTCCTCAAAGAGGAGTTTCATGCCTTGTTCCCACACAGGCCCATGCCAGCCGAGTATTTCGACGACTGGCTTTTCACACCCACGCTTTCTACCAGCACGTTCCAGGGATTCACCTCGGACGAAGAACCAGCATTAGAAACACGTTCACCGGAGGGCTCGCCCTCGGGGTTTGCCTCAGACCGCTCCTTTTGGTGGGACAATCGAGGTGAAGAGAGGTGGCTGAGGGGCCCTTGGCAGGCAACGGACCCAGAGGGGAACGAGGGGGAGAGGGACATGGACGTGATGGGGGAGGACGTGGGGTTTGAGCATGGCGGCACGGAGATGGAAGCAGAAGAGAACGAGGTCGGCGAAGACATGGAGGACGAGCCGGATTTCTCTAACTGGATGCACGCCACGGGGGACGAACTGTATCCACCATTCACCCCCACAACGACGGAGCACCCAGCACCCCCGCCGGAGGAAGGGGAGGGGGGAAGGGGGGGCTTCGAGGGGGGGATGGATGTCAGGGGTTCAGGAGAAGAGTCGCAGGAGAGGCAGGAAACGGAGAGCGAGGGGGAGGAGTCTGAAGGAAATGTCAGCGACGACAGTAGTCCGAGGTCTCTGAGTCTCTCCAGTGACTCGGAGGATTCACAGAAAGGGGCCCCCATGGTCAGGGCAAGGGGGACACCTCGGGAAGAAAGGGCCAGAGGGGACTCAGAGAGTAACAGCTGGAAATCCGGACCAGCTTCCCCCCCAGAGGGCAGTAGGGGGGAGGAGTCCAAGGCATCGGGATCAGGGAGCGCGCAGGCAGAGGGAGAACGTGAGGCAGGAGTGGCCACACCCTCGTCAGGGAGCGAGGAAACGGTCATCAGGAAAGTTAAACGCGCGCGCGCGCCAAGTTCAAATGTACAGGAGGGCGGCAAGGTGAGCAGCCCGGGTAGGGAGCCAGGTCCTAAAGCCCGCCGAAGAGAGGGGGAGGAGTCAGAGGGGTCAAGCTCCGCGTCAGAAGAGTCCAGGAGGGAAGAGACACCGGGGGGTAGTAAGACCCAGAGGAAGAGAGAGAGAAGGAAGAGGTGGAGTAAGATTAGGGTGTTAAGCTGGTGCACAGGGGGCGGAGATCCAGATAGAGCTTCGCCGGTCTAAAGCTCAGACGTAGAGCTGGGACGCTGAGACTTGTAAATGGACACTATTCTTCAATAAAGACTTTGATACTGTACTACCGGCTAGCGTTGGTCCTTGGTGAGCTGGGACCCGGAGCCAGCTCTGACAATACCTTTAAATCATGGGTAGGCAAACTAAGGCCTGGGGGCTGGATCCGGCTCAATCACCTTCTAAATCCGACCCGCGGATGGTATGGGAATCGGTGTGTTTTTACATGAGTAGAATGTGTGCTTTTATTTAAAATGCATCTCTGGGTTATTTGGGGGCATAGGAATTCATTCACCCCCAAAAAAATATAGTCTGGCCCCCCACAAGGCCTGAGAGACAGTGGACCGGCCCCCTGCTGAAAACGTTTGCTGACCCCTGCTTTAAATCTTGAACCAAACTTACTGATTTATCTGACAGAGCTGAAAGCAAGCAGGACTGAGATATCCAACACACTTTCGTATTTTCTTATTGCTTGTGTTTTCACTGTCATTGCAGCTTCACCCTTTCCTAAGAGAAGTCTGAAGCTCAAACACTTCCATGGGCAGACTGTGTTTGGATGAGAATGGGGAGCAGGCAGGCAACTATGACATTGAGAACTGGGTGATGTTTCCCAACGCGTCTAGCACTCGAGTGAAAATTGGGAGTGTTGAGAGAGAGGCGTCCACTGGCATAAAATTCACCATTAACCCAGGAGCCATTGAGTGGCCCAAACAGTTCAACAAGGTAGTGAACATTATAAGAGTGGAAAGCTAGGAAAGTTCATGCTCTTCTTTCGCACAACTGTTACAAAACAGCCTTGTAAGTTGGACCAATTGGACCAATTGTATCTTAACTACCCAGCAATAGTTGCCTCTACCAATCCCTCTTGCCACAGCCCAGATGGCAGGGGAATCCAAGATATTCAAAGAAATCCTAGAGTTTGGGGATCCTGAGAAAACACACCCTGCGTTTATCAGTTCACATGAGGTGTAATAATAATAATAATAATAATAATAATAATAATAATTTATTATTTATACCCCGCCCATCCGGCTGGGTTTCCCCAGCCACTCTGGGCAGCTTGAAACAGAATACTAAAATACAATAACCTATTAAACATTAAAAGCTTCCCTAAACGGGGCTGTCTTCAGATGTCTTCTAAAAGTTTGGTATTTATTTTTCTCTTTCACATCTGGTGGGAGGGCGTTCCACAGGGTGGGTGCCACTACCGAGAAGGCCCTCCGCCTGGTTCCCTGTAACTTGGCTTCTTGCAGCAAGGGAACCGCCAGAAGGCCCTCGACACTGGACCTCAGTGTCTGGGCAGAATGATGGGGAGTAGAGATGCTCCTTCAGGTATACTGGACTGAGGCCATTTAGGGCTTTAAAGGTCAGCACCAACACTTTGAATTGTGCTTGGAAACGTACTGGGAGCCAGTGCAAGTCTTTCAAGACCAGTGTTATATAGTCTCAGCGGCCGCTCCCAGTCACCAGTCTATCTGCCGCATTCTGGATTAGTTGCAGTAGTCCAAGCGAGAGATAACTAGAGCATGCACCACTCTGATGAGACAGTCTGCGGGCAGGTAGGGTCTCGGCCTGCAGCACCCAGAGATCAGAGTAGCTGGCTTTTCTCCATCTTCTTTTTGTATGTTCTGTCTTCTGTCCTTGAGCCTACATTTCTATTAAAAGGTGGAATAAAAATGCTGAAACAAGCAAGCAGGTACACCAAAGTGGTTTACCTCTGATGCTGTTTTGCATTAAAAGTGCTTCCTTGTTAAAAAAAGAAGATGTGGGTGAGGTCAGTGGGTCCTTTCCAGACTATGAATGAATTCCATACACAAATGCTTCCAGCACTTTCCCCTTGATGTACCTTCTTCTCTTGATGCTTAGACTGTGCCTTGCTCCAGGTGTACCAAAAGCTGTCCGCCTGGATACGCCAAGGTGCTTCGGGAAGGAGAGCCAGTTTGCTGCTATGCTTGTGCTCCGTGTGCGGAAGGGACCATCTCCTCTCAGGAAGGTGGGCGACTTCAAGGGAGAAGGTGTTCATTGAGATGATAGAAACAGGGTGGAGAAGCACTCTGAGAAAGCTTATGCTCCACATATAACTCTGGAGGACAAGCAGTTATGAAATAATTGTTTTAAAAAACTCTTTCCCTAATCCACAAACTCATTTCCTGACCTTTCCCACATCAGCATCTCCCCCCCCCAAAAGGTAGTACAGTGGTACCTCAGATTAAGAACTTAATTCGTTCTGGAGGTCTGTTCTTAACCTGAAACTGTTCTTAACCTGAGGTACCACTTTAGCTAATGGGGCCTGCTGCTGCTGTCACGCCGCGTGATTTCTGTTCTCATCCTGAAGCAAAGTTCTTAGCCCGAGGTACTACCGTATTTCTGGGTTAGCGGAGTCTGTAACCTGAAGCGTCTGTAACCCGAGGTACCACTGCAGAACACAGATGGTTATGGATGGTTTTTCTCCTCCGCAGATGCAGAACTTTGCACCAAATGCCAAGAAGATCAACATCCGACCAAAGGCCATGATCAATGTATCCCTAAGATTATCTCTTTCCTGGCTTATGAAGAACAGTTGGGGATCATCTTAGTTTCCACTGCCCTGTTCTTATCTTTAACAGCAGGCATTGTGTTTGGAATTTTCATTAAATACAAGGAAACTCCCCTAGTCAAAGCCAACAACAGGGACCTCTCCTACATCCTCCTCATCTCCCTCCTGCTCTGCTTTTTGTCCTCCTTCCTCTTCATTGGACGGCCAAGGAACGTGACCTGTCTTCTCCGTCAAACAGCCTTCAGCATCATCTTCTCTATTGCAATTTCTTCTGTCTTGGCAAAAACCATCACTGTGGTTCTGGCCTTCTTGGCCACCAAGCCAGGGAACAGGATGAGGAGATGGCTGGGGAAGAGTCTGGCCAACTCCATTGTCCTTTCCTGCTCCGGTGTCCAAGTTGTCATCTGCACCCTGTGGCTGGGACGGTCTCCCCCATTTCCAGACTATGACATGCACTCACAGCCTAAAGACATCATCCTACAATGCAATCAAGGGTCTGCTGCCATGTTTTATGGTGCCCTTGGCTACTTGGGCTTCTTGGCGGCCATCTGCTTCACGGTGGCTTTCCTAGCCAGGAAGCTGCCTGGGGCTTTCAATGAAGCCAAGCTGATCACCTTCAGCATGCTGGTCTTCTGCAGTGTTTGGGTGTCCTTTGTGCCCACCTACCTGAGCACAAAGGGGAAATACATGGTAGCCGTGCAGGTCTTCTCCATCTTGGCCTCCAGTGCTGGGCTTCTGGGCTGCATCTTCATCCCCAAATGCTATATTATCATGCTGAGGCCTGATCTGAATACAAAGGAGCACCTGACCACAAAAACTTAGGATAGCTTCTGTTAGGATTGTAACAATCCTGTGTTATGCTAATTATGATCCTGGAGTGTTGTGTTTCATCATTGGACTTTTTTGGGGTAAAATTGGGGACTTTTAAGTAAGTTTGTTTCATTTGGAGCTGGGATTTCTGGATTAACCCTGAACCTCTGAAAATGCAGTTCATTCTCTTAGTGATTGTTAGCTGCCTGAGAGTCACAGCCCCTTATCTGGCTCATAATCCCTTGTTATATGTTCAAGGCTGTGTGTGGCAGTATTATTTGTACCCACATGAATAAGAAGGAACATCTTTCAGCTGTCCCTGTCATGGCGTTCCATCTTCTGACTGAGTTCTAGAAAGTTAAAGCAACCCTGCCCTGAGATTGGCTTAGTGTAGACACTGCTTTCACTTTCAGATACTGCAGTTGGTCAGTCTTTTGTGATTGTTGCTCTTTGTCTTCTGTGGTCCTTGATCTCATCCAGTCATTTCTCTTTCAGTTTATGTGTCTGTGACTTGGTGGCAGGGGCGAAGCTACCTGCCCCAGGAACGTTGAGCGGCTCAGGGGCAGGGCTAGCCGCCAACACAGCAAGCATTCCTAGCTGCCCACCACCCGTGCTGATAGCGTGTGGGTGCGCCGCTAGCCACCCACGCGGAGAGCATTGGGAGGGGCGCCGCTAGCCGCCCGTGGCAACATTGTCCCTAGCAGCCCGCCGCCAGTGCAGCGAGCGTGGGTTTGGGTTGGTGGTGGAGTGGCGATGTCACCCGCCCTCACCTCTGACACCTGGTGTGCACCGCACCCGCCTTCCTCCGCCAGTGCTTGGTGGTAAAGTATCAATCCTAAATTAACCTTTATAGATTTCTCTGTGTGTACACGACTAAACGTCCCTAAATTCTCAAATAAACTTTGATATATTTATTGGGTAACAGGATCTCTCTATTGCTGCTCTTTTACTGTCTTAAAAAACCTATGTTAATAAACTGTATTGAGGATTAAAAAGAAGAGTGGACTGCATTGCTGGCTCTTAAGGAGTAATGTGGGACGCGGGTGGCGCTGTGGGTAAAATCTCAGCGCCTAGGACTTGCCGATTGTCAAGTCAGCGGTTCGAATCCCCGCGGCGGGGTGCGCTCCCGTTGCTCGGTCCCAGCGCCTGCCAACCTAGCAGTTCGAAAGCACCCCCGGGTGCAAGTAGATAAATAGGGACCGCTTACTAGCGGGAAGGTAAACGGCGTTTCCGTGTGCTGTGCTGGCTCGCCAGATGCAGCTTAGTCACGCTGGCCAAGTGACCCGGAAGTGTCTTCGGACAGCGCTGGCCCCCGGCCTCTTAAGCGAGATGGGCGCGCAACCCCAGAGTCAGACACGACTAGCCCGTATGGGCAGGGGTACCTTTACCTTTTACCTAAGGAGTAATGTGTTGCCTTGTATTTTGTAACATTAATTTGTAACTATTTTAAGCCTGTTGAAACTCATTATTGGGCTGGAAAGCAAATTCACTTCTACTCCACACAGGGCCCAGATCAGGGATTCCATTTGAAGCAATTCCAACAAGGACTTCCTGGGAATTACCGTATTTTTTGCTCTATAAGACTCACTTTTCCCTCCTAAAAAGTAAGGGGAAATGTGTGTGCGTCTTATGGAGCGAATGCAGGCTGCACAGCTATCCCAGAAGCCAGAACAGCAAGAGGGATTGCTGTTTTCACTGCGCAGCGATCCCTCTTACTGTTCTGCCTTCTGAGATTCAGAATATTTTTTTCTTGTTTTCCTCCTCCAAAAACTAGGTGCGTCTTGTGGTCTGGTGCGTCTTATAGAGCGAAAAATACGGTAAGAGTGATTTACTTGTCACTTAATATGTCACAAGATATTGCCTGGTGAAAAAGTTGCTGAGGCTCAAGGAGAATCAGAAAGGGGAACTGAAAAAAGGGGTGTATTAAACAAAGGTATGAAAGGTCATGGGATTGTAGAGTTGGAATGGAACCCAGGGCCCATATAGTCCTGTGCACTGCAATGCATAAATATTACAGTGCAGGCATTTTGCAGCCACAGCAGAAACTTGTGTTTAGAAATGGGAAATTGCTCAGAGTTATTTCACTTGCAGAACAACAGGTGAAAAGTTTTATCAAATAGTGGTGTCTCCAGAGGCTGGACATGAGATGCTCAAAGCATCTCATGATCAGTCAGGACACTGAGGAATTGTGTGTGTGTGGGCTCTCAGCAGCATAGTATTTTTCCGGCACAGTACAAGAAATTACCTTGCCTTGCTCTTGATTCTGATGTTTAGTTGATTGGTTTCACAGGCAATCTTTGGTCAAATCTCTGGAGCTTTGGCAGGAATAAGAATAATTGTAAGGGAGAGACGTGTCACCTTGCCAACGCCCTGGAGTCTCTGTGTGGCTTGAGGGACATGTGCAGAGTTGGAGGAAAACATGTTTACGAGAACTTACAGAAGTGGCTCCCTGCTCTTAGCGTTGGTCAGAACAGGGAGGAAAGTCTGTGTGGCCTTTAACTGACCAGGACCAAAATATTATTTTGGGGTGTATGCACATACAGACACATTGCATGGTTATTTCTGAATATTGCGAGCTTCTGAAATTACATTTCGCTGCAGGGGTTAGCAAAATTTTCAGACTGAAAGCCACATTTCCCTCTGGACAACCTTCAGGTGACCCCATGACAGCCATGGTCAGGGAAAGAAGTGGGCAGAGCAACTCATGAAAATTTTACCTTTCTTCGGTAGTCTAGTTTCCACACACACACACCACTCTCTACCCTGTAGTCATCCACACAAGGAAGAAGCATTCTCAGAGTTCAAGGCTAAAACACTTTGGGAGGGAACAAAACAGGGCCAATAGGGGGCATGTCTAGAATGGGTGTGGGCTAGGGAGAGTACTGAGGGGCCAGATAAGAGACACTTGGAGGGCCATATTCAGCTTCTAGGCCTGAGATCTCTCTTTTTTTAAAAATAAAATTTTTATTAGGTATTTTATACTTATATCAAGAAAGACAATAAAGAATAATAAAAGAAAAAGAAAAAAAATACACAAATTCAACAAACAATACATCCACAATAGAAACTGAAATAAAAACAATATACCAATACAACATAAAAAACAAAACAAAAAAGTAAAAACGCACATCCAGATTTTATATCCACATCTTTCATTAGCTTATTTCCTCGACTTCCTCACACCTCCCTTTTTTGTATTCTAGTTCAAATTATCTAATTCAACAAATCCTTTCCCTCTTCTTCAATTTAATCTTTAATTTATCATAATACAATTTAATTTTCAATTTCCCAATTTAACGCATTAACACTTACTGTTCATATCATTCCTAATATTCCTTCTGCTAAAACCGTATAGCTTCATTCCAATATACTTCTAACATTCATTAATTTTACAATATTTTTGTAAGTATACTTTAAATTTTTTCCAATCTTCTTCCATCGTCTCTTCTCCCTGGTCTCGGATTCTGCCGGTCATTTCCGCCATTTCCATATAGTCCATCAGTTTCATCTGCCATTCTTCCCGGGTGGGTAGTTCTTGTGTCTTCCAGTACTTTGCGACGAGTATTCTTGCTGCTGTTGTGGCATACATAAAGAAAGTTCTATCTTTCTTTGACACCAATTGGCCGACCATGCCCAGGAGAAAGGCCTCTAGGCCTGAGATCTCAACGGCAGGAGGATTTTCTGCAACCTAACTCCCATTCCTGACCTTCCCAGTTGCACCTCTTGATCATCTGCTTTTGTTGGTGAAGTAGGATGCCAGGAAAAAATAAATCCATTCTCCACCTAGTAGCATTACCTGTAGGCTCTTCACAAACATCGATGGGAAAGACAAAACATGAGGACCCCCAATGGATCAGACGCAAGGCCTAGCCAGTGCAGTATTCTGTTGTCACAAGGCATGAAGGCAATAGCATTCTCCCACTTCTCTTCCAAGCAACCAGTATTCATAAGCATATTGCCTCTGTCAGTGGAGGTAAAGGTCAAGGGTAAAGGGTCCACTGACCATTAGGTCCAGTCGTGACCAACTTTGGGGTTGCGGCGCTCATCTCACTTTATTGGCCAAGGGAGTTGGCGTACAGCCAGCATGTCTAAGCTGCTTCTGGCGAACTAGAGCAGTGCACGGAAACACCGTTTACCTTCCCGCCGGAACGGTACCTCTTTATCTACTTGCACTTTGACGTGCTTTCAAACTGCTAGGTTGGCAGGAGCAGGGACCAAGCAATGGGAGCTCACCCCGTCACGGGGATTCGAACCGCCAACCTTCTGATCGGCCAGTTCTAGGCTCTGTGGTTTAACCCAAAGCGAGCTTTACTCAAAGCCACCAATAGCCTAATCTCTCCATGAACTTGCCTAGTCACCCTTTAAAATCATTGAAATAGTGGCAATTCCTTCTACACATATTTCCCCCCACACCTCTACCCTGATCCTAGGCCACCTTAATTGCCTTTTCTCTGAACTAAGGAGGTCAGAATGCAACTATTCCTGATATTTATATTTATTTATTAAATTTATAAACCGCCATATACTCGCAGGTCTCAGGGTGGTTCACGAGGTAAAATTGCAATATAAAAACACAGAACACATAATCAACATCGGAACAGAGGCAACCGAATAACACCCCCCAACAAAAAGTTATTTTTATATATATATATATATATATGCTTTCGTAGATTTTCACGGGTACAGGAATGCAGGTTTTGGTGTCCTCGGGTGTCTTCCCGTGTAAAAGTTGGGGTGTCTAGGCGACGTTTCGACGAGGTCTCACTCGTCATCTTCAGGCTGGTGCTTTCGGCTTCTTGTTACTGGAACAGAGCAGGATCTCAGTGTTTGAGTTCCTATAAATACTGTTGAGGAGGTGTGGTGTATAGCCTCCAATGTTCTGGGCAGAGAGGAGGTTCCCAGGCTAGTGTGCCTTTTCTTCTTTTGTTCCTTAATTACTTGAGGGATATCTTGAGTGATTTCTTGAGTGATTTCCTGAATCCCACTTAGGTGGGTCATTAGGTGTGGATTAGTAGCTAAAGCCTTCGTGTCTTGAACTCTTGAACTTTGTGAAGAGTTTTTCTGAGAAGATGGCTGTACTGCACAACCAAGTACACAACCAAGTGCACAACCAAGTGCAGTACAGCCATCTTCTCAGAAAAACTCTTCACAAAGTTCAAGAGTTCAAGACACGAAGGCTTTAGCTACTAATCCACACCTAATGACCCACCTAAGTGGGATTCAGGAAATCACTCAAGAAATCACTCAAGATATCCCTCAAGTAATTAAGGAACAAAAGAAGAAAAGGCACACTAGCCTGGGAACCTCCTCTCTGCCCAGAACATTGGAGGCTATACACCACACCTCCTCAACAGTATTTATAGGAACTCAAACACTGAGATCCTGCTCTGTTCCAGTAACAAGAAGCCGAAAGCACCAGCCTGAAGATGACGAGTGAGACCTCGTCGAAACGTCGCCTAGACACCCCAACTTTTACACGGGAAGACACCCGAGGACACCAAAACCTGCATATATATATATATATATATATATATATATAATATTATATTATATTATATATATATATATATAATATTATATATATATATTATATATAAATATATATATATATATAAAATATATTATTGATTTTCAAAGATTTTGAAAGAAAAAAGAGAAAAAGAGAAAAAGAATAGTCACATCTATATCTATCTATCTATCATCTATCTATCTATCTATCTATCTATCTATCTATCTATCTATATCTATCTATTCCACATATTATAGATTACCCTGAATCACTTGACTTCTCCCCTATCCCTTCCATGGGTCTTATTAATTCTATTTTCAACTACATATCAATACCTCTCCTATTTTTCATATTTCTAGATCATCTGTACTATCTGTTACAATACAAGTGTATTTAAAATCCTGCTAATGTTTTGACCTGTTTACAATGACTTTGTATATACATAATAAACATTTCCCAATCTTTTTTGAAGTTCTTATCTTCTTGGTTCCCGAGCTCCCCAGTTAGTTTTGCCATTTTGGGCATATTCCATCAGCTTGATTTGCCATTCTTCTTTACTTGGGGTTGTCTCTTCCTTCCACTTCTGGGCTAACAACATCCGAACAGCTGTTGTAGCATACACGAACAATTTCTTCTGATCTGATGGAATCTCGGTACCTATAATTCCTAGGTAGATTATTTTAAAAGGGCATTAGGTGACAATCAACCATAGACCTGGTTAAAGAAGAACGTTTTCCCTGGTGCCTAAAGGTGTATAATGAAGGCACTAGGTGAACCTCCCTAGGGAAAGTATTCCACAGACGAGGAGCCACTGCAAACAAGGCCCGTTCTCGTGTTGCCACCCTCCAGACCTCTCGAAGAGGGAGCACATGAAGAAGTGCCTCAGAAGACAATCTCAGGGTCCTGATAGGTTCATATGGGAAGAGGCAGTCCTTAAGGTATTGCGGTCCTGAGCTGTTTAAGGCTTTATACATGAATCCTGATTGTCAATAACCTAAATTGCCTCAAAGAATGGAAAAAAGATATCTCTAAATTTGTCTGGCAGGGGGAAAAGCCGCAGATTAAACATAAAAGTCCGATTGATAAAAAAAGAAGAAGAGGCTTTGCCCTGCTGGACTTGCAACTGTATTATAAGGCAGCTTGCATATGTTGGTTAAAGGAATGGATTTTCTTGGAAAATGCATATATTTTAGATTTGGAAGGCCATGATTTAAAGTTTGGCTGGCAAGTATGTCTTTGGTATGGGAAAGCAAAGATTTATTGGTATGGGACCCCTGACAATTAGGTCCAGTCGCGGACGAATCTGGGGTTGTGGCACTCATCTTGCTTTATTGGCCAAGGGAGCTGGCGTATAGCTTCCGGGTCATGTGGCCAGCATGACTAAGCCGCTTCTGGCGAACCAGAACAGTGCATGGAAATACCGTTTACCTTCCCGCCAGAGCGGTACCTATTTATCTACTTGCGCTTTCACGTGCTTTCAAAATGCTTAGGTTGGCAGGAGCAGGGACTGAGCAACAGGAGCTCACTCCATCGCGGGGATTCGAACCGCCAACCTTCTGATCGGCAACCCCTAGGCTCTGTGGTTTAGACCACAGGGCCACCCGTGCCCCAATAGAATAGGATGTGTCTATTTTCATCGGAGAAATGTTGGAGGATATGTGGCAGGCTTAATTCTGTCTGCAGATCAGTGTTTCCTCATCACTGTCCTAAAAAGAATTCTTGATCCTGACTCTTGTGAATGTGTTTTTGCACCAAACTTTAGACATGTGCAGCTGCCCACTCCATTATACATCTGGATTCCGGAGCCACATCTGCGAGCTTTTCTCCAGCCCTGCACCTGTGCATGGAGCCACACAGAGAGTTCATGATCTTGCATAGGGGATGATTCTTCCCTTTATAATTATGAAAATCATAGTGATTTTTCTCTTCTTCTCTGGAGCTTTGTCCAAAGATCTTCTTTAAGCTTACTGAAATAAGCATAAAAAATGAGAGCCAGGAAGGATGGGAACATAAACATCTCCTGCCGCACCAGGAGCTTGGGTTGAGACTGAGGGCAGTTGCGTAGAAATCTCTTTGTGTGAGCTTGACTTACTACCACCCCCTTCTGATGGGAAGTCTTGGCTGGGCTCCGTCGCCGTTTGGAAAGACGTGCAAAAGCGTTAGGCTTCATCTACTAATTCTTTTGAGTTATCACAAGGCAGGAGGCCGTTCCAGGCAGACATAGGATGCTGATGTTTCTTCTACTTCTGTGGCTGCCTTATGCAGACTGTGAGATGCCAAAGGTGAAATGCCCCTTAACTTTGCAGAGGGATCAGATTGACCCATATAATTATTACAAGCCAGGAGACCACCTCATTGGTGGGGTCATCTCTCCCACAAGAGCGTTTCTTAATCCACACACCTTCAACGAATCTCCTTCCACCAGCTTTTCCAGGTAAGTCATTTTGTGGGGGTGGGATTGGTGCTGTTCCATTTTGTATTGATTTCATGAAGTCAGGTGATCCCCAGCAACCAGGCTCTTTCTTGCTCCTACTAAATCCCTCTCCTCTTCAGCCTTTGGAGGGAGACTATGAGGGTGTATCAGTGCTGAAGTGCAATTGATTTCATAGCTGGCTTTTCATATGTATACGTAATAGGTATATTAGGCAAGGTTACATAGAAAAATATATTTTAGGTTTGAAAGAAACCATAGGAAAGGGTCTGAGAGCTGTAGAATTCTTGCCAAGTTCTGATGAACCTGGGTCACCTCTCCCTCTGAAATCGAACGGGGACCAGGATCTGTGCCAGTGTTTTGAACCTTCCACTTAGGTTCAGCCTAAGGATGGACCAATCTGTCAATTCTGGATTATCATAGAATCATAGAGTTGGAAGAGACCACAAGGGCCATCGAGTCCAACCCCCTGCCAAGCAGCAAACACCATCAGAGCACTCCTGACATATGGTTGTCAAGCCTCTGCTTAAAGACCTCCAAAGAAGGAGACTCCACCACACTCCTTGGCAGCAAATTCCACTGTCAAACAGCTCTTGCTGTCAGGAAGTTCTTCCTAATGTTTAGGTGGAATCTTCTTTCTTGTAGTTTGGATCCATTGCTCCGTGTCCGCTTCTCTGAAGCAGCAGAAAACAACCTTTCTCCCTCCTCTATGTGACATCCTTTTCTATATTTGAACATGGCTATCATATCACCCCTTAACCTCCTCTTCTCCAGGCTAAACATGCCCAGCTCCCTTAGCCGTTCCTCATAAGGCATCGTTTCCAGGCCTTTGACCATTTTGGTTGCCCTCCTCTGGACACGTTCCAGTTTGTCAGTGTCCTTCTTGAACTGTGGTGCCCAGAACTGGACACAGTACTCCAGGTGAGGTCTGACCAGAGCAGAATACAGTGGCACTATAACTTCCCTTGATCTAGATGCTATACTCCTATTGATGCAGCCCAGAATTGCATTGGCTTTTTTAGCTGCCGCGTCACACTGATTCTCTCTGTTTCTCATTTTTCCTATCTCAAATTCCATTTTCAGCATGTCCACAGTTCTTTGCACACACACACGCACACACACACACACACACACACACACACACACCATCAAGGATGATTTGGCTGTTATGGTTGAGTGCTTTGGATCAGTGCTAGCATAAGTTAAATTCCAGAAATTAAATCCAGTTCAACTTGTCAAAAAAGCAAGAAATTATTTTTTTTTAATATTCATTGAATGTGGGACATATTTCCATATATTTGCAGGAAATTAAAGACAAGATACTGGCAGATCCTCTCCTTCTGGTTTGCTGTTCAGGATATCAACCAGAATCCAAAGCTTTTACAAAACATCACCCTTGGCTACAGCTTCTATGAGAACTTTTATAACAGCAGGGTGACGTATGATGCCATGGTAGACCTGCTTTCCACAGGGCGGGTGAACGTTCCCAACTACAACTATGGAAGACAAAATGGCATTCTGGCTATCCTTGAAGGGGCTGATTCCCAAAACTCGATCCAGATTTCAAGCTTGTTGGGCATCTATAAAATCCCACAGGTGGGGATGGAGAGGGGGGAACTTTCTCCAGCCTGAGCCTAATTCCCCTTTGCGATCTTGCCAGAGAATCCAAAAACCGAGTGGGGTGGATATTAAGTGGAGCTGGAGACAGGCATTCATTTTAGAAAGAGACCTGAGAGAGTTTTAACTGTTTCTGGTGGACAATCACCCTTTCTTTCCTCACACAGCCATTTCTACTCAAATGTTTTTTTCAGGGTTTCAAAGGAATGGGACTCAGCTACATTAGTAAAGAAACAACGATTTGAACATACAACAGCAGATGGCGGAAGAGAGCAGAACATTTTTCTACGTGATTTTCCATAGGGTTTCCCCCCTTTTGTTATAACGATCTAATTTCTGACCTATTTATAGCATTTTTTGTTTCATTTGTGTAGATCCACCCCAAGACAAAGGATTCTTCCATGCGGCAATTTATTGTGGAATTGTAAGTTCTGTGTCGTGTCAACAAATATAATCCTCATCAACATGAGGACGATCTGGAACACCAGGGCACAGAATAAAATCATGGGGCACAAACCATTCAGACAATGGATTTCTTTCAGAAGATACTGTTTATTATGTGGAGGAATCAAAAAATATTGAGGAAATTATAGTCATAATGGATACATTAATATGAATGCAGATAATAGAAATTGGCATTTTTATTTTCAATCTCCTCAGCATGGAAATGGCTTTTCCAACAACAGCCATACATTTGTTGGCAACAAAAAAACAAAAACAAAAAACCACCCACTGATCTTCCTTCCCTTCCCAGGTCAGTTATGCTTTTGTCTCTCATGTTCTGAATGATAAGAGGCAGTTCCCTTATTTCTACCGGATGGTCCCCAAAGAAGAAGCCCTGTACCCAGGGATTGTCAAGCTGCTCCAGCACTTCCGATGGACGTTGATTGGCCTCCTTGCACCAGACACCGACAATGGAGAGAGGTTCCTGAAGAGCTTGACACCCGTGCTCATCAAGAGCGGTGTCTGTGTTGCCATCTCACAAATCTTCCCACAACTTAATACATTGAAAGAGAAGATCGATCATCTTCCATTCCTCAAGTGGAGACAAGTTCATGTATTTGTTTACTATGTAGAAAAATCTTATGTCTTAGAGGGAATATTGCTTATACAAGGTTTATTTGACAAGGTGGTGAAACCCATTGTAGGGAACGTGTGGATCACAACAGCAGTGTGGGACATTTACTTGGATGTAGTGTACTCTGACTTATCTTTCCAACACATCCACGGCATTTTCTCTTTCTTTTTGGAGTCAAATAAACAAGCAAAATATGATGATTTTCTACCCCTTTCCTCTGCTATTAAGAAGTTTTGTGAGGAAGCTTTTAATTGCTCCTATTCAAAGCATGCATTCTCCGTGAAAGGCTGGACAAGATGCAGAGAGAGAGAGAAACAGGAGGTGCTGCCTCAAGACCATCTGGAAGGAATCCTCTCTCTAGACAGCTACAGGATCTACAACACTCTGCAAGCTGTGGCTCGTGCCTTAAATGTTGCATATTCATCTAGATATAAACAGATGGTGACGGACCGTATGGAAGTTCAAAGGCTGCAGCCATGGCAGGTATTCATTAAAATAATGGTCCTTTTTCATGCCTCCTTATAATACCCTTAGAGGTCACAGCCCCTCTGGTCACACCCACCATCTTTAGCACAACTCCTTCTGCCATGGCCCATTTGGAGTCCTACCTCCTGCATTGAGTTCCCTTCTGCAGGGAAGATGGTCTTGTGCAGGCTCTTCCTAAGCCTCCCTCCCTCCTCACTTGGGTGCTCCATTGGCACTGGCCTGGGCAAACTAAGCCCCAGCCTTTCTCCAAGGGTGGGTGTGTGGGTGTGTACGGGAGCCTTAGTAAGTATGTATGCATGCAACCAAGGAAATGGGGGCAATTGGCAGGCCCCCAGCTGTCTCCAGCCCACCAGCCAGTGTGCCGGGAGATCTCCAGTTCTTGGCATGAATCTGAGACTCAAGCTTCAGAAGCTAGGACACGCTGCTCAGCAGAAGTAGCAGGAGAAGCTGTGTGAGCATGTTTACAAGCAGTTTATTCAGCGTACATCAGGGCAAAAGGAAACATGTCTGATCTCCTTCGTGTCCAAAGCATGACAGCTAAAGCAAAAGCTATACACAAACAGAAGTTCCCAGCAAGCTGTGCTGGAGTGTAAACAGACATGTGACACGCAACAATTCCACACATCTGTTATTAAGGTGGAACAGAATATCCCAATAGGCTACACTGAAGCTCATTAGTGTAGAGTTATGTATACATGTGTAACATTTCTTGTGCCTTAATATTCTTGCCCCATTAATTGGAATGATCATTTATATTTAGCAGAGTTTCTCGAATTTCGTTTTTATGTTGAGCAGGGGATAGTCCACACCTGCATGTATTTGAAATTGTCTATGGCAGGCATGGCCAAACGTGGCCCTCCAGCTGTTTTGGGACTACAATTCCCATCATCCCTGACCACTGGTCCTGCTAGCTAGGGATGATGGGAGTTGTAATCCCAAAACAGCTGGAGGGCCAAGTTTGGCCATGCCTGGACCATGGAGAACAACACTGGTCTTTCCCTTCATGCAGTAGACAGTCCCCTTTGGGTTGCAGTCTAAATACCTCTGTTCAAAAGAACACTGGAAATAGTTAAAAGCATGGTGGGAAAAGAATCATAGAATCATAGAGTTGGAAGAGACCACAAGTGCCATCGAGCCCAACCCCCTGCCAAGCAGGAAACACCATCAGAGCACTCCTGACATATGGTTGTCAAGCCTCTGCTTAACAGAGGAATAGAAATGAAAGCAATTGTGATTCCTCAGCACACACTTTTCAGCCTGGGGCACAACTTCTGGTGTTGAAATTTGAATGTGGTTTGCTTGGTGCAGTTCTTTGGTTTTCAGTACAAAGAATTTATCACTGTTCAGAAGCATACTGGAAACAGGAGGAAGAAATAACTGAAAGTACTGAGGAAATAGTGGATGTGCAAAGGAGAGTAACAGAACACCAAAACAAATGACCCTGTGTGGAGCTGTTTGAAGCCTGATTTCCCCCCAGCTTATCTGATTATCCCCATATCCCCAAATTTACAGTGGAAAAACATTAGGTTTGGTGTTGTTTGTGGGTGGACTATGCAGATTAAGTCTGAATGCAAACAGCATGGGAATGCACGGTAGACTCCACAATGGACAAACCTTCAATATTTAGAAAGACTCCAACTCTGAGTCAGAGGAGCTCTAAGCATGAAATGGGCTGAACTGGATAGTAACAAAGTTTCCCATATTCTAAATGTTGCTGTTTTAATTTTAGCTCCACCCTTTCCTGAGATACTCACAGTTTCACAATTCTTCCATGGACGGAGTATACTTGGATGAGAACGGGGAACTGGCAGCTGACTTGGACATTGTGAACTGGGTGAAGTTTCCCAATCAGTCCATGCTAAGGGTGAAGTTTGGGAGTCTGGACAGACGGGGCTCCCCAAACCTACAGCTCACCATCAACCAGGATGCCATTGTGTGGCCCAAATGGCTCAATCAGGTGGGGGAGATCATCTCTTTCATTTAACTGGGTTCCCTATCCCATAAGTTCCAATAAGGGTGCGAGGCTCTGTGTGGAGCTGCCTTCAAATGCATGCCATGTCCAAGGTCCAACATTTCTTCAAGACCTTATGGTGGTCCCTTGAATCATAGAATCACAGAATCATAGAATCATAGAGTTGGAAGAGACCACAAGGGCCATCGAGTCCAACCCCCTGCCAAGCAGGAAACGCCAACAGAGCACTCCTGACATATGGTTGTCAAGCCTCTGCTTAAAGACCTCCAAAGAAGAAGACTCCACCACACTCCTTGGCAGCAAATTCCACTGTCGAACAGCTCTTACTGTCAGGAAGTTCTTCCTAATGTTTAGATGCAATCTTCTTTCTTGTAGTTTGGATCCATTGCTCCGTGTCCGCTTCTCTGGAGCAGCAGAAAACAACCTTTCTCCCTCCTCTGTGTGACATCCTTTTATATATTTGAACATGGCTATCATATCACCCCTTAATCTCCTCTTCTCCAGGCTAAACATGCCCAGCTCCCTTAGCCGTTCCTCATAAGGCATCGTTTCCAGGCCTTTGACCATTTTGGTTGCCCTCCTCTGGAGAAGCTGTGTAAATTGAGGGTCCAGCTATTGGGAAGAAAGGCAAATTTCAAGGGTGTAGATAATTTTGGTTACTAAATGAGGTGGCCAAATTTAGAGTGCAAGGCCAAATTTAGTGTGTAAGAACACCCTCATATCTCTAGTATAGTGGGTTTCCAGCAATGCCCTGACTGGTTGCATTTTCTGAAATCTACCAGGAAACCAGTTAGGCCTCATGTAATTTCCTTAATGGTCTTTCTCTTTATGCTTAGACCTTGCCTTCTTCCAAGTGTGTGGAAAGTTGCCATCCCGGATTCATCAAGGTGGTTCAGGAAGGAAAGCCACTCTGCTGCTATGACTGCATTCCCTGTTCAGAAGGGACCATCTCCACGCAGGAAGGTGGGTAACCATCTAGGAAAGGGACGCCCTTGAGGAAGCTGACACAGATATCAAAGACATTTTAAAAGTGAAATTTATAACTGCCCAATGCTATGTGATTATAGTTCATGCACAAGTTGTACCTTGTTAGAGCACTCCTCTGCATTTCCTTATGTGTGCATAGACACTTTCTTTCTTAGAGTCAAATTCCATGACATCTGGAAGCAAGCCTACACAGCATGGGGGGAAATCCTCAGAACTCACATTAGAAATGTTGGTAACTGCTCTCTGGTTTCGGGCAATCAATCCCTTCCAACATGTCACTCAAGTGTCGAACTTTGATTCAGGAGACCGAAGTTTTGGCCTAAGTTTCATGTATTTCGATATTGTTACGTATTTTAAATTAGCACTAGAATGGGGTGTCGCTTCTTGTAAAAAACTGCATGAAACAAGAGTAGATAAATGCATAAATCAATAAAATCTTGCCAGAAGCAGGGATGACTGACTGATGATAGACCACTCCATTTTTTGCACACTAAACAACCTGCAAGGATTATTCTGACATGCAAAGGTGGCTGTTTCTACACTGTGGTGCCTACTATGTGGAATGCTCTTCCAGATGAGATAATTATGTGCACCATCTGGGTGTACTTTCATCACTACTGATGTATAGAGATCAGATAAAACTTTATTTGCATTAGCCAATGGCCATAGCAACAGTAAAACATTACAATAAATTTTGATTTGTTTTAAACTGTTTTTTTATATTTTGTTCTGCTTTTTGTAAGCTGCCCTGGGAATGTAGTGTGAATGGTAGAACAACAAAAACAGCAACAACAATAATTCTGTTCTTTGCAGATGCAAACCGTTGCATCAAATGTCCAGAAGATCAACATCCAAACAAAGACCGAGATCAATGTGTCCCCAAGATTATTACCTTCCTTGCCTATGAAGAACCTTTGGGGATGCTCCTGGCTTCGTTTGCCCTCTTCATGTCCTTAACCACAGGCCTTGTGTTAGGAATCCTAATGAAATACACAGAAACTCCCATAGTCAAAGCCAACAACCGGGACCTCTCCTTCATCCTCCTCATTTCTCTCCTGCTTTCCTTTTTGTCCTCCTTCCTCTTTATTGGCCAGCCAAGGGGAGGGATCTGCCTCTTCCGACAAACGGCCTTTAGCATAATCTTCTCGGTTGCTGTGTCTTCTGTATTGGCAAAAACCATCACTGTGGTGTTGGCCTTCCAGGCCACAAAGCCAGGGAACAAGGTGAGGACATGGCTGGGGAAGAGTTTGGCCAATTACATTGTCATTTCGTGTTCCAGTTTCCAAGTTCTCATCTGCACCATCTGGCTTGGGACCTCTCCCCCATTCCCAGACTCTGACATGCGCTCCCAGCCTGGAGAGATCACCCTGCAATGCAATGAAGGGTCTGTTGCCATGTTTTACAGTGCCCTCGGCTACATGGGCTTCCTGGCTGCCATCTGCTTCACGGTGGCTTTCCTAGCCAGGAAGCTGCCTGGGGCCTTCAATGAAGCGAAGCTGATCACCTTCAGCATGCTGGTCTTCTGCAGTGTTTGGGTGTCCTTTGTGCCCACCTACCTGAGCACCAAGGGGAAGTATATGGTGGCCGTGCAGGTTTTCTCTATCTTGGTCTCCAGTGCTGGGCTTCTGGGCTGCATCTTTATTCCCAAATGCTACATTATTGTGCTGAGACCTGATCTGAACACAAAGGAGCATCTACAGCTAAAAATCAAATCAAAAGATGGTATGTGATAGTTCCTGTATGAAAATGGCGTCACAACACTGCAATGGCCACAGACTTTTGTCTTGGTGATTTACATGTTGGTTGAATTCAAGAGTATATTATGCTGAACGTTCCATCCTGCACAACCATATCCCTCTCTCTTCACCCCGTTCACAGACCCAAGCCTACGATATTGAGAAGTGCTCTCTCTGTAGTGTCAAAGCCACTATCACCTCCCGTAAAAAATGTTCTCTCTCTCTCTCTCTTTGCCAAATTAGTTTTCCAAATTTTAACCAATCAATACCAAATTACATCAGTTTTAATACATTTCCTCCAAATAAGCTGACTTCCCACTTTTCTTCCTAGACGTGTCCTACTTTCCCCCGTTTATTGCTTTATATAACAAATTTATATTCCAATTAACATTTCAAACCTCATATCAATCTTAATTTTCACATTTTACAATTTAATTTCTTCTTTTCTCTTTCCCCTTTCCCCTCAGCTATCTGGTTTTCAATTCCAGCTCGTATACCGTACTTAACAATATCTTATTCCCTTATACAGCAAAAGCAGAAACCAAGACTCTAGGAGTCTTGGTTGACCACAAACTTGACATGAGCCAACAGTGTGACGCGGCAGCTAAAAAAGCCAATGCAATTCTGGGCTGCATCAATAGGAGTATAGCATCTAGATCAAGGGAAGTAATAGTGCCACTGTATTCTGATCTGGTCAGACCTCACCTGGAGTACTGTGTCCAGTTCTGGGCACCACAATTCAAGAAGGACACTGACAAACTGGAACGTGTCCAGAGGAGGGCAACCAAAATGGTCAAAGGCCTGGAAACGATGCCTTATGAGGAACGGCTAAGGGAGCTGGGCATGTTTAGCCTGGAGAAGAGGAGGTTAAGGGGTGATATGATAGCCATGTTCAAATATATAAAAGGATGTCATATAGAGGAGGGAGAAAGGTTGTTTTCTGCTGCTCCAGAGAAGCGGACACGGAGCAATGGATCCAAACTACAAGAAAGAAGATTCCACCTAAACATTAGGAAGAACTTCCTGACAGTAAGAGCTGTTCGACAGTGGAATTTGCTGCCAAGGAGTGTGGTGGAGTCTCCTTCTTTGGAGGTCTTTAAGCAGAGGCTTGACAACCATATGTCAGGAGTGCTCTGATGGTGTTTCCTGCTTGGCAGGGGGTTGGACTTGATGACCCTTGTGGTCTCTTCCAATTCTATGATTCTATGATTCTATGATTCTATGATTTTATGATTCTATGAAATGAGGTCTCCCAGCTCCTTGCCTCTCCACCTTAAATCCTTACTTCTTGTTTCTATACTAATTCTCTTTGTTTTCGTCTTGTGTGTGTATAGATCTGGGTCCATGCTTTCCACTACTGTTCCTCCTTCTTTCTGTCTCCAGCCTGAGCTCTTTTTGACTCTGGCTGGAGTTGCTGCCACTGTTTGAGGAGTGGAGGGATTTTCTCACCCTTTGTCAGGGCTGACCCTAGCTGTCTCCTGACTTCTTCTTCTTTTGAAATGGCAGAACAGTTCTGGGCCCAACAGTGGGGAATCCAACCCAGAGCACATCTGGCAGGCCCTCTGACACATGTAAGGCAGGGGACAACTTTTAAATAAATACATGGACTGATATTTAATCTGCAAATAGCAGCTGGGGAAGAAGGCTGCATGGTGGAAGGCGGGGCCAATGATACACTGTCTAGCTCACAAACCCCTGCAAGTGGGCCAAGAGAGATACAGTGGTGCCCCGCAAGACGAATGCCTCGCAAGACGGAAAACCCGCTAGACGAAAGGGTTTTCCGTTTTTCAATGCGCTTCGCAGGACGAATTTCTCTATGGGCTTGCTTCGCAAGACGAAAATGTCCAGCGATTCCTGGGGGGTTTTTTTCGCTCCCCACCCCCTTTTTCTAAGGCACTAAGCTGCTAATAGCCTTTTAGCAGCTAATCCGCTAATCCCTTAAGCCTTTAATAGCCGCTAAACCGCTAATAGCGCTAATCCGCTAATCCGCTAATGGGCTTGCTTCGCAAGACGAAAAAACCGCTAGACGAAGAGACTCACAGAACGGATTCTTTTCGTCTTGCGAGGCACCACTGTACTCATTTGACCCCTGGCAAAGAAGAGAGGGAGATGGAGAGGCCCTTGCATGGGGATATGGAAAAGGGAATATTCCGAGGGTGGTAACTGAAGAATTCTTTATTGATTTCACAATTCTGTGATTCAGAAATAAGGCCAATATTGATATGAAAGCAAGAGCATGGCCTGATGCCAAAATTGGTAGGAACCACTTTAGGAGGAACCTGAGTGTATATTATAATAAAAACAACTAGCCATCAGGGTAAAAGGTGAGCTTCTGCACATACAGTAAGAAAATCTCGGGTTGAGTAACTGTTTTCAAGGACTGTGGCCGGGTGAAAAGATGGTGAGGTGCTGGGATAACAGAATGTGGCAGAAGATGGCACATATATCCTATATAGGGTGTGTGTTAATAGATATGCAGTCACAGAGTATTTTGTACTACAGTATGTCATGTGATGTATTACTGAATAAAGTCTGACCAGTTGGGAATTTGGTGTGAACCTTATTAATGAACCCCCAGTGTTGTCTCCCACTAATAATAATAATAATAATAATAATAATAATAATAATAATATATTATTTATACCCCGCCCATCTGGCGGGGTTTCCCCAGCCACTCTGGGCAGCTTCCAAAAGAATATTAAAATACTGTGATACATCAAACATTGAAAGCTTCCCTAAACAGGGCTGCCTTCAGATGTCTTCTAAAAGTCTGGTAGTTGTTGTTCTCTTTGACATCTGGTGAGACATCTGACATCTGGTTCCACGATGGGGAACCAATTTTCCTGCAGAGAGCTCCATTCCCTTTGGGGATGCTCCACCTGTCAGCTCTAAGCCATGCTGAAGTCAGTCGTGGCCAGGGGCAGAGCCAGAAGTGTACGGACCACACTTTCTTGCTCTTGTTGCAAACCGCAGAGCCAGAGGAGAGCTTGTGTGAGTCGTGAGATGCAGGAATTCCAAAGAAGGGTGTCAAAAACTCCAGAGTGATCAGTTCTAGTGCCTTTATTAAGAAAAGTATAGGTTTACAGAGATGCAGCCTGCCAGTTCCTCCTCGCACTCACTTGTGTGGGATGGACATCGCAAGCAAGAAGATGCACACCCAAGCTAAAGGTCAACGCAGCATACGCCAGCCACCTGACCAGGAGGGTGAAGTTGGCAAACACCCAAACATTACAGTTTCCCATTCTGGTCTCAGAGCTCAGCACCCCAAACCTTCAGATAAGGGTGACATCAAAGCAAGACAATTAGTATGCTTCAAAGCAAGTGACTATAAACACATATGAGCTCAGTGCTATAACCACTACCAATTAATTGGGGGTGGGGCGTTATCTTGAGTACCAATACGGAGTTTGCAGAGCTTCCGGAACAATTCACCTTTGGTTCAGCGCAGTTCTCTCTTCCTCTCAACCCAGGGCTGAATTGCGGATCAGAGTAGTATCTGAGATGTCTGGGGAGAACAAGGAGGTTGCCGAGTCTGTAGGCAGTGATGGGCAGGGGCATACCTAGGGATTGGCCATGTTGGCCCTTGACAAGGCTCTAGAGGGTGCAAAAATCATGTCTCTCCACTCTGGCTTGGAGCGGCTTGGTGCTTATGTGCTCCCCAGGTGCATCTCTGCTTCTCTGGTTGGCCAGACAAGGCACACAGGCTCCTCTCCCAAGCGTGCAGAGGACAGGGGGTACCGATACATCTCCTTGGCAAGGGTGCAAGGGAGTCTAGGTACACCTTGGGTGGTGGATGAGGGCTGAAGCTAGCAGTGGGCAGGACAGATAGAAAAACAGTTGAGTCACTCCTCTTCACTTTCACTTTCTTCCCCCCTCCTTTCTCCTTCTCCCTCTTGCTCTCTACCCAGTATGCCTAGGGGGCGAGGCCCAGACTCACCAGATCTACTGAAGAGGCTCCTCCTGAGGCTGGAGGAACATCACCCGGCTATTATTTTATTGTTTTTATTTGCAGTAAACCGCTTTGGGATTTTTAATAAAAATATAAAGTGGTATAGAAATTTAAAAAATAAAAAATAAATATTCTGTCACCTGTAGGGGGCTTTTGAACGCAGGCTAAGGGCAGCAAACATAGACAGCATCTTAAAAAGCAGAGACATCACCTTGCCAACAAAGGTCCATATTGTTAAAGCTATGGTTTTCCCAGTAGTGATGTATGGAAGTGAGAGCTGGACCATAAAGAAGGCTGATCGCCGAAGAATTGACGCTTTTGCATTATGGTGCTGGAGGAGACTCTTGAGAGTCCCATGGACTGCAAGAAGATCAAACCTCTCCATTCTTAAGGAAATCAGCCCTGAGTGCTCACTGGAAGGACAATCATGAAGCTGAGGCTCCAATACTTTGGCCACCTCATGAGACAAGAAGTCTCCCTGGAAAAGACCCTGATGTTGGGAAAAATTGAGGGCACAAGGAGAAGGGGACGACAGAGGATGAGATGGTTGGACAGTGTTCTCGAAGCTACCAGCATGAGTTTGACCAAACTGCAGGAGGCAGTGGAAGACAGGAGGGCCTGGCGTGCTCTGGTCCAGGGGGTCATGAAGAGTCAGACATGACTAAACGACTAAACAACAACAACAAAGGGCTGCATGCAATTAACTGGGGGCTGATGTGTTCACAGGTCTACAGGCTGACCACCCCTGGTTGCAGGCTATCCCTAAACAGCCAAGGTCATGCCATCTCTGGAAGCTCCTCTGAGAGCATAGTGGTGTTGGTTTTTCCCAGTTGTGGGATTATTGATTATCTGTAGGTGTCATCATTCACGCAGTTGCAGCAAAGAACTAGGGGTTAAAGTCCCATTACCCACCAATCAGGTTCTCAAACTAATTTAGGCCCCAGTGTTGATCTGATATTTAAAGGGAAACAAAACAGTGGCAGGTTATAGCTACAACTGCAAGATAGCTGCTGGAAATTTAATCTGCCCAAGGTTCAAGTTCCCCAAGCATGGAGCTTTTGGTTCAGAATTCTGCTGATTCATCTTTGGTTCAAAACATATATAGGACTACAAAACCAATTTTCTTTATTTCACTATGGTTATTGAATGAACAAAACAAAAAGAATCAGAAAAGATACACAAGATTTGCCAATTTTTTCAGGAATAATAATAATAATAATAATAATAATAATAATAATAATAATTTATTATTTATACCCCACCCATCTGGCTGGGTTTCCCCAGCCACTCTGGGTGGCTTTCAACAGAATATTAAATTACAATAGTCTATTCAACATTAAAAGCTTCCCTAAACAGAGCTGCCTTCAGATGTCTTGTAAAAGTCTGGTAGTTAAACCTGATCACATTAGCTAAAGAATAATTCAACCAGCTTCTTTGTATAGGAAGTTATGAGTTATTTAGTTTCTTAAGCTCCTTGATATTTTTTTCTTATTAGATGCTCTCTGCTGTTGAGGTTGGGTCTCAGGAGAATAATGTAGCATTTGGGGAGAAAGATGCAACCCAAGAGACCAGCACCAGAGGCCAAGATGGAGAAGATCTCCACGGCCACCATGAACTTCCCTTTGGTGCTCAGGTAGGTTGGGACGAAGGAGACCCAAACACTGCAAAAGACCAGCATGCTGAAGGTGATAAATTTGGCTTCGTTAAAGCTGTCAGGCAACTTCCTAGCTAGGAAGGCTACCGTGAAACTGATGAGGGCCAGGAAACCCATGTAACTCAGGACAGAGTAAAACATGGTGACAGAGCCTTCATTGCATTCCACCACAACCTCCACAGCCATGGAGTAGAAATCCAGGTTTGGGAACGGGGGAGAGGTTGCCAGCCAGATGACACAGATAACTGCTTGAATGAGGGAACAGACCAGGACAATAGTGCTTGCTAATTGTGTCTTCAAGAGTTTTCTGGCCACGTTTCCTGGCTTGGTGGCCATGAAGGCCAGAACTACCATGACGGTTTTTGCCAAAATGGAAGAAATGGCAACAGAGAAGGTGATTCCAAAAGCCATTTGCCGGAGAAGACAGGTGACTTTTTTGGGCTGACCAATGAAGAGGAAGGAGCAGAGGAAGCAGAGCAGGAGGGAGACAAGGAGGATGTAAGTGAGGTTGCGGTTATTGGCTCTGACGATTGGGGTGTCCTTGTTTTTAATGAAGGTTACCAAGATTAGAGAGGTGATTAGAGAGAGGAAAAGAGCCAGAGAAGCTAAAACAAATCCCAAAGCCTCGTGATACGAAAGGAAGTTGATTTTCTTGGCAATACACTGGTCTTGGTCCTTGCTTGGGTATTGATCTTCTGGGCACTGGGCACAGTTAGCAGCATCTGGAATTAGCAAGCACTATTTGAGTATATCTAATATAGCTTTATTTTCATACACACACACACACCCCAGGCTGGTGCACCTGGTAGGTGGGGATGGCAGGCGAAGAAATCAGAGGTGTAGGCCCTCGTTATAAATATTCTTTTGTGTTGGCCTGCCCTATTCTCCTTCTTATTGCTCAAAATCTCTGAGATTCTGCTCTACTTTGACCTTTTATTGCAAAAGATCAGAATCTTAAAAGTTACAAAACACATTTTTTGAGACAGGGAAGCAAGCTGCAAAGAAACTTAGAACTGCAAAGTTACTTTGGAATACGTTTTGAAAATTCTTCTAGTTACAGCGAAATTCAGGGGGATGTGGAGGCCAGCAGGGCAGAAAGAAGTCTGCACTAGCCAATTATGGTTACCAGATTTTTTCCAATGAATCCAGGGACATTTTTTAAATGTGGGGATTGTGAAGCAAAAGACCCTGGGCCCAAGTGCACATGCATATTGTGTAAAGGTACGAAGCCCTTCTTTTGCACCCTGTGAAACATAAATGTGCAGAGTTTTTTAAAAACTGGGTAACGGCTGGCTGCCTGCAACTCCCAAGCCTCCCCCAATCAGTCAAAACAAAAGGGGAAGGGGGCAGGAGATCTGTACCTCCGGATGTCCCCGGTTCCCCTTCGGCAGTGGCGGCAGAAGTGGCAGTCAGCAGCCCGGAAGCAGCCTGGTAGCGCAGTTGGCTCTGGCTGGCTTCAGGAGCTGCTCGCTGCCATGGCGCCTGCCATTTTTCCTCACTGGAAGTCCCCATATGATGTGTTGCGCACTGCCCTGTTACGTGGGCACAGATTTGCAAATCTGGGGACATTCCGGGGATGGAATTTGTCCGGGGACAGATTTGGAAATCTGGGGACTGTCACCGGAAACCGGGGGACATCTGGTAACCCTACCTTAACTCTACCTGGACATTCAACTTCTGCATTGTAGAATAGGGTTCAGGGTTGGAACTACCTGTCTGGTTAGAAAAAGTCCCTTCTGGACAGCGAATGCACACATTACAGCAAACCGGCTTCCCTTCTGGAATTTTTCTCCTTTGCCCTGGAGAGCAGATCTTTGCACAGCTTGCAGAAGGTGGGGTCTAAGAAAGGCAGATATAATGAAAGGTTTTCTGCATGGATAGAATTGTTTTAAGCAGGACTTGGAGGTCTTCAAAGGTGGCCCCCTCTTTGCATGCTGGAAATGGTGATAAATGTAGGTAAGAGGGTCAAAGCTATTTGCAACCACTGCATGGAGCAAGGTTGGGGAACCTGTGCCTTCCCCCACCCGCCAAAATATTCCCAGATTACATCTCCCATCACCCCTAACCATTGGCTATGTGGGTTGGAGCTGACGGGCATTCAAGTCCATCATGCTCTAATTCTTTCACAAGCTCTGGGACATTCACTCCACCTTGCTAGACCACACAATTGTATCTGGGTTAATGATGAAGTCTTTGCCCCGTGGGGCTCCTGGCTCCATCCTCCCAACTTTCACTAAAGCTGTTGACTCGTTTCGGAAATAGATCCAGTTGAGAAGATCATAGCCAGAAGATCCCACCACACTGTTGTCCATGAAAGATACTTCATCTCCGGCACTGTTGTTAAATCGGATGTTCCTCAAAAAGGAGAGCATCTGAAGAACAAAGGAGGGGAGAGGTTTAGATAACATAGTGACTCTGCTGAGCCTTGACCTATTGGAACGGTATTTGGAGGGGCTATTATTTCTTCTAGTATTTTGTTGAGTTTAAGACCATTACCTCGAGGGAGACAATTTTGCCTGATGAAGATAGTCTGAGACTGTCAGCATCGCCCTTGAGCCAGTGCCACCAACTGGACTCATCCACTTCAGCCCTGACTGGGCCAGGCGAGCTGGGGTAGCACTTCCAGAGACCACCTTCTACACAGGAACAGGTCAAAGTGCTGTGGACTCACAGCTTAGTGTTGTGAGATTCACTCCAACAAGTAGACAGTCGTCGCACAGCAGAGTACAGCAGAGTCTAGCAGAGTATATAAACAACTCGGAGAGCAGCTCTGTAGAATATCTTCTTTATTCTATCTACAACTATTATACAACTATATACAGAGCTAAATAGGTCTAAGCATAAAGAATGCTGAACCGCACTGAGTGCCTGCAGTTGCTCTTAGCAGCAACCTTATCTAAACACACAATCTCTCTCTAACACTGACTGACTGACTGACTCACTGACCGACTCTTTGACGTGGTGCTGGAGCAGAATAAGTAGAGAGCAGAACACGCCTCCTCCTCTCTGCAGAATCAGCAGACTCCTCAGGAGATTCTTGGATATGGGAGGGGTGAAATCTCCTCAGAGACAGGTGTATCCTCCGTATTCAACTAAGTCATTCTAGCAGAAGCCACAGGAAAGATTCCTACTAGCACCACAGGAGTTGCCCTCTCCTCCTCATCCACCATTGCACCCTCCCCGAATCTGTTCTAAAGGGTCGCGAGAACCCCCAAAACAGTGTGCGGAGGAAGGAGCGGCAAGATCATTATTTTTGCCAAGCAGAAATGTGGTTGGGACACCCCTGTTTCCCAGGATCCAGCTCCTGACTCTCCTGATCACTGGTCCCTTCCTCCTGTTCAGATATTCATTGAGGCCCTGATTTCACCTCCCTCACCCTGGCTCAGTTCCTTTTTCAGGAAGAGGAAGGGGTGGAGCCTGGGACTTTGGCAAGAGACCATGAAGTGCATTTTCCCTGACTGTGTGTTAGTCTCAACCCTGCCCTCTGTTGACTGGAGGTATGCAAGGTTGCTCACACACAATAACAGAATAAACAATTTACATATCTAGAGGGTTGGGCTTTTTTTAACTTGCATATGCTTTTGTCTGAGATCAGGACCCCTGAATCTATCCCACCTGACCCTACATGAAGAATAATGTTGTGTAAACTAGGCCGTTGGCACAATCCAACAGGCTCTTCTTACGTTTGAACTAAACACAGACCAAAGACTTTGGAATTACATCCATTGAGATAATTAACCATGGGATGGAATTAATTTTCATCAGCAGCCCCAAATAGCTGGAAAGTGCAAGTAATGGTTGCTTTTCATGGCTGGTGTCTACTTGCTATAACACAACCCACATGCTTGGGTGGGAGCAGAATGCAGTTAGATTTGTAGCCCGGAAAAGGAAAAGATAACAGGTGTTATCTGTCAGGAGTTCAGCCTACACTTGAGTAGGACCCTGACAGAGACACATGCCCGACTGGCATGTTCTCTCCCTCCTGGTCTTTCATTCGTGAGCTTCAAAAGCTTTCTTCTGCCCGAACATCACAGCGACCTATGCCAGCCAACACCAGCACACTTAGGGATCCACAGAGTTTGTGCATCATGCGCGTGACAGACCCCAGCAACTCAGCATTTTGACTAATCTACTTTATTTACTTATAAACATACACGGAGCACTGCAACATGGCTCCCTCTCTCTCTAGCATCCGACAGCAAAGAGAAAAAGAACAAAGGACAATAGTCCCACTTGGAACACAGGAACACAAACATCCTGTCTCTGTCACTTCCCACTCTGTGGAGTCAAAACATACACCGTCATGTGATAGACAAAAATCCCATGTCTGCAATCATAGATCATAAACCTCCACTCCTCTCTCCTCACCAGGAAACAACTATAGAATGTTGCAATATTTTTGAAAGGAATAGTGTGAAGCTATCAAACAGGAGGAATAGAGATCTTTGGATGGTTTTAAAATACCAATCTGTCTCCATCCATATTGCCACCCCTAACAAAACACTAACAACAACAACAACAACAACAACAACAACAACAACAACAACAACAACAACTTATTTATACCCCACCCTTCCCTGTTCAAAAACCGGGCTCAGGGCAGCTAACAACAAATTTAAAACTATTAATTGTAAAAGCAGCATAAAATACAGTATAAAAACATGAATAACAATAAAATTCAAAAATCAAAAATCAATTTAGGGGAAATAAGCATTAGATAATCCCCAGGGCTAGCTGGCTGAATTGGCCCTACTTGGGCCAGCGAAGAGGCCAGGGGAGAATTAGCTGTGGGGTTTCAGAGCGGGTGATCTTCATAAAAGTGGAGGGGGAGGGAAGAGAAGGGAAGGGAAATAAAATATCAGGCTGAATTCAAATTAAAGACCAGGCGGAATAGCTCTGCCTTACAGGCCCGACGAAGAGGTTAAATCCTGAAGGGCTCTAGTCTCATGGGACAGAGCATTCCACCAGGTCGGAGCCATAACTGAAAAGGCCCTGGTGGAGGATAGTCTGACTTCCTTAGGGCCCGGGACCTCTAAACTATGGTTATTCATGGACCTTAAGGTCCTCTGCGGGGCAGACCAGGAGAGGCGGTCCCGTAAATACGAGGGCCCTAAGCCACTAGAGGACGAATGGGTCCATTACTTTGGGAAAGAGAGAGACACATCGAAAGAAATATGTTACCTGCCATGGCTGAATAGCCAGAGGTTTCTTGCCCTCCCTCATCATGGCACGAGTGGGTCTCAATGAGTACATGGCATGTAATGCGTGTGCCACGGAGTAGATGGCATTGTACATGGTATAGCTGTGGCCAGTCATTCTCGTTTGAAACACAGAGGGTGGCAGGTCCTCTAGTTTCTCTTTCCCTGTACACCTTCTCTTGCTAGAAGTTTGACCTGCTATTGGAAACCAGCAGTTAAATGCCATTTGCCACCAGTTTCGGAGAAAGACATCTCTCTCGGGCCGGGCTGGATTTAAAGCCAAGAGGAATTTATTAAATCCCTGGACATCACTTGTGTGGACTCTGAAGGACAGAGCACCGTGGAAGAACTCCAGTTCCTTCCAATGCAATTGTGCCCCCAGAGCAGCAAAATCCCAGCGGGCTGTCGCGATCCAAACCCTCACACGTGAGGGCTTGGAATGCTTTCTGAGAAAAGCGAGTTTAAGTATTAGCGCGGCTACTTCCTTGTAGTCTACAGAGATAATCATGGCTTTACTCTGCCACTCAATAAGAGATTTCTTAAAAAAAGTAGTTGCCAATGGCTTCATTAACTGTTCATTTATCATTTCTACCGAGGACACACAAATATCATTCTTCGTGAGCATTGGCATCAGAGTCCGGATGAAATTTTCACCAGTGTCGTCATCGGAAGTGATGAGGCCAATCCAGTTCCATCGGAAATGTAGGAGCAGTTGGACCAACCCGAAGTACTGCGGCACTTCGTTGGGATCGATTCGGAAGAAGGAAGGAAGCACCTGTCTCTCAACAGGGCTGAATGAACCATAACCAAGCTGAAGGAAAGAGAAAGCCTTTATTCAAAATGTATTTATTTATTTAGAATTTTTGAAATATTTCTAATACAGGGCTGTGCAGGAGAGATATAAAATTACTTGAAGTATCTTCATGCATTTGTTTCCCAGTTCAGGCTCCAAACTGAATTGGGCTCAGATGTGAACAGGTAACCAGCACAGTTCTCTCAAAACCGGAGTAATGTTATTATTGGGGTCCCCCCCAAATATCATTTTTATTAAGTCTCCAGAAATGTTTCAAAGAATTTATCATCATATACTATCTTTTTTAACATCCGAAGTCTCTTCTTGACTTCCCATCCCTTCCTGATGTTTGCTTTTTTTTTTTTACTTCTTTTTATTAGCTGTTTTATATCGCATACATTTTTATTCTCTAAACCCCACTACTGTTAAATCTTTCAGTAATCCACTGCTTATATTTCAAATTCTGCCCGTGACTACGTATATGGGTGATAATTTGATAGAGAGTCAATCAGTGGTCTCCGTTCTTCCTTAAACACTTCACCATTATGCCCTCTTAGTTTGGCAATGACCTTCTGATCAGCAAGCCCTAGGCTCAGTGGTTTAGACCACAGCACCACCCGGGCCCCCAGACAAATTCTCTTACCTGTGGAATCTTCAAGATGCCAAAGAGGTATGCCATCTGCATTGATGATTTGGAGCTGAGACCCCCGATGACGGAGAACAGCTTGTCCTGACTGTCGCATTGATAGTTGGGAGCCACGTCCCCCCTCGTGGAGAGCAGAGACAGGCTGGACTCATAAGTCGTCTTTGCATCGCTGTTATCACCATAGATACGGAAGCCCAGTGTTGTGTTGGGTAAGAGCACGGGGTCCTTGTTGACCTCACTGACAGAGAATGCCAAGGCCAGGATGTGCTGGTAGTTCTTCAGCACTTGTCTGTAAGAAGAGTTGTGTCAGAGAAGGCAAGAAAATCCCAAAAGAGGACATGTCCTACTTACCTTCGTCCGTTCTTTCCAGACGGAGGGAAACATGGTTTAAATTAAATTTAAAGTTCCGTGTCCACGCTCTGGATCTTTCCCCACAAAAACGAAAACTTTGAGGAGCAACTGGAGCAAATGTCCATCTGTAGAAAACCCAAATTGACATTTGCCCCAATTCAGCTTTAAAAAGTGAGGGGTTTTTTGGTGGGGAAAGGTTGGATCAGACCCTGATTTCCAAGGAGCGGATTCCTCCGAAACGAAGGAAATCTGCCATTACCAGAAGCGCCAACCCGGAAGTCCTTTTGTGCCTGGAAAAGATGCCTTATGAGGAACGGCTTAGGGAGCTGGGCATGTTTAGCCTGGAGAAGAGGAGGTTAAGGGGTGATATGAGAGCCATGTTCAAATATATAAAAAGATGTCACATAGAGGAGGGAGAAAGGTTGTTTTCTGCTGCTCCAGAGAAGCGGACACGGAGCAATGGATCCAAACTACAAGAAAGAAGATTCCACCTAAACATTAGGAAGAACTTCCTGACAGTAAGAGCTGTTCGACAGTGGAATTTGCTGCCAAGGAGTGTGGTGGAGTCTCCTTCTTTGGAGGTCTTTAAGCAGAGGCTTGACAACCATATGTCAGGAGTGCTCTGATGGTGTTTCCTGCTTGGCAGGGGGTTGGACTCGATGGCCCTTGTGGTCTCTTCCAACTCTATGATTCTATGATTCTATGAGAGTGGTTGGGGAAACCCAGCCAGATAGGCGGGGTATAAATAAATTATTATTATTATTATTATTATTATTATTATTATTATTATTACAATCAGTGACCAGCCAGAATCATCTCTTTTACACACAATCACATTCCACTCCCTCCAGCTTGCTATCTACAATAAATGCAACCCTTTTTATGCAATGTTTTTATTGTTGTTAGCCGCCCTGAGCCCGGCTTTGGCTGGGGAGGGCGGGGTATAAATAAAATTTATTATTATTATTATTATTATTTCCGATCAGAAGGTCGGCAGTTTGAATCCCCGTGACGGGGTGAGCTCCCGTTGTTCGGTCCCAGCAACTACCCACATAGCAGTTCAAAAGCACAGCAAAGTGCAAGTAGATGAATAGGTACCGCTCCGGTAGGAAGGTAAACGGTGTTTCCATGCACTGCTCTGGTTCTCCAGAAGCGGCTTACTCATGCTGGCCACATGACCCGGAAGCTGTATGCCGGCTCCCTTGGCCAGTAAAGCAAGATGAGCGCTGCAACCCCAGAGTCATTTGCGACTGGACCTAACAGTCAGGGGTACCTTTACTTTTACCTTTATTGCTTTATTACAGCAAAGGTTCATTTTGTTCAAGTAGATTTTCCCTTAATTTTGATATTTGAAGCAGACTGCTTTAATTATCTGCCCTGCTCCAGGTTCAGTTTAATGTTTGCCAATTTGTTTTACTGTACTTCTGAATGCTCTTGGCAACCTTGGGCAACACTTTGATCAGTGGATAGGAGAAGATAGAATTGTTTTTCCATATGTTTACATAGAACAAATAATAATAATAATAATAATAATAATAATAATAGCAGCCCATCATGGTTCATGGGGATGCTTTGGGGTTACTTTCACCACCATAAACAGAAGCACCTACCCGTATGGACAATTATTTGGAGATGCCATGGTGTGCCTTTCAGTAACCAAACAATTAAACCCCTGTGTTGCAAACAATTATCAGTAATATCCAAGGCAACAAGATGACCAAGCACAACAATGCAAAATCAATATAATCTCTTTATATAATCTATACGAAACATAGAATATGAAATATATGAAATATGCACTCTCTGCAAACCCAATAAACAGAAATCTTATAAGTCTCTGAAAGTCACAAAACGTGCAGTCCTGATGGATTCTCTTGAAAACATAGAGTGAAATAAACATGTCTTATAAGTCTCTGAAAGTCACAAAATAGGCGCTCTTGATGGATTCTCTTGAAAACATAGAACCAAATAAGCATAAGTCTTATAAGTCTCTGAAAGTCTTTGTAGACTATGCAAGTCTCTGAAAGAAGCAGTGGGTCAGATTCTTATCTGGTGAAGACAAAAGCTTTGTTTTATGGTTTGTCTTTCATTCTGGGAAACAAGCAATATCGCTAATGCAGAAGAAGAAGAAGAGTTTGGATTTGATATCCCGCTTTATCACTACCCTAAGGAGTCTCAAAGCGGCTAACATTCTCCTTTCCCTTCCTCCCCCACAACAAACACTCTGTGAGGTGAGTGGGGCTGAGAGACTTCAGAGAAGTGTGACTAGCCCAAGGTCATGCAGCAGCTGCATGTGGAGGAGCGGGGAATCGAACCCAGTTCACTAGATTACGAGTCTACCGCTCTTAACCACTACACCACACTGGCTCCCTGGATGCAGATCCCTGGAACAAGCCCTCTAGTCTACAATGATACTAGAGCAATCCAAATCCCTCCCCAGTTTCCATGTACGTACTTAGAAATGTAGAAGTCCCGTTCTCGGGGAGACAAAATAAACATCTGGTTTGTGTGTATGGCAATGCTGAAGCGTAAATGTCCCCCCACAAGGAGATCTCCTGGCCTGTAATAGTCTTTCTGGAGTTCAAAAGGCCTGGTCAAGAGACACTTGGTCTTCAGGGACATCTTGGTGGCAGCCTGAGGAAGGAGCAAAAAAACTAAAACCCAAATCATGGACGGCAGAAAGAGACCCTTGCCCCACTTGAACTTTGTACAGAATTAAGGGGCCACCAAATCCATAGGTCTCAGCCACGGATTCAGAACATTGGGGGAAATGACCAGACGTCGGAGTGTCTGTCCGGTATCTCACTCCCCCGCCTTGCAAGAGTTCAGGGCGTATTTATCACAATAATGTTTTGCTCCGGATTTCTTTGTTGCTGAGTTTCTGGGTGGAAATCCACTGGGATTCAGCAAGAATGACTGTTATTTTGTTAATTCCAGGAGAGAAAAACAATCCCAACTTCCGGAGAATCTCTTTGGAGCTTGATGGGAAGAAACACATGTTTTGTATTGCTCACTGGGATGCATGGGCTCGGGGATTTGGCCGTAATATATTGGGTGTTTTTCAATAATAATACTAATCATTCCTCAGGAATACTGGACTATATTTCCTGCTCTCTCTCTCTCTCTCTATATATATATATGAATAAATTATTTTATGTAATATATAGTATGCATTATTATATTGTGTGTGTGTGTGTGTGTGTATACACATATACATGTGTGTGTATGTATGTATGTGTGTGTGTGTGTATATATATATATATATATATATATAATCATATGTGTGTGTGTATGATATCTATCTAGTCTCTCTTTTTCCCTCTCTTTCTTTCTCTCTCCCTCCATATTTGACATCTGAGGAGATGGCATCTAAATGGGTAATGGAAAGCCACATTGGTTTCTCTTAGACACTCCCCTCAGAATTCTTTTAACCAGGCTTGCCATGTTTCAAAAACTAAAAACCAGCGTACCCTGATGTCTGCAATTTTTCGATGAGCTTCTCTAAGATCCAGGACAAAGCTCTGCCTTTCAGAAATTCCCCCTGGATGTCAATTTCACCTTTGAAATCCCGGTAATGTCTGGGAAAATCCGGACATTAGGTGTTTCAGTTATACACCAATGTGTGTGTTGCCTTGGAATGTTACCCCACATACATGGGGGGCTGCCTGTAGTATAAAAAACAAACTAATCTAGATAAAAATAAAAACGAAACAAGGAAAAGAAAAGAAAAAAGTAAGCTAGAAGAAAATACAAAGCCCTCTCGCAGAGGAGTCACACAGGGTCTTTCACACAGGCCAGCCATCACCTTCATGTGCCTCACTAGACCAGAGTAGAGGACGTAAACAAAAGAAAACAAAACATAAGCAAAAGCAAAGCAGAGAAAAAGAAATAAGAAGAAACTGGAAGAGAACAAGAATTTCAAAAGAAAAAGAAAAAAGAGGGAAGAGAGAAAGAAATAGAGCGGACTTCCGATTCTCCGTCCATCGATTATATCTTTAAAAGTTATTCAGAATATTTGAAATGCTCACTCCAGGATGGTACCCATGTTCACTAGGCAATATTTCCCCAGTCTTCAGACAACTCAAGTTCATTCATTTCCCCTTCCACACAAAAAGTTAAAGGGGGCTCTCCAATTGTCATTATTGCTAAATGTCAATATTAGTCTCCGGTATGATGGAAAAGGGGATGACAGAGGACGGGATGGTTGGACAGTGTTCTCGAAGCTACCAGCATGAGTTTGACCAAACTGCGGGAGGCAGTGGAAGACAGGAGTGCCTGGCGTGCTCTGGTCCAGGGGGTCACGAAGAGTCGGACACGACTAAACGACTAAACAACAACAACGATGACGATTTTATTAGGAGTTAAATTGTTTATAATTAAAAACATTGGGATCATGCCACTTACGGCCCTCAAATTTTCAACAATCAATAACTTGAATGCTTAACAGGCTGACCTATTCAATATCTCAAAGGAAGGAAGGAGAAAATCAACATGCATGCTAAACACATTTAATCTGTAAAATGAACACAGTTCAAGTAATACAAACTTTTCAAGGATCTGCAAAACATTCATAAAAGCTCTCCAATAAAAGCTTGCCCAACCAGGCTCCTTCAAGATATTACTCAACTTCAACTCCCATCATTCCTGACCATAGGCTGCTGGGAGATGAGAGAATGTTGGAAGGGAGACAAAATACCAACTAAAATGGAGAGGCAGACAAAATTATTTGATTATGTAGAATTGGCAAAGATGCCAAAAAAAGCCGCCCAGAGTGGCTGGGGTATAAATAACAAATTATTATTATTATTATTATTATTATTATTACAGGAAAAAAATCAGAAACCAGACAAACCAAAAGTTTAACAAATAATGGGATATATACAGATTATATTTAAAAGAAGATTGTTCACATATGAAATCTTTGACATGCTTTGATTAACTTCTGCAATGTTATATGCTACAAAGATTATAGCTAATTTATGATAAATTAAAGGTCATACAATATGCAGTCAACAAGGAAACCAAGGACCCATAGTGAGGGTGATGGAAGTCTCAAGGTATGGAAGAACTTTATTTTATATGTAACATTATTATTTTTTTGCATTTGATGTGATTTGTTTTTTCTTTGGTTGTTTTTGTGGTGAATGGATTCAATATTTTAAATCAATAAAGATTAAATTGCAGAGAATGTTGATTCAGGTGGTTGTTTCATGCTTACATTTGATCTAGCAAGAAACGTGGTCTCCCTACTTCCAGCAGAATTAAGTAAAATAATTACTCATCTTAGTCTTGGAGGTGATGTGCTCCCCAAAGAACGGGACACAAACTTGAAGGAAGGGCTGGTGGTGGAGCCCATCTCATGACCGGGCCTAATAAAAAACACTACTAGGAGATTTTGAACTATTCTGGGGCAATTGGTGGCAGTGAATGAATTACAGAAATATAGGCATGTATACTTGTGTGTGGAAACAAGTCATAGAATCATAGAATCATAGAGTTGGAAGAGACAACAAGGGCCATCGAGTCCAACCCCCTGCCAAGCAGGAAACACCATCAGAGCACTCCTGACATATGGTTGTCAAGCCTCTGCTTAAAGACCTCCAAAGAAGGAGACTCCACCACACTCCTTGGCAGCAAATTCCACTGTCGAACAGCTCTTACTGTCAGGAAGTTCTTCCTAATGTTTAGGTGGAATCTTCTTTCTTGTAGTTTGGATCCATTGCTCCGTGTCCGCTTCTCTGGAGCAGCAGAAAACAACCTTTCTCCCTCCTCTATGTGACATCCTTTTATATATTGGAACATGGCTATCATACGACCCCTTAACCTCCTCTTCTCCAGGCTAAACATGCCCAGCTCCCTTAGCCGTTCCTCATAAGGCATCGTTTCCAGGCCTTTGACCATTTTGGTTGCCCTCCTCTGGACACGTTCCAGTTTGTCAGTGTCCTTCTTGAACTGTGGTGCCCAGAACTGGACACAGTACTCCAGGTGAGGTCTGACCAGAGCAGAATACAGTGGCACTATTACTTCCCAATTCAGAAATAAGGCCAATATTGATATGAAAGCAAGAGTATGGCCTGATGCCAAAATTGGTAGGAACCACTTTAGGAGGAACCCGAGTGTACATTATAATAAAAACAACTAGCCATGAGGGTAAAAGGCGAGCTTCTGCACATACAGTAAGAAAATATTGGGTTGAGTAACTGTTTTCAAGGACTGTGGCTGGGTGAAAAGATGGTGAGGTGCTGGGATAAAAGAAGGTGTCAGAGGATGGCACAAATATCCTATATAGGTTGTGTGTTATCAGATATGCAGCCACAGACTATTTTGTACTACAGTATGTCATGTAATAGGGACGCGGGTGGCGCTGTGGGTAAAAGCCTCAGTGCCTAGGGCTTGCCTATTGAAAGGTCGGCGGTTCGAATCCCCGCAGCGGGGTGCGCTCCCGTTGTTCGGTCCCAGCGCCTGCCCACCTAGCAGTTCAAAAGCACTCCTGGGTGCAAGTAGATAAATAGGGACCGCTTACTAGCGGGAAGGTAAACGGCGTTTCCGTGTGCGGCTCTGGCTCTCCAGAGCAGCAATGTCACGCTGGCCACGTGACCCGGAAGTGTCTTCGGACAGCGCTGGCCCCCGGCCTCTTGAGTGAGATGAGCGCACAACCCTAGAGTCTGTCAAGACTGGCCTGTACGGGCAGGGGTACCTTTACCTTTACCTTTTATGTCATGTAATGCATTACTAAATAAAGTCTGACCAATTGGAAATTTGGTGTGAACCTTAGTAATGAACCCCCAATGGAATTGTCTCCCACATATCCCATGATGGGGAA
Source organism: Podarcis tiliguerta (assembly GCF_965153285.1). Classification (NCBI taxonomy): domain Eukaryota; kingdom Metazoa; phylum Chordata; class Lepidosauria; order Squamata; family Lacertidae; genus Podarcis; species Podarcis tiliguerta. The sequence goes on along the minus strand of NC_139535.1, from coordinate 2,447,339 downwards.
CCAATTTTCCTGCAGAGAGCTCCATTCCCTTTGGGGATGCTCCACCAGTCAGCTCTAAGCCATGCTGAAGTCAGCCGTGGCCAGGGGCAGAGCCAGAAGTGTACGGACCACCCTTTCTTGCTCTTGTTGCAAACCGCAGAGCCAGAGGAGAGCTTGTGTGAGTCGTGAGATGCAGGAATTCCAAAGAAGGATGTCAAAAACGCCAGAGTGATCAGTTCTAGTGCCTTTATTGAGAAAAGTATAGGTTTACAGCGATGCAGCCTGCCAGTTCCTCCTCGCACTCACTTGTGTGGGATGGACATCGCAAGCAAGAAGATGCACACCCAAGCTAAAGGTCAAAGCAGCATACGCCAGCCCCCTGACCAGGAGGGTGAAGTTGGCAAACACCCAAACATTACATTTTCCCATTCTGGTCTCAGAGCTCATCACCCCAAACCCTCAGATAAGGGTGACATGAAAGCAAGACAATTAGTATGCTTCAAAGCAAGTGACTATAAACACATATGAGCTCAGTGCTACAACCACTACCAATTAATTGGGGTGGGGGTTATCTTGAGTACCAATATGGAGTTTGCAGAGCTTCCGGAACAATTCACCTTTGGTTCAGCGCAGTTCTCTCTTCCTCTCAACCCAGGGCTGAAATGGGGATCAGAGAAGTATCTGAGATGTCTGGGGAGAACAAGGAGGTTGCCGAGTCTGTAGGCAGCGATGGGCAGGGGCATACCTAGGACTGGCCATGTTGGCCCTTGACAAGGCTCTAGAGGGTGCAAAAATCATGTCTCACCACTCTGGCTTGGAGCGACTTGGTGCTCATGTGCTCCCCAGGTGCATCTCTGCTTCTCTGGTTGGCCAGACAGGGCACACAGGCTCCTCTCCCAAGAGTGCAGGGGACAGGGGGTACCGATACATCTCCTTGGCAAGGGTGAAAGGGAGTCTAGGTACGCCTTGGGTGGTGGATGAGGGCTGAAGCTAGCAGTGGGCAGGGCAGATGGAAAAACAGTTGAGTCACTCCTCTTCACTTTCACTTTCTTCCCCCCTCCTTTTCCCTTCTCCCTCTTGCTCTCTAGCCAGTATACCTAGGGGGTGAGGCCCAGACTCACCAGCTCTACTGAAGAGGCTCCTCCTGAGGCTGGAGGAACATCAACCGGCTATTATTTTATTGTTTTTATTTGCAGTAAACCGCTTTGGGATTTTTAATAAAAATATAAAGTGGTATAGAATTTTTTTTTTAAAAAAAATTCTGTCACCTGTAGGGGGCTTTTGAACTCAGGCTAAGGGCAGCAAACCTAGACAGCATCTTAAAAAGCAGAGACATCACCTTGCCAACAAAGGTCCATATTGTTAAAGCTATGGTTTTCCCAGTAGTGATGTATGGAAGTGAGACCATAAAGGCTGATGGCCGAAGAATTGATGCTTTTGAATTATGGTGCTGGAGGAGACTCTTGAGAGTCCCATGGACTGCAAGAAGATCAAACCTCTCCATTCTGAAGGAAATCAGCCCTGAGTGCTGACTGGAAGGACAGATCCTGAAGCTGAGGCTCCAATACTTTGGCCACCTCATGAAAAGAGAAGACTCCCTGGGAAAGACCCTGATGTTGGGAAAGATGGAGGGCACAAGGAGAAGGGGACGACAGAGGATGAGATGGTTGGACAGTGTTCTCGAAGCTAGCAGCATGAGTTTGACCAAACTGTGGGAGGCAGTGGAAGGCAGGAGTGCCTGGTGTGCTCTGGTCCATGGGGTCACGAAGAGTCGGACATGACTAAACGACTAAACAACAACAAAGGGCTGCATGCAATTAACTGGGGGCTGATGTGTTCACAGGACTACAGGCTGACCACCCCTGGTTGCAGGCTATCCCTAAACAGCGCATGCCATCTCTGGAAGCTCCTCTGAGAGCATAGTGGTGTTGGTTTTTCCCAGTTGTGGGATTATTGATTATCTGTAGGTGTCATCATCCACGCAGTTGCAGCAGAGAACCAGGGGTTAAAGTCCCATTACCCACCAATCAGGTTTTCAAAGTAGTTTAGGCCCCAGTGTTGATCTGATATTTAAAGGGAAACAAAACAGTGGCAGATTATAGCTACATCTGCAAGATAGCTGCTGGAAATTTAATCTTCCCAAGGATCAAGTTCCCCAAGGATGGAGCTTTCGGTTCAGAATTCTGCTGATTCATCTTTGGTTCAAAACATATATAGGACTACAAAACCAATTTTCTTTCTTTCACTATGTTTATTGAATGAGCAAAACAAAAAGAATCAGAAAAGATACACAAAATTTGCAAGATTTTTCAGGAATAATGATAATAATAATAATAATAATAATAATAATAATAATAATAATAATAATAATTTATTTATACCCCACCCATCTGGCTGGGTTTCCCCAGCCACTCTGGGTGGCTTTCAACAGAATATTAAAATACAATAGTCTATTAAACATTAAAAAGCTTCCCTAAACAGAGCTGCCTTCAGATGTCTTTTAAAAGTCTGGTAGTTAAACCTGATCACATTAGCTAAAGAATAATTCAACCAGCTTCTTTGTATAGTAAGTTATGAGTTATTTAGTTTCTTAAGCTCCTTGATATTTTTTTCTTATTAGATGCTCTCTGCTGTTGAGGTTGGGTCTCAGGAGTATAATGTAGCATTTGGGGAGAAAGATGCAACCCAAGAGACCAGCACCAGAGGCCAAGATGGAGAAGATCTCCACGGCCACCATGAGCTTCCCTTTGGTGCTCAGGTAGGTTGGGACGAAGGAGACCCAAACACTGCAAAAGACCAGCATGCTGAAGGTGATAAATTTGGCTTCGTTAAAGCTGTCAGGCAACTTCCTAGCTAGGAAGGCTACCGTGAAACTGATGAGGGCCAGGAAACCCATGTAACTCAGGACAGAGTAAAACATGGTGACGGAGCCTTCATTACATTCCACCACAACCTCCACAGCCATGGAGTAGAAATCCAGGTTTGGGAATGGGGGAGAGGTTGCCAGCCAGATGACACAGATAACTGCTTGAATGAGGGAACAGACCAGGACAATAGTGCTTGCTAATTGTGTCTTCAAGAGTTTTCTGGCCACGTTTCCTGGCTTGGTGGCCATGAAGGCCAGAACTACCGTGATGGTTTTTGCCAAAATGGAAGAAATGGCAACAGAGAAGGTGATTCCAAAAGCCATTTGCCGGAGAAGACATGTGACTTTTTTGGGTCGACCAATGAAGAGGAAGGAGCAGAGGAAGCAGAGCAGGAGGGAGACAAGGAGGATGTAAGTGAGGTTGCGGTTATTGGCTCTGACGATTGGGGTGTCCTTGTTTTTAATGAAGGTTACCAGGATTAGAGAGGTGATTAGAGAGAGGAAAAGAGCCAGGGAAGCTAAAACAAATCCCAAAGCCTCGTGATACGAAAGGAAGTTGATTTTCTTGGCAATACACTGGTCTTGGTCCTTGCTTGGGTATTGATCTTCTGGGCACTGGGCACAGTTAGCAGCATCTGGAATTAGCAAGCACTATTTGAGTATATCTAATATAGCTTTATTTTCACACACACACACACATACACCAGGCTGGTGCACCTGGTAGGTGGGGGTGGCAGGAGAAGAAATCAGAGGTGTAGACCCTAGTTATAAATATTCTTTTGTGCCTTAATAAGGGGCTTTCTGTAAAAAACGATGAAGTAAATGGAAAAAATAGTGTAAAAGAGAGGGAAGGGTAAAGCCAAAATATTAAGATAAGAAGTGAGATGAAAGTAAAAGAGGGAAAGGATTTGCTGATCGAACAATGGAAATGGAATACAAAGGAGGGAGGTACGGGGAAGTCCAGGAAAAAGCTAATGCAAGATCTATTTTGAAAAGTGAAGTTGCTTTTAACCGTTGTTATATTATGTGTTAATTTTTTGTTATGTGTTAAGGTGTTTTTTCTTTATTGTATTTTTGTTGTTGTTGTCTTGTTGTTTCTTTGTCATGTTTGGCTTATATTATACTATGAAAATTTAATAAATATCAATTGAAAAAAAATATATAAATATTCTTTTGTGTTGGCCTGCCCTATTCTCCGACTTATTGCTCAAAATCTCTGAGATTCTGCTCTATTTTGAACTTTTATTGCAAAAGATCAGAATCTTAAAAGTTACAAAACACACTTTTTGAAACAGGGAAGCAAGCTGCAAAGAAACTTAGAACTGCAAAGTTACTTAGAACTATAGCAAATCCTACACGTTGCAATTCTGGAATACGTTTTGAAAATTCTTCTAGTTACAGCGAAATTCAGGGGGATGTGGAGGCCAGCAGGGCTAAGCAGTAAAAGGACAGAATGAGAGAAGTCTGCACTCGCCTATTATGGTTACCAGATTTTTTCCAGTGAATCCGGGGACATTTTTTTTAAGGCTGAGGAGCAACAGGGAGTCAGTAGTGGGGATGGTGAGGCAAAAGACCCTGGGCCCAAGCACACACGCATATTGTGCAAAGGTGCGAAGCCCTTCTTTCGCACCCTGTGAAACATAAATGCCCCCTTCTCCCTTTGTTTTGACAGACCGGGGGAGGCTTGGAAGTCATGGGTGGGCGGCCATTGCCCAGGAGGGCCGCAAGGCGTGCGGTTTCTCTGCCAGGCAAGGTCCAAAGCCCTTCTTTCACACCCTGTGAAACATAAATGTGCAGAGCTTTTTAAAAACTGGTCAACGGCCGGCTGCCCACAACTCCCAAGCCTCCCCCAATCAGTCAAACAAAGGGGGAAGGGAGCAGGAGATCTGTACTGCCGGACGCCCCCAGTTCCCCTTCAGCAGTGGCGGCAGAAGTGGCAGTCAGCAGCCCACATTTTTCCTCGCCGGAAGTCCCCATATGATATGTTGCGCATAAGACACATCATATGGGGACTTCCGGTGAGGAAAGTGGCGGGTGCCACGGCAGCGAGCAGCTCCTGAAGCCAGCCATAGCCAACTGCGCTACCAAGCTGGCTCCGGACTGCTGAGGCTGCCACTGCCATGTTTCCCGAGGACAGATTTGCAAATCTGGGGACATTTCCAGGGATGGAATTTGTCCGGGGACAGAGGCCACTAGGGGGCGCATTGGAAGATGGCTGACAATAACATCTCTCCGACCCACACAAGGTAGTTTGGAGGCTATGATGGGAGTAATTAGCCTCCCTACCCCCCCCCCAGGATGGTGGGGGGGACTGCCTTGCCTGCTGTGCCCTATACTACTCCCGAATTTGTGGGGATGGGGGCACTAGGCACAAAGCCCTAGTGCTCCTGGACGCCGTCCCTGATCCGCACCACTAGCTGCAAGAACTTCAAAAGAAACAATTTGGATGAAGGAACGCACATATTTCAAGGAAGGAGGGGGAGTAAAGACTGCTAACAGAAGAGATCTCTGATAAAACAAGACAAGAATAAATCATGAGAAGATACGCCAAGACTCGGTATGGCAAATGACTGATGGAGGAGGGGGGAAAAACTTTCCTTTCTTATGTGATTAAACAAGAATCCCCTCCCCTCACGAGTCAGAAATGTCGTTTTAAGGACTTAAGCTGTGGATTTAAGGCTGTGTAGAGATAAACTTTCGAACCAAAACATGTTTTAAGAAGAGCGTGGAATGTATAAGAGCTTTGGAATGACGCAGTTAAAAATGCCGTCGCCATATTGGGAAGTTCTGTCGGAGGTCTTGAGTCTGGGAGGAGAAAGAGAGAAATAGAGCTGTTTTTATATCGTGGGTGAAACTCCTCAGAGGGACTTAAGAGAGACAGTTTTGCGAGATTAATGATGGAAAGAGCGATGATATATGGAAACTATCTCAATTTGAGGATTGGAAGAACGGAAAAATTCACACGGGCATATTATTGGTGTTTATCGGCTTAAGGAGACTAAAGAAAAAAGAGAAAAAATATGAACAAGATGTGATGTGGAAACAGCAATATAAGACTGGATAGAATTATGAACTCTGTTTGGACTGATTTGGACTGATTTGGACATTAACGCAGTAGCAAGAAGATGATCAGAATCCCCCTTCGGATCTTGAAATATGGGTCCCCCCAACAAAATTTAAAATTTAAAATTTGGCTTTGTAATTCGGAATTTATGTGATGTGATTTAATTTGATTTGATTGGCCGGTTAATAAAAATTATTTTTTTTAAAAAAAGGAATTTATCCGGGAACAGATTTGCAAATCCGTCTGGTAACCCTACCTTAACCCTCCCTGGATACATGCAACTTCTGCACTGTAGAATAAGGTTCAAGGTTGGAACTACCTGTCTGGTTAGAAAAAGTCCCTTCTGGGCAGCGAATGCACACATTACAGCAAACCGGCTTCCCTTCTGGAATTTTTCTCCTTTGACCTGGAGAGCAGATCTTTGCACAGCTTGCAGAAGGTGGGGTCTAAGAAAGGCAGATATAATGAAAGGTTTTCTGCATGGATAGAATTGTTTTAAGCAGGACTTGGAGGTCTTCAAAGGTGGCCCCCTCTTTGCATGCTGGAAATGATGATAAATGTAAGTGGGTCAAAGCTATTTTGAACCACTGCATGGAGCAAGGTTGGGGAACCTGTGCCTTCCCCCACCCGCCAAAATATTCCCAGATTACATCTCCCATCATCCCTAACCATTGGCCATGTGGGTCGGAGCTGACGGGCATTCAATTCATGCTCTAATTCTTTCACAAGCTCTGGGACATTCACTCCACCTTGCTAGACCACACAATTGTATCTGGGTTAATGATGAAGTCTTTGCCCCGTGGGGCTCCTGGCTCCATCCTCCCAACTTTCACTAAAGCTGTTGACTCGTTTCGGAAATAGATCCAGTTGAGAAGATCATAGCCAGAAGATCCCACCACACTGTTGTCCATGAAAGATACTTCATCTCCGGCACTGTTGTTAAATCGGATGTTCCTCAAAAAGGAGAGCATCTGAAGAACAAAGTGGGGGGGAGAGGTTTAGATAACATAGTGACTCTGCTGAGCCTTGACCTATTGGAACGGTATTTGGAGGGGCTATTATTTCTTCTAGTATTTTGTTGAGTTTAAGACCATTACCTCGAGGGAGACAATTTTGCCTGATGAAGATAGTCTGAGACTGTCAGCATCGCCCTTGAGCCAGTGCCACCAACTGGACTCATCCACTTCAGCCCTGACTGGGCCAGGCGAGCTGGGTAGCACTTCCAGAGACCACCTTCTACACAGGAACAGGTCAAAGTGCTGTGGACTCACAGCTTAGTGTTGTGAGCACCGGATTCACTTCCACAAGTAGACAGTCATCGCACAGCAGAGTACAGCAGAGTCTAGCAGAGTATATAAACAACTCGGAGAGCAGCTCTGTAGAATATCTTCTTTATTCTATCTACAACTATTATACAACTATATACAGAGCTAAATAGGTCTAAGCATAAAGAATGCTGAACCGCACTGAGTGCCTGCAGTTGCTCTTAGCAGCAACCTTATCTAAACACACAATCTCTCTCTAACACTGACTGACTGACTCACTGACCGACTCTTTGATGTGGTGCTGGAGCAGAATAAGTAGAGAGCAGAACACGCCTCCTCCTCTCTGCAGAATCAGCAGACTCCTCAGGAGATTCTTGGATATGGGAGGGGTGAAATCTCCTCAGAGACAGGTGTATCCTCCGTATTCAACTAAGTCATTCTAGCAGAAGCCACAGGAAAGATTCCTACTAGCACCACAGGAGTTGCCCTCTCCTCCTCATCCACCATTGCACCCTCCCCGAATCTGTTCTAAAGGGTCGCGAGAACCCCCAAAACAGTGTGCGGAGGAAGGACCGGCAAGATCATTATTTTTGCCAAGCAGAAATGTGGTTGGGACACCCCTGTTTCCCAGGATCCAGCTCCTGATTCTCCTGATCACTGGTCCCTTCCTCCTGTTCAGATATTCATTGAGGCCCTGATTTCACCTCCCTCATACTGGCAGGAAGAGGAAGGGGTGGAGCCTGGGACTTTGGGAAGAGACCATGAAGTGCATTTCCCCTGAGTGTGTGTCCTGCCCTCTGTTGACTGGAGGTATGCAAGGTTGCTCACACACAATAACAGAATAAACAATTTACATATCTAGAGGGTTGGGTTTTTTTTTTTAACTTGCATATGCTTTTGTCTGAGATGAGGACCCCTGAATCTATCCCACCTGACCCTACTTGAAGGATAATGTTGTGTAAACTAGGCCGTTGGCACAATCCAACAGGCTCTTCTTACGTTTGAACTAAACACAGACCAAAGACTTTGGAATTACATCCATTGAGATAATTAACCATGGGATAGAATTGGTGGAGCAATGGATCCAAACTACAAGAAAGAAGATTCCACCGAAACATTAGGAAGAACTTCCTGACAGTAAGAGCTGTTCGACAGTGGAATTTGCTGCCAAGGAGTGTGGTGGAGTCTCCCTCTTTGGAGGTCTTTAAGCAGAGGCTTGACAATCATATGTCAGGAGTGCTCTGATGGTGTTTCCTGCTTGGCAGGGGGTTGGACTCGATGGCCCTTGTGGTCTCTTCCAACTCTATGATTCTATGATTCTATGAATGAACTTTCATCAGGAGCCCCAAATAGCTGGAAAGTGCAAGTAATGGTTGCTTTTCATGGCTGGTGTCTACTTGCTATAACACAACCCACAAGCTTGGGTGGGAGCAGAATACAGTTAGATTTGTAGCCCGGAAAAGGAAAAGATAACAGGTGTTATCATCATAAGCCTCTCCTCACCCAGGAAACAACTATAGAATGTTGCAATATTTTTGAAAGGAAGAGTGTGAAGCTATCAAACAGGAGGAACTGAGATCTTTGGATGGTTTTAAAATATCAATCTGTCTCCATCCATATTGCGACCCCTAACAAAACACTAATAATAATAATAATAATAATAATAATAATAATAATTTATTTATACCCCACCCTTCCCTGTTCAAAAACCGGGCTCAGGGCAGCTAACAACAAATTTAAAACTATTAATTGTAAAAGCAGCATAAAATACAGTATAAAAACATGAATAACAATAAAATTCAAAAATCAAAAATCAAAAATCGATTTAGGGGAAATAAGCATTAGATAATCACCAGGGCTAGCTGGCTGAATTGGTCCTACTTGGGCCAGCGAAGAGGCCAGGGGAGAATTAGCTGTGGGGTTTCAGAGCGGGTAATCTTCATAAAAGTGGAGGGGGGGAGGGAAGAGAAGAGAAGGGAAATAAAAGATCAGGCTGAATTCAAATTAAAGACCAGGCGGAATAGCTCTGCCTTACAGGCCCGACGAGGAGGTTAAATCCTGAAGGGCTCTAGTTTCATGGGACAGAGCATTCCACCAGGTCGGAGCCATCACTGAATAGGCCCTGGGCCTGGTGGAGGATAGTCTGACTTCCTTAGGGCCCGGGACCTCTAAACTATGGTTATTCATGGACCTTAAGGTCCTCTGCGGGGCAGACCAGGAGAGGCGGTCCCGTAAATAAAAAGATAAAGGTACCCCTGCCCGTACAGGCCAGTCTTGACAGACTCTAGGGTTGTGCGCCCATCTCACTTAAGAGGCCAGGGGCCAGCGCTGTCCGCAGACACTTCCGGGTCACGTGGCCAGCGTGACATCGCTGCTCTGGCGAGCCAGAGCCGCACACGGAAACACTGTTTACCTTCCCGCTAGTAAGCGGTCCCTATTTATCTACTTGCACCCGGGAGTGCTTTCGAACTGCTAGGTTGGCAGGCGCTGGGACCGAACGACGGGAGCGCACCCCGCCGTGGGGATTCGAACCGCCAACCTTTCGATCGGCAAGCCCTAGGCACTGAGGCTTTTACCCACAGCACCACCCGCGTCCCATGGGTCCCGTAAATAGGAGGGCCCTAAGCCACTAGAGGACGAATGGGTCCATTACTTTGGGAAAGAGAGAGACACATCGAAAGAAATATGTTACCTGCCATGGCTGAATAGCCCAAGGTTTCTTGCCCTCCCTCATCATGGCACGAGTGGGTCTCAATGAGTACATGGCATGTAATGCGTGTGCCACGGAGTAGATGGCATTGTACATGGTATAGCTGTGGCCAGTCATTCTTGTTTCAAAAACAGAGGGCGGCAGGTCCTCTAGTTTCTCCTTCCCTGTACACTTTCTCTTTCTAGACGTTTGACCTGCTATTGGAAACCAGCAGTTAAATGCCATTTGCCACCAGTTTCGGAGAAAGACATCTCTCTCAGGCCGGGCTGGATTTAAAGCCAAGATGAATTTATTAAACCCCTGGACATCGCTTGTGTGGACTCTGAAGGACAGAGCACCGTGGAAGAATTTAAGTTCCTTCCAATGCATTTGTTCCCCCAGAGCAGCAAAATCCCAGCGAGCTGTCGCGATCCAAACCCTCACACGTGAGGGCCTGAAATCCTTTCTGAGAAAATCGAGTTTATGTAGTAGCACGACTGCTTCCTTGTAGTCTACAGAGATAATCATGGCTTTACTCTGCCACTTAATAAGAGATTTCTTAAAAAAAGTAGTTGATATTGGCTTCATTAACTGTTCATTTATCATTTCTACCGAGGACACACAAATATCATTCTTCGTGAGCATTGGCATCAGAGTCCGGATGAAATTTTCACCAGTGTCGTCATCGGAAGTGATGAGGCCAATCCAGTTCCATTGGAAATGTAGGAGCAGTTGGACCAACCCGAAGTACTGCGGCACTTCGTTGGGATCGATTCGGAAGAAGGAAGGAAGCACCTGTCTCTCAACAGGGCTGAATGAACCATAACCAAGCTGAAGGAAAGAGAAAGCCTTTATTCAAAATGTATTTATTTATTTAGAATTTTTGAAATATTTCTAATACACTTTTCCTCCCGAGGATTCCAGGGCTGTGCAGGAGAGAGATAAAATTACTTCATGCATTTGTTTCCCAGTTCAGGCTCCAAACTGAATTGGGCTCAGATGTGAACAAGTAACCAGCACAGTTCTCTCAAAACCGGAGTAATGTTATTATTGGGGTCCCCCCCAAATATCATTTTTATTAAGTCTCCAGAAATGTTTCAAAGAATTTATCATCATATACTATCTTTTTTAACATCCGAAGTCTCTTCTTGACTTCCCATCCCTTCCTGATGTTTGCTCTTTTTTTACTTCTTTTTATTAGCTGTTTTATAACGCATACATTTTTATTCTCTAAACCCCACTACCGTTAAATCTTTCAGTAATCCACTGCTTATATTTCAAATCCTGCCCGTGACTACGTATATGGGTGATAATTTGATAGAGAGTCAATCAGTGGTCTCCTTTCTTTCTTAAACAATTCGCCATTATGCCCTCTTAGTTTGGCAGCTAATTTCGCCAGTTTCATAAACCATTTGCTCCTTCATTGGTAATCCACTTCTTTTGAATTCTGTTATTTCTGTTATTTATTTGATTTATATACTGCTGTTTATCAAAAGATTACAGGGCAGTGTACCACATTAATAATATATTTTATGGAGCATCAAGTTAAGAACATAATACAGAGCATAGTAATAGACAGCATACTGTATACTATATGAATATAGATATTCATATATATATATATTCTATATATATTTACCTTCCCGCCAGAGCGGTACCTATTTATCTACTTGCACTTTGCTGTGCTTTCGAACTGCTAGGTTGGCAAGAGCAGGGATCGAACAATGGGAGATCACCCCGTTGTGGGGATTCGAACTGCAATGACCTTCTGATCAGCAAGCCCTAGGCTCAGTGGTTTAGACCACAGCGCCACCCGGGTCCCCAGACAAATTCTCTTACCTGTGGAATCTTCAAGATGCCAAAGAGGTATGCCATCTGCATCGATGATTTGGAGCTGAGACCCCCGATGATGGAGAACAGCTTGTCCCGACTGTCGCATTGATAGTTGGGAGCCACGTCCCCCCTCGTGGAGAGCAGAGACAGGCTGGACTCGTAAGTCGTCTTTGCATCGCTGTTATCGCCATAGATACGGAAGCCCAGTGTTGTGTTGGGTAGGAGCACGGGGTCCTTGTTGACCTCACTGACAGAGAATGCCACGGCCAGGATGTGCTGGTAGTTCTTCAGCACTTGTCTGTAAGAAGAGTTGTGTCAGAGAAGGCAAGGAAATCCCAAAAGAGGATATGTCCTACTTACCTTCGTCCCTTCTTTCCAGACGGAGGGAAACATGGTTTAAATTAAATTTAAAGTTCCGTGTCCATGCTCTGGATCTTTCCCCACAAAAACGAAATCTTTGAGGAGCAACTGGAGCAAATGTCCATCTGTAGAAAACCCAAATTGACATTTGCCCCAATTCAGCTTTAAAAAGTGAGGGGTTTTTTGGTGGGGAAAGGTTGGATCAGACTCTGATTTCCAAGGAGCGGATTCCTCCGAAACGGAGGAAATCTGCCATTACCAGAAGCGCCAACCCGGAAGTCCTTTTGTGCCTGGAAACGATGCCTTATGAGGAACGGCTTAGGGAGCTGGGCATGTTTAGCCTGGAGAAGAGGAGGTTAAGGGGTGATATGAGAGCCATGTTCAAATATATAAAAAGTTGTCACATAGAGGAGGGAGAAAGGTTGTTTTCTGCTGCTCCAGGGAAGCGGACACGGAGCAATGGATCCAAACTACAAGAAAGAAGATTCCACCTAAACATTAGGAAGAACTTCCTGACAGTAAGAGCTGTTCGACAGTGGAATTTGCTGCCAAGGAGTGTGGTGGAGTCTCCTTCTTTGGAGGTCTTTAAGCAGAGGCTTGACAACCATATGTCAGGAGTGCTCTGATGGTGTTTCCTGCTTGGCAGGGGGTTGGACTCGATGGCCCTTGTGGTCTCTTCCAACTCTATGATTCTATGATTCTATGAGAGTGGCTGGGAAAACCCAGCCAGATAGGCGGGGTATAAATAAATTATTATTATTATTATTATTATTATTATTATTATTATTATTATTACAATCAGTGACCAGCCAGAATCATCTCTTTTACACACAATCACATTCCACTCCCTCCCGCTTGCTATCTACAACAAATGCAGCCCTAAACAAATAAAGGCTGTCTGTTGATGCTCAAAAGGAAAGGAGAAGAAATGTAAGCAGCAACCTTAAAATCTCTGCCTTTGATACCAGAGGTAGTGGACACAGCTGTCATGATTATCAGCCATTTATGACTTTGAACGTGAATTTGTTCAATTCCCTTTAAAGCTGTCCAATCAGTACAACATGCATTGGAGAGTGCATGCAGGGGGGTGCCAATGCCTCAGGTCGGTCCGTTCTCCCTCTCCCTGTAAGCTGCAGCTTTTGAGGGCAAAGGCATGTACACCAGGTGTAGACCATGCAGGCAGAACAGCACAGTTTGTCAGGCTTTCTACTGCCTGACTTCTGTGTAAGAGTGCAATTGAGCTGCACTGGGGAGAAGTTGGAGGAGAGATTTGGAAACCACTTGGAGCTGGTGTGCATTTAGCACTTAGTACTTCCAAGTCTAGGGGTGTTCCTAAACCACTGAGCCTAGGGCTTTCCGATCAGAAGGTCGGCGGTTTGAATCCCCGTGACGGGGAGAGCTCCCGTTGTTCGGTCCCAGCTCCTGCCCACCTAGCAGTTCAAAAGCACAGCAAAGTGCAAGTAGATAAATTGGTACCGCTCCGGCAGGAAGGTAAACGGCGTTTCCATGCACTGCTCTGGTTCTCCAGAAGCGGCTTAATCATGCTGGCCACATGACCCAGAAGCTGTATGCCGGCTCCCTTGGCCAGTAAAGCAAGATGAGCGCTACAACCCCAGAGTCATTTGCGACTGGACCTAACAGTCAGGGGTACCTTTATTTTACCTTTATTGCTTTATTACAGCAAAGGTTCATTTTGTTCAAGTAGATTTTCCCTTAATTTTGGTATTCAAAGCAGACTGCTTTAATTATCTGCCCTGCTCCAGGTTCAGTTTAATGCTTGCCAATTTGTTTTACTGTACTTCTGAATGCTCTTAGCAACCTTGGGCAACACTTTGATCAGTGGGTAGGAGAAGATAGAATTGTTTTTCCATATGTTTACATAGAACAAATAATTAATAATAATAATAATAATAATAATAATAATAGCAGCCTTCCCATCATGATTCATGGGGATGCTTTGGGGTTACTTTCACCACCATAAATGGAAGCACCTGCCCGTATGGACAATTATTTGGCGATGCCATGGTTTGCTTTTCAGTAACCAGACAATTAAACCCCTGTGTTGCAAAGAATTCTCAGTAATATCCAAGGCAACACGATGACCAAGTACAACAATGCAAAATCAATACAAACTCTTTATATAATCTATATGGAACATAGAATATGAAACATATGAAATATGTACTCTCTGCAGACCCAATAAACAGAAATCTTATAAGTCTCTGAAAGTCACAAAATGTGCACTCCTGATGGATTCTCTTGAAAACATAGAGCGAAATAAACATAAGTCTTATAAGTCTCTGAAAGTCACAAAATAGGCACTCTTGATGAATTCTCTTGAAAACATAGAACCAAATAAACATAAGTCTTATAAGTCTCTGAAAGTCTTTGTAGACTATGCAAGTCTCTGAAAGAAGCAATGGGTCAGATTCTTATCTGGTGAAGACAAGCCGTAAAGCTTTGTTTTATGGTTTGTTTTTCATTCTGGGAAACAAGCAATATCGCTAATGCAGAAGAAGAAGAAGAGTTTGGATTTGATATCCCATTTTATCACTACCCGAAGGAGTCTCAAAGCGGCTAACATTCTCCTTTCCCTTCCTCCCCCACAACAAACACTCTGTGAGGTGAGTGGGGCTGAGAGACTTCAGAGAAGTGTGACTAGCCCAAGGTCACCCAGCAGCTGCATGTGGAGGAGCGGGGAATCGAACCCGGTTCACTAGATTACGAGTCTACCGCTCTTAACCACTACACCACACTGGCTCCCTGGATGCAGATCCCTGGAACAAGCCCTCTAGTCTACAATGATATTAGAGCAACCCAAATCCCTCCCCAGAGTTTCCATGTACGTACTTAGAAATGTAGAAGTCCCGTTCTCGGGGAGACAAAATAAACATCTGGTTTGTGTGTATGGCAATGCTGAAGCGTAAATGTCCCCCCACAAGGAGATCTCCTGGCCTGTAATAGTCTTTCTGGAGTTCAAAAGGCCTGGTCAAGAGACACTTGGTCCTCAGGGACATCTTGGTGGCAGCCTGAGGAAGGAGCAAAAAAACTAAAACCCAAATCATGGACGGCAGAAAGAGACCCTCGCCCTACTTGAACTTTGTACAGAATCAAGGGGCCACCAAATCCATAGGTCTCAGCCACGGATTCAGAACATTGGGGGAAATGACCAGACGTCGGAGTGTCTGTCCGGTATCTCACTCCCCCGCCTTGCAAGAGTTCAGGGCGTATTTATCACAATAATGTTTTGCTCTGGATTAATTTGGTGCTGAGTTTCTGGGTGGAAATCCACTGGGATTCAGCAAGAATGACTGTTATTTTGTTAATTCCAGGAGAGGAAAACAATCCCAACTTCCGGAGAATCTCTTTGGAGCTTGATGGGAAGAAACACATGTTTTGTATTGCTCGAGCATGGGCTCGAGGATTTGGCCGTAATATATTGGGGGTGGGTGTTTTTCAATAATAATAATACTAATAATTCCTTAGGAATACTGGACTATATTTCCTGCTTCATATATATATATATATATATATATATATATATATATATATATATTAGATTAAATTATTTTATGTAATATATAGTATGTATTATATTGTGTGTGTGTGTGTGTATGATATAACATCATATGTGTGTGTGTGTATGATATCTATCTAGTCTCTTTTTTCCTCTCTTTCTTTCTCTCTCCCTCCATATTTGACATCTGAGGAGATGGCCTCTAAATGGGTAATGGAAAGCCACATTGGTTTCTCTTAGACACTCCCCTCAGAATTCTTTTAACCAGGCTTGCCATGTTTCAAAAACTAAAAACCAGCGCACCCTGATGTTTGCAATTTTTCGATGAGCTTCTCTAAGATCCAGGACAAAGCTCTGCCTTTCAGAAATTCCCCCTGGATGTCAATTTCACATTTGAAATCTTGGTAATGTCTGGGAAAATCCAGACATTAGGGGTTTCAGTTATAC
The DNA here is from genome assembly GCF_965153285.1 of Podarcis tiliguerta. Classification (NCBI taxonomy): domain Eukaryota; kingdom Metazoa; phylum Chordata; class Lepidosauria; order Squamata; family Lacertidae; genus Podarcis; species Podarcis tiliguerta. Next base: position 2,431,319 of record NC_139535.1, on the reverse strand, counting down.
ACCAATGTGTGTGTTGCCTTGGAATGTTACCCCACATACATGGGGGGCTGCCTGTAGTATAAAAAACAAACTAATCTAGATAAAAATAAAAATGAAACAAGGAAAAGAAAAGAAAAGAAAAGAAAAGAAAAGAAAAGAGTAAGATAGAAGAAAATACAAAGCCCTCTCTCAAAGGAGTCGCACAGGGTCTTTCACACAGGCCAGCCATCACCTTCATGTGCCTCACTAAACCAAAGTAGAGGACGTAAACAAAAGAAAACAAAACACAAGCAAAAGCAAAGCAGAGAAAAAGAAATAAGAAGAAACTGGAAGAGAACAAGAATTTCAAAAGAAAAAGAAAAAAGAGGGAAGAGAGAAAGAAATAGAGCGGACTTCCGATTCTCCGTCCATCGATTATATCTTTAAAAGTTATTCAGAATATTTGAAGTGCTCACTCCAGGATGGTACCCATGTTCACTAGGCAATATTTCCCCAATCTTCAGACAACTCAAGTCCATTCATTTCCCCTTCCACACAAAAAGTTAAAGGGGGCTCTCCAATTGTTATTATTGCTAAATGTCAATATTAGTCTCCGGTATGATGGAAAAGGGGATGACAGAGGACGATATGGCTGGACAGTGTTCTCGAAGCTACCAGCATGAGTTTGACCAAACTGCGGGAGGCAGTGGAAGACAGAAGTGCCTGGCATGCTCTGGTCCATGGGGTCACGAAGAGTCGGGCACGACTAAACAACTAAACAACAACAACGATGATGATTTTATTAGGAGTTTAAATTGTTTATAATTAAAAACATTGGGATCATGCCACTTACGGTCCTCAAATTTTCAACAATCAATAACTTGAATGCTTAACAGGCTGACCTATTCAATATCTCAAAGGAAGGAAGGAGAAAATCAACATGCACGTTAAACACATTTAATCTGTAAAATGAACACAGTTCAAGTAATACAAACTTTTCAAGGATCTGCAAAACATTCATAAAAGCTCTCCAATAAAAGCTTGCCCAACCAGGCTCCTTCAAGATATTACTCAACTTCAACTCCCATCATTCCTGACCATAGGCTGCTGGGAGATGAGAGAATGTTGGAAGGGAGACAAAATACCAACTAAAACGGAGAGCCAGACAAAATTATTTGATTATGTAGAATTGGCAAAGATACCAAAAAAGCCGCCCAGAGTGGCTGGGGTATAAATAACAAATTATTATTATTATTATTATTATTATTATTATTATTATTATTACAGGAAAAAATCAGAAACCAGACAAACCAAAAGTTTAACAAATAATGGGATATATACAGATTATATTTAAAAGAACATTGTTCACATATGAAATCTTTGACATGCTTTGATTAACTTCTGCAATGTTATATGCTATAAAGATTATAGCTAATTTATGATAATTTAAAGGTCATACAATATGCAGTCAATAAGGAAACCAAGGACCCATACTGAGGGTGATGGAAGTCTCAAGGTATGGAAGAACTTTATTTTATATGTAACATTATTATTATTTTTGCATTTGATGTGATTTGTTTTTTCTTTGGTTGTTTTTGTGGTGAATGGATTCAATATTTTAAATCAATAAAGATTAAATTGCAGAGAATGTTGATTCAGGTGGTTGTTTCATGCTTACATTTGATCTAGCAAGAAACGTGGTCTCCCTACTTCCAGCAGAATTAAGTAAAATAATTACTCATCTTAGTCTTGCAGGTGATGTGCTCCCCAAAGAACGGGACACAAACTTGAAGGAAGGGCTGGTGGTGGAGCCCATCTCATGACCAGGCCTAATAAAAAACACTACTAGGAGATTTTGAACTATTCTGGGGCAATTGGTGGCAGTGAATGAATTACAGAAATATAGGCATGTATACTTGTGTGTGGAAACAAGTCATAGAATCATAGAATCATAGAGTTGGAAGAGACAACAAGGGCCATCGAGTCCAACCCCCTGCCAAGCAGGAAACACCATCAGAGCACTCCTGACATATGGTTGTCAAGCCTCTGCTTAAAGACCTCCAAAGAAGGAGACTCCACCACACTCCTTGGCAGCAAATTCCACTGTCAAACAGCTCTTACTGTCAGGAAGTTCTTCCTAATGTTTAGGTGGAATCTTCTTTCTTGTAGTTTGGATCCATTGCTCCGTGTCCGCTTCTCTGGAGCAGCAGAAAACAACCTTTCTCCCTCCTCTATGTGACATCCTTTTATATATTTGAACATGGCTATCATATCACCCCTTAACCTCCTCTTCTCCAGGCTAAACATGCCCAGCTCCCTTAGCCGTTCCTCATAAGGCATCGTTTCCAGGCCTTTGATCATTTTGGTTGCCCTCCTCTGGACACGTTCCAGTTTGTCAGTGTCCTTCTTGAACTGTGGTGCCCAGAACTGGACACAGTACTCCAGGTGAGGTCTGACCAGAGCAGAATACAGTGGCACTATTACTTCCCAATTCAGAAATAAGGCCAATATTGATATGAAAGCAAGAGTATGGCCTGATGCCAAAATTGGTAGGAACCACTTTAGGAGGAACCCGAGTGTACATTATAATAAAAACAACTAGCCATGAGGGTAAAAGGCGAGCTTCTGCACATACAGTAAGAAAATATTGGGTTGAGTAACTGTTTTCAAGGACTGTGGCTGGGTGAAAAGATGGTGAGGTGCTGGGATAAAAGAAGGTGGCAGAGGATGGCACAAATATCCTATATAGGTTGTGTGTTATCAGATATGCAGCCACAGACTATTTTGTACTACAGTATGTCATGTAATAGGGACGCGGGTGGCGCTGTGGGTAAAAGCCTCAGTGCCTAGGTCTTGCCGATTGAAAGGTCGGCAGTTCGAATCCCCGCAGCGGGGTGCGCTCCCGTTGTTCGGTCCCAGCGCCTGCCCACCTAGCAGTTCAAAAGCACTCCTGGGTGCAAGTAGATAAATAGGGACCGCTTACTAGCGGGAAGGTAAACGGCGTTTCTGTGTGCGGCTCTGGCTCTCCAGAGCAGCAATGTCACGCTGGCCACGTGACCCAGAAGTGTCTTCGGACAGCACTGGCCCCCGGCCTCTTGAGTGAGATGAGCGCACAACCCTAGAGTCTGTCAAGACTGGCCTGTACGGGCAGGGGTACCTTTACCTTTACCTTTTATGTCATGTAATGCATTACTAAATAAAGTCTGACCAATTGGAAATTTGGTGTGAACCTTAGTAATGAACCCCCAATGGAATTGTCTCCCACATATCCCACGATGGGGAACCAATTTTCCTGCAGAGAGCTCCATTCCCTTTGGGGATGCTCCACCTGTCAGCTCTAAGCCATGCTGAAGTCAGTCGTGGCCAGGGGCAGAGCCAGAAGTGAACGGACCCACCCTTTCTTGCTCTTGTTGCAAACTGCAGAGCCAGAGGAGAGCTTGTGTGAGTCATGAGATGAAGGAATTGCAAAGAAGGGTGTCAAAAACGCCAGAGTGATCAGTTCTAGTGCCTTTATTAAGAAAAGTATAGGTTTACAGCGATGCAGCCTGCCAGTTCCTCCTCGCACTCACTTGTGTGGGATGGACATCGCAAGCAAGAAGATGCACACCCAAGCTAAAGGTCAAAGCAGCATTCACCAGCCACCTGACCAGGAGGGTGAAGTTGGCAAACACCCAAACATTACAGTTTCCCTTTCTGGTCTCAGAGCTCAGCACCCCAAACCCTCAGATAAGGGTGACATCAAAGCAAGACAATTAGTATGCTTCAAAGCAAGTGACTATAAACACATATGAGCTCAGTGCTACAACCCCTACCAATTAATTGCGGTGGGGGGGGGTTGGGTTATCTTGAGTACCAATATTGTGTTTGCAGAGCTTCCGGGACAATTCACCTTTGGTTCAGCGCAGTTCTCTCTTCCTCTCAACCCAGGGCTGAACCGGGGATCAGAGAAGTATCTGAGATGTCTGGGGAGAACAAGGAGGTTGCCGAGTCTGTAGGCAGCGATGGGCAGGGGCATACCTAGGACTGGCCATGATGGCCCTTGAGAAGGCTCTAGAGGGTGCAAAAATCATGTCTCTCCACTCTGGCTTGGAGCGACTTGGTGCTTGTGTGATCCCCGGGTGCATCTCTGCTTCTCTGGTTGGCCAGACAAGGCACACAGGCTCTTCTCCCAAGGGTGCAGGGGACAGGGGGTGCCGATACATCTCCTTGGCAAGGGTGAAAGGGAGTCTAGGTACACCTTGGGTGGTGGATGAGGGCTGAAGCTAGCAGTGGGCAGGACAGATAGAAAAACAGTTGAGTCACTCCTCTTCACTTTCTTCCCCCCTCCTTTTTCCTTCTCCCTCTTGCTCTCTACCCATAATGCCTAGGGGGCGAGGCCCAGACTCACCAGCCCTACTGAAGAGGCTCCTCCTGAGGCTGGAGGAACATCACCCGGCTATTATTTTATTGTTTTTATTTGCAGTAAACCGCTTTGGGATTTTTAATAAAAACATAAAGTGGTATAGAAATTTAAAAAAGAAATATTCTGTCACCTGTAGGGGGCTTTTGAACTCAGGCTAAGGGCTGCAAACTTAGACAGCATCTTAAAAAGCAGAGACATCACCTTGCCAACAAAGGTCCGTAAAGTTAAAGCTATGGTTTTCCCAGTAGTGATGCATGGAAGTGAGAGCTGGACCAGAAAGAAGACTGATCACAGAAGAATTGATGCTTTTGAATTATGGTGTTGGAGGAGACTCTTGAGAGTCCCATGGACTGCAAGAAGATCAAACCTCTCCATTCTGAAGGAAATCAGCCCTGAGTGCTCACTGGAAGGACAGATCGTGAAGCTGAGGCTCCAATACTTTGGCCACCTCATGAGAAGAGAAGACTCCCTGGAAAAGACCCTGATGTTGGGAAAGATGGAGGGCACAAGGAGAAGGGGACGACAGAGGACGAGATGGTGGGACAGTGTTCTCGAAGCTACAAACATGAGTTTGACCAAACTGTGGGAGGCAGTGGAAGACAGGAGTGCCTGGTGTGCTCTGGTCCATGGGGTCACAAAGAGTCGGACACAACTAAACGACTTAAAAACATCAACAAAGGGCTGCATGCAATTAACTGGGGGCTGATGTGTTCACAGGACTACTGGCTGATCACCCCTGGTTGCAGGCTATCCCTAAACAGCCAAGGGCATGCCATCTCTGGAAGCTCCTCTGAGAGCGTGGTGGTGTTGGTTTTTCCCAGTTGTGGGATTATTGATTATCTGTAGGTGTCATCATCCACGCAGTTGCAGCAGAGAACCAGGGGTTAAAGTCCCATTACCCACCAATCAGGTTTTCAAAGTAGTTTAGGCCCCAGTGTTGATCTGACATTTAAAGGGAAACAAAACAGTGGCAGGTTATAGCTACATCTGCAAGATAGCTGCTGGAAATTTAATCTTCCCAAGGATCAAGTTCCCCAAGGATGGAGCTTTTGGTTCAGAATTCTGCTGATTCATCTTTGGTTCAAAACATATATAGGACTACAAAACCAATTTTCTTTCTTTCACTATGTTTATTGAATGAACAAAACAAAAAGAATCAGAAAAGATACACAAGATTTGCCAATTTTTTCAGGAATAATAATAATAATAATAATAATAATAATAATAATAATAATAAAATTTATTATTTATACCCCGCCCATCTGGCTGGGTTTCCCCATCCACTCTGGGCTGCTTTCAACAGAATATTAAAATACAATAGTCTATTAAACATTAAAAGCTTCCCTAAACAGAGCTGCCTTCAGATGTCTTGTAAAAGTCTGGTAGTTAAACCTGATCACATTAGCTAAAGAATATTTCAACCAGCTTCTTTGTATAGTAAGTTATGAGTTATTTAGTTTCTTAAGCTCCTTGATATTTCTTTCTTATTAGATGCTCTCTGCTGTTGAGGTTGGGTCTCAGGAGTATAATGTAGCATTTGGGGAGAAAGATGCAACCCAAGAGACCAGCACCAGAGGCCAAGATGGAGAAGATCTCCACGGCCACCATGAACTTCCCTTTGGTGCTCAGGTAGGTTGGGACGAAGGAGACCCAAACACTGCAAAAGACCAGCATGCTGAAGGTGATAAATTTGGCTTCGTTAAAGCTGTCAGGCAACTTCCTAGCTAGGAAGGCTACTGTGAAACTGATGAGGGCCAGGAAACCCATGTAACTCAGGACACAGTAAAACATGGTGACGGAGCCTTCATTACATTCCACTACAACCTCCACAGCCATGGAGTAGAAATCCAGGTTTGGGAACGGGGGAGATGCTGCCAGCCAGATGACACAGATAACTGCTTGAATGAGGGAACAGACTAGGACAATAGTGTTTGCTAATTGTGTCTTCAAGAGTTTTCTGGCCACGTTTCCTGGCTTGGTGGCCATGAAGGCCAGAACTACCGTGACGGTTTTTGCCAAAATGGAAGAAATGGCAACAGAGAAGGTGATTCCAAAAGCCATTTGCCGGAGAAGACAGGTGACTTTTTTGGGTCGACCAATGAAGAGGAAGGAGCAGAGGAAGCAGAGCAGGAGGGAGACAAGGAGGATGTAAGTGAGGTTGCGGTTATTGGCTCTGACGATTGGGGTGTCCTTGTTTTTAATGAAGGTTACCAGGATTAGAGAGGTGATTAGAGAGAGGAAAAGAGCCAGAGAAGCTAAAACAAATCCCAAAGCCTCGTGATACGAAAGGAAGTTGATTTTCTTGGCAAGACACTGGTCTTGGTCCTTGCTTGGGTATTGATCTTCTGGGCACTGGGCACAGTTAGCAGCATCTGCAATTAGCAAAAACTATGAGTATATCTAATATAGCTTTATTTTCATACACACACACCCCAGGCTGGTGCACATGGTAGGTGGGGATGGCAGGAGAAGAAATCAGAGGTGTAGACCCTCGTTATAAATATTCTTTCGTGTTGTGTCTTCTGCCCTATTCTCCGACTTATTGCTCAAAATCTCTGGGATTCTGCTCTATTTTGACCTTTTATTGCAAAAGATCAGAATCTTAAAAGTTACAAAACACATTTTTTGAAACAGGGAAGCAAGCTGCAAAGAAACTTAGAACTGCAAAGTTACTTAGAACTATAGCAAATCCTACACGTTGCAATTCTGGAATACGTTTTGAAAATTCTTCTAGTTACAGCGAAATTCAGGGGGATGTGGAGGCCAGCAGGGCAGAAAGAAGTCTGCACTAGCCTATTATGGTTACCAGATTTTTTTCCAATGAATCCGGGGACATTTTTTAAATGTGGGGATTGTGAGGCAAAAGACCCTGGGCCCAAGTGCACATGCATATTGTGTAAAGGTGCGAAGCCCTTCTTTCGCACCCTGTGAAACATAAATGTGCAGAGCTTTTTAAAAACTGGGCAACGACCGGCTGCCCACAACTCCCAAGCCTCCCCCAATCAGTCAAAACAAAGGGGGAAGGGAGCAGGAGATCTGTACTGCCAGACGCCCCCGGTTCCCCTTCGGCAGTGGCGGTGGAAGTGGCAGTCAGCAGCTTGAAGCTAGCTTGGTAGCGCAGTTGGCTGTGGCTGGTTTCAGGAGCTGCTCGTTGCTGTGGCGCCCACCATTTTGCCTCACCGGAAGTCCCCATATGATGAGTTGCACACAAGACGCATCATATGGGGACTTCCGGTGAGGAAAAATGGTGGGTGCCACGCCAGCAAGCAGCAAGCAACTCCTGAAACCAGCCAGAGCCAACTGTGCTACCAAGCTGGCTCTGGGCTGCTGAGGCTGCCACTGCCCTGTTTCCTGGGCACAGATTTGCAAATCTGGGGACATTCCAGGGATGGAATTTGTCCGGGGACAGATTTGGAAATCCGGGGACTGTCCCCGGAAACCGGGGGAGATCTGGTAACCCTACCTTAACTCTACCTGGACATTCAACTTCTGCATTGTAGAATAGGGTTCAGGGTTGGAACTACCTGTCTGGTTAGAAAAAGTCCCTTCTGGACAGCGAATGCACACATTACAGCAAACCGGCTTCCCTTCTGGAATTTTTCTCCTTTGCCCTGGAGAGCAGATCTTTGCACAGCTTGCAGAGGGTGGGGTCTAAGAAAGGCAGATATAATGAAAGGTTTTCTGCATGGATAGAATTGTTTTAAGCAGGACTTGGAGGTCTTCAAAGGTGGCCCCCTCTTTGCATGCTGGAAATGGTGATAAATGTAGGTAAGATGGTCAAAGCTATTTTCAACCACTGCATGGAGCAAGGTTGGGGAACCTGTGCCTTCCCCCACCCGCCAAAATATTCCCAGATTACATCTCCCATCACCCCTAACCATTGGCCATGTGGGTTGGAGCTGACGGGCATTCAAGTCCATCATGCTCTAATTCTTTCACAAGCTCTGGGACATTCACTCCACCTTGCTAGACCACACAATTGTATCTGGGTTAATGATGAAGTCTTCGCCCCGTGGGGCTCCTGGATCCATCCTCCCAACATTCACTAAAGCTGTTGACTCGTTTCGGAAATAGATCCAGTTGAGAAGATCATAGCCAGAAGATCCCACCACACTGTTGTCCGTGAAAGATACTTCATCTCCGGCACTGTTGTTAAATCGGATGTTCCTCAAAAAGGAGAGAATCTGAAGAACAAAGGAGGGGAGAGGTTTAGATAACATAGTGACTCTGCTGAGCCTTGACCTATTGGAACGGTATTTGGAGGGGAGGGGCTATTATTTCTTCTAGTCTTTTGTTGAGTTTAAGACCATTACCTCGAGGGACACAATTTTGCCTGATGAAGGTAGTCTGAGACTGTCAGCATCGCCCTTGAGCCAGTGCCACCAACTGGACTCATACACTTCAGCCCTGACTGGGCCAGGCGAGCTGGGGTAGCACTTCCAGAGACCACCTTCTACACAGGAACAGGTCAAAGTGCTGTGGACTCACAGCTTAGTGTTGTGAGCACCGGATTCACTCCAACAAGTAGACAGTCGTTGCACAGCAGAGTACAGCAGAGTCTAGCAGAGTATATAAACAACTCGCAGCTCTGTAGAATATCTTCTTTATTCTATCTACAACTATTATACAACTATATACAGAGCTAAATAGGTCTAAGCATAAAGAATGCTGAACCGCACTGAGTGCCTGCAGTTGCTCTTAGCAGCAACCTTATCTAAACACACAATCTCTCTCTAACACTGACTGACTCACTGACCGACTCTTTGATGTGGTGCTGGAGCAGAATAAGTAGAGAGCAGAACACGCCTCCTCCTCTCTGCAGAATCAGCAGACTCCTCAGGAGATTCTTGGATATGGGAGGGGTGAAATCTCCTCAGAGACAGGTGTATCCTCCGTATTCAACTAAGTCATTCTAGCAGAAGTCACAGGAAAGATTCCTACTAGCACCACAGGAGTTGCCCTCTCCTCCTCATCCACCATTGCACCCTCCCCGAATCTGTTCTAAAGGGTCGTGAGAACCCCCAAAACAGTGTGCGGAGGAAGGAGCGGCAAGATCATTATTTTTGCCAAGCAGAAATGTGGTTGGGACACCCCTGTTTCCCAGGATCCAGCTCCTGACTCTCCTGATCACTGGTCCCTTCCTCCTGTTCAGATATTCATTGAGGCCCTGATTTCACCTCCCTCATCCTGGCTCGGTTCCTTTTGCAGGAAGAGGAAGGGGTGGAGCCTGGGACTTTGGGAAGAGACCATGAAGTGCATTTTCCCTGAGTGTGTGTTAGTCTCAACCCTGCCCTCTGTTGACTGGAGGTATGCAAGGTTGCTCACACACAATAACAGAATAAACAATTTACATATCTAGAGGGCTGGGGTTTTTTTTTAACTTGCATATGCTTTTGTCTGAGATGAGGACCCCTGAATCTATCCCACCTGATCCTACTTGAAGGATAATGTTGTGTAAACTGGGCCGTTGGCACAATCCAACAGGCTCTTCTTACGTTTGAACTAAACACAGACCAAAGGCTTTGGAATTACATCCATTGAGATAATTAACCATGGGATAGAATTGGTGGAGCAATGGATCCAAACTACAAGAAAGAAGATTCCACCTAAACATTAGGAAGAACTTCCTGACAGTAAGAGCTGTTTGACAGTGGAATTTGCTGCCAAGGAGTGTGGTGGAGTCTCCTTCTTTGGAGGTCTTTAAGCAGAGGCTTGACAACCATATGTCAGGAGTGCTCTGATGGTGTTTCCTGCTTGGCAGGGGGTTGACTCGATGGCCCTTATGGTCTATTCCAACTCTATGATTCTATGAATTAATTTTCATCAGCAGCCCCAAATAGCTGGAAAGTGCAAGTAATGGTTGCTTTTCATGGCTGGTGTCTACTTGCTATAACACAACCCACATGCTTGGGTAGGAGCAGAATGCAGTTAGATTTGTAGCCCAGAAAAGGAAAAGATAACAGGTGTTATCATCATAAGCCTCTCGTCACCCAGGAAACAACTATAGAACGTTGCAACATTTTTGAAAGGAAGAGTGTGAAGCTATCAAACAGGAGGAATTGAGATCTTTGGATGGTTTTAAAATACCAATCTGTCTCCATCCATATTGCAACCCCTAACAAAACACTAACAACAACAACAACAACAACAACAACAACAACAACAACAACAACAACAACAACAATAACATCAATATTTATTTATACCCCACCCTTCCCTGTTCAAAAACCGGGCTCAGGGCAGCTAACAACAAATTTAAAACTATTAATTGTAAAAGCAGCATAAAATACAGTATAAAAACATGAATAACAATAAAATTAAAAAATTAAAAATCAATTTAGGGGAAATAAGCATTAGATAATCACCAGGGCTAGCTGGCTGAATTGATCCTACTTGGGCCAGCGAAGAGGCCAGGGGAGAATTAGCTGTGGGGTTTCAGAGCGGGTAATCTTCATAAAAGTGGAGGGGGAGGGAAGAGAAGAGAAGGGAAATAAAAGATCAGGCTGAATTCAAATTAAAGGCCAGGCGGAATAGCTCTGCCTTACAGGCCCGACGAGGAGGTTAAATCCTGAAGGGCCCTAGTCTCATGGGACAGAGCATTCCACCAGGTCGGAGCCATCACTGAAAAGGCCCTGGGCCTGGTGGAGGATAGGCTGACTTCCTTAGGGCCCGGGACCTCTAAACTATGGTTATTCATGGACCTTAAGGTCCTCTGTGGGGCAGACCAGGAGAGGCGGTCCTGTAAATACGAGGGCCCTAAGCCACTAGAGGATGAATGGGTCCATTCCTTTGGGAAAGAGAGAGACACATCGAAAGAAATATGTTACCTGCCATGGCTGAATAGCCAGAGGTTTCTTGCCCTCCCTCATCATGGCACGAGTGGGTCTCAATGAGTACATGACATGTAATGCGTGTGCCACGGAGTAGATGGCATTGTACATGGTATAGCTGTGGCCAGTCATTCTCGTTTGAAACACAGAGGGTGGCAGGTCCTCTAGTTTCTCCTTCCCTGTACACTTTCTCTTTCTAGACGTTTGACCTGCTATTGGAAACCAGCAGTTAAATGCCATTTGCCACCAGTTTCGGAGAAAGACATCTCTCTCAGGCCGGGCTGGATTTAAAGCCAAGAGGAATTTATTAAACCCCTGGACATCACTTGTGTGTACTCTGAAGGACAGAGCACCGTGGAAGAATTTAAGTTCCTTCCAATGCATTTGTTCCCCCAGAGCAGCAAAATCCCAGCGAGCTGTCGCGATCCAAACCCTCACACGTGAGGGCCTGAAATCCTTTCTGAGAAAATCGAGTTTATGTAGTAGCACGACTGCTTCCTTGTAGTCTACAGAGATAATCATGGCTTTACTCTGCCACTCAATAAGAGATTTCTTAAAAAAAGTAGTTGATATTGGCCTCATTAACCGTTCATTTATCATTTCTACCGAGGACACACAAATATCATTCTTCGTGAGCATTGGCATCAGAGTCCGGATGAAATTTTCACCAGTGTCGTCATTGGAAGTGATGAGGCCAATCCAGTTCCATCGGAAATGTAGGAGCAGTTGGACCAACCCGAAGTACTGCGGCACTTCGTTGGGATCGATTCGGAAGAAGGAAGGAAGCACCTGTCTCTCAACAGGGCTGAATGAACCATAACCAAGCTGAAGGAAAGAGAAAGCCTTTATTCAAAATGTATTTATTTATTTAGAATTTTTGAAATATTTCTAATACAGGGCTGTGCAGGAGAGATATAAAATTACTTGAAGTATCTTCATGCATTTGTTTCCCAGTTCAGGCTCCAAACTGAATTGGGCTCAGATGTGAACAGGTAACCAGCACAGTTCTCTCAAAACCGGAGTAATGTTATTATTGGAGTCCCCCCCCCCCAAATATCATTTTTATTAAGTCTCCAGAAATGTTTCAAAGAATTTATCATCATATACTATCTTTTTTAACATCCGAAGTCTCTTCTTGACTTCCCATCCCTTGCTGATGTTTGCTTTTTTTTTTACTTCTTTTTATTAGCTGTTTTATAACGCATACATTTTTATTCTCTAAACCCCACTACCGTTAAATCTTTCAGTAATCCTCTGCTTATATTTCAAATCCTGCCCGTGACTACGTATATGGGTGATAATTTGATAGAGAGTCAATCAGTGGTCTCCATTCTTCCTTAAACAATTCGCCATTATGCCCTCTTAATTTGACAGCTAATTTCGCCAGTTTCATAAACCATTTGCTCCTTCACTGGTAATCTACTTCTTTTGAATTCCGTTATTTCTGTTATTTATTTTTTAAAATAGATTCTTTATTGTCATTACACAAGTGCAACATTGCACAAGTGCAACGAAATTGGATGCCATCCCTTAAAAACAACAAAAGCAAAACAACAACAACAACCAAACAAACCACATTCCAGCCACACCCACACCAACACCCATCAAACTCCCAGGTCACACTATCGAGTTACAGCATTCAAAAAGGCCACAGCTCTTGGATAGAAACTGTTTTTCAGTCTATTTGTCCTTGACTTGATGTTTCTATATCTCCTGCCAGAAGGCAGTAGTGCAAACAGACTGTGTCCCGGGTGAGATGAATCCTGCAGGATGTTGTTTGCTTTCCTAAGACAACGGGAACCGTACAGTTCTTCCAAAGATGGGAGAGGATGACCAATAATCCTTTGGGCTGTGGTTATGACCTTCTGGAGCACCTTCCTCTCCCTAGCTGTACAACTGGAGAACCAAGCACAAATACAGTATGTAAGAATGCTCTCTATGGAGCCTCGGTAGAAGGACACCAGCAGTCTCTCACTCAGATTGTTCTTCTTCAAAAGTCTGAGGAAATAAATTCTCTGCTGGGCCTTCTTCACCAGAGCAGTGGTATTTGCGCTCCAAGTCATGCCCTGATCGATAGTTACTCCCAAAAACCTGAATTCCGCCACCCTCTCCACCCGTTCCCCGTTGATATACAAGGGCTGAATGTCCGCCTTTTTTTTTCTGTAATCCACCACCAATTCCTTGGTCTTAGCCGTATTAAGAGCCAGATTGTTCTCTCCACACCAAACACAGAGCCGCTCCACCTCGTCCCGATAGGCGGACTCATCCCCTCCTGAAATGAGCCCTACCACCGTAGTGTCATCAGCAAACTTGATGATTTTGTTGCTGGAATAGATGGCTGTACAGTCATACGTATAGAGAGCATAGAGCAGGGGACTCAACACACAACCCTGTGGTGAGCCGGTGTTAAGGCTAAGGGCTGTGGACATATGTGACCCTACTCTAACCCTCTGAGAACGTTCTGACAAAAAATCCAAAACCCAGAGACAGGTGGAGTTGGAGAGTCCAATCGCCTCTAGCTTGGACACCAGTCTATGGGGGAGGATAGTGTTAAAAGCAGAGCTAAAATCCACAAACAGCAGCCTCACATAACTCCCCGGCTGCTCCAGATGGGACAGAGCAGCATGGAGAGTGGTGGTGATAGCGTCTTCTGTGGATCTATTTGCCTTGTATGCAAACTGGTGGTTGTCATTTGATTTATATACTGCTGTTTATCAAAAGATTACAGGGCAGTGTACCACATTAATAATATATTTTATGGAGCATCAAGTTAAGAACATAATACAGAGCATAGTAATAGACAGCATACTGTATACTATACGAATATAGATATTCATATATATCTATATTCTATATACATTTACCTTCCCGCCGGAGCGGTACCTATTTATCTACTTGCACTTTGCTGTGCTTTCAAACTGCTAGGTTGGCAAGAGCAGGGACCGAACAACGGGAGTTCACCCAGTTGCGGGGATTCGAACTGCAATGACCTTCTGATCGGCAAGCCCTAGGCTCAGTGGTTTAGACCACAGTGCCACCCGGGTCCCCAGACAAATTCTCTTACCTGTGGAATCTTCAAGATGCCAAAGAGGTATGCCATCTGCATTGATGATTTGGAGCTGAGACCCCCGATGACGGAGAACAGCTTGTCCCGACTGTCGCATTGATAGTTGGGAGCCACGTCCCCCCTCGTGGAGAGCAGAGACAGGCTGGACTCGTAAGTCGTCTTTGCATCGCTGTTATCACCATAGATACGGAAGCCCAGTGTTGTGTTGGGTAGGAGCACAGGGTCCTTGTTGACCTCACTGACAGAGAATGCCAAGGCCAGGATGTGCTGGTAGTTCTTCAGCACTTGTCTGTAAGAAGAGTTGTGTCAGAGAAGGCAAGGAAATCCCAAAAGAGGACATGTCCTACTTACCTTCGTCCGTTCTTTCCAGACGGAGGGAAACATGGTTTAAATTAAATTTAAAGTTCCGTGTCCACGCTCTGGATCTTTCCCCACAAAAACGAAATCTTTGAGGAGCAAGTGGAGCAAATGTCCATCTGTAGAAAACCCAAATTGACATTTGCCCCAATTCAGCTTTAAAAAGTGAGGGGTTTTTTGGTGGGGAAAGGTTGGATCAGACCCTGATTTCCAAGGAGCAGATTCCTCCGAAAAGGAGGAAATCCGCCATTACCAGAAGCGCCAATCCGGAAGTCCTTTTGTGCCTGGAAACGATGCCTTATGAGGAACGGCTAAGGGAGCTGGGCATGTTTAGCCTGGAGAAGAGGAGGTTAAGGGGTGATATGATAGCCATGTTCAAATATATAAAAGGATGTCACATAGAGGAGGGAGAAAGGTTGTTTTCTGCTGCTCCAGAGAAGCGGACACGGAGCAATGGATCCAAACTACAAGAAAGAAGATTCCACCTAAACATTAGGAAGAACTTCCTGACAGTAAGGGCTGTTCGACAGGGGAATTTGCTGCCAAGGAGTGTGGTGGAGTCTCCTTCTTTGGAGGTCTTTAAGCAGAGGCTTGACAACCATATGTCAGGAGTGCTCTGATGGTGTTTCCTGCTTGGCAGAGGGTTGGACTCAATGGCCCTTGTGGTCTCTTCCAACTCTATGATTCTATGATTCTATGAGGGTATAAATAGGCGGGGTATAAATAAATAAATTATTATTATTATTATTATTATTATTACAATCAGTGACCAGCCAGAATCATCTCTTTTACACACAATCACATTCCACTCCCTCCCGCTTGCTACCTACAACAAATGCAACCCTAAACAAATAAAGGCTGTCTGTTGTTGCTCAAAAGGAAAGGAGAAGAAATGTAAGCAACAGCCTTAAAATCTCTGCCTTTGATACCAGAGGTAGTGGACACAGCTGTCATGATTATCAGCCATTTATGACCTTGAACGTGAATTTGTTAAATTCCCTTTAAAGCTGTCCAGTCAGTACAACATGCATTGGAGAGTGCATGCAGGAGGGTGCCAATGCCCCAGGTGGGTTCATTCTCCCTCTCCCTGTAAGCTGCAGCTTTTGAGGGCAAAGGCATGTACACCAGGTGTAGACCATGCAGGCAGAAGAGCACAGTTTGTCAGGCTTTCCACTGCCTGAATTCTGTGTAAGAGTGCAATTGAGCTGCACTGGGGAGGAGTTGGAGGAGAGATTTGGAAACCACTTGGAGCTGGTGTGCATTTAGCACTTAGTACTTCCAAGTCTAGGGGTGTTCCTAAACCACTGAGCCTAGGGCTTTCCGATCATAAGGTCGGCGGTTTGAATCCCCGTGACGGGGTGAGCTCCCGTTGCTTGGTCCCTGCTCCTGCCCACCTAGCAGTTCAAAAGCACAGCAAAGTGCAAGTAGATAAATAGGTACCGCTCCGGCAGGAAAGTAAACGGTGTTTCCATGCACTGCTCTGGTTCTCCAGAAGCGGCTTAGTCATGCTGGCCACATGACCCAGAAGCTGTATGCCAGTAAAGCAAGATGAGTGCTGCAACCCCAGAGTCATTTGCGACTGGACCTAAATAAAGGGGTACCTTTATTTTACCTTTATTGCTTTATTACAGCAAAGGTTCATTTTGTTCAAGTAGATTTTCCCTTAATTTTGGTATTCAAAGCAGACTGCTTTAATTATCTGCCCGTATGGACAATTATTTGGAGATGCCATGGTGTGCCTTTCAGTAACCAAACAATTAAACCCCTGTGTTGCAAACAATTATCAGTAATATCCAAGGCAACGAGATGACCAAGTACAACAATGCAAAATCAATATAAACTCTTTATATAATCTATACGAAACATAGAATATGAAATATATGAAATATGCACTCTCTGCAAACAGAAATCTTATAAGTCTCTGAAAGTCTTTATAGACTATGCAAGTCTCTGAAAGAAGCAATGGGCCAGATTCTTCTCTGGTGAAGACAAGCTGTAAAGTTTTGTTTTATGGTTTGTTTTTCATTCTGGGAAATAAGAAACATCGCTAATACAGATCCCTGGAACAAGCCCTGTAGTCTACAATGATACTAGAGCAACCCAAGTCCCTCCCCAGTTTCCATGTACGTACTTAGAAATGTAGAAGTCCCGTTCTCGGGGAGACAAATTAAACAGCTGGTTTGTGTGTATGGCAATGCTGAAGCGTAAATGTCCCCCCACAAGGAGATCTCCTGGCCTGTAATAGTCTTTCTGGAGTTCAAAAGGCCTGGTCAAGAGACACTTGGTCCTCAGGGACATCTTGGTGGCAGCCTGAGGAAGGAGCAAAAAAACTAAAACCCAAATCATGGACGGCTGAAAGAGACCCTCGCCCCACTTGAACTTTGTACAGAATTAAGGGGCCACCAAATCCATAGGTCTCAGCCACGGATTCAGAACATTGGGGGAAATGACCAGACGTCGGAGTGTCTGTCCGGTATCTCACTCCCCCGCCTTGCAAGAGTTCAGGGCGTATTTATCACAATAATGTTTTGCTCTGGATATCTTTGTTGCTGAGTTTCTGGGTGGAAATCCACTGGGATTCAGCAAGAATGACTGTTATTTTGTTAATTCCAGGAGAGAAAAACAATCCCAACTTCCGGAGAATCTCTTTGGAGCTTGATGGGAAGAAACACATGTTTTGTATTGCTCACTGGGATGCATGGGCTCGGGGATTTGGCCGTAATATATTGGGTGTTTTTCAATAATAATACTAATAATTCCTCAGGAATACTGGACTATATTTGCTGATATATATGAATAAATTATTTTATGTAGTATATATATATATATATATATATAACATTGTGTGTGTGTGTGTGTGTGTGTGTGTGATATCTAGCTATCTAGACTCTCTTTTTCCCTCTCTCTCTTTCTCCCTCTATATTTGACGTCTGAGGAGATGGCATCTAAATGGGTAATGGAAAGCCACATTGGTTTCTCTTAGACACTCCCCTCAGAATTCTTTTAACCAGGCTTGCCATGTTTCAAAAAATAAAAACCAAGCCACCCTGATGTCTGCAATTTTTTGATGCTTCTCTAAGATCCAGGACAAAGCGCCGCCTTTCAGAAATTCCCCCTGGATGTCAATTTCACCTCTGAAGTCCCGGCAATGTCTGGGAAAATCTGATTCTCCGTCCATCGATTATATCTTTAAAAGTTATTCAGAATATTTGAGGTGCTCACTCCAGGATGGTACCCATGTTCACTAGGCAATATTTCCCCAATCTTCAGACAACTCAATTTCATTTATTTCCCCTTCCACACAAAAAGTTAAAGGGGGCTCTCCAATTGTTATTATTGCTAAATGTCAATATTAGTCTCTGGTATGATGGAAAAGGGGATGACAGAGGACGAGATGGCTGGACAGTGTTCTCGAAGCTACGAACATGAGTTTGACCAAACTGAGGGAGGCAGTGGAAGACAGGAGTGCCTGGCGTGCTCTGGTCCAGGGGGTCACGAAGAGTCGGACATGACTAAACGACTAAACAACAACAGCAGCAGCAACAACAACAACAACGATGATGGTGATTTTATTAGGAGTTTAAATTGTTTATAATTAAAAACATTGGGATTATGCCACTTACGGTCCTCAAATTTTCAACAATCAATAACTTGAATGCTTAACAGGCTGACCTATTCAATATCTCAAAGGAAGGAAGGAGAAAATCAACATGCACGTTAAACACATTTAATCTGTAAAATGAACACAGTTCAAGCAATACAAACTTTTCAAGGATCTGCAAAACATTCATAAAAGCTCTCCAATAAAAGCTTGCCCAACCAGGCTCCTTCAAGATATTACTCAACTTCAACTCCCATCATTCCTGACCATAGGCTGCTGGGAGATGAGAGAATGTTGGAAGGGAGACAAAATACCAACTAAAATGGAGAGGCAGACAAAATTATTTGATTATGTAGAATTGGCAAAGATACCAGAAAAGCCGCCCAGAGTGGCTGGGGTATAAATAACAAATTATTATTATTATTATTATTATTATTATTATTATTATTACAGGAAAAAATCAGAAACCAGACAAACCAAAAGTTTAACAAATAATGGGATATAGACAGATTATATTTAAAAGAACATTGTTCACATATGAAATCTTTGACATGCTTTGATTAACTTCTGCAATGTTATATGCTACGAAGATTATAGCTAATTTATGATAAGTTAAAGGTCATACAATATGCAGTCAACAAGGAAATCAAGGACCCATACTGAGGGTGATGGAAGTCTCAAGGTATGGAAGAACTTTATTTTATATGTAACATTATTATTATTTTTGCATTTGATGTGATTTGTTTTTTCTTTGGTTGTTTTTGTGGTGTATGGATTCAATATTTTAAATCAATAAAGATTAAATTGCAGAGAAAGTTGATTCAGGTGGTTGTTTCATGCTTACATTTGATCTAGCAAGAAACATGGTCTCCCTACTTCCAGCAGAATTAAGTAAAATAATTACTCATCTTAGTCTTGGAGGTGATGTGCTCCCCAAAGAACGGGACACAAACTTGAAGGAAGGGCTGGTGGTGGAGCCCATCTCATGACCAGGCCTAATAAAAAACACTACTAGGAGATTTTGAACTATTCTGAGGCAATTGGTGGCAGTGAATTAATTACAGAAATATAGGCATGTATACTTGTGTGTGGAAACAAGTCATAGAATCATAGAATCATAGAGTTAGAAGAGACCACAAGGGCCATCGAGTCCAACCCCCTGCCAAGCAGGAAACACCATCAGAGCACTCATGACATACGGTTGTCAAGCCTCTGCTTAAAAACCTCCAAAGAAGGAGACTCCACCACACTCCTTGGCAGCAAATTCCACTGTCGAACAGCTCTTACTGTCAGGAAGTTCTTCCCAATGTTTAGGTGGAATCTTCTTTCTTGTAGTTTGGATCCATTGCTCCGTGTCCGCTTCTCCGGAGCAGCAGAAAACAACCTTTCTCCCTCCTCTATGTGACATCCTTTTATATATTTGAACATGGCTATCATATCAACCCTTAACCTCCTCTTCTCCAGGCTAAACATGCCCAGCTCCCTTAGCCGTTCCTCATAAGGCACCATTTCCAGGCCTTTGACCATTTTGGTTGCCCTCCTCTGGACACGTTCCAGTTTGTCAGTGTCCTTCTTGAACTGTGGTGCCCAGAACTGGACACAGTACTCCAGGTGAGGTCTGACCAGAGCAGAATACAGTGGCACTATTACTTCCCTTGATCTAGATGCTATACTCCTATTGATGCAGCCCAGAATTGCATTGGCCTTTTTAGCTGCCACGTCACACTGTTGGCTCATGTCAAGTTTGTGGTCAACCAAGACTCCTAGATCACCCATCTTGTATTTGTGCCTCTCATTTTTTTTGCCCAAGTGCAATACTTTACATTTCTCCCTGTTAAAGTTCATCTTGTTTGTTTTGGCCCAGTTCTCTAATCTGTCAAGGTCATTTTGAAGTGTGATCCTGTCCTCTGGGGTGTTAGCCACCCCTCCCAGTTTGGTGTCATCTGCAAATTTGATCAGGATGCCCTTGAGTCCATCATCCAAGTCGTTGATAAAGATGTTGAATAAGACCGGGCCAAAGACAGAACCCTGTGGCACCCCACTAGTCACTCTTCTCCAGGATGAAGAGGAAGCATTGATGAGCACCCTTTGGGTTCGGTCAGTCAGCCAGTTACAAACCCACTGAGTGGTAGCATAGTCAAGACCACATTTTACCAGCTTCTTTACAAGAATATCATGGGGCACCTTGTCAAATGCCTTGCTGAAATCAAGGTAGGCTACATCCACTGCGTTCCCTTCATCTACCAGGCTTGTAATTCTGTCAAAAAACGAGATCAGGTTAGTCTGACATGACTTATTTTTCAGAAATCCATGCTGACTATTAGTGATCACAGCATTCCTTTCTAGGTGCTCACAGACTGTTTGCTTAATGATCTTCTCCAGAATCTTCCCTGGTATTGATGTCAGACTGACTGGGCGATAATTATTTTGGTCCTCTCTTTTCCCATTTTTGAAAATAGGGACAACATTTGCCCTCCTCCAGTCTGCCGGGACTTCGCCTGTTCTCCAGGAATTCTCAAAGATGACTGCCAGTGGTTCTGAGATCACATCTGCCAGTTCTTTTAATACTCTTGGATGCAGTTCATCTGGCCCTGGAGACTTGAATACATCTAAACTAGCCAAGTATTTTTGTACTATCTCCTTAGTTCTTCTGGGCTGTGTTTCCTCTGCTGAATCATTTGCTCCAAATTCTTCAGGTCGGGCATTGTTTTCCTTATCGGAGAAGACTGATGCAAAGAAGGCATTGAGGAGTTCAGCCCTTTCTGTGTCCCCTGTTTGCATTTCACCATCTTCTCCTCTGAGTGACCCCACTGTTTCTTTGTTATTCCTTTTGCTACGGACATACCCATAAAAGCCTTTTTTGTTGTTTTTAACCTCTCTAGCAAGCCTGAGTTCATTCTGTGCTTTAGCTTTCCTGACTTTGTGTCTACATGTGCTGGCTATTTGTTTGAATTCCTCTTTGGTGGTTTCCCCCCTTTTCCATTTTCTGTACACATCCTTTTTTAATCTTAACTCAGTTAAAAGTTCTTTAGATAGCCACCCTGGCTTCTTTAGGCACCTTCCATGTTTCCGTCTCATTGGTATTGCCTGAAGTTGTGCTTTTACTATCTCCCTCTTAACAAACTCCCAGCCATCATGAACTCCCTTTCCTTTTAGTATTACTGTCCATGGGATCTCACCCAGCACTTCCTAAGTTTTATGAAGTCGGCTTTCTTAAAGTCAAGAAATTGAGTCCTAGTATGCTTGGCTGCTCCTTTCCGCTGTATAGTAAACTTCAGAAGAGCATGATCACTTGCGCCTAATGATCCTTCCACTTCTACCCCACTAACCAGGTCATCAACATTGGTTAGGACCAGATCTAAAATGGCTGTTCCTCTTGTTGCTTCTGCCACTTTCTGGACAATGAAGTTGTCTGCAAGGCCAGTGAGGAATCTGTTTGACCTTATGCTCTTGGCTGAGTTTGACATCCAACAAATATCCGGGTAATTGAAGTCCCCCATTACTACTATCTCCCTTCCTTTTGCATGCTTGGCCATCTGTTCCAGGAAGGCATCATCTGTGTCCTCCGTTTGGCTTGGGGATCTATAGTAAACTCCCACAATGAGGTCACTGTTATTCTTCTCTCCCTTAATTTTGACCCAAATGCTCTCACTTTGGCTTTGAGGTTCTAAATCTTGGATCTCTTCACAGGTATACACGTCCCTGACATATAACACCACTCCTCCTCCTTTCTTGTCTGGTCTGTTTCTCTGAAATAGATTGTATCCCTCCATTATTACATTCCAATCGTGGGACTTATCCCACCAGGTTTCAGTGATGCCTATTATGTCATATTTAGTTTGCTGTACCAAGAGCTCAAGCTCATCTTGTTTATTTCCCATGCTTTGTGCATTAGTGTACAGACATTGAAGTCCATTAATCATTCCCCTGTGTCTCTTATTTAAGGATTTTTTCCTCCCATATATATTACTTGGGGTAGCTCAAAGCTTATTTTGGGTTGCAGTGGCATATAAAAACAGAACATTATTGGGGCTGCTCATCCAGATGTTGGGAGTCCAACCAAGCCTTCACACCTGCAGTGTAATCATCCTTATCTAGGGGTCCAGTCCATATTCTAGTGCAGAATTTGTCCATACCTCTAGTACTAAGAATTAAATGTCATGCTTAATTTTTGGTCATCATCTGTTCCTTTGTGTTCAGATCAGGTCTGAGTATGATAATGTAGCACTTTGGGAGAAAGATGCAGCCCAGAAGCCCAGCACTGGAGACCAAGATAGAGAAGATCTGCACGGCCACCATGTATTTCCCCTTGGTGCTCAGGTAGGTGGGCACAAAGGACACCCAAACACTGCAGAAGACCAGCATGCTGAAGGTGATCAGCTTGGCTTCATTGAAGGATCCTGGAAGCTTTCTGGCTAGGAAAGCCACTGTGAAGCAGACGGCAGCCAGGAAGCCCATGTAGCTGAGGGCAACATAAAACATGGCAGCAGATCCTTCATTGCATTGCAAGATAATCTCTCCAGGTTGGGAGTGCATGTCGGATTCTGGGAATGGGGGAGACAGACCCAGCCATAGGGTGCAGATGACAACTTGGAGACTGGAACAGGAAATGACAATAGAGTTGGCCAAACATTTCCCCAGCCATTTCCTCATGATGTTTCCTGGCTTTGAGGCCAGGAAAGCCAACACCACCATGATGGTTTTGGCCAAGACAGAAGAAACAGCAACTGAGAATACGATGCTGAAGGCCATCTGTCGGAAAAGGCAAGTCACTTTCCTTGGCTGGCCAATGAAGATAAAAGAGGACAAAAAGGAGAGCAGAAGGGAGATGAGGAGGATGTAGGAGAGGTCTCGGTTGTTGGCTTTGACTAAAGGCGTGTCAAGAAATTTAATGAAGATTCCTAACACAATGCCTGTGGTTAAGGAAAAGAAGAGGGCAAAGGAAATCAGGAATCTTCCCAAAGATTCTTCATAGGAGAGGAAGGTGGTGACTTTGGGGACACATTGAGTTCGGTCCTTGTTTGGATGCTGATCTTCTGGGCATTTGGTGCATTTATTGGCATCTGCATAGAGGAAAAGAGACTTTGTGAGATGTGTCAGAGCCTCTTCTAGTAGGCCAGGGAAGAGCAACCTCCAGCCCACAGGTGAAATGTGGCCCACTTGGACTCTCCGTTTGGTCTACAAATCCATTTTTGGAAGTGACCCTCATGTACACTACACCTGACATCAGGGTAGGGCTTGAAAGGAACTATTGGGAGCTCAAAGATTGCTCCCTCATTTTCCATTACTGGGTGGCAGCATGCATTGCTCTAAGAAGGGAAGCCACTTCTCCGTTTCCACTGCTGTTCTTTCAACGCTCAAAAACCAGAGGTACAAACCGCAGTGTGTGGCAGTTAGAAAGCCCCTTGTAAACACCACTGTGCTACATTTTGGACACCCAAATATCAGCCGTTAGTGGAACAGTGCTGGGCTGCTTGCAAATAATTTTCAACAAAGCCTACACTGCACTCTGAAATGCAATTGGGGCTTTAAAGCATGAAAATTACATGACATTTTTATTGTACCAGGTGATTGACAGGTTGTGAGCAGCACCCAGCTGCTAAATTTGGCCTGGCCTGCCAAGATTTGGGGAAATAAAGATCTGGCGCACCAGTAAGAAAAAGTTCTAGACACCTGGGTTAGTTAGATCATTGAAATGACTTAATATAAAGACAGATTCCAGTGTATTATGGCTAAACCTTAATGTTATGAGTTTGTGGCTGCCAGGTACTTAATCCCCAGACCCAGCAAGTATGAAAATCTTAAAAAGCCAGGCTACTTTCCTCATTAAGTAATCGCCTGGGAGATGAACCATTAGAAGAACAAAAGAAAGGTGATGAGCCATTAGGAAAACCAAGGAAAAGGGGCTCTGTGGCTGAGGGCAAATTGGTGTGCCTCCTCCTCCAGCTCCTAGATAGTTTGAAGACAAAGCCACAGTTTGAAGACACTTTAGAGTTTGGACCACAATTCCCGTCATCCCTGACTATTGGTCCCACTAGCTAGGGATGATGGGAGTTGTAGTTCTAAGTTTGGGAAACACTGCCTTAAACTGATAGAGGCCACAGTGAAATAGCTGGGCCCTCTCATTGGCCCTATGGGACATGGATGGTGCTTGGTCTAAACCACAGAGCATAGGGCTTGCTGATCAGAAGGCTGGCAGTTCAAATCCCCATGACGGGGTGAGCTCCCGTTGCTCGGTCCCAGCTCCTAACCACCTAGCAGTTCGAAAACATGTCAAAGTGCAAGTAGATAAATAGGTACCGCTCCAGTGGGAAGGTAAATGGCGTTTCTGTGTGCTGCTCTGGCTCGCCAGAAGCGGCTTAGTCATGCTGGCCACATGACTCGGAAGCTGTCTGTGGACAAACGCCAGCTCCCTCAGCCTATAGAGCGAGATGAGCGTGCAACCCCCAAGTCGTTCATGACTGGACCTAATGGTCAGGGGTACCTTTACCTTTACCTCATTGGCCCTAGTACTGACTGGGCCCCAGAGCAAGACAATACCTCCTCTGAAATCACTTTCTGGAAGATGCCCCATTTTAAAAGGCCACAGGTTTGGTGAAGCCAATGCACCCTGACTTATCTTTTCCACTTTCTCTCAACCCACCTAGATAGCCCAGCAACATCAGATTCAAATATGTGTACTACCTGCAATGCTACTGGTAGCAGTTAAAAATCATGGAATAAAATGCTGTAGAGTGGATCATTAAATCCAGATTCTACATGCTGGGGTGCGTGAGCAAATAAAGGCTTCTTCTCCTGGTGCCAGAAGGACCATGCAGTTGGCAACAGATTAGCCCTCCTTGGGAAGGCCATTCCATTCATAGGATGAGATAACCAAGAAGCTACCCCATGCCCAGCGAGACAGTGGTGGGAGCTGTAAGCTAGACTCGAATTACAAATGTCTTGTTTGGGCTGACTCAACTTTTTGCTTCATCCTCCCAGGAAAGGAAGAACAGGGCCAATTAAAATTAAGACCATATGAAGAGGTGACCCAATACTGTACTACATGGTTTCAATATCACCAAATTGCACAAATATTCAATCAGGATAAAACAATAGGATTTGAAAAAGATGAATCAAAATTACAAAAAGTATTATTACAAAACTCAAAAATATATATATCCAAAATGTATAATTTCTTATTAGAATGGGAATTAAAGGATGAAGAAGTAAAAGAAGTTATGATCAAATGGGCATGTGATATAGGATATGCGATTCGGCTAGAACAATGGGAGAAATTATGGAAATATGATATTAAGTTCACAGCATGTTACACAATAAGAGAAAACTTTATGAAAATGGTGTACCAATGGTGCTTAACTCCGGTAAAATTGGCTAAAATTTATAAATTAAATTCGAATACCTGTTGGAGAAGTAAAAAAGAAATAGGAACAATGTTTCACATGTGGTGGGAATGCCGACCTATTAAACAATTCTGGAACGAAATTTACGAAGAACTCAAAAAGATGTTTAAAATATCTTTCAGTAAAAAACCAGAGGCATTCCTTTTAGGTTTAATTACAAACGATATTCCCGAAAATCAAAGGAAAGTATTCCTTTATGCAACAACAGCTGCCAGGATGCTTATAGCAAAAAACTGGAAAGGGAGGAAAATTCCATCAGTGAAGATTGGCAAATTAAATTTTGTGAATACATAAATCTGGCAAGACTCACAGCATTTATAAGGGGACAATCGGACCAGAAATTATTAAAAGAATGGGGTGGTGCAAAAGAGTATATGAAAAAACATTGTTCTGTAGTAAGTGTATTGGTATATAATGAATGATGCTTTACAGGGTTAAAGGGGGGAAAAATGGTGTATATATATAAAAAAAGTATAAAGATGAAAGTAATCTAACCAGACACAACAATACAGTAAGAGTAAATTTACTGAGGTTTTAGAACAAAGGAAGGAAGTCAATATGTGTAAATGTACGTAGTGATATCTTTTCCCCCCCTGTAAATGTGTGCTTTTTCGTTTTCGTTCGGTTCTGTTTTGTTCCCCTTTTTTTCTGTGTTGTTTTTTTTTTGTATGTGCCGTTTTGTTTGTTTGTATAGTATTTTTTTGGATTCAATGTTTGTAATTTTTGTTATGATTTTGCATTGGAAAAAAATTTAAAAATTTTTTTTTAAAAAGAAAGGCCCTTTCCTCTGACATCCTCTCCTACCTTCCTGAGTGGAGATGGTCCCTTCGGAGCAGGGAGCACAATCGTAGCAACATGGTGGCTTCCCTCTCTGCACCTTCTTGGCGTATCCAGGGCGACAGCTCTCTGTGCATCTCGAACACGGCACATTGTAAGCATAAGAGGAAGGAGACTCACTACTCACACAAGCTCTCCTCTGGCTCTGTGGTTTGCAACAAGAAGAGAAGAAGAAGAAGAGTTTGGATTTGATATCCCGCTTTATCACTACCCGAAGGAGTTTCAAAGTGGCTAGCATTCTCCTTTCCCTTCCTCCCCCACAACAAACACTCTGTGAGGTGAGTGGGGCTGAGAGACTTCAGAGAAGTGTGACTGGCCCAAGGTCACCCAGCAGCTGCATGTGGAGGAGCGGGGAAGCGAACCCGGTTCACCAGATTACGAGTCCACCGCTCTTAACCACTACAAAACACAGGAGAAGAAGGAGCATTGAGGAGAAAGTGTTAAGAGCATTTGTGTCTATGGAATCAGGTCACAGCTTTTGAGAAGAGCACAGTGGGATATTTACCTCTAAAGGTAGGGATTCAACACCTCAGTGTTTGGACTGTGCCTTCAGTACAACCATTTCTGCCCACCAGATGGCGCAATACCCACTCTCCTGCTCTTGTGAGCTGTTCTATAGGTTGTACTGACCCAGGGGTCAGCAAACGTTTTCAGCAGGGGGCCGGTCCACTGTCCCTCAGACCTTGTGGGGGGGGGGCAGACTATATTTTGAAAAATAATAATGAATGAATTCCTATGCCCCACAAATAACCCAGAGATGCATTTTAAATAAAACACATTCTACTCATGTAAAACCACGCTGATTACTGGACCGTCCGCAGGCCAGATTGAGAAGGTGATTGGGCCGCATCCAGCCCCTGGGCCTTAGTTTGCCTACCCATGTGACCCTTCAGGGTAGATTTGGGGGATATGTCACCAGTAGGGTTGCTGCCTTTGTTCTGAAAATACAGAATGGTTCGGGACAGGGCGGTTTGGGGTCATTTTTTTCTTTTCATCTGGTGCTGAATGACTTTAAAGCAATCCATTACAATCTATTTCAGCCTGAATGAATTGATTTATTTTGGTCACTGACCAGAAATAACAAGTCCCAATTGTAATATTCAACAAACTATGTCTTGGTTAATGAAATCACACAAATTTTTTTGCCTACCTTGTTAAAGCAGAAGGGCCATGAAATTGCTTCTGGGTTGATGGTGAACTTTAGATCTGAAGACCTTTTCAGATAATAGACGCCATAGGGAATAACATAATTTCTCCTACCTTCTTAAAAAGCTTGGGCCACACAATTGCTCCTGGGTTAATGGTGAACTTCAGATTTGAGGACTTCTGTCTCTTTATGCTTCCAATTTTCACTCTAGCACGAGAATCATTAGGAAACAGCACCCAATTCACAATATCGAAGTCAATGGCCACTGCCCCATTCTCATCCAAGTATTGTCCAGCATCTGAAGTATTTGAAGAGAGCCGCACTTCTTTCAAGAAAGGATGAAGCTAATATGACATGGAAAACACCAGCATTTAGTGAGTGTTCTTATGCATTCCTGCAAAATGGCCTGGGATCATGCTCATGGGTTAAAGGGTGCCTTATAAATTTGTAGCAATAAATGAAATGCTATGCTTGACTCTGGATGCAGGAAAGGGTTCAGCGGGGAATGAATCTGCTCCGGGTGCAGACGGTATTAGCTTCATTTCCCAGTGGCATCTCTGAGTAGTCCTGGGAAAGGTTCCCTACGTAGAACAGTGATCTAATTCGGTGTAAGGCAGCTTATGGAATTGCTATCATGTTAATTCTAGACAATGAATTATAGTTTGCAAAAAGAAAATGGTGTACCTGCCATGGCTGTAGCCTTGGAGGTTCAGCAATGTCTCCTCCACCCACCATCTGCCTCTTCTTGGATCCAGATGCATATGCTGTTTTTAAGGCCTGAGCCACAGCTTGAACACTATAGTAATTGATGTAGCTATCTTGTGACAGAATTCTTTCAATCTCCTCCTCAGGCGGCATCTCCACATTCTCCCTCTCCCTGCATCTTTTCCAACCCCTCACAGACAATACATGCTTTGAATATGAACAATCAAATCCTTTCCACCAAGTAGGAGAATACACTGGCTTATAGTAGTCATATTTTGTTCTTTTTTTGGTCTTCATTACAAAGGACAAAGAACCATGGGCATACTGAAAGGCTCCAGTCTCATATGTCAAGATTTTATTTGGAAGCGCTGTTGTTATCCAGACTTTCCCACCAGTCTGTATCCTTTCAAGGAAGGATTCTACCTCCATGATTATAAAAAGTCCATCTTGATAGTCTGCATAGTAAACAAAGACATTGACTTGTCTCCACGTGGCAGGTGCTTCATGGGGTATCCACAGCCAAGTCTGGAGTTGTACTTTTTTTGAGAAGGCAACACAAATCTCATTGCTGGTCATCAGAGGGGTCAAGGTGCTCAGGAACATTTCTCCATTAGCGTTGTCTGGAGCAAAGAGGCCGACCCATGTCCATTTGAAATACAGGAGGAGTTGGACCATCCCGTGGTACTGAGTTTCTTCACTGGGGGCCATTCTATAGACAAAAGGGGAATGGACTTTATCCTTAAGAACAAAGCCATAACTGAGCTGGTAAGGAAAGGTAGACAGACTGGTGTTTTGTTTCTTAGGACAAAGCTTTGATACTTCTTTGTGAAAGATGATGACAAATTTAATTAAGGTGAAACTCAAATATTATTTAAATATACACAATTTCTATACACCTTAACTGCAATAGTCTCTAAACATCTTAGAAAGATGGACCAGAAAGAAAAAAACAGAATAATTGGGTGCACTCTTCCCACCTTGGATCAAATCTATGTTTCCAGGTGCCATAAGAAAGCTGCAGAGATAGTGCAGGATAGTGCGCAGCCTGGAAATGATCTCTTTCAGCTTCCTGCTCTTGATGGGGTTACACTTCCTCTGAAGGAGCAGGTTTGTAGCTTGGGGGTACTCCTGAATCCTTTGCTGTTGCTCAAGGCTCAGGTGGCCTCACTGGTCCGGAGTGCCTTCCATCAGCTTTGACTGGTGGCCCAGCTATGCCCTATCTGAACAGGGATAGCCTAGCTATTGTCTATGCTTTGGTAACCCCAAGGTTAAATTACTGCAATGTGTTATACATAGGGCTGCCTCTGAAGACGATTTGGAAACTTATTTAGTGCAGAATTCAGCAGCCAGGTTGTTCATACATTTGTAACATTTTTGCTAATTCAAATGTTGCTATCTATTCACAGGTTTAGATAACAAATCTGCTGGAATGTCTTTTCCTGCCAAATACAAAACATTCATCAATGCATTCACCCAGCCACTGGCCGGCAGCTGGGTGAACTCCGGTTCTCGGAACAGCATCAATCAGTGACTCGAGCCTCAGAAACCTTTAAATACTGAGCACGCTCTTATCAGCAGAGTGAATAACTTCTCACAACAGAAGTGGCGGACAGAGATATGTCTAAGCATTATTTACAGGCGTTTATTCAGCATAGTTCAGGAACAACAGAACAATGGAAAAACATGTCTGCTTCCCTTCATGTCGAAGCAAACAGCAGTATACAAATGGAAGTTCCCAGCAGACTGTGCTGGAAGTAAACAGACATGTGACATACGGCAAGCCACACATCTGTTCTAAAGGTGGAATGGAACTATCCTAACATGCTTGACATGAACCCAGTTCTTACCTGTGGGATCTTGTAGGTACCCAACATGCTTGCAATGTGTGTGGAGATGTCGGATTCACCCCCTTCAAGAACCGCCAGCAGTTCTCCCCGTCTTCCACAGCTGTAGTTTGGAATGTTGATTTTCCCACCAGCAAGGAGGTCTGTCAGGGCATCAGAAGTCGTTCTTCCATCAAAATAGGTATCATAGATGCTGTAGCCCAGAGTGATGTTAGGTAAGAGCCTGGGGTTATGATTGATCTCCTGAATGGCAAGTGAGAAAGAAAGAAAGTGCCAGTTCCTTCCACCAATCCATCTGTCAAATAAAATGCATCGCATAGTCATCCCTGAACCAGTGAAAATGAAAGTCACACTTCCCCCATATACATCAAAGCAAATATGAAATGAGACCAGTAAGTTTGGCGAAGTGGGGCATAGGTCTACCACTACCCATGTCTGCAGCACTTTTTTTGGAAAGGAGAAGGTTGGTGGGAAAACCAGAAATCAGCCCTTTTTTGTTTACCACCAGGATCAGTGGTTAGCAGCTGCCACTGTATCAAATGACCTCTCTAGGCATTGTGCATCTCACAAAAATTGTTTATCAAATAATGGTTTACATGTTTGTAATGGGCGTATTAAGTTCTTAAAGAAATGGGAGTGCCTGATCACCTCATCTGTCTCCTGAGAAATCTCTATGTGGGACAAGAAGCTACAGTTAGAACTGGATATGGAACAACTGATTGGTTCAAAATTGGGAAAGGAGTACGACAAGGCTGTATTTTGTCTCCCTGCTTATTTAACTTATATGCAGAATTCATCATGCGAAAGGCTGGGCTGGATGAATCCCAAGCCGGAATTAAGATTGCTGGAAGAAATATCAACAACCTCAGATATGCAGATGACACAACCTTGATGGCAGAAAGTGAGGAGGAATTAAAAAACCTTTTATTGAGGGTAAAAGAGGAGAGCACAAAATATGGTCTGAAGCTCAACATCAAAAAAACGAAGATCATGGCCACTGGTCCCATCACCTCCTGGCAAATAGAAGGGGAGGAAATGGAGGCAGTGAGAGATTTTACTTTCTTGGGCTCCATGATCACTGCAGATGGTGACAGCAGCCACGAAATTAAGAGACGCCTGCTTCTTGGGAGGAAAGCAATGGCAAACATAGACAGCGTTTTAAAAAGTAGAGACATCACCTTGCCAACAAAGGTCCGTATAGTAAAAGCTATGGTTTTCCCAGTAGTGATGTATGGAAGTGAAAGCTGGACCATAAAGAAGGCTGATCGCCGAAGAATTGACGCTTTTGAATTATGGTGCTGGAGGAGACTCTTGAGAATCCCATGGACTGCAAGAAGATCAAATGCATCCATTCTTAAGGAAATCAGCCCTGAGTGCTCACTGGAAGGACAGATCGTGAAGCTGAGGCTCCAATACTTTGGCCACCTCATGAGAAGAGAAGACTCACTGGAAAAGACCCTGATGTTGGGAAAGATGGAGGGCACAAGGAGAAGGGGACGAGATGGTTGGACAGTGTTCTCGAAGCTACAAACATGAGTCTGACCAAACTGCGGGAGGCAGTGGAAGACAGGAGTGCCTGGTGTGCTCTGGTCCATGGGGTGATGAAGAGCCGGACACGACTAAACGACTAAACAACAACAACAATGGGTGTATGAGAAGAGCAGCCCTTAATGCAGCCAAGATGAACTGCTCTGAGATCTTTCGATGAAGGGTGGCTTATAAATTTAATAATAAATAATACTAATAATAAATAAAAGAAGTCTTAGGGATATGGGACTCTGCTGAGCACTGGATAAAAAGTTTTCTGAGTCATACTCGCTGAACTGCACTTCCTTAAGCATAGTAGTCATTTATATTTTGCAATTGCGTGTATTTTGTTGTGCCAGGAGGAGAAATAAATTAGTTTCTCCCCCTTGAAAATGGTTCTATCCACCTGCTATCTAATTTTCATGTCTAGGAACATGGTCTGAGCATTCAACCTTCCCCAATGTTCCATGGGAGACAAATAAGGGAATGAATGTTATTTTGGTCACTGCAGAAAAGCTACAACTCAAGCACACCTCACAGCATTTGCTACCTTATAGAATACAATTTATGCTTTGTAGGGCCTTACTCAATTTATTACTTAATTAAAAAAGCACGCACACACATTGAAACATGTAAAAGACATACAGAAACCTTTCAATCACTGAATGAATGAATGAATGAATGAATGAGGGCATTTTTCTTTAGACATTCCAAGAAAACACAACCTAGCTTCAATCATCTTTATGTCACAGGTTTGCAAGAAAAGAGAGCGCTTATTGCTTTCGATTAAAACTATACTCCAGATTTTTCCGTTGTATTTGTATTGGGATACTGCCAGGGAGACAAAGTCCATCTCGACTCCACATCGTCTCCGGACGTCCATTGATCTCCCGTAGACACGCAGTATCAGCAATTAGCAACACGAGCTCCAGAAATAGCTTCCCACATTCCAGAGCCGAGCACGCTCTATCAGCAGATATGCACACAGCGAAAGATGCACCCAGGAGAGCATTATTTAGAAGTTTATTCAGCGTTGATCAGAACAAAGAAAAACATGACTGCCTGCTTCAGAGTTTCCGGCAGAGAGAGAGAGAAACGAAAGCAAAGACACAACATAAACATCCTGTGAAACAGGAAAATACGCAGGCTGTGACACAAACATCCTGCTCCCTTTTAAGGTGGAACGGAAATATCCTAACAATTTGATCCCACTGGATGAGATACTGCCTCAATTATGATGCCCACGAGAAAAAGGGAACAAAGAAGGGAAAAAAAACCCAAAATAAGGGATAGCAATTTACCAGGAGTACCAGAAAGCAGGGGCCAGGGTGTTGGTAGGAAGCAAAATCAATAAATCACTACTTACGACTCAAGACTGCTTATGGGGGTTCTGGAAAAGGTGAAGGGATATTGACCTCCAATGAATCTTGGAGATATGACTCCACTAATGAGGTGGTCTCCTGGCCTGTAAAAATTCAGTGCGCCGTTTTGATCCCCAATCAGATTCAGTGGGCATTTTGCCCTCTGCTGAATCCCGCAAATTGCAAGAGGCAGCAAGAGAAGGAGTGTTGCCATTCTGGGTCTGCCTGCTACACTTCCCTTGTGATCGTTCTTCCCAACTCCATTAGTAGTTCATTGGAAGACAACCCAAATACTTGCAAGACAGTTCCCAGCTTCAGGGCTAAAGACAAAGGACCATAGCTCAGCATCTGTTTCGCACCAGAAGGTGCCAAATTCAGTCTCTGCTCACTGCTCCAGGTAGGGCTGAGGAGCTGCTGCCTGCCAATATTGAGCTAGAAGGCAGCTTCCTGTTAAGAGTCACACAGATTTCTTTCCCCCACCTCTTCACCTGCCAAATGCCCTGGTCCCAGAGACTCTGTGTCACGCAACATATTTTATACATCGAACTTTTCTGGCACAATGGAATAAATAAACCCCTGGCACCCTTGATTGTGTTGTTTACCGTAATGTTCCCAAAGACAATATTTGAATGATGTGTGAGGGCATCCCTCAGACTCCAGAATAAATAAGAGTAGATCACTGTGGTTCTGATAATTGGTGAGGGGGGGGGGGATTTCCTTTGAGACCTTATGAGAGCAGGTGCCCAGTAGGAGAAAAACATGTTTACAGTGGTACCTTGGTTCTCAAACTTAAACAGTTCCGGAAGTCTGTTTCAAAACCAAGGTGCACTTTCCCATAGAGAGTAATGCAAAATGGATTAATAACAACCCCTAAAACAGCAATTTAACATGGATTTGACTATCTAACAAGACCATTGATCCATAAAATGAAAGCAATAATCAATGTACTGCAGTCACACAATCAATCAATCAGTAGCTGAACTGGGTCTCCACACAGTCAAAAAAACAAAACAAAAAAGCCGCAAAAAAAGACAGACCTCAGCGTAACACTCAAAACGGAAGCACGTTCGGCTTCCAGAAAAAGTTTGCAAACCAGAACACTTACTTCCGGGTTTGCAATGTTTGGGTTCCAAGTGGTTTGAGAACCAAGGTACCACTGTACTCCCTTCAAGGCTGGTGGACTCTCCTTCACTGGAGGTGTCTAAGTGGATGGTCATCTGCCATGGATGCTTTAGTCATTGCAGGGGGTTGGACTAGATGACCCGAGGGTCCTTTCCAACTCCACAATTCTTTTTTTAAAAAAATAATCTTTATTGATTTTATTACATACTATACATATACACATTACTTTACATTTACTCCTAAGAGTTGACTTCCCTCCTTCCTTCTTCTGGCTTTTTTATGTTGTCTCTAAGTTTTTCGCATTGTCTTTATTGATTTTGTATATTGTTGTTCTTCTTTCAACTTTATCCGTGCAGTGTCTATATACAAATAAATCTTTCTGTATATACACGTCTTGTTGTTTGTCTATATTCATTTACAGATACAATTAGTTACCTTGATTGCATTTTACATTTTAATTCATATTGTCATTACCATCCAAAAAAGTTTCTTTTAATTTCTCATTATGAGGTTTATTTCCATTCTACTGATTTCACTATTTCACCTTATCCTATGTATAACATAATTTTTTCCCATTCTTTTTGAAATGCTCCATCGCCCTGTTGTCGAATTTCCCCCGTTAATTTGGCTATTTCCGCATATTCCATGACCTTGTACTGCCACTCTTCTACACTTGGCATTGCTGTTGTTTCCAAACCTGAGCCAGCAGTCACCTCGCTGCTGTTGTTGCATATAGGAACAATTTCTGATCCTTCTTATCAATATCCTCTCCCACCATTCCCAACATCAATGCCTCTGGTTTTTTAGAAATGTGTACCTAAAGATCGTCTTTAATTCATTGTATATACTTTCCCAAAAAGTTTTTACCTTATCACATGACCACCATATGTGGAAAAAACCACCTTCTTTCACCCCACACTTCCAGCAATTCTTGTTTCCTGTTTTATACATCTTGGACAATTTAGTTGGCGTGAGGTATCATCTATACATAATTTTTAACAGATTTCCTTTTAACAATGTACATGCCGTAAATTTTAACTCCACAATTCTATGATTCTGTTATTCTATTATGTACTCATTTGCGGCAGCGTAGGCAATGGAAGATGTCCCAAAGGAAGCTAGTAAGCAAAGAGGACCTGATTTCTAGAGAACTCTCACCACATGTAATTCAGAGCTAAGCTAAGCATTCTGCCTAGCCCATATTCAGATAAGGAATTCATGTTTAGCACCAGAACATGAGTTTATATCACTGTCACACCAAATTCAGCTCCTAGTCACCCTCGATGTTTATTCATCAAAGCATCCTAATTTAGGGATAGGCTGGCAGAGGATCTTTGTTGTTGTGAAAGATTTTAATTTTACACACACATTCCTTTTTATAGTCCAAAGACACACAAAAGCAGTTTTGAAAGCAACATACAGAGAAAACTTCCCAAGGCAGTCACTATGTTTTATCCAGAGCATGTTGATTTCTAATTCTTAATACATCCAAGAAAATTTTTGCAATGGCCAGGGTATTATCATTTGTCTTATCTTCTATAATATTCATGAGATGGAAGGTTTTAGAATTTCCAGGTAAATTTACCAATAAGGGTTTAATTAATTGACCCCTGGCTTGTTTATACAGATCACAGTGTAGTAAGATATGCTTCACACAATTGACAGCCTGAGAACATAAGCAGAGTCTATTCTGATAAGTTATACCGGTCAGTCTGCTGTTTAGAATTTCACATGGAAATACATTTAATCTGGCTTTGCAAAACAGTTGTTGATAATTGGTTACTGATAAATTTGTAAGAGATAAGGGTAATTGATATTCTTTACTTTCATGTTTTTTTTTAATTTAGTGTCACCACTCTTAACAAGTTTATTTTAATTAAATTGAGATGTATGGCTGCAGACAAAAAGGGACGTGGGTGGCGCTGTGGGTTAGACCACAGAGCCTAAGACTTGCCGATCAGAAGGTCGGCTCCAGTTGCTCGGTCACTGCTCCTGCCAACCTAGCAGTTTGAAAGCACATCAAAGTGCAAGTAGATAAATAGGTACCGCTCTGGTGGGAAGGTAAACGGCATTTCTGTGCGCTGCTCTGGTTCACCAGAAGCAGCTTAGTCATGCTGGCCACGTGACCTGGAAGCTGTACGCCGGCTCCCTCGGCCAATAAAGCGAGATGAGCTCCGCAACCCCAGAGTCAGTCACGACTGGACCTAATGGTCAGGGGTCCCTTTACCTTTACCTATGGCTGCAGGCAGCTCCTACCAGCTATAATACGGATTCTTGGTTTGTGAGGGGATTGCCAGCTATAAGCACCATATAAGAACACACAGGAAATGGGTTATACAAGAGATTTATTGTAAGATGTTTCCAGAGAATGGGACTTTTATCCAGAGCCAACAGTTTCTGAAGAGGAGACAACTGCTTGGTCTTTAAACACCTGGTTTCATAATTTCAATTTGCCTATGTAAAGCATCATTTGTGATTTCAAACTGCTTACATTCCCTGTGGTTAGCATAGATAGCAGGACATACCTACATGGGGTCATGATCACAGGCATCCCAAATTCTGTAGATGGCACAAAACTTTTGCCAAGTTGCCCTTTCTTCATGTCTGGGTCTAATGACTTTACTTCTGCTAATAACAGTCACATTCTTTCTGACCACCTAAAATAAATGTCCATGCCATGTCCAAAACCACAGCCTTCATTCAAATCCTTAAATGTACCAAGCTTTCTCCCAGCTTTGCAGTTTAGAGCCTCATCAGGATCCAATTGACCAAAATATTTCCATTCCATAAGCTTTTTTAAAAAAGTGTCTATACTTTTCAGATTTCTCCAAAAATACCATTTCTTTTGGGGGGTTCAAATTGTTGATAATTGGCAACTCCACCTCCCATCACTCCTCATCCTTGGCCATAGTGGCTGCTGGGAACGAGATACAGTTGATTCAGATGGCTGCTGAATGTTTGTCATTTGATCTGGCAAGAAAGATGTTCCGCTTCCTTGCAGCAGAATTGAACCAATGAGTGGTTCATCTTTGAGACATGATGGTTATGTGACACATACTTGGGCTACTGTTCTCCTCGCCCCTTGCTGGAGGAAAAGGATCAGCTTTTTAGTTTACATCAATTGCCCGGTCCGAGGAGCCAGGTCACAGTCAACAGCTTTAAAGGGTCAGAGAGCGGAGAACTGCACTAGAGATGCATGATTTCACTTGTTTCAAAGGAGGAAATATTCATTTCTATGACAGCCATTGGGACCTATATTTTTATAATGGGATGAGATTGCATGGCAGTGGTTGCAAGGGGACAGGTTCTAGCAGAGGAGAGGGAGACTGTTTTAGCTTCTTGTAGGTGGGGACAGGCAAACAGCAAAGCAGGCAAATCTGTCTGATAGGCTGGATGTTCCAATTCAGTTGAACAGTGAACAATCAGTTCGGGTTAACAGCCACTGAGGGATGGTCAACTCGGAATTGCTTGGAGAAAGGAGGAGTGGAAATCATTGTCTGGAGTAAGGGATTAACTTAATTGTACAGAAACTGACCATAGTCACCCCTGTGTTCATCTGGTTCCTCTAACAGATATAACCCCCCCCCCCCTAAATAAACCATTTTAAATTTCTACAGTTACTAGTAGTAGACTCATCTCATGTTCAACCTAAGAAACATGCTACCACGAGTTTTTTTGAAGGTTTCTGAGGAAGCAGTGGCAGTACATAAATTAAAATAAGAAGCATGTGTGTGTAGAAACAAGTGATGTGAAGGAAACAGAGAATGCTGACAATGATCTCTGACTTACCTTATACCTGGTGAGCTGTACATTGCAGTATTAGGAAGGCAGTTGGACACACATACAGAGATAATTATAGAGTATATTGGCAAACAAACTCACTCCACAGTATAAGCTTATCAAGTCAAGATTCTAGTGGGGGATTTTCACATATCCCAAATGCCATGTTTAATTTTTTCCCCTCAGGTGTTCTTTCATATTCAGATCAGGCCTCAAAATTATAATATAGCACTTGGGGAGGAAGATGCAGCCCAGAAGCCCAGCACTGGAGGCCAAGATAGAAAAGATCTGCACAGCTACCATGAATTTCCCCTTGGTGCTCAGGTAGGTGGGCACAAAGGACACCCAAACACTGCAGAAGACCAGCATGCTGAAGGTGATCAGCTTGGCTTCATTGAAGGCCCCAGGCAGCTTTCTGGCCAGGAAAGCCACTGTGAAGCAGATGGCAGCCAGGAAGCCCATGTAGCCAAGGGCACCATAAAACATGGCAGCAGACCCTTCGTTGCATTGCAGGATGATCTCTCCAGGCTGAGAGTGCATGTTTGAGTCTGGGAATGGGGGAGAGACTCCAAGCCAGATGGTGCAGATGAGAACTTGCACACTGGAGCAGGAAATGACAATGGAGTGGGCCAAACCCTTCCCCAGCCATCTCCTCACCCTGTTTCCTGGCTTAGCGGCCAGGAAGGCCAGAACCACAGTGATGGTTTTGGCCAAGATAGAAGACACAGCAATTGAGAAAATGATGCTAAAGGCCACTTGTTGCATAAGGCAGGTTGCTTTTGTAGGTTGTCCAATGAAGAGGAAAGAGGACAAAAAGGAGAGCAGGAGAAAGATGAGGAGGATGTAGGACAGGTCCTGGTTGTTGGCTTTGACGATGGGAGTCTTCCTGGATTTAACAAAGATTCCAAACACAATGCCTGTGATTAAGGACAAGAAGATGGCAGAAGAAGCCAGGAGGATCCCCAAAGATTCTTCATAGGATAAGAAGGTGATTAATTTAGGGACACATTGATGTCGGTCCTCATTTGGATGCTGATCTTCTGGACATTTAAAACATTCATCGGCATCTGCATAGAGAAAATGACAACACGGGCATTGTGTTTGTGGGGAAAGGTGGGCCCATGGGAGAGATCTGGAAAGAAAATTGTGTTGTTGGGAAGGAGGGAGTCAAAATGGGGTGGGCTTACAAGTATCAGCTTGAGCCTGGCTGAAATATTTGCCCCATCTTCCCATTGAAGGCCCTTTCCTCTGAGGTGCTGTCCTACCTTCCTGTGTTGAGATTGTGCCTTCTGAGCACGGAGAACAATCATAGCAGCAATGTGGCCTCCCTTCCTGAATTTTCTTGGCATATCCAGGCTGACAGCTCTCTGTGCATCTTGAGCGAGGAATAGTCTAGGCATAAACAGAAGGCATATCTGATTCCAATGGCCTAAAGGCCCTACTCTGTGGAAATTATTGTTTTGTTTTTCTTTTGCAGAGCAGCTCGTTAGGGAAACAGACCTCTTTGATGTTTGTAATTATGTAACATCCCTGCTTCATTTTTGTATACAAGGTAGCATGAAAAATACAATAAACGATAGCCTAACTAAATAAATAAATGGTAGTATCTTAGAACCATGCAGACACTCCTATGACCAGCAGCAATAACAAAAGTCCTTAGACTGCTGCCATTGTATCTTCTGCTAGGTTGCACAGCTTTGACTAAGGACTGTCTGGTTCCTATTTTACTCCCAAGACTCCACAGTGTCATCGAGGTTGGCACCAAAGGCTGCTCCTGGCGCAGAACATGGTACCTAGTTTGCTTGTGTGTCATATCTGCACTTATTGGAATCTACTGCAGAAAATCTTGTTTTGAGAAGCCTTTTTCAACTGAATGAAAAGATCTTGACCTCTGCTGATCATTTAGAAGTTTTTTATTTGAATGTGTGTTCAACTACACAGACCACCCTGAGCTCCACTGTTTTCATTCTGTTTTCTTGATCTAATAAACAGATGGAGCAGAATTTACTCCAGTCTTACCCAACCTGTTGCCCTCAGATATATTTGCCCAACGTCGGCCTTGGTAGATGGGAGTTGTAGTCCACAATATCTGGAGAGCACCAAGTTGGGGGAAGGTCTTCTGCTCTGCTCCTGAAAGTCTCCTACTCACTGTGAAATCTTAGACAGGTTCTCTCAAGACAGACTCCATTAAGCTCAATGGGACTAAGCTCCAGAGAAGGATGTCTAAGACTGCAATCAATCATCTGTACTATTCAACATGTTATTAGACAATTATAGATGTCGTAGGGAATAACAATTCCTCTTACCTTCTTAAACAGCTTGGGCCACACAATTGCTTCTGGGTTAATGGTGAACTTCAGTTTTGAGGACTTCTGTCTCTCTATGCTCCCAATTTTCACTCTACCCCGAGAGTTATTAGGAAACAGCACCCAGTTCACAATATCGAAGTCAATGGCCAGTGCCCCATTCTCATCCAAGTACTGTCCTTCAGGTGAAGTATTAGAATAGAGGTGAACCTCTTTCAAGAATGGATGAAGCTACAACAGAAGAAACTCCAGCACTGAGAGAACATGAAACCATGATGCATCCCAACAGCCTCTTAATAAGGACTAGAGAACTAGGACTCAAAGGTGCTCATTAGGTCCTCTCATTCTGCTTCAGCATTTGCAGGGTGACCAAAGTGAACCAAAGTGAGTAATATTACCTTTATCCTGCTACGTCTCTGAAAGAGTGGCCTGTTCTGCCATTTCATGACAAATGTTTCTAGGGATGATAAATTTAATTCTTCAGGGGAGAAAACTCTTATATGATAAAATGCCTGTTTTTATTAATTCCTTTAACTGTGTAATGCATTTTATTCCATCTTCTTTTCTGTAATGGCTTTGGCTACTGCTAATAGTCAGTGTAGACAGTGCTGAACTACACGGTCCATTGGTCTGATTTAGGATTAAGGCTGCTTCCTAAATTCCTATCATGGTGATTCCATATAGCTGGGATAATGAATTTCAGTTTGCAAAAGAAAAGGAGATACCTGCCATGGCTGTAGCCTAGGAAGTTCCAACCTGCCTCCTTTGCCCACAATTGACATCCTCTTGGAGCTGAATGAATATGCTGCATTCAGGGCTTGAGCCACAGCCTGGATGCTCAAGTAATTCACATAGCTGTCTTGGGATTGGATTCCATCAATCTTTTCCTGTGGCAGCATCCTTAGCCACTTCTCCTCCTCCCTGCATTTTCCCCAACCCTTCACAGACAAGGCATGCTTTGAATATGAACAAACATATGCTTTCCCCCGAACATTTAGACTACGAAATGAAATTGGCTCATAGTATTTATATTTTGTCATTTTTTGGGTCTTCGTTACAAAGGAGAAAGATCCATGGGCATAGCGGAAAGATTTAATATCACCAAATAAGATTGTGTTCTGAAGAGCTGTGATTATCCAGATTTTTCCTCCAGTTTCTATCCTTTCAAGTAAAGACTGTACTTCCATGATTATAAAAAGTCCATATTGAGAGCCTGCAGAATAGACAAATACATTGACTTGTCTCCACAAGGCAGGGGCTTCGTGGGGTAGCCACAGCCAGGTTTGTAGCAGTACTCTTTTTGTGAAGGCAACACAGATTTCGTTGCTGGTCATCAGGGGTGTCAAAGTACTCAGAAACCTTTCTCCATTGTCATTGTCTGGAGCAAAGAGACCAATCCATGTCCACTTGAAATGCAGGAGGAGTTGGACCATCCCCTTGTACCGAATCTCTTGCTTTGGTGTCATTTGGTAGACAAAAGGGGACTGGACTTTATCATGAGGAACGAAGCCATAACTGAGCTGGTGAGAAAAGGAAAAGAGACTGGGGCAGTGATTGAATACTTTACTTCTATGTGAAAGATTATGACATATTTAATTTTTAATTAGCATAAATATCAAATATTTTTAAATATATCAAATATTTAAGCAATTTATACAGTGGTACCTCGGGTTACAGAGTGCGCTAACCCGGAAGTAGTACCTCGGGTTAAGAACTTTATCTCAGGATGAGAATGGACTCTAAGCAGTTTTCAAAGGTTTGATGTAAAAAAGACAAAAGTTAAAACTGTAAGCTCATACCTGAATGGAACTGGCTACTGCATGCAGTTAAAAATGAAGAAAGTCTTCATTAGGCTCTGGAAGGTTTTTAAGTAACCTTGTCTGACCTCAGCTGGAAGAGAGTTCTGTGAAATGAGTTCCACAATTGTGGCTCTTGTTGGAAACAAGCTGTTCATCTGAGCCACTAAGAGTGACTCCTCCCAAGAGTTCAGTGGTTGGGGACATGTACAAGGGATTATGTCATTATTGAGATGTCCTGGACCCAAATAATTAAGGGCCTTATGAATCTGGTTTTGATTCTGCTAACACAGTGGATTGACTTCGCTTCGGAGGTACACTCCCTTTTATACTTAGCCAGACAGATGCCAGCAGCAGGGGCTGTGTCTCCAACTCTGCAATAGGCATCCTGGCTATTAGCCATCAGTAGCCCTCTTCTCCATGAATTTGTCCAATCCACTTTTTTTCTAATGATCCCGAAACTGAAATACCTTTGTATGGCTTCCCATTTCATGAAAAGCAATGTTTCAAAGCAACGTACAATGTAAAGTAAGCAATAAAATCGTTATCATAAGAAAAACTTGGTTTTTGTATTGTTTTTCACAAGATGGCAAATGTTGCCAGCTGTGTTTGACTTGAACCCAATTCTTACTTGTGGGATCTTGTAGATTCCTGAAATGCTTGCAATGTGCATGGAGATGTGGGATTCGCCCCCTTCAAGAACAGCTAGTGGTGTCTTCTGTTTTCCATAGGTGTAGTTTGGAATGTTGATTTTCCCACCAGCAAAGAGGTCTGTCAGAGCATCAGAGGTTGTTCTTGCCTCGAAAAAGGTATCATAGATGCTGTAGCCCAGGGTGATGTTGGGCAAGAGCCTGCGGTTAAGATTGATCTCCTGAGTGGCAAGTGCGGAGGAAAGAATGTGCCAGTCCTTCCCAGACATCCAGCTGCAGAAGAAAGTATGTCACATAGTCACCCTTGATCCAGAGAAAATGGAAGTCACATTCAGTTACATAGATTATGTTGTGCCGTGGTGGAAGAATTGTGCACTTCCCACTGAAAATCGTTCTTTCCATCTAGCATTGCACCCAGCTATAAAGGAGGAGCCTGCCTTATACAGGGGAAGGAGAGTTACCTTATTGTTCACTTTTCTCCATTAGAGAACCAGTCTCTCTTCCAACTCCAAGCATAGGGCAATGAGTAAAAACCTGGGATGCTAATTCCCTGGATAGACTTCCAGAAAATCATTTCAGATTGAGAATAGGAAACTCCCCAATTTTCATGCTAAGGATCATGGCCTCAGCATTCAACCTTCCCCAAGGGTCCATGAGACACAATGAGAGAATGAATTTCATATTGCTTATTACTGAAAAGCTGCCACTCAAACATACTTCACAGCTTCTTAGAGAAGACAAGTTCTGCATGGGAACATGGCTGAATGTTGTTAACTTAAATTGTAATGTAAAACACATTGAAATACTGCTTTTCACCAAGTGAACATACATATAGATTTTTTAATAAAATTATTCAAATGTTACAATACAGCTATGTCCACTGCCATGATATCACAAAATGATCACTCCAGTCCTCAGCTCCACATCTCTGTCATTTTGGCATGCCACATACAACCCAACTATATATCTGGTTTAGTTCTTTCTCTTTTATTGGAGAAGAACGAGATATTTTAAGGCCATCATCATCATCATCATCATCATCATCACAGAGGTGTCTGTGTAGGGGTTATATTGATGGGAAATGTCTAGAAATGTTTTAATAAATGAATGAATTAAATCACAGGTCCCTATGCATTGACATTTCCATTTAATGCCCCAGCAAATACTCAGAATAGTTTCAGTGAGTTTCATCTCACTGATTTAAAGCAAAAGGAGGTGCTTCTTGCTTTTAAAAAATATTATACCTAATTCAGATTTCCCCCATTGTATTTGATCTCACTGAACAAGATGCTTCCTCCTTCTTCAAACAAAAAAAAAAAAAAAAAAAAAAAGATATTGATTTACCAGGAGTACCAGAAAATAGGGGCTGATTCAGATACATCAAAGCATACAGACCACAAAGCTTGGTAAAAAGGAAGTTGAAAGGCAAAATCAAGAGGGTCAATTGCTCCCAAACACTTGGGAGTTGTTTAAGAACACTGTATTAGAGACTCAAGTTGAGTATATACAACAAATAAGGAAAGATACCATGAGGGCCGAGATCATATCAGCTTGGTTAATGAGTACAGTCAAAGAAGCTATTTGAAGCAAGAAGACTTCTTTTGAAAAACTGAAAATTTGTCTGGTGATCCTGTTGACATGGTGTACATAAACTTTCAAAAAGCTTTTGACAAAGTATGTCACCAAAGACTCATATGCAAGATTAGAAGTCAAGGAATAAGAAGAGATGTCCTCTTGTGAATCAGGAACTGGTTAAGTTGCAGGAAGCAAAATGTAGGAATAAATGGACAATTCTCCAAATGAAGAGGAGTAGAAAGTGGAGTCCCCTGAGGATCGGTATTGGGACCGGTGCTTTTTATCTTGTTC
This sequence comes from Podarcis tiliguerta, assembly GCF_965153285.1. NCBI lineage: Eukaryota > Metazoa > Chordata > Lepidosauria > Squamata > Lacertidae > Podarcis > Podarcis tiliguerta. The sequence continues at coordinate 2,386,760 of NC_139535.1, read as the reverse complement.
ATAAATGATGTAGAGTTTTACACGTTCATGGATTCTGAACTGGGAGGGATGGACCAGGAGTGAGACCTTGGGATCATAGTAGTCAAATCCATGTTAGGTGGCTGTAAAAATGGGAATTTCTGAGCTATGGATCATCAGGAAAGGAATTGAAAATAAATGAGGACACATTGCAGTGTTTTGTTCTTTTTAGTTGAGAAACGGTGAGCAAGAAAGGACAGGGCATGATTTTTTAAAATTATGCATATTGTGGAGAAAACGGATAAACAATTTTCTCCTTCTCTAAAAACACTAAAACTGGAGACTATTCAGGACAGATGCAAACTAACTTCTTTGCACAGTGCTGTGGAACTTGCTCCCCCGGAAGACAGTGATGGTGGCCAAATTAGCTTTAAAAGAAGATAAGGCAAATTCATGGAAATGCTTCTGAATATCAGTTCTGGAAGGCACAGGAGGGGAGTGTGTGTTTGTGGTCATTTTCTGATCCCTGCATTTGCCGAAGAAGAAGAAGAAGAAGAAGAAGAAGAAGAAGAGTATTCTGCTCCCTGTTTTTCCACAAGCACTTGGTAGGGCAGTGTGGGAAAAGGATGTTTCAATAAATGCGGAATTAATCAGATGCAGCAGGCAATTCTTTTGTTTGTTTGTAAAGTTGGAGAGAAGACAGGAAAACATTAATACACCATTACTTACTACTCAAATTTGGTTAAGGGAGTGCTGGTAAAGGAGAACGGATATTGACCTCCAATAACCTTTGAAGATATGAATCCACTAATGAGCTGGTCTCCTGGCCTATAAAAATTCACAGCCCAATTTTGATCCCTGATCAGATTCAGTGGGCATTTAGTCCTTTGCTGCATCCCATAGGTTGCAAGAGGCAGCAGCAGAAGCAGTGTTGTCATTCCGGGTCTACTTGCTACACTTTCCTATTGATTGTTCCTCCTGACTTCATAGCCAGCTATTCAGAAGAAATCCCGTCTCTTGAAAGAATGATGCTTCAGGGACTTGACAAATATGAGGGTGGGGTGAGGGTGGGGTTACTGGATCAGGCTTCAGAGACAAAGGGGAAGGGAAGGATCATGGCTCAGTTGAAGAGCATCTGTTTTGCACCCAGGAGGTGTTTTATACATCAGACCTTTCAGGAACAGTGGAATAAACAACCCCCTGTTGCCCTTGATTGTGATGTTTAGCTTATTGGTCCCAAATGCAGTATTTCAGGTGGGGTTGGGGAGTAACTTGGACTCAGGAAAGAGTAAAAATAGATTACTGTGATTCTGATGGTTGTAAAGGGAATGAAGATCTCCCCTGAAACTACAGGAGCAGGTGAAGAGCAGGGGGAAAACATATTTACTAAGTAGACTGATGTGGTTGAAGGAGAAAGTTGAGTTTGGCTGAATGTTATTGACATCACAAAAGCCCTGAGGTTGGGCCCATGAAGGGCCCATGAAGTCAACGGTCCTTTTCTTACAATGGCCAAGCAGATGCCCCCAAATGAACCCTACAAGCAGAAGATGAAGGCAGAAGCACTTTCCCTACATGTGATTCCCCAAAGGCACCCTCTCTCCAACAGTGGAAAGAGAAGATATCAATAAGGCCTAGGAGCCTTTGATAGCCCTTTCTGCTTCTGTAAATTTGTCTAAACACCTGCTTTTATTTCAAGCACACTATAAATTATAAATAGACCCTCTTAGAAGTATACAAGAAAAAACAAAAATTTAAAATTCTTAATAAATAAATGCAAAATATTCTTAAAATAAGCAGTTAAGCTATAAATAGGTTAAAAGACATGTCTGCTTCTACATATCTGAAAAGGCTACCCTGAATAAATATCGTTTTCCCAGGCACCAGAAAACAATAAAGGGATGATGTCAAAAAACAAGGAATGCCAGGGGCCACTAGGGGTGCATCAGAAGATGGCTGACAATAATATCTCTCCGACCCACACGAGGTAATTTGGAGGCTGTGATGGGAGTAAATAGCCTCCCTAACCCCCCCCCCCCAGGATTGTGGGGGGGGGGGACTGCCCTTGCCTGCTGTGCCCTATACCACCCCCGAATTTGTGGGGATGGGGGCACTAGGCACAATGCCCTCTTGTGGGATTTTGGCGCTCCTGGACACCGTCTCTGATCCGCACCACTAGCTGCAAGAACTTCAAAAGAAACAATTTGGATGAAGCGAATGCACATATTTCAAGGAAGGAGGGGAAGTAAAGACTGCTAACAGAAGAGATCTCTGATAAAACAAATCGAGTCGGAGGAACAAGTATAAATCATGAGAAGATACGCCAAGACTCGGTATGGCAAAGGGACTGATGGGGGAGGGGGGGGGAAACTTTCCTTTCTTTCCTTTATGTGATTAAACAAGAATCCCCCCCTCACAAGTCAGAAATGTCATTTTAAGGACTTAAGCTGTGGATATAAGGCTGTGTGGAGATCAACTTTCGAACAAAAGCATGTTTTAAGAAGAGCGTGGAATGTATAAGGGCTTTGGAATGACGCAGTTAAAAATACCGTCGCCATATTGGGAAGTTCTGTCGGAGGACTTAAGTCTGGGAGGAGAAATAGAGAAATAGAGCTGTTTTTATACTGTGGGTGAAACTCCTCGGAGGGACTTAAGAACGACAGTTCTGTAATTAATGATGGAAAGAGCGATGTTATCTATGAAGGCGATGATATATGGAAACCATCTCGATTTGAGGATTGGAAGAACGGAAAAATTCGCACAGGCATATTATTGGTGTTTATCGGCTTAAGGAGACTATCAGAAGAGATCATAAAGAAAAAAGAGAAAATATATGAACAAGATGTGATGTGGAAACAGCAAGATAAGACTGGATAGAATTATGAACTTTGTTTGGACTGATTTGGACTGATTTGGACATTAACGCAGTAGCAAGAAGATGATCAGAATCCCCCTTCGGATCTTGAAATATGGGTGCCCCCAACAAAATTTAAAATTCGGCTTTGTAATTCGGAATTTATGTGATTTGATTTGATTTGATTGTCCGGTTAATAAAAATTATTTTTTTAAAAAAACAACAAAAGACAAGGAATGCCAAACTATATGTTCTGCTACTCTAAATGATGGGTTTATTACCAGGACAGAACAAGTATCATATGGCACTGATAACTCGTTGCCGGTTCTGCAAATTGAATCAGTTGAGTGGCCATATAGGAAGTAAGGCAAGCTGTTAAGAGCTTTGGTAAGTCCTCCAGCTGGACTGTAATACGGATTCTTAATTTGTGAGGAGATTGCCAGCTATAAGGACCATACAAGACGACACAGGAAATGGGTTATACAAGAGGTTTATTGTAAGAATCAGAGTCCCTAAACAAGAAGAAATCTGGACCGAAGAGCAACAGAGATCAAGATAAACTGAAGCATTCAAAGAGCAAAGATGTTTCCAGAGAATGGGACTTATAACCAGAGCCAACAGTTTCTGAGGAGGAGACAGCCCCTTGGTCTATAACAACCTGGTTTCCTAACATCAAGCATCATTTGTGATGTCAAACTGCTAACATTCCCTTTTGGTTGGCATAAGACAGCAAGACTACATGGGGCCATGAACACGTGGATTCCAAATTCTGTAGATGGCACAAAACCTTTGCCAAGTTGCCCTTTCTTATTGTCTGAGTCCAACTACTTTACTTCTGCTAAGACCAGTCACATTCTTTCTGACCACCTAAAATAATTGTCAATGCCATGTCCAAAACCACAGTATTCATTCAAAACCTTAAATGTACCAAGCTTTCTCCCAGCTTTGTAGTTTAAGCTTCATAAAGATCAGTTTGCCCAATATATTTTCGTTCCAAAAGCTTTTTTAAAAAATGTCTATGCTTTTCAGATTTCCATGAGATCTTTGAAGTATCTGGTTTTAATGTCACTTTTTTCTAATTTATAGATATAAATACAGATACAGAATAAATACAGAATAGATATAAATACAAACAATTAAGATAACCAGTCTTCATGTACTTTTTAGTGTACTTTTTCATTATATGTTAATAACACATGTCAGTGGCACAAATTACTGATTTCTGAATTTTTAAATTATTTTAATTATTTATTAATTTTATTAATATTAATTTATTTATTAATAATTTATTTCTTTATTTATTTATTATTATTTAATTACTCATTAAATTTATACAACGTCCTTTATCAAAAGATCACAGGGTTGTTCACTACAGAAAACTACAAAATGAGAATAACAAACCAATAACCCCCCTCCTACAAAAAATTTAAAAAGTCAAATGCCTGGTTGAAGATAAACATTTTCACCTGACACCAGAAGATGTGTAAGGAAGGTGCAAGGACAGCCTACTTGGGTAAAGCATCCCACAAAGAAGGGGCCACTGCAGAAAAGACCCGTTGTCACGTTGCCTCCGTCTGGATCTCTTCGTAAGGGCAGAGTCTGCAAGTTTCCAGCAACCTCACCAAAACTATATATAGCATGTATGCTCCTGCCTGAACATCCTCCTAGTAATCAGTACTATCCATACAATCTCTTCATCAATCTGCATAACCAATAAAAGCTCTCTCAATATGTTACACAACTCCACCTCCCATCACTCCTTATTCCTTGGCTATAGTGGCTGCTGGGAACTGGGTACAGTTGATTCACACGGCTGCTGAATGTTTGTCATTTGATCTACCATGAAACATGTTCCGCCTCCTTCCAGTAGAATGGGACATGCATTTTTATAATGGGATGAGAATGTAGTTGCAAGGTGTCAGGTCCCAGCAGAGGAGAGGGAGACTGCTTTGGCATTTCATAAGTGGGGACAGGCAAACAGAAGAGCAGGCAAATCTCTGTCTGGTTGGCTGGACGTTCCATTTAGTTCAACAGTGAACAATCAGTCAATCAGGTCAACTAGGAATCGCTTGAAGAAAGGAGGAGTGGAAATCATTGTATGGAGTAAGCGATTAACTTAGTTGTAGAGCAACGGACCACAGTCACCTCTGTGTCACCAGTAGGTTTATCTGGTTCCTCTAATATATATAACCACCCTCCTCAAATGAAGCAGTTTAAATTTTTACTGTCACAAGAAACATGCTACTAGGAGGTTTTTCTGAGCAAACGGAGGCAGCAAATAAATAAAAGAAAGAGGCATGTGTGTGTAGTAACGGATGAGGTGAAGGCAACAGAGAACGCTGACAATGATCCTGGTAAGCTGTACACTGCAGGAGGAATAAAGCACTTGGACACACATACAGAAATAATTCTAAAGTCTACTGGCACCTTCTGGAGAACAATGGGTCTGGGATCTAGACAAACAAACAAAGCAAACTAACAATCTCACTCCCCACTATAAATTGTGGTCATGTCCAGATACTAGTGGGGGATTTTCCCATATCCCCAGTACTAGGATTCAAATGCTATGTTAATTTTTTATTCTTAAGTGCTCCTTCATATTCAGATCAGGCCTCAATATTATAATATAGCACTTGGGAATGAAGATGCAGCCCAGAAGCCCAGCACTGGAGGCCAACATAGAGAAGACCTGCACAGCTACCATGTACTTCCCCTTGGTGCTCAGGTAGGTGGGCACAAAGGACACCCAAACACTGCAGAAGACCAGCATGCTGAAGGTGATCAGCTTGGCTTCATTGAAGGCCCCAGGCAGCTTCCTGGCTAGGAAAGCCACTGTAAGGCAGATGGCCGCCAAGAAGCCCATGTAGCCAAGGGCAACATAAAACATGGCCACAGACCCTTCGTTGCATTGCAGGATGATCTCCCCAGGCTGGGAGTGCATGTCTGAGTCTGGGAATGGGGAAAAGACCCCAAGCCAGATGGTGCAGATGAGAACTTGGACACTGGAGCAGGAAATGACAATAGAGTGCGCAAAACCCTTCCCCAGCCATCTCCTCACCCTGTTCGCAGGCTTAGCGGCCAGGAAGGCCAGAACCACAGTGATGGTTTTGGCCAAGACAGAAGACACAGCAACTGAGAAAATGATGCTAAAGGCCACTTGTTGCATAAGGCAGGTTGCTTTTGTAGGTTGTCCAATGAAGAGGAAGGAGGACAAAAAGGAGAGCAGGAGAAAGATGAGGAGGATGTAGGAAAGGTCTCGGTTGTTGGCTTTGACGATGGGAGTGTTCCTGGATTTAACAAAGATTCCAAACACAATGCCTGTGATTAAGGACAAGAAGACGGCAGAAGAAGCTAGGAGGATCCCCAAAGATTCTTCATAGGATAAGAAGGTGATTAATTTAGGGACACATTGATGTCGGTCCTCATTTGGATGCTGATCTTCTGGACATTTAAAACATTCATCGGCATCTGCATAGAGAAAATGACAACACGGGCATTGTGTTTGTGGGGAAAGGTGGGCCCATGGGAGAGATCTGGAAAGAAAATTGTGTTGTTGGGAAGGAGGGAGTCAAAATGGGGTGGCCTTACAAGTATCAGCCTGAGCCTGGCTGAAATATTTGCCCCATCTTCCCATTGAAGGCCCTTTCCCCTGAGGTGCTGTCCTACCTTCCTGTGTTGAGATTGTGCCTTCTGAGCATGGAGAACAATCATAGCAGCAATGTGGCCTCCCTTCCTGAATTTTCTTGGCACATCCAGGCTGACAGCTCTCTGTGCATCTTGAGCGAGGAATAGTCTAGGCATAAACAGAAGGCATATCTGTTTCCAATGGCCTAAAGGCCCTTTTTAATGAAAATTAATGGGGTTTTTTCTTTTTCTTTCGCAGAGCAGCTCGTCAAGGAAACAAACCTCTTTGATGTTTCTACGTATTTAACAACCTGCTTCATTTCTGTATATAAGGTAGCATGAAAAATACAATAAACAATAACCTAACTAAATAAATGAATGGTAGTATATCAGAACCATGCACACACTCCTATGGCCAGCAGCAATAACAAAAGTCCTTAGACTGCTGCCATTGTATCTTCTGCTAGGTTGCACAGCTGTGACTAAGGACTGTCTGGTTCCTATTTTACTCCCAAGACTCCACAGTGTCATTGAGGCTGGCACCAAAGGCTGCGCCTAGTGCAGAACATGGTACCTAGTTTGCTTGTGTGTCATATCTGCACTTATTGGAATCAACTGCAGTAAATCTTGTTTTGAGAAGCCTTTTTCAACTGGATGAAAAGATCTTGACCTCTGCTACACAGACCACCTTGAGCTCCACTGTTTTCATTCTGTTTTCTTGATCTAATAAACAGATGGAGCAGAATTTCCTCCAGTCTTATCCAACCTGTTGCCCTCAGATATATTTGCCCAACGTCGGCCTTGGTAGATGGGAGTTGTAGTCCACAATATCTGGAGAGCACCAAGTTGGGGGAAGGTCTTCTGCTCTGCTCCTGAAAGTCTCCTACTCACTGTGAAATCTTAGACAGGTTCTCTCAAGACAGACTCCATTAAGCTCAATGGGACTAAGCTCCAGAGAAGGATGTCTAAGACTGCAATCAATCATCTGTACTATTCAACGTTATTAGACAATTATAGATGTCGTAGGGAATAACAATTCCTCTTACCTTCTTAAACAGCTTGGGCCACACAATTGCTTCTGGGTTAATGGTGAACTTCAGTTTTGAGGACTTCTGTCTCTCTATGCTCCCAATTTTCACTCTACCCCGAGAGTTATTAGGGAACAGCACCCAGTTCACGAGATCGAAGTCAATGGCCAGTGCCCCATTCTCATCCAAGTACTGTCCTTCAGATGAAGTATTAGAATAGAGGTGAACTTCTTTCAAGAATGGATGAAGCTACAACAGAGGAAACTCCAGCATTGAGAGAACATGAAACCATGATGCATCCCAATAGCCTCTTAATAAGGAATAGAGAACTAGGACTCATAGTTGCTCATTAGGTCCCCACATTCTGCGTCAACATTGCAGGATGACCAAAGTGAGCAATATTACTTTCATCCTGCAATATTACCTTCGTTCCTGAAAGAGTGGCCTGTTCTCCCTTTTGATTGGCAGTTTTGAGAAATATCTTTAAGAATGATAAACTTAATTCTTTGGGGGAGCAAACTCTTATATGAAAGAATGCCTGGTTTTATAAATTATTTTAACTTTGTAAGGCATTTTATTCCATCTTATGTTTTTTGCTTTTGTAATGGCTTTGGCTACACAAATAAAAAATATCCATAATTGTATAAATAAAATGAAACAATGCTATGCTTGACCATTAATGCAGAATAATGGAGGAAGGAGCATAGGCTTGTTTGTAGAGCATCTGGTTTGCATTCAAGTTCAATCCCCAACTGAATCTCCATGGAGGTTGGGAAAGATTCCCTTCCAGAAACCATGGAAAACCACTACCAGTCAGTCAATGTAGAGAAAACTAAGGTAGGTCGACCAGTGGTCTGACTAGGTGTAAGGTAGCTTCCTATTTTTCTGCTGCTAGTCAGTGTAGACAAAGCTGAACTGTACAGTCCATTGGTCTGATTTGGGATCAAGGCTGCTTCCTAAATTCCTAGCATGGTGATTCCATATAGCTGGGATAATGAATTTCAGTTTGCAAAAGAAAAGGAGATACCTGCCATGACTGTAGCCTTGGAAGTTCCAACCTGCCTCCTTTGCCCACAATTGACATCCTCTTTGAGCTGAATGAATATGCTGCATTCAAGGCTTGAGCCACAGCCTGGATGCTCAAGTAATTCACATAACTTTCTTGGGACTGGATTCCTTCAATTTTTTCCTGTGGCAGCATCCTTAGCCACTTCTTCTTCTCCCTGCATTTTTCCCAACCCTTCACAGACAAGGCATGCTTTGAATATGAACAAACATATACTCTTTCCCAAACGTTTAGACTACGAAATGAAATTGGCTCGTAGTATTTATATTTTGTCATTTTTTTGGTCTTCGTTACAAAGGAGAAAGAACCATGGGCGTAGCGGAAGGATTCGGTATCATGAAACAAGATTGTGTTCTGAAGAGCTGTGATTATCCAGACTTTTCCTCCAGTTTCCACCCTTTCAAGCAAGGTTTGTACCTCCATGATTATAAAAAGTCCATATTGAGAGTCTGTACAGTAAACAAATACATTGACTTGTCTCCACAAGGCAGGGGCTTCTTGGGGTAGCCACAACCAGGTTTGTAGTAGCACCCTTTTTGTGAAGGCAACACAGATTTCGTTGCTGGTCATCAGGGGTGTCAAAGTGCTCAGGAACTTTTCTCCATTGTCATTGTCTGGAGCAAAGAGACTAATCCATGTCCACTTGAAATGCAGGAGGAGTTGGACCATCCCCTCGTACCGAATCTCTTGCTTTGGTGTCATTTGGTAGACAAAAGGGGACTGGACTTTATCATGAGGAACGAAGCCATAACTGAGCTGGTGAGAAAAGGAAAAGAGACTGGGGCAATGATTGAATACTTTACTTCTATGTGAAAGATTATGACATATTTAATTTTTAATTAGCATAAATATCAAATATTTTTAAATATATCAAATATTTAAGCAATTTATACAGTGGTACCTCGGGTTACAGAGTGCGCTAACCCGGAAGTAGTACCTCGGGTTAAGAACTTGACCTCAGGATGAGAATGGACTCTAAACAGTTTTCAAAGGTTTGATGTAAAAAAGACAAAAGTTAAAACTGTAAGCTCATACCTCAATGGGACTGGCTACTGCATGCAGTTAAAAATGAAGAAAGTCTTCATTAGGCTCTGGAAGGTTTTTAAGTAACCTTGTCTGACCTCAGCTGGAAGAGAGTTCTGTGAAATGAGTTCCACAATTGTGGCTCTTGTTGGAAACGAGCTGTTCATCTGAGCCACTAAGAGTGACTCCTCAGTGGTTGGGGACATGTACAAGGGATTATGTCATTATTGAGATGTCCTGGACCCAAATAATTAAGGGCCTTATGAATCTGGTTTTGATTCTGCTAACACAGTGGGTTGACTTCGCTTCAGAGGTGCACTCCCTTTTATACTTAGCCAGACAGATGCCAACAGTGTCTGCAGCTCTGCAATAGGCATCCCGGCTAGTAGCCATCCTCCATGAATTTGTCCAATCCACTTTTTTTCTAATGATCCCGAAACTGAAATATCTTTATATGGCTTCTCATTTCATGAAAAGGAATGTTTCAAAGCAACGTACAATGTAAAGTAAGCAATAAAATCGTTATCATAAGAAAAACTTGGTTTTTGTATTGTTTTTCACAAGATGGCAAATGTTGCCAGCTGTGTTTGACTTGAACCCAGTTCTTACTTGTGGGATCTTGTAGATTCCTGAAATGCTTGCAATGTGCATGGAGATGTCGGATTCGCCCCCTTCAAGAACAGCTAGTGGTGTCTTCCGTTTTCCACAGATGTAGTTCGGAATGTTGATTTTCCCACCAGCAAAGAGGTCTGTCAGAGCATCAGAGGTTGTTCTTGCCTCGAAAAAGGTATCGTAGATGCTGTAGCCTAGGGTGATGTTGGGCAAGAGCCTGCGGTTAAGATTGATCTCCTGAGTGGCAAGTGCAGAGGAAAGAATGTGCCAGTCCTTCCCAGACATCCAGCTGCAGAAGAAAGTATGTCACATAGTCACCCTTGATTCAGAGAAAATGGAAGTCACATTCAGTTACATAGATTATGTTGTGCTGTGGTGGAAGAATTGTGCACTTCCCACTGAAAATCATTCTTTCCATCTATCATTGCACCCAGCTATAAAGGAGGAGCCTGCCTTACACAGGAGAAGGAGAGTTACCTTATTGTTCACTTTTCTCCATTAGAGAACCAGTGTCTCTTCCAACTCCAAGCACAGGGCAATGAGTAAAAACCTGGGGTGCTAATTCCATGGATAAACTTCCAGAAAATCATTTCAGATTGAGAATAGGAAACTCCCCAATTTTCATGCTAAGGATCATGGCCTCAGCATTCAACCTTCCCCAAGGGTCCATGAGACACAATGAGAGAATGAATTTCATATTGCTTATTACTGAAAAGCTGCCACTCAAACATACCTCACAGCTTCTTAGAGAAGACAAGTTCTGCATGGGCATGGCTAAATGTTGTTAACTTAAATTGTAATGTAAAACACATTGAAATACTGCTTTTCACCAAGTGAAAAGACATAGTTTTTTTTAAAAAAAAATTATTCAAATGTTACAATACAGCTTTGTCCACTGCCATAATATCACGGAATGATCTCTCCCGTCCTCCGTTCCACATCTCTGTCATTTTGGCATGCCAAATACGCTTAATAAACCCAACTTTTATTGGAGAAAAACAAGATATTTTAAGGCCATCATCATCATCACCATCACCACAGAGGTGTCTGTTGAGGGGTTATATTGATGGAAAATCAACATTGAAATACTGCTTTTCACCAAGTGAACATACATATAGATTTTTTAATAAAATTATTCAAATGTTACAATACAGCTATGTCCACTGCCATGATATCACAAAATGATCACTCCAGTCCTCAGTTCCACATCTCTGTCATTTTGGCTTGCCACATACAACCCAACTATATATCTGGTTTAGTTCTTTCTCTTTTATTGGAGAAGAACGAGATATTTTAAGGCCATCATCATCACCATCATCATCATCATCATCACAGAGGTATCTGTGCAGGGGTTATATTGATGGGAAATGTCTAGAAATGTTTTAATAAATGAATGAATTAAATCACAGGTCCCTATGCATTGACATTTTCGTTTAATGCCCTAGCAAATACTCAGAATAGTTTCAGTGAGTTTCATCTCACTGATTTAAAGCAAAAGGAGGTGCTTCTTGCTTTTAAAAAATATTATACCTAATTCAGATTTCCCCATTGTATTTGATCTCACTGAACAAGATGCTTCCTCCTTCTTCAAACAAAAAAAAGGAGATATTGATTTACCAGGAGTACCAGAAAATAGGGGCTGATTCAGATACATCAAAGCATACAGACCACAAAGCATGGTAAAAAGGAAGTTGAGAGGCAAAATCAAGAGGGTCAATCACTCCCAAACACTTTGGAGTTGTTTAAGAACACTGTATTAGAGACTCAAGTTGAGTATATACAGCAAATAAGGAAAGATACCACGCGGGCCGAGATCATATCAGCTTGGTTAATGAGTACAGCCAAAGAAGCTACTCAAAGCAAGAAGACTTCTTTTGAAAAACTGAAAAATTGTCTGGTGATCCTGTTGACATACTGTACATAGACTTTCAAACAGCTTTTGACAAAGTATGTCACCAAAGACTCATATGCAAGATTAGAAGTCAAGGAATAAGAAGAGAAGTCCTCTTGTGAATCAGGAACTGGTTAAGTTGCAGGAAGCAAAATGTAGGAATAAATGGACAATTCTCCAAATGAAGAGGAGTAGAAAGTGGAGTCCCCTGAGGATCCGTATTGGGACCTGTGCTTTTTATCTTGTTCATAAATGATCTAGAGTTTTACATGTTCATGGATTCTGAACTGGGAGGGAAGGACCAGGAGTGAGACCTTGGGATCATAGTAGTCAAATCCATGTTAGGTGGCTGTTAAAATGGGAATTTCTGAGCTATGGATCATCAGGAAAGGAATTGAAAATAAATGAGGACACATTGCAGTGTTTTGTTCTTTTTAGTTGAGAAACGGTGAGCAAGAGAGGACAGGGCATGATTTTTTAAAATTATGCATCTTGTGGAGAAAACGGATAAACAATTTTCTCCTTCTCTAAAAACACTAAAACTGGAGACTATTCAGGACAGATGCAAACTGACTTCTTTGCACAGTGCTGTGGATACGGTTCCCCCAGAAGACAGTGATGGTGGCCAAGTTAGCTTTAAAAGAAGATAAGGCAAATTCATGGAAATGCTTCTGAATATCAGTTCTGGAAGGCACAGGAGGGGAGAGTGTGTTTGTGGTCATTTTCTGATCCCTGCTTTTGCCGAAGAAGAAGAAGAAGAAGAAGAAGAAGAAGAAGAGGAGGAGGAGGAGGAGGAGGAGGAGGAGGAGGAGGAAGAGTATTCTGCTCCCTGTTTTTCCGCAAGCACGTGGTAGGGCAGTGTGGGAAAAGGATGTTTCAATAACTGCGGAATTAATCAGATGCAGCAGGCAATTCTTTTGTTTGTTTGTAAAGTTGGAGAGCAGACAGGAAAACATTAATACACCATTACTTACTACTCAAATTTGGTTAAGGGAGTGCTGGTAAAGGAGAACGGATGTTGACCTCCAATAACCTTTGAAGATATGAATCCACTAATGAGCTGGTCTCCTGGCCTGTAAAAATTCATAGCCCAATTTTGATCCCTGATCAGATTCAGTGGGCATTTAGTCCTCTGCTGCATCCCATAGGTTGCAAGAGGCAGCAGCAGAAGCAGTGTTGTCATTCCGGGTCTACTTGCTACCCTTCCCTATTGATTGTTCCTCCTGACTTCATAGCCAGCTATTCAGAAGAAATCCCGTCTCTTGAAAGAATGATGTTTCAGGGACTTGACAAATATGAGGGTGGGGTTACTGGATCAGGCTTCGGAGACAAAGGGGAAGGGAAGGATCATGGCTCAGTTGAAGAGCATCTGTTCTGCACCCAGAAGGTGTTTTATACACCAGACCTTTCAGGAACAGTGGAATAAACAACCCCCTGTTGCCCTTGATTGTGATGTTTAGCTTGTTGGTCCCAAATGCAGTATTTCAGGTGGGGTTGGGAAGTAACTTGGACTCAGGAAAGAATAAAAATAGATTACTGTGATTCTGATGGTTGTAAAGGGAAGAAAGATCTCCCCTGAAACTACAGGAGCAGGTGCAGAGCAGGAAGTAAACATCTTTACTAAGTAGACTGACGTGGTTGAAGGAGAAAGGTGAGTTTGGCTGAACATTATTGACATCACAATAGCCCTGAGATTGGATCAGGCCAAGGGCCCATGAAGTCAACGATCCTGTTCTTACAATGGCCAAGCAGATGTCCCCAAATGAACCCCACAAGCAGAAGATGAGGGCAGAAGCACTTTCCCTACATGTTATTCCCCAAAGGCACCCTCTCTCCAACGGTGGAAAGAGAAGATATCAGTAAGGCCTAGGAGCCTTTGATAGCCCTTTCTGCTTCTGTAAATTTGTCTAAACACCTGCTTTTATTTTAAGCTCACTTAATTATAAGTAGACTCTCTTAGGAGTATACAAGAACAAAACAAAAATCAAAAATTCTTAATAAATTAATGCTTAAAATAAGCAGTTAAGCTATAAATAGGTTTTAAAACATATCTGCTTATATATATCTGAACAGGCTTCCCTGAATAAATATGGTTTTCCCAGGCACCAAAAAATAATAAAGGGATGATGTCAAAAGACAAGGAATGCCAAACGGCACCTTCTGGGAAATAATAGGTCTGGATTCTAGGGTTTTTAAACTAACTAACTAACTCACTCACTCACTCACCCCCCACTCCTCACTATAAGCTGTGGTCAAGTCCAACTTCTGGTGGGGGATTTTTCCCATATCCCAAGTGCTAGAAACCCCTTCATGGATCACTGCCTTGCCATGGCGAAGGGGCTTGAATAACTCAGAGAAGCTATGACCTATGCCGTGCAGGAGAGCGCAAAATATGGTCTGAAGCTCAACATCAAAAAAACGAAGATCATGGTCACTGGGCCCATCACCTACTGGCAAATAGAAGGGGAAGAAATGGAGGCAGTGAGAGATTTTGCTTTCTTGGGCTCCATGATCACTGCAGATGGTGACAGCAGTCACAAAATTAAGAGACGCCTGCTCCTTGGGAGAAAGGCGATGGCAAACCTAGACAGCATCCTAAAAAGCAGAGAAATCACCTTGCCAACAAAGGTCCGTATAGTGAAAGCCATGGTTTTCCCAGTAGTGATGTATGGAAGTGAGAGCTGGACCATAAAGAAGGCTGATTGCCGAAGAATTGATGCTTTTGAATTATGGTACTGGTGGAGACTCTTGAGAGTCCCATGGACTGCAAGAAGATCAAACCTATCCATTCTTAAGGAAATCACCCCTGAGTGCTCACTGGAAGGACAAATTGTGAAGCTGAGACTCCAATACTTTGGCCACCTCATGAGAAGAGAAGACTCCCTGGAAAAGACCCTGATGTTGGGAAAAATTGAGGGCACAAGGAGAAGGGGATGACAGAGGACAAGATGGTTGGACAGTGTTCTCAAAGCCACAAACATGAGCCTGACCAAACTGCGGGAGGCAGTGGAAGACAGGAGTGCCTGGCGTGCTCTGGTCCATGGGGTCACGAAGAGTCGGACACGACTAAACGACTAAACAAAGTGCTAGTAATCAAAATGCCATGTTTATTTTTTCTGTGCGTTCAGGTGGTCCTCCATATTCAGATCAGGCCTCATTATAATAATGTAGCACTTGGGAATGAAGATTCAGAAGTCCATCACTAGAGGCCAAGATAGAGAGGACTTGCACAGCTACCATGATTTCCCCCTTGGTGCTCAGGTAGGTGGGAACAAAGGACACCGAAACACTGCAGAAGACCAGCATGCTGAAGGTGATCAGCTTGGCTTCATTGAAGGCCCCAGGCAGCTTCCTGGCTAGGAAAGCCACCGTGAAGCAGATGGCAGCCAGGAAGCCCATGTAGCCAGGGGCAACATAAAACATGGCCACAAACCACTTGGAGGGTGTGTTTACAATAAAGTGATATATAAATCTTGTTAAAAATAAAAACAGAGGTTCAGACAAATTCATGGAGGTGGATATGTTCCCCCTCCACAGTGGGAGGTAGGATTGTACAGGTTTAGGGGAATCACATGTCTGGAATTGCCACTGTCCTCATTTCCTGCTTGTTGGTTTCCCTTTGGGGCACCTGATTGGTCACTGTAAGAACTGGAAGCTGGAATTCATGGGCCCTTGGTCCTATCCAGTTTCAGAACTCTTCTGATGTCAATAAAAGTTGGCCAAACTCAGCTTTCTCCCTCCATGATCCACCTCAGGGTGTTGAGTAAACATGTTTTCCCCCTACTCTGCACCTGCTCCCATAAAGTTCAGAGGAGATCTTTCTCCCTTAATAATTATCAGAACTACAGTTATCTATGCTTATTCTTTCCAGAGTCCAAATGACTCCCTCACACCCCTTTCAATATTACCTATGGGTACGATAATGTAAATATCACAGTCAGGCTCAGAAGGATGTTATTTATTCCACTATGCCTGATGCATAAAATACCTCATGTGCCATAGAATATTTGGGGACAAGATACAGTGCAGGTGAAGGAGTGAGATAAGTGTGCGTGAAGCTTACTCAGAATACAGGAAGCTGAGCTATGTAGCTCAGTACTATCTACTGAGTGAGAGCTCTCCAGATAGAGAACATTCCCAGCTCTACGTGCAGAGTTTAGTGGGGTTGAACCTAGCATCAGAGCTGTGTTTCTCAAGTCCTGTATTTCTCAAAAGAGTTTGGGGTTTCTTCTTATTAGCTGGCTATGGAGCTGGGAGGAAGTCATAAGGGACGTGTAGCAGGCAGACCCAGGATGATAACTCTGCCTCTGCTTCTGCCTCTTGCCACCTACGGAATGCAGCAGAAATGTCCACTGAATCTGATCAGGGATGAAAATTCTGTTATGAATTTCTACAGACCAGGAGACTACCTCATTAGTGGGGTCACACCTTTGAAATATATTAAAGATCTCTCTCCATTCGCCTTTTCAAGCACCCCGTATAGCAAGCTTAAGTCGTAAGTAATAAGGCATTGACACTCTCCAATTCTCTTGACGCACCCGGTTCAGCCTCTATTTTCTGATGAAGCAATATATTTTCTATTTTTCCTGATGAACCGCTATCTCCTGTTTTTTTGTTTGAAGACTGATGGAGCATTTCATTCTGTGGGATCACTCACAATTGGAAAATGTGGGTAGGATTACAGTGTTATACAAAAGCAACAAACACCCTCCTTGCTTTAAAATCTGTGATATGAAAGGGATGAAACTATCCTGGGCTGCTTTTCCCATGCTCCCACTAAAAATATGCAAACCATTATTTGGGAACCAATTTTTGTGCAATATACCATGCCTGGAGAGGTTCTCAGATACAGTGGCAGCTGCTCACCACTGGACCTGATGGGGTGGCCAAGGAGGTCATAGGAGCGTAGAATTGGAGAGTTATAAGGGACCCTGAGGACAATCTAGTCCAGACTTCCTCAAACTCAGCCCTCCAGATGTTTTTGGCCTACAACTCCCATGATCCCTAGCTAGCAGGACCAGTGGTCAGGGGTGATGGGAACTCTAGTCTCAAAACATCTGGAGGGCCGAGTTTGAGGAAGCCTGATCTAGTCCAACCCTCTGCAACACAGGAATCTCAACTAAAGCATCCAAGGCAGGTCACCAGGAAAAGGACTGATTCATGTTCTGTTTCACCCACCCCATCCTTCTCTCTTTCTAAGATACTTCTGGTGTCCTTTCATTTTTATTTCAATTAGTACAAAGAGAAGCAACTGACTTTCATTTTCAGTGAATTGAGGATGACTATGTGACGTGCTTTTTTTGCAGCCGGATGAATGGGAGGGACTGGCACATTCTTTCCTTCCTTCTTGCTGTTCAGGAGATCAATCGTAACCCCAGGCTCTTACCCAACATCACCCTGGGCTACAGAATTTATGATACTTATTTTGATGGAAGAACAACTTCTGATGCCCTGACAGACCTCCTTGCTGGTGGGAAAATCAACATTCCAAACTACACATGTGGTAGACGGGGGAAACTGCTGGCATTTCTTGAAGGGGGTGAATCCGACATCTCCACATACATTGCAAGCATGTTGGGTACCTACAAGATCCCACAGGTAAGAATTGGGTTCATAACAAACACACCTGGCAACATTTGCTACCTCGTGAAAGAACAAGTTATGCAACTGATTTTACTGCTTGCTTTACATTCTACATCACTTTGAAGCATTGCTTTTCAGGAGGTGAAGAGCCATATAGAAATATTTCAATAACTAAATTGACGCTAGTTCTTCTGCATGGAAAACGGATGCTCTTCGGCATGGCTCTTCGGCAATTTTGTTGTGTGGTGTGTTAAGTAGAATTGGTTTAATTGACACTGAAATGGGAACGGCTATGTGTATTGGTGAAAGGGTTTAACTGGAAGATGCCACTGATGCAAAATTAAGAGCAAAAGGGAACTTGGGAGTTCTAACTGAGTTGATAATTAACTGTTGTTATTCTCTGCTAGCTAACACGTGAGTGTTTAACCTTAGATCAGGTGATTAATATATAGAAATTCACCAGATTAGGAGGGTAGTGGCTGAGTCTTTGTTCCCAGACTCTTTGAGAGGGAGGAAGTAAATGAATCTTTCACACAGAAGTGTCCAATCTTCGTCCTGAAAAACAATGCATGAGTCTCTTTTCATTTCAACAGCTCAGCTACGGCTTAGTTCAGGATGACGTCCAATCCCCTTTTGTCCATCGCATGGTTCCAAAGCAAGAAACTCAGCATCTGGGGATGGTCCAACTTCTGCTGCATTTCAGGTGGACGTGGGTCGGTCTCTTTGCTCCAGACAATGACAATGGAGAAAAGTTCCTGAGTACTTTGACGCCCTTGATGACCAGCAACGAAATCTGTGTTGCCTTCACAAAAAGAGTACTACTACATACTTGGCTATGGTTACCCCATGAACAGCCTGCAGCGTGGAGACAAGTCAATGTATTTGTTTACTACACAGGCTCTCAATATGGACTTCATATAATCATTGAGGTACAATCCTTCCTTGAAAGGTTACAAACTGGGGGTAAGGTCTGGATAACCACAGCTCTACAGAACACAATCTTGTTCTATGATACCGAATCCTTCCGTTATGCCCATGGCTCTTTGTCCTTTATACTGAAGACCAAAAGAAGGACAAAAAAGGACTACTATAAGCCAATGTCTGCTACTAGTCTAAGAATTTGGGAAGAAAATTTTGATTGTTCATATTCAAAGCATGCCTTGTCTGTGAGGGGTTGGACAAGGTGCAGGGAGAAGGAGAATCTGAAGATGCTGGCCCAGGAGGAGATTGAAAAAATTCAGTCCCAAGACAACTATGTCAATTACTACAGCGTCCAAGTCGTGGCCGAGGCCTTGAATGCTGCATATTCATCCAGCTCAAAATGGATGTTGACGGTGGGTGCTGGAAACAGGTTGAAACTTGAAAGGCTACAGCCATGGCAGGTACGTCTTTTGCCTTCTGCAAACTTCCATTCATTGTCCCAGCTCTGGAATCATCAAGATATGAGTCTAGGAAGCTCATTATATTGTGTCAAACCAATGATCCACCTAGTTAAACATATTCCACGCTGACTAGCAGCAAAGATAGAGGAAGCTGCCTTACAATGAGTCAGACACAGCAGTAGTACATTTTATTTCCACAAATTTATAAGCCACCCTCCATCACATCAATATGACCCCAGGGAAGATTCCCTAAAAATGCAGTGAACAGTATATGTGAACAAATATTAAAATAATCCAACAGCACTGTGTTTGTTGTGAGAGAGGTTTGTGGAGAAAGATGTTGGGGAATTATCTGATATATTTCACTCCCTTTTTCAAAGCTGCATTCCACAGGGCGGGCACAACTGCCGAGAAGGCCCTCTGCCTGGTTCCCTGTAACCTCACTTCTCACAAGTAGAGAACTGTCAGAAGGCCCTCAAAGCTGGATCTCAGTGTCCAGGCTGGACGATGGGGGTGGAGACACCTTTCATGTATTCAGGGCCAAAGCTGTTCAGGGCTTTGAAGGTCAGCACCAAAAACTGGTCTTGTGCTCAGAAATGTACTGGGAGCCACTGTAGGTTTTATTCAGAAGGAGATCAGGATGCAGTGTAAGCAGGCCTGAATTATCCAACATGGTTTCATGTTCTCTCAATGCTGGAGTTTTTTTGTCATTGTAGCTTCATCCTTACTTGAAAGAAGTCCGGTTCTCTTCTAATACTTCAGCTGGTGGACAGAAGTTGGATGAGACAGGAGCATTGGCCATTGGATTTGATATTGTGAATTGGGTGATGTTTCCTAATAATTCTCGTGCTAGAGTGAAGATCGGGAGCATAGAGAGACAAACTTCCCCAGATCTAAAGTTCACCATAAACCCGGAAGCAATTGTATGGTCCAAGCCTTTTAACAAGGTAGGAAAATTATGTGTCATTTTATTACCTGTGACACGTGCTCAGCTCTAGATACCTCCCTGGAGCTAAGTCCCATTGAGCTTAATGGAGCTCAATGGGAATGCATGAATAAGATTTCGCGGTGGGATAGGCGTCTTTCCAAAGGGGTGCCCTCCAGAATTTTTGCATCTGCCCTAGCCAGCATTGGCTGAGGGCATCTGAAGGGCCTCAGATTGTGTGAGGCTGAAGTATAGTAAGGGCTTCCTCATCTATTTGGTCGATCAACAGGGCAGCATGAAAACAGTTAACCTCAGAGTGGCAGAAATCAGCCAGCCAGCCATTCCTTAGTTCAAAACTCTGTAATCCAGTAGCAGATGTGATGGCAACAGCTTGAGGACTTGTTTTATTGCCGCTGTTCTTTTTAAGGTGGTTTATTTCATGCTCCTCTTTGTTGTTACCTGTTATCCTAGTACTGTAGATTAGTTACTTAAGTTCTTGTTCTTTGCATTTTTCATGCTGCCTTTTATAGAAAAGCGAGATTATCGGTGTTAAAATAAAAGAGAAGAAACGCCACCAGAGTTTCTCTGCCATGCTGGTCTGCAAAAACCAAAGGAAAATGTAACTGCCCCCAAATAAGGATTTGAAGTACATATATCTTCTCTGATATCCTTCCGAAATTCTATTATCTGTGTCCCAAGGCACAAATGCACCTATCACTTTCTCCTTAGTGCTCAATTTCTCTTTATGCCTAGACCGTGCCTCTGTCAAGATGCACAGAAAGCTGTCTCCCTGGATATTCCAGAAAAGTGCAGGAAGGGAAGCCGCCCTGCTGCTATGATTGTTCTCCCTGCTCAGAAGGGACCATCTCCACTCAGGAAGGTAGGAGAAGATCTCGGAGAAAATGGCCTTTGATGGGAGGATGGGGGTAATTTCCGAGCCAGGCTGAACATAATGTTTGTATGGAATGTCATTCCCAGAGAGGGCTCAGCTGTTGTTAGTCCGCAATGTCCTCCCAGCACCAGAAAATTTTATTTGCCCACTAGCTCACACGTGAACAATAAATCTGGATTTAATGGTAGCTGCTCTGCAGAACTCTGGTTTATGATTTTTATACAGTCATACCTCATGTTACGTCCGCTTCATGTTAAGTTCTTTCAGGTTACGCCCTGCGGCAACCCGGAAGTACCGGAAAGGGTTACTTCCGGATTTCACCGCTCGTGCATGCACAGAAGCACAGAATGACATTAGGAGACAAGAAGTTGCCTTTATACCTAGTCAACTCATTAAGCCAGCAAGCCTACTATTGTCTAATCCAGGGGTCCAGAATTCCCCCCCCCCCCGACCTTTCCACTAGATCTTAATTTCCCAAGCGAAAATTAGCAGCTGGGAGCTGCTGACAACTTGTCAATCACCTAATGCAGTAGTGATTTCAGCTGATTTCACCCTTCAGAAGGGGCTGAACAGAAGGGGCTCCAAAAACCTCTGGTGTTTCAGGGTCCAAAAAGCAGCACAGTTGTATTTACCAGGAACTCTCTAACAGCCCCACACTAGTATTTGAACCTGTGGTTTCGGAAGGTTGAAATAAGTCCGCTCACCCCTCTTGGTGCAGCAGCGTTGCAGGACAGCAGAGGCTTCACTGGAGCCCCGACAAGAGAACTTGAACTTTGGTGCCCTTCCTGATAGGCGGTGAGGGCATAAGCCCCCGCTGCCTATCAGGGGTGATATGATAGCCATGTTCAAATATATAAAAGGATGTCACATAGAGGAGGGAGAAAGGTTGTTTTCTGCTGCTCCAGAGAAGCGGACACGGAGCAATGGATCCAAACTACAAGAAGGAAGATTCCACCTAAACATTAGGAAGAACTTCCTGACAGTAAGAGCTGTTCGGCAGTGGAATTTGCTGCCAAGGAGTGTGGTGGAGTCTCCTTCTTTGGAGGTCTTTAAGCAGAGGCTTGACAACCATATGTCAGGAGTGCTCTGATGGTGTTTCCTGCTTGGCAGGGGGTTGGACTCAATGGCCCTTGTGGTCTATTCCAACTCTATGATTCTATGATTCTAGGAACCGGATCCTAGCCTGCACCCTGCTTTGGCAAATGGGGATGCAGGCTGGGACTTGGGCAGTGCCAGGGGGCTTCCTTCGGATCCACAATAACACCACTGAAAAAGAGAAGTGGTTTCTATGGAATGGAAACCACTTCTGCCTCCTTGATCATTGCAATATATAAGCTGATGGGTGGATGGTAGTGTACCTTACTTAAGGTGCCAATTGTTCTTTCGAAGCCTCACTTTTACTCATGTGACAACTACAGAAATTGTGGCAACCTTCATAGAGACAGCTCTGAAGTATCTCACAAAGAGTGTGTTTCCAGCCACACTGCACAATATCTTTTTGGGGGACTAGGTCAGTGGACTGAGACTTATCAAGCACAACAGAAACAGCATTCAGACCATTGTAGGCCTGTGACTGATGTTAGGAGACTGAAGTGTGTTTTCCTCTATGCAGATGCTGATGAATGCACCAAATGTCCAGAAGATCAGCATCCAAATGAGGACCGAGACCAATGTGTCCCCAAAGTAATAACCTTCCTGTCCTATGAAGAAAGTTTGGGGAGCCTCCTGACATCCCTTACCCTCTTCCTATCCTTAACCACAGGCTTTGTGTTAGGAATCTTCATTAAATACAAGGAAACACCAATAGTCAAAGCCAACAATCGGGACCTCTCCTACATTCTCCTCATGTCTCTCCTGCTCTCCTTTTTGTCCTCCTTCCTCTTCATTGGGAAGCCAAGGAACGTGACCTGCCTTCTCAGACAGACAACCTTCAGCATCATCTTCTCGGTTGCTGTCTCTTCTATCTTGGCAAAAACCATCACTGTGGTTCTGGCCTTCCTGGCCACCAAGCCAGGGAACTCAGTGAGGAGATGGCTGGGGAAGAGGCTGGCCAACTCCATTGTCATTTCTTGTTCCTGTGTCCAAGTTGTCATCTGCATGATCTGGCTGGGGATCTCGCCACCATTCCCAGACTCTGACATGCACTCCCAGCCTGGGGAGATCATCCTGCAATGCAACGAAGGGTCTGTGGCCATGTTCTATGGTGCCCTTGGCTACATGGGCTTCTTGGCGGCCATCTGCTTCACGGTGGCTTTCCTAGCCAGGAATCTGCCTGGGGCCTTCAATGAAGCCAAGCTGATCACCTTCAGCATGCTGGTCTTCTGCAGTGTTTGGGTGTCCTTTGTGCCCACCTACCTGAGCACCAAGGGGAAATACATGGTAGCCGTTCAGGTTTTCTCCATCTTGGTCTCCAGTGCTGGACTTCTGGGCTGCATCTTCATTCCCAAGTGCTACATTATTATACTGAGACCTGATCTGAACATGAAGGAGCACCTGACAATAAAAAACTAAATGTGACATTTGATCAAAGTTTGTTCTGGGGATCTTTAAGAAGAGATCTGGATCCTGGACACATTTGTGATGGAAAAGAGACAGAAAAAGATCTACTGGTAGATATCTGGACGATTTGCAGATATCAAAGAGTTTCTGACTCCCAGTTCTTCAGCAATGGCAACTGTGGAGACCAGAGGACCCTGTTATATCTTTAAATCATTCCTGTACCAGGCTCTTGTATCTTGAGTTAAACTGCTCATTACTCATAGATGAATTTCAGAAGCTGCTTAAGATGTTGCAAACATAGCTGGCTAAGTATAAAATGAATTTGCGTGGCAATACCCGCCCTCTCCCACAGATGTAGAAATAAAGACACGGACACAATAATATAAGGTTAATTGGGCGTAAATGGCCACAACTTTATTGATTACAGGTAAGAGAGGTATTGGCTTTAGGCATTGGCCCCTAACTTTCAAACCGGTCTAACCGGGAAGGGTTAAGCACCAACAGGGGGAGCCCCCCGAGATGCACATCCGTAGGCGCCCCCCCAGGGGTTACCGCTCGGGGGCGCGCTTTAGGCCCTAGCCTCCGTAGGTTTCGGACGAGGCGACGCCCCTCGGAGTCCTTTAACGAACTACCCTTCATGATGTGGGGGAGGTGATGGCGCTCCTCCCCCCGTCCTCATATGCATAACAATACCCCGCCAATGCCTAACCGGTGGCTGGCGAGCAGAGAAAGGGGCGAGCCAGGGCTGCCCCGACCTTAAATTCACCTGGTGGGACCACGCGCCCCCCGCCAGCCGATTGGCTGGCTCAGGAGGAGGCGCATATTAATGGGACTAGGGGGAATCCCTGACTCCCGCGGGGCTTCCCTGCCCCCGCGAGACTGTAGTCGCGGGACGGCAGCCCGCAACCCCACCCCCTCTCTAGGTCGGGAGTGGCTATAGCTAAATTAGGAGAAAGGTAACATGAAACCTGCTACATCATGGAGATAGGTAAAACGTATGATGGGAATCTACAAAGTTGACACACATTTACCAAACAATAAAATAAACATTTTAGGCTAATGCGTCTTGAGGATATAAAGGGCTTCCTCCTGGGATTCTGGCGGCTCGTATGAGTTGGGTCTCCCCTCAATAAGAGGCCAGAATTGATCTAGCCTATCTCAGATACTGGCATTATCTTTTGTTTATTTTTTTGTAATTAATTTTTTTATTGAGTTACAAAAGCATATACTGTCGCGTCAGTGCCAGAGGAGAAAAAAACTTGAACACGTAGCAGAATTTCCAAAAAATAGACCAGAGGCAATTGTACTCCATCCAGCAGAGCTTTACTGGTACTGAAGGCAAATGGGCATAAATGGTCACAAATCTAATAAAATCAGGCACAGTCCATAAAAATCCAGTTGAAGCACTTACAGTAAAACTTACAAAACTTGAAATAAGTCTAAACCTTAACACCACAGCATACAGAAACAGAACACTAGTACAAAGAGACAGAAAACAGAAAGTGAGTGAGAACCCAGGCTCCTCCTGGTCTTACTATTATAGTCAGCATGACCTTACAGAACAGATAACAGAACCAGTTTAAACAGCTGTACTCAGCTTCTACTTAAGCTGAGCTGTACTTAAAAAGTAGAGACATCACCTTGCCAACAAAGGTCCGTATAGTAAAAGCTATGGTTTTCCCAGTAGTGATGTATGGAAGTGAGAGCTGGACCATAAAGAAGGCTGATCGCCGAAGAATTGACGCTTTTGAATTATGGTGCTGGAGGAGACTCTTGAGAGTCCCATGGACTGCAAGAAGATCAAACGCATCCATTCTGAAGGAAATCAGCCCTGAGTGCTCACTGGAAGGACAGATCGTGAAGCTGAGGCTCCAATACTTTGGCCACCTCATGAGAAGAGAAGACTCACTGGAAAAGACCCTGATGTTGGGAAAGATGGAGGGCACAAGGAGAAGGGGACAACAGAGGACGAGATGGTTAGACAGTGTTCTCGAAGCTACAAACATGAATCTGACCAAACTGCGGGTGGCAGTGGAAGACAGGAGTGCCTGGCGTGCTCTGGTCCATGGGGTCACGAAGAGTCGGACACGACTGAACGACTAAACAACAACAAGACTCAGCTTCTCTGAAGGAATAACCCAATCATGAACCTCCTTCCTGCTTCTCTCACATAGAAATAAACCTTTTTTCACACAGAGAAGCTTCTTGAACCTTCTTGAACTAATCAGAAAAGTAAAGATCTGTACACATCAGAATAATAGTAATAATAATTTATTATTTATACCCCACCCATCTGTCTGGGTTTCCCCAGCCACTCTGGGCAGCTTTCAACAGAACATTAAAAACTTCAAACACTGAAAACTTCCCTAAACACGGCTGCCTTCAGATGTCTTCTAAAAGTCAGATAGTTCTTTATTTCCTTTACATATGATAGGAGGGTGTTCCATAGGGCGGGTGCCACCACCGAGAAGGCCCTCTGCCTGGTTCCCTGTAACCTCACTTCTCGCAATGAGGGAACCGCCAGAAGGCCCTCGGCGCTGGATCTCAGTGTCCTGGCAGAGCGATGGGGGTGGAGACGCTCCTTCAGGTATACTGGGCCGAGGCCATTTAGGGCTTTAAAGGTCAGCACCAACACTTTGAATTGTGCTTGGAAATGCACTACAAAATGCAAACTGATACATGGGCTGCAGTGAGTTACGTTTGCGTGTGTGAGGGCAAGGGATTGTTGGGTCAAGTCAGCTGTAATAATCTCAGCGCAGGAAACGCCTGCCATTCTCGGGTACGAAGTGCTCAGTCTCAGTTTCCATTTCCCAGACAACACAAAGGCCAGCGATATCCGGTCCTTCCCCCCTTCCCCTTACATAGCATTTTCACCCTCTCCTCCCTCCTGCTGGTGGCTGCCGATCTCTCATTCTCAGAGTCAGCCTCACTCTCAGAGTCAGGCCCCTCTTAGGCATCTGACCCTGCTAGATCCCTGACATCAGCCATATTGATTCATAGGCTGTCAGCCTTGAAGACAACAGAAGTTCAGCCTTATGAACTGCAAAGCAACCAGGACAGAACATACAGCCAAAATTTGCCTGAGTTTTGCGCAGGAAGGGTTTTTCCACACATACGAAAGAGGGAGGAATGACTGTGTGGTGATTGCTGCTATTGGAACAGGATTGGCCCTTGTTAATGCTCAACATCAAAAAAACGAAGATCATGGCCACTGGTCCCATCACCTCCTGGCAAATAGAAGGGGAGGAAATGGAGGCAGTGAGAGATTTTACTTTCTTGGGCTCCATGATCACTGCAGATGGTGACAGCAGCCACGAAATTAAGAAACGCCTGCTTCTTGGGAGGAAAGCAATGACAAACCTAGACAGAATCTTAAAAAGCAGAGACATCACCTTGCCAACAAAGGTCCGTATAGTAAAAGCTATGGTTTTCCCAGTAGTGATGTATGGAAGTGAGAGCTGGACCCTAAAGAAGGCTGATCGTCGAAGAATAGATGCTTTTGAATTCTGGTGCTGGAGGAGACTCTTGAGAGTCCCATGGACTGCAAGAAGGTCAAACGCATCCATTCTTAAGGAAATCAGCCCTGAGTGCTCACTGGAAGGACAGATCGTGAAGCTGAGGCTCCAATACTTTGGCCACCTCATGAGAAGAGAAGACTCCCTGGAAAAGACCCTGATGTTGGGAAAGATGGAGGGCACAAGGAGAAGGGGACGACAGAGGACGAGATGGTTAGACAGTGTTCTCGAAGCTACAAACATGAATCTGACCAAACTGCGGGTGGCAGTGGAAGACAGGAGTGCCTGGCGTGCTCTGGTCCATGGGGTCACGAAGAGTCGGACACGACTGAACGACTAAACAACAACAACAATACAAAATTACTAACATTTCTGTAACAGTCCTAGGCAGCGAATGTTGTCAATAAGAGAAGGCTGCACAGATAAGAAAGTGCGCCCTGCTGAAGTGGATTTTCCTCTCTAGGAAGCGGAGCTCATTGACCCAGAGGGAGGGGGTGTGGCAGGAGATCCTCTTCACCCTCCTTGCAAAAAAAGAAATTCCCTTCTTAGCCGGCAAGCTCTATATTCCTGTGTATTTAGGGAGAAATTCATGGGTTCAATTCCCCGCAGAGGCAGTGAAAGATGACACCCCCCCCCCCATTTCTAAAAAGCCGCATCCTGGGAAGGGGTTTAGAACAGTAACTAAAAGCAACACTAAAGGGTGGTTCCGTGTCATTACAATGCGTACCCTTTGTAAAAAGAGGGAGGTGGTGGAGAAGGTTAGGCGTTGTTATGGGGGGGGTGCAGCTCAGTCGTAGATCAGTTGCTTTGCATGCAGAAGGTATCGGATTCCCATTTTCACGTTTGGTGGGGGTATACCGTGGTCCATGTCTTCTGGGGAAGAGCTTTTTATCTGACCTCCAAAATCTCTAAACCATCTATCTGTCCTAATTCAGCACTTGCCTTATTATAACTAGATGTCACCCCAAATTCTGCGCTTCTATCTAAAGAATTAATTTCCTTTCTGTTCACAGCAGCTAGACTACAGTTATTGAGAAATGATGGAAGAATTTATAAAATATTAACAATGTAGGATTGTTTAAGGATTACTTTCCAGTCCTTCTGTGTTTTCATTGTTCCTTTGTTGCAATTATAAAAATGGGCTTTATGCTGTTCTTATAGCAGGGAATTGGACTAGCAGACACTTGGAGACCCTTTCAACTCTACAGTTCTAGGTTTTCAGAGCCAATCCTGCTTCCTAAACACCACTGTCATGCTCCTCTTTTCACAACTTTCCATTCCCAATTCTCTCTGCAAAGACAAAATATCAACAGACTCTCAGCACATGCTCACTCACAATGAGCACTCCAGAGTCAAATTCTACACATCCCTAACAGTACATTATCTCTTTCATTATACTTACCATTACGAGACATTTTCATTGGTTTAATACATATACGTACAACTTTCCACACAAACACCAGAACATCAAATACACTCCATAAATTTACAATTGGTTTTTCCCTATATATGTTTGTTGATATGAGGGACAAAGTGAACTCTGCAGGGCAAACTTAGCACACTCCATACATCTAAATGGGTTCTCCCCTGTGAGAGTCTGTATTAGACCAGGTGTTGTTGTCTAGCAAAGATTTGCATAGTAAGGGGCAGAGTCGTAAGCAGGATCCTCAGAGGGTGGGGATGTATGAGGTGGTAGAGCAAATTAACCCTGTGTCGTTCAAGCTTCAACTACCTGCATCCATGAAGATACGCCCTGTCTTTCATTTGTCCTTGTCTCCTGTGACGCCTTTGCACCAGTATCAACCACCAAAAGAGTTGCCACCCCCTCCTATAACCTGAATATGAGGTGCCGCAACTGCTGGACTCTCGCTGGAGCAGGAGGAGATTGCAATATCTAGTGTCTTGGAAGGGGTACGGGGATGAGGAAAATTCATGGGAGGACTCTGGGAACGTACAAACCCCTAGGTTGCAGGTGGAGTTTCACCGCAGGTACACCAACAAACCCAAACCAAGAGGGTGGCAGGAAGAGTATGAGGCGTGGGAAGAAGATGAAGAGAGTGAGGCAGGTTGGGGATTGGAAGTACAGGAAAACCCACAAGGGGGAGGTTACTGGGAAGAGAGTGAGGATGAATGGTGGGGAGTCTTTGGCAGCGCCCCTCACAAGGAGGGGAAGCAGGGAGAGGACCTTGGGGGAGGTGTCATGAATGAACCAGTGAGCAGGGAAGGTTTGCAGACAGCTCCCAGTGAAGGAAGTAGCCAGGACGAGAGAGGGTTAACTGCCAGACAGGATGAGCATAGCCTAGTGCCAACTCCCCCACCCTTAGGAATGGCAATTGATAAGAGAATGACAGAGGGCAAGCTGCCAACACTCTGAAAAGCGCAAAATGCCACAAATAGAGAAGGAAGCAGTTTATCAGGGAGAAAGAGCAAAGAGACAGTCCCTCAGGGAATAAGGAGGAGGAGAGAGCTGACCCTCTTAGTCCCAGGTCTCAGCAAATGGGAGGGCTACAAGATAGGAGGCAGGGCAAAAGACGTCAGAGGAAAAAGCTCAGTTACTTCTGGTCTTGCAGGAAGCAGACTTTAGAAGGGTCATCATGATTAATCATGGTGATGGCTATGCTAGAGCCATCCAGAGTTATCTGTTTGTTGTGACAATAAATCATCCTTTAATGAACTATGCTCACTGTGTTATCAAGCCAGGAACTGGACTCCTGACACCCCGGTTATCAGATCAAGTTCCCAACACCTTAAGTACCCACCACCTAAAGACTAATAAAACTATCTATGCATATCCTTGCCTTCTGGCCTTCCCGAGTATGGACTGTGGGAACACGTGGCCTCAGGAAACCCATCAACGGATGTTCATTTTTCCCCTCAAGGGAGGGGTGCTCTGTATTGACTGTATATCCCAAGGATTATGGAGGAGGGTAGTATCCAAGTTGAGTATGTGACCTGTCACTTAGAGGATTATGGAGGAAGGCAAAGCCTAAGTCCGCCTTTCCTTTTGAAGCAAAATGTCACTGAAATTGGTAGAATCGGTTATTGGCATTGCTTTTATGTGATTTTTCAAAGGTTAGTAGTCTATTAGCACTGTCAATTACAAGGGAACACAAGTTTGACACTTTCTTGCAACAATGCAACAAGTTTTGCCAATCAAAACCAGAAGGGGTAGAATTTATAAGCTTTCTTCATTATCTGCACAGCAGGGGGTGTTCAGTTAACAGTGGAAAGGCTGAGCTGAAGCGTTCCCTGCTGGTTACCTGCTTTCAGCAATAGGGATCACTTTTTGGTAGTACCCGATAGGTTACCTGTCACACTCTAGAGCTCCCTA
Source organism: Podarcis tiliguerta (assembly GCF_965153285.1). NCBI lineage: Eukaryota > Metazoa > Chordata > Lepidosauria > Squamata > Lacertidae > Podarcis > Podarcis tiliguerta. The sequence goes on along the minus strand of NC_139535.1, from coordinate 2,356,580 downwards.
TTGGTGGCTCTTAGGTAATTCACAAAATACAGAGTCCATTCATAAAACACAGTGTTCATTTATAAAGCAGTAACATAAATCTCAATTGGTACATATTGGGTGTATATTTTAGCAGTTGAATGTACAGGTTTATGGCCATGCTGTAGTGGATTTATGGGGTTTTCATTGCTGGGGAAGGAAGGGGCGGAGCTCAGATGGCAACAGCAAACTTGGGAGAAGACGCCGAGGACTGAGCTCCGCAGTGATTTATGTGTTGCAGCAATAAATGTAAGATAAGTACTGCCAGAGATGTCTCGCTTCTGTAGGAGAAAGCCAAGCCTTTACACTGCTGCTCTTATAACAGGGAATTGGACTAGAAGACCCTTGCAGTCCCTTTAAACTCTACAGTTCTAGGATTCCAGAGCCAATCCTGCTTCCTAAACACCACTGGCATGCTCCACTTTTCACAACTCTCCATTCCCAACTTTGCCAAAGACCATGTTCACTCACAATGAGCATTCCAGTGTCGCATTCTGCACAACCCTAACAGTACATTGTATCTTTCCTAATGATTATGAGATACAGTGGTGCCTCGCAAGACGAAATTAATTCGTTCCACGAATCTCTTCGTCTAGCGTTTCTTTCGTCTTGCGAAGCAATCCTATTAGCGGATTAGCGGATTAGCGCTATTAGCAACTATTAAAGGCTTAAAGGATTAGCGGATTAGCTGCTAAAAGACTATTAGCGGTTTAGCGACTTAGAAAAAGGGGGTGGGGAGTGGAAAAAAATGCAAGACATTTTCGTCTTGCGAAGCAAGCCCATAGAGAAATTCGTCCTGCGAAGCGCATTGAAAAACGGAAAACCCTTTCGTCTAGCGGGTTTTCCGTCTTGCGAGGCATTCGTCTTGGGGGGGAAAACTGTATTACCTTCATTGCTTTAATACATATATGTTCAATATTTCATACACCAGAACATAAAACATACGTCATGCATTTACAATGGATTTTCCAAATAAGAGAGACAAAATGAATTCTGTGGGGAAAACCTGGCACACTCCATAAAACTGAATGGGTTCTTCCCTATGAGAGTCTGTAGCTATTAATTAAGAACCCCATTATAATTGAAAAACTTTCCACACTCCTAACATTTAAACCATTGCTTCCCTGTGAGATTGCTGATGTTTTCTAAGAGTTACGCTCTTACTGAAGCACTTTCCACACTCCCAACATTTATATGGTTTCTCCCTTGTATGAGTTCGTTGATGTATTCTTAAATGTACACTCTGATTGAAACTCTTTCCGCACTCCAAACATTCATATGGTTTCTCCCCTGTGTGAGTTCGAAGATGTATAGTAAGGTATGAACGCTGACTGAAGCTCTTGCCACATTCCATACATCTAAATGGTTTCTCCCCTGTGTGAGTTCGTAGATGTCTTGTCAGTGTTCCACCTTCACTGAAACCCATCCCACAATCCATACATTTAAATGGTTTCTCCCCTGTGTGAGTTCGCTGATGTACAATAAGGTTTGCATTCTGATTGAAGCTCTTTCCGCACTCCATACATTTATATGGTTTCTCCCCTGTGTGAGTTCGTTGATGTATAGTAAGGCTTGCACTACGACTGAAGCTCTTTCCGCACTCCATACATTTAAATGGTTTCTCCCCTGTGTGACTTTGTTGATATATTGTAAGATTTCCACTCTCACTGAAGCTCTTTCCGTACTCCATGCATTTAAAGGGTTTCTCTCCTGTATGAGTTTGTAGTTGTGTGCTAAGGTGTTCACTCATGCTGAAGTACTTTACAGATGGCCCCTCATAATTCTGGTTGTCTTCTCCATCACCTGGTTGAAAGTGGGAGAGAAAGGGAATTTTGTTAGGTATTCAAGAAAAACAACAAGAGAACTTAACACCCAGCAAGACCAATCAGCACCTTCTCCTATTTTAACACCTCCAGCATTCCTCCCTCTCCCATGTACCACATTTTTAGGAAAAGAAAGGAAATCTGAAAATAATCTTCAGGACCCTTAGTATCCAGTTTTACCTTCAACTCGCATGTAACACTGAATACCAAGAGAAACCTTCTGTGCTGAGTTGAGGCATCTATGACCCTCCAGTTGTGGCCGGAATCTAAGAACCATCAACCCAATAAAAGAAGTCGAATGACCAGGGATGATGGGCGTTGTAGTGCAGCAACCTCTGGACATACACACTTTCCCCATCTTCCCCGTCTTGTGAAATTGCTATGACTCTGTATTCAGGACTCCTTCCTCCCTGATCTGTAATATCTGGCTGATACATTCCAGGAAACTGTTCACATCACCTAAACCTGCACCAGGGTGCTGGAAAAGATGGGCCCTTGTTCTGATCCAAAAGGGATCTTTTTATATCTTGGGCTGGGTGTTCATCAGTATGCAGATGATACCCAGCTCTACCTCTCTTTTAAATCAGAACCAGTGAAGGCGGTGAAGGTCCTGTGTGAGTGTCTGGAGGCGGTTGGAGGATGGATGGCGGCTAACAGATTGAGGTTGAAGTACTGTTTTTGGGGGACAGGAGGCGGGCAAGTGTGGAGGATTCCCTGGTCCTGAATGGGGTAACTGTGCCCCTGAAGGACCATTATTATTATATTCGTACACACTGAAAGGAGACATACAAAGGTACATTCTCACAGCAAAGTGGAAGTATGGATCTCTCAACTGGTCCAGGACAACATCCCTGTATTTTTCTGTTCCAAGTGAGAAGATGGGCTCAGACTTGAATACAGTGGTACCTCGGGTTACAAAAGCTTCAGGTTACAAACTCCGCTAACCCGGAAGTAGTTGCTCTGGGTTGCAAAATTTGCCCCAGGATGAGAATGGAAATCATGTGGCGGCGGCGCGGGAGGCCCCATTAGTGAAAACGTGCCTCAGGTTAAGAACGGACCTCCGGAACGAATTAAGTTCATAACCCAAGGTACCGCTGTATCAGTGTCTCTGCTATGAGGTATAAGTAAAACAGAAGTGCTGTTTATGTCATGTGTGACTGTAAAAATATTGAGAAAGATTAATCTTGTGAAGCAAAGACAGCAAAGTATCTGGTGACTCATTAAAAGCTAATAAATGACGTGGACAAGGAAGGCTCATGCCACCATTATTTGTATGGTGTCTCTTTGTATATTATACATAGGGATTTTTTTGCGAATTCATACCACAATATCAGCTTATGAAGAGTTACCTACTGACAAAAGTACAGTGTTGCTATAAAGTACAATCTTCAACATCAACTTTGGTAGGCTGGTCATATTGTTCAGATGCCTGATCATCCTCTTTCAAAGAAACCACTCTATTCCCAATTTAAGAATGGAAATTGATATACCGGTGGACAACAAAAGAGGCTTAAAGACGGTCTCAAGGCAAATCTTAAAAATGCAGTATAAGCACAGAAAATTGGGAAACACGGGTTTGCGAGCGCTCCCTCACTGCGAGATGTGAGGTTACAGGGAACCAGGTAGGGCCTTCTTGGTAGTGGCGCCCGCCCTGTTGAACGCCCTCCCATCAGATGTCAAGGAAATAAACAGCTATCTGACTTTTATAAGACATCTGAAGGCAGCCCTGTTTAGGGAAGTTTTTAATGTTTCATTCTATTTTCAAAAAAATATTGGGAGCTGCCCAGAGTGGCTGAGGTAACCCAGCCAGATGGCCGGGGTATAAATGATAAATTGTTGTTGTTGTTGTTGTTATCCAGTTAGAGAATAACCTTTACCAAAGTGCGTCATGGACTTTGAAGAAGCACAAACTCAGGATCAAAGGGAGAAACAAGCTAAGAGGAAAGCACATTTGGCAAAGGCTCACTGTAATTAACTCCTGCCCGGAAACCTATGTCCCCACTGTGGAAGGATGTGTGGATCCAGAATTGGACTCTACAGTCACTTACGGACACACCATTAAGACCATGTTCATGGAAGACAATCTTATTCGGCTACGAGGCTTCGCCAAAGAGGAAGACACAGCATGAATAAATGGCTCAAACAGTGGTTTTGCAACTTCAACGTCAAACAGCCAAGAGGAATAAAAATCTGCCCTTACCTAGAGAGGCCACCATCTCATAATTCTCCTGCATGACTTCCCTGTGCAAAGCTCTTTGGCCTGGATCCAGCAGAGCCCACTCCTCCTCCGTGAAAAACACAGCCACCTCCACAAAGGTCAAGAGGGCCTGGAAGAAGAAGAAAACAGAGCTTCTCTTCGATCCCTATCATCCCCACTCAACACAGAGGGAGGCTGGGTGGTCCCATCTGTGCCGCTCTTCTCTCCTATCCGATTCCCCGAAGCTCTTTCCTTACCTGAGTAAGCTGCCTGGCTCCTCTTTCCTCTCCACCTCTGAGAAGAGACGGTCCAAAAGGTGCCTCCGAGGCCATTGCGCTGCCTGTAGGAGATCCGGAGGAGGTGTAAAACTGGCCACTTCCGGGACTGTCCCAGTTCTACTTCAAATAAAGGAGCTGTGCTTCTTTCTTCCCAACTCTGTGAGATAGGACAGGGTGAAAAATAACCAGGGGGTCAAAACTGGTCCCTCATGAGCACAGACCTGAACCTGCCAGATTAGTTTTAAATCCTGCCACTCGTGTGTCCATTTTCCTCGCTTAGATTAGCAGGAGGGAAACCGGTCAGGTGTTTTTTCCAAGCTCCAGGAAATCCAAACTGTGCCTCTTCCCTACCCTTCAGGGGCACATAAACAGGACAGCAAACCCTCCCCCATTGTTCCCCACTCTGCCAACATGGGGGGGGGCACCCCCTTCCCAAGAAGCAAATCCTTTCCTTTAGTCTCCTTCTCACAATCAGCCGCTCTCCATATGTTCCCCCGTGGAGCCGGCTCTGCCAGTAGCCCCACTGAGGCAGGGGCTTCAGCAGCAGATTTTGGAGGGGGGCAGTTCAGGGTCCTGGAGGAGCTCAGCCCCCCCCCCTGCCCAGACCGGCTCCCTGAAGCAGGAGGCAGAGCCTGGGGGGGAGCGATGGGGGGGCAGCAGTGAGAAGGGATATGGAGGGTGTTAAGCAGAGAGGGGAATCACTAGGTGGAATGGGGCTGCCCCCCTTTGAACGGAGAAGGACTGACTGCCGAGTCAACATGCACAGGGTGGGGCTGCAAATCCCTTTGTAATTAAGTTCCACTGGGGGGGGCGCCCTTTTGTGGATCGTCTCAAGTGTCTTCGCTCCCCCCACCATGGGAGCCTGGCTTGATCTCTGCGCTTCGAAAAGGATCTAGCAATGCAAACCATGTTGGGGGAGGGGGAGCCCACAGGCTGTCCTGCACGCACCCCCCAACCCCACTGATTCCCACAGGCAAAAGGGCGGAGCCCCTCCTTGCTTTCCTCCCCCCCCCCCCGCAATCCTCCCGCCTCCTTTCCCAGCTGCCCTCTTTGTAGATTCAGGTAGAGGGAAAGCAAATCCGTCTCCCACCCCCCTCCCCAAATAACCCCCCAATATGCGGCACCTCTTTCTCCTCTTCTCCAAGTCCGCTTCTCTTCCTGGAATGAGGATGGAGACCCCTCCCCTCCAAATAGCCTCTTCCCTCCCCCGCAATAAAACTCCCTTCCTGCCTCTCTAGGAAGCGGAGCTCCTTGACCCAGAGGGAGGGGGAGGGGCAGGAGATCCGCCTCCCCCTCCCTGCAAACAGAAATTCCATTCACAGCCGGCAAGCTCTATATTCCCGTTTATTTAGTGAGAAATTCATGGGTTCAATTCCCCGCAGAGGCCGCGAAACGCGACCCCCGCCCCCAATTACTAAAAAGCCTCCTCCTGGGAAGGGGTTTAGAGCAGTAAGAAGACAACCCTAAAGGCTGGTCCAGTGTCATTTCAATGCGTGCCTTTTGTAAAAAAGAGGGAGGTGATGGAGAAAGTTAGGCTTTGTTATGTTTTTAGGGCGTGTGCAGCTCAGTGGTAGATCAGTTGCTTTGCATGCAGAAGGTCTCGGATTCCCATTTTCACGTTTGGTGGGGGTGTACCGTGGTCCATGTCTTCTGGGGAAGAGCTTTTTATCTGACCTCCAAAATCTCTCAACAATCTATCTGTCCTAATTCAGCACTTACCAGTGGCGTAGCGTGGGTTGTCAGCACCCGGGGCAAGGCAAGTAATTTGCGCCCCCTAACCCGTGGATTTGCGCCCCCTAACCCTAACCCCCAGATGTTGCGCCCGGTGCGGCCGGCCCCCCTGCACCCCCCAAGCTACGCCACTGCACTTACCTTATTATAATCGGATTTGACCCCATATTCTACTCTTCAATCTAAAGAATTAATTTCCTTTCTGTTCACAGCAGCTAGACTACAGTTATTGCGAAACGATGGAAGGGAAGCTCTAAAAGAGCAATCGATAACATCTGGACCACCGCTCTGTCACGCCTCACATACCATTGGTGTCTAATCAAAGGTATCTCCAAAAAAGATACCTTTAACACAATCTGGTCTCCCTTTTTCTCCCTTGATTGAAGAACAAAAAGGATATTTTAATGCCACCATCACCATCATCACAGAGGTATTTGTGGAGGGGATATAATGATTGGAAGTGTCTAGCCAAGCAGATCACTAGTTGGGTTCCTATTGAGGGTATTGGGGGAGCCAACATGACCGTGATGTGGGATTGAGGACTGGAGTGATCATTCTGTGATATGGCAGTGAACAAAGCTGTATTTACTTTGAATAAATTAATATTGTTGTTTTAATAAAGGTCTCGAATTCAATGCTTTGCATGCAGGAGAAGGTCCCAGGTGAAATCCTCATCAGGCAAAGAGACCCTGTTGGCATCCGTCTGTCTCGGGAGGCGATGGAGGAGGGGGCCTTTGGGGGTGAAGTCCAACTCTGGGCAGCTTGCAGCACCTGCTGTGGCTGCTTCATGTCAGGGGCAAATGCTCAATGCCGGCAGAGGGAGGAGCAACTCCAGATGAACTCCACTTTCAGCCTCCAATACTGCCTGCTCTTTCTACAGATTTCTGAAAGATGGGCCAGTTATGGGGGCAGAGATTCCTCTCTCCCCAGGGAAATGACTCTCCTGAAACCACTGGCAATGCCCACATTTCCCTGTGCCACCTTCCCTCCCCATGTTGGTTGTTGCCCTCAGCACCTCTTTTATGCTGGCTGCCACCAAGGATTTTGTCTACTGTGCCATGAATGTAGTGTCAGGGGCTGGTCTGAATCGGAGGATTTGGGAAGGCAATTTCTGGAAGATCATCTTCTAACAGAAGAGGAGAGGGAAGATTCCCCCCCCCCCCCTCCTTCCAGAGTTTCACGAAGCAGAGAGACAGGCAGATTCAGAGGCTGCAAGTTTGAGACAGGAGCTACCCAGCTTTAAGATAGTAGCTAGGCAACAGGATGGAGGGAAGCAGCTGGGCGATACATCAATCAGAGTGGGGGGAAACTCCCCCCACCCAACTCTCTGAGATATGTGACTGTCAGAGAAAAAAGGAGAGGCAGGTAAGGAGGGAGATTTCTTTGGAAGTGGGTGAGTACTGCTATCCTTCGGAGGAGTTGCCTGATTGTGATAGCAACATGATCCTGTAATAAAAAGACTAGAAATCAACCAACTGCTCATTAATTCTCATCGGTGAGCCACACTGAGAGCCAGTGTGGTGTAGTGGTTAAGAGCGGTAGTCTCGTAATCTGGGGAACCGGGTTCGCGTCTCCGCTCCTCCACATGCAACTGCTGGGTGACCTTGGGCTAGTCACACTTCTCTGAAGTCTCTCAGCCCCACTCACCTCACAGAGTGTTTGTTGTGGGGGAGGAAGGGAAAGGAGAATATTAGCTGCTTTGAGACTCCTTTGGGTAGTGATAAGGTGGGATATCAAATCCAAACTCTTCTTCTTCTTCAAAAGGGAGGGGGGAACTCCTGAACATGACACGTAGCCATGAATGAGAAGGTATTGTAAAACAACGAATTTTTAAAAGATAAACAACGTAGGGCAGTTTAAAGATTACTTGTGACACAAGATGGCGGTTTCAGTCTTTCTGTATTTCCATTGGTCCTTTGTTGCAATTATAAAAAAGGGATTTATGCTGCTTGTCAGCTCCTTGCCTTTCGTGCCTCTGCTGACAGTGTCTTGAGAATGCTGGGATGCAGGGAGATGAGATTAGGCTGGAATGTGAAGCAGGGGAGTTGCAGCTAAGCTGCAGCAGGAGCCTGCTCTCAAAGAAGAGCAGGAAAGGGGGGAAACACAGACTGTCAGTGTGAGCTCGGATTCCGGAAATAGCCTGCCAAAAAACGTGTAGGCTCAAGAAAATATGTGAGAGGCAGAAAAGAGAGACAAAGCGAAGGTGGGGTTTTCATTGCTGGGGAAGGAAGGGGCGGAGCTCAGACGCCAACAGCAAACTTGGGAGAAGACGCCGAGGACTGAGCTCCGCAGTGATTTACGTGTTGCAGCAATAAATCTGAGATAATTACTGCCGGAGCTGTCTCGCTTCTGTAGGAGAAAGCCAAGCCATTACACTGCTGCTCTTATAACAGGGAATTGGAGTAGAAGACCCTTGGAGTCCCTTTAAACTCTACAGTTCTAGGATTCCAGAGCCAATCCTGCTTCCTAAATACCACTGTCGTGCTCCACTTTTCACAACTCTCCATTCCCGACTCTCTCTGCCAAAGACCAAATATCAATGGACTCTCAGCACGTTCACTCACAATGAGAACTCCAGGGTCACATTCTACACACCCCTAATAGTACATTGTATCTTTCATTATACTTGCTATTATGAGACATTACCTTCATTGCTTTAATACATATATGTACAATATTCCATACAAACACCAGAACATCAAATACACCTCATGCATTTACAATTGATTTTTCCATATATGGGTTTGTTGATGTAAGGGATAAAGTGAACTCTGTGAGGAAATCATGGCACACTCCATACATCTAAATGGGTTCTTCCCTGTGAGAGTCCATAGGTGTTAATTAAGAACTCCATTCTAATTGAAACACTTTCTTCACTACTTCCATTTAAACAGTTGCTTCTCTGTGAGATTGTTGGTGTCTTCTCAGAGAGCCACTGTAACTGAAGCTCTTTTCACAATCCATACATTTAAATGGTTTCTCCCCTGTGTGAGTTCGAAGATGTATAGTAAGGTATGAACGTTGACTGAAGCTCTTGCCACATTCCATACATCTACCTGGTTTCTCCCCTGTGTGAGTTCGTAGATGTCTTGTAAGTGTTCCACCTTCACTGAAACCCATCCCACAATCCATACATTTAAATGGTTTCTCCCCTGTGTGAATTCGTTGATGCATAGTAAGGTTTACATTCTGACTGAAGCTCTTTCCGCACTCAATACATTTAAATGGTTTCTCCCCTGTGTGAATTCGTTGATGTATAGTAAGGTTTGCACTACGACTGAAGCTCTTTCCACACTCCACACATCTAAATGGTTTCTCCCCTGTGTGAATTCGTTGATGTATAGTAAGGTTTGCACTACAACTGAAGCTCTTTCCACACTCCACACATCTAAATGGTTTCTCCCCTGTGTGAGTTTGTAGATGTCTTGTAAGTGTTCCACCGCCACTGAAACCCATCCCACAATCCATACATTTAAATGGTTTCTCCCCTGTATGAGTTCGCTGATGTGCAATAAGGTGTGCATTCTGATTGAAGCTCTTTCCACACTCCATACATTTAAATGGTTTCTCCCCTGTATGAGTTCGCTGATGTGCAATAAGGTGTGCATTCTGATTGAAGCTCTTTCCACACTCCATACATTTAAATGGTTTCTCCCCTGTATGAGTTCGCAGATGTGCAATAAGGTGTGCATTTTGACTGAAGCTCTTTCCGCACTCCATACATTTAAATGGTTTCTCCCCTGTGTGACTTCGTTGATGTCTTGTAAGATTTCCACTCTCACTGAAGCTCTTTCCGTACTCCATGCATTTAAAGGGTTTCTCTCCTGTATGAGTTTGTAGTTGTGTGCTAAGGTGTTCACTCATGGTGAAGTACTTTACAGATGGCCCGTCAAAATTCTGGTTGTCTTCTCCATCACCTGGTTTAAAGTGGGAGAGAAAGAGAATTTTGTTAGGTATTCAAGAAAAACAACAATAGGACTTAACACCCAGCAAGACCAATCAGCACCTTCTCCTATTTTAACACCTCCAGCATTCCTCCCTCTCCCATGTACCACATTTATACGAAAGGAAAGGAAATCTGAAAATAGTCTCAAGAACCCTTAGTATCCAGTTCTACCTTCAACTCACATGTAACATTGAATACCAAGAGAAACCTTCTATGCTGAGTTGAGGCAACTAGGGCCCTCCAGATGTGGTTGGACTCTTAAGTGGCATTAACCGAAGAAATAAGTCCAATAACCAGGGATGATGGGAGTTGTAGTGCAGCAACCTCTGGAGGGACACACTTTCCCCATCTTCCCCCTCCTGTGAAAATGCTATGCCTCTGTATTCAGTTTTCTCCTTCCTCCCTGATCTGTAATATCTCGCTGATACATTCCAGGAAACTGTACACATCACCTAAACCTGCACCAGGATGCTGGCAAAGACTGGCCCTTGTTCTGATCCAAAAGGGATCTTTTTATATTTGTACACACTGAAAGGAGACATACAAAGGTACATTCTCACAGCAAAGTGGAAGTATGTACCTCTCAATTGGTCCAGGACAACATCCCTGTATTTTTCTGTTCCAAGTGAGAAGATGGGCTCAGACTTGAATACAGTGGTACCTCGGGTTACAAAAGCTTCGGGTTACAAACTCCGCTAACCCGGAAGTAGTTGCTCTGGGTTGCGAACTTTGCCCCAGGATGAGAACGGAAATCATGTGGCGGAGGCCCCATTAGCGAAAACACGCCTCAGGTTAAGAACGGACCTCCGGAACGAATTAAGTTCGTAACCCAAGGTACCACTGTATGAATGTCTCTGCTATGAGGAGTAAGTAAAACAGAAGTGATGTTAATGTCATATGTGACTGTATTGAAAAAGATTAATATTGAAAAAGATTAATCTTGTGAAGCAAAGACAGCATAGTATCTGGTGGCCCATTAAAAGCTAATAAATGACGTGGACAAGGAAGGCTCATGCCACCATTATTTGTATGGTGTCTCTTTGTATATTATACATAGGGATTTTTGTGTGAATTCATACCACAATATCAGCTTATGAATAATTACCTACTGACAAAATACAATCTTCAACATCAACTTCGTTGGACTGGTCATGTTGTTCGGATGCCAGATTATTGTCTTCCAAAGCAAGTACTCTATTGCCAACTTAAGAATGGAATGGGAAATACCAATGGCCAACCAAAGAGGTTTCTAGGGAAATCTTTAGAAAATGCAGTACAAGCACAGAAAATTGGGAAACACTGGTCTGCGAGCGCTCCCTCACTGCGAGATGTGAGGTTATAGGAAACCAGGCAGAGGTCCTTCTCGGTAGTGGCGCCCACCCAGTTGAACACCCTCCCACTAGATGTCAAGGAAATAAACAAATATCTGACTTTTAGAAGACATCTGAAGGCAGCCCTGTTTAGGGACGTTTTTAAGGTTTGATTCTATTTTTAATATTTTGTTGGGAGCCGGACAGAGTGGCTGGGGAAACCCGGGCAGATGGGCGGGAAATAAATAAATAATTATTATTACTATCATCATCATCATCATCATCCAGTTGGAGAATAGCCTTTACCAAGGCGTCATGGACTTTGAAGAAGCACAAACTCAGGATCAAAGGGAGAAACAAGCTAAGAGGAAAGCACATTGGCAAAGGCTCACTGTAATTAACTGCTGCCTGGAAACCTATGTCCCCACTGTGGAAGGATGTGTGGATCCAAAATAGAAACTAAATTGACACACCATTAAGACCATGTTGATGGAAGACAATCTTACTCGGCTACGAGGAATCGCCAAAGAAGAAGACACTACATGAATAAATGGCTCAAACAGCAGATTCACACCTCCAATGTCTAACAGCCAAGAGGAATAAAAACGTGCCCTCACCTAATGAGGCCACCATCTCATAATTCTCCTCCATGACTTCCTTGTGCAGAGCTCTTTGGCCTGGATCCAGCAGAGCCCACTCCTCCTCCGTGAAAAACACAGCCACCTCCTCAAAGGTCAAGGGGGCCTGGAAGAAGAAGAAAACAGAGCTTCTCTTAGATCCCCACTCAACACAGAGGGAGGCTGGGTGGTCCCATCTGTGCCGCTCTTCTCTCCTATCCGATTCCCCGAAGCTCTTTCCTTACCTGAGTAAGCTGCCTGGCTCCTCTTTCCTCTCCACCTCTGAGAAGAGACGGTCCAAAAGGTGCCTCCGAGGCCATTGCGCTGCCTGTAGGAGATCCGGAGGAGGTGTAAAACTGGCCACTTCCGGGACTGTCCCAGTTGTACTTCAAAGAAAGGAAATACGCTTCTTTCTTCCCAACTCTGTGAGATAGGACAGGGTGAAAAATAACCAGGGGGTCAAAACTGGTCCCTCATGAGCACAGACCTGAACCTGCCTGTATAGTTTTAAATCCTGCCCCTTGTGTGTCCATTTTCGTTGCTTAGATTAGCAGGAGGGAAACCGGTCAGGTGTTTTTTTCCAAGCTCCAGGAAATCCAAACTGTGCCTCTTCCCTCCACTTCAGGGGCACATAAACAGGACAGCAAATCCTCCCCCATTGTTCCCCACTCTGCCAACATGGGGGGGGAAGCAAATCCTTTCCTTTAGTCTCCTTCTCACAATCAGCCGCTCTCCATATGTTCCCCCATGGAGCCGGCTCTGCCAGGAACCCCACTGAGGCAGGGGCTTCAGCAGCAGATTTCGGAGGGGGGCAGATCAGGGTCCTGGAAGAGCAAAGCCCCCCCCCCCCCCGCCCAGACCGGCTCCCTGACGCAGGAGGCAGAGCCTGGGGGGAGCGATGGGGGGGAGCAGTGAGAAGGGAGATGGAGGGTGTTAAACAGAGAGGAGCATCACTAGGCAGAATGGGGCTGCCCCCCCCCTTGAACGGAGGAGGACTGACTTCTGAGTCAACATGCACAGGGTGGGGCTGCAAATCCCTTTGTAATTAAGTTCCACTGGGGGGGCCGCCCTTTTGTGGATCGTCTCAAGTTTCTTGCCCGCCCCTGCCCCCACCATGGGAGCCTGGCTTGATCTCTGCGCTTCGAAAAGGATCTTGCAATGCAAACCATGTTGTGGGAGGGGGAACCCACAGGATGTCCTGCATGCACCCCCCAACCCCACTGATTCCCACAGGGAAAGGGCGGAGCCCCTCCTTGCTTTCCTCCCCCCCACCCCCCCACCCCGCAATCCTCCCGCCTCCTTTCCCAGCCGCCCTCTTTGTAGATTCAGGGAGAGGCACAGCAAATCCTTCTCCCACCCCCCTCCCCAAATAACCCCCCAATATGCGGCACCTCTTTCTGCTCTTCTCCAAGTCCGCTTCTCTTCCGGGAATGAAGATGGAGACCCCTCCCCTCCAAATTGCCTCTCCCCCACCAAAGGAAAACAAATTTCCTGCCTCTCTAGGAAGCGGAGCTCCTTGACCCAGAGGGAGGGGGAGGGGCAGGAGATCCGCCTCCCCCTCCTTGCAAAACAGAAATTCCATTCACAGCAACAGAGCTCTATATTCCCGTTTATTTAATGAGAAATTTATGGGTTCAATTCCCCGCAGAGGCAGCGAAAGACGACCCCCCCAATTTCTGAAAAGCCTCCTCCTGGGAAGGGGTTTAGAGCAGTAACTTAAGACAACCCTAAAGGCTGGTCCAGTGTCATTTCAATGCGTGCCTTTTGTAAAAAAGAGGGAGGTGATGGAGAAAGTCAGGCTTTGTTATGTTTTTAGGGCGTGTGCAGCTCAGTCGTAGATCAGTTGCTTTGCATGCAGAAGGTATCGGATTCCCACTTTCACGTTTGGTGGGGGTGTACCACGGTCCATGTCTTCTGGGGAAGAGCTTTTTATCTGACCTCCAAAATCTCTCAACAATCTATCTGTCCTAATTCAGCACTTACCAGTGGTGTAGCGTGGGTTGTCAGCACCCAGGGCAAGGCAAGTAATTTGCACCCCCTAACCCGTGGATTTGCGCCCCCTAACCCCCAGATGTTGCGCCCGGCCCCCCCTGCACCCCCCACGCTACACCACTGCACTTACCTTATTATAATCGGATTTGACCTCATATTCTACTCTTCAATCTAAAGAATTAATTTCCTTTCTGTTCACAGCAGCTAGACTACAGTTATTGCGAAACGATGGAAGGGAAGCTCTAAAAGAGCAATCCGTAACATCTGGACCACTGCTCTACCACGCCTCACATACCATTGGTGTCTAATCAAAGGTATCTCCAAAAAAGATACCTTTAACACAATCTGGTCTCCCTTTTTCTCCCTTGATTGAAGAACAACAGGATATTTTAATGCCACCACCACCATCATCACAGAGGTATTTGTGGAGAAGATTATAATGATTGGAAATGTCTAGCCAAGCAGATCAGTAGTTGGGTTCCTATTGAGGGTATTGGGGGAGCCAACATGACCGTGATGTGGGATTGAGGACTGGAGTCATCATTCTGTGATATTATGGTAGTGGACAAAGCTGTATTTACTTTGAATAAATTAATATTGTTGTTTTAATAAAGGTCTCGAATTCAATGCTTTGCATGCAGGAGAAGATCCCAGGTGAAATCCTCATCAGGCAAAGAGACCCTGTTGGCATCCGTCTGTCTCGGGAGGCGATGGAGGAGGGGGCCTTTGGGGGTGAAGTCCAACTCTGGGCAGCTTGCAGCACCTGCTGTGGCTGCTTCATGTCATGGGCAAATGCTCAATGCCGGCAGAGGGAGAAGCAGCTGCAGGTGAACTTCACTTTCAGCTTCCTATACTGCCTGCTCTTTCTACAGATTTCTGAAAGATGGGCCAGTTATGGGGGCAGAGATTCCTCTCTCCCCAGGGAAATGACTCTCCTGAAACCACTGGCGATGCCCACATTTCCCTGTGCCACCTTCCCTCCCCATATTGGTTCTTCCCCTCAGCACCTCTTTTAGTCTGGCTGCCACCAAGGATTTTGTCTACTATGCCATGAATGTAGTGTCAGGGGCTGGTCTGAATCGGAGGACTGGGGAAGGCAATTTCAGGAAGATCAGCTTCTAACAGAAGAGGAGAGGGAGGATTCCCCCCCCCCCCCCGAGTTTCACAATGCAGAGAGACAGGCAGATTCAGAGGCTGCAAGTTTGAGACAGGAGCTACCCAGCTTTGAGATAGTAGCTAGGCAACAGGATGGAGGGAAACAGCTGGGCAATACATCAATCAGAGTGGGGGGAAAGTCCCCCCACCCAACTCTCTGAGATATGAACCTGTCAGAGAAAAAAGGAGAAGCAGGGAAGGAGGGACATTTTTTTGGGTAAGTACTGCTATCCTTGCAAGGAGTTGCCTGTTTGTGCTAGCAACATGATTATGTAATAAAAAGACTAGAAATCTACCAACTGCTCATTAATTCTCATCGGTGAGCTACCAAAAGGGAGAGGGGAACTCCCGAACATGACATGTAGCCATGAATGCGAAGGTATTGTAAAACAATGAATTTTTAAAAGATAAATAACGTAGGACAGTTTAAAGATTACTTGTGACACAAGATGGCGGTTTCAGTCTTTCTGTGTTTCCATTGGTCCTTTGTTGCAATTACAGTGGTGCCTCGCAAGACGAAAAGAATCCGTTCCGCGAGTCTTTTCGTCTTGCGGTTTTTTCGTCTTGCGAAGCAAGCCCATTGACGGATTAGCGCTATTAGCACTTTAAGGGCTAAAAACGGCTTTTTAAGGCTTAAGGGATTAGCGGTTTTGCTGCTAAAATGCTTTTAGCAGCTTAGCGATTCAGAAAAAGGGGTTTTGGAGCAAAAAAAAAAAAACCTCAAAATTTTTCGTCAATTTTCGTCTTGCGAAGCAAGCCCATAGGGAAATTCGTCTTGCGAAGCGCCTCTGCAGACGGAAAACCCTTTCGTCTTGCGGGTTTTCCATCTTGCGAGGCATTCGTCTTGCGGGGCACCACTGTATAAAAAAGGGATTTATGCTGCTTTTCAGCTCCTTGCCTTTCGTGCCTCTGCTGACAGTGTCTTGAGAATGCTGGGATGCAGGGAGATGAGATTAGGCTGGAATGTGAAGCAGGGGAGTTGCGGCTAAGCTGCAGCAGGAGCCTGCTCTCAAAGAAGAGCAGGAAAGGGGGGAAACACAGACTGTCAGTGTGAGCTCGGATTCCGGAAATAGCCTGCCAAAAAACGTGTAGGCTCAAGAAAATATGTGAGAGGCAGAAAAGAGAGAGAAAGCGAAGGTGGGGTTTTCATTGCTGGGGAAGGAAGGGGCGGAGCTCAGACGGCAACAGCAAACTTGGGAGAAGACGCCGAGGACTGAGCTCCGCAGTGATTTACGTGTTGCAGCAATAAATCTGAGATAATTACTGCCAGAGCTGTCTCGCTTCTGTAGGAGAAACCCAAGCCATTACACTGCTGCTCTTATAACAGGGAATTGGACTAGAAGACCCTTGGAGTCCCTTTAAATTCTACAGTTCTAGGATTCCAGAGCCAATCCTGCTTCCTAAATACCAGTCGTGCTCCACTTTTCACAACTCTCCATTCCCAACTCTCTCTGCCAAAGACCAAATATCAATGGACTCTCAGCACGTTCACTCACAATGAGAACTCCAGGGTCACATTCTACACACCCCTAATAGTACATTGTATCTTTCATTATACTTGCTATTATGAGACATTACCTTCATTGCTTTAATACATATATGTACAATATTCCATACAAACACCAGAACATCAAATACACTTCATGCATTTACAATTGATTTTTCCATATATGGGTTTGTTGATATAAGGGATAAAGTGAACTCTGTGAGGAAAACATGGCACACTCCATACATCTAAATGGGTTCTTCCCTGTGAGAGTCCATAGGTGTTAATTAAGAACTCCATTCTAATTGAAACACTTTCTTCACTACTTCCATTTAAACAGTTGCTTCTCTGTGAGATTGTTGGTGTCTTCTCAGAGAGCCACTGTAACTGAAGCTCTTTTCACAATCCATACATTTAAATGGTTTCTCCCCTGTGTGAGTTCGAAGATGTACAGTAAGGTATGAACGTTGACTGAAGCTCTTGCCACATTCCATACATCTACCTAGTTTCTCCCCTGTGTGAGTTCGTAGATGTCTTGTAAGTGTTCCACCTTCACTGAAACCCATCCCACAATCCGTACATTTAAATGGTTTCTCCCCTGTGTGAATTCGTTGATGCATAGTAAGGCCTGTACTATGACTGAAGCTCTTTCCACACTCCATACATTTATATGGTTTCTCCCCTGTGTGAATTCGTTGATGCATAGTAAGGTTTACATTCTGACTGAAGCTCTTTCCGCACTCAATACATTTAAATGGTTTCTCCCCTGTGTGAATTCGTTGATGTATAGTAAGGTTTGCACTACGACTGAAGCTATTTCCACACTCCACACATCTAAATGGTTTCTCCCCTGTGTGAGTTTGTAGATGTCTTGTAAGTGTTCCACCGCCACTGAAACCCATCCCACAATCCATACATTTAAATGGTTTCTCCCCTGTATGAGTTCGCTGATGTGCAATAAGGTGTGCATTCTGATTGAAGCTCTTTCCACACTCCATACATTTAAATGGTTTCTCCCCTGTATGAGTTCGCAGATGTGCAATAAGGTGTGCATTTTGACTGAAGCTCTTTCCGCACTCCATACATTTAAATGGTTTCTCCCCTGTGTGACTTCGTTGATGTCTTGTAAGATTTCCACTCTCACTGAAGCTCTTTCCGTACTCCATGCATTTAAAGGGTTTCTCTCCTGTATGAGTTTGTAGTTGTGTGCTAAGGTGTTCACTCATGCTGAAGTACTTTACAGATGGCCCCTCATAATTCTGATTGCCTTCTTCATCACCTGGTTTAAAGTGGGAGAGAAAGAGAATTTTGTTAGGTATTCAAGAAAAACAACAAGAGGACTTAACACCCAGCAAGACCAGTCAGCACCTTCTCCTATTTTAACACCTCCAGCATTCCTCCCTCTCCCATGTACCACATTTTTAGGAAAGGAAAGGTAATCTGAAAATAATCTCCAGAACTAGTATCCAGTTCTACCTTCAACTCCCAAATAACACTGAACACCAAGAGAAACCTTCTGTGCTGAGTTGAGGCATCTATGGCCCTCCAGATGTGGTTGGACTCTTAAGTGGCATTAACCGAAGAAATAAGTCCAATGACCAGGGATGATGGGAGTTGAAGTGCAGCAACCTCTGGAGGGACACACTTTCCCCATCTTCCCCCTCCTGTGAAAATGCTATGCCTCTGTATTCAGTTTTCTCCTTCCTCCCTGATCTGTAATATCTCGCTGATACATTCCAGGAAACTGTTCACATCACCTAAACCTGCACCAGAGTGCTGGAAAAGATGGGCCCTTGTTCTGTTCCAAAAAGGCTATTTTTATATTCGTACACACTGAAAGGAGGCATACAAAGGTACATTCTCACAGCAAAGTGGAAGTATGTACCTCTCAATTGGTCCAGGACAACATACCTGTATTTTTCCGTTCCAAGTGAGAAGATGGGCTCAGACTTGAATACAGTGGTACCTCGGGTTACAAAATCTTCGGGTTACAAACTCCACTAACCCAGAAGCAGTTGCTCTGGGTTGCGAACTTTGCCCCAGGATGAGAACGGAAATCATGTGGCGGCGGCGCAGGAGGCCCCATTAGCGAAAACACGCGTCAGGTTAAGAACGGACCTCCGGAACGAATTAAGTTCGTAACCCAAGGTACCACTGTATGAATGTCTCTGCTATGAGGAGTAAGTAAAACAGAAGTGATGTTAATGTCATATGTGACTGTATTGAAAAAGATTAATATTGAAAAAGATTAATCTTGTGAAGCAAAGACAGCATAGTATCTGGTGGCCCATTAAAAGCTGATAAATGACGTGGACAAGGAAGACTCATGCCACCATTATTTGTATGGTGTCTCTTTGTATATTATACATAGGGATTTTTTTGTGAATTCATACCACAATATCAGCTTATGAATAATTACCTACTGACAAAATACAATCTTCAACATCAACTTCGTTGGACTGGTCATGTTGTTCGGGTGCCAGATTATTGTCTTCCAAAGCAAGTACTCTATTGCCAACTTAAGAATGGAATGGGAAATACCAATGGCCAACCAAAGAGGTTTCTAGGCAAATCTTTAGAAAATGCAGTACAAGCACAGAAAATTGGGAAACACTGGTCTGCGAGCGCTCCCTCACTGCGAGATGTGAGGTTATAGGAAACCAGGCAGAGGTCCTTCTCGGTAGTGGCGCCCACCCAGTTGAACACCCTCCCACTAGATGTCAAGGAAATAAACAAATATCTGACTTTTAGAAGACATCTGAAGGCAGCCCTGTTTAGGGAAGTTTTTAAGGTTTGATTCTATTTTTAATATTTTGTTGGGAGCCGGCCAGAGTGGCTGGGGAAACCCGGGCAGATGGGCGGGAAAGAAATAAATAATTATTATTACTATCATCATCATCCAGTTGGAGAATAGCCTTTACCAAGGCGTCATGGACTTTGAAGAAGCACAAACTCAGGACAAAAGGGAGAAACAAGCTAAGAGGAAAGCACATTGGCAAAGGCTCACTGTAATTAACTGCTGCCTGGAAACCTATGTCCCCACTGTGGAAGGATGTGTGGATCCAAAATAGAAACTAAATTGACACACCGTTAAGACCATGTTGATGGAAGACAATCTTACTCGGCTACGAGGAATCGCCAAAGAAGAAGACACTACATGAATAAATGGCTCAAACAGCAGATTCACACCTCCAATGTCTAACAGCCAAGAGGAATAAAAACGTGCCCTCACCTAATGAGGCCACCATCTCATAATTCTCCTCCATGACTTCCTTGTGCAGAGCTCTTTGGCCTGGATCCAGCAGAGCCCACTCCTCCTCTGTGAAAAACACAGCCACCTCCTCAAAGGTCAAGAGGGCCTGGAAGAAGAAGAGGAAGAAGACAGAGCTTCTCTTTGATCCCCATCATCCCCTCTAAACACAGAGGGAGGCTGGGTGGTCCCATCTGTGCCGCTCTTCTCTCCTATCCGATTCCCCGAAGCTCTTTCCTTACCTGAGGAAGCTGCCTGGCTCCTCCTTCCACACCACCTTTAAGAAGAGACAATGCAAACAGTGCCTCCGAGGCCATTGCGCTGCCTGTAGGAGATCCGGAGGAGGCGTAAAACTGGCCACTTCCGGGACTGTCCCAGTTGTCCCTTGTGGTCCCTTCCAACTCTACACTTCTATGATTCTATGAAAGCTGCTTTCTTCCCAACTCTGTGAGATAGAACAGGGTGAAAAATAACCAGGGGGTCAAAATTGGTCCCTCATGAGCACAGACCTGAACCTGCCTGATTAGTTTTAAATCCTGCCACTCGTGTGTCCATTTTTCCTTGCTTAGATTAGCAGGAGGGAAACCGGTCAGGTGTTTTTTCAAGCTCCAGGAAATCCAAACTGTGCCTCTTCCCTCCCCTTCAGGGGCACATAAACAGGACAGCAACCCCTCCCCCATTGTTCCCCACTCTGCCAACATGGGGGGGGGGAGGGGCGCCCCCTTCCCAAGAAGCAAATCCTTTCCTTTAGTCTCCTTCTCACAATCAGCCGCTCTCCATATCTCCCCCCCATAGAGATGGTTCTACCAGGAGCCCCACTGAGGCAGGGGCTTCAGCAGCAGATTTCGGAGGGGGGAGATCAGGGTCCTGGACGAGCTCAACCCCCCCCCCCAGACCGGCTCCCTGACGCAGGAGGCAGAGCCTGGGGGGAGCGATGGGGGGGGCAGGAGTGGGGCAGCAGGGAGATGGAGGGTGTTAAGCAGAGAGGAGCATCACTAGGTGGAATGGGGCTGCCCCCCCCCCCCGAACGGAGAAGGACTGACTGCTGAGTCAATATGCACAGGGTGGGGCTGCAAATCCCTTTGTAATTAAGTTCCACGGGGGGGGGGCACCCTTTTGTGGTTCGTCTCAAGTGTCTTCGCTGCGCTTCGAAAAGGGTCTTGCAATGCAAACCCTGTTGGGGGAGGGGGATCCCACTTTGCAACAGGATGGCCTGCATCCAGGGCCCTCCCCCCCCCCCCCCCGATTTCCAGAGAGAAAGGGCAGAGTCCCTCCATGATTTCCTTTCTACCCCCCCCCCTCCCGCCTCCTTTCCCAGCCGCCCTCTTTGTAGATTCAGGGAGAGGCAAAGCAAATCCTTCTCCCACCCCCCTCCCCAAATAACCCCCAAATATGCGGCACCTCTTTCTCCTCTTTCCAAGTCTGCTTCTCTTCCGGGAATGATGGAGATTCCTCCCCTCCAAATTGCCTCTTCCCCCCCCCCCCACAGAAAAATAGCTTCCTGCCTCTCTAGGAAGCTGAGCTCATTGACCGAGAGGGAGGGGGAGGGGCAGGAGATCCGCCTCCCCCTGCTTGCAAAACAGAAATTCCCTTCCCAGCCTGCAAGCTCTATATTCCCGCTTATTTAGTGAGAAATTCATGGGTTCGATTTCCTGCAGCGGCAGCGAAAGATCGCTCACACTCACACACCCCGCATTTCTAAAAAGCCTCCTTCTGGGAAGGGGTTTAGAGCAGTAAGTTAAGACAACCCTAAAGGCTGGTCCAGTGTCACTACAATGTGTACCTTTTGTAAAAAAGAGGGAGCTGATGGAGAAAGTCAGGCTTTGCTATAGTGTGTGGGGCACAACTCAGTGGTAGAGCATTTGCTTTGAATGCAGAAGGTCTCAGATTGGTTCCAATCTGAAAGGGAGGTAGAGCTGGGTATCATCCGCATACTGATGAACACCCAGCCCAAACCCCTTGGTGATCTCTCGCAGCGGCTTCATGTAGATGTTAAAAAGCATGGGGGAAGAGGACGCAACCTTGAGGCTCCCCCAACAGCACTTTCGGGACACGGCCCAGGAGGAAGGAGTGCAACCACTGTATAACAGTGCCCCCTGCTCCTCTAGACCAGGATTCCTCAAAATCAGCCCTCCAGATGTTTTTGGCCTACAGCTCCCATGATCCCTAGCTAGCAGGACCAGTGGTCAGGGATGATGGGAATTATAGTCTCAAGACCTCTGGAGGGCTGAGTTTGAGGAAGCCTTGCTCTAGACGGTCCAGAAGGATGTTATGGTCGATGGTATCAAAAGCTGCTGAGAGATCCAGCAAAACTAGGAAACAGCTCTCACCTTTGTCCCTAGCGCACCAGAGATCATCAACCAGCACAACCAAGGCAGTTTCAGTCCCATGATGTGGCCTGAATCCCGACTGGACGGTATCCAAATGGTCCACATCTTCCAGGCGTGCTTGGAGTTGTTCAGCAACCACACGCTCAATCACCTTGCCCAAGAATGGAAGATTTGAGACTGGGCGATAGCTGGCCATATTAGCTGAGTCTAAAGATGTTTCTTTAAGAAGCGGTTTAATGACTGCCTCATTCAGCGGGTCTGAGAAGGCTCCCGCACAGAGGGAAGCATTCACCACTCCGCAGAACCCATCACCCAGCCCTTCCCAGCTAGCTTTTATTAGCCAGGATGGGCAAGAATCAAGGAAACAGGTGGTTGGCTTCACTTGTCCAAGCAGCCTGTCCACATCCTCGGAGGTAACAGGGATTCCATGCAACTCAACTAGACAATACTCTAGCACTCTCCTGCCCCGGCCCTGCTCCCACGGTGGAGTCTACATCCTTCTGAATCTGAGCAACTTTATCTGCAAAAACTTTGCAAAATCGTTGTGGGAGATCTTGGGGTCTACCAGGCCCCAGTGGCAAAAGTAGTTCCGTTAAATTGCGAACCACCTGAAAGAGTCTCCTGCTGCTATTTTCTGCAGATGCGATAGAGGCGGTGAAGAAAGTCCTCTTCGCCGTTACTATCGCCACTTGGTAGGCTCAATGTTGAGCTCTAACCCACGTCCGGTCAGATTCAAAATGGTAAAGCATCCCCTACCACTCTCTGGAAACAATTTGAATCCATTAAATGGGGGGGGGGGCATCCAAATTGGTCCCACCTCCCTGCAGAGGGGAAGGGTCACGGAGAAGTCCAGTTGCACCAGGAGGTGATCTGACCATGGCACTTCTTTAGTTTCGCTTTTACTTAGTGTCAGATCACCCATGTCAATAGAGGTGAACACCAGGTCTAAGGCATGTCCGTGACTATGAGTTGGGCCAAACCTATTCAGGGACAGCCCCATGGAGGCCATGCTTTCCACGAAGTCCAAGTGGCCCCTTGTAAGGTCGGGTCAGCATGGATGTTAAAATCCCCTAGGTGTCTCCAGGAGAAAATGCACCACTGAAGCAGCTTGGGCAGGGAATACTTTCACAAACATGTCCAACAGGTAGATTACTGGCTCCCCACCAAAGAAGCTCCCTAAACGTTTGGCTCCCCTAAAAAAGGCTCAACAACTTTGCCCTGCGAGTTTTTAACTCTGTGAGTAGATCACAGTCTCTTCGGAGTTGGCCACCCCTGCTCCATCAGAACACCTCACCTTCAATGTCTAATCAAAAGTATCTCCCAAAAAGATACCTTTGACACCATCTGGTCTCCTCCCTTGATTGAAGAACAGGTTATTTTAATGCCGCCGCCACCATTATCATCACCATGGAGGTATTTGTGGATGGGATGCAATGATTTGAAATGTATAGCCAAGCAGATCAGTAGTTGGGTTCCTATTGAGGGCATTGGGGGAGCGAACATGACTGTGATGTGGGACTGGGGATTGGAGTGATCAATCTGTGATATTATGGCAGTGGACAAAGCTGTATTTATTTTGAATAAATGATTTATTTTTTTAAAGGTCTCGAATTCAATGCTTTGCATGCAGAAGACTGTCCCAGGTGCAATCCTGGCAGGCAAAGAGACCCTGTTGGCATCCGTCTGTCTTGGGGGGCGATGGAGGAGGGGGCCTTTGGGGGTGAAGTCCAACTGTGGGCATCTTGCAGCACCTGCTGTGGCTGCTTCATGTCATGGGCAAATGCTCAATGCCGGCAGAGAGGAGCAGATCCAGATGAACTCCACTTTCAGCCTCCTATACTGCCTGCTCTTTCTATGGATTTCTGAAAGATGGGCCAATTACGGGGCTACAGTGGTACCTCGGGTTACAAACACTTTGGGTTACAGACTCCTCTAACCTGGAAGAAGTACCTCGGGTTAAGAACTTTACCTCCGGATGAGAACAGAAATCATGCACTGGCGGTGTGGCGGCAGTGGGAGGCCCCATTAGCTAAAGTGGCGCCTCAGGTTAAGAACAGTTTCAGGTTAAAAACGGACCTCCGGTATGAATTAAGTTCGTAACCAGAGGTACCACTGTACAGTATTATGATTCTAGAGCCCATCCTGCTTCCTAAACACCACTGTCGTGTCCCACTTTTCACAACTCTCCATTCCTAACTCTGTCTGGCAAAGACCAAATAGTAACAACTCTCAGCACATGTTCACTCACAATGAGCACTCCAGTCATAGTCTAAACATCCCTTACAGTACATTATCTCTTTCATTATACTATTATGAGACATTACCTTCATAGCTTTAATACGTATACGTACAACTTCCCATACAAACACCAGAACATCAAATACACTCCATAAATTTACAATTGATTTTTCCCTTTATGTTGTAGTTCTTGTTTAGCTGTTTAGTCATGTCCGACTCTTTGTGACCCTCTGGACCAGAGCACGCCAGGCACTCCTGTCTTCCACTGCCTCCCGCAGTTTGGTCAAACTCATGCTGGTAGCTTCGAGAACACTGTCCAACCATCTCGTCCTCTGTCGTCCCCTTCTCCTTGTGCCCTCCATCTTACCCAACATCAGGGTCTTTTCCAGGGAGTCTTCTCTTCTCATGAGGTGGCCAAAGTATTGGAGCTTTACGATCTGTCCTTCCAGTGAGCACTCGGGGCTGATTTCCTTCAGAATGGATAGGTGTGATCTTCTTGCAGTCCATGGGACTCTAAAGAGTCTTCTCCAGCCCCATAATTCAAAAACATCAATTCTTCGGCGATCAGCCTTCTTTATGGTCCAGCTCTCACTTCCATACATCACTACTGGGAAAACCAGAGCTTTAACTAGACGGACCTTTGTCAGCAAGGTGATGTCTCTGCTTTTTGTTGTTATGAGGGACAAGTGAACTCTGTGGGGAACGCTTGGCACAATCCATACATCTAAATGGGTTCTCCCCTGTGAGAGTCCGTAGGTGTTTATTAAGAACTCTGTTATAACTGAAGCACTTTCCACACTCCATTCATTCAAATGGTTTCTCACCCGTGTAAGTTTGTTGATGTATTGTAAGTTTTCCATTTTCACTGAAGTTCTTTCCACACTCCAAACATTCACAGGGTTTCTACCGTGTGAGTTTGTAGATGTCTTATAAGACCTCCACTGTGACTGAAGCACTTCCCACAATCCATACATATAAATGGTTTCTCACCTGTGTGAGTTCGTTGATGTACGGTAAGATTTCCGCTTTCACTGAAGCACTTCCCACACTCCATACATCTAAATGGCTTCTCCCCTGTATGAGTTCGTTGATGTAGAGTAAGGCGTCCCTTCCGACTGAAGCTTTGCCCACACTCTGTACATTTAAAGGGTTTCTCCCCTGTGTGAATTCGTAGATGTGTTGTAAGAGTTCTATTCCGACTGAAGCTCTGCCCACACTCCATACATTTAAAGGGTTTCTCACCTGTGTGAATTCGTAGATGTGTTGTAAGAGTTCCATTCTGACTGAAGCTCTGCCCACACTCCGTACATTTAAGTGGTTTTTCCCCTGTATGAGTTCGTTCATGTATAATAAGTTTTCCATTTTCACGGAAACACTTTCCACACTCCATACACTTAAATGGTTTCTCACCCGTGTGAGTTCGTTGATGTGCAGTAAGATTTCCGCTTTCACTGAAGCACTTCCCACACTCCATACATCTAAATGGTTTCTCCCCTGTGTGAATTCGTTGATGTGCAGTAAGATTTCCACTTTTACTGAAGCTCTTTCCGCACTCCATACATTTAAAGGATTTCTTCTCTGTGTTAGTTTGTGGATGTGTGCTAAGGTGTTCACTCACACAGAAGTACTTAACAGAAGGCTCCTCATAATTCTGATTGCCTTCTCCATCACCTGGTTTAAAGTGGGGGATAAGAAAATATTGTTAGGATTTCAAGGAACAGAACAAGAGAACTTAACACACAGCAAGACCAATCAGCACTTTCTCTTATTCCAACACCCCCAACAATCTCCCCTCTCCTATGTAGCACGTTTTTAGGAAAGGAAATAATCCCAGAAAATACAGTGGTACCTCGGGTTGCGAACCTAATTCGTTCCAGAGGTCCGTTCTTAACCCGAACCGTTCTTAACCTGAGGCGTGCTTTCGCTAATGGGACCTCCTGGTACCGCCGCGCCGCCGGCGCACGTTCTCATTATGGGGCAAAGTTCGTAACCGGAGGTACTACTTCCGGGTTAGTGGAGTTTGTAACCTGAAGCATTTGTAACCCAAAGTGTTTGTAACCTGAGGTACCACTGTAATAATAATAATAATAATAATAATAATAATAATAATAAAGCACAAATAAATAAAACAACCACAGCACATTGTTAAACTAGGGAACTTGATCCCACAGGGAGCAGTGATGGCCCAAATACATGGAGGAGAGGTCTATTGCCGGCCACTCATCGCAATGGCTCTGCAATGCCTCCACAGTCAGAAGTACCAATGTTTTTCCTAAATACTGGAAACTACATGAGGCAAGAGTGCTCTTGTGTTCGAATCCTGCTTGCTGGTTTCCCACAGGCATCTGGTTTTGCCAGTGGGAGAACAGGATGCTGGACTAGATGGGCCACTGGCCTAATCCAGCAGGCTATTCCTATGTTGCTCCTTCATGGCATGAATAAACAGCTCAAACAGCAGATTCACACCTTTGACGTGTATCAGTCAAGAGGGATAAAAATGCATCCTTATTTCTAGAAAAGAAATAATTGTGCTGTTTAAAAAAATGTAAAGTATCTAAGAGAGTTTGGAAATGTGGGTGCAAGGTTTTCTTTGCAGTTCTAACTGTTGCTATAATAGAGAATGATTCATTTGTTGTAGTTTTGCTTCTGCATTTTATTATCTTTTATATGGATACGGTATGGTAAATCACCTTGTTTTAGTTCTTATTTATTAAAGTTTAACTTACCTTACATCTTTCATTATCTTATAAGGGAAACTATATTGAGGTTTGCTCAGTATGCAAATGTATTTAAATTTAATTGATTTATTAAAATAAATTGAGTAAAAAATGCGCAAAATAAATAAATAAAAATGCATCCTTACCCAGAGAGGCCACCATCTCACCATTCTCCTCCATGACTTCCTTGTGCAGAGTTCTTTGGCCTGGATAATAATAATAATAATAATTTATTATTTATACCCCGCCTATCTGGCTGGCTTTCCCCAGCCACTCTGGGCAGCTTGCAACAAATCACTAAAAGACAATAACCTATTAAACATTAAAAGCTTCCCTAAACAGGGCTGCCTTCAGATGTCTTCTAAAAGTTTGGTAGTTATTTTTCTCCTTGACATCTGGTGGGAGGGCGTTCCACAGGGCGGGTGCCACCACCGAGAAGGCCCTCTGCCTGGTTCCCTGTAACTTGGCTTCTCACAGTGAGGGAACCGCCAGAAGGCCCTCGGCACAGGACCTCAGTGTCTGGGATCCACTCCTCCTCTGTGAAAAACACGACCACCTCCTCAAGGATCAAGAGGGCCTGGAAGAAGAAGAAGAAGAAGAAGAAGAAGAAGAAGAAGAAGAAGAAGAAGAAGAAGAAGAAGACAGAGCTTCTCTTTGATCCCCATCATCCCCACTCAACACAGAGGGAAGCTGGGTGGTCCCATCTGTGCCTCTTCCCTCCTACCTGTTCCCGTTGCTCTTTCCCTACCTGAGGAAGCTGCCTGGCTCCTCTTTCCACTCCACCTTTAAGAAGAGACAGTGCAAACAGTGGCGCCTCTGAGGCCAATTGCGCTGCCTATAGGAGATTCGGAGGAGGTGTAAAACTGGCCACTTCTGGGACTGTCCCAGCTGTATTTCAAAGCAAGGAGCTGCGCTTTTATCTTCCCAATTCTGTGCGGTAGGACAGGGTGATAAATAACCAGGGAGTCAAAACTGGTCCCTCATGAGCACAGACCTCAACCGCTCCCAAAGCAGGGGGAGGCGGGGCCAGGAGCGGCTGAGAGCCGTGACTCTGTGGGACGAAGCCTTGAGCTGCCTACTGTCAGCAGGAGACTCCCAACTAAAAATATTCAAGCTGAAATAAAAGGGTAAGAAGAATTCTGCATCTTCTACCATTTTGATTGAAGAAAGAAATATAATCAGATTAGATTTAATTAGACTGAATTTGGTGATACACGAAGGGTTAAAACAGAAGGTCCACTCTTCACTTTCCAGGTAAATTACGTTACATGGAGAAAAGTTGCAAGTAGGAGAACTTATTTTACTAAAAAAAGGCTATGGACACATGCCTGCTGATGAGCCACCAAAACCCATTATTTACTGGTTGTCAATATCAGGAGATTTTAAAAGTGGCTACGGTGCTGTGTTGAGATACAGAAAAGGAAACGATGCCTTATGAGGATCGGCTAAGGGAGCTGGGCATGTTTAGCCTGGAGAAGAGGAGGTTAAGGGGTGATATGATAGCCATGTTCAAATATATAAAAGGATGTCACATAGAGGAGGGAGAAAGGTTGTTTTCTGCTGCTCCAGAGAAGCGGACACGGAGCAATGGATCCAAACTACAAGAAAGAAGATTCCACCTAAACATTAGGAAGAACTTCCTGACAGTAAGAGCTGTTGGACAGTGGAATTTGCTGCCAAGGAGTGTGGTGGAGTCTCCTTCTTTGGAGGTCTTTAAGCAGAGGCTTGACAACCATATGTTAGGAGTGCTCTGATGGTGTTTCCTGCTTGGCAGGGGGTTGGACTTGATGGCCCTTGTGGTCTCTTCCAACTCTATGATTCTATGAAAAGGGAAAGTGGTGCCAGAGTCCTGGGAGCGTCAGGGAGCCCTAACACCACTGTCTCAAACTTTTCGCAGAAGAGACTTGGATTAAGATATATGAAGTGCTCTGCTGAAGGTTATAAGATTTCCTGTTGGGAGGAATAAAAGAAGGAAGAAGCTTGGAGATGACTCAACAAACACAACTGAGACTTTAAGGAACAGTTTGCAAGTGACTTTCTACTCCACTCTGAGACATTTTGGAAAAGCAGACATGCGGTTTTAATACGCTTTCGCTGGGAAAGTACTGGATCTCCCTGGCGGTTACTGGGAAACTATACTGAATGGCCTCGGATGTAATCAGGACTCATAGAGGAAACTGGCTGGTCTGAAAACAATGGAACGTTAGCCAGAGATCAGCTCAGATGCTGAAACTATGGCATTTTTGCATCAATGGAAAAGAGAATTTATGGAACGTATGGCCAAGATATCAGAGACCATCAGTACCATATTGGATCAATATAACAACACGGCGGAAGAACCAGAAACAAGAAGAACAGACGCAGGGGAGACTCTTGGGCAAAGACAGGGGGAAAGGTTTGAAGGGCAGCACACACAGAAAACATATGAGGAAGTATTGGTGAAATCACCAATGTTAAGATAAGAGGAGTTGAAACTTTAAAGATGAGTACAGACAGGAAATAGTTACGAGAAATTTGGGTGAAATCACAACTGTGGAGACAGAGAGAAATTTGGAAGGAAGGAGGGCTCAAATTGGGAATTGTCCTAATGGGAAGCCTCTTCCGGAGGAGATTTAAATATGCCAAAGTAAGAAAAAAGAATGGGTAACAGTCTGGCAAATTGGGACATAACCAAACATGGATTAAATGCTTGCAAGAAAGCAACAATAAGGATCATTTTAAAGGGGGAAATAGTCTGTAAGCTTAGATGCGTTGTGTATAAAGCGACCTGACTGTTTAAAATACCTGTTTAATTTTTCAGTAGTTGGGAAATTGTGTAAAGGGATCTGTAATATAAGATGATTTGGTTCATTTAAAAAACCAGAAGACGGGGTGGAGGGAAGTCCGGAGATTTGGGGGGGGGGGGTAAAAATGTCTTCTTTTTGGTTATTTTTCAATGTTAATGAGAAATGTGCGGGGTAATCTGGTATTGATACAATGTGGCATATATTGGGAGTTTGGTACAGTGGTACCTCGGATTAAGTACTTAATTCGTTCCAGAGCTCCATTCTTAACCTGAAACTGTTCTTAACCTGAAGCACCACTTTAGCTAATGGGGCCTCCTGCTGCCACTGCACCGCTGTTGCACGATTTCTGTTCTCATCCTGAAGCAAAGTTCTTAACCCGAGGTGCTATTTCTGGGTTAGTGAAGTGTGTAACCTGAAGCGTATGTAACCTGAAGCGTATGTAACCTGAGGTACCACTGTACTTGAAAACTAATAAAAATTATTTAACAAAAAAACCAAAAGAAGGAAAAACGAAAAACAAAACTGGCCCCTCATGAGCACAGACCTGAAGCTGCCTGATTGGTTTTAAATCCCGTCACCCATGCACCCATTTTCCAAGCTCTAGGAAATCCAAAATGTGCCTCTTCCCTTCACTTCAGGGGCACATAAACAGGACAGCAAATCCTCCCCCATCGTTCCCCACTCTGCCAACCTGGGGGAGGGGGCTCCCCCTTCCCAATAAGCAAATTCTTGTTTCTTTTTGCTTCCTTCTCATATCAGCCTCTTTCTTACTCAGGAAGCTGCGGAGGCCGGTTTTCCTTGACACTGTCCATCTCTCACCCCCCCACCCAATTCGAAATCTCCTCCCTCTCTCCCGGAGATGGAAGCCGTTAAACAGAGAGGAGCATCTCCAGCTGGAATGGGGCTGCCACCCCTTTGAATGGAGTAGGGGCCCTTTATATTTCCAGCTGCCCTTTGTCAACAACAAATTGCCGCTGTTTTTGTGTGTGTTGGATATTCGCTATATGGTAATTTATGGACCTATTGGGAATCTGAAGCCATTTGCACACGTTGCCATGCAACCAGTGCATGCAGAATGTAGACACCCTATGTATAGAAATGAGCAAACCAGTGATATTTTAGGGAGCAGGCTAGCAGGTGGGGTTCATTACTGACATCATAGGAGCCTATACAACACAACACACTGATGCTGTATGTAGGTTTTATTTTATTTGTTTTTTATCTTATATTTTGGAAATGTACAATCAGGTATTTTTTTCCTTTTTGGGGGGGGGGCAAGAGAGTGAGGCCCCTAAGCTATAGCTTATTTAGCTTGTACGTAAATCCGGCACTGAGGGTGGGGCTGCAAATCCCTTTGTACCTAGGGTGCACTGGGGGGGGGCCCTTTTCTGGTTCAGCTCCAGTGTCTTCGCCCCCCCCCTGCCCCCACCATGGAAGCCTGGCTTGATCTCTGTGCTTCAAAAAGCATCTTGCAATACAAACCCTGTTGGGGTAGGGGGACCCCACTTTGCAACACGGTGGCCTTTATCACGACCTCCCCCCACTTATTCCCACAGAGAAAAAGCAGAGCCCCTCCCTGCTTTCCTTTCTAACCCCCCCCCCCCCAATCAGGCAGAGGGAAAGCAAATCCTTTTCCCACCCCCCAAATAACCCCCAAATATGCGGCACCTCTTTCTCCTCTTCTCCAAGTCCGCTTCTCTTCCTGGAATGAGGATGGAGACCCCCTCCCCTCCAGATTGCCTCCCCCCCCATAAAAATAAACTTCCTGCCTCTCTAGGAAGCGGAGCTCATTGACCCAGAGGGAGGGGGAGGGGCAGAAGATCCGCCCCCCCCCCCTGCAAACAAAAATGCCCTTCCCAGCCTGCGAGCTCTATATTCCCCTTTATTTAGTGAGAAATTCATGGGTTCAGTTCTTGCAAGAGGCAACAAAAAAAAGGAGAATGAACAGGGATATGTTTCCCTTGTCTCTCTCTTGACAGAGGCCATTATACAGGGGGACCAAAACAGTTTCTGTGTCAAAACTACTGGGCCTAAACACCAATTGAAATGGATCCAGAAAATCAGTTTATTCCAAAAGCGCCTGGATCTCGTTTATGACCACTCGCTCCAGAACCTTGCCCAAAAAAGGGAGATTAGCAACTGACCAGTAGTTTGTTAAGTTTTCTGAATCTAGGGAAGGTTTCTTAAGGAGTGGTTTTACCACTGCCTCCTGTTTTCATCGGCCAAGAGGGGCAAGGGTCTAGAGCACAAGTAATAATAATAATTTATTATTTATACCCTGCCCATCTGGCTGGGCTTCCCCAGCCACTCTGGGCAGCTCCCAACACAATATTAAAAACAATACAGTGTCAGACATTAAAAACTTCCTTAAGCAGGGGCGCCTTCAGTTGTCTTTTAAAAGTAAAATAGTTGTTGTTGGCTTTTTTAAATAATATTTATTAGAAGTTTACAGTTACACAAAAAGGAGAGAAAAGAGAAGAGGGGAAAAAAAGAATAAAAAATTACATAGAAAAAAGCAAAAAAAACACAATACATCAAAACACACACACACAAAAAAAAATACATAAAAAAAACACAATACATCAAAATCCTTGTCTTTCATTAACTTATTTCCTCGACCTCCTCACACCTCCCATTTTTGTATTCCAGTTGTTAATTATATCAGCAAATCCTTTCCGTCTTTCACTGCTTTCTATCTTTTAGTTATCTTAATTTATTTTTACCTTATCTTATCATCAAAACCTTAAAGTTTATTTATACTTAACTCCTTAAAAAGTAAAATAGTTGTTTATTGCCTTGACATCTACTGGAAGGGCATTGCACAGGGCAGTCGCCACTACCGAGAAGGCCCTCTGCCTGCTTCCCTGTAACCTCACTTCTCGCAATGAGGAAACCACCAGAAGGCCCTCGGAGCTGGACCTCAGTGTCCGGGTTGAACAATGGGGGTGGAGACGCTCCTTCAGGTATACAGGACCAAGGCCGTTTAGGGCTTTAAAGGTCAGCACCAACACTTTGAATTGTGCTCGGAAATGTACTGGGAGCCTATGAAGATCTTTCAGGACTGGTGTTATATGGTCTCAGCGGCCACTCCCAGTTACCAGTCTAGCTGCCGCATTCTAGATTAATTGCATTTTCCGAGTCACCTTCAAAGGTAGCCCCACGTAGAGCGCATTGCAGTAGTCCAAGCGGGAGATAACCAGAGCATGCACCACTCTGGCAAGACAGTCTGCGGCCAGGTAGGGTCTCAGCCTGTGTACCAGGTGAAGCTGGTAGACAGCTGCCCTGGACACAGAATTGACCTGCGCCTCCATGGACAGCTGTGAGTCCAAAATGACTCCCAGGCTGCGCACCTGGTCCTTCAGGGGCACAGTTACCCCATTCAGGACCAGGGAGTCCTCCACACCAGCCCACCGCCCGTCCCCCAAGAACAGTACTTCTGTCTTGTCAGGATTCAACCTCAATCCATTAGCTGCCATCCATCCAGTGGTTGCCCTGACTGATCCGAGCGCCTTGTCCACATCCTTGAGCCTTACCAACTGAAACTCATCCAACACAAGCAAGCGATCATCTCAAAATGCTTTGCAAACAAGTCACAGCGAGCTACCGTTGGTTCTTCCACCGCTTTTGAGCCAGCCTGTAAAAGGTCCTGGAGAACTCAGAAAAGCTCGGCTGGATGTCAAATGAGGATGCAATGGAGGCTGCAAAGTATGCCTTCTTTGCTGCCTTCACTGCCACTAGGTAGGCTCAACAGTGAGCCCTTACTGTTCAGTTGCATTTATTCGGATCGTTCCTCCACTTGCATTTGAGCCATCTCCCAGATACTTTCTTCGCCCTAAACTCTGGAGTATACTGTGGACCAGTCAGGCACCACAAAGTGGGAGAAGGCACTCAGGAGTGATTTTGTTAATAGCCTGAGGTATTCTGGTGTTCCACAGGTCAGCCAGGGCTTTGAAAGGGGCTCTAGTAATATCCCCCCTCCCCAGAGCCATTTGGAATCCCACTGGATCCATCAGCCTCCAAGGGCAGCCCTTCCTAATAGGTCCCCTGTCTCTGCAGAGGGGAAAAGGTGCTGACATCCTAAATCTCAACAGGAAGTGATCAGACCATGACAAGGGACTGATGTCAACGCCCCCCACCTTCAGATCACCCTCTTCCTGCCCAGTAGAGATAACAAGGTCCAGAGTGTGGCCTGCCATGTTTGTTGGACCGGTGACCTGTTGGGACAACCCCATGGTTGTCATGGCAGCCATGAAGTCCTGAGACAGCCCAGAGCCAGCTGCCTTGGCATGGATGTTGAAGTCTCCAAGAACCAGCAGTCTGGGAGTCCTCAACACCGCCTTTGAAACCAACTCTGGGCAGACTGCTGGGCAGCAAGATGAGCGATAATCCAGCAGAATCCCGAATCTGTCCCGATTGCCCAGTGCCAGGAAAACGCACTCTAGATTCCCCCTCAACTGGACAGAGAGCCTGGAAATAGAGAATCTCTATAGACCACAGCAACTCCTTCTCCCCCAACCCTCGATTCTGGCCTGGTGCTGCACTGGGTACCCAGGTGGGCACAGCTGGGTGAGACCAACTGTTCACCACCCAGGTTTTAGTAATACATGCCAGATCAGACTCCTCATCCAAAATCAGATCGTGAATGAGGGAAATTTTATTCTGGGTTGACCTGGCATTCAGCAGTAGCAGTCGCAGACCCGAGGGCTGGCTGATATGACAACCACAATTCCCAGAGTTGGAGGAGGGGCTGGCACACAGCAGAGTCATTAAGTGCCTGAGCCTCCAGCCCCTTACCTGGCCTGCCCCTCCTCTCACACTATACCTCCCCCTACCCAGAACCACTGTAATTGGTCTCCCGGGCTCTCCCCAACTCCTCTCTTCCCAAGACCCTCCCACTGAATACCCTTGCAGCCCAGTTAAAAGCAGTTAAAACACTAAAGCAGAATTTTTAAAAGTATAAAAAGTATTTTAGAAACAATTTAGAGGAGGCCTCTCTGTTGAGCAGCAGCCACAGTCCTTGTGAAGCCTGTCAGGCCCCACCCTAGGCCAGGTGGAGACAT
The DNA here is from genome assembly GCF_965153285.1 of Podarcis tiliguerta. Lineage (NCBI taxonomy): Eukaryota > Metazoa > Chordata > Lepidosauria > Squamata > Lacertidae > Podarcis > Podarcis tiliguerta. The sequence continues at coordinate 2,321,646 of NC_139535.1, read as the reverse complement.
AGCTGTCAACTTCCCCCTTTTTTAAAGGGAAATTCCCTTACTCTGAATAGGATTCTGTTAAATAGTGGGTAGACATGGCAGACGACACAGCGATTTCTCCAAAGCAGCTCTTTATTTTGTAAGCTGGAACAGAACTGAACAGCAAACAGCTCAGCCTGCCTGCTTTTATAGGCAGCCGGCTGTCAACATTGTAGCAACAACAACCCAGGGTTTCCCGCCTAAAATACTGTATTTTTCGCTCTATAAGATGCACCAGATCACAAGACGCACCTAGTTTTTGGAGGAGGAAAACAAGAAAAAAAAATATTCTGAATTTCAGAAGCCAGAACAGCAAGAGGGATCGCTGCGCAGTGAAACCAGCAATCCCTCTTGCTGTTCTGGCTTCTGGGATAGCTGCACAGCCTGCACTCGCTCCATAAGATGCACACACATTTCCCCTTACTTTTTAGGAGGGAAATAGTGAGTCTTATAGAGCAAAAAATACAGTAACTGACGTGGACCTGAGTGAAAACTATCTACAGTATCCCCCTGCTGCCCCAGGGTGAGAACTTCAGTACATAACAGATTCCTTGCAAGAAAAGGGAAAAGTTGACAGCTACGGGTGCAGAGAGGCAGAGCAGGGCTCTCAGGCTCCCGGCAGGCAGTCCTCCTCTAGTTATAATAACGCAAGTGCTGAATTCGGATGGATAGATTGTTTAGAGATTTTGAAGGTCAGATTTAAAAACTTTGCCCCAGAAGACCTGGACCACCCTAAACTCCCACCAAACGTGAAAAGAGGAATCCAAGACTTTCTGCATGCAAAACAATTGCTCTCCCACTGGGCTGCACCCCCCACCCCATAACAAAGCCTAACTTTCTCCATCAGCTCCTGCTTTTTACAAAAGGTACACATTGTAATGACGCTGGACCACCATTTAGGGAGGAAATGACTCTCCTGAAACCACTGGCAATGCCCACATTTCCCTGTGCCACCGTCCCTCCCCATATTGGTTGTTCCCCTCAGAACCTCTTTATTCCAGCTGCAAACAGGGATTTTATCCACTTTGCCCGTTAACGGAGCCATGAATGAGAAGGCATCATAAAAGCAATGAATTTAAAATATATAAACAACATAGGACGGGTTAAAATTACACTGTGCACATAAGACAATGGTTTCAGTCTTTCTGTGTTTTCATTGTTCCTTTATTGCAATTATAAAAATGGTGCTGTTCTTATAACAGGGAGTTGGACTAGACCCTTGGAGTCCCTCTCAACTCTACAGTTCTAGGATTCCAAAGCCAATACTGCTTCCTAAACACCACTGTTGTGTTCTACTTTTCACAACTCTCCATTCTTAACTATGTCTGCCAAAGATCAAATATCAATGGATTCTCAGCACATGTTCACTCACAATGAGCACTCCAGAGCCACATTCTGAATACCCCAAACAGTACATTGTATCTTTCATTATACTTACTATTACGAGACATTACCTTCACTGTCTTAATACATATATGCACAAGATTCCATACAAACACCAGAACATCAAATACACTCCATACATTTACAATTGATTTTTCCCTGTATGAGTTTGTTGAAACGAGGGACAAAGTGTCCAACATCTGCTGGAAAAACATGGCACACTCCATACATCTAAATGGGTTCTCCCCTGTGAGAGTTCATAGGTGTTTATTAATAACTCAGTTATAACTGAAGCACTTCCCACACTCCATTCATTTAAATGGTTTCTCACCCGTGTGAGTTTGTTGATGTATTATAAGTTTTGTACTTACACTAAAGCTCTTTCCACACTCCATACATTTAAATGGTTTTTCCCCTGTATGAGTTCGTTGATGTATTGTAAGTTTTCCATTTTCACTAAAGCTCTTTCCACACTCCAAACATTTAAAGGGTTTCTCCCCTGTGTGAGTTTGTAGATGTCTTGTAAGACCTCCACTATGACTGAAGCATTTCCCACAATCCATACATTTAAATGGTTTCTCCCCTGTGTGAGTTCGTTTATGTCTAATAAGGTGTGAACACTGTCTGAAGTTCTTTCCACACTCCATACACTTAAATGGTTTCTCCCCTGTGTGAATTTGTTGATGCTTTGCAAGAGATCCACTATGACTGAAGCACTTTCCACAATCCATACATTTAAATGGTTTCTCCCCTGTGTGAGATCGTTGATGTATAGTAAGGTGTGAACACTGACTGAAGCACTTCCCACACTCCAAACATGTAAATGGTTTCTCCCCGGTGTGACTTTGCTGGTGCACAGTGAGTCTCGAACTACAAATGAAGCTCGTTCCACACTCCAAACATTTATATGGTTTCTCCCCTGTATGAGTTCGTTGGTGCAGGGTAAGCTGTGAACACCGACTGAAGCTCTGCCCACACTCCATACATTTAAATGGTTTCTCCCCTGTATGAGTTCGTTGATGTAGAGTAAGTTGTGAACACGAACTGAAGCTCTGCCCACACTCCATACATTTAAATGGTTTCTCTCCTGTATGGGTTCGTTGATGTAGAGTTAGGTGTGAACACTGACTGAAGCACTTCCCACACTCCATACATCTAAATGGTTTCTCTCCTGTATGGGTTCGTTGATGTAGAGTAAGGCGTCCATTGTGACTGAAGCTTTGCCCACACTCCATACATTTAAACGGCTTCTCCCCTGTGTGAATTCGTAGATGTGCTGTAAGAGTTCTATTCCGACTGAAGCTCTGCCCACACTCCTTACATTTAAAGGGTTTCTCCCCTGTGTGAATTTGTAGATGTGTTGTAAGAGTTCCATTCTGACTGAAGCTCTGCCCACACTCCGTACATCTAAAGGGTTTCTCACCGGTGTGAGTTCGTTGATGTATAATAAGTTTTCCATTTTCACGGAAGCTCTTTCCACACTCCATACACTTAAATGGTTTCTCACCCGTGTGAGTTCGTTGGTGTACAGTAAGATTACCGCTTTCACTGAAGCACTTTCCACACTCCATACATCTAAATGGTTTCTCCCCTGTGTGAATTCGTTGATGTGCAGTAAGATTTCCATTTTTATTGAAGCTCTTTCCACACTCCATACATTTAAAGGGTTTCTCCTCTGTGTTATTTTGTAGATGTGTGCTAAGGTGTTCACTCACACTGACGTACTTTACAGATGGCCCCTCATAATTCTGATTGCCTTCTTCATCACCTGGTTTTAAGTGGGGGATAAGAAAATATTGTTAGGATTTCAAGGAACAGAACAAGAGAATACACAGCAAGACCAATCAGCACCTTCTCTTATTTCAACACCTCCAACAATCTCCCCTCTCTTATATACCACATTTTAAGGAAATGAAATAATCCCAGAAAATAGTCTCTTATTGCAGGAGACACATGTTGCAAGTTGACACACCGGAGTATTGGTAACCAAAATATTTGTTGAAGAGTTTATAACCAGCGATAAACTAAAAAGATCAATGTGGTAATGCATATAAACATGGTTTTTATCCGTAACAATTTTTTTAAAGATGACCAAGGAAGAATTATCAGGGTACAGGCAATTGTTGAAGGAGAAAAAATGAGTCTTGGTGAGTCTTTGCGCCAAATGAGAAAAAATGGAGATACAAACACTCACTAGAAAGACAACTGATATTTTATTACAATGGTAAGAATTCCTCTGGGAAAATAATTAAATATGCATAACTAAAGAACTAAGATTTAAGACCCAAAAAAGTGCAAATTCTACTGAGGACTATTTCTGATCACAACTCAATTCTATTTGTTATGAGAAGAGGATGAACTGGTAAAACCAGCTATGATTCACTGGGCAAGAGATACAGACCATAATATAGAGATGAGTGCTTGGGAGAAATGTGGAAGAGATTTAAAATATACAGCATGTCGCACACTGAAGAATTTTATGAAAAGGATGTATAGGTGGTATCTGACACCGAGTAAATTAGCTAAGATGTACAAAACTGAATTAGGTATCTGCTGGAAATGAAAGGGAAAAGTAGGTGGGTTTTTTTTTATCATATTCCCAAAAAAAGCTCAACAACTCTAACAATGAGATCACTGCCAGGTTTTTTTTTAATACCGTAAGTAGATTGCAGTCTCTTGGAAGTTGGATGCCCCTGGAATATGGGACATATATAAAAATTTATTGGGAGCTAAAACACCACTTTGACTTTCACCTTTGGAAGCCATTGCGGTGAAAATAAAACTATGGCGGAAAGTTGGGTGACTTATTTATTAAGAGTGGAGGGTGGAGAATTTAAATTAAAAGGGTTGAAGGATTTACCAGGAATGTTGACAACATGGTTACGATATCATCATTTGAATGAAATATTTAAAAAGGATATGAAGTGGGGGTTTGGGGAACAACTATCACAATTATGGAATACGGATATAAAATTTACAGCATGTTATTGTTTAAGAGAAAATTCGTGAGTTGAGAGACTGCTGTTGCCCTCCGGCCCTTCTAGTGGGTTTCTCCTTGACAGTCTCTCTCAGAACAGGATGCAGAAAAACAGGGGCCCTCATCCTGATGGGCTCTTTTTATATTCCTACACACTGAAATGAGATACACAAAGATACAGTCTTCCAGCAAAGCGGAAGGACATACCTCTCAATTGATCCAGGACAATGTCTCCATATTTTTCTGTTTCCGGTGAGATGAGCTCAGACTTGAGTATCTCTCCTATGTGGAATAAGTGAAACAGAAGTGTTATTTGCTTCATCTATGACTGTAAAAGTATCCAAAATAATAATCTTTTCAAGTAACATCCGGTGTCCCAAAAACCAGCTAATGCTATTCTAGGCTGCATCCACAGAAGTCTAGTGTCCAGATCAAGGGAAGTAATAATACCGCTCTATTCTGCCTTGGTCAGACCACACCTGGAATATGGTGTTTAATTCTGGGCACCACAATTTAAGAAGGATGTTGACAAGCTGGAAGGTGTGCAGAGGGGGGCAACCAAGATGATCAAGGGTCTGGAAACCAAGCCTTACGAGGAGCGCTTGATTTTATTTATTATAAATATGATGTATGATTGATTGATTGATTTAATTTATTATTTATAACCCGCCCATTTGGCTGGGTCTCCCCAGCCACCCTGGGCGGCTTCCGACAAAGTATTAAAATACAGTGGTCTGTTAAACATTAAAAGCTTCCCTAAACAGGGCTGCCTTCAGATGTCTTCTAAAAGTCTGGTACAGTGGAATTTGCTGCCAAGGAGTGTGGTGGAGTCTCCTTCTTGGGAGGTCTTTAAGCAGAGGCTTGACAACCATATGTCAGGAGTGCTCTGATGGTGTTTCCTGCTTGGCAGGGGGTTGGACTCGATGGCCCTTGTGGTCTCTTCCAACTCTATGATTCTATGATTCTATGTTGTTCTCTTTGACATCTGGTGGGAGGGCGTTCCACAGGGTGGACACCACTATCAAGAAGGCCCTCTGCCTGGTTCCCTGTAACTTGGCTTCTTGCAGCGAGGGAACCACCAGAAGGCCCTCAGCGCTGGACCTCAGTGTCTGGGCAGAATGATGGGGGTGGAGACGCTCCTTCAGGTATACTGGGCCAAGGCCGTTTAGGGCTTTAAAGGTCAGCACCAACACTTTGAATTGTGCTCGGAAACGTACTGGGAGCCAATGCAGGTCTTTCAGGGGAGTCATTTGCCTGCGGGGAAAGAAATCTCTCTGCCCACGTAATTGGCCGGGTTTCAGAAATCAATTTAGGGAAAATCCATCTAATAAATATTAGATAATCACCAGAACTAGCTTGCTGAATTAGTCCTACTTGGGCCAGTGAGGAGGCCAGGGTTTGAATTAGTTGTGGGGGTCTCAGAGCTGGTAATCTTCATAAAAGGGGAGGGGGAGGGAAGAGAAGGGAAATAAAAGATCAGGCTGAATTCAAATTAAAAGCCAGGCAGAATAGCTCTGTCTTACAGGCCCTATGTTGCTCCTTCATGGCATGAATAAATGGCTCAAACAGCAGGTTCGCATCTTTGAAGTCCATGAGTTAAGAGGGATAAAAATATGTCCTCACCTAGAGAGGCCACCATCTCATAATTCTCCTCCATGACTTCCTTGTGCAGAGCTCTTTGGCCTGGATCCAGCAGAGCCCACTCCTCCTCCGTGAAAAACACAGCCACCTCCTCAAAGGTCAAGAGGGCCTGGAAGAAGAGGGAGAAAACAGAGCTTCTCTTTGGTCCCCATCATCCCCTCTAAACACAGAGGGAGGCTGGGTGGTCCCATCTGTGCCTCTTCCCTCCTACCTGTTCCCGTTGCTCTTTCCCTACCTGAGGAAGCTGCCTGGCTCCTCTTTCTACTCCATCTTTAAGAAGAGATGGTCCAAACGGTGCTTCTGAGGCCATTGCGCTGCCTGAGGGAGAGATGGAGGACAAGGAGGCGGAAACTGGGCCACTTCCAGGACTCAGCTGTTGCCATGAAGCAATTCAAAGCAGGGAGCAGCTCTTTCAGGAGAACAATGCATTTATTATTATTATTATTATTATTATTAGAATTTATATACTGCCCTATACCCGGAGTTGGGCTTTAGATCACCTACAGTATTATAAGACCCTCCTGGCAACCCGGATAGGGACGAGGCCAGGCAGGAGTGAGGCTGGCAGCACCGGCAGAGAAAGTCCCTCAGCACCTCTGCGCTGGGCCAATCCTGCAAGGCAGGCCAGATCTCCCACCCCTGGGGGCTTTGATTCTCCTTTCCGACAAAGTCCCAAGAGGATGTCTGGAGAAGCCTCTTTTTGGAAAGAAGGAGCATCAAAATCTGCAGGGGTGGTGGTGGCTTTCAGTTTCCTCCCCCTCCCCCTTTCCCCCAAGTCCAGCTGGGGAGGGGGCATTTCTTTAATTCCTCCAATCTTGGCCTTGAAGGTGTTTAAAGGGCTCCTGAGACCTTGATCACTTTCAAATCCTGGCATCCATGGGCCCATTTCCCTTGCCAAGCAGGAGGGAAACCGATGAGGTGCTTGTTCATGCTTCAGGAAATGAAAAATGCCTCTTCCCTCCAGTTTTATATAAGCCTGGATAGCTCAGTTGGTTAGACCATGGTGCTGATAACGCCAAGGTTGCAGGTTCGATCCCTGTATGGACCAGCTGCATATTCCTGCATTGCAGGGGGTTGGACTAGATGACCCTCAGGGTCCCTTCCAACTCTACAGTGCTATGATTCTGTTTTGGGGCACAAAAGCAGCACAGCAACACCCCCCCCCCAACATGGGAAACCCAACAAGGCTCTTTCCGTTGTGCCAAAGCAACCTCAGCCGGCCAGACTAGGATTTCTGAAAGGGGAGCGGGGGGGGGCTCCCCCTTCCCAAGAAGCAAATCCTTGTTTCCTTTTGCTTCCTTCTCACATCAGCCCGTTCTTAATAAGGAGGCTCCAGAGGCTGATTTCCCTTGACACTGTCCATCTCTCACCCCCCACCCAACTCAAAATCTCCTCCCTCTCCCCCAATCCAGAGGCGACTCTGTTCTCCAGCTGCTTCCACTTCCTCTCCCCTGCTTGCCCTCCCGATCTCTGCCCCACTGAGGCAGGGGCTTCAGCAGCACATTTCGGAGGGGGGCAGATCAGGGTCCTGGAGGAGCTCAGCCCCCCGCCCCCGCCCAGACCGGCTCCCAGACGCAGGAGGCAGAGCCTGGGGGGAGCAGCAGTGAGAAGGGAGATGGAGGGTGTTAAACAGAGAGGAGCATCACTAGGTGGAATGGGGCTGCCCCCCCCCCTTTGAACGGAGAAAGAAGTCAGTCCTTCTCCGTCAACATGCAGAGGGTGGGGCTGCAAATCCCTTTGTAGTTAAGTTGCACTGGGGAGGGGGCGCCCTTTTCTGGTTCGTCTCAAGTGTCTTCGCCCCCCCCCCCGGAGCCTGGCTTGATCTCTGCGCTTCAAAAAGGATCTTGCAATGCAAACCCCATTGTGGGGGGAGGACCCCACTTTGCAACAGGATGGCCTGCATCCCGCCCCCCCCTCCATGATTCCCAGAGGGAAAGTTGGGAGCCCTTCCCTGCTCTCCCCTCATCCCCCCCCCCACTCTCCTTTCCCAGATGCTCTGTTTATAGGTTCAGGGGGAGGAAATGCAAATTCTTCTGCCGACCCCCAACCCCAAGTCGCGCCTCCCTCCCCCCAAAATACGTAATACCTCTTCATCCTCCTCTGCGGGCCTCTTTCTCTTCCGGGGATGTGCATGGAGACCCCTCCCCTCCAACTTTGCTTCTACTACCCCCCCCCAAAAAAAACCCCACTTCCTGCCTCTCTAGGAAACGGAGCTCATTGGCCCAGAGGGAGGGATGAGTGGCAGGAGATCCGCTTCCCACTCCCTGCAAACAGAAATTCCCTTCCCAGCCACCAATATCTACTGTACAGTATATTCCCATTTACAGTATTTAGTAAGAAATCAATGCCTTCAGTTCCTGCGAGCGGTAGCGAAAGGCGAACCCCCATCTCTGAAAAGGGGTTTAGAGCAGTAACTTAAGACAACCCTAAAGGCTGGTCCAGTGTCATTTCAATGGGTACCTTTTCTAAAAACCAGGAGCTGCTGGATAAATTTAGGCTTTGTTATGGGGGCGGGTAAATAGAAGGGGAAGAAATGGAGGCAGTGAGAGATTTTACTTTCTTGGGCTCCATGATCAGTGCAGATGGTGACAGCAGCCACAAAATTAAGAGACGCCTGCTTCTTGGGAGAAAAGCAATGACAAACCTAGACAGCATTTTAAAAAGTAGAGACATCACCTTGCCAACAAAGGTCCGTATAGTAAAAGCTATGGTTTTCCCAGTAGTGATGTATGGAAGTGAGAGCTGGACCATAAAGAAGGCTGATCGCCGAAGAATTGATGCTTTTGAATTATGGTGCTGGAGGAGACTCTTGAGAGTCCCATGGACTGCAAGAAGATCAAACGCATCCATTCTTAAGGAAATCAGCCCTGAGTGCTCACTGGAAGGACAGATCCTGAAGCTGAGGCTCCAGTACTTTGGCCACCTCATGAGAAGAGAAGACTCCCTGGAAAAGACACTGATGCTGGGAAAGATGGAGGGCACAAGGAGAAGGGGAAGACAGAGGACGAGATGGTTGGACAGTGTTCTTGAAGCTACCAGCATGAGTTTGACCAAACTGCGGGTGGCAGTGGAAGACAGGAGTGCCTGGCGTGCTCTGGTCCATGGGGTCACGAAGAGTCGGACACGACTGAACGACTAAACAACAACATGGGGGCGGGTGCAGCTCAGTGGTAGATCAGTTGCTTTGCATGCAGAAGGTCTCGGATTCCTATTTTCACGTTTGGTGGGAGTGTACCGTGGTCCACGCCTTCTAAGAGAAAGTTTTTTTTATCTGACCTCCAAAATCCCTGAACAATCTATCCGTCCTAATTCTGGGGAAGACCTGTTTTCCTATGGTGGCCGAGAAGCTCTGTATTGCCATTTATTTGGTGAGACGGTCACGGGTTCAATCCCCGGCAGCGAAAGAGGAAACGCACACCTTACTTCTGAAAAGCGCCCCCCCCCCCGGGAAAGAGGGTGGGAGGGGTTCAGAGTAGCAACTTACAACAATACTAAAAGGTGCCCAGACCTTCCGAGTGCCGCCAAGCGTCCTTGTTTTCCAGGGACACTCCTGGGTTTACAGAAGCCATCCCGGTGTCTGATTTAATCCCGGAACGTCTTATTTTCCATAGGATGTCCCTGTATCCATTGGATAAATTTTGGAGGGAGAAATGCGACCCCTGAACCAAAGAGATAAGTAACATCTGAAAGGCAGCCCTGTATAGCAAAGCTGTTTAACGTTTTATTATATGTTTTTATATATGTATGTTGGAAGATGATGATGATTAGGTGGCCATATTTCAAAAAGTGAAAATCCGGACACAAAACCAGTCCAGCTTTTTCTTTAGTTTTCCCCAAAGTTTGAACTTATTTTGCAAAAAATATATATAATGCAGTTTTTGAGCTATTTTGAACTATCTTTTAGCAAAATCAGCAAAAGTGGCACTGCCAACATGGGACATTTTGCCAATTTTCACCCAGACACTGCTTCCAACTACAGTATCCTGGATACGACTGAGAAATTCCAGACATATGGAAACCCTTCTGTTGAATAGGACGTCCCTATTCGGAGAAATTGCGGTGGGTATGGGCTGGTCCGGTGTCATTACAATGCGTACCTTTTTTCAAAAAGTGGGGGCCAATGCACAAAGTTGGGCTTTTTCTTTGAGGGAGCGAAGCTCAGTGGCAGAGCAGTTGCTTCGCATGCAGAAGGCCTCAGATGCAATGCTTTGCATGCAGAAGGAAGTCCCAGGTGCAGTCTTAATATCTTAATGACCATCTGTCAGGGATTATTAAGATGTCGTTCCTATTGGTGTTTTGCAACTTTGACCTGTTGCAGGACCTTAGCCAGACCTTAGCAGAGCATACACAGAGTTCCAGAAAGCAATCAGTTGCAGGCAGGATGGACGAAGCAGGAACAAGACGCTGCTAATGGTAACTTGGTTACTTAGATGTGTTTATTATTTACAGCAGACTCTACAAGTTACTATATACAGGAACAGATACAGATCTTAACCAGCTCTCTCTTAACAAACTCCAAACAACTCTCAGAACTCAGAACACCACACTGACCAACAAACTATCCAGTCAGTAAGGTCATAAGTCATCATGCCTGTGTGAGACCTCAACCAACGGTACAGCTGTATCCAGGGTCCCATATCTCCAGGCAGATAACTCCTCTCTGCTCAGTCATCCTTGTGAATGACTGTGTGAAGCTGTGTGAAGCTGCACAGAATGGCATGTAGTCAAAAATTCCAACAGTTCATGCATTTCAGGGGGATGAATACGATGACCGTCACGCTCCCTTCCAACGTGCAGGCGACCTTGGAACGGACCACTCACAGAAGAACCCTGACCAAACCTAAGAGGAGGCGTGTAGTGGTGATAGGGGATTCCCTACTGAGGGGAACAGAAGCAGTGATCTGTGGGCCTGACAAGATGTCTCGGGAAGTGTGCTGTCTCCCCGGGGCTAAGATCCAAGATGTAACTGAACGACTGCCAGGAATCATAAAACCCACTGACAAATACCCCTTCCTCTTGGTTCATGTGGGAACCAATGACACTGCAAGCAATAGCCTCCAGAAGATCAAAAGAGACTACGAGGCTCTGGGCAGGAAATTGAAGCAATTAAATGCACAAATCGTCATCTCATCTGTCCTCCCAGTTGAACGACGTGGCCCAGGGAGAGAGGGGAAAATAGTGGAAGTAAACAGCTGGCTTCGCAAATGGTGTAAACAGGAACGGTTTGGATTCTTAGATCACGGACTGCAGTTTCTTGAAGATGGACTTCTGGCAAGCGATGGGCTGCACCTCACAACGGTTGGGAGGAATGTTTTTGCCAAAAAACTCAGAAACCTCATCAGGAGGGCTTTAAACTGACTAATGTGGGGGAGGGAGACAGTGCTCCTGAAGGTAAGAGTCTATCAATTGATGAAGATGATCATCCAAATGTCATAGACCAAATGGAGCAAACAGCAAGCAGACCTAGTGGTGGGAGGAAAAAATCCTTAAATAAGAGACACGGGGGAATGACTAATGGACTTCAATGTCTGTACACTAATGCACAAAGCATGGGAAATAAACAAGATGAGCTTGAGCTCTTGGTACAGCAAACTAAATATGACATAATAGGCATCACTGAAACCTGGTGGGATAAGTCCCACGATTGGAATGTAAAAATGGAGGGATACAATCTATTTCAGAGAAACAGACCAGACAAGAAAGGAGGAGGAGTGGCGTTATATGTCAGGGATGTGTATACCTGTGAAGAGATCCAAGATTTAGAACCTCAAAGCCAAAGTGAGAGCATTTGGGTCAAAATTAAGGGAGAGAAGAATAACATTGACCTCATTGTGGGAGTTTACTATAGATCCCCAAGCCAAACGGAGGACATAGATGATGCCTTCCTGGAACAGATGGCCAAGCATGCAAAAGGAAGGGAGATAGTAGTAATGGGGGACTTCAATTACCCGGATATTTGTTGGATGTCAAACTCAGCCAAGAGCATAAGGTCAAACAAATTCCTCACTGGCCTTGCAGACAACTTCATTGTCCAGAAAGTGGGAGAAGCAACAAGAGGAACAGCCATTTTAGATCTGGTCCTAACCAATGTTGATGACCTGGTTAATGGGGTAGAAGTGGAAGGATCATTAGGCGCAAGTGATCATGCTCTTCTGAAGTTTACTATACAGCGGAAAGGAGCAGCCAAGCATACTAGGACTCAATTTCTTGACTTTAAGAAAGCCGACTTCATAAAACTTAGGGAAGTGCTGGGTGAGATCCCATGGACAGTAATACTAAAAGGAAAGGGAGTTCATGATGGCTGGGAGTTTGTTAAGAGGGAGATAGTAAAAGCACAACTTCAGGCAATACCAATGAGACGGAAACATGGAAGGTGCCTAAAGAAGCCAGGGTGGCTATCTAAAGAACTTTTAACTGAGTTAAGATTAAAAAAGGATGTGTACAAAAAATGGAAAAGGGGGGAAACCACCAAAGAGGAATTCAAACAAATAGCCAGCACGTGTAGACACAAAGTCAGAAAAGCTAAAGCACAGAATGAACTCAGGCTTGCTAGAGAGGTTAAAAGCAACAAAAAAGGCTTTTATGGGTATGTTCGTAGCAAAAGGAAGAAAAAAGAAACAGTGGGGTCACTCAGAGGAGAAGATGGTGAAATGCAAACAGGGGACACAGAAAGGGCTGAACTCCTCAATGCCTTCTTTGCCTCAGTCTTCTCCGATAAAGAAAACAATGCCCGACCTGAAGAATTTGGAGCAAATGATTCAGCAGAGAAAACACAGCCCAGAATAACTAAGGAGATAGTACAAGAATACTTGGCTAGTTTAGATGTATTCAAGTCTCCAGGGCCAGACGAACTGCATCCAAGAGTATTAAAAGAACCGGCAGATGTGATCTCAGAACCACTGGCAGTCATCTTTGAGAATTCCTGGAGAACAGGCGAAGTCCCAGCAGACTGGAGGAGGGCAAATGTTGTCCCTATTTTCAAAAAGGGGAAAAGAGAGGACCCAAATAATTATCACCCAGTCAGTCTGACATCAATACCAGGGAAGATTCTGGAGCAGATTATTAAGCAAACAGTCTGTGAGCACCTAGAAAGGAATGCTGTGATCACCAATAGTCAGCATGGAGTTCGGAAAAATAAGTCATGTCAGACTAACCTGATCTCATTTTTTGACAGAATTACAAGCCTGGTAGATGAAGGGAACGCAGTGGATGTAGCCTACCTTGATTTCAGCAAGGCATTTGACAAGGTGCCCCATGATATTCTTGTAAAGAAGCTGGTAAAATGCGGTCTTGACTATGCTACCACTCAGTGGATTTGTAACTGGCTGACTGACCGGACCCAAAGGGTGCTCATCAATGGTTCCTCTTCATCCTGGAGAAGAGTGGCTAGTGGGGTGCCACAGGGTTCTGTCTTGGGCCCGGTCTTATTCAACATCTTTATCAACAACTTGGATGATGGACTCAAGGGCATCCTGATCAAATTTGCAGATGACACCAAACTGGGAGGGGTGGCTAACACCCCAGAGGACAGGATCACACTTCAAAACGACCTTGACAGATTAGAGAACTGGGCCAAAACAAACAAGATGAATTTTAACAGGGAGAAATATAAAGTATTGTACTTGGGCAAAAAAAATGAGAGGCACAAATACAAGATGGGTGACACCTGGCTTGAGAGCAGTACATGTGAAAAGGATCTAGGAGTCTTGGTTGACCACAAACTTGACATGAGCCAACAGTGTGACGCGGCAGCTAAAAAAGCCAATGCAATTCTGGGCTGCATCAATAGCAGTATAGCATCTAGATCAAGGGAAGTAATAGTGCCGCTGTATTCTGCTCTGGTCAGACCTCACCTGGAGTACTGTGTCCAGTTCTGGGCACCACAGTTCAAGAAGGACACTGACAAACTGGAACGTGTCCAGAGGAGGGCAACCAAAATGGTCAAAGGCCTGGAAACGATGCCTTATGAGGAACGGCTTAGGGAGCTGGGCATGTTTAGCCTGGAGAAGAGGAGGTTAAGGGGTGATATGATAGCCATGTTCAAATATATAAAAGGATGTCACACAGAGGAGGGAGAAAGGTTGTTTTCTGCTGCTCCAGAGAAGCGGACACGGAGCAATGGATCCAAACTACAAGAAAGAAGATTCCACCTAAACATTGGGAAGAACTTCCTGACAGTAAGAGCTGTTCGACAGTGGAATTTGCTGCCAAGGAGTGTGGTGGAGTCTCCTTCTTTGGAGGTCTTTAAGCAGAGGCTTGACAGCCATATGTCAGGAGTGCTCTGATGGTGTTTCCTGCTTGGCAGGGGGTTGGACTCGATGGCCCTTGTGGTCTCTTCCAACTCTATGATTCTAACTCTACACTTCTATGATTCACACATACAAAGGGGGTAGTAAGGAATGGCCATGTGTCAATTGTGGTAGCTGCTATTAGAACCGGACTGGCCTTCCCTAGTTTTAAAGTTAATACAAAATCATGAACCTATTTCTAAGAGGCATTCGGCTGAGAATGTTGTCAATCTGGACCCTTGCTGAAGATGATTTACCACAACATAAAGAGGACTAAATTTGTTTGCCGCTCATAGGCCTATTCTTCCCCACCAGTCTAACATGACTAGTGTAGCCTCCTATACTACCTGATTTCTGAAACAGGGCCAATTACGTGGGCACAGAGATTTCCCCGCAGGCAAATGACTCCCCTGAAAGACCTGCGTTGGCTCCCAGTACGTTTCCGAGCACAATTCAAAGTGCTGATGCTGACCTTTAAAGCCCTAAATGGCCTCGGTCCAGTATACCTGAAGGAGTGTCTCCACCCCTATCATTCAACCTGGACACTGAGGTCCAGCTCTGAGGGCCTTCTGGTGCTTCCCTCCCTGCAAAGAAGTGAGGTTACAGGGAACCAGGCAGAGGGCCTTCTCGGTAGTGGTGCCCGCTCTGTGGAACACCCTCCCATCAGATGTCAAGGAAATAAACAACTATCTGAAGTTTAGAAGACATCTGAAGGCAGCCCTGTTTAGGGAAGTTTTTAATGACAGATGTTTTAATGTATTTTTAATCTTTTGTTGGAAGCCGCCCAGAGTGGCTGGGGAAACCCAGCCAGATGGGCAGGGTATCTATCTATCTATCTGTGTGTGTGTGTGTGTGTGTAAATAAATAAAATATAAACACTGGCAATGCCCACATTCCCCAGTGCCATAGCCAAGATTAAGCAATATATGATGGTTTAAAGATTACTTTCTGCATGAACATGGTTTCAGCCTCTCTGTGTTTTCATTGTTCCTTTGTTGCAATTATAAAAATGGGCTTTATGCCTAGAAGACCTTTGGAGTCCCTTTCAACTCTACAGTTCTAGGATTCCAGAGCCAATCCTGCTTCCTAAACACCACTGTCATGCTCCACTTTTCACAACTCTCCATTCCCAATTCTCTCTGCAAAGACAAAATATCAATGGACTCTTAGCACATGTTCACTCACAATGAGCACTCCAGTGTGATATTCTGCACATCCCTAACAGTACATTGTATCTTTCATTATACTTACTATTATGAGACATTACCTTTGTTGCTTTAATACATATATGCACAACACTCCATACAACCGCAGAACATCAAATATTCTCCGTGCATTTACAATGGATTTCCCCCTATGAGATTTTGTGGATATGAGGGACAAAGTGAATTCTGTGGGGAAAACTTGACATCTCCAAGGGTTCTCCCCTATGTGAGTCTGTGATTATTAAGAACTCCATTATAACTGAAACACTTTCCACACTCCAAACATTTAAACCGTTGCTTCTCTGTGAGATCGTTGATGTTTTCTAAGAGTTATGCTCTTACTGAAGCACTTTCCACAATCCATACATTCATATGGTTTCTCCCCTGTGTGTTTGTTGATGATTTTTAAGGTTTCCTTTCTGACTGAAGCTCTTTCCACACTCCATACATCTAAACGGTTTCTCCCCTGTGTGAGTTCGTAGATGTACAATAAGTGCTCCATTGTGAATAAAGCTCTTTCCACACTCTGTACATCTAAAGGGTTTCTCCCCTGTGTGAGTTTGGTGATGTCTTCTAAGTTTTCCACCTTCACGGAAACCCTTCCCACACTCCATACATCTATATGGTTTCTCCCCTGTGTGAGTTCGGTGATGTCTTGCAAGTCGTCCACCTTCACAGAAACCCTTCCCACACTCCATACATCTATATGGTTTCTCCCCTGTGTGAGTTCGGTGATGTCTTGCAAGTCGTCCACCTTCACAGAAACCCTTCCCACACTCCATACATCTATATGGTTTCTCTTCTGTGTGGGTTTGTTGATGTCTTGCAAGGTACGCACTTTTAGTGTAGCTCTTTCCACACGCCAAACATTTATATGCTGTCTCCCGTGTGTGAATTTGTTGATGTTTGGTAAGGTTATCACTCTGCCTGAAGCTCTTTCCACACTCCATACATCTATATGGTTTCTCCCCTGTGTGAGTTTGGTGATGTCTTTTAAGTTTTCCAGCTTCACTGAAACCCTTCCCACACTCCATACATCTATATGATTTCTCTTCTGTGTGGGTTTGTTGATGTTTTGCAAGTGACCCACTTACAGTATAGCTCTTTCCACATGCCAAACATTTATATGGTTTCTCACCCGTGTGAGTTTGTTGATGTTTGGTAAGGTTATTACTCTGCCTGAAGCTCTTTCCACACTCCATACACCTAAATGGTTTCTCCCCTGTGTGAATCTGTTGATGTCTAGTAAGGTTTGAAGACTGTCTGAAGCTCTTCCCGCACTCCATACATCTGAATGGTTTCTCCCCTGTGTGAATCTGTTGATGTCTAGTAAGGTTTGAAGAGTGTCTGAAGCTCTTTCCGCACTCCATACATCTGAATGGTTTCTCCCCTCTGTTAGTTTGTAGATGTGTGCTAAGGTGTTCACTCACACTAAAGTACTTCACAGGTGGCACCTCATAATTCTGATTGTCTTCTATGTTACCTGGTTGAAAGTTGGGGGAAAGAAAATATTGTTAGGTCTTCAAGGAAGAAAACAAGAGAAATAAACACGCAGCAAGACCAATCCACACTTTCTCTTATTTTAACTAATCCAGCATTCCTCCCTCTCCCATGTACCACATTTTAGGAAAGGAAATCTGAAAATAGAATCATAGAATCATAGAGTTGGAAGAGACCACAAGGGCCATCGAGTCCAACCCCCTGCCAAGCAGGAAACACCATCAGAGCACTCCTGACATATGGTTGTCAAGCCTCTGCTTAAAGACCTCCAAAGAAGGAGACTCCACCACACTCCTTGGCAGCAAATTCCACTGTCGAACAGCTCTTACTGTCAGGAAGTTCTTCCTAATGTTTAGGTGGAATCTTCTTTCTTGTAGTTTGGATCCATTGCTCCGTGTCCGCTTCTCTGGAGCAGGAGAAAACAACCTTTCTCCCTCCTCTATGTGACATCCTTTTATATATTTGAACATGGCTATCATATCACCCCTTAACCTCCTCTTCTCCAGGCTAAACATGCCCAGCTCCCTTAGCCGTTCCTCATAAGGCATCGTTTCCAGGCCTTTGACCATTTTGGTTGCCCTCCTCTGGACACGTTCCATTTTGTCAGTGTCCTTCTTGAACTGTGGTGCCCAGAACTGGACACAGTACTCCAGGTGAGGTCTGACCAGAGCAGAATACAGTGGCACTATTACTTCCCTTGATCTAGATGCTATACTCCTATTGATGCAGCCCAGAATTGCATTGGCTTTTTTAGCTGCCGCATCACACTGTTGATAATAATATCTGTTGAAATAATATCAAGAACCCTTAGTATCCAGTTCTACCTTCAAATCCCATGTAACACTGAGCACCAAGAGAAACCTTCTATGCTGATGTGAGGCATCTATGGCCCTCAAGATGTGGCTGGACTTAAGTAGCCCCAACCGAAGTAAAGATGGCCAATGACCAGGGATGGCAAGAGTTGTAGTGCAGCAACATCGGAAGGGACACACTTCTCGGTAGCGGCACCCGCCCAGTCGAACACCCTCCCATCAGATGTCAAGGAAATAAACAACTATCTGACTTTCAGAAGACATCTGAAGGCAGTCCTGTTTAGGGAAGTTTTTAATGTTTGATTCTTTTTTAATATTTTGTTGGGAGCCGCCCAGAGTGGCTGGGGAAACCGGGCAGATGGGTCGGAAATAAATAAATTATCATCATCACCATCATCCAATTGCAGAATAGTCATTACCAAGGCATCATGGACTTTGAAGAAGCACCAACTCAGGATGAAGAAGAAGAGTTTGGATTTGATATCCCGCTTTATCACTACCCTAAGGAGTCTCAATGTGGCTAACATTCTCCTTTCCCTTCCTACCCCATAACAAACACTCTGTGAGGTGAGTGGGGCTGAGAGACTTCAGAGAAGTGTGACTGGCCCAAGGTCGCCCAGCAGCTACATGTGGAGGAGCGGAGACGCAAACTCACTTCACCAGATTATGAGTCTACCGCTCTTAACCACTACACCACACTGGTGCAAGCACTATCATTTTAGTCTATCCTTAATCAATATGCTTGCAAACTTTTAATAAAGCCATCTTTACATACTTTCTAAACACTATAATAAACCTTTCCTAATATATGTAATTATGCTAAATTTGGTCATCCTCAACAAACACTCTGTGAGGTGAGTGAGGCTGAGAGACTTCAAAGAAATGTCACTAGCCCAAGGTCACCCAGCAGTTGCATGTGGAGAAGCGCAGATGCGAACCCGGTTCACCAGATTACAAGTCTACCGCTCTTAACCACTACACAACACTGGATGAAAGGGAGAAGCAAGCTAAGAGGAAAGAATGTTTGGCAAAACTTAACTGTGATTAACTCCCGCCCAGAAACCCATGTCCCCACTGTGGAAGGATGTGTGGATCCAGAATCGGACTCCACAGTCACTCACGGACACACCGTTAAGACCGTGTTCATGGAAGACAATCTTATTCGTCTACGAGGATTTGCCAAAGAAGAAGACACGCCATGAATAAATGGCTCAAATAGGAGATTTACTCTTTCAACGTCTAACAGTCAAGAGGAATAAAAATGTGCCCTCACCTAAAGAGGCCACCATCTCATAATTCTCCTCCATGACTTCCTTGTGCAGAGCTCTTTGGCCAGGATCCAGCAGAGCCCACTCCTCCTCCGTGAAAACCACAGCCACCTCCTCAAAGGTCAAGAGGGCCTGGAAGAAGAAGAGGAAGAAAACAGAGCTTCTCTTAGATCCCCATCATCCCCACTCAAGACAGAGGGAGGCTGGGTGGTCCCATCTGTGCCTCTTCCCTCCTCCCTGCTCCCCTTGCTCTTTCCCTACCTGAGAAAGCTGCCTGGCCCCTCTTTCCACTCCACCTCTGAGAAGAGGCCGTTCAGAGGGGGTCTCGAAGGCCATTGTGTTGCCAGTGGAAAGGACAGAGGAGGAGGAGGCGTAAACTGGGCCACTTCTGGGACTCTCACAGCTGTTGCAACGATGCACTTAAATGCAGGGAGCAGCCCTTTTAGGAGAACAATGAAGAAATAATAATAATAATAATAATAATAATAATAATAGTTATTAATTAAATTTATATACCGCCCTATACTTGGAGGTCTCAGGGTGGTTCACAGAAAGATGGATTTAATTAGGGTGGGATACATTTACACAGATAGCATACCTGTTACAAATTACAAATATCAATACTAATAAACTAATACGCATAAATTCTAATTACAAAGTCAGAGAACTGGAAGGATGTAATCCTTTCTACAGGCACTTTATAATACTATAAGCTGCCTCAGTCTTTAGGGGACATTCAGCTTCGGATTGTAAAGTTCTAGGATCAAATCCCAAACTTTTAATGAAGCTTCGCAGAAAGTGTTACGGTCAGTACCTCTGCAGACCTCACTTTTCCTTTCCTCCGAACAGCCACCCAAGAAACCAGTTTCTGAACCTTTGATACATTTAGAATAAAGAAAATAAGGGAAACGCCTAAATTATGGGCAGAATTTGCAGTCAGAGGAAAACCAACACCTGGAGGGCACCAGGGTGAAGAAGCGGAGCAGATGGAAATATTTAGAGCACTCTATGCGCTAACATGGACTGTAGTTTAGGGGACAGAGATATGAAGTTCAGTGGCTTATGACCCCCTAGTCCTTCCTCTTAGGAACGTGTGTGTGTGTGTGTGTGTGTGTCCCCTTTTATCTTCCCTACACTGGGAGGAAGGACAGGAGGAGAAATATTCAGGGGGTCCAAGCTTGGCACAGGGCATCCCTCCTGAGAATGGGGATGGGAGATTGGGTCTCCCTGGTGGAAGCCCAGCACCCGAACTGCAGGGTGGGGAACCTCAGACCCAGGGGCTACATTGGCCCTCAAGTCACCTCTCTCTTTCTCTCTCTGGCCCTCAGGAACTTCCCCAGCGCCACACCCTCTTTCCAATACTTCCCAGCTGCCTCCTGAGGTTTTTCTGTGGGGCTGGAAAAAATCCCTGGAAGGCAGGCAGCTCCTGGACAAAGCTCAGTCAGCCCCATAGCCCCACCCACTCTGTCCCGCCCATCAATGGAAAGTGGACCCTGAAAGGCTGCTCAGAATCGAATGAGGCCCTCAGGCTGGATAATGGTCTCCACCCCTGTTCCAAACAGGAAACAGGCTGTCATCCTGGCCCACTTTGCAGGGTTCTGGTGTGAGCATTGCCCAGGTGGTGGGCTTTAGAAGACCTTTAGTGTTATAAGGCCCTCCTGGCAACCAGGAAGGGGACGAGGCCAGGCAGGAGCGAGGCTGGCAGCACCGGCAGAGAAAGTCCCTCAGCACCTCTGCGCTGGGCCAATCCTGCAAGACAGGCCAGATCTCCCACCCCTGGGAGCTTTGATTCTCCTTCCCGACAAAGTCCCAAGAGGATATCTGGAGAAGCCTCTTCTTGGAAAGAAAGCATCAAAATCTACAGGGGTGGGGGTGGCTTTCACTTTCCTCCCCCTCCCCCTCTCCCACAAGTCCAGCTGGGGAGGGGGTATTTCTTTAATTCCTCCAATCTTGGCCTTGAAGGTGTTTAAAGGGCTCCTGAGACCTTGATCACTTTCAAATCCTGCCATCCATGGGCCCATTTTCCTTGCCAAGCAGGAGGAAAACTGATGAGGTGCTTTTTCATGCTTCAGGAAATGAAAAATGCCTCTTCCCTCCAGTTTTGGGGCACAAAAGAAGCACAGCAAACCCTCCCCAACTGCACCCACACACATGGGAAACCCAACAAGGCTCTTTCCTTTCTGCCAAAGCAACCTCAGCCGGCCAGACTAGGATTTCTGAAAGGGGAGCTGGGGGGGTGGGTTCCCCTTCCTTCTCACATCAGCCTCTTTCTTACTAAGGAAGCTCCGGAGGCCGATTTCCCTTGACAATGTCCACTTCTCACCCCCCCCACACACACACACTCGAAATCTCCCTCTCTCCAGCTGCTTCCACTGCACCAAAGCAGACTTCCTCTCCCCTGCTTGCCCCCCCCATCTCCGACCCACTGAGGCAGGGGCTTCAGCAGCACATTTCGGAGGGGGGCAGATCAGGGTCCTGGAGGAGCTCAGCCCCCCCCCCCATCCTGCCCAGACCGGCTCCCTGACGCAGGAGGCAGAGCCTGGGGGGAGCAGCAGTGAGAAGGGAGATGGAGGGTGTTAAGCAGAGAGGAGCATCACTAGGCGGAATGGGGCTGCCCCCCCCCTTTGAACGGAGAAGGACTGACTGCTGAGTCAACATGCACAGGGTGGGGCTGCAAATCCCTTTGTAGTTAAGTTCCACGGGGGGGGGACCCTTTTCTGGTTCGTCTCAAGTGTCTTCGCCCCCCCCCCCTTGGGAGCCTGGCTTGATCTCTGCGCTTCGAAAAGGATCTTGCAATGCAAACCCCATTGTGGGGGGAGGACCCCACTTTGCAACAGGATGGCCTGCATCCCGCCCCCCCCGCTGATTCCCAGAGGGAAAGTGGGGAGCCCCTTCCCTGCTCTCCCCTCATTCCCCTCCTTTCCCAGATGCTCTGTTTATAGGTTCAGGGGGAGGGAATGCAAATTCTTCTGCCGACCCCCAACCCCAAGTCGCGCCCCCCCCCCGCCCCCCAAAATACATAATACCTCTTCATGCTTTTCTGCGGGCCTCTTTCTCTTCAGGGGATGTGCATGGAGACCCCTCCCCTCCAACTTTGCTTCTACTACCCCCCCCCCAAAAAAAACCCCACTTCCTGCCTCTCTAGGAAACGGAGCTCATTGGCCCAGAGGGAGGGATGAGTGGCAGGAGATCCGCCTCCTGCTCCCTGCAAACAGAAATTCCCTTCCCAGCCAGCAATATCTACTGTACAGTATATTCCCATTTACAGTATTTAGTGAGAAATCAATGCCTTCAATTCCTGCGATCGGTAGCGAAACGCGAACCCCCATCTCTGAAAAGGGGTTTAGAGCAGTAACTTAAGACAACCCTAAAGGCTGGTCCAGTGTCATTGCAATGGGTACCTTTTCTAAAAACCAGGAGCTGATTGATAAATTTAGGCTTTGTTATGGGGGCGGGTAAATAGAAGGGGAGGAAATGGAGGCAGTGAGAGATTTTACTTTCTTGGGCTCCATGATCAGTGCAGATGGTGACAGCAGCCACGAAATTAAGAGACGCCTGCTTATTGGGAGGAAAGCAATGACAAACCTAGATAGCATTTTAAAAAGTAGAGACATCACCTTGCCAACAAAGGTCCGTATAGTAAAAGCTATGGTTTTCCCAGTAGTGATGTATGGAAGTGAGAGCTGGACCATAAAGAAGGCTGATTGCCGAAGAATTGACGCTTTTGAATTATGATGCTGGAGGAGACTCTTGAGAGTCCCATGGACTGCAAGAAGATCAAATGCATCCATTCTTAAGGAAATCAGCCCTGAGTGCTCACTGGAAGGACAGATCGTGAAGCTGAGACTCCAATACTTTGGCCACCTCATGAGAAGAGAAGACTCCCTGGAAAAGACCCTGATGCTGGGAAAGATGGAGGGCACAAGGAGAAGGGGACGACAGAGGAAGAGATGGTTGGACAGTGTTCTCGAAGCTACAAACATGAATCTGACCAAACTGCGGGTGGCAGTGGAAGACAGGAGTGCCTGGCGTGCTCTGGTCCAGGGGGTCACGAAGAGTCCGACACGACTGAACGACTAAACAACAACATGGGGGCGGGTGCAGCTCAGTGGTAGATCAGTTGCTTTGCATGCAGAAGGTCTCGGATTCCTATTTTCACGTTTGGAGGGAGTGTACCTTGGTCCACGCCTTCTAAGAGAAAGTTTTTTTTATCTGACCTCCAAAATCCCTGAACAATCTATCCGTCCTAGTTCCAGGGAAGACCTGCTTTCCTAGGGTGGCCGAGAAGCTCTATATTGCCATTTATTTGGTGAGCCGGTCACGGGTTCAATCCCCAGCAGTGAAAGAGGAAACGCACACCTTACTTCTGAAAAGCCCCCCCCCCCCCCGGGAAAGAGGGTGGAAGGGGTTCAGAGTAGCAACTTACAACAATACTAAAAGGTGCCCAGACCTTCCGAGTGCCGCCAAGCGTCCTTGTTTTCCAGGGACACTCCTGGGTTTGAAGAAGCCATCCTGGTTTCTGATTTAATCCCGGAACGTCTTATTTTCCATAGGATGTCCCTGTATCCATTGGATAAATTTTGGAGGGAGAAATGCGACCCCTGAACCAAAGAGATAAGTAACATCTGAAAGGCAGCCCTGTATAGCAAAGCTGTTTAACGTTTTATTATATGTTTTTATATATGTATGTTGGAAGATGATGGTGATTAGGTGGCCATATTTGAAAAAGTGAAAATCCGGACACAAAACCAGTCCAGCTTTTTCTTTGGTTTTCCCCAAAGTTTGAACTTATTTTGCAAAAAATATATATAATGCAGTTTTTGAGCTATTTTGAACTATCTTTTAGCAAAATCAGCAAAAATGGCACTGCCAACATGGGACATTTTGCCAATTTTCACCCAGACACTGCTTCCAACTACAGTATCCTGGGTACGTCTGAGAAATTCCAGACATATGGAAACCCTACTGTTGAATAGGACGTCCCTATTCGGAGAAATTGTGGTGGGTATGGGCTGGGCTGGTGTCATTACAATGGGTACCTTTTTTCAAAAAGTGGGGGCCAATGGACAAAGTTGGGCTTTTTCTTTGAGGAAGAGAAGCTCAGTGGCAGAGCCGCTGCTTCGCATGCAGAAGGCCTCAGATGCAATGCTTTGCATGCAGAAGGTAGTCCCAGGTGCAGTCTTAATATCTTAATGACCATCTGTCAGGGATTATTAAGATGTCGTTCCTATTGGTGTTTTGCAACTTTGACCTGTTGCAGGACCTTAGCCAGACCTTAGCAGAGCATACACAGAGTTCCAGAAAGCAATCAGTTGCAGGCAGGATGGACGAAGCAGGAACAAGACGCTGCTAATGGTAACTTGGTTACTTAGATGTGTTTATTATTTACAGTGGACTCTACAAGTTACTATATACAGGAACAGATACAGATCTTAACCAGCTCTCTCTTAACAAACTCCAAACAACTCTCAGAACTCAGAACCCCACACTGACCAGTCAGTAAGGTCATAAGTCATCATGCCTGTGTGAGACCTCAACCAACGGTACAGATGTATCCAGGGTCCCATATCTCCAGGCAGATAACTCCTCTCTGCTCAGTCATCCTTGTGAATGACTGTGTGAAGCTGTGTGAAGCTGCACAGAATGGCATGTAGTCAAAAATTCCAACAGTTCATGCATTTCAGGGGGATGAATACGATGACCGTCACGCTCCCTTCCAACTCTACACTTCTATGATTCACACATACAAAGGGGGTGGTAAGGAATGGCCATGTGTCAATTGTGGAAGCTGCTATTAGAACCGGATTGGCCTTCCCTAGTTTTAAAGTTAATACAAAATCATTAACCCATTTCTAAGAGGCATTCGGCTGAGAATGTTGTCAATCTGGACCCTTGCTGAAGATGATTTACCACAACATAAAGAGGACTAAATTTGTTTGCCGCTCATAGGCCTATTCTTCCCCACCAGTCTAACATGACTAGTGTAGCCTCCTATACTACCTGATTTCTGAAACCGGGCCAATTACATGGGCACAGAGATTTCTTTCCCCGCAGGCAAATGACTCCCCTGAAAGACCTGCATTGGCTCCCAGTACGTTTCCGAGCACAATTCAAAGTGTTGGTGCTGACCTTTAAAGCCCTAAATGGCCTCGGTCCAGTATACCTGAAGGAGCGTCTCCACCCCCATCATTCAACCTGGACACTGAGGTCCAGCTCTGAGGGCCTTCTGGTGGTTCCCTTCCTGCAAAGAAGTGAGGTTACAGGGAACCAGGCAGAGGGCCTTCTCGGTAGTGGTGCCCGCTCTGTGGAACACCCTCCCATCAGATGTCAAGGAAATAAACAACTATCTGAAGTTTAGAAGACATCTGAAGGCAGCCTTGTTTAGGGAAGTTTTTAATGACAGATGTTTTAATGTATTTTTAATCTTTTGTTGGAAGCCGCCAGAGTGGCTGGGGAAACCCAGCCAGATGGGCAGGGTATCTATCTATGTGTGTGTGTGTGTGTGTGTGTGTGTGTAAATAAATAAAATATAAACACTGGCAATGCCCACATTCCCCAGTGCCATAGCCAAGATTAAGCAATATATGATGGTTTAAAGATTACTTTCTGCATGAACATGGTTTCAGCCTGTGTTTTCATTGTTCCTTTGTTGCAATTATAAAAATGGGCTTTATGCCTAGAAGACCTTTGGAGTCCCTTTCAACTCTACAGTTCTAGGATTCCAGAGCCAATCCTGCTTCCTAAACACCACTGTCATGCTCCACTTTTCACAACTCTCCATTCCCAATTCTCTCTGCAAAGACAAAATATCAATGGACTCTTAGCACGTTTACTCACAATGAGCACTCCCTAACAGTACGTTGTATCTTTCATTATACTTACTATTATGAGACATTATCTTTGTTGCTTTAATACATATATGCACAACACTCCATACAACCACCAGAACATCAAATATTCTCCGTGCATTTACAATGGATTTCCCCCTATGAGATTTTTGTGGATATGAGGGACAAAGTGAATTCTGTGGGGAAAACTTGACATCTCCATGGGTTCTCCCCTATGTGAGTTTGTAAGTGATTATTAAGAACTCCAATATAACTGAAACACTTTCCACACTCCAAACATTTAAACCGTTGCTTCTCTGTGAGATCGTTGATGTTTTCTAAGAGTTATGCTCTTACTGAAGCACTTTCCACAATCCATACATTCATATGGTTTCTCCCCTGTGTGTTTGTTGATGTTTTTTAAGGTTTCCTTTCTGACTGAAGCTCTTTCCACACTCCATACATCTAAACGGTTTCTCCCCTGTGTGAGTTCGTAGATGTACAATAAGTGCTCCATTGTGAATAAAGCTCTTTCCACACTCTGTACATCTAAAGGGTTTCTCCCCTGTGTGAGTTCGGTGATGTCTTGTAAGTTTTCCACCTTCAAGGAAACCCTTCCCACACTCCATACATCTATATGGTTTCTCCCCTGTGTGAGTTCGGTGATGTCTTGTAAGTCGTCCACCTTCACAGAAACCCTTCCCACACTCCATACATCTATATGGTTTCTCTTCTGTGTGGGTTCGTTGATGTCTTGCAAGTCGTCCACCTTCACAGAAACCCTTCCCACACTCCATACATCTATATGGTTTCTCTTCTGTGTGGGTTTGTTGATGTCTTTTAAGGTACACACTTTTAGTGTAGCTCTTTCCACACGCCAAACATTTATATGCTTTCTCCCGTGTGTGAATTTGTTGATGTTTGGTAAGGTTATTACTCTGCCTGAAGCTCTCTCCACACTCCATACATCTATATGGTTTCTCCCCTGTGTGAGTTCGGTGATGTCTTTTAAGTTTTCCAGCTTCACTGAAACCCTTCCCACACTCCATACATCTATATGGTTTCTCTTCTGTGTGGGTTTGTTGATGTTTTGCAAGTGACCCACTTACAGTGTAGCTCTTTCCACATGCCAAACATTTATATGGTTTCTCACCTGTGTGAGTTTTTTGATGTCTGGTAAAGTTATTACTCTGCCTGAAGCTCTTTCCACACTCCATACACCTAAATGGTTTCTCCCCTGTGTGAGTCTGTTTATGTTGAGTAAGGCTTGCACTCCTAATGAAACCCTTCCCACACTCCATACATCTATATGGTTTCTCCTTTCTGTGGATTTGTTGATGTTTTGCAAGTGACCGACTTTCAGTGTAGCTCTTTCCACACGCCAAACATTTATATGGTTTCTCACCTGTGTGAGTTTGTTGATGTTTGGTAAGGTTATTACTCTGCCTGAAGCTCTTTCCACACTCCATACACCTGAATGGTTTCTCCCCTGTGTGAGTCCGTTTATGTTGAGTAAGGCTTGCACTCCTAATGAAACCCTTCCCACACTCCACACATCTAAATGGTTTCTCCCCTGTGTGAATTCGTTGATGTACAGTAAGGTGTAAATACTGTCTGAAGCTCTTTCCACACTCCATGCATTTAAATGGTTTCTCCCCTGTGTGAATCTGTTGATGTCTAGTAAGGTTTGAAGACTGTCTGAAGCTCTTTCCGCACTCCATACATCTGAATGGTTTCTCCCCTCTGTTAGTTTGTAGATGTGTGCTAAGGTGTTCACTCACACTAAAGTACTTCACAGGTGGCACCTCATAATTCTGATTGTCTTCTATGTTACCTGGTTGAAAGTTGGGGGAAAGAAAATATTGTTAGGTCTTCAAGGAAGAAAACAAGAGAAATAAACACGCAGCAAGACCAATCCACACTTTCCCTTATTTTAACAAATCCAGCATTCCTCCCTCTCCCATGTGTGGGATGTAAAACACAGGAGCAGTCAATGACAACATTCCTAGAGTGTACATGTTAGAACATGGGGAGGGATGTCTGTCCAGCAAGCAGGTAAACTTCCTGGGGACGGACTTCCTCCGCATGTGACCAGAGGTGGGTGTGGCCTCACCTGTGCAGGTAATGACAAAAGCACAGGGCAGACAGCCATCTCTCTCTCTCTGCCATCTTCCTTCGATGAGGAAACATCTAAGGATGCTCTCTTGGCTCTCAGCCAAGAGAGGACATAAGGACTATCTTGCTACAAGATAGATTCCGAGTGTATTTTACCCTTTTAAGCCTGTCTGCCTTCTGGGATCATATTGTGAACAGAACGTGAGTAAACTCTATTATACTTTTATGAAGACTGTGTTGTGTCTTGTATTTTAAGAGGGAACAAAAGGGGAAATTACCAGAGTAATTATTATAGAGGTTCTAGCGAACCCATGTAACACTGAGCACCAAGAGAAACCTCTATGCTGATGTGAGGCATCTATGGCCCTCAAGATGTGGCACTCTAAGTAGCACCAACCGAAGTAAAGATGGCCAATGACCAGGGATGGCAAGAGTTGTAGTGCAGCAACATCTGAAGGGACACACTTCTCGGTAGCGGCGCCCGCCCAGTCGAACACCCTCCCATCAGATGTCAAGGAAATAAACAACTATCTGACTTTCAGAAGACATCTGAAGGCAGCCCTGTTTAGGGAAGTTTTTAATGTTTGATTCTTTTTTAATATTTTGTTGGGAGCTGCCCAGAGTGGTTGGGGAAACCCGGGCAGATGGGTCGGAAATAAATAAATTATCATCATCACCATCATCCAATTGCAGAATAGTCATTACCAAGGCATCATGGACTTTGAAGAAGCACCAACTCAGGATGAAGAAGAAGAGTTTGGATTTGATATCCCGCTTTATCACTACCCAAAGGAGTCTCAATGTGGCTAACATTCTCCTTTCCCTTCCTCCCCCATAACAAACACTCTGTGAGGTGAGTGGGGCTGAGATACTTCAGAGAAGTGTGATTAGCCCAAGGTCGCCCAGCAGCTACATGTGGAGGAGCGGAGACGCAAACTCAGTTCACCAGATTATGAGTCTACCGCTCTTAACCACTACACCACACTGGTGCAAGCACTATCATTTTAGGCTATCATTAATCAATATGCTTGCAAACTTTTAATAAAGCCATCTTTACATATTTTCTAAACACTATAATAAACCTTTCCTAATATATGTAATTATGCTAAATTTGGTCATCCTCAACAAACACTCTGTGAGGTGAGTGAGGCTGAGAGACTTCAAAGAAGTGTCACTAGCCCAAGGTCACCCAGCAGTTGCATGTGGAGAAGCGCAGATGCGAACCCGGTTCACCAGATTACAAGTCTACCGCTCTTAACCACTACACAACACTGGATGAAAGGGAGAAGCAAGCTAAGAGGAAAGAATGTTTGGCAAAACTTAACTGTGATTAACTCCCGCCCAGAAACCCATGTCCCCACTGTGGAAGGATGTGTGGATCCAGAATCGGACTCCACAGTCACTCACGGACACACCGTTAAGACCGTGTTCATGGAAGACAATCTTATTCGTCTACGAGGATTTGCCAAAGAAGAAGACACGCCATGAATAAATGGCTCAAATAGGAGATTTACTCTTTCAACGTCTAACAGTCAAGAGGAATAAAAATGTGCCCTCACCTAAAGAGGCCACCATCTCATAATTCTCCTCCATGACTTCCTTGTGCAGAGCTCTTTGGCCAGGATCCAGCAGAGCCCACTCCTCCTCCGTGAAAACCACAGCCACCTCCTCAAAGGTCAAGAGGGCCTGGAAGAAGAAGAGGAAGAAAACAGAGCTTCTCTTAGATCCCCATCATCCCCACTCAAGACAGAGGGAGGCTGGGTGGTCCCATCTGTGCCTCTTCCCTCCTCCCTGCTCCCCTTGCTCTTTCCCTACCTGAGAAAGCTGCCTGGCCCCTCTTTCCACTCCACCTCTGAGAAGAGGCCGTTCAGAGGGGGTCTCGAAGGCCATTGTGTTGCCAGTGGAAAGGACAGAGGAGGAGGAGGCGTAAACTGGGCCACTTCTGGGACTCTCACAGCTGTTGCAACGATGCACTTAAATGCAGGGAGCAGCCCTTTTAGGAGAACAATGAAGAAATAATAATAATAATAATAATAATAATAATAATAATAATAATAGTTATTAATTAAATTTATATACCGCCCTATACCTGGAGGTCTCAGGGTGGTTCACAGAAAGATGGATTTAATTAGGGTGGGATACATTTACACAGATAGCATACCTGTTACAAATTACAAATATCAATACTAATAAACTAATACGCATAAATTCTAATTACAAAGTCAGAGAACTGGAAGGATGTAATCCTTTCTACAGGCACTTTATAATACTATAAGCTGCCTCAGTCTTTAGGGGACATTCAGCTTCGGTTTGGAAAGTTCTAGGATCAAATCCCAAACTTTTAATGAAGCTTCGCAGAAAGTGTTACGGTCAGTACCTCTGCAGACCTCACTTTTCCTTTCCTCCGAACAGCCACCCAAGAAACCAGTTTCTGAACCTTTGATACATTTAGAATAAAGGAAATAAGGGAAACTCTTAAATTATGGGCAGAATTTGCAGTCAGAAGAAAAGCAACACCTGGAGGCACCAGGGTGAAGAAGCTCCATACAAGCGGAGCAGATGGAAATATTTAGAGCACTCTATGCGCTAACATGGACTGTAGTTTAGGGGACAGAGATATGAAGTTCAGTGGCTTATGGCCCCCTAGTCCTTCCTCTTAGGAACCTCTGTGTGTGTGTGTCTATGTGTGTGTGTCCCCTTTTATCTTCCCTACACTGTGAGGAAGGACCTGTGTGTGTGTGTGTGTGTGTGCACCCCCCCCCCCTTTTATCTTCCCTACACTGGGAGGAAGGACAGGAGGAGAAATATTCAGGGGGTCCAAACTGGGCACAGGGCATCCCTCCTGAGAATGGAGATGGGAGACAGGGTCTCCCTGGTGGAAGCCCAGCACCCAAACTTCAGGGTGGGGAACCTCAGACCCAGGGGCTGAATTGGCCCTCAAGTCACCCCTCTCTCTCTCTGGCCCTCAGGAACTTCCCCAGCGCCACACCCTCTCTCCAACGCTTCCCAGCTGCCTCCTGAGGTTTTTCTGTGGGGCTGGAAAAAATCCCTGGAAGGCAGGCAGCTCCTGGACAAAGCTCAGAGTCAGCCCCATAGTCCCACCCACTCTGTCCTCTGCCCTGCCTATCAAAGTGGCCCCTGGAAGGCTGCTCAGGAGCGAATATGGCCCTCAGACTGGATAATGGTCTCCACCCCTGTTCCAAACACGGAACAGGCTGTCATCCTGGCCCACCTTGCAGGGTTCTGGTGTGAGTATTGCCCAGGTGGTGGGCTTTAGATCACCTACAGTATTATAAGGCCCTCCTGGCAACCTGGATGGGGACGAGGCCAGGCAGGAGTGAGGCTGGCAGCACCGGCAGAGAAAGTCCCTCAGCACCTCTGCGCTGGGCCAATCCTGCAAGACAGGCCAGATCTCCCACCCCTGGGGGCTTTGATTCTCCTTCCCGACAAATTCCCAAGAGGATATCTGGAGAAGCCTCTTTTTGGAAAGAAAGCATCAAAATCTACAGGGGTGGTGGTGGCTTTCAGTTTCCTCCCCCTCCCCCTCTCCCCCAAGTCCAGCTGGGGAGGGGGCATTTCTTTAATTCCTCCAATCTTGGCCTTGAAGGTGTTTAAAGGGCTCCTGAGACCTTGATCACTTTCAAATCCTGCCATCCACGGGCCCATTTCCCTTGCCAAGCAGGAGGAAAACTGATGAGGTGCTTTTTCATGCTTCAGGAAATGAAAAATGCCTCTTCCCTCCAGTTTTGGGGCACAAAAGAAGCACAGCAAACCCTCCCCAACTGCACCCACACACATGGGAAACCCAACAAGGCTCTTTCCTTTGTGCCAAAGCAACCTCAGCCGGCCAGACTAGGATTTCTGAAAGGGGAGCTGGGGGGGGGGTCCCCTTCCTTCTCACATCAGCCTCTTTCTTACTAAGGAAGCTCCGGAGGCCGATTTCCCTTGACATTGTCCCCTTCTCACCCCCCCCGCCCCGAAATCTCCAGCTGCTTCCACTGCACCAAAGCAGACTTCCTCTCCCCTGTTTGCCCCCCCCCATCTCCGCCCCACTGAGGCAGGGGCTTCAGCAGCACATTTCGGAGGGGGGCAGATCAGGGTCCTGGAGGAGCTCAGCCCCCCCCCCATCCCGCCCAGACCGGCTCCCTGACGCAGGAGGCAGAGCCTGGGGGGAGCGATGGGGGGGGGGGGAGCAGTGAGAAGGGAGATGGAGGGTGTTAAGCAGAGAGGAGCATCACTAGGCGGAATGGGGCTGCCCCCCCCCCTTTGAACGGAGGAGGACTGACTTCTGAGTCAACATGCACAGGGTGGGGCTACAAAATCCCTTTGTAATTAATTTCCACGGGGGGGGCACCCTTTTGTGGTTCGTCTCAAGTGTCTTCGCTGCGCTTCGAAAAGGGTCTTGCAATGCAAACCCTGTTGGGGGGGGGAGACCCCTCTTTGTAGCCAGGTGGTCTGCATCTCGCCCACCCCCCATTCCCACAGAGAATGGGCGAAGCCTCTCCCTGCTTTCCTTTCATTGTCCCCCCCATCCTCCCGCCTCCTTTCCCAGTCGCCCTGTTTGTAGATTCAGGGCGAGGGAAAGCAAATCCTATTCCCACAACACCCCCACCCCCCAATTACCCCCCAAAATGCGGCACCTCTTTCTCCTCTTCTCCAAGTCCGCTTCTCTTCCGGGTATGAGGATGGAGACCCCTCCCCTCCAAATAGCCCCCCCCCCACCAAAGAAAAACAAATTTCCTGCCTCTCTAGGAAGCGGAGCTCATTGACCCAGAGGGAGGGGGAGGGGCAGGAGATCCGCCTCCCCCTCCCTGCAAAGAGAAATGCCCTTCCCAGCCAGCAAGCTCTATATTCCCGCTTATTTAGTGAGAAATTTATGGGTTCAATTCCCCGCAGAGGCAGCCAAAGACGACCCCCCCACCCCCCAATTTCTGAAAAGCCTCCTCCTGGGAAGGGGTTTAGAGCAGTAACAAGACAACCCTAAAGGCTGGTCCAGTGTCATTGCAATGGGTACCTTTTTTAAAAAAAGAGGGAGCTGATGGAGAAAGTTAGGCTTTGTTATATTTTCGGGGGGGGGCAGCTCAGTGGTAGAGCAGTTGCTTTGCATGCCGAAGGTCCCGGATTCTTACTTTGACGTTTGGTGGGGGTGTACCATGGTCCATTTGGTCCATTTTATCTGACCTCCAAAATCTCTAAACAATCTATCTGTCCTTATTCAGCATTTACCTTATTATAACCATATTTGACCCCATATTCTACGCATCAAACTAAATAATTAATTTCCTTTCTGTTCACGGCAGCTAGACTACAGTTATTGCGAAACGATGGAAGGAAACCTCTAAAATAACAATAGAGGTTTGGATCAATAACATCTCGACCATTACTCTGTCATAATGCCTCACATGTCATTAGTGTCTAATCAAAGTTTTTTGGAGATAAGACACCTTTGACACAATCTGGCCCATCGCCCAGCCCTTCCTGGCTCGCTTTTATCAGCCGGGATGGGCAAGGATCAAGGAGACAGGTGGTCGGTTTCACTTGTCCAAGCAGCCTGTCCACATCCTCGGAGGTAACAGATTGGAACTGATCCCATGTAACAAGGCTAGACAGGACTCTAGCACTCT
This sequence comes from Podarcis tiliguerta, assembly GCF_965153285.1. NCBI lineage: Eukaryota > Metazoa > Chordata > Lepidosauria > Squamata > Lacertidae > Podarcis > Podarcis tiliguerta. Next base: position 2,287,988 of record NC_139535.1, on the reverse strand, counting down.
CCCGCCCTGGCCCTGCTCCCATGGTGGAGTCTACCTCTTTCCGCTTTATCTGCAAAAAACTTTGCAAAATCATTGCAGAAGATATTGGGGTCTTTACCAGGCCCCAGGGGCAAAAGTGGTTCCGTTAAATTGCAAACCACCTGAAAGAGTCTCCTGCTGCTATTTTCTGCAGATATGATAGAGGCGGTGAAGAAAGTCCTCTTCGCTGTTACTATCACCACTTTGTAGGCTCAATGTTGAGCTCTAACCCACGTCTGGTCAGATTCAAAATGGGTTTTCCACCACTGGCGCTCCAGCCATCTCAGTGATTGTTTCATCGCCCTCAGCTCCGGGGAAAACCACAGGGCTGTCCAGGCTTCATGCAATCAGAGAGGGCACTTCAGAGCCAGACAGTCAATAGCCCTGGTTAACTCCGCATTCCAGCAGGCCACCAAGGAATCATCTGGAAGGCTATCAAGATGAGATAAAGCATCCCACCTCCCTGCAGAGGGGAAGGGTTGAGGAGAAGTTCAGTTGCACTAGGAAGTGATCTGACCATGGCACTTCTTTAGTTTCGCTTTTACTTAATGTCAGTTCACCCATGTCAATAGAGGTGAACACCAGGTCTAAGGCATGTCCGTGACTATGAGTTGGGCCAAACTTATTCAGTGACAGCCCCATTGAGGCCATGTTTTCCATGTAGTCCCGAGCGGCCCCTTGTTAAGGTCGTGTCGGCATGGATGTTAAAATCCCCTAGGTAGGACAACCAAACTAGGTGTCTCCAGGAGAACATCCAATACACCAAAAGGAATCCTGTACTGCCCCTATTGCCCAACTTCCAGAACATGCACTCAGAGAACTGGGTCTTCCCAGTAGGCCACCTGATGCAAGCTAGTGACTTCCTAAAAATCACTGCAACCCCCCATTTCCTGCCCACATGACCTGGGTTGCGTGCGTACGAGAAACCTGGTGGACAAGCAGTGGGAAGGACATGCCTATCTGCTTCATCCAACCAAGTCTCTGTCACACATGCCAGGGCAAGTCCTCCATCCATTACTTGATCATGGATGGAAGTGGAGAACTTATTTTACTAAAAAAGTAGGAGAACTTATTTTACTAAAAAAAGCCTATGGACACATGCCTGCCGATGAGCCACCAAAACCCATTATTTACCGGTTGTCAATATCAGGAAATTTTAAAAGTGGCTACGGTGCTGTGTTGAGATACAGAAAAGGAAACGATGCCTTATGAGGAACGGCTAAGGGAGCTGGGCATGTTTAGCCTGGAGAAGAGGAGGTTAAGGGGTGATATGATAGCTATGTTCAAATATATAAAAGGATGTCACATAGAGGAGGGAGAAAGGTTGTTTTCTGCTGCTCCAGACAAGCGGACACGGAGCAATGGATCCAAACTACAGGAAATAAGATTCCACCTAAACATTAGGAAGAACTTCCTGACAGTAAGAGCTGTTCGACAGTGGAATTTGCTGCCAAGGAGTGTGGTGGAGTCTCCTTCTTTGGAGGTCTTTAAGCAGAGGCTTGACAACCATATGTCAGGAGTGCTCTGATGGTGTTTCCTGCTTGGCAGGGGGTTGGACTCGATGGCCCTTGTGGTCTTTTCCAACTCTATGATTCTACGATTCTATGACATGGTCTGGTCTTAGCATAACTCCTCCTCCTACCCGTGATCACTGAGATTGGGTGTCCCAGCACATCCCCCCTACCCGTGGAACCTGCCCAGCCATTCTGTTGGCTGGGACCCACTCCCCAGCTGCCCTGACCCTCTCCCCTTAAGAACCAGATGCAAACTATGGTATATAAAACAATATACAAAAACAAAGAAACAAACAGAAAACAATTCATAGTTATATTTAGAAGACATAGTTTAATAATAATAATAATAATAATTTTTTATTTATACCCCGCCCTCCCCAGCCAAGGCCGGGCTCAGAGCGGCTTACAAGCAATAATAAAAACAACATGAATGATTACAACTTAAAAACAAAAGTAAAGTACAACATTAAAATAATGGAACATTAAAATATTAGAAGACATCTGGAGGCAGTCCTGTTTAGGGAAGCTTTTAATGTTTGATGTATTAGAGTATTTTAATATTTTTTTTTAAGCCACCCAAAGTGGCTGGGGAAGCCGTTATGAAGCCTGTCAGGCCCTGCCCCAAGCCAGGTGGAAAGGGGCAAGGCAAGGCCTTTCAGTATGGGAACGTTTATATAATTTAGCAGAGTTTAAACGAGCCCGTTTGAGTTTATGCAGGGACAAGCGGGTTGCTAACTCGTTTGAGTCCTATCTATAATTATTCCTTCCTGGTTGATAATCCCTTTCTGTCCCTCTTAAAGAAAGCACACATGAATCTGAATGATATTAACATAAACTACTTTACTATCAGATTCATTCAGGTTTACAGAGTTGTTTCTGAAGGCAGGCTTCAGTTACATAACAGATAAACTATATACTAGATAGTAGTGAGTCATGAGAAGACTGCATCCGAGCAGTTACCAGTTAACACTCCTTGCAGCAACTGACAAAACTGCCTGCCACATAGAGGCAGTTAGTCCTCTCAGAATGTTGGACTTGACTGACAGCTTTATATCCCACATTCAGGCTCCCCTCAGGCAGTCCTCCTGAAACCACTGGCAATGCCCACATTTCCCTGTGCCACCTTCCCTCCCCTGATGGGAGGTTTTGCTTCTGCACATGAGTCTGGCAAACCGCTCTGAGCTGAAGCATTCCTTCCTCACCCACCCTAGAATGTTCAGTTCACATTGAGTTCATGAAACATCGTACCCTGACCTGTTCTTAATGCATGGGTGACCACATCTATGAATGTGATAGTTATGCCCTTTTAAGTTTTGCTATATCAATCACTAGTAATAGTTTAACAAGGAGGTTTTCATACCTGTCCAATTCTGTGTTCCCTTTCCCAACCTTTAATCTATTGATGATTAATGCCTATATGCAACCCTTGCATATGATTTGTGTTAACCAATCAGCAACAAGCACATATGTGGCAATGCTGTAATATTCAATAAAAGGGACTCTCCGAGACATGCTCGAGAGATGCCTCCCATATGACACTTGTCACTCGTCTGTCGTTTATTTCAACCCAACACTCCCCAGATTGGTTTTTCCCTGCAGCACCTCCTTTATTCCGGCTGCCACCAGGGATTTAATGCACTTTGCCATTAATGTAGGCATGAACGAGAAGATATTGTAAAAAAATGAATTCATAAAATATAAACAACATAGGGCGCTTTAACGATTACTTTCCAGTCTTTCTCTGTTTTCATTGTTCCTTTATTGCAATTAGAAAAATGGGTTTTGTGCTGCTGTTCTTATAACAGGGAGTTGGACTAGAAGACCCTGGAGTCCCTTTCAACTCCACACTTCTATGATTCTAGAGCCAATCCTGCGTGCTCCACTTTTCACAACTCTCCATTCCCAACTCTCTCTGCCAAAGATCAGATATCAAGTGACTCTCAGCACATGTTCACTCAAAATGACCCCTCCAGAGTTATGTTCTACAGACACCTAATGGTACATTATCTCTTTCATTATACTTGCTATTAGGAGACATTACCTTCATTGTTTTAATACATATATGTACAACTTTCCACACAAACATCAGAACATCAAATACACTCCATGCATTTACAATGGATTTTTCCCTATATGAGTTTGTTGATATGAGGGACAAAGTGAACTCAGTGGGGAAAGCTTGGCACACTCCATAAAACTAAATGGGTTCTTCTCTGTGAGTCCATAGGTGTTTATTAATAACTCTGTTATAACTGAAGTACTTCCCACACTCCATTCATTTAAATGGTTTCTCACCCATGTGAGTTCGTTGATGTCTTGTAAGAGTTCCGCTCTGAATGAAACACTTCGCACAATCCATACATTTAAATGGTTTCTCCCCTGTATGAGTTTGTAGATGTCTTGTACGTTTTCTACCTTCACTGAAGCCCTTCCCACAATTCTTACATTTAAATGGTTTCTCCCAGTGTGACTTTGTCAGTGCACAATGAGTTTCCTACTACAAATGAAGCACTCTCCACACTCGGTTTATATGGTTTCTCTTGCGTGAGGCCGTTGATGTACAGTAAGTTTTCCCCCTTGACTGAAACCCTTCCCACACTCCAAACATTTCTATGGTTTCTCCCGTGTGAGTCCGTTGATGTACAGTTGTCACAAAAACAGAGTTAAGTCCATTTTCACCTTTATCATAGTGTTTTCAAGAAAGACAAAATGATACAATTCTCTTCAGATTACCAATCTTTATTAACAAGTAATAAGCAATAAGGACTCATTCATCAATCATATTTTTAGTTTTCAGGTTGTCCTACTTCACCCAGACATGCTGTTATCCTGCTTATGTCATACTTTCGCCCAATTATTTTTGTTCATCCTGATTTCGCCTAGTCAATTGGCTAACTCAATAGTTCTTTATCTTCCATTTAATCATTTCTTTATCTTCTGTCTTCAGAGTCATAGTGCCATCTGATCCCACTCACTTCATTCACATCTCCATTCATATCTTCCATTCATACCATTAAGCATACTAAATATATCATCAATTATACCATGAGATCACTTGTGGTCCTCACAGACTATCCCTGATCGACTATTCCTATGATTTAATAAAGACATTTCACTAAACCACATATATTCTTTAAGAAATTAACTATATATCTGAACATTAGTATTAATATTGTGTCATTCATTACATATAAATGTTACATATGAATGGCATCCTTCATGAAAGGCACCCTTCATATTCTTGTCAGAATATAAAACAAGCATCTGTTTCGTAAGTGAAAGAACAGCGTCAACGCTACATCAATGCTGTTGTTTGATACCCTGGGAAACTCAAAACCAACTATTTTGAAAGAACACCCTTAATACTAACATAAAAACTTTATTCATACAGAGTTTATGAAAAACGCCTTTCCAGTCTCACACAGTAAGTTTTCCCCTTGACTGAAACCCTTCCCACACTCCAAATATTTAAATGGTTTCTCGCCTGTGTGAGTTCGTAGATGTGTTGTAAGACTTCCATTCTGACTGAAGCTCTTCCCACATTCCAAGCATTTAAATGGTTTCTCGCCTGTGTGAGTTCGTAGATGTGTTGTAAGAGCTCCATTCTGACTGAAGCTCTTCCCACATTCCAAGCATTTAAATGGTTTCTCGCCTGTGTGAGTTCGTTGATGTATAGTAAGGTTTGCATTCTGACTGAAGCTCCTTCCGCACTCCATACATCTAAATGGTTTCTCGCCTTTGTGAGTTCGCAGATGTGTTGTAAGAGCTCCAGTCTGACAGAAGCTCTTCCCACATTCCAAACATTTAAATGGTCTCTCACCTGTGTGAGTTCGTTGATGTTTTGTAAGCGCTCCTCTCTCAATGAAACCCTTCCCACACTCCATACATTTAAATGGTTTCTCGCCTGTGTGAGTTCGTTGATGTTTTGTAAGAGCTCCTCTCTCAATGAAACCCTTCCCACACTCCATACATTTAAATGGTTTCTCCCCGGTGTGACTTTGTCGGTGCACAATGAGTCTCCCCCCTTCACTGAAACCCTTCCCACACTCCAAACATTTATATGGTTTCTCCCCTGTGTGAGTTCTTCGATGTATAGTAAGTTGTGAGCACTGACTGAAACCCTTCCCACACTCCATACATTTAAATGGTTTCTCCCCCGTGTGAGTTCGTTGATGTCGGGTAAGGCTTCCATTTTCACTGAAGCTCATTCCACACTCCATACAATGAAATGGTTTCTCCCCCGTGTGAGTTCGTTGATGTACAGTAAGTTTCCTCCTTTGACTGAAAACCTTCCCACACTCCATACACTGAAATGGTTTCTCCCCAGTGTGATTTCTCTGATGCCCATGAAGCGTTTCCCTATGACGGAAGCTCATTCCACACTCCACACATTTGAATGGTTTCTCCCCAGTGTGAATTCGTTGATGTCTTGTAAGAGTTCCACTGTCAATAAAACCCTTCAAACACTCCATACACTGAAATGGCTTCTCCCCTGTGTGAGTCCGTTGATGGACAGTAAGTTTCCCCCTTTGACTGAAAACCTTCCCACACTCCATACATTTAAATCGTTTCTCCCCTGTGTGATTTATCCGATGCATATTAAGGGATTCCCTATGACAGAAGCTCATTCCGCACTCCACACATTTATATGGTTTCTCCCCGGTGTGAATTCGTTGATGTACTCTAAGAGCTCCACTGCCAATGAAACCCTTCCCACACTCCATACATTTAAATGGTTTCTCCTCTGTGTGAGTTCGTTGATGTCTTGTAAGTTTTCCCATATCCCTGAAGCTCTTCCTACAGTCCATACATTGAAATGGGTTCTCCCCTGTGTGAGTTCGTTGATGTCTTGTAAGAGCTCCACTCTCAATGAAACCCTTCCCACACTCCATAAATTTAAAGGGTTTCTCCCCTGCGTTAGTTTGTAGTTGTGTGCTAAGGTGTTCACTCATGCTGAAGTACTTTACAGATGGCCTCTCATAATTCTGATTGTCTTCTCCATCACCTGGTTGAAAGTGGGAGAGAAAGAGAATTTTGTTAGGTATTCAAGAAAAACAACAAGAGAACTTAACACTCAGCAAGACCAATCAGCACTTTCTCCTATTTCAACACCTCCAGCCTTCCTCCCTCTCCTATGAACCAAATTTTTGGGAAAGGTAAGGAAATCTGAAAATAATCTCCAGAACCCTTAGTATCCAGTTCTACCTTCAACTCCCATGTAACACTGTGCACCAAGAGATATCTTCTATGCTGAGGTAAGGCATCTATGGCCCTCCAGATGTGGTTGGACTTCAAGTACCATTAACCCAACTAAAGAAGTCCAATGACAAGGGCTGATGGGAGTTGGAGTGCAGCAACCTCGGGACGTACACACTTTCTCCATCTTCCCCCTCCTGTGAAAATGCTACGCCTCTGTATACAGTTTTCTCCTTCCTCCCTGATCTGTAATATCTGGCTGATACATTCCAGGAAACTGTTCACATCACCTAAACCTGCATCAGGATGCTGGAAAAGGTGGCCCCTCGTTCTGATCCAAAAGGGATCTTTTTATATTCCTATACACTGAAATGAGACATACAAAGGTACAGCCTCACAGCAAAGTTGAAGTATGTACCTCTCAATTGGTCCAGGACAACATCCCTGTATTTTTCTGTTCCAAGTGAGAAGATGAGCTCAGACTTGAGTATCAGAGTCTCTGCTATGTGGAATAAGTAAAGCAGAAATGTTTATGTCATATGTGGCTGTAAAATATTCAAAAACATTAATCCTGTGAAACAAAGACAGCAAAGTATTTGGTGGCCCATTAAAAGCTAATAAATAACACAGACCAGGAAGGCTCATGCCTGTGACTCTCTTTGTAGATTTTACATAGGGTTTTTTCGGGGGGGGGGGGTGTCATACCACAATATCAGCTTATAAACAGTTGCCTACTGAGAAAAGTACAGAGTTGCTATAAACTACAATCTTCAACATCAACTTCGGTGGGCTGGTCATGTTGTTCGGATGCCTGATTATCATCTTCCAAAGCAATTACTCTATTCCCAATTTAAGAATGGAAAGAGAAATACCGGAGGACAATGAAAGAAGTTTAAAGACGCTCTCAAGCCAAATCTAAAGAAATGCAGTATAAGCACAGAAAATCGGGAAACACTGGCCTGCTCCAGTAGGAGAATATCCTTTACCAAAGGTGTAATGGACTTTGAAGAAACACAAACTCCGGATGAAAGGGACAAACAAACTAAGGGCAAAGCATGTTTGGCAAACCCTCACTGTAATTAACTCCTGCCTGGAAACCTATGTCCCCACTGTGGAAGGATGTGTGGATCCAGAATTAGACTCCACAGTCACTTACGGACACACCATTCAGACCGTGTTCATGGATGGCAATCTTACTCATCTACGAGGGTTCTCCAATGTAGAAGACACAGCATGAATAAATGGTTCAAACAGCAGATTCACACCTCCAACAGCTAACAGCCAAGAGAGATAAAAATCTGCCCTCACCTAAAGAGGCCACCATCTCATAATTCTCCTCCATGACTTCCTTGTGCAGAGCTCGTTGGCCTGGATCCAGCAGAGCCCACTCCTCCTCCGTGAAAAACACAGCCACCTCCTCAAAGGTCAAGAGGGCCTGGAAGAAGAAGAGGAAGAAAACAGAGCTTCTCTTTGGTCCCAATTGTCCCCACTCAACACAGAGGGAGGCTGGGTGGTCCCATCTGTGCCTCTTCCCTCCTCCCTGCTCCCGTTGCTCTTTTGCTACCTGAGGAAGCTGCCTGGCTTCTCTTTCCACTCCATCTTTAAGAAGAGACTGTTCAGAGGGTGTATCGGAGATCATTGCGTTGCCAGTGGAAAAGACGGAGGAGGAGGAGGAATCATAAACCGGGCACTTCTGGGACTCTCTCAGCTGTTCCCACGATGCACTTCAACACAGGGATAACAATGCAAAAATTATTATTAATTATTATTATTATTATTATTATTATTATTATTATTATTATTATTATCTATATACTGCCCTATACCCAGAGCTCTCAGGGTAGTTTACAGAAAGGCAGATTTATTTAGGGTGGGACACATTTACACAGATGAGGCAGGGGCTTCAGCAGCAGATTTCGGAGGGGGGAGCAGATCAGGGTCCTGGAGGAGCTCAGCCCCCCCTCCCGCCCAGACCGGCTCCCTGACGCAGGAGGCAGAGCCTGGGGGGAGCAATGGGGGGGAGCAGTGAGAAGGGAGATGGAGGGTGTTAAGCAGAGAGGGGCATCACTAGGTGGAATGGGGCTGCCCCCCCCCCCTTTGAACGGAGGAGGACTGACTTCTGAGTCAACATGCACAGGGTGGGGCTGCAAATCCCTTTGTAGTTAAGTTCCACTGGGGGGGGGGACCCTTTTCTGGTTCGTCTCAAGTGTCTCCTCTCCCCCCACCATGGGAGCCTGGCTTGATCTCTGCGCTTCAGAGAAGATCTTGCAATGCAAACCCTGTTGAGGGAGGGGGACCCCACTTTGCAACAGGATGCCTTGCATTCCGCCGCCCCCCCCCCCCATTCTCACAGGGAAAGGACGGATCCCCTCCTTGCTTTCCTCCCCCCCCCCCGCAATCCTCCCGCCTCCTTTCCCAGCTGCCCTGTTTGTAGATTCAGGGGGAGGGAAAGCAAATCCGTCTCCCACCCCCCCTCCCCAAATAACCCCCCAATATCCGGCACCTCTTTCTCCTCTTCTCCAAGTCCGCTTCTCTTCCGGGGTTGTGCATGGAGACCCTCTTCCCTCCTCTTTGCTTCTACTTCCCCCGTCAAAAAAAACAACACCCCACTTCCTGCCTCTCTAGGAAACGGAGCTCATTGGCCCAGAGGGAGGGGGAGAGGCAGGAGATCCCCCCCCCTCCCTGCAAACAGAAATGCCCTTCCCAATTCCGGGGAAGACCTGTTTTCCTAGGGTGGCAGAGAAGCTCTGTATTGCCATTTATTTGGTGAACCGATCACGGGTTCAATCCCCAGCAGCGAAAGAGGAAACGCACACCTTGCTTCTGAAAGCTTCCCCCCCCCCCCGGGAAAGAGGGTGGAAGGGGTTCAGAGCAGCAACTCAAAGGTAAAGGTACCCCTGCCCGTACGGGCCAGTCTTGACAGACTCTAGGGTTGTGCGCCCATCTCACTCCAGAGGCCGGGGGCCAGCGCTGTCCGAAGACACTTCCGGGTCATGTGGCCAGCGTGACATCGCTGCTCTGGCAATCCAGAGCCGCACACGGAACGCCGTTTACCTTCCCGCTAGTAAGCGGTCCCTATTTATCTACTTGCACCCGGGGGTGCTTTCGAACTGCTAGGTTGGCAGGCGCTGGGACCGAACAACGGGAGCGCACCCTGCCGCGGGGATTCGAACCGCCGACCTTTCGATCGGCAAGCCCTAGGCGCTGAGGCTTTTACCCACAGCACCACCCGCGTCCCTGAACAGCAACTTACAACAATACTAAAAGGTGCCCAGACCCCCCCGAGTGCCGCCAAGCGTCCTTGTTTTCCAAGGACACTCCTGGGTTTACAGAAGCCATCCTGGTTTCTGATTTAATCCCGGAACGTCTTATTTTCCATAGGATGTCCCAGTATCCATTGGATAAATTTTGGAGGGAGAAATGCGACCCCTGAACCAAAGAGATAAGTAACATCTGAAAGGCAGCCCTGTATAGCGAAGCTGTTTAATGTTTATTATGTTTTCATATATGTTGGAAGATGATGATGAGGATTAGGTGGCCATATTTCAAAAAGTGAAAATCCGGACACAAAACCAGTCCAGCTTTTTCTTTAGTTTAGCCCAATTTTTTTGAACTTCTTTTGCAACAAAAATAATCATAATGCAGTTTTTGAGCCATCTTTTAGCAAAATCAGCAAAAATGGCACTGCCGACATGGGACATTTTGCCGATTTTCACCCAGCCACTGCTTCCAACGACAGTATCCTGGGTGTGTCAATCAACATTTGATGATCTCCTTCTACCAATCCACAATAGAAAGTGTCCTTTCATACTGCATCACGGTGTGGTACTCTGGTTTGACATCAACTGATAGGAAGTGCCTACAGAGTGTGGTGAATACAGCACAAGTTATTGTGGGCTGGCCCGTGAATTTGTTGGATGAAATAGCTGAAGAACGCTGCCTCAGGAGAGTGAGGAAAATTCTCAGGCGTGATTCACACCCTGGCTGGCATTTTCTTGATCTCCTGCCCTCAGGCAAAACATATAGAATTATTATTATTATTATTATTATTATTATTATTATTATTATTATTTATACCCCGCCCTCCCCAGCCAAGGCCGGGCTCAGAGCAGCTTACAAGCAATAATAAAAACAAGTTGAATGATTACAACTTAAAAACAAAATTAAAATACAACATTAAAATATTGAAACATTAAAATATTAAAATGTAGCCTCATCGCAGGAGGAGAAGGAAAATAAAGAAGAAAGAGAGGGAGGGAGGGAATCAAATTGGCTTCAAGCCAAAGGCCAGGCGGAACAACTCTGTCTTACAGGCCCTGCGGAAAGAAATCAGATCCTGCAGGACCCTGGTCTCATGAGGCAGAGCGTTCCACCAGACTGGAGCCAGTGTTGAAAAGGCCCTGGCTCTGGTTGAGGCTAATCTAACTTCCTTAGGGCCTTGGACCTCTAGGGTGTTGCTATTTATGGACCTTGAGGCTCTCCGTGGGGCATACCGGGAGAGGCTGTCCCGTAGGTACGAGGGTCCTAGGCCTTGAAAAGCACTGGGTGAATAGGCTCCCATGGCAGAGACCCCATGAGGAGCCTCGCTGCAGCATTCTGCACCCGCTGGAGTTTCTGGGAAAGCTTCAAGGGCAGCAGCATGATTAGGTTACCACCACAACTCCTCCCTCAACCCCTCCTTTCTGTAATGTATGCATGATGTTTCTGGGGGTGGGCTTGACCTAGAGGAGGGGAATTTCAAAAGTTTTTATAAGGTCTTGCACACCATTTTTCTGGGTCTTTCCTCTCTCCTGCGAGTGAGGGGAACACCCTGCTGCAACAGTACAATAAAGGCCAAGCCTACAGGCTGCTGATTTGCTCCAATTTACTCTGGTTGGTGTCTTTACTTTTTGTCCAAGGGAGCCCTCGGATTTTTCCGGTAACACATATATGTTGGAAGATGATGATGATGATTAGCTGGCCATATTTCAAAAAGTGAAAATCCGGACACAGAACCAGTCCAGCTTTTTCTTTAGTTTAGCCCAATTTTTTGAACTTTTTTGTAACAAAAATAATCATAATGCAGTTTTTGAGCTATCTTTTAGCAAAATCAGCAAAAATGGCACTGCCGACATGGGACATTTTGCCGATTTTCACCCAGCCACTGCTTCCAACGACAGTATCCTGGGTGTGTCAATCAACATTTGATGATCTCCTTCTACCAATCCACAATAGAAAGTGTCCTTTCATACTGCATCACGGTGTGGGACGCTGGTTTCACATCAACTGATAGGAAGTGCCTACAGAGTGTGGTGAATACAGCACAAGATATTGTGGGCTTTCCCGTGAATTCGTTGGATGAAATAGCTGAAGAACGCTGCCTCAGGAGAGTGAGGAAAATTCTCAGGCGTGATTCACACCCTGGCTGGCATTTTCTTGATCTCCTGCCCTCAGGCAAAACATATAGAATTATTATTATTTATACCCCGCCCTCCCCAGCCAAGGCCGGGCTCAGAGCGGCTTACAAGCAATAATAAAAACAAGTTGAATGATTACAACTTAAAAACAAAATTAAAATACAACATTAAAATATTGAAACGTTAAAATATTAAAATGTAGCCTCATCGCAGAGGGAGAAGGAAAAGAAAAAAGAAAGAGAGGGAGGGAATCAAATTGGCTCCAAGCCAAAGGCCAGGTGGAACAACTCTGTCTTACAGGCCCTGCGGAAAGAAATCAGATCCTGCAGGGCCCTGGTCTCGTGAGGCAGAGCGTTCCACCAGACCGGAGCCAAAGTTGAAAAGGCCCTGGCTCTGGTTGAAGCCAATCTAACTTCCTTAGGGCCCGGGACCACAAGGGTGTTGCTATTTATGGACCTTGAGGCTCTCCGTGGGGCATACCAGGAGAGGTGGTCCCGTAGGTACGAGGGTCCTAGGCCGTGAAGGGCTTTAAAGGTCAAAACCAGCACCTTAAGTCTGACCCTGTACTCCACCGGGAGCCAGTGCAGCTTGAAAAGCACTGGATGAATAGGCTCCCATGGCAGAGACCCCGTGAGGAGCCTCGCTGCAGCATTCTGCACCCACTGGAGTTTCTGGGACAGCTCCAAGGGCAGCCCTGCGTAGAGCGAATTACAGTAGTCAAGCCTAGAGGTGACCGTCGCATGGATCACTGTGGCCAGGTCGGGGCGGGAAATGTAAGGGACCAACTGCTTGATGCGGCGAAGGTGGAAAAATGTCGCCTTGGCTGTTGCTGTAACCTGCGCCTCCATGGAAAGGGAGGCGTCAAGGATTACACCCAAACTCTTAACAGAAGGCAATGGCACTGATTGGGCCCCCGCAAGAGAAGGGAGTTGGTCCCTCATCCCCATGCCATCCCGACCCAGCCATAGGACCTCTGTCTTTGAAGGATTTAGTTTCAATCGGCTCCCACGAAACCATCCAGCCACAGCTTCCAAGCATCTGGAATAAGAAGCATGATTAGTCGCACCAACAGGGTAAAGAACAGCTTCTATCCGTGGGCTTTTAGGCTGCTGAATGGAAAGATAACAACAGGGCAACTGACTTTCAGGTTTGGTGGGTGTGCGTCAGTAAACAAGGGGAATTAAGACTTAAGAGAGCTGAGTGGGGGGTGCTCGTGTAATCTCACTGTATACAAGTTGTACAAGTGACAATAAAGTATTTCAATGTCTGAGAAATTCCAGACATATGGAAACCCTACTGTTGAATAGGACGTCCCTATTCGGAGAAATGCCAGTGGGTATGGGGTGGTCGGGTGTCATTACAATGCGTACCTTTTTTCAAAAAGTGGGGGCCAATGGACAAAGTTGGGCTTTTTCTTTGAGCGAGCGAAGCCCAGTGGCAGAGCAGTTGCTTCGCATGCAGAAGGCCTCAGATGCAATGCTTTGCATGCAGAAGGAAGGTGCAGTCTTAATGACCATCTGTCAGGGATTATTAAGATGTGGTTCCTGCATTTAAGGGGGATGAATACGATGACCCTCGCGGTCCCTTCTAACTCTACAATTCCATGATTCACGGATACAAAGAGGGTGGTTAGGAATGGCCGTGTGTCAGTTGTGGTAGCTGCTCTATACTCCCAGCAAGCTCTATATTCTCATTTATTTAGTGAGAAATTCATTGGTTCAATTCCTGGCAGCAGTAGCGAAACACGACACCCCCCCCCCCCAATTTCTGAAAAGCCTCCTCCTGGGAAGGGGTTTAGAGCAGTAACTTAAGACAACCCTAAATGGTGGTCCAGTGTCATTTTAAAAAAGAGGGAGTTGATGGAGAAAGTTAGGTTTTGTTATATTTTCGGGGGGGGGGGGTGCAGCTCAGCGGTAGAGCAGTTGCTTTGCATGCAGAAGGTCTTGGATTCCTATTTTCATGTGTGGCGGGAGTGTACCGTGGTCCACACTTTCGGGGGGGGGGATTTTTTATCTGACCTCCAAAATCACTGAACAATCTATCCGTTCTAATTCCAGGGAAGACCTGTTTTCCTAGAGTAGCAAACAGGACCTTGGCAACCCCAACACCCTCATGCTGTTTGACGAAGTAATTACTGCTTTTCATCAAGAGAAGAAACATACAGAAAACTTTCAATAAATAAATGAAATAAATCACAGGTCTCCATGCAATGACATTCTTGTTTAGACCCCCAGGAAAAACACCCTCGCTTCGGCCAGTTTTATCTCACAGGTTTAAAAGCAAAGAGCAACCATAGGAAACCTCGGCCCTCCAGAAGTTTTAGGACTACAGTTCTCATCATCCCTGACCATGGGTCCTGTTTAGCTAGGGATCGTGGGAATTGGAGTCCCAAGACATCTGGAGGGCCAAGGTTGCCTATGCCTGGCAAAGAGGGTATTTGTCGCTTTTGTTGAACATTATGCTTCTACTCAGATTTTCAAATTGCATTTGATCCCATTGAATGAGATGTTCCCCCAATCTTCAAACAAAAAACAGGCAATAGTAATTTATCAGGGGTACCTGACCCTGGTACGGCAAGAGAACTGGAGAGTAGTTTAGGAAGGAGAAATAGACCATTACTTACTTTTCAAAATTGCTTACTGGGGTGCTGGAAAAGCTAAAGGGAAGTTGACTTCCAATTAATCTTGACGACAGAATCAGAACTTTATTAGCAAAGCCAACAGGCCACAGCTATGCAAAAATTAAAAATAAAACAAACTGAGAATAAAAGGAGGATAAGAACAAACAGAAGGAGGTCCGTCAGATGGACAAGTCTTTCACTCAGATGGTGGCCCTCAATTTCATAGCTCTCTCGATGTACCTCGCGACCTTCTCTGTTGTCTGACTATCCGTATCAGATAAGAGAAAAAACAGTATAATGTCCTGTGAGCGGCCAGGGTTGGGGAGAATGAGTGGAGTAATAATCTCATTCCTTAGGTCTTTGTAAAGGGGGCAGGATAGGAGGACGTGGGACACTGTTTCCGTATTACCATCTCTACATGGGCAGAGTCGTTTTTCAAATGGAGTCTTTTGGTAACGACCTTCGAGTACGGCAGAGGGAAGAACATCCCATCTAGCCAATGTAAAGGCACGTCTGTATTTTGGGATGGTTAATTTAAACAAATATGAAGCTGGAGAGTCAAAATGGGAAGGGTGATAGTAGGTATACCATGGGCACAGTTTCTTTAAGATAGTCAGGTTGTTTTGCCGTTCAATGTCTTTCAGGCGCTGGCCTATTAGACTCTTTGCTTTAATGAGGCCCATTGATAATAGGGATTGCGAATGCAGACCGCATGTAAGGAGTTTTTGATGCACAGTTTTGAACCACATGCTTTTATGAGGGTCTTGCATTACTAGAGGCAGTAGACCAGATGGATTTAAATTAAGACGAAGCCAATAGTTGAGTGTTCTTTGCCAGGTCTGAGTTTCTACAGATGGAAGGCAGGCCTCGAGTCGTAAAGCAGCGTTTGGAACACAGGAGGGGACGCCGAATATCTGCCTTAGGAATTTAGACTGAACAGTTTCAAGACTGGAGCAGTGGTTCCCCGTCCAGATTTGTGCCCCATACAGTAACTGCGCCAGAGGTTTTGCTTGGAAGACTTCAAAGGCTGCTGGGATGTATCTGCCCCCCTTCGTGTAGAAAAAGCGCGACAGCATCTTAATACTTTGAGCTGCTTTTTCTTTGGCATATTTTTGATGGGCATCCCAGGACCCGGTCGACTGGAAAACGATACCCAGATATTTGAAGGCTTTAACCTGTTCAATTATCTGGTCATCCATCCTCCAGCTGTACTGTCTGCATTTCCTTGCAAAAACCATGGTTTTGGTTTTCTGATAATTTATTGCCAGTTGCTCTCTCCTACAGTATGCTGAAAATTCACCTATGAGCCTATTTAAGCCTATTCTTGTTCGAGATAGGAGTATCGCATCATCAGCATACAAAAGCACGGATATTGATTTGTCAGCCAGTTTGGGGGCATGGAAGTCCGGAGATGACAAACAGTTGACCATATCATTGATGTAAAAGTTGAATAGAACTGGGGCCAGGATGCAACCTTGCTTGACCCCCTTGCTGACAGAAACTGGTCCTATAAGGTGGCCGTTTAACGAAGTTCTTACATGCAGCACCGTGTCTTTATATAAACAGCTGATCAGAAATAATAGTCTTTTGTCTATACTTGATGTGCTCAATTTGTCCCAGAGTCTTGCACGTGGAATTGAATCGAAGGCAGCCTTTAGATCAATAAAGGCTGCGTATAGCACCCCACGGGATTTTTTGGCATATTTGTCAATTAAATAGGCTAGGGTGAAGCAATGGTCTATAGTGGATCTGCCCTGCCTGAAACCCGCTTGCTCTTCCGCTAGAATAGCTTCGGTTTCCAGCTCTCACTTCCATACATCATGACGATATGACTCCACTAATGAGGTGATCTCCTTGCCGGTGATAATTCACAGCCAGATTTTTACATAGCTGTCAACTTTTCCCTTTTCTTGCGAGGAATCCTATTCGGAATAAGGGAATTTCCCTTTAAAAAGGGGAAACATTGACAGCTATGGATTTTTATCCTCAATCAAATTCAGTGGACATTTTGACCTCTGCTTCATTTTGTAGGTTGCAAGAGGCAGCAACAAAAGAAGTGTTATAATTCTGTGGTCGGCCTACTACACTTCCCTTCTGACTGTTCCTCTCAACACAAGCCACTAATTAGGGGGGGAAACACCCAAATTCTTGCAAGACAGAGGCTTCACTGACTTCACAAATATGGGGTTGTTCAGCTCTGGCTTCAAAGCCAAAAGAGGAATGAGGTAAAGGGTCATAGCTTCTGTGGTGTAGCTTCTGTTTTCCACCCAGAACAGTGGTGTCCAAACTTTTTTCAAAGAGGGCCAGATTTGATGAAGTGGAGGGCCGTGAGGGCCAACCAAAGTTCTTGAGCTTTGTTTTAGGATTTTAACCCAGGAGATAAACTGCCACAGAGGCAGATATTTTATACATCAAACTTTTCAAGCACAGTGGAGTAAATAACCTCCTGCTGCCCTTAATTGTGATGTTTGCACTGTTGTTCCCAAAGGTAACATTTGAAGATTATTTGATTATGGGAAGGATAAGAATAGATCACTGTTGTTCTGATGATTGTAAGGGGAAGAAACATCTCTTCTGAAACTTTATGGGAGCAGGTGGAGAACAGGAGAAAAACATGTTGACTCAGGAATCTGACATGGTTCAAGGAGGCAGAAAGTGGTGTATGATGGACATCAGAAGAGCCCTGAAGCTGGATCAGGCCTAAGGCCTATAAAGTCCAGTATCCCGTTCTCAAAATGGGCAACCACCTGCCCCAAACAGAAGCCCATAAGCTGGAGATGAGTGCAGCAGCACTTTCTCTACACGTGTTTCCCAACAACTGGTACTCAGAGCATCCTGTCTCCAATATTGGAGGGGAAACATTTCTTCAATTGCCAGGAGCTATTGTCAAATGAAATTCCTCTCCTAGTCCCCCTCAATTTTTCTCAACCAAGTAGCCCAATTTAGGGTTTGGGTGGGCAAGGCATCAAAAGCATCAATTCTTTGGCGATCAGCCTTCTTTATGGTCCAGCTCTCACTTCCATACATCACTACTGGGAAAACCATGGCTTTAACTATACGGACCTTTGTTGGCAAGGTGTTGTCTCTGCTTTTTAAGATGCCGTCAAGGTTTGTCATCGCCTTTCTCCCAAGGACCAGGCGTCTTTTAATTTCGTGACTGCTGTCACCATCTGCAGTGATCATGGAGCCCAAGAAAGTAAAATCTCTCACTGCCTCCATTTCTTCCCCTTCTATTTGCCAGGAGGTGATGGGCCCAGTGGCCATGATCTTCATTTTTTTTATGTTCATTCCAGATAGTTTATTTATTTATAGGATTTACATGAGAAAGTGAACTATTTGGAAAGGTCCTTTATCCCCCAAGACACTTCCTGGACCATAGAGAGCTGGACCATAAAGAAGGCTGATCGCCAAAGAATTGACGCTTTTGAATTATGGTGCTGGAGGAGACTCTTGAGAGTCCCATGGACTGCAAGAAGATCAGACGCATCCATTCTTAAGGAAATTAGCCCTGAGTGCTCACTGGAAGGATAGATCCTGAAGCTGAGGCTCCAATACTTTTGCCACCTCATGAGAAGACTCCCTGGAGAAGACCTTGATGTTGGGACAGATTGAGGGCACAAGGAGAAGGGGACGACGGAGGAGGAGATGGTGGGACAGTGTTCTCGAAGCTACAAACATGAGTCTGACCAAACTGCGGGAGGCAGTGGAAGACAGGAGTGCCTGGCGTGCTCTGGTCCATGGGGTCACGAAGAGTCGGACACGACTGAACGACTAAACAACAACAACAAAGTAATGGTTTCACAAATGAGCTGTAATTGTTTTACCAATGAATTGTTCACTATTCCCTATAATTCTATATTTGTGATGTTCTATTGAGCTATTGTTATTTATTGTTTATAAGCTGCCCTGCAATTCATTTGAATAAAGAGGGGCATAGAAATATAATAAATCAAATCAAATGTAGCTCTCTAAATGCAACGTTATTCGAATTTAGCTAAGTTTATTTAGTACTTTAGCAATTCAGTTTGCAACTTCTAAAGCAGCTTATGCAATTCAGCTAAGAGTAATGTGCAGTTTAACTCAAGAGAGAAGAGGCTGTCACAGGAATGATCTCAAGCAACAATGCTTATCTCCTCAGTTGCTGTTGTTGAAGAACCAGGTATCAGAACCTCTTAGAGGTCTTCTGAATAGTATCCAGAGATCCACCAGTAGATGTCTACCTGCTTTCCATCACATGTGAGGCTAAGGCAACCATGGTAAGCACACTATTGGATCTTTGCCTCGCCATATACATGGCTAGCTGCACATTGCAGCCAATATTCTGGTGTGGACTTCTAACTCTACAGTTCCATGATATCCCTAGAGCGAACAATCAAATATCATATTTAGCTGTTTCTGGTCTTTCTCATGTTCAGATCAGGCCTCAGTATAATAATGTAGCACTTGGGCATGAAGATGCAGCCCAGAAGCCCAGCACTGGAGGCCAACATAGAGAAGACCTGCACGGCTACCATGTATTTCCCCTTGGTGCTCAGGTAGGTGGGCACAAAGGACACCCAAACACTGCAGAAGACCAGCATGCTGAAGGTGATCAGCTTGGCTTCATTGAAGGATCCTGGAAGCTTTCTGGCTAGGAAAGCCACCGTGAAGCAGATGGCAGCCAGGAAGCCCATGTAGCTGAGGGAAACACAAAACATGGCCACAGACCCTTCGTTGCATTGCAGGATGATCTCCCCAGGTTGGGAGTGCATGTCAGAGTCAGGGGAAGGAGGAGATGTCCCCAGCCAGATCGTGCAGATGAGAACTTGTACACTGGAACAGGAAATGACAATGGAGTTGGCCAAACTCTTCCCCAGCCATCTCCTCACCCTGCTCCCTGGCTTAGTGGCCAGGAAGGCCAGCACCACAGTGATGGTTTTTGCCAAGACGGAAGAGACAGCAACTGAGAAGATGATGCCGAAGGCTGTTTGGCGCAAAAGGCAGGTCCCTTTTCTTGGCTGGCCAATGAAGAGGAAGGAGGACAAAAATGAGAGAAGGAGGGAGATGAGGAGGATGTAGGAGAGATCTCTATTGTTGGCTTTGACTATGGGAGTGGCTCTGTATTTAATAAAGATTTCTAACACAATGGCTGTGGTGAAGGATAAGAAGAGGGCAAAGGAAGCCAGGAGGCTCCCCAGAGATTCTTCATAGGACAGGAAGGTGATTATTTTGGGTACACATTGATTTTTGTCTCTGTTTGGATGCTGATCTTTTGAACATTTGGTGCATTTGGCAGTATCTGCAGAGAGAAAAAGAGACTTCAGTATCCTAACTTCAGTTGTAAACCAAGCTAGGCATATGGGGAAGGTAGGCATATGGGAGAGATAAAAAAAGAACACAGTTTTGTTGGGAAAGAGAGAAGCAAAAGTTCACTATCAAAAACATCTCGATCCATGGTCTCATCCAGCAAAATAGATCATAGGGAGCATGGCTAGAAAAGCTTGGCCTGTGAGATATTTCAGAAGCACTTCTATGAAGTGTAAACAGGTGCTGGGAACCTCTGGCCACTGGATTAAACTTAGCTCAGCAGGTCACCCCATTTGGTGATGCCGCTTTTTGAGTTGTGTGATGGGTAGGGCCCAAAGGCATAATTGTGAGCTTAAGGAATGTAGACTTTCACTGACCATCAGCTGATGTCATGTGTGCATGTGTGCATTGGTCAAGGAGGTGGACATGCTTTCCCTCCGTTAAAACTGCTCATCCCTCCTAGTGCTGCTCTTTGAACCTCCAAAAACCCGAGAGGCATTCCACTCATGGGATGCCATTACAAACATCATGCTTAGGCTGGCTCAAACCTTTGCCCCATCCTCCCAGGTAAGACGGTTTTTCCTGAGGTCTTGGCCTACCTTCCTGAGTGGAGATGGTCCCTTCTGAGCAGGGAGTGCAATCATAGCAGCACGGGGGCTTCCCTTCCTGAATCTTCTTGACATATCCAGGGTGACAGCTCTGTGAGCATCTTGAACGAGGCACGGTCTAGGCAGAAATTGAGGAAGGAGAATCAATGAGAAACGATTAGGAGCATTTGTGCTTTTGGAAACAGATCGCAGTGTTTTGGCGGAATTGTGGAAAACATATATTTGCTTCCAATGACCATTAGTGACCCCAGGCCCTATTTTGGCAAGTGATTAATAATTGCCAGCTCTGATTAACATTTGTGGGTGGGTGCAGGGTGTCCCTGTTAGAATTTCTGCTACTTGATTTCAGTCATAGGATTGTTGTCTATCACATGACGGTATATGTTTTGACACCACAGTGTGGGAAGTGATGAAGACAGGATGTTTGTATTACTGTGTTCCGTGAAATGGGACTATTGTCCTTTGTTCTTTTTCTCTTTGCTGTCTGATGCTAGAGAGAGAGGGAGCCATGTTGGAGTGCTCCATGTGTGTTTATATGTAAATAAAGTAGAGAAGCCAAAATGCTGAGTTGCTGAGGTCTGTCATGCGAAATGCACAAACTCTGCAGGTCCCTAAGTGTGCCAGTGTTGGTTGGCATTGGTCACTGTGATGTTCGGGCAGAAGAAAGCTTTTGAAGCTCCTGAACGATCGGCCAGGAGGGAGAGAAAATGCCAGTTGGGCATGTGTCTCTACCAGGATCCTCCTTGAGTGTAGGCTGAACTCCTGACAGTCCCTACAGGAAATACATGCTGTCCTCTGGATATTCTGAACAGATTGGGAAGACCTTACATTTGGGAAAGCTATTTTACTGTGCTTAGGAAAGTCTCCTATTCACTGTGAAATCTTATACATACTCAAGAGGCTGTTCCATTCATCTCAATGACTTCGCTCGAGGGAAGTACAGTGGTACCTCGGTTTAAGAACAGTCCTATTTATGAACTATTTGGTGTATGAACTCCACAAAACCAGTTTCATAGCTTTACCTTGGTCTAAGGATGAATTTGAACAGTGGAAGAGCACCAGTGGCGGAAGGCCTCATTAGAGAAAGCGTGCCTCGGTTTAAGAACAGTTTTGGTTTAAGAACGGACTATCAGAATGGATTAAGTTCGTAAACCGATGTACCACTGTATCAGTAAAATCACAGTCAAAGTCTCATATGTGCTATTCAACAAGCTATTAGAGCCTAACAGTTGTCACAAGTAATAAAATGATATATCATTTCTCCATACCTTCTTAAAGACCAGGGGCCAGACAATTGCTTCTTGGTTGATGGTCAACTTTACCTCTGAGGATGCCTGTTTCTCTACTTCCCCAATCTTCACTCTACCATGAGAGGTATTAGGAAACAGCACCCAATTCACAATATCAAAGTCAGTGGCCAATGCCCCATTCTCATCCAAGTACTGTCCATCAGGTGAAGTATTAGAATAGAGATGCACTTCTTTCAAGAATGGATGAAGCTACAACGACAGAGGAAACTCCAGGACTCAGAGAACATGAAAGCATTTGGGATAATTCACTTTCCCTGTCAGTCAGTCAATATAGACAATACTGTTGGAATATGAGTATTACGCAGCTGCAGACAAGCTGCTCGATGTTTTCATCACGTGATGTGGCTGTCCGTGGGAAAGAATGTCCCAGGCAGTCACAGGGCGTTTCACAGGGGTTTGCTCTTTATGTAATATGAAACCTTCCTGTTGCGTATGTGAAGGAAGTCTCATGGAGTTCCTTGGAGGAGTCTGAACTGAACGGACATGTTTTTTGTACAGTTGCAAAGTCAGAAATAAACTAGATGAAATAGACTTTCTGACTATCTTCTTTCTCCTGCTGGTATGCAGGGGGCGAATGGGGTGTGCATCTTCCTATCAAGATCTTCCTGGACTGCCGGGGCGTCGACAGCCAGGGTAGATCACTGGTAAACAAGCCCCGGGAGCCTGGGAGAAGGGCCAGCCTCTCCCGAGGGGGCAAGTTAGACCAATATAGACAATGCTACTTGTTAGACCAAAGTCTGACTCATTTTAAGGCAGCTTCCTATGTTCCTAAAATGGTGATTCCAGAGCTGGGACAATGAACAGCAGTTTGCAAAAGGAAAAGGACTTACCTGCCATGGCTGAATCTTTTGAAGTTCCAACAGGTCTCCTCCACCCATCAGTGACATCCGCTTTGATCTGGATGAATATGCTGCATGCAAGGCCTGAGCAATGGCTAGGATACTGAAGTAATGAACATAGCTATCTTGGGAATGAACCTGTTCAGTAAATTTCTGCTGCATCATCACATTCTCCGTCTCCCTGCATCTTGTCCAACCTCTCACAGACAAGGCATGTTTGGAATATGAACATTCAAATTCTTCTTGCCAAAGATCCAAAACAGAAGGGAATATTGGTTCGGAGTTGTCCATTTCCATCTTTTTTTTGGTCTTCATTACAAAGGACAAGGAACCATGGGCATACCAGAAGGATTCCGTCTCATAGAACAAGACTGTGTTCTCAAGAGCGGTGATTATCCAGACTTTCCCCCCAGTTTCTATCCTTTCAAGCAAGGTTTGTACCTCCATGATTATAAAAAGTCCATATTGAGAGTCTGTACAGTAAACAAAGACATTGACTTGTCTCCACATGGCAGGGGCTTCATGGGGTAGCCACAGCCAGGTTTGTAGTAGCACTCTTTTTGTGAAGGCAACACAGATTTCCCTTTTGATCATTAGGGATGTCAAGATACTCAAGAACCTTTCTCCATTGTCATTGTCCGGAGCAAAGAGACCAACCCACGTCCACCTGAAATGCAGGAGGAGTTGGGTAATTCCCAGGTACTGAGTTTCTTCCTTTGAGACCATCTGATAGACGAAAGGGGACTGGACTTTATCATGAAGAACAAAGCCATAACTGAGCTGTTAAAGAAAGGAAAACATACAGGTAAAACTATAGAAGTATAATCATGGGAAAAATTATGGAAAGAAAGTGGGAAATTTACGGCTTGTGAAGCGATAAAGGAAAACCTGATAAAGATGTTTTATAGATGGTATTTAACGCCAACCAAAATATGCAAAATGTAAAAATCAAAATCAAATCTGTGTTGGCCGTGTAATCAAGTAGAGGGATACTCATGTATTTGTGAACATGTGATAAAATCAAGGGCTTCTGGGATATGGTGTAGGAGGAGCTGAAGAAAATATTCAAACAAAATGTTATTAAGAAAACAGAAGCTTTTTTACAGGGAATACTTGATACAGATATAGCCAGAGAAAACAAAAAAATATTCTTTTGTCCTACAGGGGCCGTGAGAAATTAATTGCCAAAAATTAGAAAAAAGAAATAACACCGACAAAAAAAGAGTGGCAAGATAAATTATTTGATTATATTGAATTGGTCGGATTGACAGAAGCTATCAGGGATCAGCCCAAACAAAAATTTCAAAAAGACTGGGAAAAATATAGAGAGTATCTTAAAAAGCAGTTCCCTCAAATTAATGCTTGGTCTTGTTTCAATTAACTTCTGCAAAATAAATTAAGGTATGTAAGTCAAAAATAGAAAGCAAAAGAGGTAGTAGGGAATTAAGAAGGTAACAGTTTACCAAAAACGAAAAGAGAACCATGTTGAGGATGAAGGAAGTCAATTGGAAGAAAAGAAGAAAGGAAGTATGGTATATATATTGCTGTTCATTTGTTTGTATAAATTTTTGTAAGTAACAATGTTTTAGTTGTATTTCTCTGCTTTTGGTTTTAGTGTTGATTATGTTTTATTATTATTATGTTTAATGTGTGTATGTGTGTCATAAAATAAATTCAAATAAAGAAGAAAGGAAACTGGTGCTTTGTTTCTCAGGACAAAGACTGGATACCTCTGTGAATTAAACAAAATAAAATAAATATAATGACATTTTTAATTAGCATAAGCCTCAATTTTTTAAAAAAATTATATACAGTCATACCTCGGGTTGAAGTAGCTTTGGATAAGTATTTTTGGTTAGCGCGCTGCAGCAACTTGGAAGTAACGGAGCACGTTACTTCCAGGTTTTGCTGCTCGCGCATGCTCAGACGGTCAAAATGACATCACCCACATGCTCAGAAGCGGCGAATCGCGACCCGCGTCCACGGTTGCATTCGCTTCTGGATGCGAACAGGGCTCCAGAATGGATCCCGTTCGCATCCAGAGGTACCACTGTATATGCAATTTATTTGTCACCTAATGGCAATTGTCTCTAAGCAGTTTAGAAAAACACAATAGAACAAAATTATGAATGCAAAAGTCTAAAATCAAACTTCAATTAAAATGCATCCTGAATTATAATAAAGCCTTCAGTAGGTCTGGGAGGTCAGTCCACCACGACACCCAGAAGGGTTTCTACATCATGAACAGCTCACCCATATTGAAATCCTATGAAAAAATAGAGTTGTGTGTCATCAACAGGACTGCAGCATTAGGACTGTTTTCCAATGGTCCCTATTGAATATGACCACTGCATCTCCAATACCTTTTTCTGAACTTTTTCCAATTCTATAATACACTGTTTGAGTTGTGTCAAAAACCAATGTACGCAGTCTTCCAAAAGCAGTGGCCCCATAGGTCTGTATAACTATATTATGAGATTGACAGGTTTATTTTTAATTCCTTTCCTGATGGTGTACTTAGCATGGAATTTGCTTTTACATGACTGCTGTGCATTGAGGCAACATCTTCACTGACCTGTCTACTAAGACCCCATGGTCTCATTTCTGTTCAGCCAATGCCAGTTCAGAACCCAGGAGCAAACATGTGAAATTAAGGTTGTTTCCCCCCTCAGCGTGCATGAATTCACACTTGTTTACATTGAATTGCATTTGCCTTTTTATTTGGAGTTCTTTGGAGCTCTTCACAATCCGTTTTTGGTGTAACAATCTAGAACAATTCAGTATGATCAGAAGACTTGGCCATCTCACTGTTCACTCCTAAATTCAGATCAGTCCTGATACCAATTATTGAGGTACTCTACATTCAACATCCCTCTGTTTAGAGAAATTCCATTCACCTAGTTGCTGGGTGGCAGTTGTGGTGCCATGCGGCTCATTGCTGGTGTCATGCCATTTCAGTCTCCATTAGCCAGAGTGTGTTTGCTGGAGACAACTTCACACATCCATTCTCTTCAGTAGCTTCAAACAAAGGGCACACACCCAAACATGGATGTCTCCCAGATCAGCAAAGGCATAGACCTTTAATACTATCTTTTTCATTTGACTGAACCAGCAGACATACAGTTTCATGATGCAACCCCATTAATGATTAACCTAGCAAGCTCTTCTTCAGCTTCAGTGGAAATTTCCAACCATGCCTCGTGGTATACAATACAGGCACACTATAAATTTAGTTCCCATTTCAATGTACAGTGGTACCTAGGTTTACGAACTTAATATGTTCTGAAAATCTGTTCTTAAACCGAATCAATTCTTAAACCAAGGCGTGCTTTTCCTATTGAGGCCTCCCTCTGCCGGCGCCATTCCACCATTCGGCTTCTGTTCGTAAACCAAGGTAAAGTTTGCAAACCGGAACACTGCTTTCGGTTTTGCGGAGTTCGTAAACTGAATAGTTCGCAAACAGGACTGTTCGTAAACCAAGGTACCACTGTACATTAAACAATTATATTTAACAGTTCTTGGAGCTGTAAGAAGAGGTAGCAGCCTCGTGGAACACCGGAGGAAACCTTTCCCATGCCAAGCTCAATATCACTAAGAACACTTGAAAGTGCCAATTTCTGGCAGGGCAAAATTTATATAGCAACATGCTACAGAGGCTGCAACTGGTTGGGGGGCAGGGAGCAATAAAATAAATTGCACTAAGCTAAGCATACCTTGTTTTTCTTATGAAATGGCAAATGTTGCTGGGTATGTTTGACTTGAACCCAGTTCTTACCTGTGGTATCTTGTAGACGCCCGACATGCTTGCAATGTGCGTGGAGATATCGGTTTCACCCCCTTCAATAATAGCTAGAAGGTTTCCCCGTCTTCCGCAGCTGTAGTTTGGAAGATTGATTTTCCCACCAGCAAGCAGGTCTGTCAAAGCATCAGTAGTTATTCTTCCATCAAAATAGGTATCATAGATGCTGTAGCCCAGGGTGATGTTGGGTAAGAGCCTGGGGTTACGATTGATCTCCTGAGCAGTAAGTGAGAAGGAAAGAACGTGGCAGTTCCGCAGATCCACCCAGCTGCAAAAAGGTGTGTCACAGAGTCACCCACCATTCAGTGAAAATGAGTTGCGTGCTTGTTTGTATAAATCAAGGCAAACGTGAAAGGAGGCCAGAAAGTAGGACAACGTGGGGCTGAGGTGTACCAGTCTCAGTACCTTTGCAAAGGAGGATGATGGAGGCCCATGTTCTGGTAACCTCCTTGGCCCTCTGGCCAGTTCTGTGTCTACTAGCTGCCCCTGTATCAAAAGATCACTCTGGACATTATATATCTCGCAAAAACTGGTCCCCCAATCATGGTTTGCATGTTTGTAGTGCAATTTGGGAAGAGCAACCACTCACACCAGCCAAAAAGACTTACGGATGTTGAGCTCTGCTGAGCACCTCAGAAAATGTCCCCAGAGCCAATCTTAGCGCACAGGATGCATTTCAGCTGCCTAAGGATAGCAGGCACCTGCAGTTTGAAGTTGCATAGGTTATGTTGTGCCTGGGAGAAGAATTATTCAGTCCTACTGAAGATGGTTTGCTCCAATTATCATTGCACAAATCTATAAAGGAGCAGCCTGCCATACCCTGTCTTCATTCTCCTGGCAAGGGTAGTGAGTCAAACCTGGGAGACTAATTCTGTGGATAAACATCTAGAAGATTATTGTATATTGAGAGTAGGAAGCTTCCCATTATTCATGCCAAGGGCTGTGGTCGGAGCATTCGACTTTCCATAATGTTTTATGAGAGACAATGAGACAACTACAGTGGTACCTCGGGTTACATATGCAACAGGATACATATGCTTCAGGTTACAGACTCTATTAACCCAGAAATATTGCTTCAGGTTAAGAACTTTGCTTCAGGGTGAGAACAGAAATTGTTCTCCGGTGGCGCGGCAGCAGCGGGAGGCCCCATTAGCTAAAGTGGTGCTTCAGGTTAAGAACAGTTTCAGGTTAAGTACGGACCTCCGGAACGAATTAAGTACTTAACCCGAGGTACCACTGTATGGCAATACAGCATTACTTACTTCTCAAAATCGCTTACTGGGGTGCTGGAAAAGCTAAAGGGAAGTTGATTTCCAATTAATCTTGAAGATATAATTCCACTAATGAGGTGATCTCCTTGCCGGTGATAATTAACAGTCAGATTTCTATCTCTGATCAGATTCAGTGGACATTTTGCCTTCTGCTGCATCCCATGGGTTGCCAGAGGCAACAAAAGAAGCAGCGGTATAATCATCATCATCATTTTGGGTCTGCCTGCTACTATTTCCTTGTGACTGTTCCTGTCCACAGAAGCCGCTAATTAGAAGAAATTAGAAAAACCCCTGCAAGACAGAGGCTTCAGTGACTTGACAAATACAAGGGGTGTTCATCTCTGCCCAAATTAGGATTGAAGGGAAGGGCCATAGCTCAGTGATCTTTTTCCCACCCAGAGCATCTTTTTCCCACCCAGAAGGTGTCAGGTTCAGTCTCTGCTACCTGATAACAGGTAGGGCTGAGGATGTCCTCTACCTGGAGAGATGCTGCCAGTCAGTAGATGGTCCTGAGCTAGAAGGCAGCTTCCTATGTTTTGATTGGGTTTTATACTTTCTCCTTCAAATGTTCTATATCTTGGCCCCAAGGTATTTTATACATCAGACTTTTCAAGCATAGTTGAATAAACAACCTCCTGCAGCCCTTAATTGTGAAGTTGACATTATTGTTCCCCAAGGCAATATGTGAAGGGGTGTGGAACTATCTCTTGAACTCTGCAGAGAATAAGAATAAATCACTGTGGTTCTGATAAATGTAAGGCAGTAAATATCTCTTCTGAAACCTTTATGGGAGCAGCTGCATAGAAGAAGAAGAAGAAGAAGAAGAAGAAGAAGAAGAAGAAGAAGAAGAAGAAGAGGAAAGTTTACTCAATACATGGTACAAGGATTGGCCAATCTTTACTGAGGCTAGATCAGGTCAAATTTATATAACACTTTAGTGTAAATAGACCCTCCCAGTGGTTTATAAAAAGCAACCAAAATAATAAATTTTCAATAAAAGACAATGTTGAAAAGTTATTTTAAATATTCAAAATACTGTAAAATAAACAATGGCGCTAAAGATAGATAAAAACACATGCCAACTTCCACATATCTGAACCCTGAATAAAAATGGTTTCCCCAGGGACAAAAAAAGAGACTCCAGTAAAGATTTCAATAGGCAGGGAGTGGCAAAGTGTAAGGGCTGTCAAATTAAATTATTATCAGTACAGAAGGAGTATTATGTGGCAACAGTAACAGTCCCAGTTCTGCAAACAGAATCAGCTGAGTGGACATATACAGAGTGAGGCAATTCTACAAGTCAACTGGTGCCGAGATCTCAGGATTCATTATTATTTTTTCGTAACACTTTGCATTTGGTCCAGCAAGAAACCAGCAACCACTAAAGGGCTGGATCTACACTGATCTAAAAAGCTAAGAAAAACAAGTTATATAGCTCTCAATTCAATTTTGCATTTACTGCTGTACAGAGCCCCCCGGTGTCATATTTTTATAACACATTTATAACTCAGCAGTCTAAATCAGTCCTAGATCTGAGGATAGAATTATTATAAGCTGACAAGGTCTTACTCCTGACAGTCACTTCTGAACTCACTGCAGTTTCTGGATCAGACACAAAGGAAGACCCACATTGCAGTAATCCAATCTTGAACTCAAGGCTGTGCGCTGCCTGATGCTATGTGCTCGATATGTTAGACTAAAGACCATGTGAGACAGTCCAAGGGTTGCCATGGAGGTCCCAATGTGGCTCCATGGCAACCTCTACATGATTATGGTCCTCCAACATCATGCCAGAGACCACCTTAGCCAAGAGAGAATGGCAATAGTCATTTATAGTGCATTTTTCTAGTCTGCTTCTGACCCTTGTAAGCTGCCAACTCTGGCCTGGCTCCCCAGTAACTGAAGAAGCAGCTCTTGGCTTGGAGACCACCACCGCTTCCTTCAAGTTTGTGTCCCATACTTTGGGGAGCATGTCACTTCCAAGTCTCAGAGACAAATCATTCTTTAGTTGAATTCCACTGGAATTAGGGTGACCGCCTTTCTTGATAGATCAACAGGCAAACATTAAGCAAACATTTGAATCCACCTTCTCCAGTTCAAAGCAGCCTCTATAGCCAAGGGTCAGGAGGATCAGGAAGGTGGCGTTGGGTAACACCTTGCAGGAGTCAGGTTGGGGAAGCTTGTATGGTATGTTTTGCAGATCCCTGAAGCAGTTGTAGGACTTCAGCTGTGTTCACTTTACAGATTAAATAGCTTTATAGCACGTGTTGATTCCCCCTCTTTTTCCTTGGTTTGTCTATTTATTGATTGCTGAAAATTTAGGGGGCGTAGGTGGCACAGTCCCAAAGACACCAGTAATCAACCATTTGAACCCCCAACAGGAATAATCCAATTTATGAGATTTCTATACCAATAATCAACTGTTCTCTGTTAACCAGCTAAAATTTATTTTGTCAAACCTTAACACATACTGGATTTATTTTAATTAAATTCATAGTTTTATTATAAAAGAACATGCAAAAACACAAGCTCTAATACCCTTAACACAACCTGAATATTGATTAAGTATAATGAGTAGAGAGGGGAAAGGTTTCTAGTTCTCCATTGTACTGTAGATTATGGAAACTTGCATATCTATGAAACCCCTTTAAAATATATGGAACTAAATGTTGGTACACAAATTCTTCCCAAGGATTGGAATAAACCTGGGAAATCATGACCCATACCCTCTTCAATTCAAATAGTGATGTCCTAAGAAAAAGTGGGACATTCCGGGATTTTCCGGCTTCTGTAAATTCTGGACTGTCCCTGGAAATTAGGGACACTTGGAGAATGTGATAGACTCATCAGAAACTTGTTCTGAGTTGTGGTTCTAATTTTAAGCTCCCGTTCTGCTTTCTTCCAAGGAATGACAGATTAGCAGTTGTTGTTATTGATTATTATAGATTAGATTGTGTTTATTACTGTATATGTGGAAAAAGCAATAAAGTATGTTCTAAAATGTATCATGGGACGCGGGTGGCGCTGTGGGTAAAAGCCTCAGCACCTAGGGCTTGCCGATCGAAAGGTCAGCGGTTCGAATCCCCGCGGTGGGGTGCGCTCCCGTTGCTCGGTCCCAGCGCCTGCCAACCTAGCAGTTCGAAAGCACTCCCGGGTGCAAGTAGATAAATAGGGACCGCTTACTAGCGGAAAGGTAAACGGCGTTCCGTGTGCGGCTCTGGCTTGCCAGAGCAGCGATGTCACGCTGGCCACGTGACCCGGAAGTGTCTCCGGACAGCGCTGGCCCCCGGCCTCTTGAGTGAGATGGGCGCACAACCCTAGAGTCTGTCAAGACTGGCCCGTACGGGCAGGGGTACCTTTACCTTTACCTTAAAATGTATCATGCCACCCTCACTTTGGGGAGAACATCTTATTCAGTTCTCAAAGAAGAATCAATCTTTGGTTTATTTTGTAGGAAACCATATTTCTTGCTAGATCAAGTGAAAACATTAAGCAACCATCTGAAGCAAACTTCTCCAGTTCCCAGCAGCCCCAGCAGCCTACATAGCCAATGCTCAGGAATGAGAAGTAGTGTTGAGTAGCGTCTGAAGGGCACCAGCTTGGGGAATCTTCTGCTGCACAGTTTTGAGATACTTCTTCTTTGGCGATTACTTGTAGCCACGTAATATTGTCTTCCATAAACACGGTTTTAACAATGAGTCCGTAAGTGACTGTGGAGGTCAATTCTGGATCTACACGTCCTTCCACAGTGGGGACATTGGTTTCCGGGTGGGAGTTGATCACGGTGTGGATTTGCCAAGCGTGCCTTCCTCTTAGCACGTTTCTCCCTTGCTTCCTGAGTTCGAGTGTCTTCAAAGCCCATGACACCTTTGGTAAAGGCTGTTCTCCAACTGGAGCACTCGCAGGCCAGTGCTTCCCAACTGTTGGTGTTTATACTACATTTTTTTAGATTTGCCTTGAGACAGTCTTTAAACCTCTTTTGTTGACCACCAGCATTGCGCTTTCCATTTTTAAGTTTGGAACAGAGCAGTTGCTTTCAGGCAGAATCTGCACAACATGACCAGTCCAACAAAGTTGAAGAATCATTGCTTCAACACTGGTGATCTTTGCATCTTCCAGTACACTGATATTAGGTAGTTCGCCTGTCTTCCCAAGTGAGGTGTAAAAAATTTTGGAGACACCGTTGATGGAATCTTTCGAGGAGTTGGAGATGGCGTTTATAAGTGGTCCATGTTTCACAAGCATATGGTAAGGTTGGTAGTAAAATAGCTTTGTAAACAAGCGTTTTGGTTTCTCTGCAAATGTCCCGGTCCTCTAACACTCTGCACTTCAATCAGGAGAAAGCCGCACTTGCAGAGCTCAGGCGATGCTGGATTTCGGCATCAATGTCGGCCCTTGTGGAAAGATAACTGCCCAGGTAGGAGAAGTGATCAGCATTTTCCAACGTTATGCCATTGAGTTGGATTTTTGGCTCTACAGAGGGGTTATTTTGTACTTGGTGCAGCACTTTGGTTTTTTTGATGTTGAGTGATAGGACAAGCTTTTGGAGGTCATCCTCTGAGCGTGCACACACTACATTGTCATCGGCATACTGAAGCTCTATGACGGAAGTTACGGTAACCTTACTCAATTTGTGATTTCTACTCTGCTGGGGAGGGACGTGGGTGGCGCTGTGGGTTAAACCACAGAGCCTAGGGCTTGCTGATCAGAAGGTCGGCGGTTCAAATCCCCACGACGGGGTGAGCTCCCGTTGCCCGGTCCCTGCTCCTGCCAACCTAGCAGTTCGAAAGCACATCAAAGTGCAAGTAGATAAATAGGTACTGCTCCAGCCGGAAGGTAAACGGTGTTTCCGTGTGCTGCTCTGGTTCGCCAGAAGTGGTTTAGTCATGCTGGTCACATGACCCGGAAGCTGTACGCTGGCTCCCTCGGCCAATAAAGCAAGATGAGCGCCGCAACCCCAGAGTCGGTCACGACTGGACCAAATGGTCAGGGGTCTCTTTATCTTTACCTTTACTCTGGTGGGGAGTTTCCCTTTGATAAAGTGTAGGATCATGGCAATGAAAATAATGAATAGAGTTGGGGCAATAACACAACCCTGTTTAACACCTGATCCCACTGTGAATGGTTCACTTTGAGAGCCATTGTTATCTGCTACTTTTGTTGTCATATTAGCATGGAGGAGCCGAATGATGTTTACAAATTTATCTGGGCAGCCAATTTTCAGAAGGACAGTTCACAGGGCATTACGATTTACAGTGTCAAAAGCCTTAGTCGGGTCAATAAACGTTATATACAGGGGTTGGTTTTGCTCTCTGCATTTTTCTTGAAGCTGTCGAGTGGTGAAAATCATGTCCACTGTCCCCCTAGAAGGCCAAAAACCATTTTGGGATTCAGGAAGGGTCACCTTGGATATTGTTAAGAGACGGTTTGCTAAGATCCTTGCAAGAATTTTGCTGGCCACAGCTAATAGAGAGATGCCTCAATAGTTTCCACAATCAGTTCTGTCACCTTTTTAAAAGAGATTTATAATTTTGGAATCCCTAAATTCTGCTGGGATCTCTTCTCTTTCCCAGATTTTTTTTGATGAGCTTGTGAAGTTGTTGTGTAAGTTCAATTCTACCCACTTTGAAGATTTCGGCAGGTATCTCATCAGATCCACTGGCTTTGTTGTTTTTATTTGGTTAATAACTGTACACAACTCTCCCAGATTTGGAGATACTGCAAGCGGGTTACAAACACCTCGGGTTACAAACACTTCAGGTTACAAACTCTGCTAACCAGGAAGTAGTACCTCGGGTTATAAACTTTGCCTCAGGATGAGAACGGTGGCAGCAGTTCTCTGCTGCTCCAGAGAAGCGGACACGGAGCAATGGATCCAAACTACAAGAAAGAAGATTCCACCTAAACATTAGGAAGAACTTCCTGACAGTAAGAGCTGTTCGACAGTGGAATTTGCTGCCAAGGAGTGTGGTGGAGTCTCCTTCTTTGGAGGTCTTTAAGCAGAGGCTTGACAACCATATGTCAGGAGTGCTCTGATGGTGTTTCCTGCTTGGCAGGGGGTTGGACTCGATGGCCCTTGTGGTCTCTTCCAACTCTATGATTCTATGATTCTAGGAGGCCCCATTAGGGAAAGAGTGCTTCAGGTTAAATACTGTTTCAGGTCAAGAACGGACCTCCGGAACATATGTTTTGCAGGTCCCTGAGTGATTTGCATGACTTGAACTGTGTCCACTTTCCAAAACAAATCTGTTTATAGCACATTTTCACTTCCTTTCCTTCACTTGGAATAATCAACAGGTGCATCTATTACAGGTTCATATTATTATTCATTTTTATCATTATCTTTATTTAAATTTGTTGGTCACTTTATCTTGCCCAGGGCAAGGCAACCCAAAGCAACTTACAGCTAAACAGACAGACTGTGAGAAGAAGATACCATACTTGATGGGCCTTCTGGACTCTTCAGGTCTCAATAAAGTTCACCCAAAGTCAACTTTTCCCCTCTGTGATCCATGTTAATCTATTGAGTCAACATGTTTTTCTCCTGAACTGCACCTATTCCCATAAGCTTTCAGGTGGGAGATTGCTTCCCTGAACAATTAACAAACTACACCGATCTATTCTTGACCCTTATTCTTAACCTTTCCAGAGTCGAAGAGTTCTCCTTGCACACCCTTCAAATGGCGCCTTTGGGAACAAAAACGCAAACATCCCAAACAGGGACATTGGGTGGTTATTTACTCCACTCTGCCTGAAAGGCTTTGTGTATAAAATAAATTGTGTACCACAGAGTCCTGGGGGGCAAGATGTAGGCAGGCAAATGGCTGAGAGAAGACTTGTGCCGCATGATCAGAACATAGGAAGCTGCCTTCTATCTCAGAACTGTCAACTGACTGGCAGCAGCTCTCCAGCTAGAGGACATTCTCAGCCTTAGCTGGGACAGTTAGCAGAGATTCAACCTAGCACCTTCTGAGTTGCGAAACACATGCTGAACCACTGAGCTGTGGTTTTTCACCTTTCACTCTAAAGACAGAACTGTATTTGTCAAGCAACTGCAATATCTGCCTTGCAACAGCTTAGGGTTTCTTCCAATTAGTTGGGAGGACCTGTCACAAGGAGAGTGTAGCAGGTAGACCCAGAATGATAACGCTTCTTCTCTTGCTGCCTCTTGCAACCTACGGGATGCAGCAGAGGACAAAATGCCCACTGAATCTGAACAGGGATCAAAATTCTCCTGTGAATTTTTACAACTCAGGACATTACCTCATTGGTGGAATAATATCTTTAAGTTTCATTACCGACGAAATTTCCCTCACCTTTTCCAGCCCACCCTTAAGTAAGGTTCACTTGTAAGTAATGACTTGTTGATGTATTTTTGTTTCCTCCAATTCTCTTGATATATCTCGGTCAGTCTTTTTTTCCTGGATTCCCTGATAAAGGGTTTTGCTTTTAAACCTGTGAGATGAAACTGACTGAAGGTAAGACAGTCTCTCTTGGGGGCCTGAGCAAGAATGGTGTTGCCGTGGGGTCCTGTGATTTATTTCATTTATTAATTAAAATATTTCTTTGCATCTTTCCACTTCTTGAAAAGTAGCATTTCAATGCCTTTTGACTTTTAATAACAGTAAAAGATTTCAGTCAGACTTGCCCAAGTGTATTATATAAGATAGGAAAATATGTGAGGTATATTTGTTGCAGTAAGAAAAAAAAGGAAATTGATTCTCTCATTGTCTCTCACGGGGCACTGGAGCATGAAAATTGGGAAGTTGCCCACACTCAACTGGAAATAATATTCTAGAGGAGAGATTGGTTCTCTCACAGAGAAAAGTGAATAAGGCAACTCTCCTTCCACAGTAGCAACAACA
The DNA here is from genome assembly GCF_965153285.1 of Podarcis tiliguerta. NCBI lineage: Eukaryota > Metazoa > Chordata > Lepidosauria > Squamata > Lacertidae > Podarcis > Podarcis tiliguerta. The sequence continues at coordinate 2,252,266 of NC_139535.1, read as the reverse complement.
CCATCTATATAAACTGCAAACTTCAAATGTCCACTCTGCTTAGGCAGTCTAATGCAGTCTGTGGAAGCAATTTGGCTCTGTGGACTTTGGCTCTGGTGCCCTACAGAACCCAACTTCACAAAGACTCTTAGCTGCTGTGAAGAGCTACGCTTCCCGTGCCTCCTTTAGAAACATGCAAACCATTATCAGAGGCCAATTTTTGTGAGCTATGCAATACAAGGAGAGGTGCTTGGAAAAAGTGGCAACTGCTAACCATGGGAACTGATGGGTTGGCCAAAGAGGTCTCTAGAAAAGGGGCTGGTTTGTGTTCTTGTCTTCCCTCCATCCTCCTCCTTTCCAAAGATACTGTGGAAACTGATATTGGTAGACCTCTGCCCCACTTTGCCCTTCATACTAGCTTCCTTTCATATTTGTCTTGATTTACACAAAAAAGAATGTAACAATCATTTTCATTGTGACACACTTTTTACAGTTGGATGAGTGGGAGAGTCTGGCAGATTCTTTCCTTCTTGCTTGCCACTCAAGAAATCAATCGGAACCCGAGTATCTTACCCAACATCACTCTGGGCTACAGCATCTATGATACCTATTTTGATAGAAGAACAACTTCTGATGCTCTGATAGACCTCCTTGCTGGTGGGAAAATCAATATCCCAAACTACAACTGTGGAAGGTGGAAAAAGCTGGTGGCTGTTTTTGAAGGGGGTGAATCTGACATCTCCATGCACATTGCAAGTTTGTCAGGCATCTACAAGATCCCACAGGTAAGAACTGGGTTTGGGTCAAACACACTTGGCAATATTTGCTGCCTCATGGAAAAGCTATTATTATTATTATTATTATTATTATTATTATTATTATTATTATTATTTTGTTGTTGTTGTTTAGTCGTTTAGTCGTGTCCGACTCTTCATGACCCCATGGACCAGAGCACGCCAGGCACGCCAGGCACTCCTGTCTTCCACTGCCTCCCGCAGTTTGGTCAAACTCATGCTGGTAGCTTCGAGAACACTGTCCAACCATCTTGTCCTTTGTCGTCCCCTTTTCCATCTTTCCCAACATCAGGGTCTTTTCCAGGGAGTCTTCTCTTCTCATGAGGTGGCCAAAGTATTGGAGCCTCAGCTTCACGATCTGTCCTTCCAGTGAGCAATCAGGGCTGATTTCCTTAAGAATGGATAGGTTTGATCTTCTTGCAGTCTGTGGGACTCTCAAGAGTACATCTGTCAAATTCAGGTTCTCTGTCATATTGCAAAAAGTTGCTAGTAATCTGCCTTCTTTAGTATCTTTCCCCCCTAATTGTTCTGTCCATGTCAAGTGAAATTACACCATTTAAATCCCCCATTTCTGATCAGCAAATTCAAGTTAACCAGTTTCCTTTAAAAAAAAAATAGAATTCTGCCTTTTTCTTTTGGGGTATAAATTCCAATTAAAAGAAGTTTTTCACCTTGTACTGCAATCTGCACTACACTCTTCCTCGATCATCTTTTAAGATTAATTTAGGCTCAATTTTTGGTTTTACGAAAATGACAACACTTCTCTGTTTTGATTTGTCTGCTGTGATGAACTCTATTCCCAAATTTTTATTAATTAGGACTCTTCTATGCCTTTTTGCAATATGGGTCTCTTGTAAGCATATTGCATCTGAGTTCTCTTTTACCATTATATGTTCAATTTTATATCTTTTTGTTTTATTATTCAAACCATTTACATTCCAACTGCACATTTTAAAATCTGCTCTTTGTTTCCCTTTCCTGTTTTGTTTTTTCCTAAAGTCTTGTCTTTTCTTTGTCTTAATTATCTAAAATATCTAATTCCTCCCTGTCCCCCCACCTGTTGCTCTCTCTTCCACACCTCTGGTCACTCCTCACAGTTTGGGTGGTATGCGTGTGTTGTCAAAACCTCTGCCATATCTTAACCAAAATTCTTGCACCTGCTTCTCACTTGTCAGTCTACGTCTTTGTTTCTTGTATGTTGAAGAGATTCCTTCTGAGAACTCCAGTTTGATTTTTATGTTTATTCTGGTTAAGGCGCTTGTCAGAAATTTTTATTTCTGGTGTTTTTGCAAAAGACGTGGGGGACCATTTTGTTCATATACACCGGGTTTCCATCAACCTGGAGTTGCCCACCGTGGCAACACTTTTTGAGGGGGTGCCCTGAACCCTCTGAAAACTCCGGGCTGATCGGATGATCGGCACTGCACTGCTTTTCAAGTTGGCAGGAAACTGGAAGTCACATCATACACAACTTTGAAACATTGCTTTCCGTGAAGTGAAAAGCCATATAGAATTTTTTAAAATAAATAAATGGGTATTTTCTGCATGTGAAATAAATGCTCAACTACTGAGCATTGATTGATTGCAAGAGAGGCCATCGCTGGAGGAGGAGCTACCCCTCACTGATTTACAGCAGCCAACCTGGACACTGGAGTTCTGGGTAGGGTAGGGAATTAAGAAGAAATAGGCTATATAAAAAAACTATTTTATTTCAAAGAAAAAGAAACCTTCTGAGGTTGCACTAACTAAATTTGTCATCATTTGCATAGAAGTATCCAGTCTGGGTCCTGAAAAACAAAGCATCCATTTCTTTTCATTTACTTTCCAGTTCAGTTATGGCTTTGTTCTTCATGATAAAGTCCAGTCCCCTTTTGTCTACCAAATGGCTCCCAAGGAAGAAATTCAATACCAAGGAGTGGTCCAACTCCTCCTGCATTTCAGGTGGACGTGGGTCGGCCTCTTTGTTCCAGACAATGACAACGGAGAAAGGTTCCTGAGTACCTTGACACCTCTGATGATGGAAAAGGAAATCTGTGTTGCCTTCGCAAAAAGAGTAGTACATAAAACTTGGCTGTGGGCACCCCAAGAACCACCTGCCCTGTGGAGACAAGTCAATGTATTTGTTTACTCTGCAGACTCTCAATATGGACTTTTTATAATCCTAGAGGTACAATCCTTACTGGGAAGGATGCAAACTGAGGGGAAAGTCTGGATAACCACAGGTCTTCAGAACAAAATGTTGTTACTTGATAGCGCCTGCTTTCAATATGCCCATGGCTCTTTGTCCTTTGTAATGAAGACCAAAAAAAGGATGAAAAAGGACTACTATTGGCCAACGTCTTCAGCCAGTCTAAGCTATTCGAGAAAAGCATTTGATTGTTCATATCCAAAACATGCCTTATCTGTGAGGAGTTTGACAAAGTGCAGGGAGAAGGAGAATCTGGAGATGTTGCCCCAAGAAGAGAATGAAAGAATCCTGTCCCAAGACAGCTATGTGAATTACTTTAGTATCCAAACTGTGGCACAGGCCTTGAACACTGCATATTCTTCCAGGTCAAAGAGGATGTCGATTGTGGGTGGAGGAGGCAGCTTGGACCTTCCAAGGCTAGAGCCATGGCAGGTATGTCCTTTTCCTTTTCCAACCTGCAATTTGTTGTCCCAGCTCTGGAATCACCATGATAGGATCATGGGGAAACTGTCTTGCACTGAGTCAGACCATTGGCCTCTCTAGCTTAGCACTGTCTACATTGACTGACTAGCAGTGGTTCTCTACTGTTTCTGGAAGGGTATCTTTCCCCGCTCTCCCCACCCTGGAGATGCAATTGGGGATTGGGACCTTTGGTGTGAAAAAAAGATGCTCTGAGAATTGGGCTACCCTTCTTCACTCATCAATTTGCATTCAGAGTTAAGCATTGCAGTGATGCATTTTATTCATTTATTCATACAAATTTATAAGCCACCCTTCATCACATCAACATGATCCCAGGGTGTTTTTCATGCAAATGCAATGAACAGAAAATACAATACAATGTTAAAATAATACAATAACGTTTTTTTTCACCTGCTGGCAGAAATGAGTGTTTTTCTGATCCAGGTTCCTAGGGGACAGGAATCCTCCTAGAGTTGAAGTTGGGACACAACAGAAATGGCCCATCATTTCATGTACAGGAGGCCAGGTTCACAGATTCAGTGCTATATTCCTGCAGACTTGCAGACAGCAACCTACAGACAGACTTCAAAGTCAGCTCAACATAGAGGGAGCTGTAGAGCTGGTTGGAACGAAACTCTAATTCAGAAATTATCTACTTATTATCAGCCTCATACACTGCATAGCGTGGCAATTCAGAAAGGTTCCCAAATCAGGGCAGTTTTGAAATGTCACAATATGCAGAATCTAGATCTAATATGGATATTGGAGCTGACTTTTTACAGAATTTAATAAGCAGGCTAGGACTAGAGGAAAATACTTCAGTGAAGAAGAAGAAGAGTTTGGATTTGATATGCTGCTTTATCACTACCTGAAGGAGTCTCAAAGCAGCTAACATTCTACTTTCCCTTCCTCCCCCACAACAAAAACTCTGTGAGGTGAGTGGGGCTGAGAGACTTCAAAGAAGTGTGACTGGCCCAAGGTCACCCAGCAGCTGCATGTGGAGGAGCGGAGACACGAACCCGGTTCCCCAGATTACGAGACTACCGCTCTTAACCACTACACCACACTCATGCAAGCACTACCATTTTAGACTATCATTAATCAATATGCTTGCAAACTTTTAATAAAGCCATCTTCGTCATTCTTTACATATTTTCTAAACACTATAATCAACCTTTCCTAATATATGCAATTATGCTAACTTTGGTCATCCTCAAAATTCTGAAGCAGAATGAGGGGACCTAACAATCTAGAATGGTCACTACAAGTCCAGATGAGAGAGACAGTGGTTCTTGTTCAGAGAAGTTTAGAAAGCAGAGTAAGAAGGGCTGAACATGGTTTGATGTTCTCTCGGTGCTGGAGACTCCTCTCTCATTACAGCTTCATCCATTCTTGAAAGAAGTCCAGTTCTATTCTAACACTTCAGCTGATGGACAGTACTTGGATGAGAATGGGGCACTGACCATTGACTTTGATATTGTGAATCTGGTGCTGTTTCCTAATAACTCTCTTGCTAGAGTGAAAATTGGAAGAATAGAGAGACAAGGGTCCTCAAATCTGAAGTTCACCATTAACCCAGAAGCAATTGTCTGGCCCAAGCTATTTAAGAAGGTAGGAGAAATGTTATGTTATTAACTATTACATCTGCTATGCTCTAACACCATTTTGAATAGTACATAGAAGCACAGAATCTTAGAATTGTAGAGTTGGAAGGGACCCTAATGATCATCTAGTCCAGCCCCCTGCAATGCAGGAATTTGAGGTTATATTATGAAGCATCATGTATATGTTGGTTGAAAGAATGGATGAAATTAGAAAATACAGATTTGTTAGATTTGGAGGGATATGATAATAGATTAGGTTGGCACGCGTATTTATGGAACGCAAAGAAACGAGTGCATAAAGGTTTTGAAAATCATATTATTAGAGCATCTCTGATTGAGGTATGGGGTAGGTATAAAAACCTACTGGAACCAAAAATCCCACATTGGCTATCACCATTAGAGGTGATGAGTGTTAAAAAGATCAATATGACTAGGAGGTGGATAACATATGGGAGTTTAATTGAGAAAGAAGGAAGTAAGTGGAAAATGAAACCATATGAAGAAGTGAAAGAACATGTAAGTGATTGGCTGCATTACTTTCAGATTAATGAAATGTTTGGAAAAGAGGTTGCAGAAAGAGGCTATTTTGAAAAAGAATCTAGGTTTCAACGAGAAGTCTTGAATAATGAAGTTAAAAATTTATCTATGATGTATAAATTATTATTAGAATGGCATTTGAAGGATGAAGAGGTTAAATCAGTTATGATTCAATGGGCCAAAGATTTTGGACATAACATTCAATTTGAGGATTGGATAAAATTATGGAAGGAAGGGATGAGATTTACAGCATGCACCACAATTAAAGAAAATGTTATGAAAATGATATATCGATGGTATATAACACCAGTCAAATTAAGTAAGATGTACAAGGTGAGTAATAAATGTTGGAAATGTAAGGAGAAAGAAGGGACATTTTATCATATGTGGTGGGAATGTAAAAAAATGAAGTGCTTCTGGGAAATGATATATAATGAGATAAAGAAAATATTGAAATAAACATTTCTTAAAAAACCAGAAGCATTCCTGTTAGGAATTTTAGGTGGTGAGATAAAAAGGAAGGATCAGAAAGTATTTTTGTATGCAGTAACAGGAGCTAGAACTCTGGTGGCCCAGAAATGGAAACAAGAAGAAATGCCCACGATTGAAGAATGGAGAACGAAATTACTGGATTATGCAGAACTGGACAGATTAACAGGGAGGATTCGCAACCGATGGGACCAAAGATTCACTGAGGACTGGAATAAATTTACAGAATATATTAAAAATATTTGTGATAATGATATAACGTTTGTAAGTTTCCAAGAAGCTCTGTAAGAAGGTTTGGTAGAAATATTGTATAAATAATATGGTAAAATAAGATATACATAGTGCAATATAAATGAAGAAATGTGAAGATATGTAATAACTACGGAAAATTATCAGACATGTTGATGGAAGTCTAAAAGAAAAAAGATGTGTGATGAATTCTTAATGTTTAATTGTGTTATAAATTTGTTTTTATTGGAAAATTAATAAAAATTATATACCAAAAAAAGAAAGAAAGAAAGAAGTCCAGTTCTATTCTAACACTTCAGCTGACGGACAGTACTTGGATGAGAATGGGGCACTGACCATTGACTTTGATATTGTGAATCTGGTGCTGTTTCCTAATAACTCTCTTGCTAGAGTGAAAATTGGAAGAATAGAGAGACAAGGGTCCTCAAATCTGAAGTTCACCATTAACCCAGAAGCAATTGTCTGGCCCAAGCTATTTAAGAAGGTAGGAGAAATGTTATGTTATTAACTATGACATCTGCTATGCTCTAACATCATTTTGAATAGTACATAGAAGCATAGAATCTTAAAATTGTAGAGTTGGAAGGGACTCTAAAGATCATCTAGTCCAGCCCCCTGCAATGCAGGAATCTCAACTGAAACATCCATGACAGATATAATAATAATAATAATAATAATAATAATAATAATAATAATAATAATTTATACCCTGCCCTCCCCAGCCAAGGCCGGGCTCAGGGTGGCTAACAAGCAATAATAAAAACAAGTTGAATGAATACAACTTAAAAACAAGGTTAAAATACAACGTTAAAATATTGAAAAATTAAAGTATTAAAATGCAGCCTCAACATAGGAGGAAAAAGAAGAAAGAAATGACCATCCAAGCTGTTTAAAAGCCTCCAAGGAATGAGAATCCACCACCTTGACCAGTTGATAGGCACCTGGGTCTTCTTTTTTCTCCTTTTTGAAGATGGGGACAACATTTGCCCGCCTCCAGTTTGCAGGGACCTTACCTGTTATCCAAGAATTCTCAAAGATTATAGACAAAGGCTCTGAGGTTACATCTGAAAACTCTTATCACCAGGTTGGGTGCTGCTTTCCTTCTAAGTGAAGACAGGGGCAAAGTAGGTGTTGTGTAGTTACACCTTCTCTGTCACCCAACAGCATTTCTCCATTTTCTCCTCACAGAGGACCTGCTACTTGCTTGTTTTTCCTCTTGCTTCAAACATTGCAGAATTTTTTTTTATTAAAAAGAATAACTTTAACTTCTCTTGCAAGCCTGACCTCATTCTGTGCTTTGGCTCACCTGACCTACTTATTGCCGACATTATCACTCAAGAGGACCCTTCTGAAGACCCCTTCCAGTTCCTACAGAATATATTGAACCATTGCCCCTTCCGACTGTTTTGCTTCCTGTCTAGCAGCCCTCCCATTCACCAACTTCAGACTTATTGAATCAGCTCCAGCCTCTTCCTGTATTGAAAGACTGTCTCTGCGTCTGTTCGTGCCTGTTGAAGCCTCCTGAGAGCTTTGACTGTGTTTCAGCCTGCTCTCAGTTGTTCCCTTGGCAACAGGCATTCCAAGGGGCAGGGGAGTTGGAGCTGGCCATTGTTCAGCCTGCGTCAATTCTAAACCTCTCTGTTCTGCATCTGGCTGTAAAGTTCCACTAGGAGCTGGCTCATTCCTGACAGATATTGGGCTAGTTGAAGCCTCCCATGACTACTATATCCTTCTTGAATGTTTGGTCATCTGCTCTTGAAAGGCATCACCTAATTCTCCAGTCTAGCTTGGAAGTCTAAATCAGACTCCCACAGTAAGGTCATGGTTATTTCCCTGTCCTATGATCTGTGTCCAAAGGCAGAAATATTACTAATATTTTCTCCTTAGTGCTCAATCTTCTCTTTATACCTAGGCTGTGCCTCGCTCAAGATGCACAGAGAGCTGTTGCCCTGGATATGCCAAGAAGATTCTGGAAGGAAAACCAGTGTGCTGCTATGATTGTGCTCCTTGCTCAGAAGGGACAATCTCCACTGTGGAAGGTAGGAGAGGATCTCAGAGGATTTAAAGGCCTTTGATGGGAGGATGGGGCAAATGTTTGAGCCAACCCAAACATGACAGCCCATAAATGAAATGCCATCCCCAGAGTGGTTTCACCTGTTGCCAGCCTGCAATGTTTCCCCAGAAGCAGGAACATTTATTTGCCCACCAGCTCACACATGTAGAATCATTCTGGATTTCTTTTTTAAAAATCACCTCCAATGTTGCAGGGAGTCATGTCAGTGAATCTGGTCCTGGGAGCTATTTTGATGGGTGAGGGACAAGTGCACAAGACAGTCTGTATTGGGTTCACCAAATGTGTGACCTCAGGAGACTTATTGGTCTGCCATGGAGTCAGTCGGCACTACTGCCAGTGAGAGGACCTGTCTATTTCTCAGAGGTCTCCAGCAGTTCAGGAATGGTGGTGGTGATGAAAAATTATACTACCTCAAGTTCCTTGGAGGAATAAGATCCAAATGTAATATGTGATTTTTTATAATAAAATATATAATATAATAAAATGAAGTTGGGCTTCACACATATGCTTCTCAATACTGGAACGTGACAAGAAGCTGCATTTATACTGAGTCAACCCATTGATCCCTTTAACCAGTCTTCATGCTAGATCTTCATTTCCCAGGCCAAAAGTAGCAGCTGGGTGCTGCTGCCAATTTGTCAATCACCTGATGCAATAGCGATGTCAGCTGAATTCATGCTTTAAAGCCCTGAGTGTCAGCAATTGAAAGCACAGTGAGAGGCTGTCTGAAAATTCTTTGCAAGCAGCTTCAAACTGCTCCATAATCCTCTGGTGTTTAGGGCTCCAAAAAGTAGCGCATTGGCATTTGAAAGAGACTTTCCAACAAGCCCCACACTGTTACTTGAACATGTGATTTTTCAAGGTTTCAATAACTACATTGAGAAGGAGAAGTCATTTCCAATGGATGGAAACCACTTCCGCCTACTTAACCAATACATGCTCACAATACATCACCTGATTGGTGGGTTGCAATGCACCTTGCTTAAGCTTCTAATTGATCCCTTGAAGCCTCACCCATTTGACATCTTACAAAAATAGTATCACCCAATGAGGAGACATGCTGGGCCACGTTTGACCTAGTGGTCTGATGTTCTGATTCCCTGGTCTGAAACATCTCACACAGAAAGTTTTTCTAGCTATGCTGCACAAGATGATTTTGTGGGAATGAGCCACTGGATTAAGATTTTTCTAGCAGTGAAGATTTGCCTCTCTTCTTCCCAACAAAACAGTGTTCTTTCGTGATCTCTCCCTTCTGCCTACTTTTACTCCACAACTGAAACAACATTCAAACCATTGTAGGTGTGTGACTGATATTAGGAATGATGTTAGGATACTGAAGTGTGTTTTTCTCTACGCAGATGCTAAGGAATGCAAAAATTGTCCAGAAGATCAGCATCCAAACAAGGACCAAGATCAATGTGTCCCAAAAGTAATCACCTTCCTGTCCTATGAAGAATCTTTAGGCAGCCTCCTGGCTTCCTTTGCCCTCTTCTTATCCTTAACCACAGGCTTTGGGTTAGGAATCTTCATTAAATACAAAGAAACTCCAATAGTCAAAGCCAATAACAGGGATATCTCCTACATCCTCCTTATCTCTCTCCTGCTCTCCTTTCTGTCCTCCTTCCTCTTCATTGGCCAGCCAAGAAAAACAACCTGCCTTCTCCGACAAACAGCCTTCAGCACAATCTACTCAGTTGCTGTCTCTTCTGTTCTGGCAAAAACGATCACAGTGGTGCTGGCCTTCCTGGCCACTAAGCCAGGGAATAGGGTGAGGAGATGGCTAGGGAAGGGTTTGGCCAACTCCATTGTCATTTCCTGTTCCAGTGTACAAGTTCTCATCTGCACCCTATGGCTGGGACTGTCTCCCCCATTCCCTGACTCTGATATGCACTCCCAGCCTGGAGAGATCATCCTGCAATGTAATGAAGGGTCTGTTGCTATGTTTTATGGTTCCCTTGGCTACATGGGCTTCCTGGCTGCCATCTGCTTCACGGTGGCTTTCCTAGCCAGGAAGCTGCCTGGAAACTTCAATGAAGCCAAGCTGATCACCTTCAGCATGCTGGTCTTCTGCAGTGTTTGGGTGTCCTTTGTGCCCACCTACCTGAGCACCAAGGGGAAATACATGGTAGCCGTGCAGGTCTTCTCTATCCTGGCCTCCAGTGCTGGGCTTCTGGGCTGCATCTTCATTCCAAAGTGCTACATTATTATACTGAGGCCAGATCTGAACATGAAGGAGCACCTGACAAGAAAAAACTAAGCGTGGCATTTTATTCTTAGCTCTAGGGATGTTGTGGAATCATAGAACTGTAGACATGTTATTATCCAGAAGGTTCCAGTGTGTGCCAAAAATATTGGGTGTCTGTATATATATTCAAGCACTTTCCAAATAAGGCTGGAGAAGGTGACTCTTATCCTGAGATCTTGGGGAGTCCCTACTTGTCACTGTAGATGAAGGTGGTGCAATGAAGGTGTACTCTCACTCAGCAGAAGGGACAGTTATGAGCTTATAAATGCTCAGCAGTAATTATTTATTTGGTAAAGTCTTTCCTTCCTACCACCTCACAAAACATTAGGCCAGTTTACATTTTTAAGAGTTGAGTAACATCTGGAGTGTGTCAGCTTGAGGAAGCCAGTAGCATACGGCTTTGAGTAATGATTTGTAGATCCTGGAAGTGTTTGTATGACCTGAACTGTGTTCACTTTACAAAATAAGTTTGTTTGTAGCTTATGCTGTTTCTAGGTTGCATATCATCTTGTCATGAATGTGTAGTATGAATGTTAGGCCCAAAAGAAAATGGAGAATTTGTAAAGCATGATATGCTGGCAAGTGAAGCGAGAAACTAGTTTTATTAAAGAAGAATATATTGAAGCAGGACCCTAGAGGATTATTATCCTTAGGCTTTTCATATAATCAGTTATTCACATAATCAGTTATCAGTTATCAATATATTCACATATGCTCACACATAACCAGAGCTTTACAGTGATTTTTATAATCCATTTGAATCATAAAAAGCTTTTGCCTAGTCTAACAGCAAACTGCTCGAACTTTGCCCCAGTGCTTTCTTGCTCCCTAGGAAAGGGGAAGCGATAAATCAGAAGATGCTGGTACATCTCTCCCCCTCTTGTCCAGACTAATTCTGTACATGAAACAGGAAGGACTGACCACAATGTCCTTCCATGCACAGATGCTGCAGGGAAGTTACCAAAATGGTCAAAGGCCTGGAAACGATGCCTTATGAGGAACGGCTAAGGGAGCTGGGCATGTTTAGCCTGGAGAAGGGGAGGTTAAGGGGTGATATGATAGCCATGTTCAAATACATAAAAGGATGTCACATAGAGGAGGGAGAAAGGTTGTTTTCTGCTGCTCCAGAGAAGCGGACACAGAGCAATGGATCCAAAGTACAAGAAAGAAGATTCCACCTAAACATTAGAAAGAACTTCCTGACAGTAAGAGCTGTTTGACAGTGGAATTTGCTGCCAAGGAGTGTGGTGGAGTCTCCTTCTTTGGAGGTCTTTAAGCAGAGGCTTGACAACCATATGTCAGGAGTGCTGTGATGGTGTTTCCTGCTTGGCAGGGGGTTGGACTCGATGGCCCTTGTGGTCTCTTCCAACTCTATGATTCTATGATTCGATTCTATGATTCTACTGTTAGGAGTTCCTCCTAGCTTAAGTTTCTATTCTCATTTCAATCAAACTGGGGGAAAGGTCAGACTGTTTGTACAGACAAATAAAGCAGAAGTTGGGAGTAGTACTCTGTATACGGTCAGGAGCCGGGCAGAATGCGCTTATTGGTTATTTTTGCTGGCGTTCGTGATTGTCTCATGATTGTCTCATGATCTGTGATGCTGCACTCAGGTATTTAACCCCAGAACGTTTGGAAAGGATTCCAACTGGGTCCATTATTGCTCAGCAATAAAACCTCGCCTTCTTTTTCTCCAATTGCTGTGTCTGTCAATCCTTTGTCTCCATTTAAGTGGGCACCATTGCTCAAATATTTGCAACAGTATGACTGTGGTGTTGTTTACTGAAAGCAAAAAGCCCCGGACAAAACAGGGCAGAACTGGCAATGGGCCACGGACATGAGATAAAGGTCCGGAACATACTGTCTGTCGTACATACTGTACGACTGTGAAAGGGTTTTTTTTATGATGGTCCAGGAGGAGAGCAGGAGGAGAGAGGTGGAAATAGCCCTTCTGCAGACACCCATGGACGGCAATGGGAAAGAAGACTATAAAAAGGACCCTTTTGGATGCCCTCAGTGCTGCTGGGATTAGCGCTGCAACTCGACACACACAGCTCTTGCGTGAGGCTTGATCAACCCACATGGGGGGCCCTTGTGAGTATGGATGTGTGTGTGAATGTGTGTGTGAATGTTTGATCCTCTTGGTACCAATGCATTAATGTATACTTGACTATATGAAATAAATGTTACATGAAAGGTGTGCAAACCGAGAACTGGTCTCCAACATGTCTTGTTGAAAGTCCTATAGCATACGGGATATAACTTGTCTCTCTGGATTGCAAAAGAACAAAGTTACCACAGTTTGGTGACAATCTCAGTGATCAGAGTAATTCACAGTCAACAAGCAGGTTAATGCACACTTCGTTGATCTTACAAAAGGATGATTACGGTTAGGATTATTTATTGCTGGTTATTTTGGGACCACACAGCCTCTACATTTTCAGCTGTCAATGATTTAAACCCCTACTATATCTTAACGCACATGTTTACTTGTTTTAAAAATCCTGTGTTTTTTTCTTTCTATTAATCTATATCTGTCCCTTGGTAGTATCCCACCAAAACATCTACAGTAATATATTCCGGAATCTATGCTAACCAATGAGAATGTTGAACATCACAAAGGGTGCTTGGCAAAGGCAATATGAAAGTATATAAACAGGTCTTTTTAGATCAAGAGGTTTTATCCTTGTCGGAAGCAGTTGTTTCGAGGGAGAAGCCCCATTCTCTGGATACATCTGTGCTGATGTATATTATTGATTTCTATTGCTCTTATCTTTTGATTTATTTAAGTATTAGGGACTCTGATTCTTTTTCAAAAAAATCTCTTCGTTAACCTATTTTTGTGTGTCTTCTGGTATAGTCTAACTAGCTGGCAAACCTTTCACCAGACTGAGTCCTGATAACAGGAAGGTACAATTTGCAATCAAGCTGATTAATCTCACACTTTTAGAAAGGTGACCTTAAATTGAAATCCTTCACAACAATCAAAAGGCCTACCCTCATCCTACTCCTCTCCTAAATTATGCTGCTGAGATACCGTAAATAAAACTTTAGCAGGGAACCATATTGAGGTTATTAATATTGTGCATATGGAAGCAGTTGGATGAATAAAAATTAACTATTTTTGAAACTTTTGAGAGTCCCATGGACTGCAAGAAGATCAAACCTATCCATTCTTAAGGAAATCAGCCCTGAGTGCTCACTAGAAGGACAGATTGTGAAGCTGAGGCTCCAATACTGTGGCCACCTCATGAGAAGACAAGACTCCCTGGAAAAGACCCTGATGTTGGGAAAGATGGAGGGCACAAGGAGAAGGAAACGACAGAGGACGAGATGGTTGGACAGTGTTCTCGATGCTACCAGCATGAGTTTGACCAAACGGCGGGAGGCAGTGAAAGACAGGAGTGCCTGGCGTGCTCTGGTCCATGGGGTCACGAAGAGTCGGACACAATTAAACGATTAAACAACAACAACATACAGAGTAAGGCAATTCCACAAGTCAACTGCTGACAAGCTCTTAGGATTTTTTGTAACACCTTGCATTTGGTCCAGTAACAAACCAGCAACCACTAAAGGGTTGGATCTACACTGATCTAAAAAAAGCTAAGAAAAACAAGTTATGCAGCTTTCAGTTCAATTTTCCTCGTGTTGCGTAACCTCCAGGTTACAGAATCTTTGAGTTACGGCTGCGGCAAACCCGGAAGTGTATACTTCTGAGTTTCACCGCTCGCGCATGCACAGAAGTGCTCTGCGCGCACGGCACCCCAAAATGAATTAAATCCGTAACCAGAGGTACCACTGTAATCCAATCTTGTACTCATGGCTGTGCCCTGCCTGATGTGACCATTTGAGACAGCCCAACGGTTGCCATGGAGGCCATGAAGTCCCAGTTTGGCTCTATGGCAACCTCTACATGATTATGGTCCTCCAACATCATGCCAGAGATCATCTGGGCCAGGAGAGTCCCTGGCCAATAAGGGGATCAATAAACCAGCAGCATCCCCTGTCTATCTGTCCTGCCCAGATAGAGGTTTTGAAGTTTTGTGGTAAAGGGGATAATAATTCTATGGACACTAGTGGCATCACACTGTCCTTTAACCCCATGGTCAAGCCTATACTGAGTATCCAGATGAGGTCAGTTGTGTTAGGTCAGGCTCATTCAGTTTACACATCCAGTTTTCAGCAATGCAGCCCAGATCAGCAGCCACTGTATCCATGATTAAGTTGTGGGTTAATATGGTCTTTCTGTGACCTGGCATTCAAGAACAGCACAGCTACATCTGTAGGGGTCACCTAACAACTCTCAGAACCTTAAACAAACAAACAAACTACTGTTTTCAGGATTCTTTGGAGAAAGTAATGAGTGTTGGCCAAAGAATGCTTTCAATGTATGGTGCGGAAGTGACTGTGTCTTGTGCCAAAGTGAATCATAGGGACAGACACAATGTTGAGCTCCTTTGCACTCGGGGTGAAGGTATTTCATTTTGTGTGGCTTGATTTTTAGTTTTGAATGTTCACTCACCCCCATGTTCAACTATCTTTTTTCATCAGAAGGTTGCAAAATAAAACAAAGGGTTTTATTAGCATCATAGAATTGTAGGGTTGGAAGGGACCCCAAGAGTCATCTTGTCCAACCCCCCCCCATGCAGGAAACTCAGCTATAGCATACAGGTCAGGTGGCCATCCAACCTCTGCTTAAAAACCTCCAGGAAGGAGAGTCCACAACTTCCAGAGGGAGAGCGCTCCACTTTTGGACTGGATAATTTTCATTTCAAAAAATTTTGTCGTTTAGTCGTTTCCAGCTGTTCGTGACCCCCTGGACCAGAGCACGCCAGGCACTCCTGTCTTCCACTGCCTCCAACAGTCGTAGCTTCATGTTGGTAGTTTGCAGAATCAGGGTTCAGATATGTAGAAAATAGCGTGTGCTTTTAACTATCTTTAGCTTCATTGTTCCCCTTCATGGATCACTGCCTTGCCGTGGCGAAGGGGCTTGAAGAACTCAGAGAAGCTATGAACTATGCCGAGCAGGGCACCCAAGATGAACAGGTCATAGTGGAGAGTTTTGACCAAACGTGATCCACCTGGAGCAGGAACCGGCAAGCCACTCCAGTATCCCTGCCAAGAAAACTCCATGGACAAAGACAACAGGTATATAAAAGTTATGACGCTGGAAGATGAGCCCCTCAGGTCGGAAGGCGTCCAACATGCTACTGGGGAAGAGCAGAGGACAAGTACAAGTAGATCCAGAGCTGATGAAGCGGCTGGGCCAAAGCCGAAAGGACGCTCAGTTGCGGATATGCATGGAAGCGAAAGGAAAGTCCAATGCTGTAAAGAAAAATATTGCATAGGAACCTGGAATGTAAGAACCATGAACCTGGGTAAGTTGGATGTGGTCAAAAATGAGATGGCAAGAATAAACATTGACATCCTGGGCATCAGTGAACTAAAATGGACGGGAATGGGCGAATTCAGTTCGGATGACTATCATATCTACTACTGTGGGCAAGAAACCCGTAAAAGAAATGGAGTGGCCCTCATAGCCAACAAAAGAGTGGCGAAAGCTGTACTGGGATGCAATCTCAAAAATGATAGAATGATCTCGATACGAATCCAAGGCAGACCTTTTAACATCACAGTAATCCAAGCTTATGCACCAACTACTGGTGCTGAAGAAACTGAAATTGACCAATTCTATGAAGACTTACAACATCTTATAGAAGTGACACCAAAGAAGGATGTTCTTCTCATTATAGGGGATTGGAATGCTAAAGTAGGGAATCAAGAGATAAAAGGAACAACTGGCAAATTTGGTCTTGGAATTCAAAACGAAGCAGGGCAAAGGCTAATAGAGTTCTCTCAAGAGAACAAGCTGGTCATCACAAACACTCTTTTCCAACAACACAAGAGACGACTCTACACATGGACATCACCAGATGGGCAGCATCGAAATCAGATTGATTATATTCTCTGCAGCCAAAGATGGAGAAGCAGTATACAGTCAGCAAAAACAAGACCTGGAGCTGACGGTGGCTCAGATCATCAGCTTCTTATAGCAAAATTCAAGCTTAAACTGAAGAAAGTAGGAAAAACCACTGGGCCGGTAAGATACAATCTAAACCAAATCCCTTATGAATACACAGTGGAAGTGAGGAACAGGTTTAAGGATTTAGAATTGCTGGATAGAGTACCTGAAGAACTATGGATGGAGGCTCGAAACATTATACAGGAGGCAGCAACGAAAACCATCCCAATGAAAAGGAAATGCAAGAAAGCAAAGTGGCTGTCCAATGAGGCCTTACAAATAGCGGAGGAGAGAAGGCAAGCAAAATGCGAGGGAGATAGAGAAAGATACAGGAAATTGAATGCAGAATTCCAAAAAATAGCAAGGAGAGACAAGAAGGCCTTCTTAAACGAGCAATGCAAAGAAATAGAGGAAAACAACAGAATGGGAAGAACCAGAGATCTGTTCAAGAAAATTGGAGATATGAAAGGAACATTTCATATAAAGATTACCATAATAAAGGACAAAAGTGGTAAGGATCTAACAGAAGCAGAAGACATCAAGAAGAGGTGGCAAGAATACACAGAGGAATTATACCAGAAAGATATGGATGTCTCGTACACCCCAGGTAGTGGGGTTGCTGACCTTGAGCCAGACATCCTGGAGAGTGAAGTCAAATGGGCCTTAGAAAGCATTGCAAATAACAAGGCCAGTGGAAGTGATGGTATTCCAGCTGAACTATTTAAAATTTTAAAAGATGATGCTGTTAAGGTGCTACACTCAATATGCCAGCAAGTTTGGAAAACTCAGCAGTGGCCAGAAGATTGGAGAAGGTCAGTCTACATCCCAATCCCAAAGAAGGGCAGTGCTAAAGAATGCTCCAACTACCGCACAATTGCACTCATTTCACACGCTAGCAAGGTTATGCTTAAAATTCTTCAAGGAAGGCTCAAGCAGTATGTGGACCGAGAACTCCCAGAAGTGCAAGCTGGATTTAGAAGAGGCAGGGGAACCAGAGACCAAATTGCAAACATGCGCTGGATTATGGAGAAAGCTAGAGAGTTCCAGAAAGACATCTACTTCTGCTTCATTGACTATGCAAAAGCCTTTGTGTCGATCACAGCAAACTATGGCAAGTTCTTAAAGAAATGGGAGTGCCTGATCACCTCATCTGTCTCCTGAGAAATCTCTATGTGGGACAAGAAGCTACAGTTAGAACTGGATATGGAACAACTGATTGGTTCAAAATTGGGAAAGGAGTACGACAAGGCTGTATATTGTCTCCCTGCTTATTTAACTTATATGCAGAATTCATCATGCGAAAGGCTGGGCTGGATGAATCCCTAGCCAGAATTAAGATTGCTGGAAGAAAAATCAACAACCTCAGATATGCAGATGACACAACCTTGATGGCAGAAAGTGAGGAGGATTTAAAAAACCTTTTATTGAGGGTGAAAGAGGAGAGCACAAAATATGGTCTGAAGCTCAACATCAAAAAAACGAAGATCATGGCCACTGGTCCCATCACCTCCTGGCAAATAGAAGGGGAGGAGATGGAGGCAGTGAGAGATTTTACTTTCTTGGGCTCCATGATCACTGCAGATGGTGACAGCAGCCACGAAATTAAGAGACGCCTGCTTCTTGGGAGGAAAGCAATGGCAAACCTAGATAGCATTTTAAAAAGTAGAGACATCACCTTGCCAACAAAGGTCCGTATAGTAAAAGCTATGGTTTTTCCAGTAGTGATGTATGGAAGTGAGAGCTGGACCATAAAGAAGGCTGATCGCCGAAGAATTGACGCTTTTGAATTATGGTGCTGGAGGAGACTCTTGAGAGTCCCATGGACTGCAAGAAGATCAAACGCATCCATTCTTAAGGAAATCAGCCCTGAGTGCTCACTGGAAGGACAGATCGTGAAGCTGAGGCTCCAATACTTTGGCCACCTCATGAGAAGAGAAGACTCAATGGAAAAGACCCTGATGTTGGGAAAGATGGAGGGCACAAGGAGAAGCGGACAACAGAGGACGAGATGGTTAGACAGTGTTCTCGAAGCTACAAACATGAATCTGACCAAACTGCGGGTGGCAGTGGAAGACAGGAGTGCCTGGCGTGCTCTGGTCCATGGGGTCACAAAGAGTCGGACACGACTGAACGACTAAACAACAACAACAAAGCTTCATTGTTTATTTTGCAATATTTTGAATATTTAAAATAGCTGTTTTCAACATTGTCTTTTATTAATTTGTTTATTATTTTTGTTACTTTTTATAAACCACTGGGAGGGTCTATTTACACTAAAGTGTTATATAAATTTGCCCTGATCTAGCATCAATAAAGATCAGCCAATCCTTGAACCATGTATTGAGTAAACTTTCTTCTTCTTCTTCTATGCAGCTGCTCCCATAAAGGTTTCAGAAGAGATATTTACCGCCTTACATTTATCAGAACCACAGTGATCTATGCTTATTCTCTGCAGAGTCCAAGAGATAGTTCCACGCCCCTTCACATATTGCCTTGGGGAACAATAATGTCAACATCACAATTAAGGGCTGCAGGAGGTTGTTTATTCAACTATGCTTGAAAAGTCTGATGTATAAAATATCTTGGGGCCAAGATATAGAGCATTTGAAGGAGAAAGTATAAAACCCAATCAAAACATAGGAAGCTGCCTTCTAGCTCAGGACCATCTACTGACTGGCAGCATCTCTCCAGGTAGAGGACATCCTCAGCTCTACCTGTTATCAGGTAGCAGAGACTGAACCTGACACCTTCTGGGTGGGTAAAAGATGCTCCATCACTGAGCTATGGCCCTTCCCTTCAATCCTAATTTGGGCAGAGCTGAACACCCCTTGTATTTGTCAAGTCACTGGAGCCTCTGTCTTGCAGGTTTTTTTTCTAATTTCTTCTAATTAGCGGCTTCTGTGGACAGGAACAGTCACAAGGAAGAGTAGCAGGCAGACCCAAAGTGATGATGATGATTATACCGCTGCTTGTTTTGTTGCCTCTAGCAACGCACGGGATGCAGCAGAGGGCAAAATGTCCACTGAATCTTATCAAGGATAAAAATTTGGCTGTAAATTATTACCAAGAAGGAGACCACCTCATTAGTGGAATTATATCTTCAAGATTAATTGGAAGTCAACCTCCCTTCAGCTTTTCCAGCACCCCAGTAAGCGATTTTCAGAAGTAAGTAATGGTGTATTGCCATATTCCTTCTTCCTAAACTCTCCACTTCTCTTGCCATACTGATAAATCACTATATTTGTTGTTTGAAGATTAAGGGAGCATCTCACCCACAGGAATCAAATACAACTAGAACATCTGAGTAGAAGTATTGCTGGCATCCGTCTGTCTGTCAACAAGCACCACCTTTTTCTTAAACCTGTGAGATGAAACTGACTGAAGCTAGGATGAATTCTTCCTGGCAGTCTAAACAATAATGCCATTGGATGGAGACCTGTTATTTGTTCCATTGGTTTATTAAAAGTTTCTGTACATCACTTTACTTGGTGAAAAGCAGTGTTTCAATGTGCTTGACACCATAATTTAAGTATTAAAAAAAATAAGTCATGCTCTCTAAAGTAAACTTGTTTTCTATAAGCTAAAAAAGGTGTGTTAATGTTGCAGATTTTCTGTAGTTATCTCATTGTCTCTCATGAAACACTGTGGAAGCCTGAATGCTCAGGCCACGTCATTTTGCATGAATAATGGGAAGGTTCCTACTCTCAATCTGCAATAATCTTCTAGACGTTTATCCACAGAATTACTGTCCTAGGTTTGACTCACTACCAGTTTTTGTGAGATATATAATTCCTAGAGTGATCTTTTGATACACTGACAGCTAGTAGACGCAGAACTGGTCAGATGGCCAAGGAGGTTACCAGAACATGGGCCTCCATCCTCCTCCTTTGCAAAGATACTACAGATGCTATTACTGCTACAGTGATAGCATCCCCAAATCAGCCCCACATTGCCCTACTTACTGGTCTTCTTTCAAGTTTGCCTTAATTTATTTATACAAACAACTTTGTGACTCATTTTCACTGAATGGTGGGTGACTATGTGACACACGCTTTTTGTAGTTTGATGAATGGGAGGAACTGGCAAGTTCTTTCCTTCTCACTTACTGTTCAGGAGATCAATCGCAACCCCAGGCTCTTACCCAACATCACCCTGGGCTACAGCATCTATGATACCTATTTTGATGGAAGAATAACTACTGATGCCTTGACAGACCTGCTTGCTGGTGGGAAAATCAATCTTCCAAACTACAGCTGCGGAAGACGGGGAAACCTTCTAGCTATTATTGAAGGGGGTGAAACCGATATCTCCATGCACATTGCAAGCATGTCGGGCGTCTACAAGATACCACAGGTAAGAACTGGGTTCAAGTCAAACATACCGAGCAACATTTGCCATTTCATGAGAAAAGCAAGGTATGCTTAGCTTAGTGCAATTTATTTCATTGCTCCCTGCCCCCCAACCAGTTGCAGCCTCTGTAGCACGTTGCTACATAAATTTTGCCCTGCCAGAAATTGGCGCTTTCAAGTGTTCTTAGTGATATTGAGCTTGGCATGGGAAAGGTTTCCTCCGCTGTTCCATGAGGCCTCTTCTTACGGCTCCAAGAACTGTTAAATAAAATAGTTTAATGTACATTGAAATGCGAACTAAATTTGTAGTGTGTCTGTATTGTATACCACGTGGCATGGTTGGAAATTTCCACTGAAGCTGAAGAAGAGCTTGCTAGGTTAATCATTAATGGGGTTGCATCATGAAACTGTATGTGTATGTCTACTGGTTCAGTCACATGAAAAAGATAGTATTAGAGGTCCATGCCTATGTAAATCTGGGAGACATCCATGTTTGGGTGTGTGCCCTTTGTTTGAAGCTACTGAAGAGAATGGATGTGTGAATCTGTCTCCAGCAAACAACCTCTGGCTAATGGAGACTGAAATGGCATGACACCAGCAATGAGCCGCATGGCACCACAACTGCCACCCACCAACAAGGTGAATGGAATTTCTCCAAACAGAGGGATGTTGAATGTGGAGTACCTCAAGAATTGGTATCAGGACTGATCTGAATTTAGGAGTGAACAGTGAGATGGCCAGGTTTTCTGATCATACTGAATTGTTCTAGATTGTTACACCAAAAACGGATTGTGAAGAGCTCCAAAGAACTCCAAACAAAAAGTCAAATGCAATTCAATGTAAACAAGTGTGAATTCATGCATGCTGAGGGGGGAAACAACCTTAATTTCACATGTTTACTCGTGGGTTCTGAACTGGCATTGACTGAACAGAAATGAGACCACGGGGTCTTAGTAGATAGGTCAGTGAAGATGTTGACTCAATGCACAGCAGTCATGTAAAAGCAAATTCCATGCTAAGTACACCATCAGGAAAGGAATTTAAAATAAACCTGTCAATCTCAAAATATAGTTATACAGACCTATGGGGCCTCTGCCTTGGGAAGACTGTGTACATTGGTTTTTGACACAACTCAAACAGTGTATTATAGAATTGGAAAAAGTTCAGAAAAAGATGTTGGAGATGCAGTGGTCACATTCAATAGGGACCATTGGAAAACAATCCTAATGCTGCAGTCCATGCTGATAACACACAACTCTAATTTTTCATAGGATTTCAATATGGGGGAGCTGTTCATGATGTAGAAACCCTTCTGGGTGTTGTGGTGGACTGACCTCCCAGACCTACTGAAGGCTTTATTGCATTGCAGGATGCATTGTTATTGAAGTTTGATTTTAGACTTTTGCATTCATAATTTTGTTCTATTGTGTTTTTCTAAACTGCTTAGAGACAATTGCCATTAGGTGACAAATAAATTGCATATATATGAAATTTCCAAAAAAAAAATTGAGGCTTATGCTAATTAAATATTTCATCATATTTAATTTAATTTAATTCACACAGAGGTATCCAATCTTTGTCCTTAGAAACAAAACACCAGTTTCTTTTCTTTAACAGCTCAGTTATGGCTTTGTCCTTCATGATAAAGTCCAGTCCCCTTTTATCTACCAGATGGTCTCAAAGGAAGAAACTCAGTACCTGGGAATTACCCAACTCCTCCTGCATTTCAGGTGGACGTGGGTTGGTCTCTTTGCTCCAGACAATGACAATGGAGAAAGGTTCTTGAGTATCTTGACATCCCTAATGATCAAAAGGGAAATCTGTGTTGCCTTCACAAAAAGAGTGCTGCTACAAACCTGGCTGTGGCTACCCCATGAAGCCCCTGCCATGTGGAGACAAGTCAATGTCTTTGTTTACTGTACAGACTCTCAATATGGACTTTTTATAATCATGGAGGTACAAACCTTGCTTGAAAGGGTGGAAACTGGGGGGAAAGTCTGGATAATCACCGCTCTTGAGGACACAGTCTTGTTCTATGAGACGGAATCCTTCTGGTATGCCCATGGTTCCTTGTCCTTTGTAATGAAGACCAAAAAAAGGACAAAAAAGGACGACTCCGAACCAATATTCCCTTCTTTTTTGGCTCTTTGGCAAGAAGAATTTGAGTGTTCATATTCCAAACATGCCTTGTCTGTGAGAGGTTGGAGAAGATGCAGGGAGACGGAGAATGTGATGATCCAGCAGAAATTTATTGAACAGGTTCATTCCCAAGATAGCTATGTTCATTACTTCAGTATCCTAGCCATTGCTCAGGCCTTGCATGCAGCATATTCATCCAGATCAAAGCGGATGTCACTGATGGGTGGAGGAGACCTGCTGGAACTTCAAAAGATTCAGCCATGGCAGGTATGTCCTTTCCCTTTTGCAAACTGCTGTTCATTGTCCCAGCTCTGGAATCACCATTTTAGGAACATAGGAAGCTGCCTTAAAATGAGTCAGACCATTGGTCTAACAAGCAGCATTGTCTATATTGGTCTAACTTGCCCCCTCGGGAGAGGCTGGCCCCTCTCCCGGGCTCCCGGGGCTTGTTTACCAGTGATCTACCCTGGCTGTCGACGCCCCGGCAGTCCAGGAAGATCTTGATAGGCGACATCTCCCTGCATGGAAGATGCACACCCCCTTCGCCCCCTGCATACCAGCAGGAGAAAGAAGATAGTCAGAAAGTCTGTTTCGTCTAGTTTATTTCTGACTTTGCAACTGTACAAAAAACATGTCCGTTCAGTTCAGACTCCTCCAAGGAACTCCATGAGACTTCCTTCACATACGCAACAGGAAGGTTTCATATTACATAAAGAGCAAACCCCTGTGACTGCCTGGGACATTCTTTCCCACGGACAGCCACATCATGTGATGAAAACATCGAGCAGCTTGTTTGCAGCTGCGTAGTACTCATATTCCAACAGTATTGTCTATATTGGTCTAACAAGTAGTATTGTCTATATTGACTGACTGACTGACAGGGAAAGTGAATTATCCCAAATGCTTCCATGTTCTCTCAGTGCTGGAGTTTCCTCTGTCGTTGTAGCTTCATCCATTCTTGAAAGAAGTGCATCTCTATTCTAATACTTCACCTGATGGACAGTACTTGGATGAGAATGGGGCACTGGCCACTGACTTCGATATTGTGAATTGGGTGCTGTTTCCCAATACCTCTCATGGTAGAGTGAAGATTGGGGAAGTAGAGAAACAGGCATCCTCAGAGGTAAAGTTGACCATCAACCAAGAAGCAATTGTCTGGCCCCTGGTCTTTAAGAAGGTATGGAGAAATGATATATCATTTTATTACTTGTGACATCTGCTAGGCTCTAATAGCTTGTTGAATAGCACATATGAGACTTTGACTGTGATTTTACTGATACAGTGGTACATTGGTTTACGAACTTAATCCATTCTGATAGTCCGTTCTTAAACCAAAACTGTTCTTAAACCGAGGCGCGCTTTCTCTAATGAGGCCTTCCGCCGCTGATTCTCTTCCACTGTTCAAATTCATCCTGAGACCGAGGTAAAGCTATGAAACCGGTTTTGTGGAGTTCATACACCAAATAGGTCATAAACAGGACTGTTTTTAAACCGAGGTACCACTGTACTTCCCTGGAGCGAAGTCATTGAGATGAATGGAACAGCCTCTTGAGTATGTGAATAGGAGACTTTCCTAAGCACAGTAAAATAGCTTTCCCAAATGTAAGGTCTTCCCAATCTGTTCAGAATATCCAGAGGACAGCATGTATTTCCTGTAAGGACTGTCAGGAGTTCAGCCTACACTCGAGTAGGATCCTGGTAGAGACACATGCCCAACTGGCATGTTCTCTCCCTCCTGGCCGATCGTTCGGGAGCTTCAAAAGCTTTCTTCTGCCTGAACATCACAGTGACCAATGCCAACCAACACTGGCACACTTAGGGACCTGCAGAGTTTGTGCATTTCGCATGACAGACCTCAGCAACTCAGCATTTTGGCTAATCTACTTTATTTACATATAAACACACACGGAGCACTGCAACATGGCTCCCTCTCTCTCTAGCATCAGACAGCAAAGAGAAAAAGAACAAAGGACAATAGTCCCATTTCACGGAACACAGTAACACAAACATCCTGTCTTCGTCACTTCCCACACTGTGGTGTCAAAACATATACCATCGTGTGATAGACAACAATCCTATGACTGAAATCAAGTAGCAGAAATTCTAACAGGGACATCCTGCACCCACCCACAAATATTAATCAGAGCTGGCAATTATTAATCACTTGCCAAAATAGGGCCTGGAGTCACTTATGGCCATTGGAAGCAAATATGTGTTTTCCACAATCCTGCCAAAACACTGTGATCTGTTTCCAAAAGCACAAATGCTCCTAATCGTTTCTCATTGATTCTCCTTCCTCAATTTCTGCCTAGACCGTGCCTCGTTCAAGATGCTCACAGAGCTGTCACCCTGGATATGTCAAGAAGATTCAGGAAGGGAAGCCCCCGTGCTGCTATGATTGCACTCCCTGCTCAGAAGGGACCATCTCCACTCAGGAAGGTAGGCCAAGACCTCAGGAAAAACCGTCTTACCTGGGAGGATGGGGCAAAGGTTTGAGCCAGCCTAAGCATGATGTTTGTAATGGCATCCCATGAGTGGAATGCCTCTCGGGTTTTTGGAGGTTCAAAGAGCAGCAGTAGGAGGGATGAGCAGTTTTAACGGAGGGAAAGCATGTCCACCTCCTTGACCAATGCACACATGCACACATGACATCAGCTGATGGTCAGTGAAAGTCTACATTCCTTAAGCTCACAATTATGCCTTTGAGGCCCTGCCCATCACACAACTCAAAAAGTGGCATCACCAAATGGGGTGACCTGCTGAGCTAAGTTTAATCCAGTGGCCAGGGGTTCCCAGCACCAGTTTACACTTAATAGAAGCGCTTCTGAAATATCTCACAGGCCAAGCTTTTCTAGCCATGCTCCGCATGATCTATTTTGGTGGATGAGACCATGGATCGAGATGTTTTTGCCAGTGAACTTTTGCTTCTCTCTTTCCCAACAAAACTGTGTTCTTTTTTTATCTCTCCCATATGCCTACCTTCCCCATATGCCTGGCTTGGTTTACAACTGATGTTAGGATATTGAAGTCTCTTTTTCTCTCTGCAGATACTGCCAAATGCACCAAATGTACAAATGATCAGCATCCAAACAGAGACAAAAATCAATGTGTACCCAAAATAATCACCTTCCTGTCCTATGAAGAATCTCTGGGGAGTCTCCTGGCTTCCTTTGCCCTCTTCTTATCCTTCACCACAGCCATTGTGTTAGAAATCTTTATTAAATACAGAGCCACTCCAATAGTCAAAGCCAACAACAGGGACCTCTCCTACATCCTCCTCATCTCTCTACTGCTCTCCTTTTTGTCCTCCTTCCTCTTCATTGGAAGGCCAAGGAACGTGCCCTGCCTTCTCCGTCAAACAGCCTTCTGCATCATCTTCTCAGCTGCTGTCTCTTCTGTCTTGGCAAAAACCATCACTGTGGTTCTGGCCTTCCTGGCCACTAAGCCAGGGAGCAGGGTGAGGAGATGGCTGGGGAAGAGTTTGGCCAACTCCATTGTCATTTCCTGTTCCAGTGTACAAGTTCTCATCTGCACAATCTGGCTGGGGACATCTCCTCCTTTCCCTGACTCTGACAAGCACTCCCAACCTGGGGAGATCATCCTGCAATGCAACGAAGGGTCTGTGGCCATGTTTTGTGGTTCCCTCAGCTACATGGGCTTCCTGGCTTCCATCTGCTTCACAGTGGCTTTCCTAGCCAGAAAGCTTCCAGGATCCTTCAATGAAGCCAAGCTGATCACCTTCAGCATGCTGGTCTTCTGCAGTGTTTGGGTGTCCTTTGTGCCCACCTACCTGAGCACCAAGGGGAAATACATGGTAGCCGTGCAGGTCTTCTCTATGTTGGCCTCCAGTGCTGGGCTCCTGGGCTGCATCTTCATGCCCAAGTGCTACATTATTATACTGAGGCCTGATCTGAACATGAGAAAGACCAGAAACAGCTAAATATGATATTTGATTGTTCGCTCTAGGGATATCATGGAACTGTAGAGTTAGAAGTCCACACCAGAATATTGGCTGCAATGTGCACCTAGCCATGTATATGGCGAGGCAAAGATCCAATAGTGTGCTTACCATGGTTGCCTTAGCCTCACATGTGGTGGAAAGCAGGTAAACATCTACTGGTGGATCTCTGGATGATATTCAGAAGACCTCTAAGAGGTTCTGGTAGCTGGTTCTTCAACAACAGCAACTGTGGTGGCCTCTTCTCTCTTGAGTTAAACTGTTCATTACTCTTAGCTGAATTGCACAAGCTGCTTAAGAAGTTGCAAACTGAATTGCTAAAGTACTAAATAAACTTAGCTAAATTCGAATAAAGTCACATTAAGACAGCTACATTTGATTTGATTAATTATATTTCTACGCCACTCTTTATGAATCGCAGAGCAGCTTATAAACAATAAATAACAATAGAATAACAATAACAATAGAAACAAAAGAAGAATGGTTATGCAAGCTGACCAAGTACTTGGAATTCGCAAAGCTAACTGATGTATTAAGACACAAATCTAATACAATAGTTAAGAAAGAATGGGATCATTTAAACAACTACGTGATGAATGAAGCTTCAGCACCTAAGATCTGGTTGTGCCTAGAATAACACTGCAAAAGAAATAGTGTCCCGATACCAAGATGAGGAATCAATAGAAATACAGGAAAGTATCTTTACTAAGAACAATGAATTGTTGCGGTATTGGCAGAAGTCTTTATTTGTTGTTTTGTAGGTATCTTTGTATGTAGTTCTCTGTGTTTTAATTTAAGAACATGTTTGGAAATATGGAACGCAGCCAACAGAAATGTGAGAGTATGGCTTGTCTCAGAAGAAGATTCTCTATTGACATCTCTGCTCTGCTTAACAGAGACCTGCCAGGCCAGTTTTGAATAGGAGCAGGTCTCTTAATTCCAAACAGTTTGTTTATTTATAGGATTTACATGAGAACGTGAGCTATTTGGAAAGGTGGGGGAACTTCTGTTGCAACAGAATAATAAAGATCTGCCTTGCTTTCACAGGATCTTGCCTCAGCTCATTTTTCTCTGACCTATCACGAACTTGAGGGGCTCCGAGTCCTTTAACAGGGAGTCGGGCTGTTAAAGGCACCCCCCACCTATTTTCTGGTCACACCTACCTGCAGATTTATTTTCTGTATTAGGACTCTAATTCTTGAAATAAAATATCCTTCTATTACCTATTTCTGGTGCCTTCCCGTATAGTCTTAACAGCTGGCAAACCACTCACCAATCTAGAGTCTGTAGCACAGCTGGAAGGAGCTGTCTGCAGTCAGAAATCTCTGTTTGAATATCCTCACACTATCAGAGGGATGACCCTAAATTAAAATTCTTCATGACAACGACAACAAGACCTTGCCCACCCAAAACCTAAATTGGGCTACTTGGTTGAGAAAAATTGAGGGGGACTAGGAGAGGAATTTCATTTGACAATAGCTCCTGGCAATTGAAGAAATGTTTCCCCTCCAATATTGGAGAGAGGATGCTCTGAGTACCAGTTGTTGGGAAACACGTGTAGAGAAAGTGCTGCTGCACTCATCTCCAGCTTATGGGCTTCTGTTTGGGGCAGGTGGTTGCCCATTTTGAGAACGGGATACTGGACTTTATAGGCCTTAGGCCTGATCCAGATTCAGGGCTCTTCTGATGTCCATCATACACCACTTTCTTCCTCCTTGAACCATGTCAGATTCCTGAGTCAACATGTTTTTCTCCTGTTCTCCACCTGCTCCCATAAAGTTTCAGAAGAGATGTTTCTTCCCCTTACAATCATCAGAACAACAGTGATCTATTATTATTCTTCCCATAATCAAATAATCTTCAAATGTTACCTTTGGGAACAACAATGCAAACATCACAATTAAGGGCAGCAGGAGGTTATTTACGCCACTGTGCTTAAAGTTTGATGTATAAAATATATTGCGTGCCACAGAATCCATGCAGTCAAGATATAGGGCAGGTGAAAGGGTACAGGAGATAGGTCCTTGTGGAGCGTAATCAATAGGAAGCTGCCTTCTAGCTCAGTGCTATCTTCTGGCTGGCAGCAGCTCTCCAGGTCAAGAACATCCTCAGTCCTACCTGGAGCAGTTAGCAGAGGTGGATCCTGGCACCTTCTGGGTGACAAAAGAGATGCTCCACCACTAAACTATCACCCTTCCCTTCAGTCCCTTTTTAGCTCTGAAGCCAGAGCTGAACAACCTTGCCTTTGTCAAGTCAATGAAGCCTCTGTCTTGCAAGAATTTGAGGGTGTGTTTCTAATTAGTGACTTGTGTTGAGAGGAACAGTCAGAAGGGAAGTGTAGCAGGCAGACCACAGAATGATAACACTTCTTTTATTGCTGCCTCTTGCAACCTACGAAATGCAGCAGAGGGCAAAATGTCCACTGAATCTGAGTGAGGATAAAAATCTGGCTGTGAATATTCACCGGCAAGGAGACCTCCTCATTAGTGGAGTCATATCTTCAAGATTAATTGGAAGTCAACTTCCCTTTAGCTTTTCCAGCACCCCAGTAAGCGCATTTCTGAAGTAAGTAACGGTGTATTGGCATATTTCTCCTTCCTAAATTACTCTCCAATTCTCTTGCCGTACAAGGGCCAACCCCCTATTTTCAGGTACCCCTGATAAATTACTATTGCCTGTTTTTTGTTTGAAGATGGGGGGAACGTCTCAGTCAATGGGATCAAATGCAATTTGAAAATCTGAGTAGAAGCATAATGTTCAAGAAAAGCAACATACGCCCTCTTATAGTTTTCTCTTAAACCATAGCATGCTGTAGATTTTATATCCATATTCCACAATTGCTGCAATGCTTTCATATCTATATTATAACCAATATCTATTGCCCAATGTATCCTCCTTTATAGCTGGGTTCAAAAATAGTTGGAGGGAACCATTTTCAGCAGGAACTGCACAATTCCTTCCCCCTGGCTAAACGCAAACTATGCAACTGGAAAGTGTTTACAGCACTTGAAATGCAGCCTGTGGGGCTAAGTTTGGCTAAGCAGACATTTTTTGTAGAGCTCAGCAGAGCCCAGCATCCCTAAGACTTCCTGTCTGATGTGAAGGGTTACTCTTCCCACACCCCACTACAAACATGCAAACCATTATTTGGGGACCAGATTTGTGAGAAAGACAATGCCTGGAGTGTTCTTTTGACACAGTGGCAGCTAATAACCACAAAATTGTTTGGGTGCCTTTAGAGGTCACCACCCAATGCTGCCCTACTTCCCACCCTCCTTCATCTAGTAACAAAATGTATGTGACTATCATTTTCACTGCACCATGGGTGACACACTTTTGACACACTTTATGACACACTTTTTTGCAGCTGGATGACTAGAAGGGTCTGGCACATTCTTTCTTTCTCACTTACAGTTCAAGAGATTAATCAGGACCCGAGTCTCTTACCCAACATTACCCTGGGCTACAGCATCTACGATACCTATTTTGATGGAAGAACGACTTCTGATGCCCTGACAGACCTCCTTGCTGGCGGGGAAATCAACATTCCAAACTACAGCTGTGGAAGACGGGGAGAACTGCTGGCGGTTCTTGAAGGGGGTGAATCCGACGTCTCCACGCACATTGCAAGCATGCTGGGCACCTACAAAATCCCACAAGTAAGAATTAGGTTCAAGTCAAGCACACCTGGAAACATTTGCCATCTCGTAAAAGAACAGGTTATGCTTACCTTAATGCAACTGATTGTATTGCTTACTTTATGCACCTAATTGAAACACTGCTTTTCATGAAGTGAAGAGTCATATAGAAATATTTTCTTAAATAAAGTGATCTTCTGCATGTGAAACTGATATTCTACCACTGGGCTATGACCCTTTCCCCATGTTATTTATGAATGAATGAATGAATGAATGGGTGGGTGGGTGGGTGGGTGGATGTTATTTTCAGCCTTTTCCCCATTTTATTGTGCTCAGAACATCCTATTTTTTTGTTCTGAATGCGGGTAGCAGGGAAGGAACTGATGTTTGTACAGCGTCACTTGAGGCAGAGCTTATTCTGGTTCTAGTTATCTTCTCATCAGCTTTTGATGTGTGGGCACAGTGATGAAGTAAATGAGGAAAAACAAGCAGAGTTTGAAACCCAGCAAGATGGAGGCACTTTTGGTGACTGGCTCCCATTTCCAAGAAATTGGTCAATGGCCTACCCTCAGGTGTCATGATAAAGACTTCAAACAACTCACTTGGCCTAGTGAAACCAGACACACACAGAGCTTCTTTCTAGTACTTATATCAGTAGTAAACAGAAATACATGGAGACCATGGAATGTACTTCTTCAAAGATTGAGCTGTTGACTCTCAAGGGACATAGAATCATAGAATAGAATCATAGAATCATAGAGTTGGAAGAGACCACAAGGGCCATCGAGTCCAACCCCCTGCCAAGCAGGAAACACCATCAGAGCACTCCTGACATATGGTTGTCAAGCCTCTGCTTAAAGACTTCCAAAGAAGGAGACTCCACCACACTCCTTGGCAGCAAATTCCACTGTCGAACAGCTCTTACTGTCAGGAAGTTCTTCCTAATGTTGAGGTGGAATCTTCTTTCTTGTAGTTTGGATCCATTGCTCCGTGTCCGCTTCTCTGGAGCAGCAGAAAACAACCTTTCTCCCTCCTCTAGGTGACATCCTTTTATATATTTGAACATGGCTATCACATCACCCCTTAACCTCCTCTTCTCCAGGCTAAACATGCCCAGCTCCCTTAGCCGTTCCTCATAAGGCATCGTTTCCAGGCCTTTGACCATTTTGGTTGCCCTCCTATGGACACGTTCCAGTTTGTCAGTGTCCTTCTTCTCCAACTGGCTGCTGTACTGTTTCTAATGCATCTGATTCCTGTCTCTGTTCAGGGCTAGTACATCTGCCACCTTGCTCCTGTTCTTCACTATCCATTATTTTGCAGCTCTTCTCTTGTTCTGGGATGTTTCCCATCTGCCACCACCACAGACCTGGGTCCATACTCTCTTCATCTGCCTCCTGACTGGAAGCTTCTTGGGGCAACGGTCTCCACCGCTCCTCCTCATCTGCCCAGTCCCTGACACCTGGACAGGGTTATGTTCTCCCCGAAGGAGCAGGTTTACAGTTTTGGAGTGCTTCTGAATCCACCTGTCTCGCTGGAGGGTCAGGCAGCTTCGGTGGCTAGAAGTGCCTTATACCAACTGTGACTGGTTCTGCAGATATGGCCATTCCTGGACTGGAACAGCCTTTACCACAGTAGTTCATGCGTTGTTTATTTCAAGATTGGATTACTGCAATGCTCTCTATGTGGGTCTTCCCTCATGTGAGATCCAGAAGCTGCGGTTAGCTCACAATGCTGCAGCATGATTGCTGGCAGGAGTGAGGCCTTGTCAGCATATAGCACCTGAGTTCAGAGATCTGCACTGGCTGCTGGAACTGCCTGCCTATTGAGATCAACCAGATACCTCACTGTACTCTCTTTGGCACGTGCTAAAAATATTCCATGTTTTGACAAGCCTGCAATGATGCTTAGAAAATTGACATAATATTAATCTGTTTTAGCGTTTCTGTTTTTGTATATTTAAAATATGGTTGCAAAATCTTCTTGATTTTACTGTTTTATCTTTTATAAACCAATTTTTTTTAAAAAAAAAAAATTATTCGATTTTCCACAAATACAAAGATAGAGTTAAAAAAAAAGTCCAAATACAATAAAGTAGAAAAAGGGAAAAGGGGAAAAAGTAGAAATTTAAAAATACATAAAAATACATAAAAACACCCCCTCCACCCCACCAACACAAAAAGAAAACAAAAAACAAAAACATTTAGAAAGAAAACACTTCCATTTTTCAAATTCCATCTTTCAATAACTTATTTCCTCGGCCTCCTCCCGCCTCCCTTTTTGTATTCCAGTTGTTAATCAGATCAGCAAATTCTTTCCATCTTTCAATGCTTACTCACTTATTTGCCTTAGTCCATTTAAACCTTAGTCTCCCATCAGCATCTAAAAAATTGTTCAAACTCCAATCTGCTAAACGAAGAAAAAAAAGAAAAGAAAAAACCTTAAATCTTATGCCCTTAAATCCTAATATCATATACCCTTAAATCCTAATATCTCAAATCTTTATCTTATTTCCACTAAAGCCAAATAGAATCATCCCACCATCTCCCCAAAGTATCTTTTATAAACCAATCTGAGGGTTTGTTTTACAATCAAGTAGTGTATAACTGTTGGAGCAGCTAAATAAGTAAACAATTTGGGTCCAGGATACCTGTGGAACTGCCTAATCCCTTATAACATAATGCCTTTTACCCTGTTGGGGGGAATAACGGAAAGAGGCTTAGCTTGTATCCTAATTTTAGGAAATACCCTTCCAGTTGAGCTCAGACAGACCCCTTTCCAGGAACTACTGAGGGGTTTTATTATTATTATTTCAGAAGGCATATTAATTGAAGTATGACTTTATACTTTTACCATCTTGATTTTTTTGTATTGCACCTTCGTAAACTGCTTACAAAATTACATAAAATTTTCATGTTTGCCCTAATAAAATGTGTCATCATCTTTCACATAGAAGTATACGATCTTGGCCCTGAAAAACAGCGCATCAGTCTCTTTTGCTTTCCTCATCAGCTCAGTTACGGCTTCTTTCTTCATGATAAAGTCCATTCCCCTTTCGTCTACCGGATGGCCCCAAACCTAGAAACTCAATACCTGGGGATTATCCAACTCCTCCAGTATTTCAGATGGACGTGGGTCGGCCTCTTTGCTCCAGATAATGACAATGGAGAAAGATTTCTAGGTACCTTGACACCTCTGATGATCAAAAGGGAAATTTGTGTTGCTTTCACACAAAGAGTAGTACAACAGACTTGGTTGTGGATACCCCATGAACCACCTGCCATTTGGAGACATGTCAATGTATTTGTCTACTCTACAGACTCTCAATATGGACTTTTTATAATCCTAGAGGTACAAACCTTACTTGAAAGGGTGAAAATTGGGCAGAAAGTCTGGATAGCCACAGCTCTTCAGAACACAATCTTGTTGTATGAAGCTAAATCCTTCCGGTATGCCCATGGCTCCTTGTCCTTTGTAATGAAGACCCCAAAAAGGGGGAGAAATAACTACTGCAAGCCAATAACCTCTGCTAGTGAAAAGCATTGGAACAAGGCGTTTGATTGCTCATATTCAAAACATCCCTTGTCCGTGAGGGGTTGGGAAAAATGCAGGGAGAAGGAGAATCTGACGGTACTACCTCAGGAAGAGGTTGAAAGAGTCCTATGCCAAGACAGCTATGTCAGCTACTTCAGTATCTTAGCCGTGGCTCAAGCTATAAATGAAGCATATTCATCCAGATCACAGCGCATGTCAATGGTAGGAGGAGGAGGAAGGTTGGAACGTCAAAGGCTACAGCCATGGCAGGTATGTCCTTTTCAAACTGCAGTTCATTATCACAGCTCTGGAATCATCATGGTAGGAACATATACCAATCAGAGGAATAATCCATGTAGTTCCGTATTGTCCACACTCATTATCAGCAGAAACATAGGAGTTATGCCATTGGTTTATCTACCTTAGTTTCCTCTACATTGCAGTGGTACTCGTGTGTGTGTGTGTGTGTGTGTGTGTGTTATAAAAACTCTACACCGTAAACATAACATTTTCACACCTTAGAAAGGAAAAGGGTTCTTTCAAACCTTGAGATCTTCTTCCTTTTCTCAATGGGTTCCAATTCTAAATTTTATCCCTGCATCTTTTACTGTAACCTATCTGTTATGTGCCTGGCATGCTCTGGTCCATGGGGTCATGAAGAGTCGGACATGACTAAACGACTAAACAACAACAATCTGTTATGTAATCATAGTATCCAAAATCCATGTTAACATTACAAATGTCCTTGTATTCCTGCCAATTATTTCAACTGTTTACAGTGATCTCTCAAATATGTTTAAAGGTTATTCCAGTCTTTTAAAAATACTTGGTCTTCTTGATTTCTGATCTTTCCTGTCTATCTTGCCATTTCTGCATCTTCCATCAGCTTGGTCTGTCACTCTTCTCTGGTCAGTGCTTCTTCTTCTTTCCATCTCTGGGCAAGAAGCATCCTTGCTGCTGTTATTGCATACATAAACAGTCTTTTGTTTTCTTTTGGTATTTCTGCACCTGTAATGCCTAACAAAAAAGCCTCTGGTTTTTTAACAAAAGTTATCTTAAACATTTTTTTCAACTCATTACATATCATTTCCCAGAAAGCTTTTACCACCCCACATGACCGCCACATATGATAAAACGTACCTCTTTCCTTTTACATTTCCAGCACAAATTTGAGCAGGTTCTATACATTTTCGCAATTTTACTAGGTGTCAGATACCAGCAGTACATCATTTTCATATAAATTTCTTTCAATGAACAGCAGGCTACCAAACTTCAAATCCTCTTTCCATAACTTTTCCCATGAAGAAAACTGTGTATTATAACCAAAATCTCTTGCCCAGTGGACTGGCAGTGGTTCAAAGTAGGGTCTGGAAGGAAATCTTTCCCAACCGTCCACAGAGTTGCAGTCAAGAATGGAACTTGAGACCTTCTGCATGGAAACCAGGTGCTCCAGCAATTGAACTATGCCCAGTGATTTGCAGGCAGCATTCTGCACCATGGGCAGCCCACAGAGCGACACCAAAGGTAGCACAACATAGAGAGCAGTGTAGAACT
Source organism: Podarcis tiliguerta (assembly GCF_965153285.1). Taxonomy (NCBI): domain Eukaryota; kingdom Metazoa; phylum Chordata; class Lepidosauria; order Squamata; family Lacertidae; genus Podarcis; species Podarcis tiliguerta. Next base: position 2,216,454 of record NC_139535.1, on the reverse strand, counting down.
AATTGGAACAATGCCCTGACTCAGCAGTGATCCACTTATCATCAGCTTCAAACCATGTGCTCCTCAGAAATTTAAAAAACCAAACAAACAAAGGCTGCGAATCATTGCAGTTTTGAAAGGTGAACACATGTGGAATCAGAATCTAATATCAATATAAGGGCTGACTTTTTACAAAATGTTAATGGTAGATTGTGGCTAGATCTAACTCAGAAAACATGAATGACTTCAGTGATGCAAACACAACCATTCTAGATGATCATTAGAAATCAATATGCTTGCAAGCTTCCGTCTTACAATTTCAACCACACAGCTCCAAAACTGATTTTTTTCTGATACAGCCCTGTGACAAATGGAAGGAGTCTCCAACCAGCACTTTCCATCTCCAAGCTTCCTTATGATCATTGATTTCCAGGGCTACTAATGCCCATTTGCTAGTGATCTTTACACAGTTTCCCTTGAGATTTTTTGATATACAAAAAGAGGACCCTGCAATAGGAAGGTGGCTATTGTTCTTTGTAAACTTAGCGTTCTTCCTTTAATCATTCTTTACATATTTCCCCAAAAACTTAAACAATATATGTAATTATTCTGACTTTGATAATCCCCCTCTCCCAAAGACTGAAAAAGACTACAGGGACCTAGAAATCTATCACAGATGAGATTCCCTAGTCCTTATTCAGATGAGATTAGGATTCATAGTAAGCAGGGATGAAATATCACACATGGTTGCATGTTCTCTCAGTACTGGAGTTTCCTTTGTCTTTCTAGCTTCATTCATTCTTGAAAGAAGTCCATCCGTCTTCTAATAATTCGACTGATGGACAGTACTTGGATGAGAATGGGGCACTGGCTGTTGACTTCGATATCATTAACTGGGTGCTGTTTCCTAATAACTCTAAGGCTAGAGTGAAAATTGGGAGCGTAGAGAGACACAAGTCCTCAAATCTGAAGCTCGCCATTAACCCAGAAGCAATTGTATGGCCCTTGCCGTTTAACAAGGTAGGGGGAGATTACATGTGTCATTTCATTAACCATGATATCTGCTAAGCGCCAATCACTTTTTCAATAGTACATAGGAGACTTTGATGGCAATATTATAGATACTTCCCTGGAATGAAATCCCATAAAACTTAATGGAGCCTGCCCTTAAGAAGGTATAAGTTGTCACAGTAATAGCAGACTTCACAAAGCAACGTAGAACAGCTTTCCCTAACTTGGTGCCCTCCAGATATTTTGGACTACAATTCCCATTCCCCGCCCCCCAGTCCAGCATTGGACAAAAATATCTGAGAGGCACATGGTTGGGCAAGGCTGGAGTACAGTAATTTATTCCCCATATCTTCAGTAGATCAAGAGGACAGCATGAAAACAGCTAACCTCAGGGTGGCCCATTTAGTGACATATTTTGTCCATATTTCACAACTGTGCGACAAAAGAGCAGATGCCAAGGCAGCAGTGTGAGGAATTGTGTTATTGCTTCTGTTCCTATGAGTGCTTTATGATTGTTGTTTCCATGCTCTTGTTTGCTGTTATTGTTATCCTGCCGTTGTAGTTTATTCAGCTACGTTGCAGTTACATCCCTTTTCCCTTGATATTCCTTCTATTTATGCCCAGAACACGCCTCGCTCAAGATGCACAGAGAGCTGTCGCCCTGGATATGCCAAGAAGGTTCAGGAAGGAAAACCAGTGTGCTGCTATGATTGTGCTCCCTGCTCAGAAGGGACAATCTCCACTCAGGAAGGTAGGAGAGAATCTCAGAGGATTTAAAGGCCTTTGATGGGAGGATGGGGCAAATGTTTGAGCCAACCCAACATGATGCTTGCAATGGCGACACGTGAATGGAATGCACCATGAATGGAATGCCTCTCTAGTTTTTGGAGGTTCAAAGAGCAGCACTGGTAGGGGAAGGCAGTTTCCACTGGTTGGAAACAGCTTTCCATTTCTTAACCAATACATGCATGCACCACACATCAGCTGCTGAGCAGACTGCAGTCTGCCTTGCATATGTTCCCAATTGTTAAATACCCAGCCTTTCCCACCACACAATTGACATAAATGGATACACCAAATGGAGAAACCAGCTGGGCCAGATCTGACCCATTGGCCCAATGTTCTCCTCCCTGGTCTACTCTTTAAAAAATGGTTCTGTAATATCTTACAGACACAGCTTTTCTAGACATATTTCATAAGATCCTCTTTTGGGAAGGACACCATAGATTGAGAACTTTTGTCTCTCTCCTACCCAACAAAACAGTGTTCTTCTTGATCTCTCACATATGTCCACCTTTTCCCACAATTGCAGCAGCATTCAGACTCCTGTAGGCATATGCCTGATATTAGGATACTGATGTCTATTTTCCCCTATGCAGATACCAAAGAATGCACCAAATGTCCGGAAGATCAGCATCCAAACAAGGAGCGAGATCAATGTGTCCCCAAAGTAATCACCTTCCTGTCCTATGAAGAATCTCTGGGGAGCCTCCTGGCTTCCTTTGCCCTCCTCTTATCATTAGCCACAGCCATTGTGTTTGGAATCTTTGTTAAGTACAAGGAAACTCCCATAGTCAAAGCAAATAACAGGGATCTCTCCAACATCCTCATCATCTCCCTCCTTCTCTCATTTTTGTCCTCCTTCCTCTTCATTGGACAACCAAGAAAAATAACCTGCCTTCTCCGTCAAACAGCCTTCAGCATCATCTTCTCTGTCGCTGTCTCTTCCCTCTTGGCAAAAACCTTCACTGTGGTTCTGGCCTTCCTGGCCACTAAGCCAGGGAACTCAGTGAGGAGATGGCTAGGGAAGAGTCTGGCCAACTCCATTGTCATTTCCTGTTCCTGTGTCCAAGTTGTCATCTGCATGATCTGGCTGGGGATCTCGCCACCATTCCCAGACTCTGACATGCACTCCCAGCCTGGGGAGATCATCCTGCAATGCAACGAAGGGTCTGTGGCCATGTTTTATGGTGCCCTTGGCTACATGGGCTTCCTGGCTGCCATCTGCTTCACGGTGGCTTTCCTAGCCAGGAAGCTGCCTGGGGCCTTCAATGAAGCCAAGCTGATCACCTTCAGCATGCTGGTCTTCTGCAGTGTTTGGGTGTCCTTTGTGCCCACCTACCTGAGCACCAAGGGGAAATACATGGTAGCCGTTCAGGTTTTCTCCATCTTGGCCTCCAGTGCTGGGCTTCTGGGCTGCATCTTCATCCCCAAGTGCTACATTATTTTACTGAGGCCAGATCTGAACATGAAGGAGCACTTGAAAACAATAAGCTAAACATAATATTTGATTCTTAGCACCAGTAATATTGAATATTATGGAATATTGAATATTGAACATTATGGAATAATATGGAATATTACTGGACTGAAATCCTAAACCCAGCCTGTGACTCTGCTCATCAGCGGCCTCACACTCCTCCGCTGTCTGGCACAGAGTAACTTTTTTGTTAATTCCCTATTGCCTTCTTTTGTTCTAGATGTTGGTTCTTCTCCACAGGGGATTTTCTAGTCAGGAAAAACCGATTTAACCTGCGTTTTTACACTGCTACATCCAACATCTGGCACTCAAGCACTTATTAATTTCTAACGTTTAGAAATGTTAGAATATGGCACCCAAAACTTATAACAATATATATGGCTTGATTCTTGTGTGGACTTTTGGATGTTCACTAAGGCTAGAGCTGTGACTGAAACACATTCTACACTATGAGCATTTGTATGATTTCTCTCCAGTGGCTTTTATCCAGCCGGAGCGCTGCAGAGCGCAGTTCCGGTATAGTAATAATAATAATAATAGTAATAATAATAATAACAACAATACTATTAACAATAAAAGAAAATGTAATGAAAAAGATGTACAGATGGTATGTAACACCGATGAAACTTGGTAAGATGTATAAACTTTGTAACAAATGTTGGAAATGTAAAGAAAAAGAGGGAACATTTTACCATATGTGGTGGGAATGTAAGAAAGTGAAATGCTTCTGGGAAATGATTTATAATGAGATGAAGAAAATGTTGAAATATACCTTTATTAAGAACCCAGAAGCATTTCTACTTGGAATAGTAGGGAATGAAATTAGTAGGAATGATGTGAAATTGTTTAGGTATGCAGTGACAGCAGCAAGAATTTTGATGGCCCAGAAATGGAAGCAGGAAGAAATGCCGACCAAGGAAGAATGGAGGAGGAAGTTGACGGAATATGCAGAGTTGGACAAACTGACTGGGAAAATAAGGAACCAACGCGATCAGAGATTTTCCGAGGACTGGAATAAATTTACAGAATATATCAAAAATGTATGTGAGGAGCAACTAACGCTTGTTGGCTTTCAAGAAGCTTTGTGAAAAAGATTGATTGAAATGTTGTTTGAAAAACAGGTTAAAATCAAAAGAGGTAAAGTGCAACATAAAATTAAGAAATGTGAGAGGCAGTGATAATATGGAGAATTGTCAGATAGGTTGAAGGAAGTCCAAAAGATGTTTATGTATAAGGTGAATGTAAAATTTGGATAAAATGTACATTGGAAATTGAATAAAAATTAATTATAAAAAAAAGTCAGATAGTTCTTCATTTCCTTGACATCTGATGGGAGGGCATTCCACAGGGTGGGCACCACCACTGAGAAGGCCCTATACCTGGTTCCCTGTAACCTCACAGTGAGGGAACTGCCAGAAGGCCCTCGGAGCTGGACCTTGGTGTCCAGGCAGAACAATGGGGGTGGAGATGCTCCTTCAGGTATACTGGGCCGAGGCCATTTAGGGTTTTAAAGGTCAGCACCAACACTCTGAATTGTGCTTGGAAATGTACTGGGAGCCAATGTAGGTCTTTCAGGACCGGTGTTATATGGTTTCGGTGGCCGCTCCCACTCAACTCAGTCCTTTCAGGTGGGCATGCCTTTACATACAGTGGTGCCTCGCAAGACGAAATTAATCCGTTCCGCGAGTCTCTTCGTCTTGCGGTTTTTTCGTCTTGCGAAGCACGGCTATTAGCGGCTTAGCGGCTATTAACGGCTTAGCGGCTTAGCGGCTATTAGCGGCTTAGCGGCTTTAAGAAAAAGGAAACAAACTCACAGGAACTCGCAAGACGTTTCGTCTTGCGAAGCAAGCCCATAGGGAAATTCGTCTTGCGGAACGACTCAAAAAACGGAAAACTCTTTCGTCTAGCGAGTTTTTCGTCTTGCGAGGCATTCGTCTTGCGGGGCACCACTGTACTTCTGAGAAGCCTAAACAACATTTAAACTCAAAACGGAAGCTGGCCAGAGTGCAGGAGCCTACGCTTTTATTATATCTGTGAATCCACCTAGTTCCTAGCTTCTCCTAGCCATGATTAGTCAAGCTACAGGATGGGACGAATTAATATTTCCTTTTCTTCACTCTCCCTCCCATTTAGCAGCAGTAGGCTTTAAGCTTACCAGCCAGGCCTCTATCACTGCGTGCGCACAGGGCCCTTCCAAGCTGCCCTAACCATCCGCCTGAATCTAAGAGAACAAGGGAGGTGGGGCGCATTTAATTGATTTGCACCCGAACCAGATGCACCAGCGTCTGTTCATGGCTGCCCTGAATCGTCTGGCGACTTACTGTAACAACTTCATGGTGAGATCCAGCACCTATTTTTCTTGAAAAAAGCACTGGTGACACCATTAGGTTATGGATGCTCTTCCCACACTCTAGGCAAATATATTGTATGGATTCTCTGACGTAAATTAAGGACCTGCCATACTCCTTGAGACAGCTTGCCGGTGAAATTAGAAAAAAATGTATAAAATGGGAAATAAAATATGCTGGAAATGTAAGATTAAAGAAGGGAATTTCTACCACATGTGGCGGGCTTGTGAAGAAATTAAAAAGTTTTGGGAACTCATATATAATGAATTAAAAAAAATACTCAAATATACCTTCTCTAAAAAAACGGAAGCCTTCCTACTGGGAATAATTGGGGACGAAATTAAAAAAGAAGATCAGACACTATTCCAATATGCGACAGTGGCTGCTCGAATATTAACAGCACAAAAATGGAAGAACCAGACATCCCAACTGTTAAAGACTGGCAAATAACACTATTTCAATATGTCGAATTAGCAAAAATGACACAAAAAATTAGATTCCAAAAAGGCGCAAAGTTTATTAGTGATTGGAACAAATTTATAACATACATTGAAGGAAATTTCAGAAATATTAAAACCACAGCAGGTATCACATAAATCTTATGACGTGTGTTGTATTAACCACGAAACTGCAAAAAAGGAAGATTTACCAAGAAGCCCGAAATCGGGAGGGAGGGAGGTCAACATGCGTAGATAATAGGGACATTAATAAGATGTTGTAATTATTGAAAAATTGTAATGGCTAGTTTATGTTGTCTAATTTAGGCTATTGTTGTTTGTTTTATTGAAGGAAAATTAATTAAAAATAAAAATAAAAAAAGAAACAGCTTGCCTGGGAACCTGCTCTGCTTTCTCATTCACCTGGCCACCTACTGGCAGCCACATGAATTGCAGTGTGACAACTGCTTTGCATTCTTTGTATATAGGAAGGAAGGGAGGAAATTTTGGTCCTAGCAATTCCAAAGACGTTTCTCATGGAAAGTTTTCAAGGCCACCTGCCCTCCCTCTCTGGCCCAAGTGAGTTCCAAAAAACATGTTTTTCTCCAGTTCCGAACATTTTCCTTCACCCACGCAGATGGACCAGAGGGCTGGGCGATTCTTCTTCCTTATAATTATTAAAATTACAGTGATTCACACCATTCTTCTTACCAAAACTCCAAGGATTTCCCCAATGGCTGAAAAACACCATAATTAAGGGCAATGAGGCAAGTTCTTGCACTAAGCCTGAAGGAGGAACGGTTTCAGAAATATATCATTTACCACTGATATTTGGAGCAGGTAGGGACAAGTGGGCGAGGTTTACTATTGGTACCTTTCAATAGCAGGACTCAATCTGTATATCTAAAATTATTGCTGTCAGAAGGGAGGCAACTGTTGCAGGCAGATTCAGAATGATATTGCTGCTCCTACTGCTTCTGTTGCTGCCAATGCCCCAGGCAGTTTGTGAGATGCTGAAGGCAAAATGCCCATTGAATTTGATCAGGGATGAAAGTGACCCATGGAATTATTACAGGCCAGGAGACTACCTCATTGGGGGCATCATATGTCCAAAAGGTGCTGGAATTAAGCCATACATTTTCTCCAGCCCCCCCTTAACGAGGACCTCTGAGTAAGAAAATATATGCTGCTTGATTTCACACTCCTTCACCTGATGTTCCTTGCTACCTGGCAATCCCAAACTTCTAGTCAAACACTCTCCCAACGTTGGCTCTGAATTGCCCTTTGATGGGCCCCATGAACACAACTGCGCCCCGTTGGGGTTCTCCAGCCAGAGGGCTCATTTTGAACAGCTTGATATAACATATTATGCGACGATGTGGTTTATCTAGCATCTAAATGAAGGTTCAGCCTCCCCTCTTTCTCCTCCCACAAAGCTTCTTAATAGAATGGGGGCAAATGTTCCTGAGCGAGCACCGAGTTGCAGCTTTTCTATAGAAAGTAGGACAAAATCCACTGTGCAAATGCTTATCTCTGCATTGTGAAAAGCCCTGTCCTCTGAGGTCCCACAGCCACCAACATTGGTTTAATTTCGCAGTCAGGCTTCAACTTGGATATTAGAGAGCCACTGTGGTGCAGTGGTTAAGAGTGGTAGACTTGTAATCTGGTGAACCGGGTTCGCGTCTCCGCTCCTCCACATGCAGCTGCTGAGTGACCTTGGGCCATTCACACTTCTCTGAAGTCTCTCAGCCCCACTCACCTCACAGAGTGTTTGTTGTGGGGGAGGAAGGGAAAGGAGAACGTTAGCCGCTTTGAGACTCCTTAGGGTAGTGATAAAGCGGAATATCAAATCCAAACTCTTCTATCTGAACTGTTTAGGAACTGCTAATCCTACAGCTTAAAATTGTGGTAGTTGTTACCTGTGTTTTAAAATTATTGAGAGCAAAGGTGCAATGCATCCAGTAAGTTACCTAAACCATTGGGGGTTGGTACGCAGAAAGACAATCTATTCTTCCCTCTCCAATTCCTTCTTAAGTAACTCCATGCAGATTACTTTCTCTCAGGTTTTACTTCCTTCTTCCTTCTTCCTTCTTCCTTCTTCCTTCTTCCTTCTTCCTTCTTCCTTCTTCCTTCTTCCTTCTTCCTTCTTCCGTCTGTGTTGGACCTTCATTTTGGACCTTTTGTGATAATGGCTGCAGCCAAGCATATACTCATAATGTTCCTTTTTTTATTTCAACCAGCAGTCTTGCCAAACTACTTATTTCTGCACTCTGCAGCAATAAAAATATACCAAATATATATACCAAGATATAGCAATAAAAATATACCAAAGTCCAACATGAATTAAATTTACTGTTGTTGTTTTTTAATTTGCTGTTTTGTAATTGGAAATATTGCCTGAATTAAGTGTCATTTTGATCTCAGGGTAAACTATAAATATTTGTTGCATTGCAGGTTTGAATTCAGAAGGTACTGGCATATGTTGTCCTTCTTCTTCACCATTCAGAAAATCCATCAGGATTCTAGGATTTTACCCAACATCACACTGGGCTACAACATTTATGAGAACTATTGCAATAGCAGAATCACTTCCGATGTCATGCTAGACCTGCTGGCTGGTGGGGAAATCAATATTCCGAACTACAATTGCGGAAGACGGAACAACCTGTTGGCAGTTCTTGAACGTGCTAATTCTGACATCTTCAGCCAGATTTCAACCATGTCGGGCATCTACAAAATCCCACAGGTATGATGGATTGGGAGAAAAATCAACTGTGTATAATTCTAGAGATCCTTTGGTGACTTGCAACATTTATTTTGCCGAGGTTTATGTTCCTTTTTGTAGCAAGACTTCCGTTTTTCCGAAGGAAACTTCACCTGCAGCAACTCCCCTGAATCTGACTATTACATTGCCATTATTTTGCAATTAACAACATTTAAGAATTGGCTGGATCAGGCCAATCTAATTCAGCATCCTACTCTCACCGTTGGCAACCCGATGGGAAAGCTCACAAGCAGAACTTGACTGCAACAAAACTTGTGACTCACCACAACTGATATTCAGTGCACACTGCCTTGAACAGTGGAGGTAGAACATTGCCTTTTAAAACCATCCAAGTTAAAGTATGCACTCTGTGAAGAAGTTCCTTCTTTGATCTGTCCTGAATCTTCCAACATTTATATGTGTCTCCTTTTCTTTGCCTCTTCTGCAAACTAAAAGGTCCCTTTCTTCATAGAGGAGCTATGAAGTGCAGTGGTGTAGCGTGGGGGGTGCAGGGGGGGCCATCCGCACCGGGCACAACATTGGGGGGGGGCGCGCTCGCACTAACTAATCTAGTGGAAGAGACTCGAGTGCTAAAATCCACGGGTTAGGGGGCACAAATTATTTGCCTTGCCCCGGGTGCTGACAACCCACGCTACGCCACTGATGAAGTGGCAGTTCCAGGGGGTGTCCCCTCAATATCTTTTGGCAGGGCCTCAGCCCCCACAATGTTGAGGGGGCCTTCACACTGGCAATCACTGTCAGAGACACAGCAGGGCACGGGGTCTTGGCCCAGCATGTCCCTTTGATGGTCACCAGGGCGCCTTCCAGGAAGGAGTGCTGGCGATCTCAAAATGTGCTCAGGTGCCTCCATGGACCTCGTGGAGGGGCAGGAAGAAAAGGAGACTTCACCAAAGTGGTCTCAGCCTTGTGGTGGCAGCTGCAAATGAAAGTAAGGCAGCGGGTGATGGGTGATGGGTGGGGGATGGCGGGTTGAGTTGGCCTGGCTGGATTGGGAGGGGCGGCATGCACATCGTGAGCCACACATCTGACATCATGCATGTGTGACGGGCCCCCCAATGTTAGGTGCAACTCCACACCTGCGAACCCTATTGGGTATCCTTGCCTCTTCCTTTCTCCTAGATATATGTAAGACTGTGCTGCTAAACAACCCTGACTGAAGTATATTGATGCTGAGCATCTTGACATGACCACAAACTTGACATGAGCCAACAGTGTGACGCGGCAGCTAAAAAAGCCAATGCAATTCTGGGCTGCATCAATAGGAGTATAGCATCTAGATCAAGGGAAGTAATAGTGCCACTGTATTCTGCTCTGGTCAGACCTCACCTGGAGTACTGTGTCCAGTTCTGGGCACCACACTTCAAGAAGGACACTGACAAACTGGAACGTGTCCAGAGGAGGGCAACCAAAATGGTCAAAGGCCTGGAAACGATGCCTTATGAGGAACAGCTAAGGGAGCTGGGCATGTTTAGCCTGGAGAAGAGGAGGTTAAGGGGTGATGTGATAGCCATGTTCAAATATATAAAAGGATGTCACATAGAGGAGGGAGAAAGGTTGTTTTCTGCTGCTCCAGAGAAGCGGACACGGAGCAATGGATCCAAACTACAAGAAAGAAGATTCCACCTAAACATCAGGAAGAACTTCCTGACAGTAAGAGCTGTTTGACAGTGGAATTTGCTGCCAAGGAGTGTGGTGGAGTCTCCTTCTTTGGAGGTCTTTAAGCAGAGGCTTGACAACCATATGTCAGGAGTGCTCTGATGGTGTTTCCTGCTTGGCAGGGGGTTGGACTCGATGGCCCTTGTGGTCTCTTCCAACTCTATGATTCTATGATCTCTGTTCATCACTTGCTTTTGAGTAAAGATCACCTATTCAGTCCTATGGGGGGAAGTAAAGCACTGTTTTGGGGGTGCTGGGCACAGTGGCTTGAGTAGACTGGCACTCACTGACAAGCACACCACAGAGTCCCCTTGGAGGTTGCTGATACATGTTAGTAACTCCAGATTAACAAGTATTTTATTATTGTCCTGGAAACGTATCATCCGTCTTCTCCCCCTTCTTCACTAGGTCAGTTACGGCTTTCTTCTTGATTATAAAACTCAGTTCCCTTTTGTCTACCGGATGGTCCCAAAAGAAGAGACGCAGTGCTTGGGGATTGTCCAGCTCCTCCTGCACTTCCAGTGGACATGGGTTGGTCTCGTCGCTCCAAACACTGACAATGGAGAGAGGTTCATGAGCACCTTGAGACCTCTGCTGACCCACAATGGGATTTGTGTTGCCGTTTCAAAGAGAGTCCTCAGGACGATGCCGTATTACGAGTTACTCAAAAGAGAATCCCGCGACGTGTGGAGACAAGTTAGCGTGCTTGTTTACTATGCAGACTCTAAACACGAATTTGATCTGATTGCAATTTTGCAAACCCTCCTTGAAACAATACATGCTGGGTCAAAGCTCTGGATCACAACAACTTTTTGGGACATCAACATGTACTTGTTTGTTGATTTCCGTTACCTCTGGGGTTCCTTGTCCTTTGTAACGAAGACCCCCATAAGGATGAAATATGACTACTATAATCCCTTCTCGCCTGCTCTTGAACGGTTTTGGAAAAGAGCATTTCATTGTTCATATTCAAAGCGTGCGTTGTCTGTGAAAGGCTGGACAAGATGCACAGAGGGAGGAAAGCTGGAGACTTTGCAGGAGGAGGAGTTTGAGAGAGTTTTCTCCCAGGACAGCTACAGCACGTACAACAGTGTCCAAGCAGTGGTTCGGGCCTTGAACATGGCTCATTCATCGAGATCCAGACAGATCTTGAGGGTGGTTGGAGGACGTGGGCTGGAACATCAGAGGCTGCACCCTTGGCAGGTATTTCTCTTCAGTAGTGCCCCAAATCTATCACTTTGAGTAGCCAATCTCATTTTGCCTAACAGTGGAATATGCTCTCCTTCAAAAATGAAACGAACATAAAACTGAGCTTGCACCCGTAATGATAGAAGAAGAGTTTGGATTTGATACCCCGCTTTATCACTACCTGAAGGAGTCTCAAAGCTAACATTCTCCTTTCCCTTCCTCCCCCACAACAAACACTCTGTGAGGTGAGTGGGGCCGAGATACTTCAGAGAAGCGTGACTAGCCCAAGGTCACCCAGCAGCTGCATGTGGAGGAGCGGAGATGCGAACCCGGTTCACCAGATTACGGGACTACTGCTCTTAACCACTTCACCACACTGGCTCTCAATGATAATGAGTGGCCAGCCTTAAAATGTTGAAGAGAAGGAGGTTACCAAGCTGTGACAGCAGAAAACAGCAGCAACCATGATCAGCCACTATGGCTGCAGTACTATATGCACTTACATGGGAGTAAGCTCATTGAATTCAGTGAGGGTTACTTCTAATAGAAATATGTAGAGTCCGGATGAGTTGTGTGCTGGTCCCAATATGAAGCACCCTGCTGGGAGTGCTGAAGGCTGCTCCCTGCAAGGCCTTTTTCCACCTGGCCTAGAGAACAGGGACCAGGCTCACCTGCTCTGCTTTAGACACCTGGGACGCCAGAGGGACATTGCCCTGCTGCGAGTCCTGAAGAAGCCCAGACTCACTGAAACAAACTCTGGGGTTGGGGCAAATGCCAAAAATGCTTTTCAATGTTTTAAAATAGTTTTTAACCTGTGGCATTTTAAATTTCTGTTTTTGTTTTTGCTCTGTTGGGGGTAGGATAAATGCTCAGATGGGGCTGAGAATTAGTTTAATTTTAGTATAATTGTAAAAATAATATTTTTAGCAGGGGCAATTAGAGAAAGATCTATTATGTGATTAACTATCTATTTGTAAAAATAATATTTTTAGCAGAGGCAATTAGAGAAAGATCTATTATGTGATTAACTATCTAACATTCCTCAGGTTTTTCTTTTTCTTTTAATCAAAAGAATGAATGAATGAATGAATTTTTACTTATACACCACCCTTCCCAGTTCAGAAAACCGGGCTCAGGGTGGCTAACAACAAATTTAAAACATTTAATTGATGCAACAAAAAACAACATAAAATACAGTATAAAACGTGAATAACAATAATTTCAGAATTCAAAAATCAATTTAAGGTGGGAATTCCATCCAATAAACATTAGATGATCACCAGGGCTAGCTGGCTAAATTAGTCCAATTTGGGCTAGCGAGGAGACCAGGGGAGAAAAGAAAGCCTATTGACTCACATGTTTTATCTGTGGCTAAAGCTGACTATTTAGCTCAATTTCCAGTATATTTTACTTTATTGTTATGGCTAGTGGCTAATGCAAATAAAGTTTCTAGCTAGCTAGCTAACCATGGCTAGTAGCTATCGATAGGATAGTTCTCTGTGAATTTGTCTTACCTACCACACATGCTGCTCTTTCTTCTGTCCTTTCAAGCTCCACCCTTTCTTAAGAGAAGTCCAGCTGACTAATACCTCCATCGATGGGCAATGTTTGGATGAGAGTCGGGAGCTGCCAGCCAGCTTTGACATCATCAACTGGGTGCAGTTTCCCAATAAGTCTCGTGGCAGAGTGAAGATTGGAAGTATGGAGGGATGCACATCCTCAGACCTGAAGTTCACCATTAACCCAGATGCTATTTCATGGCCCGAGACGTTTAAGAAGGTTGGCGAGATGTGTATCATTTTATTGTCTGTGACATGTGTCGAGCTCAAATAATCTGAGCATGCTGGGACGCAATGTAAACACGTACAGCAGGGATGAGGAACCAGATGTTGTAGGACTCAAACGCACATCAGCCCCTGCCAGTACAGTCTGTCAGGAGTTCAGCCTACACTTGAGTAGGACTCTGGCAGAGACACATGCCCGACTGGCATGTTCTCTCCCTCCTGGTCAATCGTCCGGGAGCTTCGTAAGCTTTCTTCAGCCCGAACATCACAGCGACCGATGCCAACCGACACCGGCACACTTAGGGATCCGCAGAGTTTGCGCATTTCACATGACAGACCCCACCAACTCAGCATGTTGTCTAATCTACTTTATTTACATATAAACACACACGTTCGACAGTGGAATTTGCTGCCAAGGAGTGTGGTGGAGTCTCCTTCTTTGGAGGTCTTTAAGCAGAGGCTTGACAACCATATGTCAGGAGTGCTCTGATGGTGTTTCCTGCTTGGCAGGGGGTTGGAATCGATGGCCCTTGTGGTCTCTTCCAACTCTATGATTCTATGATTCTATAAGATCTAAAGGGTGGCAGGTTCTCCATCCCTGATCTACAGGGCTGCACTGTACGAAGGAACCTTCCCCTAGCAGCACCAGCCAATGAGTGTTTAGCTCCCCCAACCTGCCCTGTTTGGGGGCATTAAGGGCAGGTTCTGCCATGGCTGGCCCAGAACATTTTGTTGCCTGAGAAAGAGGCTGCCTAGCAACGTTTCCACGGCGTCTGAAGCACAAATCTTTGAATGTATGCCACCAACCACAAATACTCCTAATTCTTTTCCTGTGACTCTCCATCTCTTTCTGGACAGACCGTTCCTCGTTCCAGGTGCACTGAAAGCTGTCACGCTGGATACGCCAAGGAGACTCAGGAAGGAAAGCCAGTTTGTTGCTATGCTTGCGCTCCATGCGCAGAAGGGACCATCTCTGCTCAGGAAGGTATTCCATTTGTTTTGTTTGCAAAACACAAAATGAACAAAAAACCCCTGTAAGCCTGATGTTAAAGGGGGAGGGGGGGAAATACCATGGCAGAGAAGTGTTCAGTTTCTGTTAATTGATTCTCATGAAAACTTACAGATTCTGGCTTCACACAATTAACTCAAGGCAGTGTCAATTTACTCTTGGCAGAAATCCAAGGTCTGCTTGACCTAGAAACTACTTACTCTGATTGGTTAACGACCAGCACTCAACTCTGTTATCTAGGAATGCTAGCACAGTTTGGTGTTAGGTGTGTTAGGAGTAGGAGTGCTGTGTATGGTTAAGAGAGAGAGAGAAAGAAAGGATTTATTTTGCTTTGTTTTGTATGCAGAAACTCTGCTGGTTTCTTTTCCCTTTTAATAAATCCTGTAAATAGTTATTCTGAGTCTAGCTGACTAGTCATTTTCCAGCTTCTTTGCTGTGCAGGAAAACTCTGCTACGATTGGGCTAAAGCCATTAGAGCTATGCCTGACACTTCAAAGTTCCATGAAGAAGAACATAAAATTGTGTTCAAAGTGGTAAGTACAAAGTGGTAAGAACAGTGAATGGGATGGCCTTGCCAGGGAGCCTCAGTTGCCGCTAGCTGTGATGTGATTCCAGCATCAGGCGAACAAATCTTTAGCTGCTCAACCAGTTCAGCACATCGTCTGATTTAATGACTTGCTCTCTAGAATGCTGGTGCCCTGCGCTTGGTTCTGAGATTTTTTTACATTTAAAAATTTATTATTTCAGCTTGTACAATGCGCTGGTACTTTTAATGATGGCCATGCCGTTATCAATGCTTCTCTCCAGTCTGCTGAATGTTGATGCTGTTGTACTGTGCTTTGTTTGTCTGTGGTTTTCATATATCCGTTCCCCTTCCCTGGGGGGGGGGGGAGGGTTGCGGACCAGCATCCGGGACCCCCAGTGACCTGGCTTGGGGATGGAGGATGTCGCCCACATCATGGGGATTCCCAGCCACGTCACGCCCCTGGCCATCCAATCGCCATGGCGGGGGGCATGGCAGTAGGCCGTTTAAACTGTCGCGCAGCCAGGGGGTGGCCTCTTTTTGCCTCCTCGCCGGATCTCGCCTAGCCCACCTGCCCTGTTTTTATGCGTTGCTATGACAGCGACCTTGCTATGGACATATGTCGACTGCCATATTGATGGGGCGGGGTAGGAATTGTTTCACTTGGCAAATTGGCACCAGCCATTTGGTTTTCGCCTACCTTATAGCAATCGTCACAATTTTGTAAGGTTAGGCATTGGGTAGGCCTTTGTGATGGGAGGGGAGGTTGTAGCCTCTGCCTGCCCCTCCTCAATAAGGGTATCCTGTTAAAAGCATCCGATTAGCCCATTAACCTAAATTATTTATGTCCATGTGTGTTTATCATATAAGGGAACTGTGGGGCCCGGGGTCTTGTCATGAATGAGGTTTTCTTCTTCCGGTTCTTCTGGATGGGTGCCTTAAGATAGTGGTGGACAGGATGAGAGCCAATAACCTGTGTTTGAATCCTGGGAAGACAAAAGCTCTTGCCTGTTCCGGCTTTATTTTGAATTTGTTTACATTTTCTGTGAAGGGTTTAAACCTCTGCTCTATATGTGGTTGGGGAACAGGTCAGTCTTTAAAGACATGTTCTAGTCTTTATCATGCACAGTGAATCCTCCACACTTTGGGGCTGCACTTTGGGGCAGATATGAAAAACGTAAATCAAATTTGCAGAAGGAATCCTATTGTGCAATGTTCAGGGTACACCAGTTGAAATGGGTGCAAGTAGGTCTAAATTTATGTCAGATATAGGCCTCTGTGTACAAAGCATATCCTCTACCAGTAGATATCTTCCTCTTGCTATCGCTTCTGTTCCTTCCTGTTTTCTGACACAAATACCATCGAATGTAATACAGCAAAGACAGTTGTGGATGTAAGCTTGATGTCAATAACCCTGGAGTCGCTCTCCTTCTCAGATGCAGGACATTGCACTAAAGGTCCCAAAGATCAGCATCTAAACAATGACAAAGATCAATGTGTTTCCAAGGTTATTCTCTTCCTAGCCTATAAAGAACATTTGGGAATCCTCACGACATCCTTTGGTGTTTTCTTATCCTTAACCACTGCATCTCTCTCCTTCCCAACAACACAATGTTCTTCCCTGATCTCTCCCATATTGCAACCATTCCCCACAATTGTGACAACATTCAGACTGCTGTAGATGTATTAATGCTATAAGGATATTGAAGTCTCTTTCTCTATGCAGATGCCAAGGAATGCATCAAATGTCCAGAAGATCAGCATCCAAACAAGGAGCGAGATCTATGTGTCCCCAAAATAATCGCGTTCCTGTCCTATGAAGAATCTCTGGGGAGCCTCCTAACATCCTTTGCCCTCTTCTTATCTTTAACCACTGGCCTTGTGTTTGGAATATTCATTAAATACAAGGAAACTCCAATAGTCAAAGCTAACAACCGGGATCTCTCCTACACCCTCCTCATCTCGCTCCTTCTCTCCTTTTGGTCCTCCTTCCTCTTCATCGGCCAGCCAACAAAAATGACCTGCCTTCTGCGACAAACAACCTTCAGCATCATTTTCTCAGTTGCCGTCTCCTCCATCTTGGCAAAAACCATTGCTGTGGTGCTGGCCTTCCTGGCCACAAAGCCAGGGAGTAGGGTGAGGAAATGGTTGGGGAAGGGTTTAGCCAACTCCATTGTCATTTCCTGTTCCAGTGTACAAGTTCTTATCTGCGCCACTTGGCTGGGGATCTTTCCCCCATTCCCAGACTCTGACAAGCACTCCCAGCCTGGAGAGATTACCTTGCAATGCAATGAAGGGTCTGTTGCTATGTTTTACGCTGCCCTCAGCTACATGGGCTTCCTGGCTGCCATCTGCTTCACGGTGGCTTTCCTAGCCAGGAAGCTGCCTGGGGCCTTCAATGAGGCCAAGCTGATCACCTTCAGCATGCTGGTCTTCTGCAGTGTTTGGGTGTCCTTTGTGCCCACCTACCTGAGCACCAAAGGGAAATACATGGTAGCCGTTCAGGTTTTCTCCATCTTGGCCTCCAGTGCTGGGCTTCTGGGCTGCATCTTCATTCCCAAGTGCTACATTATTATATTGAGGCCTGATCTGAACATGAAGGAGCACCTGAAGACAAAAGACTAAACATTGCATTTAATTCTTAGCACTACAGATATTAAATAATTGGGAATTTAAAAAGAAAAAACCTGGATCCCAGGCTTATTATTTCCCAAAAGGCTCCAAAGGGAATGTCTTTTTAAATAATAATAATAATAATAATAATAATAATAATAATAATAATGGTATTATATAAGGGAAAACGGATACACATATTAGGACTGAAAAATGACCATTAGCATTTTGTGTAGATTGATTCCAACCAATGACTTCCATGCCTCCTTTCTCTGACCAAGTCCTAACTGATGCATCCACAATGAACGTTGATCCCCCCGCCCCCAATACTGATCATTAATGATTCTGCTGACCAGACTAAGATTTGCCTTAGGTGTACAGTTGAAATCCTAGGTCATGAAGAAATGGGAAATGGGCTTAGGTTTTGCACCACCAACAGAATCTGGGGTGCAGATGCTAAGGACCTTCTGGAAATATGCCCTGGAATCAACGCTAACCAAAGGAAATGTTTAACAGGTTGACATCACAAAGTGTGCTTGGCAGAGGCAATTTTATAGTATACAAGCAGGTGTTTTTAGGCAAATAGGTTGTCTCCTCTTCAGAAATAGCTGAATCTGGGGAGAGGTCCAGTTTTCTGGAAGCAGCTTTGTGGTCTTGCTGTTTCAATCATAACTTGATATCTGTTGCTGTTTAGATTTCTTTTCCGTATCAAGGACTCTGATAATAAAACCTCATTTTCTAATCAAATTCTGGTGTCTTATGTTATTGTCTAACTAGCATGCAAACTCTAAATCTAGAATCTGTATGATAGCTGAAGAAGCTGCCTATCATTTGACATCTCTGTCTGATAAAACTTACACCTTCAGAGTGGTGACCCTAACTTCAAATTCTTTAAAACAACAGGAGCTGTCCCCACAAACCCAAATTAGGCAGCTGAGTGCAATTTTGCCCCTCTCAAATTGATGTTGGAAGTGCCACGAGGTAGAGGGAACCCTCATCCATATGTGGTGGTTGTGTAAATATGCTAAGGAATGCTGGGAGATGATTCATACAGAATTTAAAAAGATTCTTAAGATCACATTTCCCCAAAGAGGCATTTCTATTAGGGATAACAAGTGATGAAATCCCGAAAAAGACACTCAATCTCTTTTTATACACAACTGGAAAGAAAAAAGAGATACCCATGAAATAAATTTGGCAGAATAAATTGATATAATTCACAAAATTAGTAACTATGACTGCGAAGCTAAGAAATAAGGATGAGTTACTGGTGAGAGATGAGTGGAACCATGTGAAACGTAAAAGTTACCATGGCTGGCACATGAGGGTGGCACATGGAGCGTCCTAAAATCCAAGTTCTGCATAAAGACCTACAGATACAAGCAGCAGCCTATCAAATGCATGCAAGCATTTCCTCTGTTCCGCCTTCTAAGTTCCGTGTGTGTGTTTGTGTGCATCAGGAGTGCTAACTTGGCCCCGCAACCATGAATGCCTGGGGCTGTGGGTTCCATGCAGCACACATGGCCCTGGCACCAAATTTTGTGGGTGCCCACCCCCTTCATGGGGAATTTTGTGGGTGCCCAGGCTCCCAGGGGGAGCTGGCACCTATGGTGTGCATGTGAGTACTGTTACCGGAAAAATCCGAGGGCTCCCTTGGACAAAAAGTAAAGACACCAACCAGAGTAAATTGGAGCAAATCAGCAGCTTGTAGGCTTGGCCTTTATTGTACTGTTGCAGCAGGGTGTTCCCCTCACTCGCAGGAGAGAGGAAAGACACAGAAAAATGGTGTGCAAGACCTTATAAAAACTTTTGAAATTCCCCTCCTCTAAGTCAAGCCCACCCCCAGAAACATCATGCATACATTACAGAAAGGAGGGGTTGAGGGAGGAGTTGTGGTGGTAACCTGAGTGTCCTGTCACCTGGCTGGTTCCCCTCTTTCCCCCCCTCCCATGACTCATTTTCTGAAGACAAAGGTAGTCGGCAGTTTCCTGCCCCCTGAGGGGAAATCCAATCACTGTTCTTTTGTTATAGTCCGTGTTGAATCCACTCCTGTATGCAGTCTGTAGTGTAGTTGATGGTTTTCTGTCTAGGACCATCAGGGTTGGCATAGCAACTGGGCAGGGCTCCTGTGGATGTGCTCCTATGCTCAAGGGATTATGGTGGCCTGTATCAAACCTTCCCCATTTTGTAGTCCTTCCTTCATGGAGTAAAATAAAAGTGGAACAGTGCAAATCTGATGTCTGGTTGATTTTCTATGAATTTATAACAGAAGTGTAGCGTATGTAGTGTGTGAGTGTGTGTGAAGTCTGTACATACTGAATGATGGGGGGGGGGGTTTCCTGCTACAGTACAAGGAAACAAACTCTTGTTGGGCTCTAAGCATGCCTTGACCATGGATAGCAATGGTGAATGTCTGTGCATATTTGCTACCAATAAGCTTTTATGCCTGTCAGGGCAATGTCTACACTTGAGTGAATCTTTATGGCGCCCGTGAGTGTTTATTGCCTGTTGTGTGTACCTTCAACCCCGAGGAAGGTTGAGGTGTAGCTCTGGCACACACATGCAGGGAAAGTGATGCTGGACCCAATCCTCTCTAAATCATCCCTCAGAGGTTGATGGATGAATGTCCTGGTCTGCATCCTATACCCTTTAAAATTTGGCTCTTTTCTGGAGCGTGCTATTGGGTTGCTGTTTTTATTCTGATTATATATGTTGTGATCTTTTCTGTGAACCGCCTGGAGACCTCCAGGTATAGGGTGGTATAATAATAATAAAAAAAATAAGAATAAGAATAAGAATAAACTGTTATGTACTGAAGTTCTCACCCTGGGCCAGCAGGGGGATACTGTAGATAGTTCAGGTCCACATAAGGGATTGAAAGTGACATTCAGTGATTGGATAGTTACAGAAAATTGTTACTGTTGCGTTGTAGTGGAGCTCTATATAAGCAGGCTGGCTGAACCCTTCAGTTCAGTTCTATTCTGGCCTGTGAATAAACAAGAGCTGTTTGAAGAATCGCTGTGTCATCTGATATGTTCACCCACAACTTAACAAAAACAGCATTGTCTGAGAAGTGAACCCAGGTGCTTGCAATGAAATTTGTTTCATTGCAATCCGACCCTTGGCGCGCGTTTGTGTGTGCTCAGCTAAGGAAATGGCAAAGTTTTGTCACTTTTCTTGAGACGTCACCTCCGGTTCCCCTCCTTACACAGGCAGGGGATGCTCTGCGACTGAAATTGCAAGAGTCCCACCCCCTTTCGAAAACGCGCTGGATGTTTATTACATGAAATGAAATCGGAGCAGGGAGCAGGGGAGGCGCAGGGCCAGGAGAGAACGAAGAGGTAATGATGCGGCGTGTTAGGGAAGAGGTAATTGGCGGGTGCGGGGGGGATGATTAGAGATGCTCTCCCCCAAACGCTCCTTTCCTAGGACCCATCGACAGGGGCCCTGATCCATGCAATCCGGCTGCAAAGTGGGGACCCAACACCTGCAGGGTTTACATTGCACCGTCTCCTTTGAACACACACAAATTGTTACTGGTCCAGGACAGCCAAGAGACGCTCAACTGCTCCGCATCCCTTTGGGCACCTTTGCGGGAATTGAAATGCAATGCCTGTCAAGGGGGGGGGTGACCACAGCGCCCCCACCCCCAAGTAGGGTTGGCTGATAAACGGTAGAGACGGCGTGAGGGAGTCCACGGAAGGGTTAAGGGAAACGAAAGAGTCCTGGATAGAGACCCTTCTGTCTCTAGCCCAAGGGAGATCATGGAGAGATCAGCTGGAGCAGGGCAGTTTCAGTCTCATACCGTATTTTTCGCTCTATAAGACGCACCAGACCACAAGACGCACCTAGTTTTTGGAGGAGGAAAACAAGAAAAAAAATATTCTGAATCTCAGAAGCCAGAACAGCAAGAGGGATCGCTGCACAGTGAAAGCAGCAATCCCTCTTGCTGTTCTGGCTTCTGGGATAGCTGCGCAGCCTGCATTCGCTCCATAAGACGCACACACATTTCCCCTTTTTAGGAGGGAAAAAGTGAGTCTTATAGAGCAAAAAATACGGTATATTCACTGTATAAATCCAAGGATCCCACACTAAATGATGGTCTGGATGATATATCTGTAAGGTATAATGGCGTTCCTGAGGTGCAGGAGCCGTAGAAGCTAACATAAATATTCTAGTTTTTTTTTCTAGTGTGCCTGGAAAGGTTCCAAGGTTTCCCTGGGGACAGAGATGCAGCTGGAATGAGCTCATTGTGTTTCAAGGTCAAAACACGCTTGGACGGCCTTGGTCTTGTGAAACCTCGGAGATGCTGTCTGAGGGCTTGCGAGACCTTGGAACCTGGTGCTACTGGAAGTCAGGTTCCAAGGCCGGATGTGTGTGTGTGTGTGACATCATGACGTCGGCTCCCCTGATCTGGACACTAGACTTCTGTTGATGCAGCCTAGAATAGCATTCTCTTTTTCTGCTGCTGCATCACAGTGTTGATTCATGTTAAGATTGTGGTCCACTAAGAAGCCCAAACCCTTTTCACATTTACTGCCAGAAAGCCAGATGCCCCCCATCCTATATTTGTGCAAAACCTCACATTTGTCCCTATTGAAATGCATTTTGTTAGACAGATAATACTTCCAATATAAAGCGGAAACAAATGATTAAGCTCGTTTTACTAGGGAAATTGTATATAGATGAAAGAAACACGGTGTAAAAGGGTTCGTAAATGATTTATTCTTTTGTAACAGACTTCTAGAATCACACGGACACTCCTGCGTTGTGGGAAGTCTCTCCCCCATCATAATCTCCGAAGCGCAGAGTCATGCAGGGGGAAGAATCCCAGGACAAAGTTTCTCCCTCTGGATGGAGGCGATGGATGAGATATAATGGCAAATGTCTGCATGCGCCTGTCTGAGGAATAGAACACGGGTTGCTCTTGTTGCCATCCCAATGCAGCTTGCAATAACAATGCTTCGTGTAAATTCTGCCTGGAAAGGTGTAAGACCGGTCATTCCCAAATGCTCTTGATTGACATATTGCAACCCCTCCTAATTCCGTGATGCCTCTTTGACGTTTACCTACCTATCACTGACGTTTGTGCAGTGGGATTTCTTGCTGTTTTGCGGGAACTGTAAACCTTTAAAAGGCAGGGCACCCTTCATCACGAGGCTCTCCTTCCTTTGCTTTTATAGAGGCTGAATATTTGTCACGACAAATATACAATCAAAGGCTTAATGGTCCAATTTGCTTCGGGTTTTGGTTGCCTTCCATTTTACTTTTCACTCTGACGGGGGAAGCCAGCGAAGGAACTCAGGTTAAGGGACTTGCTCTAAAATGAGCCCCAAATTTTTCGGGCATCAACACACAAAAGATTTTAGGCAAATCTCTCCAATCAGGTCAGGTCCCTAGACTGAAAAAATTTGATGAAGGAGGCGAACGACCTGTGGATTGGGGCCATGTGCCTTGACTGGGTGGTGAGCATCAAACCGCCTGCCTCTCCTACCCAATTTGACTTCCTTTGGATTCAAACTTGGAGCTCCCACCCCAGGCCAAGGAGCTCCAACAGTATCCAATTAACCCTCAGTTTAAGGGAGGGTGGGACAGCAAATAATTCCCTTACATGAAATACATTTGCTGCTCCTACTGCAGCTTTTTTCACATTCACTTATAGAGGGTTTCCCAGATGCGCAGTCAGGCCATCAGTCCCTCCAAAGCTTTCTCCACACGCTGTACATTGATACGGTTTCTCCTTGACGTCGGTTCTTTTATTTAAAGTAAGGTGGTAATTGTGACTAAAGCTGTTTCCACACTCCAAACATTTAAAGGGTGGGTTTTTCTGTGTGGGTTTTTTGATGTGCATTAAGGTTTCCACTCTGGCTAAAGCTCTTTCCACACTCCATACATTTGTAAGGTTTCACTCCTGTGTGGGTTCTCCGATGTGCAGTAAGGTCACAGTTCCTGTGAAAGCTCTTTCCACACTCCAAACATTTAAAGGGTTTCTCCCCTGTATGGATTCTTCGATGTGAAGCAAGGTGTCCTCTCTGGGAAAAGCTCTTTCCACACTCCATACATTTGTAAGGTTTCACTCCTGTGTGGGTTCTCTGATGCACAGTAAGGTCAAATTTTCTGACAAAACCCTTGCCGCACACCATGCATTTAAACTGTTCTGCCCACGTGTGCATTCTTTCATGTGCAGCAAGGTGTCCACTCTGGCAAAAGCTCTTTCCACACTCCATACAATTGTAAGGTTTCACTCCTGTGTGGGTTCTGTGATGCACAGTAAGGTCAAATTTTCTGAGAAAACTCTTGTCACACTCCATGCATTTAAACTGTTTTTCCCATGTGTGCATTATTTTATGTGCAGCAAGGTGTCCACTCTGGCAATAGCTCTTTCCACACTCCATACATTTGTAAGGTCTCTCCCCAGTGTGGATTCTTAGATGTAAAGTAAGATGGTGATTGAGACTGAAACTCCTTCCACACAACATACATTTATATGGTTTCTCCCCAGTGTGGATTCTTTGGTGTGCCATAAGGTTTCCGCTCTGGCTGAAGCTCTTTCCACACTCCATGCATTTAAAGGGTCTCTCCCCCGCATGGATTTTTTTATGCTTGACAAGGTTACCAGCACTGCTTAAGCTCTTTCCACACTCGATGCATTGAAACTCTTTCTCCCCTGTTTGGGTTCTCTGATGTAAACTAAGCCTTCCACTATGACTGAACCTCTGTTCACACTCCACATTGCTGCTTCCTGTGCATTGCTCCTGTGAATTCAAGGGTACATGAACACCAATGTCCTGAGTAGTGGAAAGTGTCCTTTCCCCATTTTTCAACATGTTTTCCACATGCTTTGGGGGCGATTGTTGATTTACAAATATCTCGTCCGCTGTTTCACTCTCCACATTTTCTAATGACACCACGGATGGCCCACCATAATTCTCACTCTTCTGCCAATTACCTGTTTTGAGGGAAGGAGAAAAAGTAAAGATCATTCAAATTGCAAAGTGGAAACACTCACATTATGGATCAAGCCCAGTTCTCTGCTTCTCTGATTTTACAGTTCTGGCATGCCCCCCTCCTTCTCTTCCTACCCAACTGAATCCAAAGTTAGCTTCTGAATATGCCACAGTTTCAAGGCCGCAAGTCCCTTCCTCTTCCACATGCTGTCACTAAGCACAGCTATGTCTGATGATCTCTCCACTTTCCCAGAGCCCCATCCACCTGGACCTTCTCCATTCTCCCAAATGATGAAGTCAGGTTTGGGAAACGGTTTCAAAGAGTTAATTCGGAAAACAAAATGCCCAAACACTCCTAGAACTACGGCTGCCATCGCTCCCTTCCCAAAATAAGGGAAAGACAAAGTCTTAATTGTCCTCCTGAGGGATAGCAGAGGGCCATGTGAACCCGGCAGAATCGCTCTGGCGCTTGTGAAGAGGATCTCACTGTACATTGACCTCAGCTCAGAGGCACCGCGGAGGCTATTTAATTTGGGGCATATACTAGCAACGCGGAAAAGAAACCTCAGCCTAGAGACCAACTCTGCTCTTTAGAAAAGGACTGCTGGATCAGACCAATGGTCTCTCTCAGGTGTGAGCAACTTTTTACAGGTTGAGAGCCGCATATTCACACTCTGGGGGGCCAGAGGCAAACGTGGGTGTATCAATGGATGCAAATGTCAGCTCTGGACAGGAGCAGATTTTCTACACACCCTTCTCCCTCCCATCCAGGCAAGGAAGAAGCCCCATTTTAAGGAAACAACCCAGCCAGGATAAAGGACTCGAGGAGGATGTGAAGCAGCACTGGTCAACAAGGGTCAGGTCCTGGGGAGGCACTGAAAACCACATCTGTCTCGCTGGCCTGTTTACTCCAAGAGCCCCACAGGGGCCAAAGGAATGCTGATAAGAAGCCCAGAAGCAGGGCATAAAGAAGAAGAGTTTGGATTTGATATCTGCTTTATCACTACCCTAAGGAGTCTCAAAGCGGCTAACAATCTCCTTTCCCTTCCTCCCCCACAACAAACACTCTGTGGGGGGAGCGAGGCTGAGAGACTTCAGAGAAGTGTGACTAGTCCAAGGTCACCCACCAGCTGCATGAGGAGGAGCAGGGAAGCGAACCCGGTTCCCCAGATTACGAGTCCACCGCTCTTAACCACTACACCACGCTGGCATCCGGCTTCTCCTCCCTCACTTCCTGGAGGGCCCCACGACACATCTAAGCACCTACCTGCTGATGTCTCCCCTTCTTTGGGATCCTGGAGAAATGGACCTTGTCTTTCTTCCCAGCAGGAATTGAGGTCCGATTCTGTCAAGGAAAGAGATAATATTATATAACTTTGGGGCACAACCGGCCATTTCAAATTAATCTATTCTCTCGCCTTTGAGGTCGTAGATTCAGATTACAGTGGTACCTCGTGTTACGGACAGAATCCGTTCAGGAGGCCCGTCCATAACATAAACTCAAAGTGCCGCATCTGCGCACACACGCGGTGCAGTTTAATGCTTCTGCGCATGCGCGAGCAACGAAACCCGGAAATAACCTGTTTCAGTACTTCCGGGTTTCCCGCAGTGAGCAACCTGAGTTTACGTAGCCCGAAGGCAACGTAACTCGAGGTTCCACTGTATGTATTCAGATCCTATAAAGATGCACGGAATGAGTAGGAGGGGGCCGCATGGTCCCCACTGTCACAAGGTGTGTTTGTGTGAATATACGAATGTTGCTACAGACAGCAAATCTGCAAAAATCTTTATCTAAAGAGTAAAAGAAGGACCCCTATCAATCACCTAAAGAGAGAGAGCCTTGACAATCATCATGGACTCACAACAGCAGCAAGAATACTCATCGCAAAGTATTGGAAGACACAAGAGCTACCCACCCGGGAAGAATGGCAGATGAAGCTGATGGACTATATGGAAATGGCGGAAATGACTGGCAGAATCCGAGACCAGGGAGAAGAGTCGATGGAGGAAGATTGGAAAAAAATTAAAGTATATTTACAGAAATATTGCAAAATTAATGAATGTTAGAAGAATATTGGAATGAAGTTACATGGTTTTAGCAGAAGTGTTATTAAGAACTATATGAATATTAATTGTTAATGTGTCAAAGTGGAAAATTTAAAGTTAAATTGTGTTAGGATAAATTACAGAACAAAAATTAAAGAAGAGGGAAAGGATTTGTTGAACCAGCTAACTTGAATTAGAATACAAAAAAGGGAGATGCGAGGAAGTCGAGGAAATAAGCAAATGAAAGATATAGATATGAAACTTGGATGTGTGTTTAAATGTTTTTGGTTTTTTGTTGTATTGTTGTATTGTATTTTTTTATTGTTGATGTATTGTCTGTTGAATTTATGTATTGTTTTTCTCTACCTTTTTTCTTTTTATAACTATAAAACATCTAATAAATATTTTTTTTTTTTTAAAAAAGACAATCATCATGGACTGTCTGGATGCAGAGAAATAGTGAGAGGCATGGAGTGGGGGGAACCCTCAAGGGAGCCCCCTGGGGAAGAAGGCTCAGAGCCAGGAGATTGGGGGTGGGATGACGAGGGGCTGTCAGAAGAAAAAGAGGGAGCAGACTGGGAGGAAGAGGAGGTGTCAGAATCTGAGGAGGGTTTGGTGAGCAGGAGGAGGCTGTGGCAGAGAGCAGTCCAGCCTTGGAGGCGGAAGCAGAGGCGGATATCAAGAAGAGTAGAGACAAGCTAAATAAGAAGCTAGGGAAGCTCTCCCTCCTGCTTTGACCAGCTCCTCTCCCCACTGATCTCCCAGAACACAGAGAGGCATGAAGAGGGTGGAGCAAAGAGAGACAAGGCAAAGGAGCCTCAGGCTGCTGGGGAAGGAACCAGGGGGAGGGCCTTAGAGAGCAGTGGGAAGACAGGGAACATCAGCCCTCGCACCTGCCTCATTGGGGCAAGGCCTACTGGGAAGCGTGACCACTAGGCCTGCACTGTTTGGGGTTCTTTGAATAAAGGGTTAACTTCACTGACACTGGGTGTTTTATTGCTGACCTCCTCCTGATTCCGGCTCCTGACAACAATTTGCCACAGACCCACGCTAATGTAAAGTAAGGAACTACAGGGTAAGTGGTACTTTTAAAAGTGTTCCGATGCCAGTAAATAGAAAACTACCGTATTTTTTGCTCTATAAGACTCACTTTTTCTCTCCTAAAAAGTAAGGGGAAATGTGTGTGTGTCTTATGGAGCGAATGCAGGCTGCGCAGCTATCCCAGAAGCCAGAACAGCAAGAGGGATTGCTGCTCTCACTGCACAGCGATCCCTCTTGCTGTTCTGGCTTCTGAGATTCAGAATAATTTTTTTTCTTGTTTTCCTCCTCCAAAAACTAGGTGCGTCTTGTGGTCTGGTGCGTCTTATAGAGCAAAAAATACGGTAACTAGTTAGCTCTTTTTTCAGGAGTCTTATGGAAAGTAAGATAGAAGGCAATAGCTAGAAGGAAGTAGCTAGGACTTTAAATGCGGAACTAGCCAGCCAAGAAGGGCACTCCGTCAGCCAGAGGGAGCCTCGGCTGATGAACTTCTTAGCTCCGAGTAAGGCAGACATGTGAGCTCTGCAGGAGGGCAAGGAGGCCAGGGCACCCCGCTCTTGCAAGCAAACAAAAAACAAAATATGTATTAATTAATTAATTAAAAATGGCTAACACCAGTAAAATGACAGTTAAAAACATAACGGGGGGGGGGGCAATTTAAAATACAGGTTAAAATGCAATTTAAAATGCATTTTCTCTTATAACCTTTAGAAGACACCTGAAGGCAGCCCTGTATAGGGAAGCCTTTTCATGTTTTATGTTTTACACAGGTAAATGGTAAGTGTTCCAGTTTGTGAACGTTTTTCGGAAGGCAAACATCCCGACGCAGCTTCCGCTCCTGCAGCCAATCGGAAGCTGTGCCTTGGTTTTTGAATGGTTTTGGGAGTCGAAGGGACTCCTGGAACGGATTACGTTTGAGAATCAAGGCACCACTGTATTATGTTCTTATATGTGTTGGAAGCTGCCCAGAGTGGCTGCGGAAAACAGTCAGGAGAGAGGGGGATATTATTATTATTATTATTATTATTATTATTATTATTATTATTATTATTATCCATTGAAGCCTAGCTGGATAAGATGGATAATGGTGGTGAGATATGAAGTTCTCAGTCAAATAGACAAAATGAAAACAGATAAAACTCCAGGTCCGCAAGGCATCCGCCTGAGAGTTTACAAAGAAGTCAAATGGGAAATTGCTAATGCTCTAAATTCATTGAGGAGGAGAGGTCCACCAACGGCCACTAGCCAAGATGGCTCTGCTCTGCTTCTACAGTCGGAGGCAGAATAGCGGTTTCTGGAAACCACAGGTGGGGAGAGATGCTTCTACGCTCAAATCCTGCTGGCTTCCCACAGGCAACAGGATCCTGGATGAAATGGACCACTGGGCTGATCCAGCAGGCTATTCGTACAAGATATGTTGTTCCTACACAACATGAATAAATGGCTCAAACAGCAGAGTCACACCTCCAACGTCTAGCAGCCAAGAGGCATAAAAATGCATCCTTACCCAGAGAGGCCACCATCTCATAATTCTCCTCCATGACTTCCTTGTGCAGAGCTCTTTGGCCAGGATCCAGCAGAGCCCACTCCTCCTCCGTGAAAAACACAGCCACCTCCTCAAAGGTCAAGAGGGCCTGGAAGAAGAAGAAGAGGAAGAAGACAGAGCTTCTCTTAGATCCCCATCATCCCCACTCAACACAGAGGGAGGCTGGGTGGTCCCATCTGTGCCTCTTCCCTCCTCCCTGCCCCCGTTGCTCTTTCTCTACCTGAGGAAACTGCCTGGCTCCTCTTTCCACTCCACCTCTGAGAAGAGACAGTGCAAACAATGGTGCCTCTGAGGCCATTGTGCTGCCTTTGGAAGAGACAGAGGACAAGGAGGTGAAACTGGGCCACTTCCAGGACTCCGCTGTTGCCACAATGCACTTCAAAGCAGGGAGCAGCTCTCTAATGAGGATGGAGAAAAACGGATTTATTTAGGGTGGGAGACATTTACACAGATAGTATACCTCTGACCAGGGAACAAACATTAAGTAAAGCTGGGCAACATCTGGAATTATCTACACATTTTCTAACGGACCCAAAAGTTACTGCATATGCCTCTAGGCCTATAAACTCCAGTTGAAATTCTAATCACAAATACTAATGCAGAATCCAAACACAGATTATCTATCTATCTAGGGAGGCGGGTGGTGCTGTGGGTTAAACCACTGTGCCACTTGGGCTTTCCGAACGAAAGGTTAGCGGTTCGAATCCCCGCGACGGGGTGAGCTCCTGTTGTTCGGTCCCTGCTCCTGCAAACCTAGCAGTTCGAAAGCACACAGTGCAAGTAGATAAATAGGTACTGCTCCGGTGGGAAGGCAAACAGTGTTTCCTGCTCTGGTTTCGCCAGAAGCAGCTTAGTCATGCTGGCCACATGACCCGGAAAAACTGTCTGCGGAAGTGGACAAACGCCAGCTCCCTTGGCCTGTAAAGCGAGATGAGCGCTGCAACCCCAGAGTTGTTCACAATTGTCAGGGGTCCCTTAATTGTCAGGGGTCCCTTTACACACACACACACACACACACATAGTGAAAACTAAACATCCTATCTACCTGAAGTTTGGTATTGTTAAAGGTAAAGGTAAAGGGACCCCCGACCATTAGGTCCAGTCGTGGCCGACTCTGGGGTTGCGGCGCTCATCTCACTTTATTGGCCGATGGAGCCGGCGTACAGCTCCGGGTCATGTGGCCAGCATGACTAAGCCGCTTCTGGCGAACCAGAGCAGCGCACGGAAACGCCGTTTACCTTCCCACCGGAGCGGTACCTATTTATCTACTTGCACTTTGACGTGCTTGCGAACTGCTAGGTTGGCAGGAGCTGGGACCGAGCAACGGGAGCTCACCCCGTCGCGGGGATTCAAACCGCCGACCTTCTGATCGGCAAGTCCTAGGCTCTGTGGTTTCACCCACAGCGCCACCAGCGTCCCCTTGGTATTGTTAGCCTTTTTAAAGAAGACAATGCTAATCTGAGATATGAAGAACTAATCACATTTTCTTTATTGGCTGCTCAACAACTCATTAATCAAAATTAGAAATCTCTGGAACACTTGCAGATAGAAACAGAAAGTAAGAAAAACTGGCAAAGGCAGTTAAGCCTTAGCTGGAAAAAGTACTGTGACAAGGTACCCTTTCAAAAAACCATAAACTGCTATGGCACCCACCAGACATCCACCTTGGAACGGCGGGGGGGGGGGGCATTAAATGCAGTGCAAAATAAGCTGGGCTGGCCAGATCTCCGCACTTCAAAGAGAATCTTGCAATGTAAACTTTGATGAGCAGGAGACCCAGCACCACCACTTTTCATCTGGATTGCCTGGACACCCCCCCCAATACTGCTTCCCAGAGAGAAAGGGGGGCTCTTCCTTGCTCTTCCCTCATCCCCCTCCCGCAAGAAATCTCATTTCCCTCCCTCCTTCCTTCCCCTCCCAGCTGCCCCGTTTGTAGATTCAGGGAGAGTAAAAGCAAACCACCCATAAATATATTGCACCTCTTTCCCCTCCTCTCCAGGTAATTTCTCCCAACTCCCCCAGCAAACTTTTAATCCGGAACCATCAGCCGGACTGAAGTGGGCAGGAATCCGGAAGCGGCAGATCAACAGAAAAAGCTGAATGACCAAGCCGCAACTTCTTCAATGGGTTTCCCAGCTTCCGGCTCACCTGATTGGTTGGCCTCTTCGTTCCGGCTCTTCTGATTGGTTCTCTTTTCCCGGGCCTTTATTCATTTCGTCTTCGCCGCTGCCAGAGCTGGGGGGGGGGCAGGTAGTTTGATGCTTTAACAAAACAAGAAACTGTATTTACGCAAAACTAATCGCAGCAGCTTGCATCGGCCGTGTGTCCTAGCTTTGTAGTTTGATGTGCATTTTCTCAGACGGAAGCCATGAAATTTGTTTCCAGGTGAAAGTGCATAAGGTGAAAACCTGACTTGGGGCAGGTACAGGATCGGGGTGCGTGTCTCGCCTCTGGTCCCAGTAAGGAGAAAAGCGCCTTCTTGTGGATCCGCCTGCAGGGTGCATCTGCGCGCGCGTGTGTGTTCAGCTAAGGAAATGGCAAAATTGTCACACTTCTCGTGACGTCACCTCCGGTTCCCCTCCTTACACAGGCGGGGGCTGCTCTGCGACTGAAATTGCGAGGCCCCCCAGGCAAGGGGGCAAAAGCAGCCGCTGGAGAAGCGGGAGATTTTGGAAAGGGGAGGAGGGGCGTCGGTACACTACTCCCACCCCCCCCATTATATTACAGGAAACGAAATCGGAGCAGGGGAGGCGGATGGCCAGGAGAGAACAAAGAGGTAAAGATGCGGCGTGTTAAGGAAGAGGTAATTGGCGGGTGCGGGGGTTAGGGGGGTGATGAGAGACGCTTTCTCCAAAAACGCTCCTTTCCTAGAACCCCTCGAGGGGGCCCTGATCCTTGCATTCCGGTCCAAAGTGCGGACTCAACAGCTGCAGGGTTTGCATTGCACCGTGTTACTGGTCCGGGGCGGCCAAGAGACGCTCCACTGCTCCGCACCCGTTTGGGCGCCCTTGCGGGAATTGAAATGCAATGCCCATCAAGAGGGGAGGAGGCGGGTGATCGCAGCGCCCCCACCCCCAAGCAGGATTCATTCGGGTTTCGCCCTTGCAGAAATCCCTCGGGACTTGCGGCCTGTCCGGGGTGCCCCGGGTGGGTCCCTTTTGGTGGTAGAGACGGAGCGAGGGAGTCCCCGGAAGGGTTGAGGGAACCGAAAGAATTCTGGATGGAGACCAGTCCTGTCCCACCTCTTTCCCCGCCTCCCTGGATGGAGAGATTGGGGCGCTAGGAAAAGATTCGGCGCGCAGGGCTAGGGGTGAAAGGGGGCAAATGGGGTTTCTGAGCGCAGGAGAGGGGAGTAGGGTCTCCTTCAAGTCGAGCGAGGGGGGGGTCTTCAGGAGAGGATTCCGGTTCCCCCACTTCCCTTGCAGCACGCTAAATTCTCTCTGCCCCCACCTTAAAATAACTACGCAAAATCTACAGAGACTCCCAGGTTTGTGTTGTCTTTGCTTCTTCACAAGATGAACTTTTTTGAAGGTTTTTACAGTCACGTATAGCATCAATAGCACTTATGCTTTACTTATTTGACAAATGAGAGAGTCTGGTACGATGAGTTTGAGCTCATCTCCTTGCCTGAAACAAAAATAAAATAAAATAGAAAAACACTGAGCAGGAGAAATTGAGGAGTATGTCCTTTCAGTATGTACTGAGACCCGACAGTATGTCTAGCTCATTTAAACAAAATCACTGATCCGATGAGCAGCAGCAGTGAACAATGTGATAGTGAATTGTCGTCGCTTGTCTCCACTGCCCTCTCACACGTGTTGTGAAGAATCTTCTTTCATTATGAATGGTCTGTGTCACTATTAAGAAAAAGAAGTCAGAATAGGCCAATATCTATGAGTACTGTCCCTGGATCAAAGGACATTTCTTCTTTAAGTTCTCAGAAGTTCTTAAACCTAGCACAAGGTTGTCCTTTGAACTAGCCAGGTGTTTAACTGAGAATCATTCACAATCTGTCCATCATTTCAAAAATAAGACTTTAGAGTCATCCTACCCCAAAATGGCAACTCTTGTTGTTGTTTAGTCATTTAGTTGTGTCCGACTCTTTGTGACCCCCTGGACCAGAGCACGCCAGGCACTCCTGTCTTCCACTGCCTCCCGCAGTTTTGCAGATTCATGTTTGTAGCTTCGAGAACACTGTCTAACCATCTCGTCCTCTGTCGTCCCCTTCTCCTTGTGCCCTCCATCTTTCCCAACATCAGGGTCTTTTCCAGGGAGTCTTCTCTTCTCATGACTCCTAGACATTCAATTTTAAGCGGCTGTAACCTTGATTTAAGGGACGCGGGTTGCGCTGTGGGTTAAAGCCTCAGTGCCTAGGGCTTGCCGATTGAAAGGTTGGCGATTCGAATCCCCGCGGCGGGGTGCGCTCCCGCTGTTTGGTCCCAGCGCCTGCCAACCTAGCAGTTCGAAAGCACCCCTGGGTGCAAGTAGATAAATAGGGATCGCTTACTAGCGGGAAGGTAAACGGCGTTTCCGTGTGCGGCTCTGGCTCGCCAGAGCAGCGATGTCACGCTGGCCACATGATCCGGAGGTGTCTTCGGACAGCGCTGGCCCCAGGCCTCTTGAGTGAGATGGGCGCACAACCCTAGAGTCTGTCAAGACTGGCCCGTACGGGCAGGGGTACCTTTACCTTTACTTAACCTTGATTTAACAAGACATTTGGCACCTAGCTTCTATATATGAGTTTCTAACACTGATCCTGTTACCTCCACACACTGCTGCCTCTGTCCCCCTTAGTAGGAAGTCACGTTCCACCATCACATCCCTCTTCCTCCTCTGGGGAGTGGTAGGAACTGCTCCATACCCTGCCTCTTGGAGTTTTATGAAGAAGAATTTACAGGGGATGGGGGTTGGTCAAGGTTTTGGAAATGGTATAGGTGCAATTTATTCAGAACAGAAGGCCAAACTAATTGTGAATAACGTAGTGATGGAAGAATTTAAGATAGAGAAAGGAACACGACAAGGTTGCCCAATCTCTCCATTGCTTTTTATATCGGTCCTGGAGGTTTTGCTAAACATGATTAGAAGGGACCAATTGGTTAAAGGTATACAAGTGGGAGCTAAACAGTACAAATTGAAAGCATTAGCTGATGACTTGGCATTGACTTTACAGGAGCGAGAATCTAGTACTAAAAGAGTATTGGAATCGATTCAAGATTTTGGTCAGGTAGCAGGTTTCAAGTTGAACAAGATGAAAACTAAGGTTTTAGAGAAAAATCTAACTGTGATGGAGAGAGATAAGTTTCAGAAGGAGACAGGATTAATACTGGTTAAGAAAGTGAAATATTTGGGGGTTAACATGACTGCTAAAAACGTGAATTTATTTAAGGATAACTATGAAAAATGTTGGACTGAAGTGAAAAAGGATTTAGAAATATGGTCAAACTTGAAGTTATCACTGTTAGGCCAAATTGCTGTGATAAAAATGAACGTATTGCCAAGGTTGCTGTTTCTGTTTCAAACATTGCAAATTTTGGACAAAATGGACTGTTTCAAGAAGTGGCAGAGAGACATCTCCAGATTCGTCTGGCAGGGCAAGAAGCCTCGAATAAAATTTAAGATATTAACAGATGCTAAAGAAAGAGGTGGATTTGCCCTGCCAGACCTTAAACTTTATTATGAATCAGCCGCATTTTGTTGGCTGAGAGAATGGATGCTTCTTGAAAACACTGATGTGTTGGATTTGGAAGGTTTTAACAATGTATTTGGTTGGCATGCATATCTGTGGTATAATAAGGTTAAAGCACACAAAGCGTTTAAAAACCATATTGTCAGAAAAGCACTGTTTAATGTCTGGATAAGATATAAGGACTTGTTAGAAAATAAAACCCCAAGATGGCTGTCACCAATGGAAGTGAAGGCACTGAAAAAACTCAATATGGAGGCCAAATGGCCGAAGTATTGGGAAATTCTGGAACAAGAGGGAGACACATTAAAACTGCAGAGCTTTGAAAAATTAAAAAACAGAGTGCGAGACTGGCTCCATTACTATCAAATAATGGAGGCATATAATTTGGACAAAAAACTAGGCTTCCAGGTGGAAAAATCAAAATTAGAAACAGAATTGTTAGACCCCAAAGTTAAGAACTTGTCAAGAATGTATAACTTGCTGTTGAAATGGAATAGTCAAGATGAAATGGTGAAATCTGCTATGATTAAATGGGCACAAGATGTTGGACATAACATTATGATGGCTGACTGGGAACAGTTATGGACCACAGGTATGAAGTTTACGGCATGTAATGCCTTAAAAGAGAATTTAATGAAAATGATTTACAGGTGGTATATAACACCAGTCAAGCTTGCAAAAATCTACCATTTGCCCGATAATAAATGCTGGAAATGTAATGAGACTGAAGGTACATTCTTTCACCTTTGGTGGACGTGCCCAAGGATTAAGAATTTCTGGGAGATGATTTATAATGAAA
Source organism: Podarcis tiliguerta (assembly GCF_965153285.1). Lineage (NCBI taxonomy): Eukaryota > Metazoa > Chordata > Lepidosauria > Squamata > Lacertidae > Podarcis > Podarcis tiliguerta. The sequence goes on along the minus strand of NC_139535.1, from coordinate 2,180,799 downwards.
TGAAAAAGGTATTTAAATATACCTTCCTGAAGAAACCAGAGGCCTTTCTCCTGGGCATGGTTGGCCAATTGGTGCCAAAGAAGGATAGAACTTTCTTTATGTATGCCACAACAGCAGCAAGAATACTTATCGCACAGTATTGGAAGACACAAGATCTACCCACCCGGGAAGAATGGCAGATGAAGCTGATGGACTACATGGAATTGGCGGAAATGACTGGCAGAATCCGAGACCAGGGAGAAGAGTCGGTGGAAGAAGATTGGAATAAATTTAAAGACTACTTACAGAAACACTGCAAAATTAATGAATGTTAGAATGATGCCGGAAGTTATATGGTTTTAGCAGAAATGTTATAAAGAATTAAGCAAAAACTGATTGTTAATGGGCCAAGGTGGAAAATCTAAGGTTAGATTGTGTTAAGATAAATTATAGAACAAAAAATTGAGAAAGATGGAAAGGATTTGCTGAAATAGCTAATTGAACTAGAATACAAAAAAGGGAGGTGTGAGGAGGTTGATGAAACAAGTAAATGAAAGGTAAAGATATGGAAATATTGGATGTGTTTTTAAATGTTTTTGTTTTTCTTCTTGTTTTGCTGTATTGTTTTTTGTTTTTCTTTTTATTGTCAATGTATTGTAAGGTATTGTTTTGTTCTGTCAAACTTTTTATTGTTTCTTTCTTCTTCTTTCTGTAACTATTAAACCTCTAATAAATATTATTTTTTGAACAAAGACTTTTAAGAATAAAACTCTGCAAGGATATTCTCGTGGACTCTTTTGTGCCGACAAGGGTCCGAGGGCCAGGCTGAGGAGACAAAGGGAGGTCAGAACCCTTACCTCCTTTTTTGCTTTTTATAAACACTGACAGTTGCTATGCACCTCCTGGGGCCCAAGGGACTGTGTGGGTGATTAATAAATATCCAGAGGTCCAAAGGGCTAAGATGTGCCCCAGAGGTGGAATAATATTAGATGGAGAATGAAAAATGTCATTAGCAACTCTGATTCTGAGAAATGGGGGGCACGTTCGTGGAAGGAGAACAACTGCCTTTCCTGTGAGGCAGGTCCTTATTTAAAAAGGCAATCCCACAACTGTATTCTTAGATCAAACTACTTTATTAATGATGATTTAGTATTATGAAAGGTTGATGATGCATTCCTATTATTTGGCATTGTTTCAACTCATTTGCTTAAAATTTGGGACATAAAGAAGACAGGGAGGAATGTACAATAGGTTGAAATAAGAGAAGGTGCTAATTGCATTTGATGTGTGTTACAGTCTTTGTTCTCTTCCTTGAAATACTAACAGGAGTTTTCCTCTCCTCTCATTTCCAAGCAGGTTATGGAGAAGACAGTGCGTCATCTGTAATTTCATTTGGAAATACGAAGAGACCATTTAAATGTGGTGAATGTGGAATGTGCTTCAGTCCATGTGCACAGTTAATAAACTCACATCAATAAACTCACAGAGTGGGGAAACCGTTTAAAGGTATGGAGTGTGGAAAGAGCTTCAGACAAACTTCATCTCTTACTTTGCATTGTCTAACTCCTATGAGTGAGAAACCCTACCAATGTATGCAGTGTGGATGGAGATGCAGTATGAGTAGACAACTTACTGTACATCAAAGGATTCACGCAACAGAAAAACCATTTAAATGTGTAGAGTGTGGAAAGAGCTTCTGCCATAGCATATCGCTAAGCAACCATCAATGGACTCACACAGGGGAGAAACCATTTAAATGCGTAGAGTGTGGAAAGAGCTTCTGCCATAGCATATCGCTAAGCAACCACCAACGGACTCACACAGGGGAGAAACCATTTAAATGTATAGAGTGTGGAAAGAGCTTCTATCACAGCATAACACTAAGCAAGCATCTACGGACTCACACAGGGGAGAAACCATTTAAATGTATGGACTGCGGAAAGAGCTTCACACATACTAGAAACCTTAGAATACATCACTGGACTCACACAGGGGAGAAACCATTTAAATGTATGGAATGTGGAAAGAGCTTTCGTTCAGGTGGTCATCTGAATGAACATCATATAACTCACACAGGGGAGAAACCATTTAAATGTATGGACTGCGGAAAGAGCTTCACACGTAATGGAACCCTTAGAATACATCTACGGACTCACACAGGGGAGAAACCATTTAAATGTACGGAGTGTGGAAAAAGCTTCCGTAAGAAAGTATCACTTAATAGACATCATCAAACTCACATGGGTGAAGAAACCTACAAATGTATGCAGTGTGGAAAGAGCTTCACACATAATGAAAGCCTTAGCAACCATCAACGGACCCACACAGGGGAGAAACCATTTAAATGTATGGACTGTGGAAAGAGCTTCACACTTAATGTAAACCTTAGCAACCATCAACGGACCCACACAGGGGATAAACCATTTAAATGTATGGAGTGCGGAAAGAGCTTCACACATAATGGAATCCTTAGAAAACATCTACGGACTCACGCTGGGGAGAAACCATTTAAATGTATCGAATGTGGAAAGAGCTTCATACATAATGGAAACCTTAGCAAACATCTACAGGCTCATACAGGGGAGAAACCATTTAAATGTATCGAATGTGGAAAGAGCTTCATACATAATGGAAACCTTACACAACATCTACGGAGTCACACAGGGGGGAAACCATTTAAATGTATTGAATGTGGAAAGAGCTTCACATATAATGGAAGCCTTACAAAACATCAATGTGCACACACAGGGGAGAAACTATTTAAATGTATCGAATGTGGAAAGAGCTTCAACTGTAGTGGAAATCTTAGAGCGCATAAATGGACTCACACAGGGGAGAAACCATTTAAATGTATCGAATGTGGAAAGAGCTTCAACAGTAGTGGAAATCTTGGACAGCATAAATGGACTCACTCAGGGAAGAAACCATATGAATGTATGGAATGTGGAAAGAGCTTTCGTTCAAGTGATCATCTGACTTTACATCGTAGAACTCACACAGGGGAGAAACCATTTAAATGTATGGACTGCGGAAAGAGCTTCACACATAATGGAAACTTCAGAAAACATCTACGGACTCACACAGGGGAGAAACCATTTCAATGTATGGAGTGTGGAAAAAGCTTCACTCAGAGTTCATCACTTAATAGACATCATCAAACTCACACGGGTGAGAGACCTTGTAAATGTTTGGAATGTGGAAAAAGCTTTCGTTCAGATGAACGACTGACTTCACATCATCGAACGCACACAGGGGAGAAACCATTTAAATGTGTGGAGTGTGGAAAGAGCTTTGGTCAAAAGGGAACTCTAAGAGTACATCAACAGACTTGCACGGGAGAAAAAACATTTAAATGTATGGAGTGTGGAAGGAGCTTCTGTTATAGCGGAATACTAAGAAAGCATCAAAGGACTCACACAGGGGAGAAACCTTATACGGCAAATGTATGAAGTGTGGAAAGAGCTTCAGTCTAAAGGAAACTAAGAGTACATTAACAGACCTACACAAGTGAGAAACCATATAAATGTATGGAGTGTGGAAAGAACTTCAGAGTGGACACCTTTCAAAACATCAATGGACTCAACAAAGGAAGAAACATTTAAATTCCAGGAGTGCAGAAACTGCTTCTGTTTAATGGAGTACTTACAAAATGTTTACGGACTTATATGGAAGCAACCATTTAGATGTATGTAGTGTAGAAAGATTTTTCCTCGACAGGAGGAGGAGGAGTTTGGATTTGATATCCCTCTTTATCACTACCCTAAGGAGTCTCAAAGCGGCTAACATTCTCCTTTTCCTTCCTCCCCCACAACAAACACTCTGGGAGGTGAGTGGGGCTGAGAGACTTCAGAGAAGTGTGACTAGCCCAAGGTCACCCAGCAGCTGCATGTGGAGGAGCGGAGACGCGAACCCGATTCACCAGATTATGAACCACCGCTCTTAACCACTACACCACACTGGCTCTCTCAAGGGTTCATTTCTTCCTTCTAATGAACAGGCTCCTATAGGTGGAAGTCAAATTTAAAGGCATCCCATGTATGTGATGATCTGGTGTTTTAATGTAAAGTTGTACTTTCATGTAGTAAAGTAATCAAGGTAGCGTATCACAATAGTTAGTAATGTATAAATGGCTTTGTACATCGTACCTCAGGTTACAAACAGCCTCTTTGATGAACATTTTGGATTATGACCATTTCAAACCCGGAAGTGAGTTGGTTAATAGGAAGGCAGCATGACATGCATTGTTTTAATTGCGGCCCAGGACCCACGTACCTACGGGACCGCCTCTCCTGGTATGCCCCATGGAGGACCTTAAGGTCCACAAATGACAACATTTTGGAGGTCCCAAGTCGCAAGGTGGTTAGATTGGTCTCGACTAGGGCCAGGGCCTTTTCAGTACTGGCCCCGACTTGGTGCAACGCTCTGTCACAAGAGACTAGGGCCCTGCGGGACTTGACATCTTTCCGCAAAGCCTGCAAGACAGAGCTGTTCCACCTGGCCTTTGGTTTGGACTCATTCTGACCATTGTGTTTCCCTCCCCTTATGGTTTTGATCTGTGGGCTATTTTTAAAATGAGGCTGCATTTTAAATTGCATTTTAACCTGTATTTTAAATTGGTATGGTTTTTTTTCCTATTATGTTTTTACTGTAATTTTAGTGGTGTTAGCCGCCCTGAACTCGGTTCTGCCCGGGGAGGGCGGGGTATAAATAAAACATCATAATAATAATAATAATAATAATAATAAACAAATAGAATCATAGAGTTGGAAGAGACCACAAGGGCCATCGAGTCCAACCCCCTGCCAAGCAGGAAACACCATCAGAGCACTCCTGACATATGGTTGTCAAGCCTCTGCTTAAAGACCTCCAAAAAAGGAGACTCCACCACACTCCTTGGCAGCAAATTCCACTGTCGAACAGCTCTTACTGTCAGGAAGTTCTTCCTAATTTTTAGGTGGAATCTTCTTTCCTGTAGTTTGGATCCATTGCTCCGTGTCCGCTTCTCTGGAGCAGCAGAAAACAACCTTTCTCCCTCCTCTAGGTGACATCCTTTTATATATTTGAACATGGCTATCATATCACCCCTTAACCTCCTCTTCTCCAGGCTAAACATGCCCAGCTCCCTTAGCCGTTTCTCATAAGGCATCGTTTCCAGGCCTTTGACCATTTTGGTTGCCCTCCTCTGGACACGTTCCGGTTTGTCAGTGTCCTTCTTGAACTGCGGTGCCCAGAACTGGACACAGTACTCCAGGTGGGGCCTGACCAGAGCAGAATACAGTGGCACTATTACTTCCCTTGATCTAGATGCTATACTCCTATTGATGCAGCCCAGAATTGCATTGGCTTTTTTAGCTGCCGCGTCACACTGTTGGCTCATGTCAAGTTTGTGGTCAACCAAGACTCCTAGATCCTTTTCACATGTACTGCTCTCAAGCCAGGTGTCACCCATCTTGTTTTTGTGCCTCTCATTTTTTTTGCCCAAGTGCAATACTTTACATTTCTCCCTGTTAAAATTCATCTTGTTTGTTTTGGCCCAGTTCTCTAATCTGTCAAGGTCGTTTTGAAGTGTGATCCTGTCCTCTGGGGTGTTAGCCACCCCTCCCAGTTTGGTGTCATCTGCAAATTTGATCAGGATGCCCTTGAGTCCATCATCCAAGTCGTTGATAAAGATGCTGAATAAGACCGGGCCCAAGACAGAACCCTGTGGCACCCCATTAGTCACTCTTCTCCAGGATGAAGAGGAACCATTGATGAGCACCCTTTGGGTTCGGTCAGTCAGCCAGTTACAAATCCACTGAGTGGTAGCATAGTCAAGACCGCATTTTACCAGCTTATACATTAGTTTATACATTAATGCTGCTGCAATGACTCCTGATTCTTTGAAGGGCAAATTGTTCAGGTAAAACATACCTGGTGGCAGCAGGAATAAAGGGGATGTTTAGATCAGAAGGTTGGCGGTTCGAATCCCCTTGACGGGGTGAGCTCCAGTTGCTCGGTCCCTGCTCCTGCCAACCCAGCAGTTCGAAAGCACATCAAAGTGCAAGTAGATAAATAGGTACCTCTCCAGCGGGAAGGTAAGCGGCGTTTCCGTGCGCTGCTCTGGTTCACCTGAAGTGGCTTAGTCATGCTGGCCACATGACCTGGAAGCTGTAAGCCGGCTCCCTTGGCCAGTAAAGCAAGATGAGCACCGCAACCCCAGAGTCGGCCACAACTAGACCTAATGGTCAGGGGTCCCTTTACCTTTACAATGTTGTAAAGGTCCCTTTACCTTTACAATGTCGGTGGGATGTGGGGGCGGAGCAAGAGAGAAGGGACGTGGGTGCACACCTGGTTCATCTTCGTTGCAGAGAAGAGCCAGTGAATTTCCCTGAAGGTGCATACACACAAAAACACACACACACGTGTGAACGCGCGCACACAGAACATAAGAAGGCCCTATAGTTGGAGCAGACCAAGGGTCCCGTCTCGCCCCGAATCCTGCTCTCCCGGAGTCCCAGTGGGAAACCAGATGCCCGTTTTGGGAATCCTGCAAGGAGAATTTCAGCCCAGGAGCATCTCTCCCCTCGCTGCTCGGTGGTCCAGGCAGCAGCTGGAAAATGCTGTCTGCACAGTTTGGAGTCTGTTTGGGTTTCTCTCAGGGACCAAAGGGTCTTGATCCGGCCCTCCTCCTCCTCCTCCAGAAACCCCCTCCCCCGTCAATAGGGTGGGCGTGGAGTTGGGCAGCTTCTCAAGGGAGCCCAAAGGGGAGGAAGCCGAAGGCAGCGCCGTCACGTCCGGCTCCCATGCGAAAAGTGGAAGGGGCTTCTCCCAGGAAGGGGTCACTCTGTGGGTCGGAAGTTTGCAGCAAGTGGGGGGGGTGCAGAAGGAGCCCCTGGAGAAGCGAGAGGTTTCAGAAAGGTAAAGAGGGGCGCCAGTCGACCACGGACCCCCCTTCTCCGCTTTGCATTGCAAGAAAGGAAATCGGAATAGCTACGAAGGGAGGCGGATGGTCAGAGGAGAAAGAGGTAAAGATGCCGGGGGAGGGGAGGGGAGGGGGGGAGGAAAAGCATAGAGAGACCCTTTCTTGCTTCCCCAAAAGCTCCTGCCTTGGGACGAGGGCGGGGAGGGGCGATGGGGTCGGAGAGAAAGGGGCACAGAGCCCCCCCCCCGCATTAATCTCTCGTCCTGGGACCCACATGGAGAGGCTCGCATCCATGCAATGCAGCTGCAAAGCGTGGACCCCCCCCCCCCACCTGCAGGGTTTGCCTTGCGCCGTCTCTTTTGAAGCCCCCCCCCCAGCAGACACGTTTTCCCACCAAGGGGTTGCCCCCCAAAAGCCCCACCCCCAAGCAGGGCGAGCCGTGCCAAGGAGGACCAGAGGGTGTAGGGGAGAGGGGGGGCAGAGGATGTTGGGGGGCAGAGGGTTGAATGGAAGCCTCCCTGGGGGCGAGACGCCATGTTGATAAATGGCAGGGGGTGGAGAAAGAAAGAGGCATGGGGCCTTTTTCTGGGATGCCTCCACCTGGGGTGCTGGCAGGGGGGTTTCTGCAGGGGCTGCCTTGGCTTCTCCGTTGACCTAGAGAAGCATCCCTGCACGCTGAACCCCCCCCCCCCCCATTTTGTCCTAGGGAAGCTGCTGCATCGAATGCTGGGATCTGCATTCTTCCAAGCCAGACCATTGGTCCCCTGGGAGAGGAGAGGAGAGGGGCACTTGAAGGAGCCCGTGTCAGGATGAAAAGGTGGGGTATAGATAAATAGAAGAAGAATAACAATCATTCTAAGGTTGCTTGAGGAGGCTTCTAGTCAAAGCAATTGGAGCCTCTTGTGAAGCCCCTGAATGAGACCAGCCTGTGAAGAAAGAGTGTCCGACAAGGAGCTGGGAGGCAGGGGGTTAAATTCCCCTGGGGGATCTTGCCTCTTGGCCTCACCTACCTCCTTGGAGGAAAAGGGGTGGGGGATTGATAAATGACTAGTGAAACAAAAGAGGACAGAGCAGAGACAGACAAATGCATCAGGAAGATGGCCCAGATCATACAGGAAGGAGAAAACAAAATGCAGATAATAAGTATTTTCAGAGAAACCTCAGCAGAGAAGGTTTTTTGGGGCTGAGTGTGACTTGGGAGTTCAAGGTGGACGTGGATACCAAGGGGTCTTCAGACGATTTTTCAGGGATTATGATTGGCATCTGTACTCCAGCAACCAAATGAATCCAAGGTTCCCACAGTAACAGAAGGTCTGGATGATTTCCCCAAAGATGCCTGCCTTATATTCCAGAAAATGGCCTGGATATGTCCCAGAAGGGAGTGTCTCTCAGGTTCTGAGTCGGAAAGGGAGCCAGGTACAATGACCCCGATTTGAAGGCTGGCTTCTTCTTCATACTCACCTTTTGAATCTCTTCCCGTGGAAGCATCCCTGCTTCCACCTCCTCCCCCTTTCCCTCCTTCCCCACAACCAGGCCTCTGGACCTTTAATATCCACCTTTTCCCGTGTTGCAGATCTTCCCTGTTGGAGCACAGGTGGGGGTCTCCCTTGGGGTGGGGGGCAAGGAGTCCGTGGCCCCCCACCCCAAAGGAGGACAGTGAGAGGGGCTTGGGCAGAGAATTCCTACAAGGATAGCTCTGTGTCCTGACTATGGGATGAGGAGGCAAATTCCCTATCCATTATTGCCCAGGGGACTGATGAGGAATTGTACGCCATTATAATTGCTCCGTGCTCTTTAGATGAAGTGTGATTAATAAATTTAGTAAGTAATAATTGCTCTGGTAACCTCAAGATTAGATTGCTGCAATGTGTTATATGTAGGGCTGCCTCTGAAGAGGGTTCAGTAACTTCAGCTGGTGCAGAATTCAGAGGCCCCCCACCTTAAAATAACTACGCAAAATCTACAGAGACTCCCAGGTTTGTGTTGTCTTTGCTTCTTCACAAGATGAACTTTTTGGAAGGTTTTTACAGTCACGTATAGCATCAATAACACTTATGCTTTACTTATTTGACAAACGATAGACTCTGGTACGATGAGTTTGAGCTCATCTCCTTGCCTGAAACCCAAAAAATAAAAATAGAAAAACACTGAGCAGGAGAAATTGAGGAGTATGTCCTTTCAGTATGCAATGAGACCCGACAGTATGTCTAGCTCATTTAAACAAAATCACTGATCCGATCAGCAGCAGCAGTGAACAATGTGATAGTGAATTGTCGTCGCTTGTCTCCACTGCCCTCACACACGTGTTGTGAAGAATCTTCTTTCATTATGAATGGTCTGTGTCACCATTAAGAAAAAGAAGTCAGAATAGGCCAATATCTATGTGTACTGTTCTTAAACCTAGCACAAGGTTGTCCTTTGAACTAGCCAGGTGTTTAACTGAGAATCAATCACAATCTGTCCATCATTTGAAAAATAAGACTTTAGAGCCACCCCACCCCAAAATGGCAACTCTTGTTGTTTAGTCGTTTAGTTGTGTCCGACTCTTCGTGACCCCCTGGACCAGAGCACGCCAGGCACTCCTGTCTTCCATCAGGGTCTTTTCCAGGGAGTCTTCTCTTCTCATGACTCCTAGACATTCAATTTTGGGCGGCTGTAACCTTGATTTAACAAGACATTTGGCACCTAGCTTCTATATATGAGTTTCTAACACTGATCCTGTTACCTCCACACACTGCTGCCTCTGTCCCCCTTAGTAGGAAGTCACGTTCCACCATCACATCCCTCTTCCTCCTCTGGGGAGTGGTAGGAATTGCTCCATACCCTGCCCCTTCCACAGCCACCTTGGTGCGTTCTGAGGTCTGCATCTTGCTCCTCTGACCCAGAATTGATTTTGCAGCTCGAGTGACACATCAGGGTTCCTAACAGCCCCGTTTCTCTGTACCACATTCCTCCAGGTTTTCGTTTCCTGCAACCAGCAATCTTCCTCCTGGCTGGGGCCAACCTCACCTGTGTTGCTGTCCCAGGACAATCCACTCTGCTCTCTTTCAAGAAATCCCTCATCTTGCTCAGGAGCTCGTAGGGCAGACAGGCGGACCTCAGCTTGCTGTTCCTTCTCTTCCTGCACCTGCTGCAGGTGTAATTCTGCATATTCTCAGGCAGCAGGACAAACATGGCACAGGTGTGGCAGGTCACTGCAGCAGCTCCCTCGCCATCCATGTCTCTTGCTCCTACACGCAGCATGAGACAGGACTCCTGGCCTCGCCCTCACACTCAGACTTAGAAGGGTGGTTTCTAAATCTAATAAATAAAAATTGGGGTGAGTGTTTCTATCTGGGATTCCAGCAGCCAGGCTCCAACAGCCTTTTCCGGCATCTCTGCGCTGCAAGGCTGACAGATGGAGGTCCAGCTCCAAGGACATTAGCCTACCTGAGCACACCTTCAGTTTATTCCAAGCGCCAAGCCTTCTCACTACTTCCATGCTACAGTCCCTAGAAAAACCTGAACCCTGGGTCTCCCAATATGGCTGCTATGCTCCTCCTGGGGCCCAAGGGACTGTGCGGGTGATTAATAAATATCCAGAAGTCCAAAGGGCTAAGATGTGCCCCAGGGGTGGAATAATATCAGACGGAGAATGAAAAATGTCATTAGCAACTCTGATTCTGAGAAATGGAGGGCATGTTTGTGTTGGCTATTTGCAGTATGGTAGCGCTGCAGGGAGCTTGCTGGGGAGACCATGCATTAAAAAGGACTCAAAAATAACTTAAACAAGGTTTTAATAACAAAAGCAAAAACTCCATTTACACTAAAGAAAACAACAAACAACCATGACCCAATCACCAACCCATCCCCCAGGGTAATGGCAGAGCTAGTTGCTGCTCCTTATATACTACACCCAAATGCTGACACAGCTGAATGAATACAACTCAGCAGCACCTGCTATGTTTCACAGCTGTAAAGCTGGGTCTTGTTATTTTGCTCTGGCCCCTTAAAGACATACACAACTGGTGGAACAATGATGAACCTTTACATTTAAAGAAACCATTCAACATTTCCCCTGCGGTTCATCATTGTGGATCAAAAACATAAAGCATATTTTGTACATGTCTTTCATGTGTAACCTTTGGAAGTGCTTTTGTAAAAATGTCCGCAATTTGATTGTCCCCTGGAACATTTTCAAATACAATCTTTACAAACTGTAAACGTAAACTTAAGACTCTAGTGCGCTGCGTATTGGTCTCTGAACACAGGATAGCGAGTCCGCTCTGGGAATCAAGGTAAACTTTTGCTGATAGTGTTACTTGCATCTGTAGGTCTGCAAATACTTCCAGATACCATTCTACATCACGAGTGGCCTGAACGCATGCACATAATTCACTCTCTGTTGTGGAGAGACAAATAATGGTTTATGTTTGGGACTTCCATTCAAATGGACAACCGTTATAACAAAACACCATACCAGACACATCCCTGCAATTATTTTGTTCCACTGCATGAGATGCATCACAGAAAATTTCAAAACCTTTGTCAATACTGGATGTAAACTGCAACCTATAATGTTTGGTATGTTTATTTTTTTTTTAAAAAAATAATATTTATTAAAAGTTTAAAGATTACAAAAAGAAGTAAGAAAAAAAGAAAGAATAGGCAATACAAATCAATACATTACAATACATAAAAAGAAAACAAGAAACACAATACATCAAAACAAAAACAAAAACAATTAAAAACACATCCAATATTCATATTCATCTTTCATTAGCCTGTTTCATCGACCTCCTCACACCTCCCTTTTTTGTATTCTAGTTATTATTTCAGCAAATCCTTCCCACCTTTCACTATTTTCTGTCATTTGTCTTAATTTGTTTTAACCTTATCTTACCATTAAAACCCTAAAATTTATTTGTACTTAACCCCTTATAATGTTTCTACTAAAGCCATGTAATTTCATTCCAGCATTTTTCTAACACTCATTAACTTTACAGTATTTCTCTAAACAAATTTTTAAAACTTTTTCCCGATCTTCTTCCACAGTCTCTTCTCCCTGGTCTCGGATTCAGTCAGTCCTTTCTATCAGTTCCATATGGTCCATCAACCTGGTGATCTTCTGTCCAAGGCTCTTAACTCTTTTCCATGTCCCTTCTGCAGATCTTCTTCGTATTTTTGCATAGACTTTACTTTATCTTCTGCTGGTCTTGTTCTTAATTTCCTTCCTTTAGCACTGAAGAGTAGATCTCGGGGAAACTCCAACCTAACAATATCTTTATTCCTTCTCGACGAGTCAGCCCATTCTCCATGGTCAAAACTAAAGTCCAAAAGATATTTCAGAACATGTTTCAAAATCCCTTGGAGGCTAAAGGCCTCCACAACTCCAATCTCCCCCTGACCCAAATCCAGATCCCAAAGGTCAGAACATCCCTGCATAAGGGGATCTATCCAACTTTCCTTCTCCAATCCAAGCAGGACTCCATCCCTCCAAATCTGACTTTCAAATTCAATCATAGAAGGCATCAGCTTAAATTCATCAAATTGCCTCTGAAGACGAGGCTCTCTCCACTTGTGTTACTTGAGGTTCAATAGCAGCTTTTTCCTTCGTCTTCTCCGCAACTTGCCATGTCAAAGTGGATTGCTGAATCAATTCCTGAATATTTTCTGTATAAATATTCACTTTTTGTCCCAAATCAGTCGTTTTTTGTCCCAAATTATCAATTTTAATAATCATCACATCCGTCTTCTCATGAAGCTGTTCCAATAAAACACTTATCTTGCAAAATGCATTCACTAAGGCTTCTTCTGTTGACATTCTTGTCCAAGGTCAATCTCTGATTCTCACGCTTTAATCTCTGCAGCTGGAAAATTCCCCAGCTCCACTCCTGCAACAGTTTCAAAAGCTCCTTCTAGAGGAAACAACTTCTATTTGTATCCGTCCTTTTAAATGCAGATCCAGCAACAGAGTTAATTTTCAATTTTCAACTACTTTTGCTCCTTTTTAAGTGCAGAGGAAAACAATGGAAACAATATATTTCTCTTATTTAACTATCTGTCAACATACGTTTTATTCACAGTCAATGAACTTTCCCAAAACGTCAATCTTACTGGCAGCCCGTTCCCAGGTTCAAAACGGTGGTAATTTATCTCTCTTCACTCTCTTTCCTGCAGGCTTAAACGATCCAAAATTTCCCCCCTTTTCTCCTGCTTCCAAGGCGGGTTTAGTAATTTTAACTGATGAAAATTTAATCCTTTACAAAAGGCTTTTCCAAGACTTAAGTTTGCAGCGTCTTTGCTTTAATATATTTACAAAGAGGAAGGCGGACTTCCTGTTTAGTACCTTCCTGCTTCGGTGCCAAATTAAGATGCTTAAAGATTCAATTTTCCGTTCTAATCACGAGTAGTTGTTTAAAGTCCAATTGTCCACAGGAAAAAGTCAGCGTTCTCCAGCAACAGCAATGCGGCTTCACTCCGTGAAAGAAGCAGTCGATTCGAAGCACCGCGCCGCTCACCCCACGTTGCTCCGGATCCCAAAACCGGGTTTCCCCGCGAGTAGGGGAGGCGCAAAAGTGCCAGCCGAATCCCACGTCCACAGGCTTCTCCCGCCTGTGGTTTTTAATGGGTCTTCGCCTTCGCCGTGGCGACCAGACCCTGATTTCCACGGAGCAGATTCCTCCCGGTCAGAGGAAATCCGCCATTGCCGGAGGCGCTAACCCGGAAGTCCAATGTTTGGTATGTTTAAGGTACATTACCACTCTCTTAAGAACAGAGAAACATTGCATAGTGGGCTTTTCCACAAATTTTGCCAGAAAGTGAAAAGCATAAGTTATATCTGGTCTTGAGATTCTTTGAATGAAATTTAGCTTGCCTATAGCAGAACAATACAAAGTTTTGTTAGGAAATGGCTTATCTTTACCGGTAAAGGTGAAACCACACACCATAGGCGTTTCCTTCCCATTTGCATTTTCTAAACGTAGCATTTCAACAAGATCATCAATTTTTGCAGCTTGATGAACCAGAAAAGATCCATTTTTACCTTTCACAATTTGCATGGATAAATAATTTTTAGCTATGCCCAATTCCACCACATCAAATTTATTCTGTAACTGTGATACTACCAGTTCATATTCCTGTTTAGTTTTTGTAGAAATTAACACGTCATCTACATACACGCATATTTTTGTTACAGAGTTGGCCCTTTCCTTTATAAACACACAGTTGTCTGCCTTTCCTTGTGAAAAAACAATATCCAGCAATTCTTTTGCTAAAGTTTGGTGCCAATTCCTTCCACTTTGGTGCAGACCATAAAGGGATTTATTTAATTTGCATACCAAACCTTCAGCGGCGTCTATGCCTTCAGGAACACGCATAGACATTTTCTTTTAAATCTGCAAACAAATATGCAGTTTTTATATCTAAATGATAAACAGAATGTCCACGTTGTGATGCATCTTTTAACAAAAGCTGAACTGTCTCATATTTTACACTTGGTGAATAACACAAATCATAATCTTCGCCTGGAATTTGTTGAAAACCCCTAGCAACTAATCTAGCCTTGTACCTTACAACTTCATTTTTGTCATTCATTTTAACTGTATAAACCCATTTTGAATCAATAAGTCTCATATCTGAGGTTTGTGGTACAAGAGACCAAGTGTTATGCTCTTTTAAAGAAGCTATCTCAGAGTTCATAGCTTTATACCAATTTACAGCTTGGTGCTTAGGTAAATTCTGAACATCATTGTAGCTTTTTGGCTCAAAAACCGCCTTATTGGCATACACAGTATTAAAATGATCATCTGCAAAACGTTGTGGCTTCTGCCTCTTTCTATCTGAATGTCTCAGTCCGGGAGGAGAGTCAGACTCATCAGACTTAACGGGACTAAGTGAACTACTAGTTTCAGGTTGTAAACCACCATTGTCAGACTGAAGAGATGCCTGTAGGCTAAGCTCACGGTCAGAAAACTCAAAAGAATCTAACCTCCCCTCGGGTGTCTGTGACTTTAAATCATCAAGCAAATTATCAGATTCAACAGGCTTTTCATCGTCTCCCATTAATTCAGAATCATTATTATTCCCTGCTGCTGCTGCTACTTCTTCCTCTTCTTCCTCAGTATTATCTATGCCATCAGTATCTTGGAAAACAGCAACTCCATTCCAAATTACAGTTTGTATCATGCTTCTGGTAATATGAAATTTGCCAGTTGCTGGGACGTAAATTCTGTACACCCCCTGCTGGTAGCCCATTAATTTTCCCTGGACACTACGTTCACCCAATTTCTGCTTAGCGGGATAATGCATAATTACACCTGAACCCCAAATGCGTAGGTATTTCAGATTAGGGTGTTTTTTAAACAACTTCTCATAGGGGGTGACATCTAAACCAGAATGATAACTGATTTCTCACATAACAAAAGGCATGGAGCACTTCAGTCCAAAAATCTTTGGGCAGATTAGCATCGTGCAGATAAGTTTTAACCCCTGCCTGCAGGTCACGCTGCACAATTTCAACAAGCCCATTTTGCCAGGGACTTTGGGGGCAAGGTAACTCATGCGTAGTCCCCTGCGCTTCCAGGAAATTCTCAAAAACCTCAGAAACAAATTCCCCACCCCGGTCAGAAAACAGGTTCTTAATAGGTTTGTTAAAATGCGTTTTTACCCAACTGCAAAAAACTTTGTACTTCTCAAATGCTTGGGACTTCTCAGCTATTGCATAAGTCCAACAATATCTACTATACTGGTCTATGAGAGCAAGCCAGTACTTAGAACCTCCTAATGATGGTGGGTGTGGCCCAACTAAATCACAATGTGCACGCTCAAATGGCTCAGTTACTTTCCTATCTGAGCACCTACCCTTGCGTGCAACCTTAATCTTCTTTTTGCAATAGGATAGACATTGCATAAAGAATTTACATGGTTTTAAGTTGAGGCCATTAACAATATTCTTTGTCTTAATTAAATCAGCAAAATTCAGATGTCCTATAACTCTGTGCACCTCATGGACACACCCAGAATGTGGCCTTACATTCCTCAACTCCTGGCTTGACTGTGCTGTTCTACAATTTATAGGCGGATTAGGAGTAGGTGTGAAAATACAGTCTATATAAACCATCAGAGTCCTAGGCATACAATAGATGTTTGTTCCCATCGAAAAACTCACACATTGACTTTGAGAAACGCACAGTTATGTCTTGACGAGCAAAGCACCTTACTGACAATAAATTGTCTACTGACGGGCAGTAAATGCAGTTCACTATTGTAATGTTTAAAGAGTCAAGTTTAACAGTACCCCTGCCAAGCGACTGCAAGACTTGTGAATTGGCTAAATGTACATTACCAATTTCCCCTCCGAAAGAAATAAACAAGCTTCGATCGTTGTGCTGGGATGCTCCTGAGTCCACAATAAAAGATTTCCACTTGGCACCTTTAATTCTTTTCGATCTGTTGTCCGAGCATGAAAAGCTCACTGCTCGTTTCTGTCTTTACGATACGATGTCGGCTGCTGGGCTGATGACCGTGACTGACGAACAGAAACAGACTTTGGAGTGCTTTGCTTTCTTTTGGATCTGCAGTCCTTTGCAAAATGTCCCTGCTTATTGCAGAACCAACACTTGGCAGCTTTAAATGCAGTCGTATCACCACAACTTTGCAAGTGGTGTTCCTCATTCTTTCTGGAAATAGGAGTGCTTATGGCACAAGCCTCCCTTCTATCCAACTCGCCAAATAATCTTGCCGTTACCCCTTCCACAGTTAATTGTGCTGGTGGAACGGCAGATATCTGGCTAGCTATACCATCAAAGTCCTCATTAAGGGAACATAGAATGATAAAAACATACTGAATATCAGGTATCTCCATGTCCCTTCAAATTAATTTGCAGCGTATTGCCTCCAGACGTCTCAAGTGTGCTGCCAAATCACCACCAGGCTGCAACTTCATCTGGTACAACTGCTTGAAAAACGTCAATG
Source organism: Podarcis tiliguerta (assembly GCF_965153285.1). Lineage (NCBI taxonomy): Eukaryota > Metazoa > Chordata > Lepidosauria > Squamata > Lacertidae > Podarcis > Podarcis tiliguerta. The sequence goes on along the minus strand of NC_139535.1, from coordinate 2,163,965 downwards.
CAGACCCTGACTCTTTTCTAATATGCACTGCTGCAAGACTGTCCCACATTTCTTTGAAGAAGAAGAAGAAGAAGAGTTTGGATTTGATATCCCGTTTTATCACTACCCGAAGGAGTCTCAAAGCGGCTAACATTCTCCTTTCCTTCCTCCCCCACAACAAACACTCTGTGAGGTGAGTGGGGCTGAGAGACTTCAGAGAAGTGTGACTAGCCCAAGGTCACCCAGCAGCTGCATGTGGAGGTGCGGAGACACAAACCCGGTTCCCCAGATTACGAGACTACCGCTCTTAACCACTACAGCACACTGGCAGTTTTCTTATTCCTTATATAGATAACTTGCTGGTCGCTGACTGCCAAATTAATTATTGCCCTGGCTTTTGCATCTCCTTTTGACCAAGCATTAGTTACAGGGTCAGGAGGTCATCAGTTACATAGGTCCATATTTCTCTAGAGGTCAAAAGTGCCTCCACCCGAAAAGACCATAAACAATAGTTCTCATCTGTCAGCTGTGGGAAGACCAGCGCCTCCTCAGCTTCTGGAACCCAGTCAACCATTCTGGAACTCTTCCAGACCCACAGAACTACGCTAACAGGAGAAGGAGTTTTCAAACCTTTCTCAGAGTCCAAAAATATGCAGTCATCCACTCAGCAGCTGGGCCCATAACCAAAGATGGTGGCTATTTGCAGTATGGTAGCGCTGCAGAGAGCTTGCTGGGGAGACCATGCATTAAAAAGGACTCAAAAATAACTTAAACAAGGTTTTAATAACAAAAACAAAAACTCTATTTACACTAAAGATAACAACAAACAACCATGACCCAACCACCAACCCATCCCCCAGGGTAATGGGAGAGCTAGTTGCTGCTCCTTATATGCTACACCCAAATGCTGACACAGCTTAATCAATACAAGCAGCACCTGCTATGTTTCACAGCTGTAAACCTGGGTCTCGTTATTTTGCTCTGGCCCTTGCTCTGGCCCCTTAAAGACATACACAACTGGTGGAACAATGATGAACCTTTACATTTAAAGAAACCATTCAACAGTTCGTGGAAGGAGAACAACTCCCTTTCCTGTGAGGCAGGTCCTTATTTAAAAAGGCAATCCCACAACTGTATTCTTAGATCAAACTACTTTATTAATTATTTAGTATTATGAAAGGTTGATGATGCATTCCTATTATTTGGCATTGTTTCAACTCATTTGCTTAAAATTTGGGACATAAAGAAGACAGGGAGGAATGTACAATAGGTTGAAATAAGAGAAGGTGCTAATTGCATTTGATGTGTGTTACAGTCTTTGTTCTCTTCCTTGAAATACTAACAGGAGTTTTCCTCTCCTCTCATTTCCAAGCAGGTTATGGAGAAGACAGTGCGTCATCTGTAATTTCATTTGGAAATACGAAGAGACCATTTAAATGTGGTGAATGTGGAATGTGCTTCAGTCCATGTGCACAGTTAATAAACTCACATCAATAAACTCACAGAGTGGGGAAACCATTTAAAGGTATAGAGTGTGGAAAGAGCTTCAACAAACTTCATCTCTTACTTTGCATTGTCTAACTCCTATGAGTGAGAAACCCTACCAATGTATGCAGTGTGGATGGAGATGCAGTATGAGTAGACAACTTACTGTACATCAAAGGATTCACGCAACAGAAAAACCATTTAAATGTGTAGAGTGTGGAAAGAGCTTCTGTCATAGCATATCGCTAAGCAACCATCAACGGACTCACACAGGGGAGAAACCATTTAAATGTATAGAGTGTGGAAAGAGCTTCTGTCATAGCATAACGCTAAGCAAGCATTTACGGACTCACACAGAGGAGAAACCATTTAAATGTATGGACTGTGGAAAGAGCTTCACACATAATAAAAACCTAAGCGAACATCAACGGACTCACACAGGGGAGAAACCATTTAAATGTATAGAGTGTGGAAAGAGCTTCACACATAATGGAAACCTTAGAAAACATCTACGGACTCACACAGGGGAGAAACCATTTCAATGTATGGAGTGTGGAAAAAGCTTCACACATAATGGAAACCTTAGAAAACATCTACGGACTCACACAGGGGAGAAACCATTTAAATGTATGGAGTGTGGAAAAAGCTTCAGTCAGAGTTCAGCAATTAATAAACATCATCAAACTCACACGGGTGAGAGACCTTGTAAATGTTTGGAATGTGGAAAAAGCTTTCGTTCAGGTGAACAACTGACTTTACATCATCGAACGCACACAGGGGAGAAACCATTTAAATGTATGGACTGCGGAAAGAGCTTCACACATAATGGAAACCTTAGAAAACATCTACGGACTCACACAGGGGAGAAACCATTTCAATGTATGGAGTGTGGAAAAAGCTTCACTCAGAGTTCATCACTTAATAAACATCATCAAACTCACATGGGTAAAAAACCCTACAAATGTATGCAGTGTGGGTGGATATTCAGTATGAGTAGACAACTTATGGTACATCGAAGGAGTCACGCGGCAGAAAAACAATTTAAATGTGTAGAGTGTGGAATGAGCTTCACCTATAAGGCAAGCCTTAGCAACCATCAACGGACTCACACAGGGGAGAAACCATTTAAATGTATCGAATGTGGAAAGAGCTTCACACATAATGGAATCCTTAGAAAACATCTACGGACTCACACACGGGAGAAACCATTTAAATGTATGGACTGCGGAAAGAGCTTCACACATAATGGAATCCTTAGAAAACATCTACGGACTCACACACGGGAGAAACTATTTAAATGTATGGAGTGTGGAAAGAGCTTTCGTTCAGATGAACATCTGACTTTACATCATCGAACTCACACAGGGGAGAAACCATTTAAATGTATGGTCTGCGGAAAGAGCTTCACACATAATGGAAACCTTAGAAAACATCTATGGACTCACACAGGGGAGAAACTATTTAAATGTATGGAGTGTGGAAAGAGCTTCACATATAATAGAAACCTTAGAAAACATCAATGGACTCACACAGGGGAAAATCTATTTAAATGTATGGAGTGTGGAAAGAGCTTCAACAGTAGTAGAACACTTAGACAACATCAATGGACTCACACAGGGGGAAAACCATTTAAATGTATCGAATGTGGAAAGAACTTCACACATAATGGAAGCCTTAGACAACATCTACAGACTCACACAGGGAAGAAACCTTATGAATGTATGGAATGTGGAAAGTGCTTTCGTTCAGGTGATCATCTGTCTTTACATCATAGAACACACACACGGGAGAAACCATTTAAATGTATGGACTGTGGAAAGAGCTTCACACGTAATGGAACCCTTAGAATACATCTACGGACTCACACAGGGGAGAAACCATTTAAATGTATGGAGTGTGGAAAAAGCTTCAGTCAGAGTTCAGCAATTAATAAACATCATCAAACTCACACGGGTGAGAGACCTTGTAAATGTTTGGAATGTGGAAAAAGCTTTCGTTCAGGTGAACAACTGACTTTACATCATCGAACGCACACAGGGGAGAAACCATTTAAATGTATGGAGTGTGGAAAGAGCTTTGGTCAAAAGGGAACTCTAAGAGTACATCATCGAACGCACACAGGAGAGAAACCATTTAAATGTATGGAGTGTGGAAAGAGCTTTGGTCAAAAGGGAACTCTAAGACTACATCAACAGACTCACACAGGGGAGAAACCTTATACGGCAAATGTATGAAGTGTGGAAAGAGCTTCAGTCTAAAGGAAACAAAGTGTACATTAACAGACTCACCCAGGTGAGAAACCATTTAAATGTATGGAGTGTGGAAAGAACTTCAGTCAGAGTGGACACCTTACAAAACATCAATGGACTCACAAAGGAGGAAACATTTAAATTCCAGGAGTGCAGAAACTGCTTCTGTTTAATGGAGTACTTACAAAATGTTTACGGACTTATATGGAAGGAACCATTTAGATATATGGAGTGTAGAAATATTTTTCCTCGACAAGAGGAGGAGGAGTTTGGATTTGATATCCCGCTTTATCACTACCCTAAGGAGTCTCAAAGTGGCTAACATTCTCCTTTCCCTTCCTCCCCCACAACAAACACTGCGTGAGGTGAGTGAGGCTGAGAGACTTCAGAGAAGTGTGACTGGCCCAAGGTCACCCAGCAGCTGCATGTGGAGGAGCGGAAACGCGAACCCGGTTCACCAGATTATGAGTCTACCGCTCTTAACCACTACACCACACTGGCTCTCTCAAGGGTTCATTTCTTCCTTCTAATGAACAGGCTCCTATAGGTGGAAATCAAATTTAAAGGCATCCCATGTATGTGATGATCTGGTGTTTTAGTGTAAAGTTGTACTTTCATGTAGTAAAGTAATCAAGGTAGCGTATCACAATAGTTAGTAATGTATAAATGGCTTTGTACATCGTACCTCAGGTTACAAACAGCCTCTTTGATGAACATTTTGGATTATGACCATTTCAAACCCGGAAATGAGTTGGTTAAACTAGAATTATAGGAATGGCAGCATGACATGCATTGTTTTAATTGCGGCCCAGGACCCACGTACCTACGGGACCGCCTCTCCTGGTATGCCCCTTGGAGGACCTTAAGGTCCACAAATGACAACATTTTGGAGGTCCCAAGTCGCAAGGTGGTTAGATTGGTCTCGACTAGGGCCAGGGCCTTTTCAGTACTGGCCCCGACTTGGTGCAACGCTCTGTCACAAGAGACTAGGGCCCTGCGGGACTTGACATCTTTCCGCAGGGCCTGCAAGACAGAGCTGTTCCACCTGGCCTTTGGTTTGGACTCAGTCTGACCATTGTGTTTCCCTCCCCTTATGGTTTTGATCTGTGGGCTATTTTTTAAATGAGGCTGCATTTTAAATTGTATTTTAACCTGTATTTTAAATTGTTGTTTTTTCCCCTATTATGTTTTTACTGTAATTTTACTGGTGTTAGCCACCCTGAGCCTGGCTCTGGCTGGGTAGGACGGGGTATTAATAACTGGGCGGGGGGGTGTGGAGGAATAAATGACCAGTCCATAATTTTAATGGTAGGTCTATTATAGCTGTGAGAGAAACAGAATAACAACAGGAAAAACCCCAGAAACCTAGAAGTCAAATCAGAGATTTATGTGCATTACAATGAGTGAAATAAGTATTTGATCCCTTATCCACCAGCCAGATGTCAGGCTACCTGGTATCTTAACTGTTACGTAACGAGCTGAGATTAGAAGCACCTGCTGTAAGGGAGAGGTCTTACCTGTTATCCCAGCTCATTACAGTACCTGTACAAAAGACACCTGTCGACAGAAGCAATCAATCCAAAGGTGTTTTTATTATGCGTTGGCTTGTGACATATATGGAAGGTGACCAATGAAGGTGGTTTTCCGCGTCTCTTAGGTCATAGAAATGTTCTAAAGGACTGTGTGGAAAAATTAGGGCTGAGGGAGAATTGTGGAAGGGGTTGAGGGGTGTGAAAGGGAGACGGAGACGGAGAGAAGTCTCTGAGTCATTTGCTGAGGGATGTGGATGAAGGCCTTGGCTTCTCTCACACCAAATGTAACCGCTCTGTAGAAAAGACTCTACAACCTGAAAATGGAGACGGTGCACGTACTTTTGTAACCCAAGAAAATCTTTAATAATTTTTTTTTAATTGAAATAAAGGCCTTGCTCTCCTTCCATCAGACTTTCCTTTAAGCGAAGCAGCCCCTGTATCTCAGGTCTCTAAGCAGTTTAGGATGCCTACTTGAGAAACGTGCTTTAAAATGGCTTCGTCTCTCAATGATTAGTCCATCGTAAGACCTACAGTGTTTTGCTTTTGAAATCCCTTTTCTTCCTCCCTTCTTCCCACCTTTTATTCTATCCACCATTCCAGGAGCTCGTGGGGATGCGATGTTTGATTTCAGGCAAGAAATGAGGGTTTTCATCTCGTTACAGGAGACTGGTTGCCATTCAGGAGAGCCAGTGTGGTGTAGTGGTTAAGAGCGGTAGTCACGTAATCTGGGTAACCGGGTTCGCGTCTCCGCTCCTCCACATGCAGCTGCTGGGTGACCTTGGGCCAGTCACAGTCTCTCAGCCCCACTCACCTCACAGAGTGTTTGTTGTGGGGGAGGAAGGGAAAGGAGAATGTTAGCCGCTTTGAGACTCCTTAAAAGGGAGTGAAAGGCGGGATATCAAATCCAAACTCTTCTTCTTCTTCTTCTTCAGGCTTCCCCTGATGACCTGTCTTTAATTAAACCCTGGGCCACCAGCTCCCAGCATTTGTCTTCCCTCTGTTCCATTAGCTAGTCCCAAGGGCTTTCGTATTTTCAGCTTTCTTGTCGTGGAGCAGACTCTTGTATTCCAACCTACGTTTGATCAAATTTTCCGTGGATTCCTCTGATGGATTCTTATGTCTTAGTTGTCTTAGCTAGAGCTTTCTTAGCTGCTTCGAATCAACTGTCAAACCAGCCAAGGTGTGTTGATTGTGTGCAATTAGTAATTGTAGGAAGTTATCTGTGATGGGCAGCTGGGCTTGGCCAGAGTCAGGGGGTGCAGTGCCTCAGAATTCCATGAGAGAGCTGGAGCCTCCCTCTGATTGGCTATCAAGACAGGTGGGCGGAGCCAGCACTTTTGGAGGGAAAATAAAATGAGCCGTTTCTGAGAAAGTGGAGGGATAGTTTTGTGGGAGAAGAGGGAGGGAGGGAGGTTCTGGTCTGTGTGTGAAGTGCACTCTGAGGAAATTATCCCAAGCTAGAGAAAGGGGTCTCTGAGCTTAGAAAGACTAGTTTTGAGAGAGTATTCAGACAGGAGTTAACTGGAAGGCTGGGAAGCAAGGAGTAGAAGCTGTGAGGATACTGTCTACTTGGGTCTCATTTCAGTCAGGAAGGGAAAGATCTTCTAGAAAGAGCAGAATCCCAAACCAGTTATGAAGGGTGTGGTGACCCCCTGGGTCTGCTATACTGTCAGAAGTACCTCAGGAGCGTGGAAACTGACAGAAAGTAACACCTTGTTTAAGAATCAAAATATTAAGCTGCAACAGCTAAGTTAAAGAGCTGAAGTGAAATAAGTGGAAATAAGCTCAGCATTGGCCACCCTCTCTAGACACCTGTAACATCGAAGAGGAATAACTTAAAAGAAGCAACAGAAGTTTAAAAGAAGCTGTGCATTTACTATTTTGTTTTAGAAGCCTGTAACATACACTAAATTTAGTACAATTTATTATTGAGTTCACTGTTTCCTGAAAGAACATTATCTATCTCCTGACACATCCTTTGCTTTTTTCAACTTTGTTCTGTAAAATAAAACTTCCTTGTTTGTTCAACTTCTGCCTGAGTTGCCAAGGATCTTTGTTTACGTTCACACAAAAACTGTAAGATAACCCATTGTGATTATATAGTCAGTCAGGACTGACTGAAGAAACTGACTACAGTGGTATCTTGGTTCTCAAACTTAATCCGTTCTGGAAGTATGTTCGAAAACCAAAGAGTTCCAAAACCAAGGCGCGCTTTCCCATAGAAAGTAATGTATAACAGATTAATCCGTTCCAGACTTTTAAAAACAACTCCTAAAACAGCAATTTAACATGAATTTTACTATCTAACGAGACCACTGACCAATAAAATGAAAGCAATAATCAATGTTCTGTACTATAAAATAAAGAAGACAGTAAGGTAAAGGTAAAGGTACCCCTGCCCGTACGGGCCAGTCTTGACAGACTCTAGGGTTGTGCGCCCATCTCACTCAAAGAGGCCGAGGGCCAGCACTGTCCGAAGACACTTCCGGGTCACGTGGCCAGCGTGACATCGCTGCTCTGGCGAGCCAGAGCCGCACACGGAAACGCCGTTTACCTTCCCGCTAGTAAGCGGTCCCTATTTATCTACTTGCACCCGGGAGTGCTTTCGAACTGCTAGGTTGGCAGGCGCTGGGACCGAACAGCGGGAGCGCACCCCGCCACAGGGATTCGAACCGCCAACCTTTCGATTGGCAAGCCCTAGGCACTGAGGCTTTAACCCACAGCGCCACCCGCATCCCAAAGAAGACAGTACTGTAGATTAAAACTAATTTCTTTTCTTGCCTGCACTGATGATAGACATTGTTTGGATGGGGCTTTTATACATTGCCACAGTCACACAATCAAAAACAAAGAACAAGCCACAGTCACAAAAAGCCAAATAAAAACTCAATTTTTTTTAGCAAAAACAAAAGCACCACATATAAGCTCCAAATACCACCTCAGAACACTGCAATCGGAAATGGGAGGCTTTGATTACAATGGGGGGGGGGTGCAAATTAGCAGTGCAACAGTAAAAACAGGAGGAAAAAGACTTTGATTACAATGGGGGGTGCGCAAATTAGCAGCGGAACAGTGAAAACAGAAGGAAGAAGGCTTTGATTAGAATGCAGGGGGATGCAAATTAGCAACGCAGCAGTGAAAACAGAAGCTCAGGAGCATGTTCAGCTTCCGAAGCAAAGTTCACAAACTGGAACACTGACTTCCAGGTTTGCAGCATTTGAGTTCAAAGAGTTCTTCCCACATTGCAAACACTAAGACGTTTTCTCTCTTGTATGAATTCTGTGATGCGAAGCGAGACTGCGGCTGTGACTGAAGCTCTTTCCACATTCGAAGCACTGATATGGTTTCTCCCCTGTATGGATTCTGTGATGGGAAGCGAGATGTGATCTGTGACTGAAGCTCTTTCCACATTCGAAGCACTGATATGGTTTCTCCCCTGTATGGATTCTTTGATGGGAAGTGAGATATGATCTGTGACTGAAGCGCTTCCCACATTCCAAGCACTGATATGGTTTCTCCCCTGTATGGATTCTGTTATGGATTATGAGCTGGGGGCTTTGACTGAAGCTCTTTCCACATTCGAAGCACTGATAGGGTTTCTCCCCTGTATGGATTCTTTGATGGGAATTGAGACTGTCCTTTCGACTGAAGCGCTTCCCACATTCCAAGCACTGATATGGTTTCACGCCAGTATGAATTCTTTTATGGATTAGGAGATGGGGGCTTTGACTGAAGCTCTTCCCACATTCCAAGCACTGATAGGATTTCTCCCCTGTATGAATTCTTTCATGGATTATGAGATGGGGGCTGTGACTGAAGCTCTTCCCACATTCCAAGCACTGATAGGATTTCTCCCCTGTATGAATTCTTTGATGGGAAGTGAGACTCTGCCTCTGACTGAAGGTCTTTCCACATTCCAAGCATTGATAGGGTTTCTCCCCTTTGTGAACTTTTTGATGGGAAGAGAGATTGCTGCTCTGATTGAAGCTCTTCCCACATTCTAAGCACTGATAGGGTTTCTCTCCTGTATGAATTCTTTGATGGGAAGTGAGACTCTGGCTGTGATGGAAGCTCTTCCCACATTCAAAGCACTGATAGGGTTTCTCCCCTGTATGAATTCTTTGATGGGAAACGAGATGTGATCTGTGACTGAAGTTCTTTCCACATTCCAAGCACTGATATGGTTTCTCCCCTGTATGAATTCTTTGATGGGAAGCGCAATGTGATCTGTGACTGAAGTTCTTTCCACATTCCAAGCACTGATACGGTTTCTCCCCCGTATGAATTCTTTGATGGGAAGTGAGACTGTGGCTGCGACTGAAGCTCTTCCCACATTCTAAGCACTGATAGGGTTTCTCCCCCGTATGAATTCTTTGATGGGAAGTGAGATTATACTTCCGATTGAAGCTCTTTCCACATTCTCTGCAGTGATACAATTTCTCTCCTCTGTGAATTCTTTCATGTGAAGTGAGGCTATCCCTCTGAATGAAGCTCTTTCGCTGATGGGAGGTGGAATGGGAGCTCTGGCCGATGTTCTCTCCATACTCTGAATATTTATTTGATTTCTCCAATATGTGGATTCTGTTGTGGTCCCCCTTGTTCTTCCCTTCCCATTCATCACCATCTGCAATGAAGAGAGAAGCTAATTAGAGCCTCAGGAAGAAATGGAGCTCCAGATTATTGAACAAAGTTCCCCACCACCCAGTTCACTAAGAGACTTGACAGTGCTCCGTTTCAGCCTCAAGAGGACTTCCTTGAAGTCTAAATTAATGGCATTGTAGATGTGTGGCATCTTCAACCCCCCAACATTTGAGCACGCCTGAGGTTGCCAGACTCTCTTGAAACCAATGGGCCGAGGGCCACTAGGTGGCGCATTGAAAGATGGCCGACAAGAACATCTCTCTGACCCATACGAGGTATTAAGAGGCTGCTATGGGAAGTATGCAGCTTCCCGACCCCCTCAAGATAGTGAGGGGGGCTGCCTTGCCAGCGGTGTTCATAATGCCCCCCTGATCCGAGAGATGGGGGTGACGAACACTTGGCACGAGCCCTCGGTGGAGTCAGATCTTCCTGACGCCAATTCCAATCAGCGCATGCTGGTTGCTTCAGCTTGGAATTATAATGGGAAATAATATGATTGGAAGGAAGGCTGAAGCACATACATCAAGTGAAGCTCGACGATAAGACTGCTGATGAATGGATCTCTGTGACCGGGAGTGACGGATGGATAAGTAAATCTTTTGATGAACCACCACTAGGAGAATGTATGTCTAGAACGAAGTGGGGGTGGAGGAAAAAACTCTTTTTTTTCCCTTGCATGATGTGATAATAATAACCCTCCACCCCAGAAAGAAATTAGATTGTTGCATTTTAATAATCATAAACAGAACTTTAAGAACTAAGTGGGGTGAAATATAATATAATAAGAGAAGTTTGAATGGTGAGAAGGAGGAAAATTTTTATGACGCAGTTAAAAAAAAACATCTTCACCTGCACACTCCCCTTCAGCTGTTGCCTCAATCTAAATTTGGTCTAAATTTAAACTTTTTTTCTAAATATCTTTCTTCACTTTGAATCTCCTCTCATTTTCATGAATAGACCAACTCTGTATAGTTTAACTGGTAACAGAAGAGGGAAAATGTGGGGGAGGGAGACAGTGCTCCTGAAGGTAGGAGTCTATCAATTGATGAAGATGATCATCCAAATGTCATAGACCAAATGGAGCAAACAGCACGCAGACCTAGTGGTGGGAGGAAAAAATCCTTAAATAAGAGACACGGGGGAATGATTAATGGACTTCAATGTCTGTACACTAATGCGCAAAGCATGGGAAATAAACAAGATGAGCTTGAGCTCTTGGTACAGCAAACTAAATATGACATAATAGGCATCACTGAAACCTGGTGGGATAAGTCCCACGATTGGAATGTAATAATGGAGGTATACAATCTGTTTCAGAGAAACAGACCAGATAAGAAAGGAGGAGTGGTGTTATATGTCAGGGATGTGTATACCTGTGAAGAGATCCAAGATTTAGAAGAAGAAGAAGAAGAAGAAGAAGAAGAAGAAGAAGAAGAAGAAAAAGAGTTTGGATTTGATATCCCGCCTTTCACTCCCCTTCAGAAGTCTCAAAGCGGCTAACATTCTCCTTTCCCTTCCTCCCCCACAACAAACACTGTGAGGTGAGTGGGGCTGAGAGACTTCAAAGAAGTGTGACTAGCCCAAGGTCACCCAGCAGCTGCATGTGGAGGAGCAGGGAAGCGGACCCGGTTCACCAGATTATGAGACTACTGCTCTTAACCACTACACCACACTGGCTCTCAGAACCTCAAAGCCAAAGTGAGAGCATTTGGGTCAAAATTAAGGGAGAGAAGAATAACAGTGACCTCATTGTGGGAGTTTACTATAGATCCCCAAGCCAAACGGAGGACATAGATGATGCCTTCCTGGAACAGATGGCCAAGCATGCAAAAGGAAGGGAGATAGTAGTAATGGGGGACTTCAATTACCCGGATATTTGTTGGATGTCAAACTCAGCCAAGAGCATAAGGCCAAACAGATTCCTCACTGGCCTTGCAGACAACTTCATTGTCCAGAAAGTGGGAGAAGCAACAAGAGGAACCGCCATTTTAGATCTGGTCCTAACCAGTGTTGATGACCTGGTTAGTGGGGTAGAAGTGGAAGGATCATTAGGCGCGAGTGATCATGCTCTTCTGAAGTTTACTATACAGCGGAAAGGAGCAGCCAAGCATACTAGGACTCAATTTCTTGACTTTAAGAAAGCCGACTTCATAAAACTTAGGGAAGTGCTGGGTGAGATCCCATGGACAGTAATACTAAAAGGAAAGGGAGTTCATGATGGCTGGGAGTTTGTTAAGAGGGAGATAGTGAAAGCACAACTTCAGGCAATACCAATGAGACGGAAACATGGAAGGTGCCTAAAGAAGCCAGGGTGGCTATCTAAAGAACTTCTAACTGAGTTAAGATTAAAAAAGGATGTGTACAAAAAATGGAAAAGGGGGGAAACCACCAAGGAGGAATTCAACAAATAGCCAGCACGTGTAGACACAAAGTCAGAAAAGCTAAAGCACAGAATGAACTCAGGCTTGCTAGAGAGGTTAAAAGCAACAAAAAAGGCTTTTATGGGTATGTTCGTAGCAAAAGGAAGAACAAAGAAACAGTGGGGTCACTCAGAAGAGAAGATGGTGAAATGCAAACAAGGGACACAGAAAGGGATGAACTCCTCAATACCTTCTTTGCCTCAGTCTTCTCCGATAAAGAAAACAATGCCCGACCTGAAGAATTTGGAGCAAATGATTCAGCAGAGAAAACAAAGCCCAGAATAACTAAGGAGATAGTACAAGAATACTTGGCTAGTTTAGATGTATTCAAGTCTCCAGGGCCAGATGAACTGCATCCAAGAGTATTAAAAGAACTGGCAGATGTGATCTCAGAACCACTGGCAGTCATCTTTGAGAATTCCTGGAGAACAGGTGAAGTCCCGCCAGACTGGAGGAGGGCAAATGTTGTCCCTATTTTCAAAAAGGGGGAAAGAGAGGACCCAAAGAATTACCGCCCAGTCAGTCTGACATCAATACCAGGGAAGATTCTGGAGCAGATCATTAAGCAAACAGTCTGTGAGCACCTAGAAAGGAATGCTGTGATCACCAATAGTCAGCATGGATTTCTGAAAAATAAGTCCTGTCACACTAACCTGATCTCGTTTCTTGACAGAATTACAAGCCTGGTAGATGAAGGGAACGCAGTGGATGTAGCCTACCTTGATTTCAGCAAGGCATTTGACAAGGTGCCCCATTATATTCTTGTAAAGAAGCTGGTAAAATGCGGTCTTGACAATGCTACCACTCAGTGGATTTGTAACTGGCTGACTGACCGGACCCAAAAGGTGCTCATCAATGGTTCCTCTTCATCCTGGAAAAGAGTGACCAGTGGGGTGCCACAGGGTTCTGTCTTGGGCCCGGTCTTATTCAACATCTTTATCAGCGACTTGGATGATGGACTCAAGGGCACCCTGATCAAATTTGCAGATGACACCAAACTGGGAGGGGTGGCTAACACCCCAGAGGACAGGATCACACTTCAAAACGACCTTGACAGATTAGAGAACTGGGCAAAAACAAACAAGATGAGTTTTAACAGGGAGAAATGTACAGTATTGCACTTGGGCAAAAAAAAGAGAGGCACAAATACAAGATGGGTGACACCTGGCTTGAGAGCAGTACATGTGAAAAGGATCTAGGAGTCTTGGTTGACCACAAACTTGACATGAGGCAACAGTGTGACACGGCAGCTAAAAAAGCCAATGCAATTCTGGGCTGCATCAATAGGAGTATAGCATCTAGATCAAGGGAAGTAATAGTGCCACTGTATTCTGCTCTGGTCAGACCTCACCTGGAGTACTGTGTCCAGTTCTAGGCACCACAGTTCAAGAAGGACACTGACAAACTGGAACGTGTCCAGAGGAGGGCAACCAAAATGGTCAAAGGCCTGGAAACGATGCCTTATGAGGAACGGCTAAGGGAGCTGGGCATGTTTAGCCTGGAGAAGAGGAGGTTAAGGGGTGATATGATAGCCATGTTCAAATATATAAAAGGATGTCACCTAGAGGAGGGAGAAAGGTTGTTTTCTGCTGCTCCAGAGAAGCGGACACGGAGCAATGGATCCAAACTACAGGAAAGAAGATTCCACCTAAACATTAGGAAGAACTTCCTGACAGTAAGAGCTGTTCGACAGTGGAATTTGCTGCCAAGGAGTGTGGTGGAGTCTCCTTCTTTGGAGGTCTTTAAGCAGAGGCTTGACAACCATATGTCAGGAGTGCTCTGATGGTGTTTCCTGCTTGGCAGGGGGTTGGACTCGATGGCCCTTGTCGTCTCTTCCAACTCTATGATTCTATGATTCTATTCTATGATTCTATGAAAATGACTATTACTCACACTTAATCTTAAGGTTCAAAATTGGGAAAGGAGTACGACAAGGCTCTATATTGTCACCCTGCTTATTTAACTTATATGCAGAATTCATCATACGAAATGCTGGGCTGGATAAATCCCAAGCCGGAATTAAGATCGCCGGAAGAAATATCAACAACCTCAGATATGCAGTTGACACAACCTTGATGGCAGAAAGTGAGGAGGAATTAACGAACCTTTTAATGAGGGTGAAAGAGGAGAGCACAAAATATGGTCTGAAGCTCAACATCAAAAAAACGAAGATCATTGCCACTGGTCCCATCACCTCCTGGCAAATAGAAGGGGAAGAAATGGAGGCAGTGAGAGATTTTTCTTTCTTGGGCTCCATGATCACTGCAGATAGTGACAGCAGTCACAAAATTAAAAGACGCCTGCTCCTTGGGAGAAAGGCGATGGCAAACCTATACAGTATCTTAAAAAGCAGAGATATCACCTTTCCAAAAGAGGTCCGTATAGTTAAAACCATGGTGTTCCCGGTAGTGATGTATGGAAGTGAGAGCTGGACAATAAAGAAGGCTGATCGCCAAACAATTGATGCTTTTGAATTATGGTGCTGGAGGAGACACTTGAGAGTCCCATGGACTGCAAGAAGATCAAACGTATCCATTCTTAAGGAAATTAGCCCTGAGTGCTCACTGGAAGGATAGATCCTGAAGCTGAGGCTCCAATACTTTGGCCACCTCATGAGAAGAGAAGATTCCCTGGAAAAGACCTTGATGTTGGGACAGATTGAGGGCACAAGGAGAAGGGGACGACAGAGGACGAGATGGTTGGACAGTGTCCTTGAAGCTACAAACATGAGTCTGACCAAACTGCAGGAGGCAGTGAAAGACAGGAGTGCCTGGCGTGCTCTGGTCCATTGGGTCACGAAGAGTCGGACACAACTAAACAACTAAACAACAACAAAAATCTAAGCACAAAGGCCAGAAGAGCTTCTGACTAGGAATTTGGCTATGCGATGTTGAATGGTCTCTGTTCTCTGCTGTTTACCCTTTTTTGTTTCAATTTATACCAATTCATGAACCCAGAACTCATACACTGATCACCAACGAGGAATCACATGTTATTCCTGCAAATTTATTCTGCTAGTTTCGAGATATACAAATGACAGGAGAAGACTCAGTCCACATATTTGTATCATATATTAGTCCTATATGATCCTTGTTTTTAAAAGAAAATGAAAAGTTATTCCTAAAAGAAAAGAAAAAGGCGAAACACAGAGGCCCCATCTGCAGCCAATCCTGAAATTAGGATCAGGTAATTTAAAGAATCCTGGCTTCTAGTGCTGCACAATGGATCAGCGAGTTCTCTGACATTGGTAGGGCATTCAGAGCACAGTACTGGCGCCAATACATCATGGTGGCCGGGGAGCTGTGATGTATTCCTAGCTGAAATTCCCCGCAGATGTCAAAGGCGCAGGAAGGCAGGCAGGTGGAGGAGACCAAAAAGGTGCCCACCTTCTCAAACTCCATCCACCTGCCTGCCTCATCCCACCCCCAAAATGAGCAAGCCCCAGTACCTCTCCAGCCCCATCCATCCATGTCCCCATCTCCCCTCCCCTGGGACTCACCAGATCTCTCGGAGGTCCCTGGGAGGGAGCGCTCAGAGGCTGTGAGGAGGGATGCAGGAGACAACCTGACCAGGTCAACCGTCCATCTTCCCCCTTCCATCCTCGCTAGGTTTACAGATTCAGTCTCTTTCATCCTTCCTGAGGAGTCGAGAAGCCACCACAAGCTGCAGGGTCCTGGGAGAGAGGAAGAAGGAAAGGGAGCCTCAGAGGCCCGGCAGGGATTCTCCTGCCCTAGATATTCCCCTGCTCCTGGAGAAGCACAAATGGGGCAGCCCCTTCCCAACAGAAACCCCATTTGAAACATCTCCAGTGATTCCAATTTAATCTGTTGGCACCTCACCCCACTTCGTAAGGCTGGCATGGTCTGCACACTAGTGACCTGAGAGTGGACCCCATTGAACTCAGAGGGGCTTATGGATAGAACTTGGTGCAAAAACCAGGCACCATCCTGTCGCCAAGCCTGAAAACTGCAGCCCCAGAGCATGGGCAGAATACAACCGAGTAGCTATTACATGTAGGTGCCCCCACGTCTCAATGCAAGAGATGACTTAGCAATTGAGCTGGCTGGGCCCCAAACCTCTTTCTGCTCATCATTAGAGCTGCTGAGAGACCCTAGAAGGTTGGGAATAGGATCTGGCTCCTGCTGCTTCTTAGCCACCTCCTCATTTTCCTTATTCACGCAAAATGGAGTGATTTTGGGTTGTGCTTTCTTTAGAGAAGCTCTCTTTGGAGCAGGGCCCGTGGCACTCGGGGAGAGACCAGAAATTCTGAAACCACTCCAGGTCAACACCATCTTTTCCCTTAATTCCATATCATGTTTCCTTATACCATTTGTAGCAATTAAAGCTTTTCTAACTTTAGTCTGCAGCAACTTCTGTGTCATTCACTTAGTGTTCTGCAGAATGTGAAGGCTAGACTGGTGACTGGGAGTGGCTCCTGGAACCATGTAAGACCGCTCCTAAAGGAACTACTTTCAAAGTGTTGGTGCTGACCTTTAAAGCCCTAAACGGCCTCTGCCCAGGATACCCGAAGGAGCATCTCCAACCCCATCGTTCAGCCTGGACACTGAGGTCCAGCACCAAGGGCCTTCTGGCGGTTCCCTCACTGCAAGAAGAGAAGTTACAGGGAAGCAGGCTGAGGGTAGTGGCGCCCTCCCTGTGGAACATGCTCCCATCAGATGTCAATGCTGTCCAAAGACTGCAATTCCCAGAGTGGTCACCAATCCCCCCTTCTTTCCGGGGAACTCTGGGAATTGTAGTTGGGTAGATGGTGGGAGAGGGTCTCCCCTCCAGTCTCCACACTTGGAGGGGGGGCTGTATCTCCCCACTCCACAGGGCTTCTCCTTCCTCCGATTCCTTGGATGCTTCTCTGTGTTATGAAATGCGACTTTCCCCTCAATCTGAAGGGGGCTTATTTGCATGCCCTCTTTTTGTTGCCCCAAAGACCCCTCCCCAACAAGGAAGGCAGCATCTTGATCCAAAGGAAGAACAGAGTTGCAGACCTGCTGGACACTCAGCCCCTTCCTGGCTTGGCAGAGAGGAACTGGGGGCAGGACCCTCTGCTCCCTGACTTGGGGGTCTCCCCCCCCCATGCATGAGCTGAACAGGGGGGGTCTGCCTCCTCCCTTGCAGCCCTGGGACCCCCTTCTCCCCGCTGCACCCCAAGGGGGAAGAGACTCACCAGATTCCAGGAGGGGCACCGAGGAAGTTTTTGCAAAGCAGAGAGAAGAAAGCAGCCTCCTCTTTGCTGGCAGGAAGGGACTGGGCAGGGAGGGGCTTCTGCTCGGGAGGACCTTGCCCTCCCCCGCCCTCCCCTTCCTGTCCTCTCTAGGAATCTCGCTCTGCTCCTTTTAACCCTTGGCAAGCCGAGGGCACCGCCCCTCCCTCTCCCTGCCTGCCGTTTTCCTGCTTCTGCGCTCTAGGGGCTGCCCTCCCTTCTCCATCTGGGCCAAGGACTCTGCATCAAGCCCCCCCCCCCCCCCATCTTATGCAGACTGACGACAAGGGAGGTGGGGGTTCCCGGGTACCATTCTGCCGTGTGCATCGGGATCCCTACTTTGCAACGACTAAATCAGTGAATGTTAAAGGGCCTCTCCTGGAAGCGCCTTCCCTGGGACCCACCGGCAGGTACGTGGGATCCGGCTGAGAAGTTGGGGACCTGCAGGGTTTCCCTGGAAGTCTCCCCCCCCCCCCCTCCACACACACACGTGTCTCTTTTCCTGGGGGACAAGAGATGCTCCCCTGCCCTGCACCCCCAGGGGCCCCTTTGCGGAAACTGAAGTGCGATGCCCACCAAAGGGAAGGTGAAGGACCCCTGGACCTTTGTCCACAGACAGCTCCCCCCCCCCCACTTTCTTCCCCACCCCAAACATAACCAGAGTTTTGAAAATCCTTCATATTCTGGGCATGTGCAGATTTTGCAGGTTTCTGTAAACCCGAGGCAGGGAAGAAGTGGTCCCGTTGGCCCCCCCCCCCAAAAAAAAGTTGATTGACATTAAAATGGCGAGGGGTGTGTGGCATCATCTCATCCATTAGACTGGGAGGAAGAGGGTGTGGGAGGGAAGCCCAGCCAAGCATTGCCAGGGGACGGTTGGGGGCGCTGGCAGAGAATTTCCTGGAGGGGCTCCAGAGCTGCCAGCGGGGGGGGGGGTGTCCTATTCCCACTGCACCCCCTTCCTCCAGGGAGGTTGGATTCATGGAATCCTAGGAACTGTCAGAGAGCCAGCCAGCCAAAATCACAGAGAGCATGTGAAGCTAACTCTTTATTAGCAGAAACAAGGACTGCTGCAGGGAGCCAGGAATGGTCAGCACTCAACTCTTCTCAGTAGTTGCAGAGATCCAGGTGGAAGAATCTGCAGCCCAGCCCTTTGCGGTTCTGAAGCACAAGAGCCAACTCCTAGGGGCTGATTGGCTTTGCCAATAAAATATTTGTAGGGTCCTGGCACCCCCAAATTTAATGGGCCCTGCCATTCAAATAAGAGTGTGTGCACGGCCTCATATGATCAATTCTGCTGGACAGTGATTGCCTGGGCCCTCCTATTATTTTATTCAAGTTGGCACATCTGCTGAGAAGTAAGCCAACTCAGATCAAGGTGCTTTTGGTCCATTTCAATTGGGTTTTAGGCCCAGTTTGGGCCCAGAAACTGCTTTGGTCGCCCTGTATGATGATGACCTCTGTTGAGAGAGAGATAAGGGAAACATGTCTCTGTTCATTCTTCTCGACCTGTCAGCGGCTTTTGATACCATCGACCATGGTATCCTTCTGGAGCGACACTCTGAACTAGGAGAGTTTGGCATGACTTTGTGATGGTTCCAGTCCTAGTTGGACGGTCGTACCCAGAGGGTGGTACATGGGGAGTCCCGCAGGGCTCAAGCCTATCCCCCAAGTTGTTAAACATCTACATGAAACTGCTGGGTGGGGTTATCTGGAGGTTTGGAGTACGTTGTCAGCAGTATGCTGATGACACTCAGCTCTGTTTCTCCTTTACATCTGCAGGTGAGGCAGTGGAAGTGCTGGACTAGTGTCTTGCCTCTGTAATGGACTGGAGAGAGCCAACAAACTTAAGCTCAATCCAGATAAGACCGAGGCACTGTTAGTGGGTGGTTCCCTAGGCCACCTGCTCTTCACGGGGTCACGTTTCCTCCGAAGGAGCAGGTTCACAGCTTGGGGGTACTCCTGGAGACTTTGCTGTCGCTCGAGGCTCAGGTGGCCTCGGTGGCCCAGAGTGCCTTCCATCAGCTTCAGTGATTAAAATGGTGACATTACCAAAAATCCTACTTTTATTTCAAACTATCCCAATGATGATTGGGACAAAATATTTTAAAAGCTGGCAAAGAGACCTTGTCAATTTTATATGGCAAGGGAAGAAAGCCAGAATAAAATCAGAAATAATGATGGGGCCAAAGGAAACGGGGGGATTTGCAGTCCCAGATTTAAGAAGATATTTTGAAGCAGCGTGATGGAGTTGGATGAAAGAGTGGATGTTACTAAAAGATACGGTTGGCATGGATATTTATTTTATGGGAAAATACAATTGCATAAAGGATTTACGAACCACCTAGTGAGAAAGGCCCTATTTGAGGTATGGGAGAGAACGAAAGAGAGAATTATAGAAAGAACTCTATGGTGGACCTCTCCAATAGAGGGAACCTTGACATTAAAAAAAAAATTGCCTGGCCAATTTATAGAGATTTAGCAGAAGGAATGAATGAAAATATCAAATTGAAAGAATACAAAAACTCAAAATACTGGGAATAAATTGGTTAGAATATTTCCAACTTAAGGCTACATATGAGAAAGATATAAAAACTAGGGGATTTGGGAATAAATATCAAAATTAGAAAGAGAGGTTTTACAAAATAATCAAAAAACACTCTAAAATATATAGATTATTAGATAAAGTCCTCCCAGATCAAGAAATCAAAGGAGAGAATATGCTAAAGTGGGAACGGGATTTAAGATATACAATTGATTCTGGAGATTGGAAAAAGTTTTGGGGGGAAAATATAAATTTTACAGCTTGCTATTCATTAAGAGAGAATTATATGAAGATGCACCACAGATGGTATATGGCACCAGACAGACTGGCAAACATGAATAGATCAAATAGTAATAAATGCTGGAGATGTAATAGAATGAAAGGCACTCTATACCATATGTGGTGGACATGTCCAGAGGTCAAAATTTTTGGGGAGGTGATCCCTGAAGAGATTTAAAAAATCGATAAAAGTATCATATATCAGAAGGGCAGAAGCATATTTACTAGGAATCTTGAGTAAGCATATCCCCAAAGACAAAATTAACATCTTTCTGTATGCAACAACAGCAGCAAAAATGTGGGTAGCCAGTCACTGGAAAGGAAATTATATCCCAACAAAAGGGGACTGATTAAGTAAACTATATGAGTACCTGGAGTTAGCAAAATGGACGGATTTAATAAGGCATAAATCCAAAACTATAATACAGAAACAATGGGAATGCTTAAATGAATATTTATACAAGCAGGGCTCAAATACGAAAGTTTGGCTGTGCTTAGACTAACCTTGTGAAGAATATAGAGAACATAAAGATTTGATGGATTATGAAAGAACCTAAGGAAGGGAAATGACTGAAGAACAGATGTAAAGGCGAGCAAGATAACGAAGAGACGTGCGGTGAATGCGGTGGAAGTCTTTTAAAATATTTTAACTAGGATTTATATATTGTAATGCTTGGAGGAGTCAAAATTAAGGGGGTGAAGCAATTAGCAATTCAAGAGCTAGCCCAGGAAAATGAAAAAAGGTAACTACGCTATCTAAACAGGGGGCAGAATTGCCGGACCCCCAGAGAAGAGCTAATATAATTTTGGGAGGAATTCCGGAAGAAATACAGGCTAAAGAGTTGGAAGAAACTTTGAGAACCTGGCTATGTACTCAAGGAGTTAGTTTGAAGGCAGAAGATGTGGAACGAACCCATCACTGCCGAGGGCCCAAGGGGAGAAAATCCCCCAGGAATGTAATAATTAAATTTTCCAGACAGAAGCTGCAACAGCAGGTATACCAGACTTTGAAGGAAATTAAAGAGTTGAGTTTACAAGGGAAAAGAGTGTGGGTGAGTCGAGATGTACGCCAGGCTACTTTAAGGCAAGAAAGCCCAATGAAACCTTATAATAATAATAAATTTTATTTATATCCCGCCCTCCCCAGCTGAAGCCGGGCTCAGGGCAGCTAACAACAATAAAACAGTACAACAGTGCACAAAAACTGCATAATAACGACATAAGGTTTTACAGCCGAATTTTATAAGGTAGAAATTTTGGCCCCGGAACTACAACAACTTTTTAAGAGTATACTAGAAGGGGAAAAGGCCACAGAAACATTCCTATGGGAAACCGTCAATACACATTGGTGCTTCGCAAGACGAAAAAACTCGTAGAACAAAAAAACTCGCAGAATGAATTAATTTCGTCTTGCGGGGCACCACTGTATTAGCGGGAAAGGCAACGATAGCTTTAGGTTGGAAAGAGAGAGGAAAATGGACAGTAGAGGCATGGAATAGTCATTTGTTTGAACTTATTCAGTCTGATATGGTCGCAGTCACGACACAAGAAACAACGTGGAAGGTCAAGTCCACCACAATAAGGAACAGATTGAACCCCTATCTTGAATGGATAAAAACTACTGGAACAAAAGACATTCGGTAGAAACTAAAGACGCTATGCCCGTGGTTGAGGATAATTGTTTGAACCCTTCGAATGGGTATGGGGGGGAAGGAGGGACAGGAAAAAATTGTACAAGAAATTTAAAAATTGGATGGAGATAATATATGTATGCAGAAAATCCCGAACTTGAATAAAATGGAAAAAAAATTTTTAAAAGAAAGTAATGTAAAACAGATTAGTCCGTTCCAGACTTTTAAAAACAACTCCTAAAACAGCAATTTAACATGAATTTTTCTATCTAACAAGACCATTGATCCAAAAGCCAAATAAAAACTCAAATTTTTGGTAGCAAAAATAAAAGCACCAAATATAAGCTCCAAATATCCCCTCAGAACACTGCAATTGGAAATGGAAGGCTTTGATTACAATGCAGGGGGGTGCAAATTAGCAGCGCAACAGTGAAAACAGAAGCTCATCAGCATGTTCGGCTTCCGAAGCAAAGTTCACAAACTGGAACACTGTCTTCCAGGTTTGTAGCATTCGAGTTCAAAGTTGTTCAGGAACTAAGCTGTTTGAAAAACACTGTATATAGATATGGTTGCCATATGTACAGAATTGTAAGTAGCGTCTGGGCGGAAATTGCTGAAATGTCCGGGAAAATCTAGAGATATGGCAGCCCATGTCGCAAGTGTAGATTTCGGCAAACTTCACTTAAAATAGATATGCCCCCCCCCCCAGTTCCTTCAAGCCCTCCTCATAAGGCTTGGTTTCAGACCCTTGATGATCTTGATTGAGTCCTCTGCATCATTTTCATTAAGTTTTCCCTTAGCATGTAGCTAGCTGTAAACTTTAAATTTACTTTCTACAGTTCTTCCCATAAAGCAAAAAATGTTGTGCCCTACATCTCTGGCCCAGCTTCTCATTGATGATTTTATCATTTCATTCTTTGTATCCCACTCAAGTAATGTTATACATTTTAGATAGTTGTACCTCGGGTTACATACGCTTCAGGTTACAGACTCCGCTAACCCAGAAATAGTACCTCAGGTTAAGAACTTTGCTTCAGGATGAGAACGGAAATCGCGCAGCGGCAGCGGCAAGTCCCATTAGCTAAAGTGGTGCTTCAGGTTAAGAACAGTTTCAGGTTAAGAACGGACCTCTGGAATGAATTAAGTACGTAACCAGAGGTACCACTGTACTATTTTAACTCTGGAGCCTAATAACTCCCTTTCAAACTGGGAGTTTTGTTCTGCAAATCCATTTTTTAAAATCTAACATAAATGTTGCATTCAACTGATGGTAACTTGACCAGTCTCCCTCCACCTAGAGGAAGAAGTTCCCTTTACAGGGATACCACATACAATTAAGCAATAGCACACGGCCCTAAACCTAACCTCCCAATACATCAACCTCAGCAGGTATTGGTCTGCTGTGTCAAAGTTTTACTGGACAGTTGGATAATATTGGCAAGAGCGCCTGTAATCTCAGGGTCACCGCTTTCCCTGGAGTAAGAATCACTTCCGTCCAAACCAGTAAGTATGTCTGTAATTATGACAATCTGACCAATGCCTAGATGACTTAAGCTCCTCTCCATGGGTTTCCCCTCAAATATAGAGCATGGTCCAATCCCCTGGACATTCTCAGACATACAGAAGTCCTTCTCAAGGTCTTGAAGGAATCTGAAGAGGTGATTCAAGCAACACAAAAGGAGATTTCTCCTAAAGATCAGGAAGAACTTTCTGATAGTAAGAGCCAGCAGTGAAAAGGAACTCCCTCAGAAGGTGGTGGACTCTCCTTCATTGGCGGTATATAAGAAGAAGTTGGATGGCCATCTGTCATGGATGCTTGAAATGAGATTTCTGCATTGGCGACAGTTGGACTAGATTCCAAATCTACCATTCTATTATTCACCCTGCTATGAGTTCTTGAATTTACTTTTTTACAAGTGAAACTTTATCCACATTCCATGCACTGATTTGCTTTCAACCCTGTATGAACTATTTGGTGGGCCATGAGAGTGGCATTCTGACCGAAGCTCCTCCCTCATTCCAAACACTAAGAGGTTTTCTCTCTTGTATGAATTCTTTGATGCGAAGTGAGATTGTGGCTGTGACTGAAGCTCTTTCCACATTCCAAGCACTGATAGGGTTTCTCCCCTGTATGGATTCTGTGATGGTAAGTGAGACTGCTGCTCTGACTGAAGCTCTTTCCACATTCCAAGCACTGATAGGGTTTCTGCCCTGTATGAATTCTTTGATGGGAAGCGAGACTGTGGCTGTGACTGAAGCTTTTTCCACAATCCAAGCACTGATATGGTTTCTCCCCTGTATGAATTCTTTTATGGGTTATGAGATTGCGGCTTTGACTAAAGCTCTTCCCACATTCCAAACACTGAAAGGGTTTCTCCTCTGTATGGATTCTTTGATGGGCAGTGAGACTGCTGCTGTGACTGAAGCGCTTTCCACATTCCGAGCACTGATAGGGTTTATCCCCTGTATGAATTCGTTGATGGCAAGCGAGAGTTTCCTTCTGACGGAAGCATTTTCCACAGTCTAAGCACTGATAGGATTTCTCCCCTGTATGAATTCTTTGATGGGAAATGAGATAGGTCCCATCCCGGAAGCTCTTTCCACATTCCAAGCACTGATAGGGTTTCTCCCCTGTATGAATTTTATGATGGGAAGTGAGACCCTGCCTCTGACTGAAGCTCTTCTTTGGCACTGGCCTTCTTTGGGATTGGGATGTAGATTGATCTTCTCCAATCCTCTGGCCACTGCTGAGTTTTCCAAATTTGCTGGCATATTGAGTGTAGCACCTTAACAGCATCATCGTTTAAAATTTTAAATAGTTCAGCTGGAATACCATCACTTCCACTGGCCTTGTTATTTGCAGTGCTTTCTAAGGCCCATTTGACTTCACTCTCCAGGATGTCTGGCTCAAGGTCAGCAACCCCACTACCTGGGGTGTACGAGACATCCATATCTTTCTGGTATAGTCCCTCTGTGTATTCTTGCCACCTCTTCTTGATCTTGTCTGCTTCTGTTAGGTCCTTTCCACTTTTGTCTTTTATTATGGTAATCTTTGTATGAATCTTGAACAGATCTCTGGTTTTTCCCATTCTATTGTTTTCCTCTATTTCTTTGCATTGCTCGTTTAAGAAGGCCTTCTTGTCTCTCCTTGCTATTTTTTGGAAATTTGCATTCAATTTCCTGTATCTTTCACTATCTCCCTCACATTTTGCTTGCCTTCTCTTCCCCACATCTTAAAAAGCAGAGACAGCACCTTGCCAACAAAGGTCTGTATAGTTAAAGCCACGGTTTTCCCAGTAGTGATGTATGGAAGTGAGAGCTGGACCATAAAGAAGGCTGATCGCCGAACAATTGATGCTTTTGAATTATGGTGCTGGAGGAGACACTTGAGAGTCCCATGGACTGCAAGAAGATCAAACGTATCCATTCTTAAGGAAATTAGCCCTGAGTGCTCACTGGAAGGACAGATCCTGAAGCTGAGGCTCCAATACTTTGGCCACCTCATGAGAAGAGAAGACTCCCTGGAAAAGACCCTGATGTTGGGAAAGATGGAGGGCACAAGGAGAAGGGGACGACAGAGGACGAGATGGTTGGACAGTGTTCTCGAAGCTACCAGCATGAGTTTGACCAAACTGTGGGAGGCAGTGGAAGTCAGGAGTGCTTGGCGTGCTCTGGTCCATGGGGTCACAAAGAGTCGGGCATGACTAAATGACTAAACAACAACAACAATCAGTCGGACATTGTCACAGTCATGTCACAGGAAACAACTACTGGACAAAATACATTTGGTGGAAACTAAAGATGCTATGCCCGTGGTTGAGAATAATTGTTTGAACCCTTCCAATGGGTATGGGGGGGGGAGGACGGAAATGAAAAAATTGGCCCCATCTGCAGCCAATCCTGAAATTAGGATCAGGTAATTTAAAGAATCATGGCTTCTAGTGCTGCACAATGGATCAGCGAGTTCTCTGACATTGGTAGGGCATTCAGAGCACAGTACTGGCGCCAATACATCGCGGTGGCCGGGGAGCTGTGATGTATTCCTAGCTCAAATTCCCCGCAGATGTCAAAGGCGCAGGAAGGCAGGCAGGTAGGTGGAGGAGACCGAAAAGGTGCCCACCTTCTCAAACTCCATCCACCTGCCTGCCTCATCCCACCCCCAAAATGAGCAAGCCCCAATACCTCTGCAGCCCCATCCACCCATGTCCCCATCTCCCCTCCCCTGGCACTCACCAGATCTCTCGGAGGTCCCTGGGAGGGAACGCTCAGAGGCTGTGAGGAGGGATGCAGCAGACAACCTGACCAGGTCAACTGTCCATCTTCCCCCTTCCATCCTCGCTAGGTCGACAGATTCAGTCTCTTTCATCCTTCCTGAGGAGTCGAGAAGCCACCACAAGCTGCAGGGTCCTGGGAGAGAGCAAGAAACAAAGGGAGCCTTAGAGGCCCTGCAGGGATTCACCTGCCCTAGATATTTCCCTGCTCCTGGAGAAACACAAATGGGGCAGCCCCTTCCCAACAGAAACCCCATTTGAAACATCTCCAGTGATTCCCATTTAATCTCTTTGCACCTCACCCCACTTCGTAAGGCTGGCATGGTCTGCACACTAGTGACCTGTGAGTAGACCCCATTGAACTCAGAGGGGCTTATGGATAGAACTTGGTGCAAAAACCAGGCACCATCCTGTCCCCAAGCCTGAAAACGGCAACCTCAGAGCATGGGCAGAATACAACCGAGTAGCTATTACATGTGGGTGCCCCCACGTCTCAATGCAAGAGATGACTTAGCAGTTGAGCTGGCTGGGCCCCAAACCTCTTTCTGCTCATCATTAGAGCTGCTGAGAGACCCTAGAAGGTTGGGAATAGGATCTGGCTCCTGCTGCTTCTTAGCCACCTCCTCATTTTCCTTATTCACGCAAAATGGAGTGATTTTGGGTTGTGCTTTCTTTAGAGAAGCTCTCTTTGGAGCAGGGCCCGTGGCACTCGGGGAGAGACCAGAAATTCTGAAACCACTCCAGGTCACCACCATCTTTTCCCTTAATTCCGTATCATGTTTCCTTATACCATTTGTAGCAATTAAAGCTTTTCTAACTTTAGTCTGCAGCAACTTCTGTGTCATTCACTTAGTGTTCTGCAGAATGTGAAGGCTAGACTGGTGACTGGGAGTGGCTCCTGGAACCATGTAAGACCGCTCCTAAAGGAACTACTTTCAAAGTGTTGGTGCTGACCTTTAAAGCCCTAAACTGCCTCTGCCCAGGATACCCGAAGGAGCATCTCCACCCCCATCGTTCAGCCTGGACACTGAGGTCCAGCACCAAGGGCCTTCTGGTGGTTCCCTCACTGCAAGAAGAGAAGTTACAGGGAAGCAGGCTGAGGGTAGTGGCGCCCTCCCTGTGGAACATGCTCCCATCAGATGTCAATGCTGTCCAAAGACTGCAATTCCCAGAGTGGTCACCAATCCCCCCTTCTTTCCGGGGAACTCTGGGAATTGTAGTTGGGTAGATGGTGGGAGAGGGTCTCCCCTCCAGTCTCCACACTTGGAGGGGGGGCTGTATCTCCCCACTCCACAGGGCTTCTCCTTCCTCCGATTCCTCAGATGCTTCTCTGTGTTATGAAATGCGACTTTCCCCTCAATCTGAAGGGGGCTTATTTGCATGCCCTCTTTTTGTTGCCCCAAAGACTCCTCCCCAAAAAGGAAGGCAGCATCTTGATCCAAAGGAAGAACAGAGTTGCAGACCTGCTGGACACTCAGCCCCTCCCTGGCTTGGCAGAGAGGAACTGGGGGCAGGACCCTCTGCTCCCTGACTTGGGGGTCTCTCCCCCCCATGCATGAGCTGAACAGGGGGGGTCTGCCTCCTCCCTTGCAGCCCTGGGACCCCCTTCTCCCCGCTGCACCCCAAGGGGGAAGAGACTCACCAGATTCCAGGAGGGGCACCGAGGAAGTTTTTGCAAAGCAGAGAGAACAAAGCAGCCTCCTCTTTGCTGGCAGGAAGGGACTGGGCAGGGAGGGGCTTCTGCTCGGGAGGACCTCCCCCCCCCGCTCCTCTTCCTGTCCTCTCTAGGAATCCCGCTCTGCTCCTTTTAACCCTTGGCAAGCCGAGGGCACCGCCCCTCCCTCTCCCTGCCTGCCGTTTTCCTGCTTCTGCGCTCTAGGGGCTGCCCTCCCTTCTCCATCTGGGCCAAGGACTCTGCATCAAGCCCCCCCCCCCCCCCATCTTATGCAGACTGACGACAAGGGAGGTGGGGGTTCCCGGGTACCATTCTGCCGTGTGCATCTGGATCCCTACTTTGCAACGACTAAATCAGTGAATGTTAAAGGGCCTCTCCTGGAAGTGCCTTCCCTGGGACCCGCCGGCAGGGTACGTGGGATCCGGCTGCGAAGTTGGGGACCTGCAGGGTTTCCCTGGAAGTCTCCCCCCCCCCCTCCACACACACACGTGTCTCTTTTCCTGGGGGACAAGAGATGCTCCCCTGCCCTGCACCCCCAGGGGCCCCTTTGCGGAAACTGAAGGGCGATGCCCACCAAAGGGAAGGTGAAGGACCCCTGGACCTTTGTCCACAGACAGCTCCCCCCCCCCCACTTTCTTCCCCACCCCAAACATAACCAGAGTTTTGAAAATCCTTCATATTCTGGGCATGTGCAGATTTTGCAGGTTTCTGTAAACCCGAGGCAGGGAAGAAGTGGTCCCGTTGGCCCCCCCCCCAAAAAAAAAGTTGATTGACATTAAAATGGCGAGGGGTGTGTGGCATCATCTCATCCATTAGACTGGGAGGAAGAGGGTGTGGGAGGGAAGCCCAGCCAAGCATTGCCAGGGGACGGTTGGGGGCGCTGGCAGAGAATTTCCTGGAGGGGCTCCAGAGCTGCCAGCGGGGGGGGGGGTGTCCTATTCCCACTGCACCCCCTTCCTCCAGGGAGGTTGGATTCATGGAATCCTAGGAACTGTCAGAGAGCCAGCCAGCCAAAATCACAGAGAGCATGTGAAGCTAACTCTTTATTAGCAGAAACAAGGACTGCTGCAGGGAGCCAGGAATGGTCAGCACTCAACTCTTCTCAGTAGTTGCAGAGATCCAGGTGGAAGAATCTGCAGCCCAGCCCTTTGCGGTTCTGAAGCACAAGAGCCAACTCCTAGGGGCTGATTGGCTTTGCCAATAAAATATTTGTAGGGTCCTGGCACCCCCAAATTTAATGGGCCCTGCCATTCAAATAAGAGTGTGTGCACGGCCTCATATGATCAATTCTGCTGGACAGTGATTGCCTGGGCCCTCCTATTATTTTATTCAAGTTGGCACATCTGCTGAGAAGTAAGCCAACTCAGATCAAGGTGCTTTTGGTCCATTTCAATTGGGTTTTAGGCCCAGTTTGGGCCCAGAAACTGCTTTGGTCGCCCTGTATGATGATGACCTCTGTTGAGAGAGAGATAAGGGAAACATGTCTCTGTTCATTCTTCTCGACCTGTCAGCGGCTTTTGATACCATCGACCATGGTATCCTTCTGGAGCGACACTCTGAACTAGGAGAGTTTGGCATGACTTTGTGATGGTTCCAGTCCTAGTTGGACGGTCGTACCCAGAGGGTGGTACATGGGGAGTCCCGCAGGGCTCAAGCCTATCCCCCAAGTTGTTAAACATCTACATGAAACTGCTGGGTGGGGTTATCTGGAGGTTTGGAGTACGTTGTCAGCAGTATGCTGATGACACTCAGCTCTGTTTCTCCTTTACATCTGCAGGTGAGGCAGTGGAAGTGCTGGACTAGTGTCTTGCCTCTGTAATGGACTGGAGAGAGCCAACAAACTTAAGCTCAATCCAGATAAGACCGAGGCACTGTTAGTGGGTGGTTCCCTAGGCCACCTGCTCTTCACGGGGTCACGTTTCCTCCGAAGGAGCAGGTTCACAGCTTGGGGGTACTCCTGGAGACTTTGCTGTCGCTCGAGGCTCAGGTGGCCTCGGTGGCCCAGAGTGCCTTCCATCAGCTTCAGTGATTAAAATGGTGACATTACCAAAAATCCTACTTTTATTTCAAACTATCCCAATGATGATTGGGACAAAATATTTTAAAAGCTGGCAAAGAGACCTTGTCAATTTTATATGGCAAGGGAAGAAAGCCAGAATAAAATCAGAAATAATGATGGGGCCAAAGGAAACGGGGGGATTTGCAGTCCCAGATTTAAGAAGATATTTTGAAGCAGCGTGATGGAGTTGGATGAAAGAGTGGATGTTACTAAAAGATACGGTTGGCATGGATATTTATTTTATGGGAAAATACAATTGCATAAAGGATTTACGAACCACCTAGTGAGAAAGGCCCTATTTGAGGTATGGGAGAGAACGAAAGAGAGAATTATAGAAAGAACTCTATGGTGGACCTCTCCAATAGAGGGAACCTTGACATTAAAAAAAAAATTGCCTGGCCAATTTATAGAGATTTAGCAGAAGGAATGAATGAAAATATCAAATTGAAAGAATACAAAAACTCAAAATACTGGGAATAAATTGGTTAGAATATTTCCAACTTAAGGCTACATATGAGAAAGATATAAAAACTAGGGGATTTGGGAATAAATATCAAAATTAGAAAGAGAGGTTTTACAAAATAATCAAAAAACACTCTAAAATATATAGATTATTAGATAAAGTCCTCCCAGATCAAGAAATCAAAGGAGAGAATATGCTAAAGTGGGAACGGGATTTAAGATATACAATTGATTCTGGAGATTGGAAAAAGTTTTGGGGGGAAAATATAAATTTTACAGCTTGCTATTCATTAAGAGAGAATTATATGAAGATGCACCACAGATGGTATATGGCACCAGACAGACTGGCAAACATGAATAGATCAAATAGTAATAAATGCTGGAGATGTAATAGAATGAAAGGCACTCTATACCATATGTGGTGGACATGTCCAGAGGTCAAAATTTTTGGGGAGGTGATCCCTGAAGAGATTTAAAAAATCGATAAAAGTATCATATATCAGAAGGGCAGAAGCATATTTACTAGGAATCTTGAGTAAGCATATCCCCAAAGACAAAATTAACATCTTTCTGTATGCAACAACAGCAGCAAAAATGTGGGTAGCCAGTCACTGGAAAGGAAATTATATCCCAACAAAAGGGGACTGATTAAGTAAACTATATGAGTACCTGGAGTTAGCAAAATGGACGGATTTAATAAGGCATAAATCCAAAACTATAATACAGAAACAATGGGAATGCTTAAATGAATATTTATACAAGCAGGGCTCAAATACGAAAGTTTGGCTGTGCTTAGACTAACCTTGTGAAGAATATAGAGAACATAAAGATTTGATGGATTATGAAAGAACCTAAGGAAGGGAAATGACTGAAGAACAGATGTAAAGGCGAGCAAGATAACGAAGAGACGTGCGGTGAATGCGGTGGAAGTCTTTTAAAATATTTTAACTAGGATTTATATATTGTAATGCTTGGAGGAGTCAAAATTAAGGGGGTGAAGCAATTAGCAATTCAAGAGCTAGCCCAGGAAAATGAAAAAAGGTAACTACGCTATCTAAACAGGGGGCAGAATTGCCGGACCCCCAGAGAAGAGCTAATATAATTTTGGGAGGAATTCCGGAAGAAATACAGGCTAAAGAGTTGGAAGAAACTTTGAGAACCTGGCTATGTACTCAAGGAGTTAGTTTGAAGGCAGAAGATGTGGAACGAACCCATCACTGCCGAGGGCCCAAGGGGAGAAAATCCCCCAGGAATGTAATAATTAAATTTTCCAGACAGAAGCTGCAACAGCAGGTATACCAGACTTTGAAGGAAATTAAAGAGTTGAGTTTACAAGGGAAAAGAGTGTGGGTGAGTCGAGATGTACGCCAGGCTACTTTAAGGCAAGAAAGCCCAATGAAACCTTATAATAATAATAAATTTTATTTATATCCCGCCCTCCCCAGCTGAAGCCGGGCTCAGGGCAGCTAACAACAATAAAACAGTACAACAGTGCACAAAAACTGCATAATAACGACATAAGGTTTTACAGCCGAATTTTATAAGGTAGAAATTTTGGCCCCGGAACTACAACAACTTTTTAAGAGTATACTAGAAGGGGAAAAGGCCACAGAAACATTCCTATGGGAAACCGTCAATACACATTGGTGCTTCGCAAGACGAAAAAACTCGTAGAACAAAAAAACTCGCAGAATGAATTAATTTCGTCTTGCGGGGCACCACTGTATTAGCGGGAAAGGCAACGATAGCTTTAGGTTGGAAAGAGAGAGGAAAATGGACAGTAGAGGCATGGAATAGTCATTTGTTTGAACTTATTCAGTCTGATATGGTCGCAGTCACGACACAAGAAACAACGTGGAAGGTCAAGTCCACCACAATAAGGAACAGATTGAACCCCTATCTTGAATGGATAAAAACTACTGGAACAAAAGACATTCGGTAGAAACTAAAGACGCTATGCCCGTGGTTGAGGATAATTGTTTGAACCCTTCGAATGGGTATGGGGGGGAAGGAGGGACAGGAAAAAATTGTACAAGAAATTTAAAAATTGGATGGAGATAATATATGTATGCAGAAAATCCCGAACTTGAATAAAATGGAAAAAAAATTTTTAAAAGAAAGTAATGTAAAACAGATTAGTCCGTTCCAGACTTTTAAAAACAACTCCTAAAACAGCAATTTAACATGAATTTTTCTATCTAACAAGACCATTGATCCAAAAGCCAAATAAAAACTCAAATTTTTGGTAGCAAAAATAAAAGCACCAAATATAAGCTCCAAATATCCCCTCAGAACACTGCAATTGGAAATGGAAGGCTTTGATTACAATGCAGGGGGGTGCAAATTAGCAGCGCAACAGTGAAAACAGAAGCTCATCAGCATGTTCGGCTTCCGAAGCAAAGTTCACAAACTGGAACACTGTCTTCCAGGTTTGTAGCATTCGAGTTCAAAGTTGTTCAGGAACTAAGCTGTTTGAAAAACACTGTATATAGATATGGTTGCCATATGTACAGAATTGTAAGTAGCGTCTGGGCGGAAATTGCTGAAATGTCCGGGAAAATCTAGAGATATGGCAGCCCATGTCGCAAGTGTAGATTTCGGCAAACTTCACTTAAAATAGATATGCCCCCCCCCCAGTTCCTTCAAGCCCTCCTCATAAGGCTTGGTTTCAGACCCTTGATGATCTTGATTGAGTCCTCTGCATCATTTTCATTAAGTTTTCCCTTAGCATGTAGCTAGCTGTAAACTTTAAATTTACTTTCTACAGTTCTTCCCATAAAGCAAAAAATGTTGTGCCCTACATCTCTGGCCCAGCTTCTCATTGATGATTTTATCATTTCATTCTTTGTATCCCACTCAAGTAATGTTATACATTTTAGATAGTTGTACCTCGGGTTACATACGCTTCAGGTTACAGACTCCGCTAACCCAGAAATAGTACCTCAGGTTAAGAACTTTGCTTCAGGATGAGAACGGAAATCGCGCAGCGGCAGCGGCAAGTCCCATTAGCTAAAGTGGTGCTTCAGGTTAAGAACAGTTTCAGGTTAAGAACGGACCTCTGGAATGAATTAAGTACGTAACCAGAGGTACCACTGTACTATTTTAACTCTGGAGCCTAATAACTCCCTTTCAAACTGGGAGTTTTGTTCTGCAAATCCATTTTTTAAAATCTAACATAAATGTTGCATTCAACTGATGGTAACTTGACCAGTCTCCCTCCACCTAGAGGAAGAAGTTCCCTTTACAGGGATACCACATACAATTAAGCAATAGCACACGGCCCTAAACCTAACCTCCCAATACATCGACCTCAGCAGGTATTGGTCTGCTGTGTCAAAGTTTTACTGGACAGTTGGATAATATTGGCAAGAGCGCCTGTAATCTCAGGGTCACCGCTTTCCCTGGAGTAAGAATCACTTCCGTCCAAACCAGTAAGTATGTCTGTAATTATGACAATCTGACCAATGCCTAGATGACTTAAGCTCCTCTCCATGGGTTTCCCCTCAAATATAGAGCATGGTCCAATCCCCTGGACATTCTCAGACATACAGAAGTCCTTCTCAAGGTCTTGAAGGAATCTGAAGAGGTGATTCAAGCAACACAAAAGGAGATTTCTCCTAAAGATCAGGAAGAACTTTCTGATAGTAAGAGCCAGCAGTGAAAAGGAACTCCCTCAGAAGGTGGTGGACTCTCCTTCATTGGCGGTATATAAGAAGAAGTTGGATGGCCATCTGTCATGGATGCTTGAAATGAGATTTCTGCATTGGCGACAGTTGGACTAGATTCCAAATCTACCATTCTATTATTCACCCTGCTATGAGTTCTTGAATTTACTTTTTTACAAGTGAAACTTTATCCACATTCCATGCACTGATTTGCTTTCAACCCTGTATGAACTATTTGGTGGGCCATGAGAGTGGCATTCTGACCGAAGCTCCTCCCTCATTCCAAACACTAAGAGGTTTTCTCTCTTGTATGAATTCTTTGATGCGAAGTGAGATTGTGGCTGTGACTGAAGCTCTTTCCACATTCCAAGCACTGATAGGGTTTCTCCCCTGTATGGATTCTGTGATGGTAAGTGAGACTGCTGCTCTGACTGAAGCTCTTTCCACATTCCAAGCACTGATAGGGTTTCTGCCCTGTATGAATTCTTTGATGGGAAGCGAGACTGTGGCTGTGACTGAAGCTTTTTCCACAATCCAAGCACTGATATGGTTTCTCCCCTGTATGAATTCTTTTATGGGTTATGAGATTGCGGCTTTGACTAAAGCTCTTCCCACATTCCAAACACTGAAAGGGTTTCTCCTCTGTATGGATTCTTTGATGGGCAGTGAGACTGCTGCTGTGACTGAAGCGCTTTCCACATTCCGAGCACTGATAGGGTTTATCCCCTGTATGAATTCGTTGATGGCAAGCGAGAGTTTCCTTCTGACGGAAGCATTTTCCACAGTCTAAGCACTGATAGGATTTCTCCCCTGTATGAATTCTTTGATGGGAAATGAGATAGGTCCCATCCCGGAAGCTCTTTCCACATTCCAAGCACTGATAGGGTTTCTCCCCTGTATGAATTTTATGATGGGAAGTGAGACCCTGCCTCTGACTGAAGCTCTTCCCACATTCCAAGCACTGATATGGTTTCTCCCCTGTATGAATTCTTTGATGGGAAGTGAGATAGGTCCCATCCCGGAAGCTCTTTCCACATTCCAAGCACTGATAGGGTTTCTCCCCTGTATGAATTTTATGATGGGAAGTGAGACCCTGCCTCTGACAGAAGCTCATCCCACATTCCAAGCACTGATAGGGTTTCACCCCTGCATGAATTCTTTGATGGGAAGTGAGGCTTTCCTTCAGACAGAAGCTTTTTCCACAGTCTAAGCAGTGATAGGGCTTCTCCCCTGTATGAATTGTTTGATGGTAAGTGAGCTTGTCCTTTCGACTGAAGCTCTTCCCACATTCCAAGCACTGATAGGGTTTCTCCCCTGTATGGATTCTTTGATGGGAAGTGAGATGTTGTCTGTGAAAGAAGCTTTTTCCACAATCCAAGCACTGATAGGGTTTCTCCCCTGTATGGATTCTTTGATGGGAAGAGAGACTATTGCGGTGAATGAAGCTTTTTCCACATTCCAAGCACTGATATGGTTTCTCCCCTGTGTGAATTATTTGATGGGAAGTGAGACTTTTCTTCAGACGGAAGCCTTTTCCACAGTCTAAGCAATGATAGGGCTTCTCCCCGGTGTGAATTGTTTGATGGGAAGTGAGAGCCCCACTCTGACAAAAGCTCTTCCCACATTCCAAGCACTGATAGGGTTTCTCCCCTGTATGAATTCTTTGATGGGAAGTGAGATCGCTGCTCTTCCTGAAGCTCTTTCCACATTCCAAGCACTGATAGGGTTTCTCCCCTGTATGAATTCTTTGATGGGAAGTGAGATCCCTACTCTGATGAAAGCTCTTTCCACATTCCAAGCACTGATAGGGTTTCTCCCCGGTATGAATTCTGTGATGGGAAGTGAGATGTGCGCTTTGACTGAAGCTCTTTCCACATTCCAGGCACTGAAAGGGTTTCTCCCCTGTATGAATTCTTTGATGGGAAGTGAGATGTGAGCTTTGACTGAAGCTCTTTCCACATTCCAGGCACTGAAAGGGTTTCTCCCCTGTATGACTTCTTTGATGGGAAGTGAGATGTGAGCTTTGACTGAAGCTCCTTCCACATTCCAAGCACTGATAGGGTTTCTCCTCTGTATGAACTTTTTGATGGGAAATGAGATGCCCACTCTGACGAAAGCTCTTTCCACATTCCAAGCACTGATAGGGTTTCTCCCCGGTATGAGTTCTTTGATGGGAAGTGAGATTTGAGCTTTGACTAAAGCTCTTCCCACATTCGAAGCACTGATAGGGTTTCTCCCCGGTATGAGTTCCTTGATGGGAAGTGAGACTATTCCTTCGAATTAAGGACTTTGTTTGATTGGAGGGGGACTGGGAACTCTGACAGATGTTCTCTCCACACTTTGAATATTTATCGGACTCCTCTGCTATGTGGATTCTGTTGTGGTCCCCCTTGTTCTTCCCTTTCAATTCATCACCATCTGCAATGAAGAGAGAAGCTAATTAGAGCCTCAGGAAGAAATGGAGCTCCAGATTACTGAACAATGTTAATGAATGCGATACAGGAATAACTGAAGAGAGTTAGATGTGAGTCCTTACTATAGTTTTCACTGCCTTTGTTGGCTGGAATTGCTTGGCTTTTATCCGGGATAGATTTTGTTTGGCTCAGTCTGTTGGAGAGGGATTTCCAGCTGGTGGCAAAGGACAGAGTGACTCCAGGAGACATAGGTGTAAAAACCCAAACTAAAATGAAGACTTTATTACCAAACAAATAAACACAAACTCTGGTGGGTGTTATTCCTGCAGGCAGGCTACAAAACGCTCCTTTTCCCTTTTTACAGCCACGGCCAGTTGCAACCAATTAACCCAGAAACTTCTTTAAGGTATACACACATGTTTCTGTGTAGAATGTCTCCCAACACCCCCTCTAATTCAAACAGAAACAACAGTACTTTAAACATATACAGAACATATTTACACATCACACACAATTCCTAATTTTGTCACTAGTTGTGCATGTTTCTCAAAAATTAGTGCTTTTGTAAATTTATCAGCCACATTTTGCATACTCTCGCAATACTTCAGCATTATCAGGTTTTGCTTCACATTTTCAGCCACATTTTGATATTTAATTTCTAAATGTTTTGATTTGTTTCTAAACTGCTCAGATCCAGCCAAAGTTATTACAGCTTGATTGCCTTCCCATATTTGAACGGGATAATCACATTGTATATCTAAATCCTTGAGGATCGGAACATAAAATTTTATTTCATTACACAACTCTGATAAAGCACAGTATTCAGCCTCTGTTGAAGATGTGGCCACGATACCTTGCTTTTTGGACTTCCAACCTATCAAGGAATCCCCAAATTGAAATACTATTCCAGAAATTGATTTTCTATCAGGCAGGTTGGCCCAATCGCTGTCAACGTAACACTGCAATTTTGTAGACCCTGAAGATGGTAATTTCAAACAATAATCAAGTGTTTGTTTTAAATACCGGAAAATATGTTTTAAACCTTTCCAGGCATTTTCTAGTCTGCTCAGTATTCCAACTGCATAACTCAAATCTGGTCTGCTCCACAATGAAATGTATAATAAACTTCCAACTATTGAATGGTACATTTCATGATTTACAGGTTCTGTGCATTCTCCTTCATTCTTGAAAAAACCTATTTCAATTGGGGTTTTTACTCCCTTGCTGTTTTGCATATTGTTTCTTTCAAGTAACTCCATTATTTTATCTCTTTGACTCAACAAAAAACTTCCATCATTTGTTCTTTGAATTTCTAAACCGAGATAATTTTTTACTGGACCCAAATCTCTTACTTTAAATTCCTTTCTTAGTTGTTCTGCAAACTTTTCCACTTGCTTGTCACTTTTTGTAGAGTAAAGCAAATCATCAACATAAGATAGACATAATTCTTGTTTATCACCCTTTCCTTTAGTGTACAAGCAGTTATCAGCTAAGCTTCTCTTAAAGCCAAGATTTTTTAAAGCATTATCAAGACACTTGATAATGCTTTAAAATTTGACCTGGGCCTCCATGGACAGCTATGAGTCCAAAATGACTCCCAGCCTGCGCACCTTGTCCTTCAGGGGCACAGTTACCCCATTCAGGACCAGGGAATCCTCCACACCTGCCCGCCTCCTGTCCCCCCAAAACAGTACTTCTGTCTTGTCAGGATTCAATCTCAATCTGTTAGCCGCCATCCATCCTCCAACCGTCTCCAACCGTCTCCAGACACTCACACAGGATCTTCACCGTCTTCACTGGTTCTGATTTGAAAGAGAGGTAGAGCTGAGTATCATCTGCATACTGATGAACACCCAGCCCATACCCCTTGATGATCTCTCCCAGCGGCTGCATGTAGATGTTGAAAAGCATGGGGGAGAGGACAGAACCCTGAGGCACCCCACAAGTGAGAGCCCAGGGGTCTGAACACTCATCCCCCACCACCACTTTCTGAACATGGCCCAGGAGGAAGGAGCGGAACCACGGTATGACAGTGCCCCCAGCTCCCAGCCCCTCAAGACGGTCCAGAAGGATGTTATGGTCGATGGTATCAAACGCCACTGAGAGATCCAGCAGAACTAGGAAACAGCTCTCACCTTTGTCCCTAGCCCGCCAGAGATCATCAACCAGTGCGACCAAGGCAGTTTCAGTCCCATGATGAGGCCTGAATCCCGACTGGAAGGGATCATATATAGTCCTATATGATCCTTGTCCCCTTCATGGATCACTGCCTTGCCGTGGCGAAGGGGCTTGAATAACTCAGAGAAGCTATGAGCTATGCCGTGCAGGGCCACCCAAGATGGACAAGTCATAGTGGAGAGTTTTGACCAAGCGTGATCCACCTGGAGCAGGAACCGGCAAGCCACTCGAGTATCCCTGCCAAGAAAACTCCATGGACAAAGACAACAGGCATATAAAAGTTATGACGCTGGAAGATGAGCCCCTCAGGTCAGAAGGCGTCCAACATGCTACTGGGGAAGAGCGGAGGACAAGTACAAGTAGATTCAGAGCTGATGAAGCGGCTGGGCCAAAGCCGAAAGGACGCTCAGTTGCGGATATGCCTGGAAGCGAAAGGAAAGTCCAATGCTGTAAAGAAAAATATTGCATAGGAACCTGGAATGTAAGAACCATGAACCTGGGTAAGTTGGATGTGGTCAAAAATGAGATGGCAAGAATAAATATTGACATCCTGGGCATCAGTGAACTAAAATGGAGGGGAATGGGCAAATTCAGTTCGGATGACCATCATATCTACTAGAATCATAGAATCATAGAATCATAGAATCATAGAGTTGGAAGAGACCACAAGGGTCATCGAGTCCAACCCCCTGCCAAGCAGGAAACACCATCAGAGCACTCCTGACATATGGTTGTCAAGCCTCTGCTTAAAGACCTCCAAAGAAGGAGACTCCACCACACTCCTTGGCAGCAAATTCCACTGTCGAACAGCTCTTACTGTCAGGAAGTTCTTCCTAATGTTTAGGTGGAATCTTCTTTCTTGTAGTTTGTATCCATTGCTCCGTGTCCGCTTCTCTGGAGCAGCAGAAAACAACCTTTCTCCCTCCTCTATGTGACATCCTTTTATATATTTGAACATGGCTATCATATCACCCCTTAACCTCCTCTTCTCCAGGCTAAACATGCCCAGCTCCCTTAGCCGATCCTCATAAGGCATTGTTTCCAGGCCTTTGACCATCTTGGTTGCCCTCCTCTGTACACGTTCTAGTTTGTCAGTGTCTTTCTTGAACTGTGGTGCCCAGAACTGGACACAGTACTCCAGGTGAGGTCTGACCAGAGCAGAATACAGTGGCACTATAACTTCCCTTGATCTAGATGCTATACTCCTATTGATGCTACTGTGGGCAAGAATCCCGTAAAAGAAATGGAGTGGCCCTCATAGTCAACAAAAGAGTGGCGAAAGCTGTACTGGGATGCAATCTCAAAAATGATAAAATGATCTCGATACGAATCCAAGTATCCAAGTATGGATGTGATTGATCTTTTTGCAGTCAGTGGGACTCTCAAATGTCTCCTCCAGCACCATAATTCAAAAGCATCAATTATTCGGTGATCAGCCTTCTTAATGGTCCAGCTCTCACTTCCATACATCACTACTGGGAAAACCATGGCTTTAACTTTACGGACTTTTGTTGGCAAGGTGCTGTCTCTGCTTTTTAATACGCTGTCTAGGTTTGCCATCGCCTTTCTCCCAAGGAGCAGGCTTCTTTTAATTTTGTGACTGCTGTCACCATCTGCAGTGATCATGGAGCCCAAGAAATTAAAATCTCTCACTTCCTCCATTTCTTCCCCTTCTATTTGCCAGGAGGTGATGGGCCCAGTGGCCATGATCTTCGTTTTTTTGATGTTGAGCTTCAGACCATATTTTGCGCTCTCCTCTTTCACCCTCATTAAAACGTTCTTTAATTCCTCCTCACTTTCTGCCCTCAAGGTTGTGTCGTCTGCATATCTCAGGTTGTTGATAATTCTTCCGGCGATCTTTATTCCAGCTTGGGATTCATCCAGCCCAGCCTTTTGCATGATGAATTCTGCATGTATTTGAAATAAGTAGGGACACAATATACAGCCTTGCCGTACTCCTTTCCCAATTTTGAACCAATCAGTTGTTCCTTATCCAGTTCTAACTGTAGCTTCTTGTCCCACATAGAGATTTCTCAGGAGATAGATGAGGTGATCAAGCACTCCCATTTCTTTAAGAACTTGCCATAGTTTGCTGTGGTCGACACAGTCAAAGGCTTTTGCATAATCAATGAAGCAGAAGTAGATGTCTTTCTGGAACTCTCTAGCTTTCTCCATAATCCAGCGCATGTTTGCAATTTGGTCTCTGGTTCCTCTGCCTCTTCTAAATCCAGCTTGCACTTCTGGGAGTTCTCAGTC
This sequence comes from Podarcis tiliguerta, assembly GCF_965153285.1. Classification (NCBI taxonomy): domain Eukaryota; kingdom Metazoa; phylum Chordata; class Lepidosauria; order Squamata; family Lacertidae; genus Podarcis; species Podarcis tiliguerta. Next base: position 2,123,012 of record NC_139535.1, on the reverse strand, counting down.
CACATACTGCTTGAGCCTTCCTTGAAGAATTTTAAGCATAACCTTGCTAGCGTGTGAAATGAGTGCAATTGTGCGGTAGTTGGAGCATTCTTTGGCACTGGCCTTCTTTGGGATTGGGATGTAGATTGATCTTCTCCAATCCTCTGGCCACTGCTGAGTTTTCCAAATTTGCTGGCATATTGAGTGTAGCACCTTAACAGCATCATCGTTTAAAATTTTAAATAGTTCAGCTGGAATACCATCACTTCCACTGGCCTTGTTATTTGCAGTGCTTTCTAAGGCCCATTTGACTTCACTCTCCAGGATGTCTGGCTCAAGGTCAGCAACCCCACTACCTGGGGTGTACGAGACATCCATATCTTTCTGGTATAGTCCCTCTGTGTATTCTTGCCACCTCTTCTTGATCTTGTCTGCTTCTGTTAGGTCCTTTCCACTTTTGTCTTTTATTATGGTAATCTTTGTATGAATCTTGAACAGATCTCTGGTTTTTCCCATTCTATTGTTTTCCTCTATTTCTTTGCATTGCTCGTTTAAGAAGGCCTTCTTGTCTCTCCTTGCTATTTTTTGGAAATTTGCATTCAATTTCCTGTATCTTTCACTATCTCCCTCACATTTTGCTTGCCTTCTCTTCCCCACATCTTAAAAAGCAGAGACAGCACCTTGCCAACAAAGGTCTGTATAGTTAAAGCCACGGTTTTCCCAGTAGTGATGTATGGAAGTGAGAGCTGGACCATAAAGAAGGCTGATCGCCGAACAATTGATGCTTTTGAATTATGGTGCTGGAGGAGACACTTGAGAGTCCCATGGACTGCAAGAAGATCAAACGTATCCATTCTTAAGGAAATTAGCCCTGAGTGCTCACTGGAAGGACAGATCCTGAAGCTGAGGCTCCAATACTTTGGCCACCTCATGAGAAGAGAAGACTCCCTGGAAAAGACCCTGATGTTGGGAAAGATTGAGGGCACAAGGAGAAGGGGACGACAGAGGACGAGATGGTTGGACAGTGTTCTCGAAGCTACCAGCATGAGTTTGACCAAACTGTGGGAGGCAGTGGAAGTCAGGAGTGCTTGGCGTGCTCTGGTCCATGGGGTCACAAAGAGTCGGGCATGACTAAATGACTAAACAACAACAACAATCAGTCGGACATTGTCACAGTCATGTCACAGGAAACAACTACTGGACAAAATACATTTGGTGGAAACTAAAGATGCTATGCCCGTGGTTGAGAATAATTGTTTGAACCCTTCCAATGGGTATGGGGGGGGGAGGACGGAAATGAAAAAATTGGCCCCATCTGCAGCCAATCCTGAAATTAGGATCAGGTAATTTAAAGAATCATGGCTTCTAGTGCTGCACAATGGATCAGCGAGTTCTCTGACATTGGTAGGGCATTCAGAGCACAGTACTGGCGCCAATACATCGCGGTGGCCGGGGAGCTGTGATGTATTCCTAGCTCAAATTCCCCGCAGATGTCAAAGGCGCAGGAAGGCAGGCAGGTAGGTGGAGGAGACCGAAAAGGTGCCCACCTTCTCAAACTCCATCCACCTGCCTGCCTCATCCCACCCCCAAAATGAGCAAGCCCCAATACCTCTGCAGCCCCATCCACCCATGTCCCCATCTCCCCTCCCCTGGCACTCACCAGATCTCTCGGAGGTCCCTGGGAGGGAACGCTCAGAGGCTGTGAGGAGGGATGCAGCAGACAACCTGACCAGGTCAACTGTCCATCTTCCCCCTTCCATCCTCGCTAGGTCGACAGATTCAGTCTCTTTCATCCTTCCTGAGGAGTCGAGAAGCCACCACAAGCTGCAGGGTCCTGGGAGAGAGCAAGAAACAAAGGGAGCCTTAGAGGCCCTGCAGGGATTCACCTGCCCTAGATATTTCCCTGCTCCTGGAGAAACACAAATGGGGCAGCCCCTTCCCAACAGAAACCCCATTTGAAACATCTCCAGTGATTCCCATTTAATCTCTTTGCACCTCACCCCACTTCGTAAGGCTGGCATGGTCTGCACACTAGTGACCTGTGAGTAGACCCCATTGAACTCAGAGGGGCTTATGGATAGAACTTGGTGCAAAAACCAGGCACCATCCTGTCCCCAAGCCTGAAAACTGCAGCCCCAGAGCATGGGCAGAATACAACCGAGTAGCTATTACATGTGGGTGCCCCCATGTCTCAATGCAAGAGATGACTTAGCAATTGAGCTGGCTGGGCCCCAAACCTCTTTCTGCTCATCATTAGAGCTGCTGAGAGACCCTAGAAGGTTGGGAATAGGATCTGGCTCCTGCTGCTTCTTAGCCACCTCCTCATTTTCCTTATTCACGCAAAATGGAGTGATTTTGGGTTGTGCTTTCTTTAGAGAAGCTCTCTTTGGAGCAGGGCCCGTGGCACTCGGGGAGAGACCAGAAATTCTGAAACCACTCCAGGTCAACACCATCTTTTCCCTTAATTCCATATCATGTTTCCTTATACCATTTGTAGCAATTAAAGCTTTTCTAACTTTAGTCTGCAGCAACTTCTGTGTCATTCACTTAGTGTTCTGCAGAATGTGAAGGCTAGACTGGTGACTGGGAGTGGCTCCTGGAACCATGTAAGACCGCTCCTAAAGGAACTACTTTCAAAGTGTTGGTGCTGACCTTTAAAGCCCTAAACGGCCTCTGCCCAGGATACCCGAAGGAGCATCTCCACCCCCATCGTTCAGCCTGGACACTGAGGTCCAGCACCAAGGGCCTTCTGGCGGTTCCCTCACTGCAAGAAGAGAAGTTACAGGGAAGCAGACTGAGGGCCTTCTTGGTAGTGGCGCCCTCCCTCTGGAACACACTCCCATCAGATGTCAAGGAGATGAGCAACTACGTAACCTATGAGACACCTGAAAGCAGCCCTGTATATTATATGTGCTGGAAGCAGCCCTGAGTGTCTGGGGAAACCCAGTCAAATAAGTGGCAGATAAATATTATTGTTATTATTGTTATTATTATATTACTATTATTATTCACACAGGATGCTGATGACGTGGCAGCTTCACCCCAGTGCCTTGCCAGGGCAGGAGAGGCATGGTCTTCCTAAAAATGTTGAGCTGAGCAAGGCTGGATGCAGCTCCTGCTCCCAAGAGTGGCACATGCCAGTCTGTGCACTTGCTCAGCTGGGAGGGGGCAGATGCTTAGCTGCTGATCCATCACAAGGTTGGAAACCAGATCTCACCCGGCCCTAGGGACTCCTCCCAAGAATCCGGGGAGCCAGAATTGGTTCAGGACCCTGAGAGTTGCAAGGAGACAGCTGCAGCCCTGCTGCCCAAAGACTGCAATTCCCAGAGTGGTCTCCAATCCACCCTTCTTGCCAGGGAACTCTGGGAATTGTATTTGAGTAGATCGTGGGTCTCCCCTCCAGTCTCCACACTTGGGGGGGGGCTGTATCTCCCCACTCCACAGGGCTTCTCCTTCCTCGGATTCCTCGGATGCTTCTCTGTGTTATGAAATGCGACTTTCCCCTCAATCTGAAGGGGGCTTATTTGCATGCCCTCTTTTTGTTGCCCCAAAGACTCCTCCCCAAAAAGGAAGGCAGCATCTTGAGCCAAAGGAAGAACAGAGCTGCAGACCTGCTGGACACTCAGCCCCTCCCTGGCTTGGCAGAGAGGAACTGGGGGCAGGACCCTCTGCTCCCTGACTTGGGGGTCTCCCCCCATGCATGAGCTGAACGGGGGGGGGGTCTGCCTCCTCCCTCGCAGCCCTGGGACCCCCTTCTCCCCGCTGCACCCCAAGGGGGAAGAGACTCACCAGATTCCAGGAGGGGCACCGAGGAAGTTTTTGCAAAGCAGAGAGAACAAAGCAGCCTCCTCTTTGCTGGCAGGAAAGGACTGGGCAGGGAGGGGCTTCTGCTCGGGAGGACCTTGCCCTCCCCCGCCCTCCCCTTCCTGTCCTCTCTAGGAATCCCGCTCTGCTCCTTTTAACCCTTGGCAAGCTGAGGGCGCCGAGACCGCCCCCTTCTCCCTGCCTTCCGTTTTCCTGCTTCTGCGCTCTAGGGGCTGCCCTCCTTTCTCCATCTGGGCCAAGGACTCTGCATCAAGGCCCCCCCCCCCCCATCTTATGCAGACTGACGACAAGGGAGGTGGGGGTTCCCGGGTACCATTCTGCCGTGTGCATCTGGATCCTTACTTTGAAACGACTAAATCAGTGAATGTTAACGCAGCCTTCTCAAGAGCACAGAGGGGGGAGGGGCAGCTGCCCTCAAACAATGAAAATTGTTGTTTACTGAGTTGAATAAGATCCAAAATGCAGCAGTCTGATTGGTCCTAGAACAATAGGATTCAGAATGCAGCAGTCTGATTGGTCCTAGAGCAATGCAGCAGTATGATTGGTCTGCAGGAGCCACCCAATCCAGCTCCAGATGGAAGTGAATCCACAACCTGATTGGCCTACAGGAGAATTCCGGAATTAGCCAATTAGGAGCAGCTCATTGTGTAAATAATGTATATAAAGCAGATACTTTGGGGGAATTTTCATTCCTCCTCACCACTAGGAGCTGAATAAAGAGCATGAAATCCACTCTCGACTCTGAGTATATTTCAAAAATCTAGAAATAATACATAGGAAACTGAGGTTCTGCTTGCGCGCACACCCCCCCCCCCAAAAAAATCCTGGCTGAAGTCTCTCGCTTGTGACCCCCGACCGGAACCTATGGGAGCCAAGGTTAGGCAATTGTGGGGTGCTCCAAGGACTCTCTTTTTCTTTTTCCTCTTCTTTCCATCATAGCAGAGTAAGATTGTCTTCCATGAACATGGTCTCAACAGTGAGTCCGTAAGTGAGTGTGGAGGCCAATTCTGGTTCCTGTTGTAAACCAAAAATCTGCCCTTTTCCCTTATGGGGTATCCAAGAGCCCATATAGAGTCTTTACATAAGTTCCCCATTGGTAAGAGAAAATGACAGAGGCCAACCAGAGAATACTGAGAAGCAAAGCAACTTGTAAACCTGATATTTATTGATCTGTTGCAACAGGGTGCCCCCTTCACATGCAGGAAAGGAGGACCCCCCCCCCCCCAGAATCAAGGTGTGCCTGCCCTTATATATACATTTTAAATTCCCTGCCCTGGAGCTCAAGACCGCCCCTCCATACATCATACATACATCACAGAAGGGGTGTAACACAAGATCACCCCCACACACCGTACCTACATCACAGAAAAGGCAGTCTACAGCAGAAATCTGAATGTGTTTTCCCTGTCTGCCAGGTTATCCGATTGCCTTTCCTGATTGTCACCCATTAAAATGGTGATTACTCAATTCCTGAGACAATGGGAAGGCTCTCTGACCCCCCCCCCTCCCTCCTTGCAGAGAAAACATTTGGTCAGTTTGGAAATCAAAAATGGTTTCAGGCCGGTCTTCCTGTGCTGATCTATGTACAGTGTGGTGTAGTGGTTAAGAGCGGGAGTCTCATAATCTGGGGAACCGGGTTCACGTCTCCGCTCCTCCACATGCAGCTGCTGGGTGACCTTGGGCTAGTCACACTTCTTTGAAGTCTCTCAGCCTCACTCACCTCACAGAGTGTTTGTTGTGGGGGAGGAAGGGAAAGGAGAATGTTAGCCGCTTTGAGACTCCTTAAAGGGAGTGAAAGGCGGGATATCAAATCCAAACTCTTCTTCTTCTTCTACGTGCTTGGTTGGTACATTTATGTACCACAGGGGTGTGGGACTTGTCGGTCTGTTCCCAACAGCAAGGGCTGGCGGACCAGCTGACAGGACTCCCTTGCCCGCTTGCTTGCTTACTGCAAGGCCACCTTAGTTCCTGGCACCCAGCACCCCCTGGCCAGCCCCAGAGGGACCATTCGCCTAGGGAGCTTGTAGCCAGGGCTGCTGCCACAAACAGCTGTGCAAGCCTTTGGGAGGTAGAGATGCGAGAGGGCATCTGAGGAGGGAGCGAAGGAAAGAGGGACGGAGGCCAGTGTTGCCTGTGGCACCCCTGAGCATCCTTCACGGCACCCCAGGGTGCCAGGGCACACTGGTTGAAAACCGCTGCAGAATAGACTTTGTTTATGTCTTCAGGCTGTCAACTGTACGAAACAAATTTTACTACACTGTGGGCTTTATAAACAAGCCAGGAACCAATTCATCAAAGCTTTCTTGGTGAATTCATCTGGTAAGTCTGATACCTTTTATCTCAAATATTTCCTTGGAAGATAAATAATATAATCCTGGCTGTGGCAAAATTTCTCTCATGGGTAATAAGAATTAGAAATTGACATGCTCTGGATGGATGGGTGGATGGATGGATAAATAAATAAAATAATAATAATAATAATAATTAATTATACCCCGCCCATCTGGCTGGGCTTCCCCAACCACGCTGGGCGGCTTCCAACAAAATATTAAAATACAGTAATGCACCAAACATTAAAAGCTTCCCTAAACAGGGTTGCCCGGCAATGTTTTTCCTGTATCTCTGCTATATTTTGTTTTCAAAATTGATTTTGAGGGTCTTTGGACTGTAATAAAGTAAGTTTAGTGCTCCCACTACAGCTTTTTTCACATTCCCTTAGAGGGTTTATCCACAGCGTGGGTCCCCAGATGCGCAGTCAGGCCATCACTCCCACTAAAGCTTTCTCCACACCCTGTACATTGATACGGTTTCTCCTTGGTGTGGGTTCTTTTGTGTAAAGTAAGGTGGTAATTGCGACTAAAGCTCTTTCCACACTCCAAACATTTAAAGGGTTTTTCCCCCGTGTGGGTTCTTTGATGTGCAGCAAGGCCTCCACTCTGGCAAAAGCTCTTTCCACACTCCATGCATTTGTGAGGTTTCACTCCTGTGTGGGTTCTCTGATGCACAGTAAGGTCACAGTTCCTATGGAAGCTCTTGCCACACTCCATGCATTTAAACGGTTTTGCCCACGTGTGCGTTCTTTGATGTGCAGCAAGGCCTCCACTCTGGCTAAAGCTTTTTCCGCACTCCATACATTTGTAAGGTTTCACTCCTGTGTGGGTCCTCTGGTGCTCAGTAAGGTCACTACTCTCATGGAAGCTTTTCCCACACTCAATGCATATAAACGATTTATCCCATGTGTGTGTTCTTTGATGTGCAGTAAGGCTTTTACCATGTTTGAAACTCTTTTCACACACCATACATTTAAACGGTTTCTCCCCTGTGTGGGTTCTCTGATGTAAAGTAAGATGGTCACGTCGACTGAAGCTCTTTTCACACTCCATGCATGTAAATGGTTTCTCCCCTGTGTGAGTTCTTTGGTGCACATTTAGATCCCCACCACGAATGAAGCTCTTTCCACATTCTAAACATTTATATGCTTTCTCCTCTGTGTGGATGCTGCAACATAAACTAGATTGTGATTGATACTTATATGGTTCACCACGTACTGGACATGACTTCCTGCTGCTTCCTTTGTGATCTTGCGAATTCAGGGGTACATGGACATCAATGTCCTGAGTTGCGGTGGATTTCTCTTCCCCATTCACTGACTTTTGGGGTGCTTCTTGATTGGCAAACAGCTCTTTCCATGCTTCATTCTCTGATGTCAACATGGATGTCTCACCATTATTCTCATTATTCTGCCTATTACCTGTTTTGGGGGAGGGAGAAAAAGAAAACGCGTTTCAATTGCAAGGCAGAAGCAGATTCTCGTTATGGATCGAGCCCAGTTCTCTGCTTCTCCGATTCTATCGTTTTCAAGCGTCTCCCCTTCCTTTACCCCAAGCCCTGCTGAATGCGAGGTTAGCTTCTGCATATGCTACAATCTCAGGACGACACCAAAAGTCCTTTCCTGCTCGACCTCCCACTTGCTGCTGTTGGGAGAAATTATAAAAAGAGGATCTTACACTGGAGGTATCCCTCTCAGAAACCCGAGAGGACACTTGATATGGTTAGTCAGCAGTCAAAGAAACTATTAGAAGCAAGAAGGCTCCCTTCAAAGAATTGAAGTCTTGCCCAAATGAAGAGAACGAAAAGAAACTCAAATTCCGGTATCAAAGAGGGCAAGCAGACACCAAAGGATGCTACAGAAGACTTTCTATGACAGCCTTTCTCAACCTGTGGGTCCCCAGATGTTGTTGAACCACAACTCCCATCACCCCTAGCTAGCAAGGCCAGAGCTCAGGGATGATGGGAGTTGTAGTCCGACAACATCTGGAGACCCACAGGTTGAGAACCGCTGTTCTATGAGCTTCTGGTCCGGGATAGCCTGACAACTGTTGACCATCTCTGCGCTTCATTGTTTCTCCTAACAAGGGAGGAGGGGTCCTTACCCAGAGAGACCAAGTTCCCATAATTCTCCATTGTGACCTCCCACTGCAGGGCTCTTTGGCCTGGATCCAACAGAGCCCACTCCTCCTCCGTGAAAAACACAGCCACCTCCTCAAAGGTCAGTGGGCCCTGGGGAGAGAAAAAGGGGTTAGAAAATATTTGCTCCTCGCGACTGACGTAGAGAGCGCTGTGATTCTGGCATTGCATGACTCGATGACCTGTTGGGTTGCTGGGGTTTATGCGGGCAGAACTCCAGTGAAGCAAGAAGAGCACATCGTAGAAACATAGCCCCATAGAATTGTAGACTTGAATGGGACCTCCCCATGGGTCCCCTAGTCCAGGAATCTCAGTTTAAGCTTCCATGACCGAGGGCCAACCTCCAATACGGAGGTTTAAAAGTATTCACCAAATGTTGCCTCCGCACACGTAGTAATATGTGCTCCATGTTTCACATATAGATAAAGGTAAAGGACCCCTGGATGGTTAAGTCCAGTCAAGGGCGACTCTGGGGTTGTGGAGCTCATCTCGCTTTCCGGCCGAGGGAGCCGGTATTTGTCCACAGACAGTTTTCCATGTGGCCAGCAGGACTAAACCGCTACTGGTACAGGGAGGACCGTGACGAGTGCCTGAGTGCGTGGAAACACCATTTACCTTCCCACCACAGCAGTACCTATTTATCTACTTGCACTGGTAAGGTAAACAGAGTTTCCGTGCGCTGCTCTTTTTCGCCAGAAGCAGCTTAGTCATGCTGACCACATGACTCGGAAAAACTGTCTGCAGACAAACATCTGTTGGCTTTTCGCAGTATAGTAACGCTGCAGAGAGCTTGCTGGGGAGAGCTTGCATTAAGAAGAAGGGACTCAAAAATAACTTAAACAAGGTTTTAATAAGAAAAACAAAAACTCCTTATACACCAAATACATCTACAAACAAACACGACCCAACCACCAACCCATCCCCCAGGGTAAAAGGCAGAGCTAGGTGCTGCCCCTTATATACTGCAGCCAATTCCCGACACAGCTTAATCAATGCAACTCAGCAGCACCTGCTATGCTTCACAGCTGCAAAGCTGGATCTCATTATTTTGCTCTGGCCCTTGCTCTAGCCCCTTAAAGGTATACACAATGGGTGAAACAATGATGAACCTTTAGATTTAAAGAAACAGTTCAACAACATCAGCTCCCTTGGCCAGTAAAGCGAGATGAGCGCCGCAATCCCAGAGTCGTTCGCAACTGGATTTAACTGTCAGGGGTCCCTTTACCTTTACCTATACAATATCCTACACTGAAAAACTTTTGGCAGAAGGTAATAGAGATAATCAGCATGACTGTAGAGGAAAATGTCATTTTGAATGATATACCCAACACATGGAATCTAACAAAGGGGCAATATGAACGGACTCTCCTCGCTCTCACTGCTCGTGTGGATGAACTGGAAAAATAAAAATCCAGCTCCCTTTAAAAATTGGATTGAAGATTCATTTTTTTAGGTTAAGGTCTGGTTAACTACACTAACAATTCCCCACCCCTTTTTGTAATGTACACTTCTTCTCCGTGACTTAGGACTCTGTGCAATTGTACTTTTGTACTTCTTTATTTTTCAATAAATAATGTAGAACAAAAAGTCGCCCAGCCATAAGACTTGGGACTCCCTGCAGCTGCAATCTTGGGGAAAAATGGGGAATCTTTTACATGGTCAGAATAAACCATTTCCTTAACACAGGTCCCTTTCCATCTGTTGTGATTCTACGAAGGAAGCAGAGATCCTTGGAAAGGGATCAAGGAGCAGATCCTTTCAAGTCCTGGCTAAGACCACTTCCCAGATCCCAAGTTTTTTCCATCTCCTACCTGACCAGGAAACTGAACGAACTCCATTTCTTCTTTGTCACACAGTAAGGAAAGGCTGGGATGATCTGGAAGAGGAGTTTGGCTGCCTATGAGCAAAAGAAAAGAAGGAAGCAGGTAGGATTTTTCTCCTGTCTTGAACTGCCTGGGTATACTTTGCAGGTATGCAGCTTGGGGATCAGGGTGGGTTTGATTTAAATCAAATCAATTTAAATCACGATTTAAATCACTAGTAAGTAATTCTTTTTTCTTTTCTTTTTTTAAAGCACTCATTCTTGCTGGTACAATCTTAATACAGTGGTACCTCGGGTTACATACGCTTCAGGTTACAGACTCCGCTAACCCAGAAATATTACCTCGGGTTAAGGACTTTGCTTCAGGATGAGAACAGAAATCGTGCTCCGGCGGTGTGGTAGCAGCGGGAGGCCCCATTAGCTAAAGTGGTGCTTCAAGTTAAGAACAGTTTCAGGTTAAGAACAGACCACTGGAACGAATTAAGTACTTAACCCAAGGTACCACTGTATTTACAACCAGATGAATGTTTCATTTTTGGAATAATACAAATTACTGATTTAGTTATACTATTAAAAAGACATAGAGCAATAATTATGAAATTATGAGGTTTAATAAGTTAACTCTTTCTATTTGGATAACTTTTCTGCTGTACTTTATTGGAAGGAGAAAAATAGTCATTTTCTTAATAACATTTTAAACAATTTAACTAAAACAATAACATTTTAGCATATGTATCCATGTTTGTTAACTGATGCAGTTATACATTCCCCACCCCACCCCCCAAAAAACCTTAAGACTGAGTTATAGCACACATGAAAAACTTAAAACAAATCCTTATTTCCTGATGAATAGCCTTTGGACTATAATGTAACTTAAATAGGAAACTATCTTTAGAATGACTCCCAGGCTGCACACCTGGTGCTTCAGGGGCACAGTTACCCCACTCAGGACCAGGGAGTCCTCCACACCAGCCCGCCCCTTGTCCCCCCAAAACAGTACTTCTGTCTTGTCAGGGTTCATCCTCAACCACCATCCATCCTACAACCTTCATCTGGAGCAGAATTCCCCGGTTAGTCATGGAGGCAAGATGGTTTGGGCATATAAAACCACCACCCACCCCCGAGACCGTGATCAAACCAAAACCCACTCCCAATTCCTCCTTACCCAGCGAAGGGGAAGCATCCATTCCACTGCCCTCCGGAATGGCTCTCCAGAACAGCTGGCTCCTCCTGGTGGCTGGCGGGACCTTCTCTGTGTCGTAAAATGGAAGACCCCCATTTTTCAGCCTCTGGATCTGAAATAAAAATGGGGATCCCCACGCCGGGAATGAGGCGCTCTGATTTCATCACGGGGGGTGGGACACACCAAACATTTGCACATTCTATCCTCCCCTTGGGGAGTTTAGCTCTTACAACGAATTCAATGGGGGGGGAGGAATTCCAGGAGGTTGGACTAGATTGGGCATCCCCAAACTTGGCCCTCCAGATGTTTTGGGACTACAATTCCCATCATCCCTGACCACTGGTCCTGTTAGCTAGGGATGATGGGAGTTGTAGGCCAAAAACATCTGGAGGGCCGAGTTTGCCTAAGCCTGATGACTCTTTGGCAGGGTGGATTTGATTTAAATAAAATGGATTTAAATCACTAGTCTGTATGACTTGATTTAATTTTTTATTTTTTTTTACAGAAAGACTCTTTCTTGCTGGTATAATCTTAATATTTACAACCAGATGAAGGTTTCATTTTTGGAATAATAAATTTTCAGAGTAGTTTTTACAGTTACATTAAAAATTACTGATTTGGTTATACAATTAGAAATACATAGACAGATGGTTATGAAATTATTGTGAGGTTTAAAAAGTTAACTGTATATATTTGGACAACCTTTCTGCTGCACTTTAAAAATTTAAACCATTTATTTAACCAAACTATTTAACTAAAACAATAACATTACGGCATGTTTGTTAACTGATGTGGTTAAACATTTTTTTTAAAAAAAAAAAACACAGGCTGAGTTTTAGCATGAAAAACTTAAAACAAATATTTATTTCCTTTGGACTATAATGTAACATAAATAGAAAACTATCTTTAGAAAGATTTTTACTCCAAAAGGATTTTAATTTAAAAATTCGATTTAAATTAAAAAATCTGATTTTTTTTTAATCACTGATTTTTATCCGCCCTGCTGTTTGGCTCCTTCCCAACTCTAATAATAATAATAATAATTATTTATTTATATCCCGCCCTCCCCAGCCGAAGCCAGGCTCAGAGCAGCTAACAACAGTAAAAGTAACACAGTTTACATAAAATCACAATCAATTAATTGAAATACATTCTAAAATCAATTCATTCTAAAATCAATTCAGAGTCAAATTAATGCAACCATTGGACCAGAGTTCTATGAGGATTACAGTAGGAGGGGGCCAGACTGTGCCTTGGCCAAAGGCCTGGTGGAACAGCTCTGTCTTGCAGGCCCTGTGGAAAGATGTCAAGTCCCGCAGGGCCCTAGTCTCTTGTGACAGAGCGTTCCACCAGATCGGGGCCACGGCCGAAAAAGCCCTGGCTCTGGTTTAAGAAGACCGTAAGGTCCTCCGTGGGACACACCAGGAGAGGCGGTCCCGTAGGTACGATTTAAAGAAAGTGCTCTCACCTGCTCCTTTTCTTCCTGCCTCTTCTCTTCCACCTGGCTCAGGAGGAAGCCTTCTGCCAGGGCCACCGCCTGGGAGCTGGTCTCCGCTCCGCACTCCCTGACCCAGTTCTCCATCTCCGGGGGGAGGATAGTCAAGAACTGCTCCAAGACCACCAGGTCCAGCATCTGGGCCTTGGTGTGCTTTTCCGGCTTCAGCCACTGGCGGTAGAGGTGGTGGAGGCGGCTGCAGACCTCGCGGGGGCCCTCGGCCTCCTGGTAGCAAAAGGCCCGGAAGTGTTGGCGCTGGACGTCTGAGCTGGCATTGCCCTCGCCCAGGATCTGCTGCACGTTCTTTTCCCAGACCTCCCCAGTGATCCCAGTCTGGGTGAAGTGGGGGTCCTTTACTCCCCAGGGAGCCGCTGAGTCTAGCTTTTCCATCTCCCAAAGTTCCCCGAAGGAATCCAAGGACTGCCTTGTTTTTGTTCCCAAACCAAAGGCAACCGGAATTTGACTGGCGTTGGAGGGGCAGGCGTCGATGTCCGGCAAAGTTTGCAAGCCCCCCTCTTGCACACGCCTAAGGGAAGGATGCTTTGCTAGGAGTGAAGGGTGACCCCGGCTGGGACCTGTAAAAGACGGCAGAGACTTATAAGCAGACATGGGGGAGCAGTGGAGGCAGTGTGGTTAGAGTGTTGGGCTTGGACATGGGAGACGAAGAAGAGGAGGAGGAGGAGGAGGAGGAGGAGGAAGAATTTACTATTTATTCCCCACCCATCTGGCTGGATTTCCCCAACTCTGGGCAGCTCCCAACAGAATACTAAAAACACGATAAAACACCAGTCCTTAAAAACTTCCCTAAACAGGGCAGCCTTCAGATGTCTTCTAAAAGTCAGATAGTTGTTTATTTTCTTGACATCTGGCGGGAGGGCATTCCACAGGGCAGGCACCACCACCAAAAAGGCCCTCTGCCTGGTTCCCTACAACCTCACTTTTCCAGCAAGGGAACTACCAAAAGGCCCTTGGAGCTAGACCTCAGTGTCTGGACTGGTATACTGGGTATACTGGGCCAGGAGTAAGAAGCCAAGAAGAGTCTGATGATCAGGCCAGTGGCCAACAAGATTCCTATGGGGATCTTGAAAGCAGGATCTGAGCACAAGAGCCCTTTCCTCTCCTGTAATTTCCAGCAACTGATACTCCGAATTATTGCTGACTTCCACTTGCTCACTTCAAAGGCTTTGCATGTCAACAAGGAAGTTCTAGGTCCTGCAAGAGAACCTTCCAATGTCTCTTCAAAAATTATTACTCTTACGTAATCCGCCAGGACAACACTGATTTCTTTGTCTTTCAGGGCCCGGTGACCTTTGAGGAGGTGGCTGTGCAGCCAAGAAGCCCACTTAGGTTTTCTCTCCCCAACCTCAGTTGCCTTTGCCCCCACTGCTCCCCCCTTGGAGGAAGCGACAGCAGGGGCTGCTGGAGAGAGAGGTAAGTCCCAAAAGTGATTCTTCCCTCTCTCTCTTGGCAGAGTTAAGCCCAACGCAGCCCATTAAAACTTGCACGGATTCCCCCCACAAACCAGCAGAGATTGTATTTCTACTCACAAGAGTTTCAGGAGCTGGAGCAAACAAGACAAGTTAAAAAAAAAGAGCGAAGAAGGAAAAAGGACTTAGGAAGGAACTTGGCAGGAGAATTATCTCCCTTAGGAGAGATTTCATTCCCTGGTTCTGCTTCCTCGCCTCCTTCTTCCTACAAGACAGAAGAGGGAGGGAGCCTGCTAAGCCCCGCCCACTTGGGAAACTTGACCTCAGGGCTCGGGTTAACCCTTCCGTGCCCGCAAGGTGAGCAGCTGCCTATTGCAATAGCGCCCTGATTATTATTTTATTATTATTATTATTTTGCAGGGGGGGAGGAGACCCCAGGCTCGTTTGATGCTCTGCGCGCCCCCTCCCTTCCTCCGATGCCACCCTCCCCTCCTCCCTGCACGCCTCTCCAGGAACCCAGCCTAGCTCGCTTTAACCCCTTCCTCGCCGCGGACGCACACACAGAGGGCTTGCCCCCGATCGCCCCCGCCGCCCACCCCCGGGATCCCTTTGCAAAAGCCGCGCCTGCAAGAGGACTTTGCAGCTGGGGGCGCATAGGGGCGCCGTTGCTCTCTGGCGCGGGGCTCTCCTTCTGTTCCTTCCCTTGCGACTTGGGGGAGGGCGGAGTTAAAGACACCCCCCCCCCTTGAAGGGATCTCCCTCTGCAGATCACTTCCTGCTCGCACCCCCTCCGCTCCCAGGCATCGTTTGGGAAAGTGAGGAGGGTTTGCGCTCCTGGGTGAGTGTGGGGTGGAGGTATTGTGGTGGGGGCTCTGGGTGGAAGTGGGGAGGGGTGCATCCCAGGAATCTTGCATGCAGAAGTCCGCCCCCCTCTTTCTCTGCCTGCTGCCACCCCCCACGCCAAGCTAAGATCAAAGAGGCGGGGAGAGATTCCCCTCCTTTGGAGCCCAAAGACGGTTTTCACATATTACATTACAATACAGATGTACCAAAGCCAATACCATTTCCTCCCCATACATTTACATTTCTATTTCCTCCATCCATCATATTATTATTTTCTCCTTCCTCCCACTTCCCTCCGCCCCCACTCGATTTCCCCCACATTATACAATTTACAATAACCTTTGCATTCTACAACCTTCTCAAATCATCTCTATATTCTTATTATCTTTCCTTACTCATTTTTTTTCCATCCAGTACTTCACATTTTAATCTAGGCATATTAACATATCTTTTTTTGAGCAAGATTTTGCCATATATTCATCAAAACATTTCCACTCCTTTTTAAATTTTTGATTCGACTGATTTCTTATTATAGCAGTTAATTTTGCCAAAATTAAATATACATTTAGTTTACAAATCCATTCCTCCTTTGTGGGTATAGTTTGTGACTTCCACCTATCAGCAATCACTATTCTAACAGCTGTACTTGCATGTAGAAAAATTATCCCCCCCCCCCCCCCCGTATCTCATCATCTATCAATCCAAGGAGATATGACTCTGGTTTCTTTGTTATTGATATTTTCAACATCTTCATTAGTTCTTCATGTACTACTATCCAAAATTTCATAATTTCCTCACACCTCCACCACATATGTACTGTTGAGCCGCTTGGTCCTTGCGGTGCAATTAGGATCACAGACTTGCAGCGTTGGAAGGGACCTCGCAGGGTCATCCAGTCTAACCCTCTGCAGTGCTGGCGTCATAAGGAAGGGGGCCCCTGGCTGAAGTGGGGGAAATGCCTGCTTGGCATGCAGAAGGTTCCCAGGTCCAATCCCTGGTGACCTTTCTAGGTAGGGCTGGGGGAGCGAGCCCCGAGTCTGAAACCCAGGAGAGCCGCTGGTGTGGGCAATTCTGAGTTCAATGCACTCCGGTGCTCTGGGCTCCGTACATAAGGGATCTATAGCTCCCTGTGTGCCGTCCCAGGATAAATGGGTTGCTATCTATAGTGTGACAGGCCTGCGCTCTGGCAGGGAGAGCAGACTGGTGGAACCAGGTCCAGGGAAACAATGCCCTCCTTGGACTTTGCAGAACTTTTGAGTTACGCAGGGCTCGCCAGTGTAGTGTAATGGTTAAGAGCGGTGGACTCGTAATCTGGTGAACCGGGTTCGCTTCCCCGCTCCTCCACATGCAGCTGCTGGGTGACCTTGGCCAGTCACACTTCTCTGAAGTCTCTCAGCCCCACTCACCTCACAGAGTGTTTGTTGTGGGGGAGGAAGGGAAAGGAGAGTGTTAGCTGCTTTGAGACTCCTTCGGGTAGTGATAAAGCGGGATATCAAATCCAAACTCCTCTTCTTCTTCTTCATCAGGCCAGACGTCTTAAAGAAATAGTCTTTCCTCTTCTGCATCTCACATCTGTCTTCGGATAGATGCCTCTTTGAGTTCTCTCCATGGTTCTCTGCTGTCTGCTTCCTGTACCCACGTGGGCCTTGCTGCTGAAATGAATGAATGAATGATAAATAGATTATATGCATGCATTGAACACTTCAGCTTTCAAGTCTAATGAAGTGTTGTTGTTTTTCTTTTCGTCATGATCTCAGTTTTCGCAAAGGACTCCCCCAATTGTTTTATTCCTCCTCTGGTTGATTTTCTCTTCCCTGTTCTTTGTCCTAAATTGATGTATCCTTTGACTTGCACTGGTTCTTTATTTTCTAATTGCATATATCGTTCTCTTCTTCAACCATTACTTTAGCCTTCGCTGCCTTCAGTCCAACCTTCCCTGATTCCCCGTTTAGTTCTTTCAGGTTTGGTGGTTGAATCCTGCCTAAGACCTTTGGTTGGACTCTGTGACAACAGAATGCTAAATTAGACCCCTTTGGTCAGGAATCCTCGTGTTCATTTCTTGTCATCCTTGTCAAATTTTGGCTATTAACAGCGACATCAGACAATAACGACGAAGGGAATATTTCTGACTGAGGAGGACACAGGCAGAGGGCCTTCTTGGTGGTGGCACCTGCCCTGTGGAACGCCCTCCCATCAGATGTCAAGGAAATAAACAACTACAGTGGCACTTCGGGTTACAGACGCTTCAGGTTGCAGACGCTTCAGGTTACAGACTCCGCTAACCCAGAAATAGTACCTTGGGTTAAGAACTTTGCTTCAGGATGAGAACAGAAATCGGGCGGCGGCGGCGGCAGCGGGAGGCCCCATTGGCTAAAGTGGTACCTCAGGTTAAGAACAGTTTCAGGTTAAGAGCAGACCTCCAGAACGAATTAAGTTCTTAACCCGAGGTACCACTGTATCTGACTTTTAGAAGACATCTGAAGGCAGCCCTGTTTAGGGAAGTTATTAATGTTTGATTTTTATTCCATTTTTAATATTCTGTTGGGAGCCACCCAGAGTGGCTGGGAAAACCCAGCCAGATGGGTGCAGTATAAATAAATTATGATTATGATTACAGTGGTACCTCTGGTAAAGAACTTAATTCATTCTGGAGGTCTGTTTAACCTGAAACTGTTTTTAACCTGAAGCACCACTTTAGCTAATGGGGCCTCCTGCTGTTGCCGCGCCGCCAGAGCACGATTTCTGTTCTCATCCTGAAGCAAAGTTCTTAACCCGAGGTACTATTTGTGGGTTAGCGGAGTCTGTAACCTGAAGCATCTGTAACCTGAAGCGTCTGTAACCTGAAGCGTCTGTAACCCAAGGTACCACTGTATTATGATTTCATGGCTCTTTCTGAACTCCCGGTGTTTTCCTTGTTTTGCCCCCCTTTCAGGTAGAAGCTCAAGCCGATTCCCTTTCGCCTGTGAAGTATTTCCCAGAGAAAGCAGTTTGGAACAGACTGCCCTGTAAAGCCAGCCACTAAATCCCTTGCATCCTCCTTGCCTTGGGAATGAAAAGAACCTTTCGTGCATGAAGGTATTTGAGGGACCTTTCTGAGCACAGAAAGAAAATGGAGGTGCCAGGAATCTCCTCGGGCAACGAGGCATCAGGGAAGGACCCTAGGGCCACCCAGGCTGGAAGCAGCGGGGCATTATGGGAGAAAACAGGGCAGAAGACCCTAGGTGGGAAAAATGCCCACCTGGATGCTCAACGCCTGCACTTCAAGGAGTTTTGCTACCAGGAAGCCAAGGGTCCCAGAGAGGTCTGCAGCCGCCTCCATCACTTTTACCGTCTGTGGCTGAAGCCGGAAAGGCACACGAAGGCCCAGATGCTGGACCTGGTGGTCCTGGAGCAGTTCCTGGCTGTCCTCCCCCCGGAGATGGAGAACTGGGTCAGGGAGTGTGGAGCTGAGACCAGCTCCCAGGCGGTGGCCCTGGCAGAAGGCTTCCTCCTGAGCCAGGCAGAGGGGAAGAAGCAGGGAGAGGAGAAGCAGGTGAGAGGGTTCAATCTTGGTGGTTGCAGATGGCAGGTGATTGAAGGGTCTGGTATAGGGGGAGGCGTTCCGGGAGAGATTGGGGTCCCCACGCTTTATAGGTCCCAGGCCAGCACTTGGAATTGGGCTCCGAGACGGACAGACAACCACAAAGATTTAGAAATCTCTAGGGATTCAAGGAGTCTTAGAAGCAAAGCGCCTCACCTGTATCTTCTCTACCTGGTGTTCCATTTCAGGTGGAGAAGACTTCAGCCATAGCAGATTTCTCTGTGGTAGAAGAAACCCCATCGGACACTGGACTGAGGTCAGTGTTAGGGGGTAGCCAGCAAAAGGCTGACGGAGGTAAGAATCAAGGGGGCATATTTCAAGTTGGCCAGAGGGGTGGGATTGGGGAGGGAGTTAGGTGAGGGGGCTGTACGGCTGGGGGTTTGGGTAGATGACCTTTGCGGTCCCTTCCATCGCTACGATTCTATTATTCTCTCTGTATTTTGTGGTTTTGTCCTGTTTTTTAATGCTGCAAATCACCCCCCTCCAATATCTACAGATGAAGGGTGTTATACAAATTTGATAAACAGTAATTTTGAAAAATGCTCTTTCTGTGGATGGTGGTTATATAAATCTCATAAATTGAAAATGAATAAAAGGTTGTTTTTTAAAAAATACATGTAGCATTTCATTTCATGGATCAAAATCAGTCTCCCCCCCCCCCCCCCGCTCTTATTTTTTGGGGACTTTGGGTTCACATATTTTATTTTAAAAGTTAATAAACCGCTTCCCAGCCTGAGGCCATGTACAAGATGAAATTAAATACACAAAAACTATTGAGAACAATTAAAACTGTTCTTACAGGCTTACAGTTAATGTCCGTAAATGACCAGGAGCATCACTCCTCAGGGAAACCCTTCTCAAACCACGACAAAATAGTTTTCAGGATGCAGAACCTCGACACCATAGACTTGTATTGGGTGCTAATCCTACTCAGAGTAGACCCATTGAAGTTCATGGACCCGCCTAAGGGCACATTCACATCCTAACATTTAAAGTGCTGTGATACCACTTTGCACAGTCATGGCTTCCCTCAAAGAATTATGGGAACTGTAGTTCAGTACGGTGCTGAGATTGGTTCGGAGACTTCCCCTTCCCGTCACGGAGCTACAATTCCCAGAGTGGAATTCCATCCGTCTATACAGGGTACTCCGGGAATTGTAGTGCCGTGAGGGCATCCTAACAACTCACAGCACCCTTCAGCTACAGTTCCCAGAACCCTTTGCGGGAAGCTGTTTAAAGCGGTTTAAAGCTGTTTAAAGTGGTTTAAAGCTGTTTAAAGCGGTTTAATGCCGCTCTCAATGTATATTGTGAATGTGGCTCAATTCGGATGCGTTCATTTCCTTCCTCTAAGTAGGATCAGCATTTTGGATCCGGCCCCATAATGCTGGGGGCCTGATTTTAGCTAGCTACAGATTCCAGAGGCCTGGAGGCGCAAGGCCCAAAATCTAAAGCAGCCATCTTGAACTAGGCCCAAAGTAAACGTGGAGACAGGTTTTACTTCAGCCCACAAACTGAAGTGCCAAATTTATGGATTTTCTAGAAGAAAAGGCCAAGCGCCGCATTCTCACATCCTTTCTCTTCCCCAGGTGTTGGGATGGCAAAAGGACTTCATTCTCTTCCTGCCCGAGTGGAAATGGAAGTGGCACACTCTCCACCGGATCAGGTCATCATTGCAGAGATTTGTTTGTTTAATTCCATTTACAGGCAACCGCCCCACTTATGCTGAGCTTGCGTTCCCAGGTACTGCGCATAGACATGAGCACAATATATGCCAGGAGGCTTAGTTGGGTCAGAATCGAGTACGCTCTCCCAGAGTTAATGCCGAATACATTACTTCAGGATAATGCGCCACCGTAGCCACTGGAGGGCCATGAAATTGTGTCCCGAGCGTTTTAGACTTGTCTACCCATCGCGGGTGGCGCTGTGGGTTAAACCACAGAGCCTAGGACTTGCCGATCAGAAGGTCGGAGGTTCGAATCCCTGCGACAGGGTGAGCTCCTGTTGCTCGGTCCCTGCTCCTGCCAACCTAGCAGTTTGAAAGCACAAAGTGTAAGTAGATAAATAGGTACCGCTCCTGCGGGAAGGTAAACGGCATTTCAATGCGCTGCTCTGGTTCGCCAGAAGCGGCTTTGTCATACTGGCCACATGACCCGGAAGCTGTACGCCGGCTCCCTCGGCCAATAAAGCGAGATGAGCGCCGCAACCCCAGAGTCGGCCACAACTGGACCTAATGGTCAGGGGTCCCTTTATCTTTACCCATCTGAAACCCAAAGGGCACATTGGTTGCTAGATGTGAAATAGTTTGGCATTAGTTTCAGCTCTCCTACCCCACTGTTTGAGGCACCTAGTTGGCCACTGCGAGAACAGGATGCTGGGCTTTATGAGCCATTGGCCTGATCCAGCACGTTCTTATGCTCTTGAAAACTGCCTGTTCAGAAGACTTTTGACTACCACTGACCAGCCTCCAGATCCTACAGGAGAACTTCTCCTCCACCTTTTACTGTTTTCCCCCCCGAATTCTTGTGTTATCCAGTAGGACAACCTGTTTCCTTTGTCTTTCAGGGCCCGGTGACCTTTGAGGAGGTGGCTGTGCATTTCGCGGAGGAGGAGTGGGCTCTGCTGGATCCGGCCCAGAGAGCTCTGCACAGGGAAGTCATGGAGGAGAATTACGGGAATCTGAACTCTCTGTGTAAGGCTCGCTGCTCAGAACAGCCAGGGAAGATGAATTCTGTCTGTTCCCAAGAAATCCCACTCCCACAAGTGTATCACAAAAGAGAAAAAGGAGAGACTCTGTGTTCAAAGCCGTCTATCTTTAGCACAGATCAGGTGATCCATGAAGGGGAGACGCTCTTGATATGCTCAGAGTGCGGGAAGAGCTTCAACCGAAGCACAAACCTGACTCGGCACCAACGGATCCACACGGGAGAGAAGCCGTTTAAATGCTCTGAGTGCGGGAAGAGCTTCAGCCAGAAGATGAACCTTACGCGACATCAGAGAGTGCACACGAGGGATAAACCCCATGAGTGCTTGGCATGTGGGAAGAGCTTCAGTCAGAGCACAACCCTGAAAATACATCAGAGAATCCACACGGGGGAGAAACCGTACACATGCTCCGAATGTGGGAATAGCTTCCGTCAGAAGATAAATCTCACCAGGCATCAAAGAGCACACGCGAAAGAGAAACCCTACCAATGCCCCGAGTGTGGAAAGAGCTTCAGCCACAGCTCAAGCCTCAATGATCATCAGAGAATCCACACAGGGGAGAAACCCTACAAATGCTCTGAGTGCGGGAAGAGCTTCAGCCAGACCACCAGCTTTGCGTACCACCAGAGACTTCACTCTAGAGGGAAACCATACCAATGCCCCGAGTGCGGGAAAAGCTTCAGCCATTGCTCAAACCTTAATGAACATCGGAGAATCCACACAGGGGAGAAACCGTACGAGTGCTCTGAGTGCGAGAAGACCTTCAGCCAGAAGATAAACCTTGCGAGGCATCGGAGGGTACATACAGGGGAGAAACCGTATCGGTGCTCAGAGTGCGGGAAGAGGTTCAGTGACGGCTCAAGCCTTAGTGCCCATCAGAGAATCCACACCGGAGAGAAGCCGTACAAATGTGCCGAGTGCGGGAAGGGCTTCAGCCAACTCACCAACTTCACTTACCATCAGAGAATCCACACGGGGGAGAAACCCTACGAATGCCCAGAGTGTGGGAAGAGTTTCAGCCAGAAGATAAACCTTATTAGACATCAGAGAGTGCACAAAGGGAGGGCATCCTGAGAAGGATAGAGGCATCTTTGGGATGCGGAAGGCACATGAGAAAGATATGAGGATGACTTTCCTCTCCAGTGATTCACATGGAGGCAACGTATTACAAGCAGAGTGGAGTTTCTCTGGTTTTAAGAGAGAATCCATGAAGGGGAGAAACCTAAGCTTGGTGAAAATGTAGAAAAACCTGAATGACTTTTGTTTTGTTATGCTTTCCCCCCTGTCCATTTTATCAAATAAATCTGTCCTCCTGGTTAATATTCTAGCCAAGCCACCGGAGGGATAGGTGGATTCTTACAAGTAGCCTTTAATCAGAAAGAGAGGGAGAAATGTATCTTTCAGCAATTAGCTGTTTTCTAGCTATGATATTGGAACTCGTTCTCTACAATGCCATGAATCCTTTAATGTGACGTTGTCATGGCATGACAGTGGTTCCTGCTTGGCTGGAACCAGGAGCTTGGCTGCAGGGTTTTGAGAGAACAACGGATATTGTGACAGGTCAATATGAAGAGGTCAACAACAACAACAACTTTATTATTTGTATCCCGCCCATTGGACTGGGTTGCCCCAGAACAGGATGGAATGTTATGAATTGCAGAGGACTGGAACAGATGACCATTCGGATCCCTTCCAACTCTACAGAAGAACTATGATTCTATGAATTTATTAACTGTGGATGGAGAGAATTCCTCACTCTCAAAACACAAAGATCTGGGCACACCGCCAGTGAGTGGTTAGATGGTCAGCCCAAGGCCAACAAAGGTGAAACAGCTTCTTCACCAACCACAACACGGTCAAGTTGCAGGAATCGCTTCCACATGATTGTGATGAGGACATGTAGCTTAGACATGTAGCTTTCTTTTATTCCTTACCATTTATACACCGCTTTGTAAAAAGCCTAGGAGTTGTGTGTTGTTGTTGTTTAAAAAAAGAAGATAAAACATTAAAATTATCACTTAAGAAAAATTAACAACTATAATTCTAAACATAGCTGACAATTTACAGATTTGAAAATAAGGGGCCAGCAGCCTCGAAAATAAGGGACCAGCAGCCAAAATAAGGGATTTTCAGAGCACAGGTGTGTTCAACTTCTGAGCCCCTCCGAGCCAAAGGCAGAAAGCCCAGCCAGCAGCCAAGCAAAGCCTCAAGCAGTGGTTCCCACAGCGCAGCAACACGGCAAAGGGGATGCAGCAAGGAAAACCAGCGTCACCTCTCCGCTGGGAAGCGCTGAGCAAAGGCGAGTCCCCAGGCAATGCGGCCGATTTGATCGGCACAAGGCATGCAAGCTCCACCCCCCAGTCGTTCTTAGACTCCTTATTGGGTGAGCAACGCAGCCAAGCACCACAATTGGAGCCTCCCTCCTCCCTGGCTGGCAGAGAGGGAGGGAGAGGAGCTGCTTCCTTTGAAACCCGGGAAATTTAAGGGACATCATCAATAAGGGACAGCAGCGGGACACGGCGCTGGGATAAGGGACTTTCCCGCCAAATAAGGGACGGTTGACAGTTACGCTTCTAAGCTTTCTAAAAAATAGCAATAGACAAAAACAGATTAAAACCCGCATCAGCTTTATAAACTTGCCTAAACAGAAACATTTTTAGCAGGCACCAAAAAGAGTAATAATTGTCTTACTTATACCCTGCCCATCTGTCTGGGTTTCCCTAGTCACTCTGGGCGGTGTACAGTAAAGTGTCCTGCCTGATATCAATAGGCAGGGAGTTCCCAAGGGCAGCTGCTGCCACACTTGAAGAGATGTAGGTCTTACTAACGCAGGACAGGGTATTATTAGAAACGGAGTAGGCAACTTCTAGAAGGGCAGGCCTGTTGGTGCTGAAGGAGCCAGTGTGGTGCAGTGGTTAAGAGCGGTAGTCTCCTAATCTGGGGAACCGGGTTTGCATCTCCGCTCCTCCACATGCAGCTGCTGGGTGACCTTGGGCCAGTCACACTTCTCTGAAGTCTCTCAGCCCCACTCACCTCACAGAGTGTTTGTTGTGGGGGAGGAAGGGAAAGGAGAATGTTAGACGCTTTGAGACTCCTTAAAGGGAGTGAAAGGCAGGATATCAAATCCAAAGTCTTCTTCTTCTTCTTGGTGGCTAAGAGATTTAAGGCTGGCTTCTCCACATACACAGATTGAGCTGGTCTGAAGGACAGCAGATGACCGATGGCAAAATGCTTGGAAATCAATGGAGTCGCCAGGCTGGGGAAGCCAAAGGCTACGGGTCGGTATCTGCAACGGTGTCCCTTTGTGGGCGTAGGAGCGTGGATCACAGCTCCAAAGTCTCACCTTTCATAGTCTCCTCTGGAAACGGCTCTGGAGAATTTCCAAGCCCTGCTATCTAGGACATAGAAGATTAGACCTGAGGCCTGCCAGCAAAGTCCAGTTTACCCAATATTTGGGGGGGGGGGTGCCTTGGCTCAAGATGTCTTGCCTCGAGCACGGGGTTGGATTTAGACGGCTTACGAAGCCCCCACCCCGACACCTCAAACTCTACGATTATGTTCGCAACACATGTGTTCTGCCATAGAATTCTGACCTCCCAATTCTTCTCATGTAAAGTAGAGCAGTATTTGTGGTGGCTGTAATTTGTCTTGGATATGTTACAAATATTTTGTTAGCAATGTTGTGTTCGCTTTGCTCTCTGTAATTTAACTTTGTCCCCCCCCCCCCCCAAAGATGTTGCTGAAGTACATCTCCCCTCCCCACCCCAGTCACAGCATGCCCAGTGGTCAGGGGTATTGGCAGTGCAGCAGCAGGGATCATACAGTTTGCCAGGTAAGGGTTAATTCTGTTAAGGGTTAAACATTAGCTAAGAGGGGTGCTGCTGCTGCTTAGAGATCAGATAGTATTGCATTATCTTCACTGAGGTTACACATTCTCTGATTGGTTGTGTAGTTATTAATTTTTTTGTATGAGTCATATGCATTTATTAATTTTGAACACTTTGGGAAACAGATATCAAGAATGACATTCATTTTCTGACCCTAGCTACAATTCTGCTGTATCTTATATCAAGTCAGAGACACTGGCTGTATAGTCTGAGACAGTTTTCCCTCTCTGTGTTTAGTTGAAT
Source organism: Podarcis tiliguerta (assembly GCF_965153285.1). NCBI lineage: Eukaryota > Metazoa > Chordata > Lepidosauria > Squamata > Lacertidae > Podarcis > Podarcis tiliguerta. The sequence goes on along the minus strand of NC_139535.1, from coordinate 2,097,558 downwards.
GTCTTCCTCCTACTTACAAGTCCTGACCTAAAAGAGTCAAAACTTCCCTTGTTCCTTTCTCCTCAAATTATATGCTGTTTTTGCTCAGTTTGACTCAGTACAGTGTTAATCAGAATTCCTCTCTGGGCTCTGTCTGCATTTTTAAAGCGACTTTGGTAACAAAGGCTGAAGGGAGTTGGGAGTGTCAATATCATCTTTATAGGCTTTGCCCGATGCACTCAGTTACCCCTCACTGTGGGCTGGATCACCTTCCTACATCTTTAAACAACAAAGAGTCCTGTGGCAATTCAAAGACTAACATGTTTATTACTGGTTGGCATCCAACTGTCTTGGGAGACATTGGAGGACTGTGCCTTTGGGAATGAAGTCGAGCTATTCAAAGGTCACAGTGCTTGCTGTGGCTGTAGAGACCGATAAGGGAGGGACATGTTTGGACTACCGCAATGTGCTCTACCTTTGAAGGTGACTTGGAAACTACAACTAATCCAGAATGCGGCAGCTAGACAGGTGACTGGGAGCGGACACTGAGACCATATAATATCGGTTCTGAAAGGCCTACATTGGTTCCCAGTAGGTTTCCGATCACAATTCAAAGTCTTGGTGCTGACCTTTAAAGCCCTAAACGGCCTTTGCCCAGTATATCTGAAGGAGCATCTCCACCCCCATCACTCAGCCTGGACACTGAGGTCCAGCGCTGAGGGCCTTCTGGCAGTTCCCTCACTGCAAGAAGCAAAGTTACATGGAACCAGGCAGAGGGCCTTCTCGGTAGTGGTGCCTGCCCTGTGGAACACCCTTCCATCAGATGTCAAGGAGATAAGCAACTATCTGACTTTGGGAAGACATCTGAAGGCAGTCCTGTTGAGGGAAGTTTTTAATGTTTGATGTTTTATCGTGTTTTAATATTCTGTTGGGAGCTGCTAAACAACTGAGCCTAGGGCTTGCCGATAGGAAGGTCGGTGGTTCAAATCCCTGCAATGGGGTGAGCTCCCATTGCTCAGTCCCGGCTCCTGCCAACTTAGCCGTTTGAAAGCACATCAAAGTGCAAGTAGATAAATAGGTACCACTCTGGCAGGAAGCTAAACGGCGTTTCCGTGTGCTGCTTTGGTTTCGCCAGAAGCGGTTTAGTCATGCTGGCCACATGACCCAGAAGCTGTACACCGGCTCCCTCGGCCAATAAAGCAAGATGAGCGCCGCAACCCCAGAGTCGGCCATGACTGGACTTAACTGTCAGGGGTCCTTTACCTTTACCTGTGCCTTTACCTTTGGAAGCCTCCCAGAGTGGGTGGGGAAACCCAGCCAGATGGGCGCGGTAAAAATTATTATTATTTCTGTATTGTTATTGGGTGGGGTGGATGAGACATGAAACTAGTTGACCTCGCCTTCCATGGAGCAGAGTTGGAAAAGCTTGACAAAAGGGCAACCAAAATATGATCATGATGGTGATAAAATTTGTACCCACCCCAACAGACTGGGTTGCCCCAGCCACTCTGGGTATCTTCCAACAAAAGCATAATAAAGGATCACACATTAAAAACTTCCCTCCACAGGGCTGCCTTCAGATGTCTTCTAAACGTCAGATCTTTGTTTATTTCCTTGACACCTGATGGGCGAGGGGCACATCATGGCCCTTCTGGTCCCCCACTCAGCTCTCACCAGGGATGTCAACTTGACAGTGGCGTAGCGTGGGCTGTCAGCACCCAGGGCAAGTAATTTGCGCCCCCTAACCTGTGGATTTTAGTAGGGGCAGAGAGCTGTGAGTGCGAGTGCACCCCCCCAGATGGTGCGGCCGGCCCCCCCTGCACCCCCCACGCTACGCCACTGCAACTTGAATAAAATATGGGGGGGGACGACTCACGTGAACCCCCCCACACAATTGATCACATGATATGGTGCACACCATTTGAATGGCAAAGCCCATCAGCTTGGGGGGAGGGCTGGCCCCCTCAAATATTTCACTGGGGGGGGGGAGGGGAACGGAACCTCCCCAGGAGTTGGCTCCAATGGCTCGCACCTGTGGCTCCTAGAAACGGTCAGAAGCAGCCACATCTTAGGAAATGGGCCGGCTAAACCAGGTGAGGGTTGCCGATGGGTCTCAAACCCTCAGTGAGTTAGGGGCTTCCCCTGCATGAGAAGGCGGGCTCTAGCAACCCAGAAATTTTGCTAGTTTTTCTATGACCCCCTTCTGGATTTTTTGGGGGGTGGGAGTCCATGTTCCCAAATGGAACAGCACTCCAAGCACAGGAGCATTGAAGGCCATTTGCCATTTGCTCCTACATTTCCCCTCTGTGCGGCTCCCGGGAGCATGTTGTTGTTGTTTAGTCGTTCAGTCGTGTCCGACTCTTCGTGACCCCCTGGACCAGAGCACGCCAGGCACTCCTGTCTTCCACTGTCTCCCGCAGTTTGGTCAAACTCATGTTTGTAGCTTCGAGAACACTGTCTAACCATCTCGTCCTCTGTCGTCCTCTTCTCCTTGTGCTCTCCATCTTTCCCAACATCAGGGTCTTTTCCAGTGAGTCTTCTCTTCTCATGAGGTGGCCAAAGTATTGGAGCCTCAGCTTCAGGATCTGTCCTTCCAGTGAGCACTCAGGGCTGATTTCCTTCAGAATGGAGAGGTTGGATCTTCTTGCAGTCCATGGGACTCTCAAGAGTCTCCTCCAGCACCATAATTCAAAAGCATCCATTCTTCGGTCATCAGCCTTCTTTATGGTCCAGCTCTCACTTCCATACATCACTACTGGGAAAACCATAGCTTTTACTATACGGACCTTTAGAGCATAACGGTGCGTAAAGGCGAAAACAACAACCCTGTGGAGCAGGCAGCCTGTCTTGAAGAGGGAGGGTTGCGGGCAGGGAAAGAAAGCGTTGCAATGCAGCGCAAAGCCCCACCTTCCTCGAAACCTCGCCAATCCCCACGACGACTCCTGGTGGCCTTTAAAAAAATAATAATGCAGGGAGACAGAGACTGGCTAGTTTTGCATTCCTAGAGAGGCCCCTGTTTGCGGGTCGGGGAGCCACTTCCTCCTCCAATTTTGGGACGGTGGGGAGAGGGGGTTTTTGCAGAGAGGTAAGGAGATGTGATGTGGAGGGGGGGTCCATGTATGGGTGGGTGCACGCATGCAATTGCATGCATGCATTTGGGGTGGGGGCGAGCCACGGCTGCACAGAACACAATAAGGTTCCCAGGATTCCCTTCCTGCTAAAAGTTTGGGGAGGGGGGCAAGACTCTGAGCAAAGCTATGTGCGGGGCAGGGGGGGAGCCGCTGCCAGTCGGGGGGGGGGGGGAGAGGCGGGAGGACTGTCCTGGTCAGGAGCTAGCAGTTTGTCCTCCCCTCCCCATGCAACTGGTATTTAATTTTTTATTTTATTTTATGGTTCTGGAGTTTTGCATGCAGCTGGTCCACAGAAGCCCCTGAAAGGCTCTTGATGCTCCCAGAGAACGGGGGGGGGGGATGTGGAGAGGGCAGGAGGATCCCACCACCCTCCAAACTCCACTCCCCAGGTGTAGGTTTCCTAGGGAGCGCAATTCCCGTCATTCTGTGGCTCCTCTGTGAATGCACAGAGTTCCTGGACCCTGCGTGCGTTTTGACATGGTATGGTCTAACCTCAGGGGCCTGGCTTTAAAACTGTTCTCAATATTGTGCTTTAATGTTGTAACCTGCCCCGGGACCTTAGAATGAAGAGATGATGATGATGATGATGATTTATTCATACCCCTCCCAACTGGCCAGGTTCCCCCAGCCACTCTGGGCAGCTCCCAACAGAATATTAAAAACATGTTAAAGCATCAAACATTGAAAACTTCCCTAAAAAGGGTTGCCTTCAGATGTCTTCTAAAAGACAGATAGTTGTTTATTTCCTTGACATCTGACGGGAGGGTGTTCCACAGGGCGGGCGCCACCACCGAGAAGGCCCTCTGCCTGGTTCCCTGTAACCTCACTTCTCGTAATGAGGGAACCACTAGAAGGCCCTTGGTGCTGGACCTCAGTGTCCTGGCAGAACGAGGGGCGTTGAGAAGCTCCTTCAAGTATACTGGGCTGAGGCCATTTAGGGTTTTAAGTCAGCACCAACATTTTTAATTGTGCTCAGAAACATTCAAGCATCCATCTGTCTCGAGTGCGCCTCTGGGGGTGAAGTCAAACTGTGGCATTAGCGGCACCAAAGTGACCTCTCTGGGCACACAGATCAGAGTTCTCTTTCTCCCGGCATCTGTGGCAAAAAAGGGTTGATGGGAAGCCCTGTTGTGTCAAGTTGCAGCTCAGTGTCTATAACACCTGCTTTGCATGCAAGAGAAGGTTCCAGTCTGGAAAAGGCTGGGAATATCCTTTTTTTAAAAAAAATATTTATTAAAAGTTTAACAGTTACAAAGAAAAAAGGAAAAAAACAACAACAATAAAATGTTTAACACATAATACATCAAAAATAAAAACAAAAACAAAAAAGAATACATCTAAACAACAGAAAAAACAAAAACATTTAAAAACACATCCAATATTTCCATATCTTTACCTTTCATTTACTTGTTTCCTCGACCTCCTCACACCTCCCTTTTTTGTATTCTAGTTCAATTAGCTATTTCAGCAAATCCTTTCCCTCTTTCTCAGTTTTTTGTTTTATAATTAACACAATCTAACTTTAAATTTTCCACTTTGGCCCATTAACAATCAGTTTCTACTTAATTCTTTATAACATTTCTGCTAAAACCATATAACTTCATTCCAGCATTCTTCTAACATTCATTAATTTTGCAATATTTCTGTAAATATACTTTGAATTTTTTCCAGTCTTCTTCCACCGACTCTTCTCCCTGGTCTCGGATTCTGCCAGTCATTTCCGCCATTTCCAAAGGCTGGGAAGATCCCCTGGAACCCTGAAGAGCTGTTGCTGCCAGCCATTACTAAGGCAGATGGTGCAATGGTCTGACTCAGTAGAAGGCAGCTTCCTCTGTCCCTAAGTCAGTGGCAGGAATCAAATGCAGAGCGGGGGGGCGGGATATAGTTATTGCACTTATTGAGGGTTCTTAGCGCACTGGGTCAGCTTCTGAATTGCAAAGGGTTCATCATATGGATGAATATTTTAAAATATTCATCCATATGATGGATGAATACGTATACACTGAAGAAAACACACCTGGTGAGAAGAGGTAAAGGTAAAGGGACCCCTGACCGTTAGGTCCAGTTGCGGACGACTCTGGGGTTGCGGTGCTCATCTTGCTCTATAGGCCGAGGGAACCGGCGTTTGTCCACAGACAGCTTCCGGGTCATGTGGCCAGCATGACTAAGCCGCTTCTGGCTAGCCAGAGCAGCGCACGGAAACGCCGTTTACCTTCCCGCCGGAGCAGTACCTATTTATCTACTTGCACTTTGACATGCTTTCAAATTGCTAGGTTGGCAGGAGCAGGGACCGAGCAAGGGGAGCTCACCCCGTTGCGGGGATTCAAAGCGCCGACCTTCTGATCGGCAAGTCCTAGGTTCTGTGGTTTTTACACCAGAGCGCCACCCGAGTCCCTGTGGTGAGAAGAGAGCGATAGGTAAATGCTTCTAGGGGAAGGGAACAGTGCAAAATCACCTGGCCAGTGGCCTTCCCTGATTCTTTGGGGGGTTTGCTTTCTTTCCTGCAGGAGAAGCTCAGATTGGCAGCAGAAAATGCCCTTGTAGGATTGAGACGTTGCCTCTTCCTTCAGTTCCACAATGGAAGTGCCAAGCCGGGCAGGAGAGCAAGCAGAAAAAGACCCTCACCCCATGCAGTCTGGATGCAGTGGGAGATGCTGGGAAGGGACTGTGCAGGAGATCCCGGATAAGGCAGATACCAGCTCAGACCTTTGGCACCAGCGGTTCAGGGAATTCTGCTACCAGGAGGCTGAGGGCCCCCGAGAGGTTTGCAGCCAACTCCATGGCCTTTGCCGCCAGTGGCTGAAGCCGGAAAGGCTCACCAAGGCCCAGATGCTGGACCTGGTGATTCTGGAGCAGTTCCTGGCTGTCCTCCCCCCGGAGATGGAGAACTGGGTCAGGGAGTGTGGAGCGGAGACCAGTTCGCAGGCGGTGGCCCTGGCAGAAGGCTTCCTCCTGAGCCAGGTGGAAGAGAAGAGGCAGGAAGAGGAGAAACAGGTGAGAGTATTTTCATCCAAGGAGTTTGGAGAGTTGGAAAATGTATGCAGGAAGATTACCATATTTTTCGCTCTATAAGACGCACCAGACCACAAGACGCACCCAGTTTTTGGAGGAGGAAAACAAGAAAAAAAATATTCTGAATCTCACAAGCCAGAACAGCAAGAAGGATCGCTGTGCAGTGAAGGCAGCAATCCCTCTTGCTGTTCTGGCTTCTGGGATAGCTGCGCAGCCTGCATTCGCTCCATAAGACGCACACACATTTCCCCTTACTTTTTAGAAGGGAAAAAGTGAGTCTTATAGAGCAAAAAATACGGTATATTCCAACGTGCCCAGCTGAACGATGGGGGTGGAGACGCTCCTTCATAGTTTAGCTTCATACTGTGTGACAAAGTCCTTCATTTTATCTGTCCTGAATCTTCCAACATTCAGCTTCCTGGGGTGTCCACAATTTCTAGCGTTACGAGAGAGGGAGAAATAAATGTTCCGTTCCCATTTTAAAGCCCTATACGGCCTAGGACCCTCGTACCTACGGGACCGCCTCTCCTGGTATGTCCCACGGAGGACCTTATGGACTTCAAATAAAAACATCTTGGAGGTCCCGGGCCACAGGGAGGTTAGGCTGGCCTCGACCAGAGCCAGGGCTTTTTCGGCCGTGGCCCCGATCTGGTGGAATGCTCTGTCACAAGAGACTAGGGCCTTGTGGGACTTGACATCTTTCCGCAGGGCCTGCAAGACAGAGCTGTTCCACCAGGCCTTTGGCCAAGGCACAGTCTGACCCCTTCCTTTTGTAATCCTCATCGAACTCCAGCCCAATGGCTGCCATTAATTTGAATCTGAATTGATTTTAGAATGAATTGATTTTAGAATGTGTTTCAATTAAATGATTATGATTTTATGTAAACTGTGTTATTATTACTGTTGTTAGTCGCTCTGAGCCTGGCTTCGGCTGGGAAGGGAATTTATTATTATTATTATTATTATTATTATTATTATTATTATTATTTTCTCCATGCCATTGCATAATTTAAAAACATATACCATGTTGCCCCTTACTTACCTTGTTGCTAAACTAAAAAGCTCTAGAATCTGCCACCTTTCCCCATGGGGGGGGGGAGTGTTGCCCCCACCATCTTGATCCTTTTCTGAACCACTTCCAACTCAACAGTACCCTTTCCTAGGCGAGGCGACCAGAACTATCCACAGAATTCCAAATGCAATCATACCATAGAGCTGTATGATGGCATTGTGATACTGGCTGTTTTCGTTTTCGGTTCCTTTCTTGACGACTACCCCCCCCCCCCCGCATGGATTGTTCCTCTTAACCTGTTGCCTCCATGGGATCCTTGCTTCTGTTTCAGGTGCAAGGCCCAGTCCTGGGGGGCGCCGCTGGTTCCTTCGAGTTGGAGAACGCCCCACACAATCCCTGTCTGAAGCTGCTCTCCGTTGGCGTCGCCCAGGAGATTCGAAGTCGGGGCGTTTTGCTGGGTAAGAGAGGATTCCTTTCTTCGTAAGTTGCTGGAATTGTGAGAGGTTGTGTTTCCTTCGTTGCAAGGGGGTTGGACTAGATGACCGGGGCCCTTCCAGCTCTATAATTCTATGATTCTACACATTCCCAGGAGAAATTCCTACATGAACAGCTCCAAGACCACTGGGTCTCTCCTTTTGTGGGCGCCTAGAACGTAATGAGCTGTTTATTTTATTTTATTTTATTTTTTCCAATTTACCTTTTTTTTAAAAAAAAGCAACACTTTATTCCAAAACCGAAAAAGAATTACAAACTTCAAATTCAAAATCCACATTCGTTTCTTAATGTAAGCCTATTATATAGCTGACTAAATTAAAATATACCTAATTGCCATAGGTATGCAATTACCAATTACGGGACGCGGGTGGCGCTGTGGGTAAAACCTCAGTGCCTAGGACTTGCTGATCGTTAGGTCAGCGGTTCGAATCCCCGCGGCGGGGTGAGCTCCCGTCATTCGGTCCCAGCTCCTGCCCACCTAGCAGTTTGAAAGCACCCCTAAGTGCAAGTAGATAAATAGGTACCACTTTATAGTGGGAAGGTAAACGGCGTTTCCGTGTGCGGCTCTGGCTCGCCAGAGCAGCTTTGTCATGCTGGCCACGTGACCCGGAAGTGTCTTCGGATGGCGCCAGCTCCCGGCCTCTTAAGCGAGATGAGCGCGCAACCCTAGAGTCTGTCAAGACTGGCCCGTACAGGCAGGGGTACCTTTACCTTTAATTGCCATAGACTTCCCTTTGCAACGCAATTAGAAATATTATATTAGAATTCTTTATAAATTCCCCTATACCCTCCCACTCCCCTTCACCCATGTGTGATCTCAGTATTTTTTACTTCTTCCATCTTGTTGTGTTGTTGTAATTTAATAGTTATTCAGTTGATTCTTTTATTATTTCCTTCCTTACCCCTGCACGTTTTACACATTATCTATTAATATTCCAGTTCCGGAAACTTATTTTTTTTTCATGTATTCCTTCACTCCATTCCACTCTTTAATTATTCTCTGATTTGAATGGCCTCTAATGATTGCTGTCAATTTTGCCATTTCCACAGCAAAGAATTGGAGGGAGGAGAAAACACCATCATTATTAGAATGGCAAATCAAGCTCTGTGAGTTTGTGGAAATGGCTTGTAATGAGCTGTTTATATGCTTCGCACTGTGTATTTTTGCAGAGGGGTCATAGAGTTGCAAGGGACCCGAGGGTCATCCAGTCTAACCCCCTGCGATGCAGGAATATGCAGGTGTCCAGTACGTGGATCAAACCTGCAACCTTGGCATTATGAGCACCACGCTACTTAGGGAAGTTTCTGATGTTTTTTTCGTGTTTTTAGTATTTTGTTGGGAGCCACCCAGTGTGGCTGGGGAAACCCGGGCAGATGGGCAGGATATAAATAATAATTTTATTTTTATATTATTTATATTATTTATATTTATATTACAGTGGACTCTCGGGTTGCGAACGTGATCCGTGCGGGGTGCACGTTCACAACCCGAAGTGTTCGCAACCCGCGTCTGTGCGTCAGCGCACGCTTGGGTTGTGATTCGGTGCTTCTTCGCATGCAAAAAGCGCGATTTAGCGCTTTTGCGCATGCACGACCGCTGAAACCCGGAAGTAACCCGTTCTCGTACTTCCGGGTTTCGGCGGTCTGTAACCCGAAAAAACACAACCTGAAGCAGCTGCAACCCAAGGTATGATTTTATTTATACCGTGGTACCTCGGGTTAAGTACGTAATTTGTACATGAGTTTGTACATGAGCTTCCTCAAAACCATCAGATTTACAGATTACAGTGGTACCTCTGGTTTAGAACTTACCGTATTTTTCGCTCTATAAGACACACATTTCCCCCTCCAAAAATTAAGGGGAAATGTGTGTGCCTTACGGAGCGAATGCAGGCTCCTTGGCTTCAGCGATAGCAATGCGAAGCCTCCGAAGCGCAGTGGGAGCGCTCCTGCCGCGCTCCGGAGGCTTTGGGTTCCTTTCGCTGAAGCCTGGAGAGTCTTGCTCTCCAGGCTTCAGCAAAAGGAACCCAAGACTATCTGGGTAGGTGCCCCTTCAGCTAAGCGGGAGGAGACATGGAAGGGGCTCCGTTTCTCCTGCCGCTTTGCTGAAGAGGCGCTGCGCAGAGAGGGGGAGATTTTTTTTTTCTTGTTCTCCCCCTCTAAAACAAGGTGTGTCCTATGGTCGGGTACGTCGTATAGAGCGAAAAATACGGTAATTCATTCCGGAGGTCTGTTCTTAACCTGAAACTCTTCTTAACCTGAAGCACCACTTTAGCTAATGGGGCCTCCTGCTGCCGCCGCGCCGCCAGAGCCCGATTTCTGTTCTCATCCTGAAGCAAAGTTCTTAACCCGAGGTACTATTTCTGGGCTAGCAGAGTCTGTAACCTGAAGCGTATGTAACCCAAGATACCACTGTATTGTATCCAGCCTTATGCAGAGTTCATTAATGCACAATTTTTAAAAATTATTACATTTGTATACTACCTTTCACCTGTAGATCTCAGGGTGCTTCCCAACAATTTCAGTGTTTCTTCCCACCACCATCTCACAGAGAACGAGACGACATCACTGATGCTCTTGAAAACATCTCTTTACGGCGGGTCGGAAATGGCTGCTAGACCTACTGCTCAGGTAGGGAGAGGACCACACGGGGCGAACGAGTCCTAGACAATGGCTAACCAGGTGCCCCGAAGAAGCAACAGCAGCATGCGTATTGCATGTGTGACGATTGCTGCGTCGGGAGGAAGCTGCCCAGGCCTTCTCCCGATGAGACAGTTGCCTGCCAGGCTGCACTGGTCTGTGTGGCCGCTCATGACGCTGCATTGCCCAGGGCAACATCCCACCAGGCTGTGCTGGGTCAGGAGGCTGCCCACGGAACCGTATGACTTGCCGCCAGGTCTCCTCGACCCCCTCAAGATCGGAGGGGCTGAGCTCCATATCTCCATGGGGCTGTAAATGGAGGGGGCTGTTGAGACTACTTTCCCCTCTCCAGGCGTATTGCTTCCCTCACAGGCTCTTAGGCTTATCGAATCCCGCCGCTGTCTCTGTGGCGATCACACAGGGTCCCCGGACATTTCACCGTCTATTGATCCCTGTGCCACCACTTTTTTTTGTGTGTGTGTTTATTTTTTTTTTTTATAATATTTTTATTAAGACTTTTACATAGAAAAAATAAAAGAAAAATACAAAAATACAAAAATGAAAAGAAAAACAAATAAGAACAGTTCCATTTTCATAATATTCCTTGCATTTGCTTATTTCCCAGACTTCCCCACACCTCCCCTCACTGTATTCCAGTTCAAATATTTAATCAGCAAATCCCTTCCCTCTATCTTATCTTAATCTTTGTCTTAATATCTTAATGTGTCTTAATCTTTATCTTAATATCTTGATGTATTAAACCTTTAGTTTTACATCTTTTAACCCTCAAATTTTCCATACTCCTTCACCGCATTGTTGCTAATAACCTTTTAACCTCCATCCGATGTCATTCTAACATTCATTAATCTTATAATATTTCTGTAAATAGTCTTTAAATTTCTTCCAATCTTCTTCCACCGTCTCTTCTCCCTGGTCTCTGATTCTGCCAGTCATTTTTGCCAATTCCATGTAGTCCATCACCTTCATCTGCCATTCTTCCAGAGTGGGTAGTTCTTGTGTCTTCCAGTACTGCGCGATGAGTATTCTTGCTGCTGTTGTGGCATACATAAAGAAAGTTCTATCCTCCTTTAACACCAGTTGGCCGACCATGCCCAGGAGAAAGGCCTCTGGTTTCTTCAGGAAGGTATATTTAAATACCTTTTTCATTTCATTATAGATCATTTCCCAGAAGGTCTTAATCCTTGGGCACATCCACCAAAGGTGAAAGAATGTACCCTGTGCCACCACTTTATTTCTCGCTGCCACCACCCAGGCCCTACCTGGTTATCCGTGTCTTACGTAACAAGACACGAGTGCAATCTTGAAATACCCAGCACTTGTAAAAGTTTCTTTCTCGTCCCTTTGCAAACCTCACATGCTTTGCCTAACTCCTCTTTCCCTTTTTCTGCCTGCTGTTTTAGGAGGTGGGAGAGTCCAAACTGGTCCCCAAGACCAAGAAGGCTCCCCTGGATCCCACACAGAGGCCGTGGCTCAGGTGGGTTGTGGAAGAGGGTGATGGAGACGCCTCCCCCCCAGGTAAGGATTAATAGGGATCAATTCCAGCCTGATCTGTCCCTTGACGGTGTTAGCCACTGCCGGGTCCTCCCTTTTTTCCAGATTGTTATAGACATTTGGGATGGATAAATGAGAGCACCTCTTCATTTGTTGTTTTTTTGATAATAATTTTTACTAGTTCTCATTTACAACAATCCAATCCAATAACAGCCTCATTATAACAATGCCAAATTATAATGCAATTAAAAATACCAGTCATTGAGATGCCAAATTATACAATTTAGGTGGCCCTCTGCATGCTAGAATTAATGGTTTCCCTTTCTGTCTGTGTTCCAAAGTCTTATAAATTTCAGTCACGCTCCATTCCAGGTAAAGGTAAAGGGACCCCTGACCATTAGGTCCAGTCATGACTGACTCTGGGGTTGCGGCACTCATCTTGCTTTATTGGCCGAGGGAGCTGGCGTACAGCTTCCGGGTCATGTGGCCAGCATGACTAAGCTGCTTCTGGAGAACCAGAGCAGCGCACGGAAACGCTGTTTACCTTCCCGCCGGAGCGGTACCTATTTATCTACTTGCACTTTGACGTGCTTTCGAACTGCTAGGTTGGCAGGAGCAGAGACCGAGCAAGGGGAGCTCACCCCATCGCAGGGATTCGAACCGCCGACCTTCTGATCGGCAAGTCCCAGGCTCTGTGGTTTAGACCACAGTGTACCAACCTCTTATATCGCACCTGCAGTTTTAACGACTTCCATTCGTACTGACGCATTGAATAATTTCTGCACCTACAGATGAAGCATTCAAACTCCCTCCTTCCTGTGTGCCTGTAATATTTCTTCCCATCCTTGTAATTTATTATGTCTATCTTTTGTCAATTGTTGTTGTTCCCCTGCATGCCTTGGGTAGTGCTGGTGTCCCATTGCTGTTTCAGAAAATCTCCATTGTTTTACAGCTACAAAAGTCACACTGTCCCAATAAGTTTCCACTTTTCCCCATCTTTCTCTCAGCCTGGGAGGGGGAGCAAGCTGTCGAACTCCAAATAACTCAGTAATGAGCCTTATCAACTTCTTGGCAACTTCTTGAATGAGCCCAGGCAGCTAACGGGATCAGATGTCTGCAGAACCTGTCTGCTTTTTTTTCTTCCTCTCAGGTGGTGAAATGATCTTGGAGGCTCATTCTGGTTCTTCCCCTCTTTGGGATAGAGCTAAAGCAGTTGATGTGCAGTCCATGGATCAGGTACGAGAAGAATTGCTTTCAGGGACACATTCATAGAAATGCAATGCAGGAATCACAGCCAAATAATCCCTGACCGATGGCAGAGATTGGCCGAGGGGGGTGGCAGCAAAGACTGGGCATCCTTTGTGATGTATAGAATCATAGAATCATAGAGTTGGAAGAGACCACAAGGGTCATCGAGTCCAACCCCCTGTCAAGCAGGAAACACCATCAGAGCACTCCTGACATATGGTTGTCAAGCCTCTGCTTAAAGACGTCCAAAGAAGGAGACTCCACCACACTCCTTGGCAGCAAATTCCACTGTCGAACAGCTCTTACTGTCAGGAAGTTCTTCCTAATGTTTAGGTGGAATCTTCTTTCTCATAGTTTGATCCATTGCTCCGTGTCCGCTTCTCTGGAGCAGCAGAAAACAACCTTTCTCCCTCCTCTAGGTGACATCCTTTTATATATTTGAACATGGCTATCATATCACCCCTTAACCTCCTCTTCTCCAGGCTAAGCATGCCCAGCTCCCTTAGCCGTTCCTCATAAGGCATCGTTTCCAGGCCTTTGACCATTTTGGTTGCCCTCCTCTGGACACGTTCCAGTTTGTCAGTGTCCTTCTTGAACTGTGGTGCCCAGAACTGTACACAGTACTCCAGGTGAGGTCTGACCAGAGCAGAATACAGTGGCACTATTACTTCCCTTGATCTAGATGCTATACTCCTATTGATGCTATACTCCTATTGATGCTTTCAGAGACTGTCTACTTGGAAGTTTTTTGAATGCACCTTAGATCTTACAGGGGAAATTTTAGGTACCTCCACCTTTTTTAACTTCATTGCTGGATTCTTAACATTGCCCATGGGAAGAAAATATTTTCCTTCTCTCCTTTCAGGGTGTGGTGACATTTGAAGAGGTGGCCGTGCATTTCACAGAGGAGGAGTGGGCTCTGCTGGATCCAAGCCAAAAATGTCTGCATAGGGAGGTCATGGAGGAGAGTTATGGGAATCTGGTCTCCTTGAGTAAGCAACCCTCTTTGCCTTCTGCACATCTTATGGCCTAGACTGTAAGCTTAGTTGCTAGTACAGTGGTAACTTGGTTCTCAAACTTAATCAGTTCTGGAAGTCTGTTCCAAAACCAAAGTGTTCCAAAACCAAGGCACGCTTTCCCATAGAAAGTAATGCAAAATGGATTAATCTGTTCCAGACTTTTTAAAACAACCCCTAAAACAGCAATTTAACATGGATTTTACTATCTAACAAGACCATTGTTCCATAAAATAAAAGCAACAAACAATGTACTGCAGTCACACAATCAGTCAATCAGTAGCTGAACTGGGTTCCACACAGTCACAAAAACAAAAGAGCCACAAAAACAAAAACGCAAAATAAATAGCAAAAACAGACAGACCTTAGCGTAACACTCAAAAAGGAGCACGTTTGGCTTCCGAAAAAAGTTTGCAAACAGGAACACTTATTTCTGGGTTTGCAGTGTTTGGGTTCCAAGTTGTTTGAGTACCAAGGCATTTGAGAACCAAGGTACCACCTTACGGAGTGAGGGCCCGTCTGCACTTTACACTACAAGCACTGGCGGAGGAAGAGGAGTGCGGGGGGAGCGCAGTGCCCCCGGCAGTGTGATCCTGGTGGGGTGCCATTGCGTCTGCCTCCCCGCCCATGCTGGGTGCCACGCCCCACAGGCAGCGCACCACGCCCCCAGGACATGCGCCACGCCCCGTGGGTGGCATGCCACACCCCCGGGACACGCATCAGCCCTGCTCCCACCTGCTTTCCGCCCCCCAGTGCTGGAGCATGAAGCTCCGCCACTGTCTACGAGAAGTATTGTACCACTTTAAACAGTAAAAGCTTCTTGAAAACCAACCCCTTACTGTTTAATGAATGCCACAGTTAGTAGGGTTTCTTTCCTGATTTGAAAGATCCATTTCTTACCAGTTTTCTCTTTCTGTTCCTCCAGGGGGCGGGAGAGGAAACAGAGAAGCGTGTGAGCAGCAGAGCAGGAAAACTGAAACAAAGAGGAAGCTTGTTGATTTACAGAGCTGTGACTGCTCAGAAATCCGAGTGCATGAAGAGTGTTGCCAAGCAAGCAAAAGGAATAATATTCCGTTACATGAAGATGGCGCAACTGGCAAAGCGGGCATTAGAGCACATCAGAGAATCCACACAGGGGAGAAACTGTATAGATGTGCCGAGTGTGGAAAGAGCTTCACCAAGAGCACAAGCCTAGAGACACACCACAGGATCCACACGGGGGAGAAACCATATGTGTGTGCGGAGTGCGGCAAGAGCTTCACTCTGAGCACAACCCTGAGAAGGCACTACAGGATCCATACCGGGGAGAAGCCGTACACGTGCTCAGAGTGCGGAAAGCGCTTCAGCCAACGAACGAACCTGGTCTCCCATCAGAGGACCCACACCGGCGAGAAGCCCTACCGATGCTCCGAGTGCGGCAAGAGCTTCAGGACGAACATAAGCTTGACGTCGCACCAGAGAATCCACACTGGGGAGAAGCCGTACAAGTGCTTGGAATGCGGAAGGAGCTTCGCCGAGAGCACAACCCGCACAAGACACCAGAGAATCCACACGGGCGAGAAGCCATATCGGTGCTCCGAGTGTGGAAGGAGCTTCAGCGTTGCCGCAAGCCTCACAAGGCACTACCGGATCCATACCGGAGAAAAGCCGTACAAATGCTTGGTGTGCGGAACGAGATTCAGCTGCATGAACACCCTTACCTCGCACCAGCGAACTCACATGGGGAGTTAGAGTATTAGAATCATGGAAAATTATATTTGTGTGTTCTACTGACGGAAGGTACTCTAAGATAAAATTTAATTGGGCCACAAATCTCTTGCTGGAAGGAAAAGAATATGGCAGCTGTGATAAGAACGCTGCAGAGATTCTGTCATTTGGAATGGAGTACAGTCATACCTCGGGATGAAGTAGCTTCGGGTTGAGCATTTTCAGGTTGTGCTCTGCGGCGTCCCGTTAGTAACTGAGCGCGTTACTTCTGGGTTTCGCCACTCGCGCATGCGCAGATGCTCAAAATGATGTCATGTGCACGCGCAGACACAGGTTGCATTCGCTTCAGGATGCGGACAGGGCTCCGGAATAATAGTTTGAGTTCCTCACTTGAAGCTTTATAAATTTATATAATGTAACATCATGAATGGAAATAATTAATTGTGTAGCTGTTGACTGAGGGATTGTTATTATAACTGAAATGTAACTGACATTAATGAAGGTCATGGAACACAGTGATATAAGATCGGAAATGCACCCAAACCACCATGCAGGGAGCCACTTTAATTAAAATGTATTAATTGGAAGTTGATTAGCACTTTGATTATCGGAAAACTAATTATATATATATATATATATATATATATATATATGGATTGAGGTCCATTTGAAGACCAGCACATTTGGGTGGTTGGCAGAGTTCAGTGGGAAAGGATTTCCGAAGCTGTGGGGACCTCCGTAAAATGGCCCTATCCCTCAATTCCACTAATGTGATATTTCTTAACCCAAGCTAGTATGGTAACAGCTTCAAGCATATCCCAGTCCACCTCTTCAGGCCTTCGCCTTTCTCCTTGGCGAACACTCCCTAGCCCAGGGGTCAGCAAACTTACTGCGCCTTGGGCCGGTGTCTCCAGCGCTGATCGTGCGGCGGGCCAGAGGGTGGGGGAGCGTGTGCTCATATGCGTGCGCGCACCCTATCTCCGGTGCACTTCTGGGTTGGAGGAGCACCAGAAATAGCTTGTGCACACATGTACGGGCCTCCTCCGACCTGGATGTGCACCGGAAATAACACTTGCACATGTGCACAAGCTATTTCCGGTGCTCCTCTGACCTGGAAGTCAGCAGCGGTGCAGCGCAGCGCCGGCAAAAGTGGGCGGTGGCAGCGGGTGGCGGGGGTCACCACAGGCTGGGTAAACGAGTCCTTCGGGCCTTATCCGGCCCCCCGGGCCTTAGTTTGGGGACCCCTCCCTAGCCACAGTTCTGCAACCCGGAGCAGCTTCCCCAGTCAGTCACATTGGGCTGTTCAACTATGATGAGTTTCTGACAGGATGCAAAGGCCCCGCTCGTTCTTGCGCTGCTGCAGCAGCAGCACACAGCAGCTTTCAAACACACACGCACAGTTATCTGAACAGTTCCTAAAAACCATCAACCCATTCCCACCGCCACCACCAACATGCGAAAAGCACAAATCAACAGCATTTCAAAAACCACTGCCAAAACTTTCAGGAAGGATCCCAGCAGAAAGTAAGTAAACAGTCGCCAAAAGCGCAACCCCCAACACCAAGCAGTTGCCTGCATGACTCTAAGGGGGAAGAAAAGGCTGAGGAGTAAACATTACACAAATCCGGACTGGAGCCCCTAAGATGGTCAGATGGTGCCTTCCATGCCTCCTTCCAGGCAATTCCTGACGCCAATGTCTTGCTTGTCTTTCCTTTGTTTGGGCAAAAATACAGGACAGGGTGGGATGGTTGGAGGGCATTTTATTTTATTACAATTTATTTCAGCCTAACAGAACAGGTGGCGCTGTGGGTTAAACCACAGAGCCTAGGGCTTGCCAATCGGAAGGTCAGCGGTTCAAATCCCCAATATGGGGTGAGCTCCCCTTGCTCGGTCCCTGCTCCTGCCAGCCTAGCAGTTTGAAAGCACATCCAAGTGCAAGTAGATAAATAGGTACCACTCCGGCGTTAAGGTAAACAGCGTTTCCATGCATTGCTCTGGTTCGCCAGAAGCGGCTTAGTCATGCTGGCCACATGACCCGGAAGCTGTACGCCGGCTCCCTCGGCCAATAAAGCGAGATGAGCGCCGCAACCCCAGAGTCGTCCGTGACTGGACCTAATGGTCAGGGGTCCCTTTACCTTTTAGCCTAATTCCACCATGCTGGTAGCACTGTGGTCTATGCTTGCTCTGCAACTGGACCTAACGGTCAGGGGTCCCTTTACTTTAAAGGTAAAGGTAAAGGTACCCCTGCCCGTACGGGCCAGTCTTGACAGACTCTAGGGTTGTGCGCCCATCTCACTCAAAGAGGCCAAGGGCCAGCGCTGTCCGAAGACACTTCCTGGTCACGTGGCCAGCGTGACATCGCTGCTCTGGCGAGCCAGAGCCGCACACGGAAACGCCGTTTACCTTCCCGCTAGTAAGCGGTCCCTATTTATCTACTTGCACCCGGGGGTGCTTTCGAACTGCTAGATTGGCAGGCGCTGGGACCGAACAGCGGGAGCGCACCCCGCCGCGGGGATTCGAACCGCCGACCTTTCGATCGGCAAGCCCTAGGCACTGAGGCTTTAACCCACAGCGCCACCCGCGTCCCTTTACTTTACCCTTAGCCTAATTCCAGACATGGCAACCCTAAGTCCTATGTTGGGCGAAAGATTCCATTCCAAATCTACAATTCTCTGATTTTCTGATTATAGAATGGTAGAGTTGGAAGGGACCGCAAGAGCCATCTACTCTAAACCCCTTCAGTGCAGCAAAAAGAGAGATTAATTGATCAACTGCAGTTTGCAATACATTGATTGCAGTTTGCAATGTATTAAGAGAGCGAAGCGCAAGAGAGAGCTCATCTGTCACTCAGCCCTCCAGCTGTGTAAAGAACTGGACTCTGTTTCCTAGAGAGGCAGGATGTTGTAACCAAAGTGGGGGTGGTGTTGGAAGGGGGGGGGGGCAGACAGACAGACAGGCAGACAATAGTGAAAGGCAGGGAGGGGCAAACGGGCTTGATCAAACTCCCTCGGAGAGGAAGAGGGAGGCGGAGATGCGGAGCGGACAGCGGATTGAGAAAGAGGTGCGGGACGGTGCAAGAGGGAAGGGACAGGGATTTGCTTTGGGTGCGGGGGGGGGAGAAGGGGGAGTTTCCCCTCTCCATATTCCTCCCCGGAAACCTATAGAAGGGGGGGGGGGTGCTCTGATCCATTGCATGCAACCCGGGTTCAGAATCGCTCCCCCAACAGCTTCGTGGATTTTGCATCCTAGGAGCCTCGTCCAGCCCACCGCCAAGTAAAATTCATTGGATTGGGGGGGGGGGGAGAGAAAGATGCATAGGTCTGTGTGCAGAGGAGACACCCCCCTCCCAAGGTTTAGGAAGAAACACCCACTGCACGATTTCTATTGCACGATCCTGTTAGAAGCCCCACCCCCAAATACGGAGCTGGGAGTGGATGGGTGGGGGGCTTGGTGCAGAGAAAGCAGCCTTTCTGGGACGGGGAGGGCAGAAGAGAAGGGAGGGAGGGTGCTCTCTCGCCCTGTCCGCCCCCCCCCCAAAAAAGGAAAGGACAGAATTACCATCCCAATGCCCCCGAATTGCATCATCGGGCACCTTTCCAACTCTACCATTCTGTGATTTGCAGTGGCGTAGCATGGGTTGTCAGCACCCGGGGCAAGGCAAGTAATTTGTGCCCCCTAACCCGTGGATTTCCACCCCCTAACCCGTGGATTTGCGCCCCCTAACCCGTGGATTTGCGCCCCCTAACCCTAACCCCCAGATTTTGCGCCCGGTGCGGCCAGCCCCCCCTGCACCCCCCACGCTACGCCACTGGCGATTTGGGTGTCCCTTTTCTGAAGCTTTTCCGAATCTTTTATGACAGGGCAGCCCTGAGAGTCTCAGAGGTGGCCAAGTTTTCAGCAGCATGGAATCCCTGGGGCCTTCTCTTGGTTCTCGGGATGAAGTGGGAGGAGACGCTCAGGTGCAGCCGCCTCAGGTAAGGGAAGGAGAACTGGGATGCAGGAGGGAAGAGATGCGTACCATTTTCAACAGTGATTAAACATACTTTTACATCTGAATTCAGTTTTTTTGACTTCCATCAGCCCTGTCTGAAAATTTTCCAATCTAATCTCTTAGTATGCATTTCTTATTTTCCCTGTTACATTCCAAACTCATAACCAATATCTCTATCTTTTTCTACTTGGTAACGCTTCGTATATTTCTCCTTACAAAACGTCTTGTAGTCCTACTAGCGTACAGTGGTGCCTCGCCAGACGAAATTAATTCGCTCTGCGAGTCTCTTCGTCTAGCGGTTTTTTCGTCTTGCGAAGCAATCCTATTAGCGGATTAGCACTATTAGCGGTTTAGCGGCTACTAGCGGCTATTAAAGGCTTAAGGGATTAGCGGATTAGCTGCTAAAAGGCTATTAGTGGTTTAGCAGCTTAGAAAAAGGGGGTGGGGAGCGAAAAAAAATCTCAAGACTCGCAAGACATTTTTGTCTTGCGAAGCAAGCCCATAGGGAAATTCGTCCTGCGAAGCGCATCGAAAAACGATAAACCCTTTCGTCTAGCGGGTTTTCCGTCTTGCGAGGCATTCGTCTTGCGGGGTACCATTGTAATTTGCTGATTACAGTTGCTCTTCAAATAATTCATATACTCCTTCCAATCTTCTGTAAATCTCTGGTCCCCCAGGTTTCGAATCCTTCCTGTCATTTTGTCCAATTCTGCGTAGCCCATTAATTTCGTCTGCCATTCTTCTTTCCTCGGAATTTCTTCTTGCTTCCATTTTCTGGGCTAACAATATTCTTGCCGCTGTTGTTGCGTATAAGAACAGTTTGACATCTTGTCTGTTAATGTCTTGGCCTATAATACCAAGTAAAAATGCTTCTGGTTTTTTTTAAGAATGTATATTTCAACATCTTTTTCATCTCATTATATATCATTTCCCAGAAGTTCTTTACTTTCTTACATTCCCACGGCACATTGCAGGTTCTCAAGGTCACACAGAAAGAGGTTCTGCAGACCTTCCTCATTCAGAGAATCATAGGATCGTAGAGGTGAAAGGGGCACCAGGGGTCATCTAGCCCAACCCATTGCAATGCAGGGATCTCGGCCAAAGCATCCCTGACAGGTGGCCACCCAAACTCTGCTTTAAAAGCTACCGGCCAAGGGGAACCCACCACCTTCAAAGGTAGTCGCTGTCAGACGGCTCTTGCCATCACAAGGTTCTTCCTGAGGTTCAGTCAGAATCTCCTTTTTTGTAGCTTGAAGCCATGGGTTCGAGTTCTATCCTCCAGAGCAGGATAATAATAATAATTTATTATTTATACCCCGCCCATCTGGCTGGGTTTCTCCAGCCACTCTGGATGGCTCCCAATAAAATGAGCTAACTCTACCTTCCCTGTGACAGCCTTTGAGATATTGGAAAGTGGCTGTCATCTCTCCTCTCAAGTCTCCTATTCTCCGTCCCAAACATACCCAACTCCTCAACACTTCTTCTAAAGGCTTGGTTTGCAGACCCTGAATCATCTTGGGCGTCCTCCTCCGTCCATCCTGACTGAGGCAGAATAGAGCGGTACTGTTACCATTACTATGACAATTAATAATAGCAATAATAATAATAATAATACAAGTTGTTGTTGCTGCTGTTGTTGTTAACAACAACAACAATTTGTATACTGCCCAATGCCTGCAGACATTAGGGTTGTTCACAGGATAAAAGGTGCATAATGAAGGTGCCTGGCAAAACTCCCTAGGGAGAGCATCCCACAAATGGGGAGCCACTGCGAGAAGGCCCCGTTCTCATGTTGCCACCCTCTGTACCCTATGGGCACTATACTTCCATTGAGTCAGCCTAGCATTGCATTAGCCTTTTTTGCTGCTGCATCACGGATTCTCTCGTACAGACTCTTGAATGCTGCAAATAAATGCTGCTGTGATACTTTTATTGTCGTTAGCCGCTGTGAGGACGGCTTCAGCTGGGGAGGGTGGGATATAAATAAATTATTATTATTATTATTATTATTATTATTATTATTATTATTAAATAGATGAGTAAATAAAGCCCACCAGCACCTCACCTTATTACCCTTTCCCCTTTCAAACTGGGAGCAATGGTCTCTGTGGGAGAGATTACCTCCTGAGTAGGGAGTGTGTTCTTTCCCCCCAGGATCCGGTGACCTTCGAGGAGGTGGCTGTGCGTTTCACAGAGGAGGAGTGGGCTCTGCTAGATCCGGGCCAGAGAGCTCTGCACAGGGAAGTCATGGAGGAGAATCACAAGGCAGTGGCCTCTCTCGGTAAGAATTCTTTTCTGCCCCTTCTGGATTGATAGGTATCGTCGGTGTGAATCTGCTATTTTTGCCGCTTAAACCTGCAGTGCAGTGATGCTGTGATGAAAATGGGTGTTTGGGCCATGTGTGCTGGATAAGAAAGTAAGAGTCCTGCTTAATAATAATAATAATAATAATAGATGCCTGTAGGAAAGCCACAAGCACAAGCAGAAAAACACACTGGCCCTTTCCTGCGGTTTCCAACAACTGGTATTCAAACACACACATTCTTTATTACAGTCCAAAGACTGGTATATAGAGTAAACCTCTGTGATAGGGAAAAAAATTAATCTAGCTTTGGTATATTGTCTGTGATAACTGGGCACTGACAAATTCGTAAGATATGAAGGTAATTGAAAACCATGCCCATACTGAAACGGTCCGCAGGTTACTTGTGGTCGAGAGCGAAGATGGCTGCTTTCAGTATTCCGCAGCACACAGGTATTCGGAAGCAATAGGCAGGTGGGACTTTGGTTTGATCCAGCCCAGCTCTTGTTTGAAAGAGGAGAGCTGGCCTGCAGGTTGAACCTCCCCTTCCATAGAATCATAGAATCCTAGAGTTGGAAGAGACCACAAGGGTCATCGAGTCCAACCCCCTGCCAAGCAGGAAACACCATCAGAGCACTCCTGACATATGGTTGTCAAGCCTCTGCTTAAAGACCTCCAAAGAAGGAGACTCCACCACACTCCTTGGCAGCAAATTCCACTGTCGAACAGCTCTTACTGTCAGGAAGTTCTTCCTAATGTTTAGGTGGAATCTTCTTTCTTGTAGTTTGGATCCATTGCTCCGTGTCCGCTTCTCTGGAGCAGCACAAAACAACCTTTCTCCCTCCTCTATGTGACATCCTTTTATATATTTGAACATGGCTATCATATCACCCCTTAACCTCCTCTTCTCCGGGCTAAACATGCCCAGCTCCCTTAGCCGTTCCTCATAAGGCATCGTTTCCAGGCCTTTGACCATTTTGGTTGCCCTCCTCTGGACACGTTCCAGTTTGTCAGTGTCCTTCTTGAACTGTGGTGCCCAGAACTGGACACAGTACTCCAGGTGACGTCTGACCAGAGCAGAATACAGTGGCACTATTACTTCCCTTGAGCTAGATGCTATACTCCTATTGATGCAGCCCAGAATTGCATTGGCCTTTTTATCTGCCGCGTCACACTGTTGGCTCATGTCAAGTTTGTGGTCAACCAAGACTCCTAGATCCTTTTCACATGTACTGCTCTCAAGCCAGGTGTCACCCATCTTGTATTTGTGCCTCTCATTTTTTTTGCCCAAGTGCAATACTTTACATTTCTCCCTGTTAAAATTCATCTTGTTTGTTTTGGCCCAGTTCTCTAATCTGTCAAGGTCGTTTTGAAGTGTGATCCTGTCCTCTGGGGTGTTAGCCACCCCTCCCAGTTTGGTGTCATCTGCAAATTTGATCAGGATGCCCTTGAGTCCATCATCCAAGTCGTTGATAAACGTTGAATAACATCTGCCCAGCTGTTTCCCCAAAGTTAAATGTCCGGCTTGGCTTTCAAATAACAGCTGCCTGGGGAGGAGACCTGAAGAGTTTAATAGTCAAAAGTAACAGCCTTCCCTGTTTTCCTTGACAGAATCAGAGCTCAGTTCAAACTGGGGAGAATATCTGCTCATCCAAAACCTCAAAGAAGAGGAGGAAAGGACATTAGCAGGTTAGTCCTTAGGTGTGTCATTGGGCCCTTTGTGGAACTGACTAATTTATCTCCTGTTCCCAAGGATCCTGATGATTTTGCCCCTATTACTCTATTTCACTTGGCACCTAATCATAGCTCAGTTGGCTAGAGCGCAGTGCTGATAATGCCAAGGTTGCAGGTTCGATCCTGGTACGGGACAGCTGCATATTCCTGCATTGCAGGGGGTTGGGCTAGATGACCCTCGAGGTCCCCTTCCAACTCTACGATTCTGTGATTCTACGATCTCCAGCCTGGGTGCTTCAATTTGACAGCAGGCCAGGGAGAAAGGCAGATTTCATGCTAGGGATCATTAGGAAAACAACCAAAAATAAAACTGGCAATATCATGGTGCCATTATATAGACCCATTATGCAGCTGCATTGGGAACACTGTGCCCAGTTCTGGTCGCCTGACCTCAAAAAGGATATTGTAGAGTTGGAAAAGAGGTTCAGAAAAAGGGGGATGGATGGCGGCTAACAGATTGAGATTGAATCCTGACAAGACAGAAGTACTGTTTTTCGGAGACAGGGACCGGGTGGGTGTGGGGGATTCCCTGGTCCTGAATGGGGTAACTGTGCCCCTGAAGGACCAGGTGCGCAGCCTGGGAGTCATTTTGGACTCACAGCTGTCCATGGAGGAACAGGTTAATTCTGTGTCCAGGGCAGCTGTCTACCAACTCCAGCTGGTACGCAGGATGAGACCCTACCTGCCCACAGACTGTCTCACCAGAGTGGTGCATGCTCTAGTTATCTCCCGCTTGGACTACTGCAATGCGCTCTACGTGGGGCTACCTTTGAAGGTGACCCAGAAACTGCAATTAATCCAGAATGCGGGAGCTAGACTGGTGACTGGGAGTGGCCACCGGGACCACATAACACCGGTTTTGAGAGATCTGCATTGGCTCCCAGTACGTTTCCGAGCACGATTCAAAGTGTTGGTGCTGACCTTTAAAGCCCTAAATGGCCTCGGTCCTGTATACCTGAAGGAGCGTCTCCACCCCCATCGTTCTGCTCGGACACTGAGGTCCAGTGCTGAGGGCCTTCTGGCGGTTCCCTCATTGCGAGAAGCAAAGCTACAGGGAACCAGGCAGAGGGCCTTCACGGTAGTGGCACCTGCCCTGTGGAACGCCATCCCATCAGATGTCAAAGAGATAAACAACTACCTGACATTCAGAAGACATCTTAAGGCAGCCCTGTTCAGGGAAGTTTTTAATATTTAATGCTGTATTGTTTTTAACACTTGATTGGAAGCCACCCAGAGTGGCTTGGGAAACTCAGTCAGATGGGCGGGGTATAAATAAATTATTATTATTATTATTATTATTATTATTATTATTATTATTATCAAGGGGAAGAATTCCCTTCCCAGATGTTTGGCTGTTCTCTCACCCCACTCCCTGCTATGGGATTTCTGAATACTTTGTGCTCAAACGTAACAAATCATATCATTTTTTGGAATGTATTTTACTGGTTTTCCACAATAGTGACCACAAGCAAAACAAAACTTGTAATGCAGGTTTTCACCTTGTCAGCTACATCAAATAAAATTCAAGTACATTTCCATACCAACCATGTCTTTTTCTCCCCCTGGAAGAACCAGACTTCATTTCCTGGTGGGAAGAAGGAGAAGATGAACTTATACACAACCCCAAAAAAGAGGTGGCAGAGGAGACATCATCAGGTAGCTGCTTAGTTGTGGAAATCGTTGTTAAAGATAGAAGAGCGAAGCATGTAGAAGAACAAGCCTTGCGGAAGCAGGGCCAGCATGGCTTCTGCGAAGGAAAGTCCTGTCTCACAATCCTGTTCTTTGAGAGTGTCAGCAAGCTTATAGATAGATAGCAGTGATCCCATTGATCTAGGGTACTTCAGCTTTCTCTTTGTAAACTGCTTTGAGGGTTTTTCTCCCAAACAATCAAGCAGTGTATAAAATAAGCAAGCTTTCAACAAAGGGAAGAATCATGGAGATTTTCCTGGTCTAGCAAAGACACAGGGCAAAGATGAACTTCTAATCACTGCATCTTGCTTGGGTCTAACTCGCACAATTTCAATCAGCCTTCCCCCAACCACATAGGGTTGAAATTGGGCAAGTTGTATTCACGTAAGATGCGACCCTATGGTACTTTATGGTACCCATTTGTCAAAGACGTACCCTCCAAATTCTTCCAGCATCTCGTTATTTCAAGCCTGGCTGCTAGCAAAAGTGGACATTAGAGGGTTGTCCAACTATGGCTCTCATGTTGTGGGTTCTGATCCAGGGATCTCCTACCCACCAGTCTCTGTTTTAGTGCCGCCACCCTCTCCTCACCTGGTTCAGAGTCAGCTACCTGGTCTGGCTCCTTAGTCAAAGGCTCTGCAGCCTATGTGTCTTGATGGTTACTGGACTCGGCGGGTCATGATAGGGATGTTGAAATAAAGGGAAGCAGCCAATTGCTTTTGATCCGTTTTGGGACCCTTAGTTCCTGCCTTTCACTACTAACAGGATTTCTGCCCCTCTCCAAACAGGTGGGCAGGACAATGAGGATTCTGTACCTCCATCAGAAGCCATCAAGCCCGAAGTAAGAGGGGAGACCTTTGGAAGCAAAGGTCACAAGGAAAACCAGAGGAAGACGTCCGTTGCTTTTCAGGGTGCAGATGTCCACAAACTCCACATCCCCCAAGGAGATTGGAAAGGAAAGAGGAGGAGAACGTGCCCGGCATGTGGGAAAATATTCAAGTTTAAATCGGACTTAAATAAACACTTCAGAACCCACACAGGGGAAAAGCCGTATACATGTAAGGAGTGCGGAAAAGGCTTTAGCAATAGCGGGAACCTTAAAAAGCACCAGCTCCTCCACACAGGGGAGAAACCCTATAAATGTATGGAGTGTGGAAGGAGTTTTACTCAGAGTGGTAGCCTGACGATACACTACCGAACTCACACGGGGGAAAAGCCCTATCAGTGCGCTGAGTGTGGAAAGTGCTTCAGAGTGAGTTCAAAGCTGACTTCGCACTACAGAACTCACACGGGGGAGCCATATAAATGTGCGGACTGCGGGAAGAGCTTCAGCACGAAAGGAAACCTTTGTAAGCATCAGAGAATCCACATGGGGGAGAAGCCGTATAAATGCACCGACTGCGGGAAGAGCTTCAGCAATAAAGGAAACCTTTGTAAACATCAGAGAATCCACACAGGAGAGAAGCCATATATATGTACAGAATGCGGGAAGGACTTCAGTGACAGCACGAGCCTTACTTTCCATAAAAGAATCCACTCAGGGGAGAAGCCGTTCAAATGCGTGGAGTGTGGGAAGAGCTTCAGGATGAGCTCCGGCCTTACCGCTCATCAGAGAACTCACACCGGAGAGAAACCGTATGCGTGTGTGGAATGTGGAAAGAGCTTCCGTGAGAGACCAAGCCTCGCTTACCACAGAAGGACTCACACAGGAGAGAAGCCGCATAAATGCGCCGAGTGTGGAAAGAACTTTGCCGAAAGGTCAAGCCTGACTTTACACCAGAGGATTCACACAGGGGAGAAGCCGTACCCTTGTGTGGAGTGCGGAAAGAGCTTCCGGACCAAAGGAAACCTTTGTCAACATCAGAGAACGCACGTAGCTGAGAAGTCCTATAAGTGCCGGAAGTGCGGAGAGGCCTTCAACGACAGCGCGAGCCTCGCTTTTCACAAACGCGTTCACTCGGGGGAGAAGCCGTTTCAGTGCGTCGAGTGCGGGAAGAGCTTCCGGGGCCACTCGAGACTTCTCTCCCACCAGAGAATCCACACAGGGGAGAAACCATATTCGTGTGTGGAATGCAGGAAGAGCTTCCGTTGGCTCGAGGTTCTCACTGCTCACAAGAGAACCCACACGGGAGAGAAGCCGTATAAATGCGTGGCATGTGGGGAGAGCTTCAGAAACAGAGGGAGCCTTTATAAGCATGAAGGAATCCACGGGAGGGAGAAACCACGCGCATCACCCTTCCCTGAGGCAACTCCCTTTGCCACGGAGCCTGCACAGACTTTCCATTGCATGCCCACAAAGCTGTCCCCTCCCCAAGGCACTGTATATATTCTTGTTTTCCCTTGACATTTCTAGGAGGGCTGGGAATCCGCCAGTGGCTGAGCCACTGAAGCTGGGGGGGGAAGGGTTCAGAAGACAAGGGGCAGAGGGGGTCCCTCTGCAGAGAAGCCTGTGCCCCAAACTCCCCTACGTGGCAGGAAGAATTTTCGACTGCCGGTTTCGCCTGGGGCAGTCTTTTTTTAAAAAAATCATTTTTTTTGATTTTCCAATAAAAAAACATCCAATTAATATATCCAATCATAATGCTCCAATTAAAATTAAAAAACTAAAGTAAAAAAGACCAAGTTATAATCCAAATTATAATTATTAATTCTTCGGGGCTCCCCACGGTCTAGATCTCTAAAGCCACATCTCCAGACTCTCCAGGCTTCAGCGAAAGGAACCCAAAGCCTCCAGAGCGCGGCAGGAGCGCTCCCACTGCGCTTCGGAGGCTTCGCATTGCTATCGCTGAAGCCAAGGAGCCTGCATTCGCTCCATAAGGCACACACATTTCCCCTTAATTTTAGGAGGGGGAAATGTGCGTCTTATAGAGCGAAAAATACAGTAAGTTCTTAACCAGAGGTACCACTGTAATCTGTAAATCAGATGGTTTTGAGGAAGCTCATGTACAAACTCATGGCCAGAAGATTGTGCAACCTGAGACCACCTGGGGAGGTGACTTCGCCTCTTCTTGAGGGCTCCCCAGTGGCAGACCGAAGAGCTTGCTTGGTAATGTATATAATGCTTGCTGTTTAAAATAAAATCTTTAATCTTCTCACTCACTTGTGTTTGTATTCCTTCTGAATCTCATTAAAAGAACCACCTTGCATTTATTTATTTATTATTTGTTTGTTTGTTTGTTTATACCCCGCCCATCTGGCTGGGTTTCCTCAGCCACTCTGGGCGGCTCCTAACCGAATATTAAAAACACAATACAGCATTAAACATTAAACAGGGCTGCCTTCAGATGTCTTTTAAAAGTAAGGTAGTTGCTTATTGCCTTGACATCTGGTGGAAGGGCCTGTTTAACAGATTGTTGTATTTTAATATTTTGTTGGAAGCCGCCCAAAGTGGCTGGGGAAACCCAGCCAGATGGGCAGGGTATAAATAATAAATCATCATCATCATCATCATTATTATTCAGGAACTAAAGTATTTACCATTTACCAGGTTGAGCAACGATTGACCATTATCAGGTATCCGGACAGACACATTTTCTGCTGTAGACTGCCCCCCTGTGATGTATGATTTTTTTTGGGGGGGGAGGTTGTGTGGCGGTCTTGAGCCACAGGGTGGGCAGTTTTAAAAGTCTATAGCATGGGTAGGCAAACTAAGGCCCGAGGGCAGGATCCAGCCCTTCTAAATCCGGCCCACGGACGGTCTGGGAACCAGCGTGTTTTTACATGAGTAGAATGTGTCCTTTTATTTAACATGCATCTCTGGGTTATTTCTGGGGCATAGGAATCCGTTCGTTATTATTTTTTCCAAAACATAGTCCAGTCCCCCACAAGGTCTGAGGGACGGTGGACTGGCCCCCTGCTGAAAAAGTTTACTAACCCCTGGTCTATATAGGGGCTTGCACACTTTGTTCTGGGTTCCTCTCCTCCCTCCCTGCATGGGGGGAGTGGGGGACCCTGATGAAAGAGTTTAATAAAGATCAGGCTTACTAGCTGCTTTGCTTCCGGGAGGGCGCTCCACAGGGCGGGTGCCACCACGGAGAAGGCCCTCTGCCTGGTTCCCTGTAATAATAATTTATTAATAATGAATCTCTTACATATATTGGTAGTTTGCTCAGCTTAACAGATACTTGCCAGGTTGTATTTGCAAAGGAAGGTTTATTTTTTTTTTTTAATAATTTTTTATTAATTTACAACAAAACAAAACAAAACATACATTATTTTCACATTCAGGTTTTTTCCATATCTTTCTTTTTGGACTTCCTTCAGCTTTTCCGTAAATCTTTCGTAGTCATTATTAATTTACGCATTTCCTTTTTTTAATATTGTCATTATTTAAATCTTTTTTCCTCTATTTCCTTTTAACAATATCTCTCACGTTTTCACAGTGCTCTTTTAAAACCTTCTAGCGTTATTTGACCTTCACTTGTACTCTCCAGATATTCAACAAATTTTCCCTAGTCTTCTGTAAACTTTTGGTCTCTTAAGTATCTAATCTTTCCAGTCATCTTATCCAATTCAGCATAGTCTAACAACTTCGATCTCCAGTCTTCTATTGTCAGTATTTCCTGTTGTTTCCATTTTTGTGCCAGTAACACCCTTGCAGCCGTCACTGCATATTGGAGAAACTTACTGTGTCCTTTCTCTTAATCTCTTTTCCTAAAATACGTAGCAGAAAGACCTCTGGCTTCTTTGTAAAAGTGTATTTTAGAATCTTTTTCAACTCGTTATATATCATTTCCCAGAAGCCTTTCACTCTCTTACACTCCCACCACTGCAAAGGAAGGTTTAAGCCCCTGCAGTCCAAAGACAACTGGAAAGTTTTCCCATTTCCTCCCTCCTTGCAGAGAAATATTTGAGGTCAAAAGAGCTTCAGGATTGCTTTCCCGTACCGTTTCAGACACTATACTTATGCATGTGTGTTTGCCTTGTACATTTATGAACAGCAGCGGTCCCACATGCTCAGAGACTTTTCGCCTGTTCATTGGGGGATATAGGAAGCCCAGAGCACTTGCTCTTTAGATGTCCCTTTTATGAAGAGGCATGTAGTGAGACCATTGATCCCCTGCTGGTGAGGCTCGCTGACCTCCCGGAAAAGCAAAAATTTGACCTTTTCCCGTTAGGCAACGATCATAAGATAACCCGGACGGTCGCCAGATTCCGTGTACAGACCTGTAGGTGCAGACCATACCCCGACCCAAACTAGTTTGAGGCACAAATACAAGATGGGTGACACCTGGCTTGAGAGCAGTACATGTGAAAAGGATCTAGGAGTCTTGGTTGACCACAAACTTGACATGAGCCAACAGTGTGACGCGGCAGCTAAAAAAGCCAATGCAATTCTGGGCTGCATCAATAGGAGTATAGCATCTAGATCAAGGGAAGTAATAGTGCCACTGTATTCTGCTCTGGTCAGACCTCACCTGGAGTACTGTGTCCAGTTCTGGGCACCACAGTTCAAGAAGGACACTGACAAACTGGAACGTGTCCAGAGGAGGGGAACCAAAATGGTCAAAGGCCTGGAAACGATGCCTTATGAGGAACGGCTAAGGGAGCTGGGCATGTTTAGCCTGGAGAAGAGGAGGTTGAGGGGTGATATGATAGCCATGTTCAAATATATAAAAGGATGTCACATAGAGGAGGGAGAAAGGTTGTTTTCTGCTGCTCCAGAGAAGCGGACACGGAGCAATGGATCCAAACTACAAGAAAGAAGATTCCACCTCAACATTAGGAAGAACTTCCTGACAGTAAGAGCTGTTCGACAGTGGAATTTGCTGCCAAGGAGTGTGGTGGAGTCTCCTTCTTTGGAGGTCTTTAAGCAGAGGCTTGACAACCATATGTCAGGAGTGCTCTGATGGTGTTTCCTGCTTGGCAGGGGGTTGGACTCGATGACCCTTGTGGTCTCTTCCAACTCTATGATTCTATGATTCTAGTTTGTTAAGAAAAACCCCAAACTCGGTTCCATGGGTGACTCTGGTTCAGCTCTCTGCCGTAGCTTATCTTAAAGTTTTAAGTGCCTATATGCTTATCGCATTTATACATTTTAAATTTATTGTTGTGCATTGTTTTAAATGTTTGTTTTCCTTCTGGGATTGCACCCCCGAGTGTGTTTTATAAGCTGGTCTCCGACCGTAATAAATTATCTATCTAACAGCAGGAAGGAAATAAGGTCTGAAGGGGGAGGGGCATGTTCGGAAAAAGGCTGGTGGACACGGGGCTCCCTGACCCAGTCGGGGTGGAGGGGGGGGGTCCCTTCCCACTACATTCCTATGACTCGTCTTGCCGGGAGGACCCCTCCCCGCTCCCCCCTGAGTCAATGAACTCGCTTCCTAGAGAGGCAGGAAGTGACGGAGCAGGGGGGGGTAGAGGCAATGTTGGAGGGGTGGGGTCTCCATGCACACCCCCCGGAAGAGAAGGAGGACTGCAAAGGAGGAGGGAAAAGGTGCAACATTTCGGGGGGGGGGGATTTGGGGTGCAGGGAGGGAGAAGAATTTGCATTTCCTCCCTGTGAATCTACAAACAGGGCGGGAGGGGGGAAGGTGAGGGGGGGCATTAAAGCAAGGAAGGGCTCCCCCCTTTCCCTCTGGGAATCAGGAGAGGCAATCTGCAATTGGCTGCAAAAGTGGGGGCAATTTGGAGGGGAGAGGGTCTCCATCCTCATTCAGGGGGTTATATGGGGAGGGGGGTGGGAGAAGGACTTGCCTTCCCTCTCCCTGAATCTACAAACAGGGCAGCTGGGAAAGGAGGCGGGAGGATGGGGGGGGGTGAAAGGAAAGCAAGGAGGGGGTCTCGCTCTTTTCCTGTGGGAATCAGTGGGGGGGGGGAGGCGTGATAAAGGCCACCCTGCTGCAAAGTGCCTCCCCCTCCTCCAACAGGTTTTGCTTTGCAAGATCCTTTTTGAAGCGCAGAGATAAACCAGCCTCCTGGTGGGGAGGGGAGGGAGAGATTTTGCTGCCTCAGAGGAACCAGAGAAGGGCACTCCCCACCCCCACCCCTGCAACCTGACTGGGGCACTGAACCAGTTGTGCCAGTTTCACCCCACGACTATGGGTCCCCATAGTGTGAGAGCCAGTGTGGTGTAGTGGTTAAGAGCAATAGACTCGTAATCTGGTGAACCGGGTTCGCTTCCCCGCTCCTCCACATGCAGCTGCTGGGTGACCTTGGGCCAGTCACACTTCTCTGAAGTCTCTCAGCCCCACTCACCTCACAGAGTGTTTGTTGTGGGGGAGGAAGGGAAAGGAGAATGTTAGCCACTTTGAGACTCCTTCGGGTAGTGATAAAGCGGGATATCAAATCCAAACTCTTCTCCCCAGGGCTGTGGGTGCCATGCAGCATGCATGGCCCTGACACCGAAATATGTGCGTGCCCGGCCCCTTCATGGGAGGGGTAGGTGCTCAGGGACCCAGGGAGCTGGCACCTATGCACTGAAAGTCACCCCCCCCATCTTAGACCCAGCCTCCTAACCCATTTTTGTGTATTTCTGCACACTCAGCCTGGAACACCCCCCTCCCTTGGCCTCCTGCGTCAGGGAGCCGGTCTGGGCGGGAGGGGAGAGAGAGACAGATACACAAATACTTACACCAAAAGTCAATAGTTTCTGTTTCTGTTGTGATAATCTCGTGTTCCAGAGCTCTTGTAATTAGAATTTGGGAGTATTAATTTATTATTATTGGTATTTGTACAGTATTTGTAAAACGTATGCTCTCTGTGTAAATGTCTCCCACTCTAAATAAATCCGCCTTTCTATGAACTGCTCTCAGATCTCCGGGTATAGGGTGGTATATAAATTCAATCAATAATAATAATAATCTCTGCATTTTTCTCCTGAAAGAGCTGCTCCCTGCATTGAAGTGCATCTTGTCAACAGCTGAGAGAGTCCCAGAAGTGGCCCAGTTTACGCCTCCTCTTCCTCCGTCCTTTCCACTGGCAACGCAATGGCCTCCGAGACCCCCTCTGAACAGTCTCTTCTCAGAGGTGGAGTGGAAAGAGGAGCCAGGCAGCTTCCTCAGGTAGGGAAAGAGCAACGGGAGCAGGGAGGAGGGAAGAGGCACAGATGGGACCACCCAGCCTCCCTCTGTGTTGAGTGGGGATGAAGGGGACCGAAGAGAAGCTCTGTTTTCTCCTTCTTCTTCTTCCAGGCCCTCTTGACCTTTGAGGAGGTGGCTGTGTTTTTCACAGAGGAGGAGTGGGCTCTGCTGGATCCTGGCCAAAGAGCTCTGCACAAGGAAGTCATGGAGGAGAATTATGAGATGGTGGCCTCTCTGGGTAAGGGCAGATTTTTATTCCTCTTGGCTGCTAGACGTTGGAGGTGTGAACCTGCTGTTTGAGCCATCTATTCATGCCATGTGTTCCTATTTGGCGACCCCTCGTAGCTGAGTAAGATGGTCTTCCATGAACATGGTCTTAAAGGTATGTGCATAAGTGACTGTAGATTCCAATTCTGGATCCACACATCCTTCCACAGTGGGGAGATAGGTTTCTGGGCGGGAGTTAATCACAGTGAGGGTTTACCACACGTACTTTCCTCTTAACTTCTCCCTTTCATCCCGAGTTTCTGCTTCTTCAAAGTCAATGACGCCTTTGCTAAAGGCTATTCTCCAATTGGAGCACTCCCAGGCCAGTGTTTCCCAATTTTCTGTGCTTCTCCTGCATATTTTTAGATTTGCCTTGAGCGTGTCTTGAAGCCGCTTTTGTTGCCCACTGGTATATCAATTTCCATTCTTAAGTTTGGAATAGAGTAGTTGCTTTTGAAGACAATAATCAGGTATCCAAACAACATGACCAGCCCAATGAAGTTGATATTGAAGATTGTAGTTTATAGCAACTCTGTACTTTTGTCAGTAAGCTGATATTGTGGTATGAATTGCAAAAAATATCCTGTGTTTTACTTATTCCACAGGGTAAAAATGGTGGCATATGGTTTGCTGGTCAGTGTCATTTCTTAACTTTTAATGGGCCACCAGATACTTTGCTGTCTTTGTTTCACAAGATTAATATTTTTGAATATTTTTATAGTCCCGTATGACATAAACAGCTCTTCTGATTTTCTTATTCCACATAGCAGAGACTCTGATACTCAAGTCTGAGCTCATCTCGTCGTTTGGAACAGAAAAATACAGGGATGTTGCCCTGGACCAATTCAGAGGTACATACTTCCACTTTGCTGTGAGACTGTAACTTTC